>NC_090939.1:24541118-25887239 GCF_040938575.1 Ambystoma mexicanum | reverse complement strand
GGGGCCATGGGGCATAATGTTTGGTTGGGGGTGAGGGGGCCATGGGGCATAGTGATTGGTTGGGGGTGAGGGGGCCATAGGGCATAGTGTTTGGTTGGGTGTGAGGGGCCCTGGGGCATAGTGTTTGGTTGGGGGTAAGGGGGCCCTGGGGCATAGTGTTTGCTTAGGGGTGAGGGTGCCATGGGGCATAGTGTTTGGTAGCGGGTGAGGGGGCCATGGGGCATAGTGTTTGATTGGGGGTGAGGGGGACATGGGGCATAATGTTTGGTTGGGGGTGAGGGGGCCATGGGGCATAGTGTTTGGTTGGGGGTAAGGGGGCCATAGGGCATTGTGTTTGGTTGGGTGTGAGGGGGCCCTGGGGCATAGTGTTTGGTTGGGGGTGAGGGGGCCCTGGGGCATAGTGTTTGGTTGGGGGTGATGGTGCCATGGGGCATATTGTTTGGTTGGGGGTGAGGGGGCCATGGGGCATAGTGTTTGGTTGGGGGTAAGGGTGCCCTGGGGCATAGTGTTTGCTTGGGGGTGAGGGACATGGGGCATATTGGTTGGGGGTGAGGGGGCCATGGGGCATAGTGTTTGGTTGGGGGCAAGGGGCCCTGGGGCATAGTGTTTGGTTGGGGGTAAGGGGGCGCTGGGGCATAGTGTTTGGTTGGTGGTGAGGGGGCCATGGGGCATAGTGTTTGGTTGGGGGTAAGTGGGCCCTGGGGCATAGTGTTTGGTTGGGGGTGAGCGACATGGGGCATAATGTTTGGTTGGGGGTGAGGGGGCCATGGCGCATAGTGTTTGGTTGGGGGTAAGGGTGCCCTGGGGCATAGTGTTTGGTTGGGGGTGAGGGGGCCATGGGGCATAATGTTTTGTTGGAGGTGAGGGGGACATGGGGCATAGTGATTGGTTGGGGGTGAGGGGGCCATAGAGTTTGGTTGGGTGTGAGGGGGACATGGGGCATAGTGTTTGGTTGGATGTGAGGGGGACATGGGGCATAGTGTTTGGTTGGGGGTGAGGGACATGGGGCATAGTGTTTGATTGGGGGTGAGGGACATGGGGCATAATGTTTGATTGGGAGTGAGGGACATGGGGCATAGTGTTTGGTTGGTGGTGAGGGGGACATGGGGCATAGTGTTTGGTTGGGGGTGAGGGTGCCATGGGGCATAGTGTTTGGTTGGGGGTGAGGGGGCCAATGGGCATAGTGTTTGGTAGCGGGTGAGGGGGCCATGGGGCATAGTGTTTGGTTGGGGGTGAGGGGGCCATGGGGCATAGTGTTTGATTGGGGGTGAGGGGGACATGGGGCATAATGTTTGGTTGGGGGTGAGGGAGCCATGGGCCTAGTGTTTGGTTGAGTGTGAGGGGGCCCTGGTGCATAGTGTTTGGTTGGGGGTAAGGGGGCCCTGGGGCATAGTGTTTGGTTGGGGGTGAGGGTGCCATGGGGCATAGTGTTTGGTTGGGGGTGAGGGTGCCATGGGGAATATTGTTTGGTTGGGGGTAAGGGGGACCTGGGGCATTTTGTTTGATTGGGGGTGAGGGACATGGGGCATAATGTTTGGTTGGGGGTGAGGGGGACATGGGGCATAGTGATTGGTTGGGGGTGAGGGTGCCATGGGGCATAGTGTTTGGTTGGGTGTGAGGGGCCCTGGGGCATAGTGTTTGGTTGGGTGTGAGGGGGCCATGGGGCATAGTGTTTGGTAGGGGGTGAGGGGGCCATGGGGCATAGTGTTTGGTTGGGGGTGAGGGGCCATGGGGCATAGTGTTTGGTTGGGGGTGATGGGGCCCTGGGGCATAGTGTTTGGTTGGGGGTGAGGGGGCCATGGGGCATAATGTTTGGTTGGGGGTGAGGGGGCCATGGTTCATAGTGATTGGTTGGGGGTGAGGGGGCCATAGGGCATAGTGTTTGGTTGGGTGTGAGGGGGCCCTGGGGCATAGTGTTTGGTTGGGGGTAAGGGGGCCCTGGGGCATAGTGTTTGCTTAGGGGTGAGGGTGCCATGGGGCATAGTGTTTGGTAGCGGGTGAGGGGGCCATGGGGCATAGTGTTTGATTGGGGGTGAGGGGGACATGGGGCATAATGTTTGGTTGGGGGTGAGGGGGCCATGGGGCATAGTGTTTGGTTGGGGGTAAGGGGGCCATAGGGCATTGTGTTTGGTTGGGTGTGAGGGGGCCCTGGGGCATAGTGTTTGGTTGGGGGTGAGGGGCCCTGGGGCATAGTGTTTGGTTGGGGGTGATGGTGCCATGGGGCATATTGTTTGGTTGGGGGTGAGGGGGCCATGGGGCATAGTGTTTGGTTGGGGGTAAGGGTGCCCTGGGGCATAGTGTTTGCTTGGGGGTGAGGGACATGGGGCATATTGGTTGGGGGTGAGGGGGCCATGGGGCATAGTGTTTGGTTGGGGGCAAGGGGGCCCTGGGGCATAGTGTTTGGTTGGGGGTAAGGGGGCGCTGGGGCATAGTGTTTGGTTGGTGGTGAGGGGGCCATGGGGCATAGTGTTTGGTTGGGGGTAAGTGGGCCCTGGGGCATAGTGTTTGGTTGGGGGTGAGCGACATGGGGCATAATGTTTGGTTGGGGGTGAGGGGGCCATGGCGCATAGTGTTTGGTTGGGGGTAAGGGTGCCCTGGGGCATAGTGTTTGGTTGGGGGTGAGGGGGCCATGGGGCATAATGTTTTGTTGGGGGTGAGGGGTACATGGGGCATAGTGATTGGTTGGGGGTGAGGGGGCCATAGAGTTTGGTTGGGTGTGAGGGGGACATGGGGCATAGTGTTTGGTTGGATGTGAGGGGGACATGGGGCATAGTGTTTGGTTGGGGGTGAGGGACATGGGGCATAGTGTTTGATTGGGGGTGAGGGACATGGGGCATAATGTTTGATTGGGAGTGAGGGACATGGGGCATAGTGTTTGGTTGGTGGTGAGGGGGCCCTGGGGCATAGTGTTTGGTTGGGGGTGAAGGGGACATGGGGCATAGTGTTTGGTTGGGGGTGAGGGTGCCATGGGGCATAGTGTTTGGTTGGGGGTGAGGGGGCCATGGGGCATATTGTTTGGTTGGGGGTAAGGGGGCCCTGGGGCATAGTGTTTGATTGGGGGTGAGGGACATGGGGCATAGTGTTTGGTTGGGTGTGAGGGGGCCCTGGGTCATAGTGTTTGGTTGGGGGTGAGGGTGCCATGGTTCATAGTGTTTGGTTGGGTAGAGGGGGCCCTGGGGCATAGTGTTTGGTTGGGGGTGAGGGTGCCATGGGGCATAGTGTTTGGTTGGGGGTGAGGGGGCCATGGGGCATATTGTTTTGTTGGGGGTAAGGGGGCCCTGGGGCATAGTGTTTGATTGGGGGTGAGGGACATGGGGCATAATGTTTGGTTGGGGGTGAGGGTGCCATGGGGCATAGTGTTTGGTTGGATGTGAGGGGGCCCTGGGGCATAGTGTTTGGTTGGGGGTGAGGGTGCCATGGGGCATAGTGTTTGGTTGGGTGTGAGGGGGCCCTGGGGCATAGTGTTTGGTTGGGGGTGAGGGGACCATGGGGCATAGTGTTTGGTAGGGGGTGAGGGGGCCATAGGGCATAGTGTTTGGTTGGGGGTGAGGTTGCCATGGGGCATAGTGTTTGGTTGGGTGTGAGGGGGCCCTGGGTCATAGTGTTTGGTTGGGGGTGAGGGGGCCATGGGGCATAATGTTTGGTTGGGGGTGAGGGGGACATGGGGCATAGTGATTGGTTGGGTGTGAGGGGGCCCTGGGGCATAGTGTTGGCATATTGTGTGGTTGGGGGTAAGGGGGCCCTGGGGCATAGTGTTTGATTGGGGGTGAGGGACATGGGGCATAATGTTTGGTTGGGGGTGAGGGGGACATGAGGCATAGTGATTGGTTGGGGGTGAGGGGGCCATAGAGCATAGTGTTTGGTTGGGGGTGAGGGTGCCATGGGGCATAGTGTTTGGTTGGGTGTGAGGGGGCCCTGGGGCATAGTGTTTGGTTGGGGGTGAGGGTGCCATGGGGCATAGTGTTTGGTTGGATGTGAGGGGGCCCTGGGGCATAGTGTTTGGTTGAGGGTGAGGGTGCCATGGGGCATAGTGTTTGGTTGGGTGTGAGGGGACCCTGGGGCATAGTGTTTGGTTGGGGGTGAGGGGGCCCTGGGGCATAGTGTTTGGTTGGGGGTGAGGGTGCCATGGGGCATAGTGTTTGGTTGGGGGTGAGGGTGCCATGGGGCAGAGTGTTTGGTTGGGGGTGAGGGGCCTTAGGGCATAGTGTTTGGTTGGGTGTGAGGGTGACCTGGGGCATAGTGTTTGGTTGGGGGTGAGGGTGCCATGGGGCATAGTGTTTGGTTGGGGGCGAGGGTGCCATGGGGCATCGTGTTTGGTTGGGGGTAAGGGGGCCATGGCGCTTAGTGTTTGGTTGGGGGTAAGGGTGCCCTGGGGCATAGTGTTTGGTTAGGGGTGAGGGGGCCATGGGGCATAATGTTTTGTTGGGGGTGAGGGGGACATGGGGCATAGTGATTGGTTGGGGGTGAGGGGGCCATAGTGTTTGGTTGGGTGTGAGGGGGACATGGGGCATAGTGTTTGGTTGGATGTGAGGGGGACATGGGGCATAGTGTTTGGTTGGGGGTGAGGGACATGGGGCATAGTGTTTGATTGGGGGTGAGGGACATGGGGCATAATGTTTGATTGGGAGTGAGGGACATGGGGCATAGTGTTTGGTTGGTGGTGAGGGGGCCCTGGGGCATAGTGTTTGGTTGGGGGAGAAGGGGACATGGGGCATAGTGTTTGGTTGGGGGTGAGGGTGCCATGGGGCACAGTGTTTGGTTGGGGGTGAGGGGGCCATGGGGCATATTGTTTGGTTGGGGGTAAGGGGTCCCTGGGGCATAGTGTTTGGTTGGGGGTAAGGGGTCCCTGGGCATAGTGTTTGGTTGGGTGTGAGGGGGCCCTGGGTCATAGTGTTTGGTTGGGGGTGAGGGTGCCATGGTTCATAGTGTTTGGTTGGGTAGAGGGGGCCCTGGGGCATAGTGTTTGGTTGGGGGTGAGGGTGCCATGGGGCATAGTGTTTGGTTGGGGGTGAGGGGGCCATGGGGCATATTGTTTTGTTGGGGGTAAGGGGGCCCTGGGGCATAGTGTTTGATTGGGGGTGAGGGACATGGGGCATAATGTTTGGTTGGGGGTGAGGGTGCCATGGGGCATAGTGTTTGGTTGGATGTGAGGGGGCCCTGGGGCATAGTGTTTGGTTGGGGGTGAGGGTGCCATGGGGCATAGTGTTTGGTTAGGTGTGAGGGGGCCCTGGGGCATAGTGTTTGGTTGGGGGTGAGGGGACCATGGGGCATATTGTTTGGTTGGGGGTAAGGGGGCCCTGGGGCATAGTGTTTGGTAGGGGGTGAGGGGGCCATGGGGCATAGTGTTTGGTTGGGGGTGAGGGGGCCATGGGGCATAGTGTTTGGTTGGGGGTGATGGGGTCCTGGGGCATAGTGTTTGGTTGGGGGTGAGGGGGGCATGGGGCATAATGTTTGGTTGGGGGTGAGGGGGATATGGGGCATAGTGATTGGTTGGGGGTGAGGGGGCCATAGGGCATAGTGTTTGGTTGGGTGTGAGGGGGCCCTGGGGCATAGTGTTTGGTTGGGGGTAAGGGGGCCCTGGGGCATAGTGTTTGCTTAGGGGTGAGGGTGCCATGGGGCATAGTGTTTGGTTGGGGGTGAGGGGGCCAATGGGCATAGTGTTTGGTAGCGGGTGAGGGGGCCATGGGGCATAGTGTTTGGTTGGGGGTGAGGGGGCCATGGGGCATAGTGTTTGATTGGGGGTGAGGGGGACATGGGGCATAATGTTTGGTTGGGGGTGAGGGGGCCATGGGCCTTGTGTTTGGTTGAGTGTGAGGGGGCCCTGGTGCATAGTGTTTGGTTGGGGGTAAGGGGGCCCTGGGGCATAGTGTTTGGTTGGGGGTGAGGGTGCCATGGGGCATAGTGTTTGGTTGGGGGTGAGGGGGCCATGGGGCATAGTGTTTGGTTGGGGGTAAGGCGTCCCTGGGGCATAATGTTTGGTTGGGGGTGAGGGGGCCATGGGCCTAGTGTTTGGTTGGGTGTGAGGGGGCCCTGGGGCATAGTGTTTGGTTGGGGGTAAGGGGGTCCTGGGGCATAGTGTTTGGTTGGGGGTGAGGGTGCCATGGGGCATAGTGTTTGGTTGGGGGTGAGGGGGCCATGGGGCATAGTGTTTGGTTGGGGGTAAGGGGTCCCTGGGGCATAGTGTTTGGTTGGGGGTGAGGGACATGGGGCATAGTGTTTGGTTGGGGGTAAGGGGTCCCTGGGGCATAGTGTTTGGTTGGTGGTGAGGGAAATGGGCATAGTGTTTGGTTGGGGGTGAGGGTGCCATGGGGCATAGTGTTTGGTTGGGGGTGAGGGACATGGGGCATAGTGTTTGGTTGTGGGTGAGGGGGCCATGGGGCTTAATGTTTGGGTGGGGTTGAGGGGGCCATGGGGCATTGTGTTTGGGTGGGTGTGAGGGGGCCATGGGGCATAGTGTTTGCTTGGGGGTGAGGGGGCCATGGGACATAGTGTTTGGTTGGGGGTAGGGGGGCCCTGGGGCATAGTGTTTGATTGGGGGTGAGGGGGCCATGGGGCATAATGTTTGGTTGGGGGTGAGGGGGCCATGGGGCATAGTGTTTGGTTGGGGGTAAGGGGGCCATAGGGCATTGTGTTTGGTTGGGTGTGAGGGGGCCCTGGGGCATAGTGTTTGGTTGGGGGTGAGGGGGCCCTGGGGCATAGTGTTTGGTTGGGGGTGATGGTGACATGGGGCATATTGTTTGGTTGGGGTGAGGGGGCCATGGGGCATAGTGTTTGGTTGGGGGTAAGGGTGCCCTGGGGCATAGTGTTTGCTTGGGGGTGAGGGACATGGGGCATATTGGTTGGGGGTGAGGGGGCCATGGGGCATAGTGTTTGGTTGGGGGCAAGGGGGCCCTGTGGCATAGTGTTTGGTTGGGGGTAAGGGGGCCCTGGGGCATAGTGTTTGGTTGGTGGTGAGGGGGCCATGGGGCATAGTGTTTGGTTGGGGGTAAGTGGGCCCTGGGGCATAGTGTTTGGTTGGGGGTGAGGGACATGGGGCATCATGTTTGGTTGGGGGTGAGGGGGCCATGGCGCATAGTGTTTGGTTGGGGGTAAGGGTGCCCTGGGGCATAGTGTTTGGTTAGGGGTGAGGGGGCCATGGGGCATAATGTTTTGTTGGGGGTGAGGGGGACATGGGGCATAGTGATTGGTTGGGGGTGAGGGGGCCATAGTGTTTGGTTGGGTGTGAGGGGGACATGGGGCATAGTGTTTGGTTGGATGTGAGGGGGACATGGGGCATAGTGTTTGGTTGGGGGTGAGGGACATGGGGCATAGTGTTTGATTGGGGGTGAGGGACATGGGGCATAATGTTTGATTGGGAGTGAGGGACATGGGGCATAGTGTTTGGTTGGTGGTGAGGGGGCCCTGGGGCATAGTGTTTGGTTGGGGGAGAAGGGGACATGGGGCATAGTGTTTGGTTGGGGGTGAGGGTGCCATGGGGCATAGTGTTTGGTTGGGGGTGAGGGGGCCATGGGGCATATTGTTTGGTTGGGGGTAAGGGGGCCCTGGGGCATAGTGTTTGATTGGGGGTGAGGGACATGGGGCATAGTGTTTGGTTGGGTGTGAGGGGGCCCTGGGTCATAGTGTTTGGTTGGGGGTGAGGGTGCCATGGTTCATAGTGTTTGGTTGGGTAGAGGGGGCCCTGGGGCATAGTGTTTGGTTGGGGGTGAGGGTGCCATGGGGGCATAGTGTTTGGTTGGGGGTGAGGGGGCCATGGGGCATATTGTTTTGTTGGGGGTAAGGGGGCCCTGGGGCATAGTGTTTGATTGGGGGTGAGGGACATGGGGCATAATGTTTGGTTGGGGGTGAGGGTGCCATGGGGCATAGTGTTTGGTTGGATGTGAGGGGGCCCTGGGGCATAGTGTTTGGTTGGGGGTGAGGGTGCCATGGGGCATAGTGTTTGGTTAGGTGTGAGGGGGCCCTGGGGCATAGTGTTTGGTTGGGGGTGAGGGGACCATGGGGCATATTGTTTGGTTGGGGGTAAGGGGGCCCTGGGGCATAGTGTTTGGTAGGGGGTGAGGGGGCCATGGGGCATAGTGTTTGGTTGGGGGTGAGGGGGCCATGGGGCATAGTGTTTGGTTGGGGTGATGGGGTCCTGGGGCATAGTGTTTGGTTGGGGGTGAGGGGGGCATGGGGCATAATGTTTGGTTGGGGTGAGGGGGATATGGGGCATAGTGATTGGTTGGGGGTGAGGGGGCCATAGGGCATAGTGTTTGGTTGGGCGTGAGGGGGCCCTGGGGCATAGTGTTTGGTTGGGGGTAAGGGGGCCCTGGGGCATAGTGTTTGCTTAGGGGTGAGGGTGCCATGGGGCATAGTGTTTGGTTGGGGGTGAGGGGGCCAATGGGCATAGTGTTTGGTAGCGGGTGAGGGGGCCATGGGGCATAGTGTTTGGTTGGGGGTGAGGGGGCCATGGGGCATAGTGTTTGATTGGGGGTGAGGGGGACATGGGGCATAATGTTTGGTTGGGGGTGAGGGAGCCATGGGCCTAGTGTTTGGTTGAGTGTGAGGGGGCCCTGGTGCATAGTGTTTGGTTGGGGGTAAGGGGGCCCTGGGGCATAGTGTTTGGTTGGGGGTGAGGGTGCCATGGGGCATAGTGTTTGGTTGGGGGTGAGGGTGCCATGGGGAATATTGTTTGGTTGGGGGTAAGGGGGACCTGGGGCATTTTGTTTGATTGGGGGTGAGGGACATGGGGCATAATGTTTGGTTGGGGGTGAGGGGGACATGGGGCATAGTGATTGGTTGGGGGTGAGGGTGCCATGGGGCATAGTGTTTGGTTGGGTGTGAGGGGGCCCTGGGGCATAGTGTTTGGTTGGGTGTGAGGGGGCCATGGGGCATAGTGTTTGGTAGGGGGTGAGGGGGCCATGGGGCATAGTGTTTGGTTGGGGGTGAGGGGGCCATGGGGCATAGTGTTTGGTTGGGGGTGATGGGGCCCTGGGGCATAGTGTTTGGTTGGGGGTGAGGGGGCCATGGGGCATAATGTTTGGTTGGGGGTGAGGGGGCCATGGGGCATAGTGATTGGTTGGGGGTGAGGGGGCCATAGGGCATAGTGTTTGGTTGGGTGTGAGGGGGCCCTGGGGCATAGTGTTTGGTTGGGGGTAAGGGGGCCCTGGGGCATAGTGTTTGCTTAGGGGTGAGGGTGCCATGGGGCATAGTGTTTGGTAGCGGGTGAGGGGGCCATGGGGCATAGTGTTTGATTGGGGGTGAGGGGGACATGGGGCATAATGTTTGGTTGGGGGTGAGGGGGCCATGGGGCATAGTGTTTGGTTGGGGGTAAGGGGGCCATAGGGCATTGTGTTTGGTTGGGTGTGAGGGGGCCCTGGGGCATAGTGTTTGGTTGGGGGTGAGGGGGCCCTGGGGCATAGTGTTTGGTTGGGGGTGATGGTGCCATGGGGCATATTGTTTGGTTGGGGGTGAGGGGGCCATGGGGCATAGTGTTTGGTTGGGGGTAAGGGTGCCCTGGGGCATAGTGTTTGCTTGGGGGTGAGGGACATGGGGCATATTGGTTGGGGGTGAGGGGGCCATGGGGCATAGTGTTTGGTTGGGGGCAAGGGGGCCCTGGGGCATAGTGTTTGGTTGGGGGTAAGGGGGCGCTGGGGCATAGTGTTTGGTTGGTGGTGAGGGGGCCATGGGGCATAGTGTTTGGTTGGGGGTAAGTGGGCCCTGGGGCATAGTGTTTGGTTGGGGGTGAGCGACATGGGGCATAATGTTTGGTTGGGGGTGAGGGGGCCATGGCGCATAGTGTTTGGTTGGGGGTAAGGGTGCCCTGGGGCATAGTGTTTGGTTGGGGGTGAGGGGGCCATGGGGCATAATGTTTTGTTGGAGGTGAGGGGGACATGGGGCATAGTGATTGGTTGGGGGTGAGGGGGCCATAGAGTTTGGTTGGGTGTGAGGGGGACATGGGGCATAGTGTTTGGTTGGATGTGAGGGGGACATGGGGCATAGTGTTTGGTTGGGGGTGAGGGACATGGGGCATAGTGTTTGATTGGGGGTGAGGGACATGGGGCATAATGTTTGATTGGGAGTGAGGGACATGGGGCATAGTGTTTGGTTGGTGGTGAGGGGGACATGGGGCATAGTGTTTGGTTGGGGGTGAGGGTGCCATGGGGCATAGTGTTTGGTTGGGGGTGAGGGGGCCAATGGGCATAGTGTTTGGTAGCGGGTGAGGGGGCCATGGGGCATAGTGTTTGGTTGGGGGTGAGGGGGCCATGGGGCATAGTGTTTGATTGGGGGTGAGGGGGACATGGGGCATAATGTTTGGTTGGGGGTGAGGGAGCCATGGGCCTAGTGTTTGGTTGAGTGTGAGGGGGCCCTGGTGCATAGTGTTTGGTTGGGGGTAAGGGGGCCCTGGGGCATAGTGTTTGGTTGGGGGTGAGGGTGCCATGGGGCATAGTGTTTGGTTGGGGGTGAGGGTGCCATGGGGAATATTGTTTGGTTGGGGGTAAGGGGGACCTGGGGCATTTTGTTTGATTGGGGGTGAGGGACATGGGGCATAATGTTTGGTTGGGGGTGAGGGGGACATGGGGCATAGTGATTGGTTGGGGGTGAGGGTGCCATGGGGCATAGTGTTTGGTTGGGTGTGAGGGGGCCCTGGGGCATAGTGTTTGGTTGGGTGTGAGGGGGCCATGGGGCATAGTGTTTGGTAGGGGGTGAGGGGGCCATGGGGCATAGTGTTTGGTTGGGGGTGAGGGGGCCATGGGGCATAGTGTTTGGTTGGGGGTGATGGGGCCCTGGGGCATAGTGTTTGGTTGGGGGTGAGGGGGCCATGGGGCATAATGTTTGGTTGGGGGTGAGGGGGCCATGGTTCATAGTGATTGGTTGGGGGTGAGGGGGCCATAGGGCATAGTGTTTGGTTGGGTGTGAGGGGGCCCTGGGGCATAGTGTTTGGTTGGGGGTAAGGGGGCCCTGGGGCATAGTGTTTGCTTAGGGGTGAGGGTGCCATGGGGCATAGTGTTTGGTAGCGGGTGAGGGGGCCATGGGGCATAGTGTTTGATTGGGGGTGAGGGGGACATGGGGCATAATGTTTGGTTGGGGGTGAGGGGGCCATGGGGCATAGTGTTTGGTTGGGGGTAAGGGGGCCATAGGGCATTGTGTTTGGTTGGGTGTGAGGGGGCCCTGGGGCATAGTGTTTGGTTGGGGGTGAGGGGGCCCTGGGGCATAGTGTTTGGTTGGGGGTGATGGTGCCATGGGGCATATTGTTTGGTTGGGGGTGAGGGGGCCATGGGGCATAGTGTTTGGTTGGGGGTAAGGGTGCCCTGGGGCATAGTGTTTGCTTGGGGGTGAGGGACATGGGGCATATTGGTTGGGGGTGAGGGGGCCATGGGGCATAGTGTTTGGTTGGGGGCAAGGGGGCCCTGGGGCATAGTGTTTGGTTGGGGGTAAGGGGGCGCTGGGGCATAGTGTTTGGTTGGTGGTGAGGGGGCCATGGGGCATAGTGTTTGGTTGGGGGTAAGTGGGCCCTGGGGCATAGTGTTTGGTTGGGGGTGAGCGACATGGGGCATAATGTTTGGTTGGGGGTGAGGGGGCCATGGCGCATAGTGTTTGGTTGGGGGTAAGGGTGCCCTGGGGCATAGTGTTTGGTTGGGGGTGAGGGGGCCATGGGGCATAATGTTTTGTTGGGGGTGAGGGGTACATGGGGCATAGTGATTGGTTGGGGGTGAGGGGGCCATAGAGTTTGGTTGGGTGTGAGGGGGACATGGGGCATAGTGTTTGGTTGGATGTGAGGGGGACATGGGGCATAGTGTTTGGTTGGGGGTGAGGGACATGGGGCATAGTGTTTGATTGGGGGTGAGGGACATGGGGCATAATGTTTGATTGGGAGTGAGGGACATGGGGCATAGTGTTTGGTTGGTGGTGAGGGGGCCCTGGGGCATAGTGTTTGGTTGGGGGTGAAGGGGACATGGGGCATAGTGTTTGGTTGGGGGTGAGGGTGCCATGGGGCATAGTGTTTGGTTGGGGGTGAGGGGGCCATGGGGCATATTGTTTGGTTGGGGGTAAGGGGGCCCTGGGGCATAGTGTTTGATTGGGGGTGAGGGACATGGGGCATAGTGTTTGGTTGGGTGTGAGGGGGCCCTGGGTCATAGTGTTTGGTTGGGGGTGAGGGTGCCATGGTTCATAGTGTTTGGTTGGGTAGAGGGGGCCCTGGGGCATAGTGTTTGGTTGGGGGTGAGGGTGCCATGGGGCATAGTGTTTGGTTGGGGGTGAGGGGGCCATGGGGCATATTGTTTTGTTGGGGGTAAGGGGGCCCTGGGGCATAGTGTTTGATTGGGGGTGAGGGACATGGGGCATAATGTTTGGTTGGGGGTGAGGGTGCCATGGGGCATAGTGTTTGGTTGGATGTGAGGGGGCCCTGGGGCATAGTGTTTGGTTGGGGGTGAGGGTGCCATGGGGCATAGTGTTTGGTTGGGTGTGAGGGGGCCCTGGGGCATAGTGTTTGGTTGGGGGTGAGGGGACCATGGGGCATAGTGTTTGGTAGGGGGTGAGGGGGCCATAGGGCATAGTGTTTGGTTGGGGGTGAGGTTGCCATGGGGCATAGTGTTTGGTTGGGTGTGAGGGGGCCCTGGGTCATAGTGTTTGGTTGGGGGTGAGGGGGCCATGGGGCATAATGTTTGGTTGGGGGTGAGGGGGACATGGGGCATAGTGATTGGTTGGGTGTGAGGGGGCCCTGGGGCATAGTGTTGGCATATTGTGTGGTTGGGGGTAAGGGGGCCCTGGGGCATAGTGTTTGATTGGGGGTGAGGGACATGGGGCATAATGTTTGGTTGGGGGTGAGGGGGACATGAGGCATAGTGATTGGTTGGGGGTGAGGGGGCCATAGAGCATAGTGTTTGGTTGGGGGTGAGGGTGCCATGGGGCATAGTGTTTGGTTGGGTGTGAGGGGGCCCTGGGGCATAGTGTTTGGTTGGGGGTGAGGGTGCCATGGGGCATAGTGTTTGGTTGGATGTGAGGGGGCCCTGGGGCATAGTGTTTGGTTGAGGGTGAGGGTGCCATGGGGCATAGTGTTTGGTTGGGTGTGAGGGGACCCTGGGGCATAGTGTTTGGTTGGGGGTGAGGGGGCCCTGGGGCATAGTGTTTGGTTGGGGGTGAGGGTGCCATGGGGCATAGTGTTTGGTTGGGGGTGAGGGTGCCATGGGGCAGAGTGTTTGGTTGGGGGTGAGGGGGCCTTAGGGCATAGTGTTTGGTTGGGTGTGAGGGTGACCTGGGGCATAGTGTTTGGTTGGGGGTGAGGGTGCCATGGGGCATAGTGTTTGGTTGGGGGCGAGGGTGCCATGGGGCATCGTGTTTGGTTGGGGGTAAGGGGGCCCTGGGGCATAGTGTTTGGTTGGGGGTGAGGGTGCCATGGGGCATAATGTTTGGTTGGGGGTGAGGGACATGGGGCATAGTGTTTGGTTGTGGGTGAGGGGGACATGGGGCATAGTGATTGGTTGGGGGTGAGGGGTCCATAGGGCAAAGTGTTTGTTTGAGTGTGAGGGGGACATGGGGCATAGTGTTTGGTTGGGGGTGAGGGACATGGGCCATTGTGTTTGGTTGGGGGTGAGGGACATGGGGCGTAGTGATTGGTTGAGGGTGAGGGAGCCATAGGGCATATAGTTTGGTTGGGGGTGTGGGTGCCATGGGGCATAGTGTTTGGTTGGGTGTGAGGGGGCCCTGGGGCATAGTGTTTGGATGGGGGTGAGGGTGCCATGGGGCATAGTGTTTGGTTGGGTGTGAGGGGGCCCTGGGGCATAGTGTTTGGTTGGGGGTGAGGGGGCCATGGGGCATAATGTTTGCTTGGGGGTGAGGGGGACATGGGGCATAGTGATTGGTTGGGGGTGAGGGGGCCATATGGCATAGTGTTTGGTTGGGTGTGAGGGGGCCCCAGGGCATCGTGTTTGGTTGGGGGTAAGTGGGCCCTGGGGCATAGTGTTTGTTTGGGGTGAGGGGGCCATGGGGCATAGTGTTTGGTTGGGGGTGAGGGTGCAATGGGGCATGGTGTTTGGTTGGGTGTGAGGGGGCCCTGGGGCATAGTGTTTGGTTGGGGGTGAGGGTGCCATGGGGAATATTGTTTGGTTGGGGGTAAGGGGGACCTGGGGCATTTTGTTTGATTGGGGGTGGGGGACATGGGGCATAATGTTTGGTTGGGGGTGAGGGGGACATGGGGCATAGTGATTGGTTGGGGGTGAGGGTGCCATGGGGCATAGTGTTTGGTTGGGTGTGAGGGGGCCCTGGGGCATAGTGTTTGGTTGGGTGTGAGGGGGCCATGGGGCATAGTGTTTGGTAGGGGGTGAGGGGGCCATGGGGCATAGTGTTTGGTTGGGGGTGAGGGGGCCATGGGGCATAGTGTTTGGTTGGGGGTGATGGGGCCCTGGGGCATAGTGTTTGGTTGGGGGTGAGGGGGCCATGGGGCATAATGTTTGGTTGGGGGTGAGGGGGATATGGGGCATAGTGATTGGTTGGGGGTGAGGGGGCCATAGGGCATAGTGTTTGGTTGGGTGTGAGGGGGCCCTGGGGCATAGTGTTTGGTTGGGGGTAAGGGGTCCCTGGGGCATAGTGTTTGCTTAGGGGTGAGGGTGCCATGGGGCATAGTGTTTGGTTGGGGGTGAGGGGGCCAATGGGCATAGTGTTTGGTAGCGGGTGAGGGGGCCATGGGGCATAGTGTTTGATTGGGGGTGAGGGGGACATGGGGCATAATGTTTGGTTGGGGGTGAGTGGGCCATGGGCCTAGTGTTTGGTTGAGTGTGAGGGGGCCCTGGTGCATAGTGTTTGGTTGGGGGTAAGGGGGCCCTGGGGCATAGTGTTTGGTTGGGGGTGAGGGTGCCATGGGGCATAGTGTTTGGTTGGGGGTGAGGGGGCCATGGGGCATAGTGTTTGGTTGGGGGTAAGGGGTCCCTGGGGCATAATGTTTGGTTGGGGGTGAGGGGGCCATGGGCCTAGTGTTTGGTTGGGTGTGAGGGGGCCCTGGGGCATAGTGTTTGGTTGGGGGTAAGGGGGTCCAGGGGCATAGTGTTTGGTTGGGGGTGAGGGTGCCATGGGGCATAGTGTTTGGTTGGGGGTGAGGGGGCCATGGGGCATAGTGTTTGGTTGGGGGTGAGGGGTCCCTGGGGCATAGTGTTTGGTTGGTGGTGAAGGAAATGGGCATAGTGTTTGGTTGGGGGTGAGGGTGCCATGGGGCATAGTGTTTGGTTGGGGGTGAGGGACATGGGGCATAGTGTTTGGTTGTGGGTGAGGGGGCCATGGGGCATAATGTTTGGGTGGGGTTGAGGGGGCCATGGGGCATTGTGTTTGGGTGGGTGTGAGGGGGCCATGGGGCATAGTGTTTGGTTGGGGGTGAGGGGGCCATGGGACATAGTGTTTGGTTGGGGGTAAGGGGGCCCTGGGGCATAGTGTTTGATTGGGGGTGAGGGGGCCATGGGGCATAATGTTTGGTTGGGGGTGAGGGGGCCATGGGGCATAGTGTTTGGTTGGGGGTAAGGGGGCCATAGGGCATTGTGTTTGGTTGGGTGTGAGGGGGCCCTGGGGCATAGTGTTTGGTTGGGGGTGAGGGGGCCCTGGGGCATAGTGTTTGGTTGGGGGTGATGGTGACATGGGGCATATTGTTTGGTTGGGGGTGAGGGGGCCATGGGGCATAAGGTTTGGTTGGGGGTAAGGGTGCCCTGGGGCATAGTGTTTGCTTGAGGGTGAGGGACATGGGGCATATTGGTTGGGGGTGAGGGGGCCATGGGGCATAGTGTTTGGTTGGGGGCAAGGGGGCCCTGGGGCATAGTGTTTGGTTGGGGGTAAGGGGGCCCTGGGGCATAGTGTTTGGTTGGGGTTGAGGGACATGGGGCATAATGTTTGGTTGGGGGTGAGGGGGCCATGGCGCTTAGTGTTTGGTTGGGGGTAAGGGTGCCCTGGGGCATAGTGTTTGGTTAGGGGTGAGGGGGCCATGGGGCATAATGTTTTGTTGGGGGTGAGGGGGACATGGGGCATAGTGATTGGTTGGGGGTGAGGGGGCCATAGTGTTTGGTTGGGTGTGAGGGGGACATGGGGCATAGTGTTTGGTTGGATGTGAGGGGGACATGGGGCATAGTGTTTGGTTGGGGGTGAGGGACATGGGGCATAGTGTTTGATTGGGGGTGAGGGACATGGGGCATAATGTTTGATTGGGAGTGAGGGACATGGGGCATAGTGTTTGGTTGGTGGTGAGGGGGCCCTGGGGCATAGTGTTTGGTTGGGGGAGAAGGGGACATGGGGCATAGTGTTTGGTTGGGGGTGAGGGTGCCATGGGGCACAGTGTTTGGTTGGGGGTGAGGGGGCCATGGGGCATATTGTTTGGTTGGGGGTAAGGGGTCCCTGGGGCATAGTGTTTGGTTGGGGGTAAGGGGTCCCTGGGGCATAGTGTTTGGTTGGGTGTGAGGGGGCCCTGGGTCATAGTGTTTGGTTGGGGGTGAGGGTGCCATGGTTCATAGTGTTTGGTTGGGTAGAGGGGGCCCTGGGGCATAGTGTTTGGTTGGGGGTGAGGGTGCCATGGGGCATAGTGTTTGGTTGGGGGTGAGGGGGCCATGGGGCATATTGTTTTGTTGGGGGTAAGGGGGCCCTGGGGCATAGTGTTTGATTGGGGGTGAGGGACATGGGGCATAATGTTTGGTTGGGGGTGAGGGGGCCCTGGGGCATAGTGTTTGGTTGGGGGTGAGGGGACCATGGGGCATATTGTTTGGTTGGGGGTAAGGGGGCCCTGGGGCATAGTGTTTGGTAGGGGGTGAGGGGGCCATGGGGCATAGTGTTTGGTTGGGGGTGAGGGGGCCATGGGGCATAGTGTTTGGTTGGGGGTGATGGGGTCCTGGGGCATAGTGTTTGGTTGGGGGTGAGGGGGGCATGGGGCATAATGTTTGGTTGGGGGTGAGGGGGATATGGGGCATAGTGATTGGTTGGGGGTGAGGGGGCCATAGGGCATAGTGTTTGGTTGGGTGTGAGGGGGCCCTGGGGCATAGTGTTTGGTTGGGGGTAAGGGGGCCCTGGGGCATAGTGTTTGCTTAGGGGTGAGGGTGCCATGGGGCATAGTGTTTGGTTGGGGGTGAGGGGGCCAATGGGCATAGTGTTTGGTAGCGGGTGAGGGGGCCATGGGGCATAGTGTTTGGTTGGGGGTGAGGGGGCCATGGGGCATAGTGTTTGATTGGGGGTGAGGGGGACATGGGGCATAATGTTTGGTTGGGGGTGAGGGGGCCATGGGCCTTGTGTTTGGTTGAGTGTGAGGGGGCCCTGGTGCATAGTGTTTGGTTGGGGGTAAGGGGGCCCTGGGGCATAGTGTTTGGTTGGGGGTGAGGGTGCCATGGGGCATAGTGTTTGGTTGGGGGTGAGGGGGCCATGGGGCATAGTGTTTGGTTGGGGGTAAGGCGTCCCTGGGGCATAATGTTTGGTTGGGGGTGAGGGGGCCATGGGCCTAGTGTTTGGTTGGGTGTGAGGGGGCCCTGGGGCATAGTGTTTGGTTGGGGGTAAGGGGGTCCTGGGGCATAGTGTTTGGTTGGGGGTGAGGGTGCCATGGGGCATAGTGTTTGGTTGGGGGTGAGGGGGCCATGGGGCATAGTGTTTGGTTGGGGGTAAGGGGTCCCTGGGGCATAGTGTTTGGTTGGGGGTGAGGGACATGGGGCATAGTGTTTGGTTGGTGGTGAGGGTGCCATGGGGCATAGTGTTTGGTTGGGGGTGAGGGACATGGGGCATAGTGTTTGGTTGGGGGTGAGGGGGCCATGGGGCATAATGTTTGGGTGGGGTTGAGGGGGCCATGGGGCATTGTGTTTGGGTGTGTGTGAGGGGGCCATGGGCATAGTGTTTGGTTGGGGGTGAGGGGGCCATGGGACATAGTGTTTGGTTGGGGGTAAGAGGGTCCTGGGGCATAGTGTTTGATTGGGGGTGAGGGGGCCATGGGGCATAATGTTTGGTTGGGGGTGAGGGGGCCATGGGGCATAGTGTTTGGTTGGGGGTAAGGGGGCCATAGGGCATTGTGTTTGGTTGGGTGTGAGGGGGCCCTGGGGCATAGAGTTTGGTTGGGGGTGAGGGGGCCCTGGGGCATAGTGTTTGGTTGGGGGTTGATGGTGCCATGGTGCATAATGTTTGGTTGGGGGTGCGGGGGCCATGGGGCATAGTGTTTGGTTGGGGGTAAGGGTGCCCTGGGGCATAGTGTTTGCTTGGGGGTGAGGGACATGGGGCATATTGGTTGGGGGTGAGGGGGCCATGGGGCATAGTGTTTGGTTGGGGGTAAGGGGGCCCTGGGGCATAGTGTTTGGTTGGGGGTAAGGGGGCCCTGGGGCATAGTGTTTGGTTGGTGGTGAGGGGGCCATGGGGCATAGTGTTTGGTTGGGGGTAAGGGAGCCCTGGGGCATAGTGTTTGGTTTGGGTGAGGGACATGGGGCATAATGTTTGGTTGGGGGTGAGGGGGCCATGGCGCATAGTGTTTGGTTGGGGGTAAGGGTGCCCTGGTGCATAGTGTTTGGTTGGGGGTGAGGGGGCCATGGGGCATAATGTTTGGTTGGGGGTGAGGGAGACATGGGGCATAGTGATTGGTTGGGGGTGATTGGGCCATAGGGCATAGAGTTTGGTTGGGTGTGAGGGGGACATGGGGCATAGTGTTTGGTTGGATGTGAGGGGGACATGGGGCATAGTGTTTGGTTGGGGGTGAGGGACATGGGGCATAGTGTTTGATTGGGGGTGGGGGACATGGGGCATAATGTTTGATTGGGAGTGAGGGACATGGGGCATAGTGTTTGGTTGGTGGTGAGGGGGCCTTGGGGCATAGTGTTTGGTTGGGGGTGAAGGGGACATGGGGCATAGTGTTTGGTTGGGGGTGAGGGTGCCATGGGGCATAGTGTTTGGTTGGGGGTGAGGGGGCCATGGGGCATATTGTTTGGTTGGGGGTAAGGGGGCCCTGGGGCATAGTGTTTGATTGGGGGTGAGGGACATGGGGCATAGTGTTTGGTTGGGTGTGAGGGGGCCCTGGGTCATAGTGTTTGGTTGGGGGTGACGGGGCCATGGGCCATAGTGTTTGGTTGGGCGTAAGGGGGTCCTGGGGCATAGTGTTTGATTGGGGGTGAGGGGGCCATGGGGCATAATGTTTGGTTGGGGTGAGGGGGCCATAGGGCATTGTGTTTGGTTGGGTGTGAGGGGGCCCTGGGGCATAGTGTTTGGTTGGGGGTGAGGGGGCCTTGGGGCATAGTGTTTGGTTGGGGGTGATGGTGCCATGGGGCATATTGTTTGGTTGGGGGTGAGGGGGCCATGGGGCATAGTGTTTGGTTGGGGGTAAGGTTGCCCTGGGGCATAGTGTTTGCTTGGGGGTGAGGGACATGGGGCATATTGGTTGGGGGTGAGGGGGCCATGGGGCATAGTGTTTGGTTGGGGGTAAGGGGGCCCTGGGGCATAGTGTTTGGTTGGGGGTAAGGGGGCCCTGGGGCATAGTGTTTGGTTGGTGGTGAGGGGGCCATGGGGCATAGTGTTTGTTTGGGGGTAAGGGAGCCCTGGGGCATAGTGTTTGGTTGGGGGTGAGGGACATGGGGCATAATGTTTGGTTGGGGGTGAGGGGGCCATGGCGCATAGTGTTTGGTTGGGGGTAAGGGTGCCCTGGGGCATAGTGTTTGGTTGGGGGTGAGGGGGCCATGGGGCATAATGTTTGGTTGGGGGTGAGGGGGACATGGGGCATAGTGATTGGATGGGGGTGAGGGGGCCATAGGGCATAGTGTTTGGTTGGGTGTGAGGGGGACATGGGGCATAGTGTTTGGTTGGATGTGTTGGGGACATGGGGCATAGTGTTTGGTTGGGGGTGAGGGACATGGGGCATAGTGTTTGATTGGGGGTGAGGGACATGGGGCATAATGTTTGATTCGGAGTGAGGGACATGGGGCATAGTGTTTGGTTGGTGGTGAGGGGGCCCTGGGGCATAGAATTTGGTTGGGGGTGAAGGGGACATGGGGCATAGTGTTTGGTTGGGGGTGAGGGTGCCATGGGGCATAGTGTTTGGTTGGGGGTGAGGGGGCCATGGGGCATATTGTTTGGTTGGGGGTAAGGGGGCCCTGGGGCATAGTGTTTGATTGGGGGTGAGGGACATGGGGCATAGTGTTTGGTTGGGTGTGAGGGGGCCCTGGGTCATAGTGTTTGGTTGGGGGTGAGGGTGCCATGGTTCATAGTGTTTGGTTGGGGAGAGGGGGCCCTGGGGCATAGTGTTTGGTTGGGGGTGAGGGGGCCATGGGGCATAATGTTTGGTTGGGGGTGAGGGGGCCATAGGGCATTGTGTTTGGTTGGGTGTGAGGGGGCCCTGGGGCATAGTGTTTGTTTGGGGGTGAGGGGGCCTTGGGGCATAGTGTTTGGTTGGGGGTGATGGTGCCATGGGGCATATTGTTTGGTTGGGGGTGAGGGGGCCATGGGGCATAGTGTTTGGTTGGGGGTAAGGTTGCCCTGGGGCATAGTGTTTGCTTGGGGGTGAGGGACATGGGGCATATTGGTTGGGGGTGAGGGGGCCATGGGGCATAGTGTTTGGTTGGGGGTAAGGGGGCCCTGGGGCATAGTGTTTGGTTGGGGGTAAGGGGGCCCTGGGGCATAGTGTTTGGTTGGTGGTGAGGGGGCCATGGGGCATAGTGTTTGTTTGGGGGTAAGGGAGCCCTGGGGCATAGTGTTTGGTTGGGGGTGAGGGACATGGGGCATAATGTTTGGTTGGGGGTGAGGGGGCCATGGCGCATAGTGTTTGGTTGGGGGTAAGGGTGCCCTGGGGCATAGTGTTTGGTTGGGGGTGAGGGGGCCATGGGGCATAATGTTTGGTTGGGGGTGAGGGGGACATGGGGCATAGTGATTGGATGGGGGTGAGGGGGCCATAGGGCATAGTGTTTGGTTGGGTGTGAGGGGGACATGGGGCATAGTATTTGGTTGGATGTGATGGGGACATGGGGCATAGTGTTTGGTTGGGGGTGAGGGACATGGGGCATAGTGTTTGATTGGGGGTGAGGGACATGGGGCATAATGTTTGATTCGGAGTGAGGGACATGGGGCATAGTGTTTGGTTGGTGGTGAGGGGGCCCTGGGACATAGTATTTGGTTGGGGGTGAAGGGGACATGGGGCATAGTGTTTGGCTGGGGGTGAGGGTGCCATGGGACATAGTGTTTGGTTGGGGGTGAGGGGGCCATGGGGCATATTGTTTGGTTGGGGGTAAGGGGGCCCTGGGGCATAGTGTTTGATTGGGGGTGAGGGGGCCCTGGGTCATAGTGTTTGGTTGGGGGTGAGGGTGCCATGGTTCATAGTGTTTGGTTGGGGAGAGGGGGCCCTGGGGCATAGTGTTTGGTTGGGGGTGAGGGTGCCATGGGGCATAGTGTTTGGTTGGGGGTGAGGGGGCCATGGGGCATATTGTTTTGTTGGATGTGAGGGGGCCCTGGGGCATAGTGTTCGGTTGGGGGTGAGGGGGCCCTGGGGCATAGTGTTTGATTGGGGGTTAGGGACATGGGGCATAATGTTTGGTTGTGGGTGAGGGGGACATGGGGCATAGTGATTGGTTGGGGTTGAGGGGGCCATGGGGCATAGTGTTTGGTTGGGGGTGAGGGACATGAGGCATAATGTTTGGTTGGGGGTGAGGGTGCCATGGGGCATAGTGTTTGGTTGGATGTGAGGGGGCCCTGGGGCATAGTGTTCGGTTGGGGGTGAGGGTGCCATGGGGCATAGTGTTTGGTTGGGTGTGAGGGGGCCCTGGGGCATAGTGTTTGGTTGGGGGTGAGGAGACCATGGGGCATATTGTTTGGTTGGGGGTAAGGGGGCCCTGGGGCATAGTGTTTGATTGGGGGTTAGGGACATGGGGCATAATGTTTGGTTGTGGGTGAGGGGGACATGGGGCATAGTGATTGGTTGGGGTTGAGGGGGCCATGGGGCATAGTGTTTGGTTGGGGGTGAGGGGGCCATAGGGCATATTGTTTGGTTGGGGGTAAGGGGGCCCTGGGGCATAGTGTTTTATTGGGGGTGAGGGACATGGGGCATAGTTTTTGGTTGGGGGTGAGGGTGCCATGGGGCATAGTGTTTGGTTGGGTGTGAGGGGGCCCTGGGGCATAGTGTTTGGTTGGGGGGTGAGGCGGCCCTGGGGCATAGTGTTTGGTTGGGGGTGAGGGGGCCCTGGGGCATAGTGTTTGGTTGGGGGTGATGGGGCCATTTGGCATATTGTTTGGTTGGGGGTAAGGGGGCCCTGGGGCATAGTGTTTGATTGGGGTGAGGGACATGGGGCATAATGTTTGGTTGTGGCTGAGGGTGCCATGGGGCATAGTGTTTGGTTGGGTGTGAGGGGGCCCTGGGGCATAGTGTTTGGTTGGGGGTGAGGGTGCCATGGGCATAGTGTTTGGTTGGATGTGAGGGGGCCCTGTGGCATAGTGTTTGGTTGGGGGTGAGGGGGCCCTGGGGCATAGTGTGTGATTGGGGGTGAGGGACATGGGGCATAATGTTTAATTCGGAGTGAGGGACATGGGGCATAGTGTTTGGTTGGTGGTGAGGGGGCCCTGGGACATAGTATTTGGTTGGGGGTGAAGGGGACATGGGGCATAGTGTTTGGCTGGGGGTGAGGGTGCCATGGGACATAGTGTTTGGTTGGGGGTGAGGGGGCCATGGGGCATATTGTTTGGTTGGGGGTAAGGGGGCCCTGGGGCATAGTGTTTGATTGGGGGTGAGGGGGCCCTGGGTCATAGTGTTTGGTTGGGGGTGAGGGTGCCATGGTTCATAGTGTTTGGTTGGGGAGAGGGGGCCCTGGGGCATAGTGTTTGGTTGGGGGTGAGGGTGCCATGGGGCATAGTGTTTGGTTGGGGGTGAGGGGGCCATGGGGCATATTGTTTTGTTGGGGGTAAGGGGGCCCTGGGGCATAGTGTTTGATTGGGGGTGAGGGACATGAGGCATAATGTTTGGTTGGGGGTGAGGGTGCCATGGGGCATAGTGTTTGGTTGGATGTGAGGGGGCCCTGGGGCATAGTGTTCGGTTGGGGGTGAGGGTGCCATGGGGCATAGTGTTTGGTTGGGTGTGAGGGGGCCCTGGGGCATAGTGTTTGGTTGGGGGTGAGGAGACCATGGGGCATATTGTTTGGTTGGGGGTAAGGGGGCCCTGGGGCATAGTGTTTGATTGGGGGTTAGGGACATGGGGCATAATGTTTGGTTGTGGGTGAGGGGGACATGGGGCATAGTGATTGGTTGGGGTTGAGGGGGCCATGGGGCATAGTGTTTGGTTGGGGGTGAGGGGGCCATAGGGCATATTGTTTGGTTGGGGGTAAGGGGGCCCTGGGGCATAGTGTTTTATTGGGGGTGAGGGACATGGGGCATAATGTTTGGTTGGGGGTGAGGGGGACATGGGGCATGGTGATTGGTTGGGGGTGAGGGGGCCATAGGGCATAGTGTTTGGTTGGGGGTGAGGGTGCCATGGGGCATAGTGTTTGGTTGGGTGTGAGGGGGCCCTGGGGCATAGTTTTTGGTTGGGGGTGAGGGTGCCATGGGGTATAGTGTTTGGTTGGGTGTGAGGGGGCCCTGGGGCATAGTGTTTGGTTGGGGGGTGAGGCGGCCCTGGGGCATAGTGTTTGGTTGGGGGTGAGGGGGCCCTGGGGCATAGTGTTTGGTTGGGGGTGATGGGGCCATTTGGCATATTGTTTGGTTGGGGGTAAGGGGGCCCTGGGGAATAGTGTTTGATTGGGGTGAGGGACATGGGGCATAATGTTTGGTTGTGGCTGAGGGTGCCATGGGGCATAGTGTTTGGTTGGGTGTGAGGGGGCCCTGGGGCATAGTGTTTGGTTGGGGGTGAGGGTGCCATGGGCATAGTGTTTGGTTGGATGTGAGGGGGCCCTGGGGCATAGTGTTTGGTTGGGGGTGAGGGGGCCCTGGGGCATAGTGTGTGATTGGGGGTGAGGGACATGGGGCATAATGTTTGGTTGGGGGTGAGGTTGACATGGGGCATAGTGATTGGTTGGGGGTGAGAGGGCCCTGGGGCATAGTGTTTGGTTGGGGGTGAGGGGGCCCTGGGGCATAGTGTTTGGTTGGGGGTGATGGTGCCATGGGGCATATTGTTTGGTTGGGGGTGAGGGGGCCATGGGGCATAGTGTTTGGTTGGGGGTAAGGGTGCCCTGGGGCATAGTGTTTGCTTGGGGGTGAGGGACATGGGGCATATTGGTTGGGGGTGAGGGGGCCATGGGGCATAGTGTTTGGTTGGGGGTAAGGGGGCCCTGGGGCATAGTGTTTGGTTGGGGGTAAGGGGGCCCTGGGGCATAGTGTTTTTTTGGTGGTGAGGGGGCCATGGGGCATAGTGTTTGGTTGAGGGTAAGGGAGCCCTGGGGCATAGTGTTTGGTTGGGGGTGAGGGACATGGGGCATAATGTTTGGTTGGGGGTGAGGGGGCCATGGCGCATAGTGTTTGGTTGGGGGTAAGGGTGCCTTGGGGCATAGTGTTTGGTTGGGGGTGAGGGGGCCATGGGGCATAATGTTTGGTTGGGGGTGAGGGGGACATGGGGCATAGTGATTGGTTGGGGGTGAGGGGGCCATAGGGCATAGTGTTTGGTTGGGTGTGAGGGGGACATGGGGCATAGTGTTTGGTTGGATGTGAGGGGGACATGGGGCATAGTGTTTGGTTGGGGGTGAGGGACATGGGGCATAGTGTTTGATTGGGGGTGAGATACATGGGGCATAATGTTTGATTGGGAGTGAGGGACATGGGGCATAGTGTTTGGTTGGTGGTGAGGGGGCCCTGGGGCATAGTGTTTGGTTGGGGGTGAAGGGGACATGGGACATAGTGTTTGGTTGGGGGTGAGGGTGCCATGGTGCATAGTGTTTGGTTGGGAGTGAGGGGGCCATGGGGCATATTGTTTGGTTGGGGGTAAGGGGGCCCTGGGGCATAGTGTTTGATTGGGGGTGAGGGACATGGGGCATAGTGTTTGGTTGGGTGTGAGGGGACCCTGGGTCATAGTGTTTGGTTGTCGGTGAGGGTGCCATGGTTCATAGTGTTTGGTTGGGTAGAGGGGGCCCTGGGGCATAGTGTTTGGTTGGGGGTGAGGGTGCCATGGGGCATAGTGTTTGGTTGGGGGTGAGGGGGCCATGGGGCATATTGTTTTGTTGGGGGTAAGGGGGCCCTGGGGCATAGTGTTTGATTGGGGGTGAGGGACATGGGGCATAATGTTTGGTTGGGGGTGAGGGTGCCATGGGGCATAGTGTTTGGTTGGATGTGAGGGGGCCCTGGGGCATAGTGTTTGGTTGGGGTGAGGGTGCCATGGGGCATAGTGTTTGGTTGGGTGTGAGGGGGCCCTGGGGCATAGTGTTTGGTTGGGGGTGAGGGGACCATGGGGCATATTGTTTGGTTGGGGGTAAGGGGGCCCTGGGGAATAGTGTTTGATTGGGGGTGAGGGACATAGGGCATAATGTTTGGTTGTGGGTGAGGGGGACATGGGGCATAGTGATTGGTTGGGGTTGAGGGGGCCATGGGGCATAGTGTTTGGTTGGGGGTGAGGGGGCCATAGGGCATATTGTTTGGTTGGGGGTAAGGGGGCCCTGGGGCATAGTGTTTTATTGGGGGTGAGGGACATGGGGCATAATGTTTGGTTGGGGGTGAGGGGGACATGGGGCATGGTGATTGGTTGGGGTGAGGGTGCCATAGGGCATAGTGTTTGGTTGGGGGTGAGGGTGCCATGGGGCATAGTGTTTGGTTGGGTGTGAGGGGGCCCTGGGGCATAGTTTTTGGTTGGGGGTGAGGGTGCCATGGGGCATAGTGTTTGGTTGGGTGTGAGGGGGCCCTGGAGCATAGTGTTTGGTTGGGGGTGAGGCGGCCCTGGGGCATAGTGTTTGGTTGGGGGTGAGGGGGCCCTGGCGCATAGTGTTTGGTTGAGGGTGATGGGGCCATGGGGCATAATGTTTGGTTGGGGGTGAGGGGGCCATGGGGCATAGTGTTTGGTTGGGGGTAAGGGGGCCATAGGGCATTGTGTTTGGTTGGGTGTGAGGGGGCCCTGGGGCATAGTGTTTGGTTGGGGGTGAGGGGGCCCTGGGGCATAGTGTTTGGTTGGGGGTGATGGTGCCATGGGGCATATTGTTTGGTTGGGGGTGACGGGGCCATGGGGCATAGTGTTTGGTTGGGGGTAAGGGTGCCCTGGGGCATAGTGTTTGCTTGGGGGTGAGGGACATGGGGCATATTGGTTGGGGGTAAGGGGGCCCTGAGGCATAGTGTTTGGTTGGGGGTAAGGGGGCCCTGGGCCATAGTGTTTTTTTGGTGGTGAGGGGGCCATGGGGCATAGTGTTTGATTGGGGTGAGGGACATGGGGCATAATGTTTGGTTGTGGCTGAGGGTGCCATGGGGCATAGTGTTTGGTTGGGTGTGAGGGGGCCCTGGGGCATAGTGTTTGGTTGGGGGTGAGGGTGCCATGGGGCATAGTGTTTGGTTGGATGTGAGGGGGCCCTGGGGCATAGTGTTTGATTGGGGGTGAGGGACATGGGGCATAATGTTTTGTTGGGGTGGAGGGGGACATGGGGCATAGTGATTGGTTGGGGCTGAGGGGGCCATAGGGTATAGTGTTTGGTTGGGGGTGAGGGTGCCATGGGGCATAGTGTTTGGTTGGGTGTGAGGGGGCCCTGGGGCATAGTGTTTGATTGGGGGTGAGGGACATGGGGCATAGTGTTTGGTTGGGTGTGAGGGGGCCCTGGGTCATAGTGTTTGGTTGGGGGTGAGGGTGCCATGGTTCATAGTGTTTGGTTGGGTAGAGGGGGCCCTGGGGCATAGTGTTTGGTTGGGGGTGAGGGTGCCATGGGGCATAGTGTTTGGTTGGGGCTGAGGGGGCCATGGGGCATATTGTTTTGTTGGGGGTAAGGGGGCCCTGGGGCATAATGTTTGGTTGGGGTGAATGTGCCATGGGGCATAGTGTTTGGTTGGATTTGAGGGGGCCCTGGGGCATAGTGTTTGGTTGGGGGTGAGGGTGCCATGGGGCATAGTGTTTGGTTGGGTGTGAGGGGGCCCTGGGGCATAGTGTTTGGTTGGGGGTGAGGGGACCATGGGGCATATTGTTTGGTTGGGGGTAAGGGGGCCATGGGGCATAGTGTTTGGTAGGGGGTGAGGGGGCCATAGGGCATAGTGTTTGGTTGGGTGTGAGGGGGCCCTGGGGCATAGTGTTTGGTTGGGGGTAAGGGGGCCCTGGGGCATAGTGTTTGCTTAGGGGTGAGGGTGCCATGGGGCATAGTGTTTGGTTGGGGGTGAGGGGGCCAATGGGCATAGTGTTTGGTAGCGGGTGAGGGGGCCATGGGGCATAGTGTTTGGTTGGGGGTGAGGGGGCCATGGGGCATAGTGTTTGATTGGGGGTGAGGGGGACATGGGGCATAATGTTTGGTTGGGGGTGAGGGGGCCATGGGCCTAGTGTTTGGTTGAGTGTGAGGGGGCCCTGGTGCATAGTGTTTGGTTGGGGGTAAGGGGGCCCTGGGGCATAGTGTTTGGTTGGGGGTGAGGGTGCCATGGGGCATAGTGTTTGGTTGGGGGTGAGGGGGCCATGGGGCATAGTGTTTGGTTGGGGGTAAGGCGTCCCTGGGGCATAATGTTTGGTTGGGGGTGAGGGGGCCCTGGGGCATAGTGTTTGGTTGGGGGTGAGGGGACCATGGGGCATATTGTTTGGTTGGGGGTAAGGGGGCCCTGGGGAATAGTGTTTGATTGGGGGTGAGGGACATAGGGCATAATGTTTGGTTGTGGGTGAGGGGGACATGGGGCATAGTGATTGGTTGGGGTTGAGGGGGCCATGGGGCATAGTGTTTGGTTGGGGGTGAGGGGGCCATAGGGCATATTGTTTGGTTGGGGGTAAGGGGGCCCTGGGGCATAGTGTTTTATTGGGGGTGAGGGACATGGGGCATAATGTTTGGTTGGGGGTGAGGGGGACATGGGGCATGGTGATTGGTTGGGGTGAGGGTGCCATAGGGCATAGTGTTTGGTTGGGGGTGAGGGTGCCATGGGGCATAGTGTTTGGTTGGGTGTGAGGGGGCCCTGGGGCATAGTTTTTGGTTGGGGGTGAGGGTGCCATGGGGCATAGTGTTTGGTTGGGTGTGAGGGGGCCCTGGAGCATAGTGTTTGGTTGGGGGTGAGGCGGCCCTGGGGCATAGTGTTTGGTTGGGGGTGAGGGGGCCCTGGCGCATAGTGTTTGGTTGAGGGTGATGGGGCCATGGGGCATAATGTTTGGTTGGGGGTGAGGGGGCCATGGGGCATAGTGTTTGGTTGGGGGTAAGGGGGCCATAGGGCATTGTGTTTGGTTGGGTGTGAGGGGGCCCTGGGGCATAGTGTTTGGTTGGGGGTGAGGGGGCCCTGGGGCATAGTGTTTGGTTGGGGGTGATGGTGCCATGGGGCATATTGTTTGGTTGGGGGTGACGGGGCCATGGGGCATAGTGTTTGGTTGGGGGTAAGGGTGCCCTGGGGCATAGTGTTTGCTTGGGGGTGAGGGACATGGGGCATATTGGTTGGGGGTAAGGGGGCCCTGGGGCATAGTGTTTGGTTGGGGGTAAGGGGGCCCTGGGCCATAGTGTTTTTTTGGTGGTGAGGGGGCCATGGGGCATAGTGTTTGATTGGGGTGAGGGACATGGGGCATAATGTTTGGTTGTGGCTGAGGGTGCCATGGGGCATAGTGTTTGGTTGGGTGTGAGGGGGCCCTGGGGCATAGTGTTTGGTTGGGGGTGAGGGTGCCATGGGGCATAGTGTTTGGTTGGATGTGAGGGGGCCCTGGGGCATAGTGTTTGATTGGGGGTGAGGGACATGGGGCATAATGTTTTGTTGGGGTGGAGGGGGACATGGGGCATAGTGATTGGTTGGGGCTGAGGGGGCCATAGGGTATAGTGTTTGGTTGGGGGTGAGGGTGCCATGGGGCATAGTGTTTGGTTGGGTGTGAGGGGGCCCTGGGGCATAGTGTTTGATTGGGGGTGAGGGACATGGGGCATAGTGTTTGGTTGGGTGTGAGGGGGCCCTGGGTCATAGTGTTTGGTTGGGGGTGAGGGTGCCATGGTTCATAGTGTTTGGTTGGGTAGAGGGGGCCCTGGGGCATAGTGTTTGGTTGGGGGTGAGGGTGCCATGGGGCATAGTGTTTGGTTGGGGCTGAGGGGGCCATGGGGCATATTGTTTTGTTGGGGTAAGGGGGCCCTGGGGCATAATGTTTGGTTGGGGTGAATGTGCCATGGGGCATAGTGTTTGGTTGGATTTGAGGGGGCCCTGGGGCATAGTGTTTGGTTGGGGGTGAGGGTGCCATGGGGCATAGTGTTTGGTTGGGTGTGAGGGGGCCCTGGGGCATAGTGTTTGGTTGGGGGTGAGGGGACCATGGGGCATATTGTTTGGTTGGGGGTAAGGGGGCCATGGGGCATAGTGTTTGGTAGGGGGTGAGGGGGCCATAGGGCATAGTGTTTGGTTGGGTGTGAGGGGGCCCTGGGGCATAGTGTTTGGTTGGGGGTAAGGGGGCCCTGGGGCATAGTGTTTGCTTAGGGGTGAGGGTGCCATGGGGCATAGTGTTTGGTTGGGGGTGAGGGGGCCAATGGGCATAGTGTTTGGTAGCGGGTGAGGGGGCCATGGGGCATAGTGTTTGGTTGGGGGTGAGGGGGCCATGGGGCATAGTGTTTGATTGGGGGTGAGGGGGACATGGGGCATAATGTTTGGTTGGGGGTGAGGGGGCCATGGGCCTAGTGTTTGGTTGAGTGTGAGGGGGCCCTGGTGCATAGTGTTTGGTTGGGGGTAAGGGGGCCCTGGGGCATAGTGTTTGGTTGGGGGTGAGGGTGCCATGGGGCATAGTGTTTGGTTGGGGGTGAGGGGGCCATGGGGCATAGTGTTTGGTTGGGGGTAAGGCGTCCCTGGGGCATAATGTTTGGTTGGGGTGAGGGGGCCATGGGCCTAGTGTTTGGTTGGGTGTGAGGGGGCCCTGGGGCATAGTGTTTGGTTGGGGGTAAGGGGGTCCTGGGGCATAGTGTTTGGTTGGGGGTGAGGGTGCCATGGGGCATAGTGTTTGGTTGGGGGTGAGGGGGCCATGGGGCATAGTGTTTGGTTGGGGGTAAGGGGTCCCTGGGGCATAGTGTTTGGTTGGGGGTGAGGGACATGGGGCATAGTGTTTGGTTGGGGGTGAGGGTGCCATGGGGCATAGTGTTTGGTTGGGGGTGAGGGACATGGGGCATAGTGTTTGGTTGGGGGTGAGGGGGCCATGGGGCATAATGTTTGGGTGGGGTTGAGGGGGCCATGGGGCATTGTGTTTGGGTGGGTGTGAGGGGGCCATGGGGCATAGTGTTTGGTTGGGGGTGAGGGGGCCATGGGACATAGTGTTTGGTTGGGGGTAAGGGGGTCCTGGGGCATAGTGTTTGATTGGGGGTGAGGGGGCCATGGGGCATAATGTTTGGTTGGGGGTGAGGGGGCCATGGGGCATAGTGTTTGGTTGGGGGTAAGGGGGCCATAGGGCATTGTGTTTGGTTGGGTGTGAGGGGGCCCTGAGGCATAGTGTTTGGTTGGGGGTGAGGGGGCCCTGGGGCATAGTGTTTGGTTGGGGGTGATGGTGCCATGGGGCATATTGTTTGGTTGGGGGTGAGGGGGCCATGGGGCATAGTGTTTGGTTGGGGGTAAGGGTGCCCTGGTGCATAGTGTTTGCTTGGGGGTGAGGGACATGGGGCATATTGGTTGGGGGTGAGGGGGCCATGGGGCATAGTGTTTGGTTGGGGGTAAGGGGGCCCTGGGGCATAGTGTTTGGTTGGGGGTAAGGGGGCCCTGGGGCATAGTGTTTTTTTGGTGGTGAGGGGGCCATGGGGCATAGTGTTTGGTTGAGGGTAAGGGAGCCCTGGGGCATAGTGTTTGGTTGGGGGTGAGGGACATGGGGCATAATGTTTGGTTGGGGGTGAGGGGGCCATGGCGCATAGTGTTTGGTTGGGGGTAAGGGTGCCCTGGGGCATAGTGTTTGGTTGGGGGTGAGGGGGCCATGGGGCATAATGTTTGGTTGGGGGTGAGGGGGACATGGGGCATAGTGATTGGTTGGGGGTGAGGGGGCCATAGGGCATAGTGTTTGGTTGGGTGTGAGGGGGACATGGGGCATAGTGTTTGGTTGGATGTGAGGGGGACATGGGGCATAGTGTTTGGTTGGGGGTGAGGGACATGGGGCATAGTGTTTGATTGGGGGTGAGATACATGGGGCATAATGTTTGATTGGGAGTGAGGGACATGGGGCATAGTGTTTGGTTGGTGGTGAGGGGGCCCTGGGGCATAGTGTTTGGTTGGGGGTGAAGGGGACATGGGACATAGTGTTTGGTTGGGGGTGAGGGTGCCATGGTGCATAGTGTTTGGTTGGGAGTGAGGGGGCCATGGGGCATATTGTTTGGTTGGGGGTAAGGGGGCCCTGGGGCATAGTGTTTGATTGGGGGTGAGGGACATGGGGCATAGTGTTTGGTTGGGTGTGAGGGGGCCCTGGGTCATAGTGTTTGGTTGTCGGTGAGGGTGCCATGGTTCATAGTGTTTGGTTGGGTAGAGGGGGCCCTGGGGCATAGTGTTTGGTTGGGGGTGAGGGTGCCATGGGGCATAGTGTTTGGTTGGGGGTGAGGGGGCCATGGGGCATATTGTTTTGTTGGGGTAAGGGGGCCCTGGGGCATAGTGTTTGATTGGGGGTGAGGGACATGGGGCATAATGTTTGGTTGGGGGTGAGGGTGCCATGGGGCATAGTGTTTGGTTGGATGTGAGGGGGCCCTGGGGCATAGTGTTTGGTTGGGGGTGAGGGTGCCATGGGGCATAGTGTTTGGTTGGGTGTGAGGGGGCCCTGGGGCATAGTGTTTGGTTGGGGGTGAGGGGACCATGGGGCATATTGTTTGGTTGGGGGTAAGGGGGCCCTGGGGAATAGTGTTTGATTGGGGGTGAGGGACATAGGGCATAATGTTTGGTTGTGGGTGAGGGGGACATGGGGCATAGTGATTGGTTGGGGTTGAGGGGGCCATGGGGCATAGTGTTTGGTTGGGGGTGAGGGGGCCATAGGGCATATTGTTTGGTTGGGGGTAAGGGGGCCCTGGGGCATAGTGTTTTATTGGGGGTGAGGGACATGGGGCATAATGTTTGGTTGGGGGTGAGGGGGACATGGGGCATGGTGATTGGTTGGGGGTGAGGGTGCCATAGGGCATAGTGTTTGGTTGGGGGTGAGGGTGCCATGGGGCATAGTGTTTGATTGGGTGTGAGGGGCCCCTTTGGGCATAGTTTTTGTTTGGGGGTGAGGGTGCCATGGGGCATAGTGTTTGGTTGGGTGTGAGGGGACCCTGGAGCATAGTGTTTGGTTGGGGGTGAGGCGGCCCTGGGGCATAGTGTTTGGTTGGGGGTGAGGGGGCCCTGGCGCATAGTGTTTGGTTGAGGGTGATGGGGCCATGGGGCATAATGTTTGGTTGGGGGTGAGGGGGCCATGGGGCATAGTGTTTGGTTGGGGGTAAGGGGGCCATAGGGCATTGTGTTTGGTTGGGTGTGAGGGGGCCCTGGGGCATAGTGTTTGGTTGGGGGTGAGGGGGCCCTGGGGCATAGTGTTTGGTTGGGGGTGATGGTGCCATGGGGCATATTGTTTGGTTGGGGGTGAGGGGGCCATGGGGCATAGTGTTTGGTTGGGGGTAAGGGTGCCCTGGGGCATAGTGTTTGCTTGGGGGTGAGGGACATGGGGCATATTGGTTGGGGGTGAGGGGGCCATGGGGCATAGTGTTTGGTTGGGGGTAAGGGGGCCCTGGGGCATAGTGTTTGGTTGGGGGTAAGGGGGCCCTGGGCCATAGTGTTTTTTTGGTGGTGAGGGGGCCATGGGGCATAGTGTTTGATTGGGGTGAGGGACATGGGGCATAATGTTTGGTTGTGGCTGAGGGTGCCATGGGGCATAGTGTTTGGTTGGGTGTGAGGGGGCCCTGGGGCATAGTGTTTGGTTGGGGGTGAGGGTGCCATGGGGCATAGTGTTTGGTTGGATGTGAGGGGGCCCTGGGGCATAGTGTTTTGTTGGCGGTTAGGGGGCCATGGGGCATATTGTTTGGTTGGGGGTAAGGGGGCCCTGGGGCATAGTGTTTGATTGGGTTGAGAGGGCCATGGGGCATAGTGTTTGGTTGGGGGTGAGGGGGCCATAGGGCATATTGTTTGGTTGGGGGTAAGGGGGCCCTGGGGCATAGTGTTTGATTGGGGGTGAGGGACATGGGGCATAATGTTTGGTTGGGGGTGAGTGGGACATGAGGCATAGTGATTGGTTGGGGGTGAGGGGGCCATATGGCATAGTGTTTGGTTGGGGGTGAGGGTGCCATGGGGCATAGTGTTTGGTTGGGTGTGAGGGGGCCCTGGGGCATAGTGATTGGTTGGGGGTGAGGGGGCCATAGGGCATAGTGTTTGGTTGGGGGTGAGGGTGCCATGGGGCATAGTGGTTGGTTGGGTTTGAGGGGGCCCTGGGGCATAGTGTTTGGTTGGGTGGGAGGGTGCCATGGGGCATAGTGTTTGGTTGGGTGTGAGGGGGCCCTGGGCATAGTGTTTGGTTGCGGGTGAGGCGGCCCTGGGGCATAGTGTTTGGTTGGGGGTGAGGGGGCCCTGGGGCATAGTGTTTGGTTGGGGGTGAGGGGGCCATGGGGCATATTGTTTGGTTGGGGGTAAGGGTGCCCTGGGGCATAGTGTTTGATTGGGGGTGAGGGACATGGGGCATAATGTTTGGTTATGAGGGTGCCATGGGGCATAGTGTTTGGTTGGGTGTGAGGGGGCCCTGGGGCATAGTGTTTGGTTGGGGGTGAGGGTTCCATGGGGAATAGTGTTTGGTTGGTTGTGAGGGGGCCCTGGGGCATAGTGTTTGGTTGGGGGTGAGGGGGCCATGGGGCATATTGTTTGGTTGGGAGTAAGGGGGCCCTGGGGCATAGTGTTTGATTGGGGGTGAGGGACATGGGGCATAATGTTTGGTTGGGGGTGAGGGGGACATGGGGCATAGTGATTGGTTGGGGGTGAGAGGGCCATGGCGCATAGTGTTTGGTTGGGGGTGAGGGGGCCATAGGGCATATTGTTTGGTTGGGGGTAAGGGGGCCCTGGGGCATAGTGTTTGAGTGGTGGTGAGGGACATGGGGCATAATGTTTTGTTGGGGTTGAGGGGGACATGGGGCATAGTGATTGGTTGGGGCTGAGGGGGCCATAGGGCATAGTGTTTGGTTGGGTGTGAGGGTGCCATGGGGCATAGTGTTTGGTTGGGTGTGAGGGGGCCCTGGGGCATAGTGTTTGGTTGGGGGTGAGGGTGCCATGGGGCATAGTGTTTGGTTGGTGGTGAGGGGGCCCTGGGGCATAGTGTTTGGTTGGGGGTGAGGGGGCCCTGGGGCATAGTGTTTGGTTGGGGGTGAGGGTGCCATGGGGCATAGTGTTTGGTTGGGGGTGAGGGTGCCATAGGGCATAGTGTTTGGTTGGGGGTAAGGGGGCCCTGGGGCATAGTCTTTGGTTGGGGGTGAGGGTGCCATGGGGCATAGTGTTTGGTTGGGGGTGAGGGGGACATGGGGCATAGTGTTTCGTTGGGGGTGAGGGTGTCATGGGGCATAGTGTTTGGTTGGGTGTGAGGGGGCCCTGGGGCATAGTGTTTGGTTGGGGGTGAGGGGGCCATGGGGCATAATGTTTGGTTGGGGGTGAGGGGGACATGGGGCATAGTGATTGGTTGGGTGTGAGGGGGACATGGGGCATAGTGTTTGGTTGGGGGTGAGGGACATGGGGCATTGTGTTTGGTTGGGGGTGAGGGACATGGGGCATAGTGATTGGTTGGGGGTGAGGGGGCCATAGGGCATAGTGTTTGGTTGGGGGTGAGGGTGCCATGGGGCATAGTGTTTGGTTGGGTGTGAGGGGGCCCTGGGGCAGAGTGTTTGGTTGGGGGTGAGGGTGCCATGGGGCATAGTGTTTGGTTGGGTCTGAGGGGGCCCTGGGGCATAGTGTTTGGTTGGGGGTGAGGGGGCCATGGGGCATAATGTTTGGTTGGGGTGAGGGGGACATGGGGCATAGTGATTGGTTGGGGGTGAGGGGGCCATAGGGCATAGTGTTTGGTTGGGTGTGAGGGGGCCCTGGGGCATAGTGTTTGGTTGGGGGTGAGGGACATGGGGCATAGTGTTTGATTGGGGGTGAGGGACATGGGGCATAATGTTTGATTGGGAGTGAGGGACATGGGGCATAGTGTTTGGTTGGGTGTGAGGGGGCCCTGGGTCATAGTGTTTGGTTGGGCGTGAGGGGGCCATGGGACATAGTGTTTGGTTGGGGGTAAGGGGGTCCTGGGGCATAGTGTTTGATTGGGGGTGAGGGGGCCATGGGGCATAATGTTTGGTTGGGGGTGACGGGGCCATGGGGCATAGTGTTTGGTTGGGGGTAAGGGGGCCATAGGGCATTGTGTTTGGTTGGGTGTGAGGGGGCCCTGGGGCATAGTGTTTGGTTGGGGGTGATGGGGCCATGGCACATAGTGTTTGGTTGGGGGTAAGGGTGCCCTGGGGCATAGTGTTTGGTTGGGGGTGAGGGGGCCATGGGGCATAATGTTTGGTTGGGGGTGAGGGGGACATGGGGCATAGTGATTGGTTGGGGGTGAGGGGGCCATAGGGCATAGTGTTTGGTTGGGTGTGAGGGGGACATGGGGCATAGTGTTTGGTTGGATGTGAGGGGGACATGGGGCATAGTGTTTGGTTGGGGGTGAGGGACATGGGGCATAGTGTTTGATTGGGGGTGAGATACATGGGGCATAATGTTTCATTGGGAGTGAGGGACATGGGGCATAGTGTTTGGTTGGTGGTGAGGGGGCCCTGGGGCATAGTGTTTGGTTGGGGGTGAAGGGGACATGGGACATAGTGTTTGGTTGGGGGTGAGGGTGCCATGGTGCATAGTGTTTGGTTGGGAGTGAGGGGGCCATGGGGCATATTGTTTGGTTGGGGGTAAGGGGGCCCTGGGGCATAGTGTTTGATTGGGGGTGAGGGACATGGGGCATAGTGTTTGGTTGGGTGTGAGGGGGCCCTGGGTCATAGTGTTTGGTTGTCGGTGAGGGTGCCATGGTTCATAGTGTTTGGTTGGGTAGAGGGGGCCCTGGGGCATAGTGTTTGGTTTGGGGTGAGGGTGCCATGGGGCATAGTGTTTGGTTGGGGGTGAGGGGGCCATGGGGCATATTGTTTTGTTGGGGGTAAGGGGGCCCTGGGGCATAGTGTTTGATTGGGGGTGAGGGACATGGGGCATAATGTTTGGTTGGGGGTGAGGGTGCCATGGGGCATAGTGTTTGGTTGGATGTGAGGGGGCCCTGGGGCATAGTGTTTGGTTGGGGGTGAGGGTGCCATGGGGCATAGTGTTTGGTTGGGTGTGAGGGGGCCCTGGGGCATAGTGTTTGGTTGGGGGTGAGGGGACCATGGGGCATATTGTTTGGTTGGGGGTAAGGGGGCCCTGGGGAATAGTGTTTGATTGGGGGTGAGGGACATAGGGCATAATGTTTGGTTGTGGGTGAGGGGGACATGGGGCATAGTGATTGGTTGGGGTTGAGGGGGCCATGGGGCATAGTGTTTGGTTGGGGGTGAGGGGGCCATAGGGCATATTGTTTGGTTGGGGGTAAGGGGGCCCTGGGGCATAGTGTTTGGTTATGAGGGTGCCATAGGGCATTGTGTTTGGTTGGGTGTGAGGGGGCCCTGGGGCATAGTGTTTGGTTGGGGGTGAGGGGGCCCTGGGGCATAGTGTTTGGTTGGGGGTGATGGTGCCATGGGGCATATTGTTTGGTTGGGGGTGAGGGGGCCATGGGGCATAGTGTTTGGTTGGGGGTAAGGGTGCCCTGGGGCATAGTGTTTGCTTGGGGGTGAGGGACATGGGGCATATTGGTTGGGGGTGAGGGGGCCATGGGGCATAGTGTTTGGTTGGGGGTAAGGGGGCCCTGGGGCATAGTGTTTGGTTGGGGGTAAGGGGGCCCTGGGGCATAGTGTTTTTTTGGTGGTGAGGGGGCCATGGGGCATAGTGTTTGGTTGAGGGTAAGGGAGCCCTGGGGCATAGTGTTTGGTTGGGGGTGAGGGACATGGGGCATAATGTTTGGTTGGGGTTGAGGGGGCCATGGCGCATAGTGTTTGGTTGGGGGTAAGGGTGCCCTGGGGCATAGTGTTTGGTTGGGGGTGAGGGGGCCATGGGGCATAATGTTTGGTTGGGGGTGAGGGGGACATGGGGCATAGTGATTGGTTGGGGGTGAGGGGGCCATAGGGCATAGTGTTTGGTTGGGTGTGAGGGGGACATGGGGCATAGTGTTTGGTTGGATGTGAGGGGGACATGGGGCATAGTGTTTGGTTGGGGGTGAGGGACATGGGGCATAGTGTTTGATTGGGGGTGAGATACATGGGGCATAATGTTTGATTGGGAGTGAGGGACATGGGGCATAGTGTTTGGTTGGTGGTGAGGGGGCCCTGGGGCATAGTGTTTGGTTGGGGGTGAAGGGGACATGGGACATAGTGTTTGGTTGGGGGTGAGGGTGCCATGGTGCATAGTGTTTGGTTGGGAGTGAGGGGGCCATGGGGCATATTGTTTGGTTGGGGGTAAGGGGGCCCTGGGGCATAGTGTTTGATTGGGGGTGTGGGACATGGGGCATAGTGTTTGGTTGGGTGTGAGGGGGCCCTGGGTCATAGTGTTTGGTTGTCGGTGAGGGTGCCATGGTTCATAGTGTTTGGTTGGGTAGAGGGGGCCCTGGGGCATAGTGTTTGGTTGGGGGTGAGGGTGCCATGGGGCATAGTGTTTGGTTGGGGGTGAGGGGGCCATGGGGCATATTGTTTTGTTGGGGGTAAGGGGGCCCTGGGGCATAGTGTTTGATTGGGGGTGAGGGACATGGGGCATAATGTTTGGTTGGGGGTGAGGGTGCCATGGGGCATAGTGTTTGGTTGGATGTGAGGGGGCCCTGGGGCATAGTGTTTGGTTGGGGTGAGGGTGCCATGGGGCATAGTGTTTGGTTGGGTGTGAGGGGGCCCTGGGGCATAGTGTTTGGTTGGGGGTGAGGGGACCATGGGGCATATTGTTTGGTTGGGGGTAAGGGGGCCCTGGGGAATAGTGTTTGATTGGGGGTGAGGGACATAGGGCATAATGTTTGGTTGTGGGTGAGGGGGACATGGGGCATAGTGATTGGTTGGGGTTGAGGGGGCCATGGGGCATAGTGTTTGGTTGGGGGTGAGGGGGCCATAGGGCATATTGTTTGGTTGGGGGTAAGGGGGCCCTGGGGCATAGTGTTTTATTGGGGGTGAGGGACATGGGGCATAATGTTTGGTTGGGGGTGAGGGGGACATGGGGCATGGTGATTGGTTGGGGGTGAGGGTGCCATAGGGCATAGTGTTTGGTTGGGGGTGAGGGTGCCATGGGGCATAGTGTTTGGTTGGGTGTGAGGGGGCCCTGGGGCATAGTTTTTGGTTGGGGGTGAGGGTGCCATGGGGCATAGTGTTTGGTTGGGTGTGAGGGGGCCCTGGAGCATAGTGTTTGGTTGGGGGTGAGGCGGCCCTGGGGCATAGTGTTTGGTTGGGGGTGAGGGGGCCCTGGCGCATAGTGTTTGGTTGAGGGTGATGGGGCCATGGGGCATAATGTTTGGTTGGGGGTGAGGGGGCCATGGGGCATAGTGTTTGGTTGGGGGTAAGGGGGCCATAGGGCATTGTGTTTGGTTGGGTGTGAGGGGGCCCTGGGGCATAGTGTTTGGTTGGGGGTGAGGGGGCCCTGGGGCATAGTGTTTGGTTGGGGGTGATGGTGCCATGGGGCATATTGTTTGGTTGGGGGTGACGGGGCCATGGGGCATAGTGTTTGGTTGGGGGTAAGGGTGCCCTGGGGCATAGTGTTTGCTTGGGGGTGAGGGACATGGGGCATATTGGTTGGGGGTGAGGGGGCCATGGGGCATAGTGTTTGGTTGGGGGTAAGGGGGCCGTGGGGCATAGTGTTTGGTTGGGGGTAAGGGGGCCCTGGGCCATAGTGTTTTTTTGGTGGTGAGGGGGCCATGGGGCATAGTGTTTGATTGGGGTGAGGGACATGGGGCATAATGTTTGGTTGTGGCTGAGGGTGCCATGGGGCATAGTGTTTGGTTGGGTGTGAGGGGGCCCTGGGGCATAGTGTTTGGTTGGGGGTGAGGGTGCCATGGGGCATAGTGTTTGGTTGGATGTGAGGGGGCCCTGGGGCATAGTGTTTGATTGGGGGTGAGGGACATGGGGCATAATGTTTTGTTGGGGTGGAGGGGGACATGGGGCATAGTGATTGGTTGGGGCTGAGGGGGCCATAGGGTATAGTGTTTGGTTGGGGGTGAGGGTGCCATGGGGCATAGTGTTTGGTTGGGTGTGAGGGGGCCCTGGGGCATAGTGTTTGATTGGGGGTGAGGGACATGGGGCATAGTGTTTGGTTGGGTGTGAGGGGGCCCTGGGTCATAGTGTTTGGTTGGGGGTGAGGGTGCCATGGTTCATAGTGTTTGGTTGGGTAGAGGGGGCCCTGGGGCATAGTGTTTGGTTGGGGGTGAGGGTGCCATGGGGCATAGTGTTTGGTTGGGGCTGAGGGGGCCATGGGGCATATTGTTTTGTTGGGGGTAAGGGGGCCCTGGGGCATAATGTTTGGTTGGGGTGAATGTGCCATGGGGCATAGTGTTTGGTTGGATTTGAGGGGGCCCTGGGGCATAGTGTTTGGTTGGGGGTGAGGGTGCCTTGGGGCATAGTGTTTGGTTGGGTGTGAGGGGGCCCTGGGGCATAGTGTTTGGTTGGGGGTGAGGGGACCATGGGGCATATTGTTTGGTTGGGGGTAAGGGGGCCATGGGGCATAGTGTTTGGTAGGGGGTGAGGGGGCCATAGGGCATAGTGTTTGGTTGGGTGTGAGGGGGCCCTGGGGCATAGTGTTTGGTTGGGGGTAAGGGGGCCCTGGGGCATAGTGTTTGCTTAGGGGTGAGGGTGCCATGGGGCATAGTGTTTGGTTGGGGGTGAGGGGGCCAATGGGCATAGTGTTTGGTAGCGGGTGAGGGGGCCATGGGGCATAGTGTTTGGTTGGGGGTGAGGGGGCCATGGGGCATAGTGTTTGATTGGGGGTGAGGGGGACATGGGGCATAATGTTTGGTTGGGGGTGAGGGGGCCATGGGCCTAGTGTTTGGTTGAGTGTGAGGGGGCCCTGGTGCATAGTGTTTGGTTGGGGGTAAGGGGGCCCTGGGGCATAGTGTTTGGTTGGGGGTGAGGGTGCCATGGGGCATAGTGTTTGGTTGGGGGTGAGGGGGCCATGGGGCATAGTGTTTGGTTGGGGGTAAGGCGTCCCTGGGGCATAATGTTTGGTTGGGGGTGAGGGGGCCATGGGCCTAGTGTTTGGTTGGGTGTGAGGGGGCCCTGGGGCATAGTGTTTGGTTGGGGGTAAGGGGGTCCTGGGGCATAGTGTTTGGTTGGGGGTGAGGGTGCCATGGGGCATAGTGTTTGGTTGGGGGTGAGGGGGCCATGGGGCATAGTGTTTGGTTGGGGGTAAGGGGTCCCTGGGGCATAGTGTTTGGTTGGGGGTGAGGGACATGGGGCATAGTGTTTGGTTGGGGGTGAGGGTGCCATGGGGCATAGTGTTTGGTTGGGGGTGAGGGACATGGGGCATAGTGTTTGGTTGGGGGTGAGGGGGCCATGGGGCATAATGTTTGGGTGGGGTTGAGGGGGCCATGGGGCATTGTGTTTGGGTGGGTGTGAGGGGGCCATGGGGCATAGTGTTTGGTTGGGGGTGAGGGGGCCATGGGACATAGTGTTTGGTTGGGGGTAAGGGGGTCCTGGGGCATAGTGTTTGATTGGGGGTGAGGGGGCCATGGGGCATAATGTTTGGTTGGGGGTGAGGGGGCCATGGGGCATAGTGTTTGGTTGGGGGTAAGGGGGCCATAGGGCATTGTGTTTGGTTGGGTGTGAGGGGGCCCTGAGGCATAGTGTTTGGTTGGGGGTGAGGGGGCCCTGGGGCATAGTGTTTGGTTGGGGGTGATGGTGCCATGGGGCATATTGTTTGGTTGGGGGTGAGGGGGCCATGGGGCATAGTGTTTGGTTGGGGGTAAGGGTGCCCTGGTGCATAGTGTTTGCTTGGGGGTGAGGGACATGGGGCATATTGGTTGGGGGTGAGGGGGCCATGGGGCATAGTGTTTGGTTGGGGGTAAGGGGGCCCTGGGGCATAGTGTTTGGTTGGGGGTAAGGGGGCCCTGGGGCATAGTGTTTTTTTGGTGGTGAGGGGGCCATGGGGCATAGTGTTTGGTTGAGGGTAAGGGAGCCCTGGGGCATAGTGTTTGGTTGGGGGTGAGGGACATGGGGCATAATGTTTGGTTGGGGGTGAGGGGGCCATGGCGCATAGTGTTTGGTTGGGGGTAAGGGTGCCCTGGGGCATAGTGTTTGGTTGGGGGTGAGGGGGCCATGGGGCATAATGTTTGGTTGGGGGTGAGGGGGACATGGGGCATAGTGATTGGTTGGGGGTGAGGGGGCCATAGGGCATAGTGTTTGGTTGGGTGTGAGGGGGACATGGGGCATAGTGTTTGGTTGGATGTGAGGGGGACATGGGGCATAGTGTTTGGTTGGGGGTGAGGGACATGGGGCATAGTGTTTGATTGGGGGTGAGATACATGGGGCATAATGTTTGATTGGGAGTGAGGGACATGGGGCATAGTGTTTGGTTGGTGGTGAGGGGGCCCTGGGGCATAGTGTTTGGTTGGGGGTGAAGGGGACATGGGACATAGTGTTTGGTTGGGGGTGAGGGTGCCATGGTGCATAGTGTTTGGTTGGGAGTGAGGGGGCCATGGGGCATATTGTTTGGTTGGGGGTAAGGGGGCCCTGGGGCATAGTGTTTGATTGGGGGTGAGGGACATGGGGCATAGTGTTTGGTTGGGTGTGAGGGGGCCCTGGGTCATAGTGTTTGGTTGTCGGTGAGGGTGCCATGGTTCATAGTGTTTGGTTGGGTAGAGGGGGCCCTGGGGCATAGTGTTTGGTTGGGGGTGAGGGTGCCATGGGGCATAGTGTTTGGTTGGGGGTGAGGGGGCCATGGGGCATATTGTTTTGTTGGGGGTAAGGGGGCCCTGGGGCATAGTGTTTGGTTGGGGGTGAGGGTGCCATGGGGCATAGTGTTTGGTTGGGTGTGAGGGGGCCCTGGGGCATAGTGTTTGGTTGGGGGTGAGGGGACCATGGGGCATATTGTTTGGTTGGGGGTAAGGGGGCCCTGGGGAATAGTGTTTGATTGGGGGTGAGGGACATAGGGCATAATGTTTGGTTGTGGGTGAGGGGGACATGGGGCATAGTGATTGGTTGGGGTTGAGGGGGCCATGGGGCATAGTGTTTGGTTGGGGGTGAGGGGGCCATAGGGCATATTGTTTGGTTGGGGGTAAGGGGGCCCTGGGGCATAGTGTTTTATTGGGGGTGAGGGACATGGGGCATAATGTTTGGTTGGGGGTGAGGGGGACATGGGGCATGGTGATTGGTTGGGGGTGAGGGTGCCATAGGGCATAGTGTTTGGTTGGGGGTGAGGGTGCCATGGGGCATAGTGTTTGGTTGGGTGTGAGGGGCCCCTTTGGGCATAGTTTTTGTTTGGGGGTGAGGGTGCCATGGGGCATAGTGTTTGGTTGGGTGTGAGGGGGCCCTGGAGCATAGTGTTTGGTTGGGGGTGAGGCGGCCCTGGGGCATAGTGTTTGGTTGGGGGTGAGGGGGCCCTGGCGCATAGTGTTTGGTTGAGGGTGATGGGGCCATGGGGCATAATGTTTGGTTGGGGGTGAGGGGGCCATGGGGCATAGTGTTTGGTTGGGGGTAAGGGGGCCATAGGGCATTGTGTTTGGTTGGGTGTGAGGGGGCCCTGGGGCATAGTGTTTGGTTGGGGGTGAGGGGGCCCTGGGGCATAGTGTTTGGTTGGGGGTGATGGTGCCATGGGGCATATTGTTTGGTTGGGGGTGAGGGGGCCATGGGGCATAGTGTTTGGTTGGGGGTAAGGGTGCCCTGGGGCATAGTGTTTGCTTGGGGGTGAGGGACATGGGGCATATTGGTTGGGGGTGAGGGGGCCATGGGGCATAGTGTTTGGTTGGGGGTAAGGGGGCCCTGGGGCATAGTGTTTGGTTGGGGGTAAGGGGGCCCTGGGCCATAGTGTTTTTTTGGTGGTGAGGGGGCCATGGGGCATAGTGTTTGATTGGGGTGAGGGACATGGGGCATAATGTTTGGTTGTGGCTGAGGGTGCCATGGGGCATAGTGTTTGGTTGGGTGTGAGGGGGCCCTGGGGCATAGTGTTTGGTTGGGGGTGAGGGTGCCATGGGGCATAGTGTTTGGTTGGATGTGAGGGGGCCCTGGGGCATAGTGTTTTGTTGGCGGTTAGGGGGCCATGGGGCATATTGTTTGGTTGGGGGTAAGGGGGCCCTGGGGCATAGTGTTTGATTGGGTTGAGAGGGCCATGGGGCATAGTGTTTGGTTGGGGGTGAGGGGGCCATAGGGCATATTGTTTGGTTGGGGGTAAGGGGGCCCTGGGGCATAGTGTTTGATTGGGGGTGAGGGACATGGGGCATAATGTTTGGTTGGGGGTGAGTGGGACATGAGGCATAGTGATTGGTTGGGGGTGAGGGGGCCATATGGCATAGTGTTTGGTTGGGGGTGAGGGTGCCATGGGGCATAGTGTTTGGTTGGGTGTGAGGGGGCCCTGGGGCATAGTGATTGGTTGGGGGTGAGGGGGCCATAGGGCATAGTGTTTGGTTGGGGGTGAGGGTGCCATGGGGCATAGTGGTTGGTTGGGTTTGAGGGGGCCCTGGGGCATAGTGTTTGGTTGGGTGTGAGGGTGCCATGGGGCATAGTGTTTGGTTGGGTGTGAGGGGGCCCTGGGCATAGTGTTTGGTTGCGGGTGAGGCGGCCCTGGGGCATAGTGTTTGGTTGGGGGTGAGGGGGCCCTGGGGCATAGTGTTTGGTTGGGGGTGAGCGGGCCATGGGGCATATTGTTTGGTTGGGGGTAAGGGTGCCCTGGGGCATAGTGTTTGATTGGGGGTGAGGGACATGGGGCATAATGTTTGGTTATGAGGGTGCCATGGGGCATAGTGTTTGGTTGGGTGTGAGGGGGCCCTGGGGCATAGTGTTTGGTTGGGGGTGAGGGTTCCATGGGGAATAGTGTTTGGTTGGTTGTGAGGGGGCCCTGGGGCATAGTGTTTGGTTGGGGGTGAGGGGGCCATGGGGCATATTGTTTGGTTGGGAGTAAGGGGGCCCTGGGGCATAGTGTTTGATTGGGGGTGAGGGACATGGGGCATAATGTTTGGTTGGGGGTGAGGGGGACATGGGGCATAGTGATTGGTTGGGGGTGAGAGGGCCATGGCGCATAGTGTTTGGTTGGGGGTGAGGGGGCCATAGGGCATATTGTTTGGTTGGGGGTAAGGGGGCCCTGGGGCATAGTGTTTGAGTGGTGGTGAGGGACATGGGGCATAATGTTTTGTTGGGGTTGAGGGGGACATGGGGCATAGTGATTGGTTGGGGCTGAGGGGGCCATAGGGCATAGTGTTTGGTTGGGTGTGAGGGTGCCATGGGGCATAGTGTTTGGTTGGGTGTGAGGGGGCCCTGGGGCATAGTGTTTGGTTGGGGGTGAGGGTGCCATGGGGCATAGTGTTTGGTTGGGGGTGAGGGGGCCCTGGGGCATAGTGTTTGGTTGGGGGTGAGGGGGCCCTGGGGCATAGTGTTTGGTTGGGGGTGAGGGTGCCATGGGGCATAGTGTTTGGTTGGGGGTGAGGGTGCCATAGGGCATAGTGTTTGGTTGGGGGTAAGGGGGCCCTGGGGCATAGTCTTTGGTTGGGGGTGAGGGTGCCATGGGGCATAGTGTTTGGTTGGGGGTGAGGGGGACATGGGGCATAGTGTTTGGTTGGGGGTGAGGGTGTCATGGGGCATAGTGTTTGGTTGGGTGTGAGGGGGCCCTGGGGCATAGTGTTTGGTTGGGGGTGAGGGGGCCATGGGGCATAATGTTTGGTTGGGGGTGAGGGGGACATGGGGCATAGTGATTGGTTGGGTGTGAGGGGGACATGGGGCATAGTGTTTGGTTGGGGGTGAGGGACATGGGGCATTGTGTTTGGTTGGGGGTGAGGGACATGGGGCATAGTGATTGGTTGGGGGTGAGGGGGCCATAGGGCATAGTGTTTGGTTGGGGGTGAGTGTGCCATGGGGCATAGTGTTTGGTTGGGTGTGAGGGGGCCCTGGGGCAGAGTGTTTGGTTGGGGGTGAGGGTGCCATGGGGCATAGTGTTTGGTTGGGTCTGAGGGGGCCCTGGGGCATAGTGTTTGGTTGGGGGTGAGGGGGCCATGGGGCATAATGTTTGGTTGGGGTGAGGGGGACATGGGGCATAGTGATTGGTTGGGGGTGAGGGGGCCATAGGGCATAGTGTTTGGTTGGGTGTGAGGGGGCCCTGGGGCATAGTGTTTGGTTGGGGGTGAGGGACATGGGGCATAGTGTTTGATTGGGGGTGAGGGACATGGGGCATAATGTTTGATTGGGAGTGAGGGACATGGGGCATAGTGTTTGGTTGGGCGTGAGGGGGCCCTGGGTCATAGTGTTTGGTTGGGCGTGAGGGGGCCATGGGACATAGTGTTTGGTTGGGGGTAAGGGGGTCCTGGGGCATAGTGTTTGGTTGGGGGTGAAGGGGACATGGGACATAGTGTTTGGTTGGGGGTGAGGGTGCCATGGTGCATAGTGTTTGGTTGGGAGTGAGGGGGCCATGGGGCATATTGTTTGGTTGGGGGTAAGGGGGCCCTGGGGCATAGTGTTTGATTGGGGGTGAGGGACATGGGGCATAGTGTTTGGTTGGGTGTGAGGGGGCCCTGGGTCATAGTGTTTGGATGTCGGTGAGGGTGCCATGGTTCATAGTGTTTGGTTGGGTAGAGGGGGCCCTGGGGCATAGTGTTTGGTTGGGGGTGAGGGTGCCATGGGGCATAGTGTTTGGTTGGGGGTGAGGGGGCCATGGGGCATATTGTTTTGTTGGGGGTAAGGGGGCCCTGGGGCATAGTGTTTGGTTGGGGGTGAGGGTGCCATGGGGCATAGTGTTTGGTTGGGTGTGAGGGGGCCCTGGGGCATAGTGTTTGGTTGGGGGTGAGGGGACCATGGGGCATATTGTTTGGTTGGGGGTAAGGGGGCCCTGGGGAATAGTGTTTGATTGGGGGTGAGGGACATAGGGCATAATGTTTGGTTGTGGGTGAGGGGGACATGGGGCATAGTGATTGGTTGGGGTTGAGGGGGCCATGGGGCATAGTGTTTGGTTGGGGGTGAGGGGGCCATAGGGCATATTGTTTGGTTGGGGGTAAGGGGGCCCTGGGGCATAGTGTTTTATTGGGGGTGAGGGACATGGGGCATAATGTTTGGTTGGGGGTGAGGGGGACATGGGGCATGGTGATTGGTTGGGGGTGAGGGTGCCATAGGGCATAGTGTTTGGTTGGGGGTGAGGGTGCCATGGGGCATAGTGTTTGGTTGGGTGTGAGGGGCCCCTTTGGGCATAGTTTTTGTTTGGGGGTGAGGGTGCCATGGGGCATAGTGTTTGGTTGGGTGTGAGGGGGCCCTGGAGCATAGTGTTTGGTTGGGGGTGAGGCGGCCCTGGGGCATAGTGTTTGGTTGGGGGTGAGGGGGCCCTGGCGCATAGTGTTTGGTTGAGGGTGATGGGGCCATGGGGCATAATGTTTGGTTGGGGGTGAGGGGGCCATGGGGCATAGTGTTTGGTTGGGGGTAAGGGGGCCATAGGGCATTGTGTTTGGTTGGGTGTGAGGGGGCCCTGGGGCATAGTGTTTGGTTGGGGGTGAGGGGGCCCTGGGGCATAGTGTTTGGTTGGGGGTGATGGTGCCATGGGGCATATTGTTTGGTTGGGGGTGAGGGGGCCATGGGGCATAGTGTTTGGTTGGGGGTAAGGGTGCCCTGGGGCATAGTGTTTGCTTGGGGGTGAGGGACATGGGGCATATTGGTTGGGGGTGAGGGGGCCATGGGGCATAGTGTTTGGTTGGGGGTAAGGGGGCCCTGGGGCATAGTGTTTGGTTGGGGGTAAGGGGGCCCTGGGCCATAGTGTTTTTTTGGTGGTGAGGGGGCCATGGGGCATAGTGTTTGATTGGGGTGAGGGACATGGGGCATAATGTTTGGTTGTGGCTGAGGGTGCCATGGGGCATAGTGTTTGGTTGGGTGTGAGGGGGCCCTGGTGCATAGTGTTTGGTTGGGGGTGAGGGTGCCATGGGGCATAGTGTTTGGTTGGATGTGAGGGGGCCCTGGGGCATAGTGTTTTGTTGGCGGTTAGGGGGCTATGGGGCATATTGTTTGGTTGGGGGTAAGGGGGCCCTGGGGCATAGTGTTTGATTGGGTTGAGAGGGCCATGGGGCATAGTGTTTGGTTGGGGGTGAGGGGGCCATAGGGCATATTGTTTGGTTGGGGGTAAGGGGGCCCTGGGGCATAGTGTTTGATTGGGGGTGAGGGACATGGGGCATAATGTTTGGTTGGGGGTGAGTGGGACATGAGGCATAGTGATTGGTTGGGGGTGAGGGGGCCATATGGCATAGTGTTTGGTTGGGGGTGAGGGTGCCATGGGGCATAGTGTTTGGTTGGGTGTGAGGGGGCCCTGGGGCATAGTGATTGGTTGGGGGTGAGGGGGCCATAGGGCATAGTGTTTGGTTGGGGGTGAGGGTGCCATGGGGCATAGTGGTTGGTTGGGTTTGAGGGGGCCCTGGGGCATAGTGTTTGGTTGGGTGTGAGGGTGCCATGGGGCATAGTGTTTGGTTGGGTGTGAGGGGGCCCTGGGCATAGTGTTTGGTTGCGGGTGAGGCGGCCCTGGGGCATAGTGTTTGGTTGGGGGTGAGGGGGCCCTGGGGCATAGTGTTTGGTTGGGGGTGAGCGGGCCATGGGGCATATTGTTTGGTTGGGGGTAAGGGTGCCCTGGGGCATAGTGTTTGATTGGGGGTGAGGGACATGGGGCATAATGTTTGGTTATGAGGGTGCCATGGGGCATAGTGTTTGGTTGGGTGTGAGGGGGCCCTGGGGCATAGTGTTTGGTTGGGGGTGAGGGTTCCATGGGGAATAGTGTTTGGTTGGTTGTGAGGGGGCCCTGGGGCATAGTGTTTGGTTGGGGGTGAGGGGGCCATGGGGCATATTGTTTGGTTGGGAGTAAGGGGGCCCTGGGGCATAGTGTTTGATTGGGGGTGAGGGACATGGGGCATAATGTTTGGTTGGGGGTGAGGGGGACATGGGGCATAGTGATTGGTTGGGGGTGAGAGGGCCATGGCGCATAGTGTTTGGTTGGGGGTGAGGGGGCCATAGGGCATATTGTTTGGTTGGGGGTAAGGGGGCCCTGGGGCATAGTGTTTGAGTGGTGGTGAGGGACATGGGGCATAATGTTTTGTTGGGGTTGAGGGGGACATGGGGCATAGTGATTGGTTGGGGCTGAGGGGGCCATAGGGCATAGTGTTTGGTTGGGTGTGAGGGTGCCATGGGGCATAGTGTTTGGTTGGGTGTGAGGGGGCCCTGGGGCATAGTGTTTGGTTGGGGGTGAGGGTGCCATGGGGCATAGTGTTTGGTTGGGGGTGAGGGGGCCCTGGGGCATAGTGTTTGGTTGGGGGTGAGGGGGCCCTGGGGCATAGTGTTTGGTTGGGGGTGAGGGTGCCATGGGGCATAGTGTTTGGTTGGGGGTGAGGGTGCCATAGGGCATAGTGTTTGGTTGGGGGTAAGGGGGCCCTGGGGCATAGTCTTTGGTTGGGGGTGAGGGTGCCATGGGGCATAGTGTTTGGTTGGGGGTGAGGGGGACATGGGGCATAGTGTTTGGTTGGGGGTGAGGGTGTCATGGGGCATAGTGTTTGGTTGGGTGTGAGGGGGCCCTGGGGCATAGTGTTTGGTTGGGGGTGAGGGGGCCATGGGGCATAATGTTTGGTTGGGGGTGAGGGGGACATGGGGCATAGTGATTGGTTGGGTGTGAGGGGGACATGGGGCATAGTGTTTGGTTGGGGGTGAGGGACATGGGGCATTGTGTTTGGTTGGGGGTGAGGGACATGGGGCATAGTGATTGGTTGGGGGTGAGGGGGCCATAGGGCATAGTGTTTGGTTGGGGGTGAGGGTGCCATGGGGCATAGTGTTTGGTTGGGTGTGAGGGGGCCCTGGGGCAGAGTGTTTGGTTGGGGGTGAGGGTGCCATGGGGCATAGTGTTTGGTTGGGTCTGAGGGGGCCCTGGGGCATAGTGTTTGGTTGGGGGTGAGGGGGCCATGGGGCATAATGTTTGGTTGGGGTGAGGGGGACATGGGGCATAGTGATTGGTTGGGGGTGAGGGGGCCATAGGGCATAGTGTTTGGTTGGGTGTGAGGGGGCCCTGGGGCATAGTGTTTGGTTGGGGGTGAGGGACATGGGGCATAGTGTTTGATTGGGGGTGAGGGACATGGGGCATAATGTTTGATTGGGAGTGAGGGACATGGGGCATAGTGTTTGGTTGGGTGTGAGGGGGCCCTGGGTCATAGTGTTTGGTTGGGCGTGAGGGGGCCATGGGACATAGTGTTTGGTTGGGGGTAAGGGGGTCCTGGGGCATAGTGTTTGATTGGGGGTGAGGGGGCCATGGGGCATAATGTTTGGTTGGGGGTGACGGGGCCATGGGGCATAGTGTTTGGTTGGGGGTAAGGGGGCCATAGGGCATTGTGTTTGGTTGGGTGTGAGGGGGCCCTGGGGCATAGTGTTTGGTTGGGGGTGATGGGGCCATGGCACATAGTGTTTGGTTGGGGGTAAGGGTGCCCTGGGGCATAGTGTTTGGTTGGGGGTGAGGGGGCCATGGGGCATAATGTTTGGTTGGGGGTGAGGGGGACATGGGGCATAGTGATTGGTTGGGGGTGAGGGGGCCATAGGGCATAGTGTTTGGTTGGGTGTGAGGGGGACATGGGGCATAGTGTTTGGTTGGATGTGAGGGGGACATGGGGCATAGTGTTTGGTTGGGGGTGAGGGACATGGGGCATAGTGTTTGATTGGGGTGAGGGACATGGGGCATAATGTTTGATTGGGAGTGAGGGACATGGGGCATAGTGTTTGGTTGGTGGTAAGGGGGCCCTGGGGCATAGTGTTTGGTTGGGGGTGAAGGGGACATGGGACATAGTGTTTGGTTGGGTGTGAGGGGGCCCTGGGGCATAGTGTTTGGTTGGGGGTGAGGGTGCCATGGGGCATAGTGTTTGGTTGGGGGTGAGGGGGCCCTGGGGCATAGTGTTTGGTTGGGGGTGAGGGGGCCCTGGGGCATAGTGTTTGGTTGGGGGTGAGGGTGCCATGGGGCATAGTGTTTGGTTGGGGGTGAGGGTGCCATGGGGCATAGTGTTTGGTTGGGGGTAAGGGGGCCCTGGGGCATAGTCTTTGGTTGGGGGTGAGGGTGCCATGGGGCATAGTGTTTGGTTGGGGGTGAGGGGGACATGGGGCATAGTGTTTGGTTGGGGGTGAGGGTGTCATGGGGCATAGTGTTTGGTTGGGTGTGAGGGGGCCCTGGGGCATAGTGTTTGGTTGGGGGTGAGGGGGCCATGGGGCATAATGTTTGGTTGGGGGTGAGGGGGACATGGGGCATAGTGATTGGTTGGGTGTGAGGGGGACATTGGACATAGTGTTTGGTTGGGGGTGAGGGAAATGGACATTGTGTTTGGTTGGGGGTGAGGGACATGGGGCATAGTGATTGGTTGGCGGTGAGGGGGCCATAGGGCATAGTGTTTGGTTGGGTGTGAGGGGGCCCTGGGGCAGAGTGTTTGGTTGGGGGTGAGGGTGCCATGGGGCATAGTGTTTGGTTGGGTGTGAGGGGGACATTGGGCATAGTGTTTGGTTGGGGGTGAGGGAAATGGACATTGTGTTTGGTTGGGGGTGAGGGACATGGGGCATAGTGATTGGTTGGCGGTGAGGGGGCCATAGGGCATAGTGTTTGGTTGGGTGTGAGGGGGCCCTGGGGCAGAGTGTTTGGTTGGGGGTGAGGGTGCCATGGGGCATAGTGTTTGGTTGGGTGTGAGGGGGCCCTGGGGCATAGTGTTTGGTTGGGGGTGAGGGGGCCATGTGGCATAATGTTTGGTTGGGGTGAGGGGGACATGGGGCATAGTGATTGGTTGGGGGTGAGGGGGCCATAGGGCATAGTGTTTGGTTGGGTGTGAGGGGGCCCTGGGGCATAGTGTTTGGTTGGGGGTGAGGGACATGGGGCATAGTGTTTGATTGGGGGTGAGGGACATGGGGCATAATGTTTGATTGGGAGTGAGGGACATGGGGCATAGTGTTTGGTTGGTGGTGAGGGGGCCCTGGGGCATAGTGTTTGGTTGGGGGTGAAGGGGACATGGGGCATAGTGTTTGGTTGGGGGTGAGGGTGCCATGGGGCATAGTGTTTGGTTGGGGGTGAGGGGGCCATGGGGCATATTGTTTGGTTGGGGGTAAGGGGGTCTGGGGCATAGTGTTTGATTGGGGGTGAGGGACATGGGGCATAGTGTTTGGTTGGGTGTGAGGGGGCCCTGGGTCATAGTGTTTGGTTGGGGGTGAGGGGGCCATGGGACATAGTGTTTGGTTGGGGGTAAGGGGGTCCTGGGGCATAGTGTTTGATTGGGGGTGAGGGGGCCATGGGGCATAATGTTTGGTTGGGGGTGACGGGGCCATGGGGCATAGTGTTTGGTTGGAGGTAAGGGGGCCATAGGGCATTGTGTTTGGTTGGGTGTGAGGGGGCCCTGGGGCATAGTGTTTGGTTGGGGGTGAGGGGGCCCTGGGGCATAGTGTGTGGTTGGGGGTGATGGTGCCATGGGGCATATTGTTTGGTTGGGGGTGAGGGGGCCATGGGGCATAGTGTTTGGTTGGGGTAAGGGTGCCCTGGGGCATAGTGTTTGCTTGGGGGTGAGGGACATGGGGCATATTGGTTGGGGGTGAGGGGGCCATGGGGCATAGTGTTTGGTTGGGGGTAAGGGGGCCCTGGGGCATAGTGTTTGGTTGGGGGTAAGGGGGCTCTGGGGCATAGTGTTTGGTTGGGGGTAAGGGAGCCCTGGGGCATAGTGTTTGATTGGGGGTGAGGGACATGGGGCATATTGGTTGGGAGTGAGGGGGCCATGGGGCATAGTGTTTGGTTGGGGGTAAGGGTGCCCTGGGGCATAGTGTTTGGTTGGTGGTGAGGGGGCCATGGGGCATAGTGTTTGGTTGGGGGTAAGGGGGCCCTGGGGCATAGTGTTTGGTTGGTGGTGAAGGGGCCATGGGGCATAGTGTTTGGTTGGGGGTAAGGGAGCCCTGGGGCATAGTGTTTGGTTGGGGGTGAGGGACATGGGGCATAATGTTTGGTTGGGGTGAGGGGGCCATGGCGCATAGTGTTTGGTTGGGGGTAAGGGTGCCCTGGGGCATAGTGTTTGGTTGGGGGTGAGGGGGCCATGGGGCATAATGTTTGGTTGGGGGTGAGGGGGACATGGGGCATAGTGATTGGTTGGGGTTGAGGGGGCCATAGGGCATAGTGTTTGGTTGGGTGTGAGGGGGACATGGGGCATAGTGTTTGGTTGGATGTGAGGGGGACATGGGGCATAGTGTTTGGTTGGGGGTGAGGGACATGGGGCATAGTGTTTGATTGGGGTGAGGGACATGGGGCATAATGTTTGATTGGGAGTGAGGGACATGGGGCATAGTGTTTGGTTGGTGGTGAGGGGGCCCTGGGGCATAGTGTTTGGTTGGGGGTGAAGGGGACATGGGGCATAGTGTTTGGTTGGGGTGAGGGTGCCATGGGGCATAGTGTTTGGTTGGGGGTGAGGGGGCCATGGGGCATATTGTTTGGTTGGGGGTAAGGGGGCCCTGGGGCATAGTGTTTGATTGGGGGTGAGGGACATGGGGCATAGTGTTTGGTTGGGTGTGAGGGGGCCCTGGGTCATAGTGTTTGGTTGGGGGTGAGGGTGCCATGGTTCATAGTGTTTGGTTGGGTAGAGGGGGCCCTGGGGCATAGTGTTTGGTTGGGGGTGAGGGGGCCATGGGGCATAGTGTTTGGTTGGGGGTGAGCGGGCCATGGGGCATATTGTTTTGTTGGGGGTAAGGGGGCTCTGGGGCATAGTGTTTGATTGGGGGTGAGGGACATGGGGCATAATGTTTGGTTGGGGGTGAGGGTGCCATGGGGCATAGTGTTTGGTTGGATGTGAGGGGGCCCTGGGGCATAGTGTTTGGTTGGGGGTGAGGGTGCCATGGGGCATAGTGTTTGGTTGGGTGTGAGGGGGCCCTGGGGCATAGTGTTTGGTTGGGGTGAGGGGACCATGGGGCATATTGTTTGGTTGGGGGTAAGGGGGCCCTGGGGCATAGTGTTTGATTGGGGGTTAGGGACATGGGGCATAATGTTTGGTTGTGGGTGAGGGGGACATGGGGCATAGTGATTGGTTGGGGTTGAGGGGGCCATGGGGCATAGTGTTTGGTTGGGGGTGAGGGGGCCATAGGGCATATTGTTTGGTTGGGTGTGAGGGGGCCCTGGGGCATAGTGTTTGGTTGGGGGTGAGGGGGCCATGGGGCATAATGTTTGGTTGGGGGTGAGGGGGACATGGGGCATAGTGATTGGTTGGGTGTGAGGGGGACATTGGGCATAGTGTTTGGTTGGGGGTGAGGGAAATGGACATTGTGTTTGGTTGGGGATGAGGGACATGGGGCATAGTGATTGGTTGGCGGTGAGGGGGCCATAGGGCATAGTGTTTGGTTGGGGGTGAGGGTGCCATGGGGCATAGTGTTTGGTTGGGTGTGAGGGGGCCCTGGGGCAGTGTTTGGTTGGGGGTGAGGGTGCCATGGGGCATAGTGTTTGGTTGGGTGTGAGGGGGCCCTGGGGCATAGTGTTTGGTTGGGGGTGAGGGGGCCATGGGGCATAATGTTTGGTTGGGGTGAGGGGGACATGGGGCATAGTGATTGGTTGGGGGTGAGGGGGCCATAGGGCATAGTGTTTGGTTGGGTGTGAGGGGGGCCTGGGGCATAGTGTTTGGTTGGGGGTGAGGGACATGGGGCATAGTGTTTGATTGGGGGTGAGGGACATGGGGCATAATGTTTGATTGGGAGTGAGGGACATGGGGCATAGTGTTTGGTTGGTGGTGAGGGGGCCCTGGGGCATAGTGTTTGGTTGGGGGTGAAGGGGACATGGGGCATAGTGTTTGGTTGGGGGTGAGGGTGCCATGGGGCATAGTGTTTGGTTGGGGGTGAGGGGGCCATGGGGCATATTGTTTAGTTGGGGGTAAGGGGGCCCTGGGGCATAGTGTTTGATTGGGGGTGAGGGACATGGGGCATAGTGTTTGGTTGGGTGTGAGGGGGCCCTGGGTCATAGTGTTTGGTTGGGGGTGAGGGGGCCATGCGACATAGTGTTTGGTTGGGGGTAAGGGGGTCCTGGGGCATAGTGTTTGATTGGGGGTGAGGGGGCCATGGGGCATAATGTTTGGTTGGGGGTGACGGGGCCATGGGGCATAGTGTTTGGTTGGGGGTGAGGGGGCCCTGGGGCATAGTGTTTGGTTGGGGGTGATGGTGCCATGGGGCATATTGTTTGGTTGGGGGTGAGGGGGCTATGGGGCATAGTGTTTGGTTGGGGGTAAGGGTGCCCTGGGGCATAGTGTTTGCTTGGGGGTGAGGGACATGGGGCATATTGGTTGGGGGTGAGGGGGCCATGGGGCATAGTGTTTGGTTGGGGGTAAGGGGGCCCTGGGGCATAGTGTTTGGTTGGGGGTAAGGGGGCCCTGGGGCATAGTGTTTGGTTGGTGGTGAGGGGGCCATGGGGCATAGTGTTTGGTTGGGGGTAAGGGAGCCCTGGGGCATAGTGTTTGGTTGGGGGTGAGGGACATGGGGCATAATGTTTGGTTGGGGTGAGGGGGCCATGGCGCATAGTGTTTGGTTGGGGGTAAGGGTGCCCTGGGGCATAGTGTTTGGTTGGGGGTGAGGGGGCCATGGGGCATAATGTTTGGTTGGGGGTGAGGGGGACATGGGGCATAGTGTTTGGTTGGTGGTGAGGGGGCCATGGGGCATAGTGTTTGGTTGGGGGTAAGGGAGCCCTGGGGCATAGTGTTTGGTTGGGGGTGAGGGACATGGGGCATAATGTTTGGTTGGGGTGAGGGGGCCATGGCGCATAGTGTTTGGTTGGGGGTAAGGGTGCCCTGGGGCATAGTGTTTGGTTGGGGGTGAGGGGGCCATGGGGCATAATGTTTGGTTGGGGGTGAGGGGGACATGGGGCATAGTGATTGGTTGGGGTTGAGGGGGCCATAGGGCATAGTGTTTGGTTGGGTGTGAGGGGGCCCTGGGGCATAGTGTTTGGTTGGGGGTGAGGGTGCCATAGGGCATAGTGTTTGGTTGGGTGTGAGGGGGCCCTGGGGCAGAGTGTTTGGTTGGGGGTGAGGGTGCCATGGGGAATAGTGTTTGGTTGGGTGTGAGGGGGCCCTGGGGCATAGTGTTTGGTTGGGGGTGAGGGGGCCATGGGGCATAATGTTTGGTTGGGGTGAGGGGGACATGGGGCATAGTGATTGGTTGGGGGTGAGGGGGCCATAGGGCATAGTGTTTGGTTGGGTGTGAGGGGGCCCTGGGGCATAGTGTTTGGTTGGGGGTGAGGGACATGGGGCATAGTGTTTGATTGGGGGTGAGGGGCATGGGGCATAATGTTTGATTGGGAGTGAGGGACATGGGGCATAGTGTTTGGTTGGTGGTGAGGGGGCCCTGGGGCATAGTGTTTGGTTGGGGGTGAAGGGGACATGGGGCATAGTGTTTGGTTGGGGGTGAGGGTGCCATGGGGCATAGTGTTTGGTTGGGGGTGAGGGGGCCATGGGGCATATTGTTTGGTTGGGGGTAAGGGGGCCCTGGGGCATAGTGTTTGATTGGGGGTGAGGGACATGGGGCATAGTGTTTGGTTGGGTGTGAGGGGGCCCTGGGTCATAGTGTTTGGTTGGGGGTGAGGGGGCCATGCGACATAGTGTTTGGTTGGGGGTAAGGGGGTCCTGGGGCATAGTGTTTGATTGGGGGTGAGGGGGCCATGGGGCATAATGTTTGGTTGGGGGTGACGGGGCCATGGGGCATAGTGTTTGGTTGGGGGTGAGGGGGCCCTGGGGCATAGTGTTTGGTTGGGGGTGATGGTGCCATGGGGCATATTGTTTGGTTGGGGGTGAGGGGGCCATGGGGCATAGTGTTTGGTTGGGGGTAAGGGTGCCCTGGGGCATAGTGTTTGCTTGGGGGTGAGGGACATGGGGCATATTGGTTGGGGGTGAGGGGGCCATGGGGCATAGTGTTTGGTTGGGGGTAAGGGGGCCCTGGGGCATAGTGTTTGGTTGGGGGTAAGGGGGCCCTGGGGCATAGTGTTTGGTTGGGGGTAAGGGAGCCCTGGGGCATAGTGTTTGGTTGGGGGTGAGGGACATGGGGCATAATGTTTGGTTGGGGTGAGGGGGCCATGGCGCATAGTGTTTGGTTGGGGGTAAGGGTGCCCTGGGGCATAGTGTTTGGTTGGGGGTGAGGGGGCCATGGGGCATAATGTTTGGTTGGGGGTGAGGGGGACATGGGGCATAGTGTTTGGTTGGTGGTGAGGGGGCCATGGGGCATAGTGTTTGGTTGGGGGTAAGGGAGCCCTGGGGCATAGTGTTTGGTTGGGGGTGAGGGACATGGGGCATAATGTTTGGTTGGGGTGAGGGGGCCATGGCGCATAGTGTTTGGTTGGGGGTAAGGGTGCCCTGGGGCATAGTGTTTGGTTGGGGGTGAGGGGGCCATGGGGCATAATGTTTGGTTGGGGGTGAGGGGGACATGGGGCATAGTGATTGGTTGGGGTTGAGGGGGCCATAGGGCATAGTGTTTGGTTGGGTGTGAGGGGGACATGGGGCATAGTGTTTGGTTGGATGTGAGGGGGACATGGGGCATAGTGTTTGGTTGGGGGTGAGGGACATGGGGCATAGTGTTTGATTGGGGGTGAGGGACATGGGGCATAATGTTTGATTGGGAGTGAGGGACATGGGGCATAGTGTTTGGTTGGTGGTGAGGGGGCCCTGGGGCATAGTGTTTGGTTGGGGGTGAAGGGGACATGGGGCATAGTGTTTGGTTGGGGTGAGGGTGCCATGGGGCATAGTGTTTGGTTGGGGGTGAGGGGGCCATGGGGCATATTGTTTGGTTGGGGGTAAGGGGGCCCTGGGGCATAGTGTTTGATTGGGGGTGAGGGACATGGGGCATAGTGATTGGTTGGGGTTGAGGGGGCCATGGGGCATAGTGTTTGGTTGGGGGTGAGGGGGCCATAGGGCATATTGTTTGGTTGGGGGTAAGGGGGCCCTGGGGCATAGTGTTTTATTGGGGGTGAGGGACATGGGGCATAATGTTTGGTTGGGGGTGAGGGGGACATGGGGCATGGTGATTGGTTGGGGGTGAGGGGGCCATAGGGCATAGTGTTTGGTTGGGGGTGAGGGTGCCATGGGGCATAGTGTTTGGTTGGGTGTGAGGGGGCCCTGGGGCATAGTTTTTGGTTGAGGGTGAGGGTGCCATGGGGCATAGTGTTTGGTTGGGTGTGAGGGGGCCCTGGGGCATAGTGTTTGGTTGGGGGTGAGGCGGCCCTGGGGCATAGTGTTTGGTTGGGGGTGAGGGGGCCCTGGGGCATATTGTTTGGTTGGGGGTAAGGGGGCCCTGGGGCATAGTGTTTGATTGGGTTGAGGGACATGGGGCATAATGTTTGGTTGTGGCTGAGGGTGCCATGGGGCATAGTGTTTGGTTGGGTGTGAGGGGGCCCTGGGGCATAGTGTTTGGTTGGGGGTGAGGGTGCCATGGGGCATAGTGTTTGGTTGGATGTGAGGGGGCCCTGGGGCATAGTGTTTGGTTGGGGGTGAGGGGGCCATGGGGCATATTGTTTGGTTGGGGGCAAGGGGGCCCTGGGGCATAGTGTTTGATTGGGGGTGAGGGACATGGGGCATAATGTTTGGTTGGGGGTGAGGTTGACATGGGGCATAGTGATTGGTTTGGGGTGAGAGGGCCATGAGGCATAGTGTTTGGTTGGGGGTGAGGGGGCCATAGGGCATATTGTTTGGTTGGGGGTAAGGGGGCCCTGAGGCATAGTGTTTGATTGGGGGTGAGGGACATGGGGCATAATGTTTGGTTGGGGGTGAGGGGGACATGAGGCATAGTGATTGGTTGGGGGTGAGGGGGCCATAGGGCATAGTGTTTGGTTGGGGGTGAGGGTGCCATGGGGCATAGTGTTTGGTTGGGTGTGAGGGGGCCCTGGGGCATAGTGATTGGTTGGGGGTGAGGGGGCCATAGGGCATAGTGTTTGGTTGGGGGTGAGGGGGCCATGGCGCATAGTGTTTGGTTGGGGGTAAGGCTGCCCTGGGGCATAGTGTTTGGTTGGGGGTGAGGTGCCATGGGGCATAGTGGTTGGTTGGGTGTGAGGGGGCCCTGGGGCATAGTGTTTGGTTGGGTGTGAGGGTGCCATGGGGCATAGTGTTTGGTTGGGTGTGAGGGGGCCCTGGGGCATATTGTTTGGTTGGGGGTGAGGCGGCCCTGGGGCATAGTGTTTGGTTGGGGGTGAGGGACATGGGGCATAGTGTTTGATTGGGGGTGAGGGACATGGGGCATAATGTTTGATTGGGAGTGAGGGACATGGGGCATAGTGTTTGCTTTGTGGTAGGGGGCCCTGGGGCATAGTGTTTGGTTGGGGGTGAAGGGGACATGGGACATAGTGTTTGGTTGGGGGTGAGGGTGCCATGGGGCATAGTGTTTGGTTGGGAGTGAGGGGGCCATGGGGCATATTGTTTGGTTGGGGGTAAGGGGGCCCTGGGGCATAGTGTTTGATTGGGGGTGAAGGGGACATGGGGCATAGTGTTTGGTTGGGGTGAGGGTGCCATGGGGCATAGTGTTTGGTTGGGGGTGAGGGGGCCATGGGGCATATTGTTTGGTTGGGGGTAAGGGGGCCCTGGGGCATAGTGTTTGATTGGGTTGAGAGGGCCATGGTGCATAGTGTTTGGTTGGGTGTGAGGGGGCCCTGGGTCATAGTGTTTGGTTGGGGGTGAGGGTGCCATGGTTCATAGTGTTTGGTTGGGTAGAGGGGGCCCTGGGGCATAGTGTTTGGTTGGGGGTGAGGGGGCCATGGGGCATAGTGTTTGGTTGGGGGTGAGGGGGCCATGGGGCATATTGTTTTGTTGGGGGTAAGGGGGCTCTGGGGCATAGTGTTTGATTGGGGGTGAGGGACATGGGGCATAATGTTTGGTTGGGGGTGAGGGTGCCATGGGGCATAGTGTTTGGTTGGATGTGAGGGGGCCCTGGGGCATAGTGTTTGGTTGGGGGTGAGGGTGCCATGGGGCATAGTGTTTGGTTGGGTGTGAGGGGGCCCTGGGGCATAGTGTTTGGTTGGGGGTGAGGGGACCATGGGGCATATTGTTTGGTTGGGGGTAAGGGGGCCCTGGGGCATAGTGTTTGATTGGGGGTTAGGGACATGGGGCATAATGTTTGGTTGTGGGTGAGGGGGACATGGGGCATAGTGATTGGTTGGGGTTGAGGGGGCCATGGGGCATAGTGGTTGGTTGGGGGTGAGGGGGCCATAGGGCATATTGTTTGGTTGGGGGTAAGGGGGCCCTGGGGCATAGTGTTTTATTGGGGGTGAGGGACATGGGGCATAATGTTTGGTTGGGGGTGAGGGGGACATGGGGCATGGTGATTGGTTGGGGGTGAGGGGGCCATAGGGCATAGTGTTTGGTTGGGGGTGAGGGTGCCATGGGGCATAGTGTTTGGTTGGGTGTGAGGGGGCCCTGGGGCATAGTTTTTGGTTGGGGGTGAGGGTGCCATGGGGCATAGTGTTTGGTTGGGTGTGAGGGGGCCCTGGGGCATAGTGTTTGGTTGGGGGTGAGGTGGCCCTGGGGCATAGTGTTTGGTTGGGGGTGAGGGGGCCCTGGGGCATATTGTTTGGTTGGGGGTAAGGGGGCCCTGGGGCATAGTGTTTGATTGGGGTGAGGGACATGGGGCATAATGTTTGGTTGTGGCTGAGGGTGCCATGGGGCATAGTGTTTGGTTGGGTGTGAGGGGGCCCTGGGGCATAGTGTTTGGTTGGGGGTGAGGGTGCCATGGGGCATAGTGTTTGGTTGGATGTGAGGGGGCCCTGGGGCATAGTGTTTGGTTGGGGGTGAGGGGGCCATGGGGCATATTGTTTGGTTGGGGGTAAGGGGGCCCTGGGGCATAGTGTTTGATTGGGGGTGAGGGACATGGGGCATAATGTTTGGTTGGGGGTGAGGTTGACATGGGGCATAGTGATTGGTTGGGGGTGAGAGGGCCATGGGGCATAGTGTTTGGTTGGGGGTGAGGGGGCCATAGGGCATATTGTTTGGTTGGGGGTAAGGGGGCCCTGGAGCATAGTGTTTGATTGGGGGTAAGGGACATGGGGCATAATGTTTGGTTGGGGGTGAGGGGGACATGAGGCATAGTGATTGGTTGGGGGTGAGGGGGCCATAGGGCATAGTGTTTGGTTGGGGGTGAGGGTGCCATGGGGCATAGTGTTTGGTTGGGTGTGAGGGGGCCCTGGGGCATAGTGATTGGTTGGGGGTGAGGGGGCCATAGGGAATAGTGTTTGGTTGGGGGTGAGGGTGCCATGGGGCATAGTGGTTGGTTGGGTGTGAGGGGGCCCTGGGGCATAGTGTTTGGTTGGGTGTGAGGGTGCCATGGGGCATAGTGTTTGGTTGGGTGTGAGGGGGCCCTGGGGCATATTGTTTGGTTGGGGGTGAGGCGGCCCTGGGGCATAGTGTTTGGTTGGGGGTGAGGGGGCCCTGGGGCATAGTGTTTGGTTGGGGGTGAGGGGGCCATGGGGCATATTGTTTGGTTGGGGGTGAGGGACATGGGGCATAGTGTTTGATTGGGGGTGAGGGACATGGGGCATAATGTTTGATTGGGAGTGAGGGACATGGGGCATAGTGTTTGGTTGGTGGTGAGGGGGCCCTGGGGCATAGTGTTTGGTTGGGGGTGAGGACATGGGACATAGTGTTTGGTTGGGGGTGAGGGTGCCATGGGGCATAGTGTTTGGTTGGGAGTGAGGGGGCCATGGGGCATATTGTTTGGTTGGGGGTAAGGGGGCCCTGGGGCATAGTGTTTGATTGGGGGTGAGGGACATGGGGCATAGTGTTTGGTTGGGTGTGAGGGGGCCCTGGGTCATAGTGTTTCGTTGTCGGTGAGGGTGCCATGGTTCATAGTGTTTGGTTGGGTAGAGGGGGCCCTGGGGCATAGTGTTTGGTTCGGGGTGAGGGTGCCATGGGGCATAGTGTTTGGTTGGGGGTGAGGGGGCCATGGGGCATATTGTTTTGTTGGGGGTAAGGGGGCCCTGGGGCATAGTGTTTGATTGGGGGTGAGGGACATGGGGCATAATGTTTGGTTGGGGGTGAGGGTGCCATGGGGCATAGTGTTTGGTTAGATGTGAGGGGGCCCTGGGGCATAGTGTTTGGTTGGGGGTGAGGCTGCCATGGGGCATAGTGTTTGGTTGGGTGTGAGGGGGCCCTGGGGCATAGTGTTTGGTTGGGGGTGAGGGGACCATGGGGCATATTGTTTGGTTGGCGGTAAGGGGGCCCTGGGGAATAGTGTTTGATTGGGGGTGAGGGACATAGGGCATAATGTTTGGTTGTGGGTGAGGGGGACATGGGACATAGTGATTGGTTGGGGTTGAGGGGGCCATGGGGCATAGTGTTTGGTTGGGGGTGAGGGGGCCATAGGGCATATTGTTTGGTTGGGGGTAAGGGGGCCCTGGGGCATAGTGTTTTATTGGGGGTGAGGGACATGGGGCATAATGTTTGGTTGGGGGTGAGGGGGACATGAGGCATAGTGATTGGTTGGGGGTGAGGGGGCCATAGGGCATAGTGTTTGGTTGGGGGTGAGGGTGCCATGGGGCATAGTGTTTGGTTGGGTGTGAGGGGGCCCTGGGGCATAGTGATTGGTTGGGGGTGAGGGGGCCATAGGGAATAGTGTTTGGTTGGGGGTGAGGGTGCCATGGGGCATAGTGGTTGGTTGGGTGTGAGGGGGCCCTGGGGCATAGTGTTTGGTTGGGTGTGAGGGTGCCATGGGGCATAGTGTTTGGTTGGGTGTGAGGGGGCCCTGGGGCATATTGTTTGGTTGGGGGTGAGGCGGCCCTGGGGCATAGTGTTTGGTTGGGGGTGAGGGGGCCCTGGGGCATAGTGTTTGGTTGGGGGTGAGGGGGCCATGGGGCATATTGTTTGGTTGGGGGTGAGGGACATGGGGCATAGTGTTTGATTGGGGGTGAGGGACATGGGGCATAATGTTTGATTGGGAGTGAGGGACATGGGGCATAGTGTTTGGTTGGTGGTGAGAGGGCCCTGGGGCATAGTGTTTGGTTGGGGGTGAGGACATGGGACATAGTGTTTGGTTGGGGGTGAGGGTGCCATGGGGCATAGTGTTTGGTTGGGAGTGAGGGGGCCATGGGGCATATTGTTTGGTTGGGGGTAAGGGGGCCCTGGGGCATAGTGTTTGATTGGGGGTGAGGGACATGGGGCATAGTGTTTGGTTGGGTGTGAGGGGGCCCTGGGTCATAGTGTTTCGTTGTCGGTGAGGGTGCCATGGTTCATAGTGTTTGGTTGGGTAGAGGGGGCCCTGGGGCATAGTGTTTGGTTCGGGGTGAGGGTGCCATGGGGCATAGTGTTTGGTTGGGGGTGAGGGGGCCATGGGGCATATTGTTTTGTTGGGGGTAAGGGGGCCCTGGGGCATAGTGTTTGATTGGGGGTGAGGGACATGGGGCATAATGTTTGGTTGGGGGTGAGGGTGCCATGGGGCATAGTGTTTGGTTGGATGTGAGGGGGCCCTGGGGCATAGTGTTTGGTTGGGGGTGAGGCTGCCATGGGGCATAGTGTTTGGTTGGGTGTGAGGGGGCCCTGGGGCATAGTGTTTGGTTGGGGGTGAGGGGACCATGGGGCATATTGTTTGGTTGGCGGTAAGGGGGCCCTGGGGAATAGTGTTTGATTGGGGGTGAGGGACATAGGGCATAATGTTTGGTTGTGGGTGAGGGGGACATGGGACATAGTGATTGGTTGGGGTTGAGGGGGCCATGGGGCATAGTGTTTGGTTGGGGGTGAGGGGGCCATAGGGCATATTGTTTGGTTGGGGGTAAGGGGGCCCTGGGGCATAGTGTTTTATTGGGGGTGAGGGACATGGGGCATAATGTTTGGTTGGGGGTGAGGGGGACATGGGGCATGGTGATTGGTTGGGGGTGAGGGTGCCATAGGGCATAGTGTTTGGTTGGGGGTGAGGGTGCCATGGGGCATAGTGTTTGGTTGGGTGTGAGGGGGCCCTGGGGCATAGTTTTTGGTTGGGGGTGAGGGTGCCATGGGGCATAGTGTTTGGTTGGGTTTGAGGGGGCCCTGGGGCATAGTGTTTGGTTGGGGGTGAGGCGGCCCTGGAGCATAGTGTTTGGTTGGGGGTGAGGGGGCCCTGGCGCATAGTGTTTGGTTGGGGGTGATGGGGCCATGGGGCATATTGTTTGGTTGGGGGTAAGGGGGCCCTGGGGCATAGTGTTTGATTGGGGTGAGGGACATGGGGCATAATGTTTGGTTGGGGGTGAGGGTGCCATGGGGCATAGTGTTTGGTTGGATGTGAGGGGGCCCTGGGGCATAGTGTTTTGTTGGCGGTTAGGGGGCCATGGGGCATATTGTTTGGTTGGGGGTAAGGGGGCCCTGGGGCATAGTGTTTGATTGGGTTGAGAGGGCCATGGGGCATAGTGTTTGGTTGGGGGTGAGGGGGCCATAGGGCATATTGTTTGGTTGGGGGTAAGGGGGCCCTGGGGCATAGTGTTTGATTGGGGGTGAGGGACATGGGGCATAATGTTTGGTTTGGGGTGAGGGGGACATGAGGCATAGTGATTGGTTGGGGGTGAGGGGGCCATAGGGCACAGTGTTTGGTTGGGGGTGAGGGTGCCATGGGGCATAGTGTTTGGTTGGGTGTGAGGGGGCCCTAGGGCATAGTGATTGGTTGGGGGTGAGGGGGCCATAGGGCATAGTGTTTGGTTGGGGGTGAGGGTGCCATGGGGCATGGTGGTTGGTTGGGTTTGAGGGGGCCCTGGGGCATAGTGTTTGGTTGGGTGTGAGGGTGCAATGGGGCATAGTGTTTGGTTAGGTGTGAGGGGGCCCTGGGGCATAGTGTTTGGTTGCGGGTGAGGCGGCCCTGGGGCATAGTGTTTGGTTGGGGGTGAGGGGGCCCTGGGGCATAGTGTTTGGTTGGGGGTGAGGGGGCCATGGGGCATATTGTTTGGTTGGGGGTAAGGGTGCCCTGGGGCATAGTGTTTGATTGGGGGTGAGGGACATGGGGCCTAATGTTTGGTTAAGAGGGTGCCATGGGGCATAGTGTTTGGGTGGGTGTGAGGGGGCCCTGGGGCATAGTGTTTGGTTGGGGGTGAGGGTTCCATGGGGAATAGTGTTTGGTTGGTTGTGAGGGGGCCCTGGGGCATAGTGTTTGGTTGGGGGTGAGGGGGCCATGGGGCATATTGTTTGGTTGGGAGTAAGGGGGCCCTGGGGCATAGTGTTTGATTGGGGGTGAAGGACATGGGGCATAATGTTTGGTTGGGGGTGAGGGGGACATGGGGCATAGTGATTGGTTGGGGGTGAGAGGGCCATGGCGCATAGTGTTTGGTTGGGGGTGAGGGGGCCATAGGGCATATTGTTTGGTTGGGGGTAAGGGGGCCCTGGGCATAGTGTTTGAGTGGGGGTGAGGGACATGGGGCATAATGTTTTGTTGGGGTTGAGGGGGACATGGGGCATAGTGATTGGTTGGGTGTGAGGGGGCCATAGGGCATAGTGTTTGGTTGGGGGTGAGGGTGCCATGGGGCATAGTGTTTGGTTGGGTGTGAGGGGGCCCTGGGGCATAGTGTTTGGTTGGGGGTGAGGGTGCCATGGGGCATAGTGTTTGGTTGGGGGTGAGGGGGCCCTGGGGCATAGTGTTTGGTTGGGGGTGAGGGGGCCCTGGGGCATAGTGTTTGGTTGGGGGTGAGGGTGCCATGGGGCATAGTGTTTGGTTGGGGGTGAGGGTGCCATGGGGCATAGTGTTTGGTTGGGGGTAAGGGTGGCCTGGGGCATAGTCTTTGGTTGGGGTGAGGGTGCCATGGGGCATAGTGTTTGGTTGGGGGTGAGGGGGACATGGGGCATAGTGTTTGGTTGGGGGTGAGGGTGTCATGGGGCATAGTGTTTGGTTGGGTGTGAGGGGGCCCTGGGGCATAGTGTTTGGTTGGGGGTGAGGGGGCCATGGGGCATAATGTTTGGTTGGGGGTGAGGGGGACATGGGGCATAGTGATTGGTTGGGTGTGAGGGGGACATGGGGCATAGTGTTTGGTTGGGGGTGAGGGACATTGGGCATTGTGTTTGGTTGGGGGTGAGGGACATGGGGCATAGTGATTGGTTGGCGGTGAGGGGGCCATAGGGCATAGTGTTTGGTTGGGGGTGAGGGTGCCATGGGGCATAGTGTTTGGTTGGGTGTGAGGGGGCCCTGGGGCAGAGTGTTTGGTTGGGGGTGAGGGTGCCATGGGGCATAGTGTTTGGTTGGGTGTGATGGGGCCCTGGGGCATAGTGTTTGGTTGGGGGTGAGGGGGCCATGGGGCATAATGTTTGGTTGGGGTGAGGGGGACATGGGGCATAGTGATTGGTTGGGGGTGAGGGGGCCATAGGGCATAGTGTTTGGTTGGGTGTGAGGGGGCCCTGGGGCATAGTGTTTGGTTGGGGGTGAAGGACATGGGGCATAGTGTATGATTGGGGGTGAGGGACATGGGGCATAATGTTTGATTGGGAGTGAGGGACATGGGGCATAGTGTTTGGTTGGTGGTGAGGGGGCCCTGGGGCATAGTGTTTGGTTGGGGGTAAAGGGGACATGGGGCATAGTGTTTGGTTGGGGGTGAGGGTGCCATGGGGCATAGTGTTTGGTTGGGGGTGAGGGGGCCATGGAGCATATTGTTTGGTTGGGGGTAAGGGGGCCCTGGGGCATAGTGTTTGATTGGGGGTGAGGGACATGGGGCATAGTGTTTGGTTGGGTGTGAGGGGGCCCTGGGTCATAGTGTTTGGTTGGGGGTGAGGGGGCCATGGGACATAGTGTTTGGTTGGGGGTAAGGGGGTCCTGGGGCATAGTGTTTGATTGGGGGTGAGGGGGCCATGGGGCATAATGTTTGGTTGGGGGTGACGGGGCCATGGGGCATAGTGTTTGGTTGGGGGTAAGGGGGCCATAGGGCATTGTGTTTGGTTGGGTGTGAGGGGGCCCTGGGGCATAGTGTTTGGTTGGGGGTGAGGGGGCCATGGCGCATAGTGTTTGATTGGGGGTAAGGGTGCCCTGGGGCATAGTGTTTGGTTGGGGGTGAGGGGGCCATGGGGCATAATGTTTGGTTGGGGGTGAGGGGGACATGGGGCATAGTGATTGGTTGGGGGTGAGAGTGCCATAGGGCATAGTGTTTAGTTGGGTGTGAGGGGGACATGGGGCATAGTGTTTGGTTGGATGTGAGGGGGACATGGGGCATAGTGTTTGGTTGGGGGTGAGGGACATGGGGCATAGTGTTTGATTGGGGGTGAGGGACATGGCGCATAATGTTTGATTGGGAGTGAGGGACATGGGGCATAGTGTTTGGTTGGTGGTGAGGGGGCCCTGGGGCATAGTGTTTGGTTGGGGGTGAAGGGGACATGGGACATAGTGTTTGGTTGGGTGTGAGGGGGCCCTGGGGCATAGTGTTTGGTTGGGGGTGAGGGTGCCATGGGGCATAGTGTTTGGTTGGGGGTGAGGGTGCCATGGGGCATAGTGTTTGGTTGGGGGTAAGGGGGCCCTGGGGCATAGTCTTTGGTTGGGGGTGAGGGTGCCATGCGGCATAGTGTTTGGTTGGGGGTGAGGGGGACATGGGGCATAGTGTTTGGTTGGGGGTGACGGTGTCATGGGGCATAGTGTTTGGTTGGGTGTGAGGGGGCCCTGGGGCATAGTGTTTGGTTGGGGGTGAGGGGGCCCTGGGGCATAGTGTTTGGTTGGGGGTGAGGGGGCCCTGGGGCATAGTGTTTGGTTGGGGGTGAGGGTGCCATGGGGCATAGTGTTTGGTTGGGGGTGAGGGTGTCATGGGGCATAGTGTTTGGTTGGGGGTAAGGGTGCCCTGGGGCATAGTCTTTGGTTGGGGTGAGGGTGCCATGGGGCATAGTGTTTGGTTGGGGGTGAGGGGGACATGGGGCATAGTGTTTGGTTGGGGGTGAGGGTGTCATGGGGCATAGTGTTTGGTTGGGTGTGAGGGGGCCCTGGGGCATAGTGTTTGGTTGGGGGTGAGGGGGCCATGGGGCATAATGTTTGGTTGGGGGTGAGGGGGACATGGGGCATAGTGATTGGTTGGGTGTGAGGGGGACATGGGGCATAGTGTTTGGTTGGGGGTGAGGGACATGGGGCATTGTGTTTGGTTGGGGGTGAGGGACATGGGGCATAGTGATTGGTTGGCGGTGAGGGGGCCATAGGGCATAGTGTTTGGTTGGGGGTGAGGGTGCCATGGGGCATAGTGTTTGGTTGGGTGTGAGGGGGCCCTGGGGCAGAGTGTTTGGTTGGGGGTGAGGGTGCCATGGGGCATAGTGTTTGGTTGGGTGTGATGGGGCCCTGGGGCATAGTGTTTGGTTGGGGGTGAGGGGGCCATGGGGCATAATGTTTGGTTGGGGTGAGGGGGACATGGGGCATAGTGATTGATTGGGGGTGAGGGGGCCATAGGGCATAGTGTTTGGTTGGGTGTGAGGGGGCCCTGGGGCATAGTGTTTGGTTGGGGGTGAAGGACATGGGGCATAGTGTTTGATTGGGGGTGAGGGACATGGGGCATAATGTTTGATTGGGAGTGAGGGACATGGGGCATAGTGTTTGGTTGGTGGTGAGGGGGCCCTGGGGCATAGTGTTTGGTTGGGGGTGAAGGGGACATGGGGCATAGTGTTTGGTTGGGGGTGAGGGTGCCATGGGGCATAGTGTTTGGTTGGGGGTGAGGGGGCCATGGGGCATATTGTTTGGTTGGGGGTAAGGGGGCCCTGGGGCATAGTGTTTGATTGGGGGTGAGGGACATGGGGCATAGTGTTTGGTTGGGTGTGAGGGGGCCCTGGGTCATAGTGTTTGGTTGGGGGTGAGGGGGCCATGGGACATAGTGTTTGGTTGGGGGTAAGGGGGTCCTGGGGCATAGTGTTTGATTGGGGGTGAGGGGGCCATGGGGCATAATGTTTGGTTGGGGGTGACGGGGCCATGGGGCATAGTGTTTGGTTGGGGGTAAGGGGGCCATAGGGCATTGTGTTTGGTTGGGTGTGAGGGGGCCCTTGGGCATAGTGTTTGGTTGGGGTGAGGGGGACATGGGGCATAGTGATTGGTTGGGTGTGAGGGGGACATTGGGCATAGTGTTTGGTTGGGGGTGAGGGAAATGGACATTGTGTTTGGTTGGGGGTGAGGGACATGGGGCATAGTGATTGGTTGGCGGTGAGGGGGCCATAGGGCATAGTGTTTGGTTGGGGGTGAAGGTGCCATGGGCCATAGTGTTTGGTTGGGTGTGAGGGGGCCCTGGGGCAGAGTGTTTGGTTGGGGGTGAGGGTGCCATGGGGCATAGTGTTTGGTTGGGTGTGAGGGGGCCCTGGGGCATAGTGTTTGGTTGGGGGTGAGGGGGCCATGGGGCATAATGTTTGGTTGGGGTGAGGGGGACATGGGGCATAGTGATTGGTTGGGGGTGAGGGGGCCATAGGGCATAGTGTTTGGTTGGGTGTGAGGGGGCCCTGGGGCATAGTGTTTGGTTGGGGGTGAGGGACATGGGGCATAGTGTTTGATTGGGGGTGAGGGGCATGGGGCATAATGTTTGATTGGGAGTGAGGGACATGGGGCATAGTGTTTGGTTGGTGGTGAGGGGGCCCTGGGGCATAGTGTTTGGTTGGGGGTGAAGGGGACATGGGGCATAGTGTTTGGTTGGGGGTGAGGGTGCCATGGGGCATAGTGTTTGGTTGGGGGTGAGGGGGCCATGGGGCATATTGTTTGGTTGGGGGTAAGGGGGCCCTGGGGCATAGTGTTTGATTGGGGGTGAGGGACATGGGGCATAGTGTTTGGTTGGGTGTGAGGGGGCCCTGGGTCATAGTGTTTGGTTGGGGGTGAGGGGGCCATTCGACATAGTGTTTGGTTGGGGGTAAGGGGGTCCTGGGGCATAGTGTTTGATTGGGGGTGAGGGGGCCATGGGGCATAATGTTTAGTTGGGGGTGACGGGGCCATGGGGCATAGTGTTTGGTTGGGGGTAAGGGAGCCATAGGGCATTGTGTTTGGTTGGGTGTGAGGGGGCCCTGGGGCATAGTGTTTGGTTGGGGGTGAGGGGGCCCTGGGGCATAGTGTTTGGTTGGGGGTGATGGTGCCATGGGGCATATTGTTTGGTTGGGGGTGAGGGGGCCATGGGGCATAGTGTTTGGTTGGGGGTAAGGGTGCCCTGGGGCATAGTGTTTGCTTGGGGGTGAGGGACATGGGGCATATTGGTTGGGGGTGAGGGGGCCATGGGGCATAGTGTTTGGTTGGGGGTAAGGGGGCCCTGGGGCATAGTGTTTGGTTGGGGGTAAGGGGGCCCTGGGGCATAGTGTTTGGTTGGTGGTGAGGGGGCCATGGGGCATAGTGTTTGGTTGGGGGTAAGGGAGCCCTGGGGCATAGTGTTTGGTTGGGGGTGAGGGACATGGGGCATAATGTTTGGTTGGGGTGAGGGGGCCATGGCGCATAGTGTTTGGTTGGGGGTAAGGGTGCCCTGGGGCATAGTGTTTGGTTGGGGGTGAGGGGGCCATGGGGCATAATGTTTGGTTGGGGGTGAGGGGGACATGGGGCATAGTGATTGGTTGGGGTTGAGGGGGCCATAGGGCATAGTGTTTGGTTGGGTGTGAGGGGGACATGGGGCATAGTGTTTGGTTGGATGTGAGGGGGACATGGGGCATAGTGTTTGGTTGGGGGTGAGGGACATGGGGCATAGTGTTTGATTGGGGGTGAGGGACATGGGGCATAATGTTTGATTGGGAGTGAGGGACATGGGGCATAGTGTTTGGTTGGTGGTGAGGGGGCCCTGGGGCATAGTGTTTGGTTGGGGGTGAAGGGGACATGGGGCATATTGTTTGGTTGGGGTGAGGGTGCCATGGGGCATAGTGTTTGGTTGGGGGTGAGGGGGCCATGGGGCATATTGTTTGGTTGGGGGTAAGGGGGCCCTGGGGCATAGTGTTTGATTGGGGGTGAGGGACATGGGGCATAGTGATTGGTTGGGGTTGAGGGGGCCATGGGGCATAGTGTTTGGTTGGGGGTGAGGGGGCCATAGGGCATATTGTTTGGTTGGGGGTAAGGGGGCCCTGGGGCATAGTGTTTTATTGGGGGTGAGGGACATGGGGCATAATGTTTGGTTGGGGGTGAGGGGGACATGGGGCATGGTGATTGGTTGGGGGTGAGGGGGCCATAGGGCATAGTGTTTGGTTGGGGGTGAGGGTGCCATGGGGCATAGTGTTTGGTTGGGTGTGAGGGGGCCCTGGGGCATAGTTTTTGGTTGAGGGTGAGGGTGCCATGGGGCATAGTGTTTGGTTGGGTGTGAGGGGGCCCTGGGGCATAGTGTTTGGTTGGGGGTGAGGCGGCCCTGGGGCATAGTGTTTGGTTGGGGGTGAGGGGGCCCTGGGGCATATTGTTTGGTTGGGGGTAAGGGGGCCCTGGGGCATAGTGTTTGATTGGGTTGAGGGACATGGGGCATAATGTTTGGTTGTGGCTGAGGGTGCCATGGGGCATAGTGTTTGGTTGGGTGTGAGGGGGCCCTGGGGCATAGTGTTTGGTTGGGGGTGAGGGTGCCATGGGGCATAGTGTTTGGTTGGATGTGAGGGGGCCCTGGGGCATAGTGTTTGGTTGGGGGTGAGGGGGCCATGGGGCATATTGTTTGGTTGGGGGCAAGGGGGCCCTGGGGCATAGTGTTTGATTGGGGGTGAGGGACATGGGGCATAATGTTTGGTTGGGGGTGAGGTTGACATGGGGCATAGTGATTGGTTGGGGGTGAGAGGGCCATGGGGCATAGTGTTTGGTTGGGGGTGAGGGGGCCATAGGGCATATTGTTTGGTTGGGGGTAAGGGGGCCCTGGGGCATAGTGTTTGATTGGGGGTGAGGGACATGGGGCATAATGTTTGGTTGGGGGTGAGGGGGACATGAGGCATAGTGATTGGTTGGGGGTGAGGGGGCCATAGGGCATAGTGTTTGGTTGGGGGTGAGGGTGCCATGGGGCATAGTGTTTGGTTGGGTGTGAGGGGGCCCTGGAGCATAGTGATTGGTTGGGGGTGAGGGGGCCATAGGGCATAGTGTTTGGTTGGGGGTGAGGGTGCCATGGGGCATAGTGGTTGGTTGGGTGTGAGGGGGCCCTGGGGCATAGTGTTTGGTTGGGTGTGAGGGTGCCATGGGGCATAGTGTTTGGTTGGGTGTGAGGGGGCCCTGGGGCATATTGTTTGGTTGGGGGTGAGGCGGCCCTGGGGCATAGTGTTTGGTTGGGGGTGAGGGACATGGGGCATAGTGTTTGATTGGGGGTGAGGGACATGGGGCATAATGTTTGATTGGGAGTGAGGGACATGGAACATAGTGTTTGGTTGGTGGTGAGGGGGCCCTGGGGCATAGTGTTTGGTTGGGGTGAAGGGGACATGGGACATAGTGTTTGGTTGGGGGTGAGGGTGCCATGGGGCATAGTGTTTGGTTGGGAGTGAGGGGGCCATGGGGCATATTGTTTGGTTGGGGGTAAGGGGGCCCTGGGGCATAGTGTTTGATTGGGGGTGAAGGGGACATGGGGCATAGTGTTTGGTTGGGGTGAGGGTGCCATGGGGCATAGTGTTTGGTTGGGGGTGAGGGGGCCATGGGGCATATTGTTTGGTTGGGGGTAAGGGGGCCCTGGGGCATAGTGTTTGATTGGGTTGAGAGGGCCATGGGGCATAGTGTTTGGTTGGGTGTGAGGGGGCCCTGGGTCATAGTGTTTGGTTGGGGGTGAGGGTGCCATGGTTCATAGTGTTTGGTTGGGTAGAGGGGGCCCTGGGGCATAGTGTTTGGTTGGGGGTGAGGGGGCCATGGGGCATAGTGTTTGGTTGGGGGTGAGGGGGCCATGGGGCATATTGTTTTGTTGGGGGTAAGGGGGCTCTGGGGCATAGTGTTTGATTGGGGGTGAGGGACATGGGGCATAATGTTTGGTTGGGGGTGAGGGTGCCTTGGGGCATAGTGTTTGGTTGGATGTGAGGGGGCCCTGGGGCATAGTGTTTGGTTGGGGGTGAGGGTGCCATGGGGCATAGTGTTTGGTTGGGTGTGAGGGGGCCCTGGGGCATAGTGTTTGGTTGGGGGTGAGGGGACCATGGGGCATATTGTTTGGTTGGGGGTAAGGGGGCCCTGGGGCATAGTGTTTGATTGGGGGTTAGGGATATGGGGCATAATGTTTGGTTGTGGGTGAGGGGGACATGGGGCATAGTGATTGGTTGGGGTTGAGGGGGCCATGGGGCATAGTGTTTGGTTGGGGGTGAGGGGGCCATAGGGCATATTGTTTGGTTGGGGGTAAGGGGGCCCTGGGGCATAGTGTTTTATTGGGGGTGAGGGACATGGGGCATAATGTTTGGTTGGGGGTGAGGGGGACATGGGGCATGGTGATTGGTTGGGGGTGAGGGGGCCATAGGGCATAGTGTTTGGTTGGGGGTGAGGGTGCCATGGGGCATAGTGTTTGGTTGGGTGTGAGGGGGCCCTGGGGCATAGTTTTTGGTTGGGGGTGAGGGTGCCATGGGGCATAGTGTTTGGTTGGGTGTGAGGGGGCCCTGGGGCATAGTGTTTGGTTGGGGGTGAGGTGAACCTGGGGCATAGTGTTTGGTTGGGGGTGAGGGGGCCCTGGGGCATATTGTTTGGTTGGGGGTAAGGGGGCCCTGGGGCATAGTGTTTGATTGGGGTGAGGGACATGGGGCATAATGTTTGGTTGTGGCTGAGGGTGCCATGGGGCATAGTGTTTGGTTGGGTGTGAGGGGGCCCTGGGGCATAGTGTTTGGTTGGGGGTGAGGGTGCCATGGGGCATAGTGTTTGGTTGGATGTGAGGGGGCCCTGGGGCATAGTGTTTGGTTGGGGGTGAGGGGGCCATGGGGCATATTCTTTGGTTGGGGGTAAGGGGGCCCTGGGGCATAGTGTTTGATTGGGGGTGAGGGACATGGGGCATAATGTTTGGTTGGGGGTGAGGTTGACATGGGGCATAGTGATTGGTTGGGGGTGAGAGGGCCATGGGGCATAGTGTTTGGTTGGGGGTGAGGGGGCCATAGGGCATATTGTTTGGTTGGGGGTAAGGGGGCCCTGGGGCATAGTGTTTGATTGGGGGTGAGGGACATGGGGCATAATGTTTGGTTGGGGGTGAGGGGGACATGAGGCATAGTGATTGGTTGGGGGTGAGGGGGCCATAGGGCATAGTGTTTGGTTGGGGGTGAGGGTGCCATGGGGCATAGTGTTTGGTTGGGTGTGAGGGGGCCCTGGGGCATAGTGATTGGTTGGGGGTGAGGGGGCCATAGGGCATAGTGTTTGGTTGGGGGTGAGGGTGCCATGGGGCATAGTGGTTGGTTGGGTGTGAGGGGGCCCTGGGGCATAGTGTTTGGTTGGGTGTGAGGGTGCCATGGGGCATAGTGTTTGGTTGGGTGTGAGGGGGCCCTGGGGCATATTGTTTGGTTGGGGGTGAGGCGGCCCTGGGGCATAGTGTTTGGTTGGGGGTGAGGGGGCCCTGGGGCATAGTGTTTGGTTGGGGGTGAGGGGGCCATGGGGCATATTGTTTGGTTGGGGGTGAGGGACATGGGGCATAGTGTTTGATTGGGGGTGAGGGACATGGGGCATAATGTTTGATTGGGAGTGAGGGACATGGGGCATAGTGTTTGGTTGGGGGTGAGGGTGCCATGGGGCATAGTGTTTGGTTGGGAGTGAGGGGGCCATGGGGCATATTGTTTGGTTGGGGGTAAGGGGGCCCTGGGGCATAGTGTTTGATTGGGGGTGAGGGACATGGGGCATAGTGTTTGGTTGGGTGTGAGGGGGCCCTGGATCATAGTGTTTGGTTGTCGGTGAGGGTGCCATGGTTCATAGTGTTTGGTTGGGTAGAGGGGGCCCTGGGGCATAGTGTTTGGTTGGGGGTGAGGGTGCCATGGGGCATAGTGTTTGGTTGGGGGTGAGGGGGCCATGGGGCATATTGTTTTGTTGGGGGTAAGGGGGCCCTGGGGCATAGTGTTTGATTGGGGGTGAGGGACATGGGGCATAATGTTTGGTTGGGGGTGAGGGTGCCATGGGGCATAGTGTTTGGTTGGATGTGAGGGGGCCCTGGGGCATAGTGTTTGGTTGGGGGTGAGGGTGCCATGGGGCATAGTGTTTGGTTGGGTGTGAGGGGGCCCTGGGGCATAGTGTTTGGTTGGGGGTGAGGGGACCATGGGTCATATTGTTTGGTTGGGGGTAAGGGGGCCCTGGGGAATAGTGTTTGATTGGGGGTGAGGGACATAGGGCATAATGTTTGGTTGTGGGTGAGGGGGACATGGGACATAGTGATTGGTTGGGGTTGAGGGGGCCATGGGGCATAGTGTTTGGTTGGGGGTGAGGGGGCCATAGGGCATATTGTTTGGTTGGGGGTAAGGGGGCCCTGGGGCATAGTGTTTTATTGGGGGTGAGGGACATGGGGCATAATGTTTGGTTGGGGGTGAGGGGGACATGGGGCATGGTGATTGGTTGGGGGTGAGGGTGCCATAGGGCATAGTGTTTGGTTGGGGGTGAGGGTGCCATGGGGCATAGTGTTTGGTTGGGTGTGAGGGGGCCCTGGGGCATAGTTTTTGGTTGGGGGTGAGGGTGCCATGGGGCATAGTGTTTGTTTGGGTGTGAGGGGTCCCTGGGGCATAGTGTTTGGTTGGGGGTGAGGCGGCCCTGGAGCATAGTGTTTGGTTGGGGGTGAGGGGGCCCTGGCGCATAGTGTTTGGTTGAGGGTGATGGGGCCATGGGGCATATTGTTTGGTTGGGGGTAAGGGGGCCCTGGGGCATAGTGTTTGATTGGGGTGAGGGACATGGGGCATAATGTTTGGTTGTGGCTGAGGGTGCCATGGGGCATAGTGTTTGGTTGGGTGTGAGGGGGCCCTGGGGCATAGTGTTTGGTTGGGGGTGAGGGTGCCATGGGGCATAGTGTTTGGTTGGATGTGAGGGGGCCCTGGGGCATAGTGTTTTGTTGGCGGTTAGGGGGCCATGGGGCATATTGTTTGGTTGGGGGTAAGGGGGCCCTGGGGAATAGTGTTTGATTGGGTTGAGAGGGCCATGGGGCATAGTGTTTGGTTGGGGGTGAGGGGGCCATAGGGCATATTGTTTGGTTGGGGGTAAGGGGGCCCTGGGGCATAGTGTTTGATTGGGGGTGAGGGACATGGGGCATAATGTTTGGTTTGGGGTGAGGGGGACATGAGGCATAGTGATTGGTTGGGGGTGAGGGGGCCATAGGGCACAGTGTTTGGTTGGGGGTGAGGGTGCCATGGGGCATAGTGTTTGGTTGGGTGTGAGGGGGCCCTGGGGCATAGTGATTGGTTGGGGGTGAGGGGGCCATAGGGCACAGTGTTTGGTTGGGGGTGAGGGTGCCATGGGGCATAGTGGTTGGTTGGGTTTGAGGGGGCCCTGGGGCATAGTGTTTGGTTGGGTGTGAGGGTGCAATGGGGCATAGTGTTTGGTTGGGTGTGAGGGGGCCCTGGGGCATAGTGTTTGGTTGCGGGTGAGGCGGCCCTGGGGCATAGTGTTTGGTTGGGGGTAAGGGTGCCCTGGGGCATAGTGTTTGATTGGGGGTGAGGGACATGGGGCATAATGTTTGGTTATGAGGGTGCCATGGGGCATAGTGTTTGGGTGGGTGTGAGGGGGCCCTGGGGCATAGTGTTTGGTTGGGGGTGAGGGTTCCATGGGGAATAGTGTTTGGTTGGTTGTGAGGGGGCCCTGGGGCATAGTGTTTGGTTGGGGGTGAGGGGGCCATGGGGCATATTTGGTTGGGAGTAAGGGGGCCCTGGGGCATAGTGTTTGATTGGGGGTGAAGGACATGGGGCATAATGTTTGGTTGGGGGTGAGGGGGACATGGGGCATAGTGATTGGTTGGGGGTGAGAGGGCCATGGCGCATAGTGTTTGGTTGGGGGTGAGGGGGCCATAGGGCATATTGTTTGGTTGGGGGTAAGGGGGCCCTGGGGCATAGTGTTTGAGTGGGGGTGAGGGACATGGGGTATAATGTTTTGTTGGGGTTGAGGGGGACATGGGGCATAGAGATTGGTTGGGTGTGAGGGGGCCATAGGGCATAGTGTTTGGTTGGGGGTGAGGGTGCCATGGGGCATAGTGTTTGGTTGGGTGTGAGGGGGCCCTGGGGCATAGTGTTTGGTTGGGGGTGAGGGTGCCATGGGGCATAGTGTTTGGTTGGGGGTGAGGGGGCCCTGGGGCATAGTGTTTGGTTGGGGGTGAGGGGGCCCTGGGGCATAGTGTTTGGTTGGGGGTGAGGGTGCCATGGGGCATAGTGTTTGGTTGGGGGTGAGGGTGCCATGGGGCATAGTGTTTGGTTGGGGGTAAGGTGCCCTGGGGCATAGTCTTTGGTTGGGGTGAGGGTGCCATGGGGCATAGTGTTTGGTTGGGGGTGAGGGGGACATGGGGCATAGTGTTTGGTTGGGGGTGAGGGTGTCATGGGGCATAGTGTTTGGTTGGGTGTGAGGGGGCCCTGGGGCATAGTGTTTGGTTGGGGGTGAGGGGGCCATGGGGCATAATGTTTGGTTGGGGGTGAGGGGGACATGGGGCATAGTGATTGGTTGGGTGTGAGGGGGACATGGGGCATAGTGTTTGGTTGGGGGTGAGGGACATTGGGCATTGTGTTTGGTTGGGGGTGAGGGACATGGGGCATAGTGATTGGTTGGTGGTGAGGGGGCCATAGGGCATAGTGTTTGGTTGGGGGTGAGGGTGCCATGGGGCATAGTGTTTGGTTGGGTGTGAGGGGGCCCTGGGGCAGAGTGTTTGGTTGGGGGTGAGGGTGCCATGGGGCATAGTGTTTGGTTGGGTGTGATGGGGCCCTGGGGCATAGTGTTTGGTTGGGGGTGAGGGGGCCATGGGGCATAATGTTTGGTTGGGGTGAGGGGGACATGGGGCATAGTGATTGGTTGGGGGTGAGGGGGCCATAGGGCATAGTGTTTGGTTGGGTGTGAGGGGGCCCTGGGGCATAGTGTTTGGTTGGGGGTGAAGGGCATGGGGCATAGTGTTTGATTGGGGGTGAGGGACATGGGGCATAATGTTTGATTGGGAGTGAGGGACATGGGGCATAGTGTTTGGTTGGTGGTGAGGGGGCCCTGGGGCATAGTGTTTGGTTGGGGGTGAAGGGGACATGGGGCATAGTGTTTGGTTGGGGGTGAGGGTGCCATGGGGCATAGTGTTTGGTTGGGGGTGAGGGGGCCATGGGGCATATTGTTTGGTTGGGGGTAAGGGGGCCCTTGGGCATAGTGTTTGATTGGGGGTGAGGGACATGGGGCATAGTGTTTGGTTGGGTGTGAGGGGGCCCTGGGTCATAGTGTTTGGTTGGGGGTGAGGGGGCCATGGGACATAGTGTTTGGTTGGGGGTAAGGGGGTCCTGGGGCATAGTGTTTGATTGGGGGTGAGGGGGCCATGGGGCATAATGTTTGGTTGTGGGTGACGGGGCCATGGGGCATAGTGTTTGGTTGGGGGTAAGGGGGCCATAGGGCATTGTGTTTGGTTGGGTGTGAGGGGGCCCTGGGGCATAGTGTTTGGTTGGGGGTGAGGGGGCCATGGCGCATAGTGTTTGATTGGGGGTAAGGGTGCCCTGGGGCATAGTGTTTGGTTGGGGGTGAGGGGGCCATGGGGCATAATGTTTGGTTGGGGGTGAGGGGGACATGGGGCATAGTGATTGGTTGGGGGTGAGGGTGCCATAGGGCATAGTGTTTGGTTGGGTGTGAGGGGGACATGGGGCATAGTGTTTGGTTGGATGTGAGGGGGACATGGGGCATAGTGTTTGGTTGGGGGTGAGGGACATGGGGCATAGTGTTTGATTGGGGCTGAGGGACATGGCGCATAATGTTTGATTGGGAGTGAGGGACATGGGGCATAGTGTTTGGTTGGTGGTGAGGGGGCCCTGGGGCATAGTGTTTGGTTGGGGGTGAAGGGGACATGGGACATAGTGTTTGGTTGGGTGTGAGGGGGCCCTGGGGCATAGTGTTTGGTTGGGGGTGAGGGTGCCATGGGGCATAGTGTTTGGTTGGGGGTGAGGGTGCCATGGGGCATAGTGTTTGGTTGGGGGTAAGGGGGCCCTGGGGCATAGTCTTTGGTTGGGGGTGAGGGTGCCATGGGGCATAGTGTTTGGTTGGGGGTGAGGGGGACATGGGGCATAGTGTTTGGTTGGGGGTGACGGTGTCATGGGGCATAGTGTTTGGTTGGGTGTGAGGGGGCCCTGGGGCATAGTGTTTGGTTGGGGGTGAGGGGGCCCTGGGGCATAGTGTTTGGTTGGGGGTGAGGGGGCCCTGGGGCATAGTGTTTGGTTGGGGGTGAGGGTGCCATGGGGCATAGTGTTTGGTTGGGGGTGAGGGTGCCATGGGGCATAGTGTTTGGTTGGGGGTAAGGGTGCCCTGGGGCATAGTCTTTGGTTGGGGTGAGGGTGCCATGGGGCATAGTGTTTGGTTGGGGGTGAGGGGGACATGGGGCATAGTGTTTGGTTGGGGGTGAGGGTGTCATGGGGCATAGTGTTTGGTTGGGTGTGAGGGGGCCCTGGGGCATAGTGTTTGGTTGGGGGTGAGGGGGCCATGGGGCATAATGTTTGGTTGGGGGTGAGGGGGACATGGGGCATAGTGATTGGTTGGGTGTGAGGGGGACATGGGGCATAGTGTTTGGTTGGGGGTGAGGGACATGGGGCATTGTGTTTGGTTGGGGGTGAGGGACATGGGGCATAGTGATTGGTTGGCGGTGAGGGGGCCATAGAGCATAGTGTTTGGTTGGGGGTGAGGGTGCCATGGGGCATAGTGTTTGGCTGGGTGTGAGGGGGCCCTGGGGCAGAGTGTTTGGTTGGGGGTGAGGGTGCCATGGGGCATAGTGTTTGGTTGGGTGTGATGGGGCCCTGGGGCATAGTGTTTGGTTGGGGGTGAGGGGGCCATGGGGCATAATGTTTGGTTGGGGTGAGGGGGACATGGGGCATAGTGATTGGTTGGGGGTGAGGGGGCCATAGGGCATAGTGTTTGGTTGGGTGTGAGGGGGCCCTGGGGCATAGTGTTTGGTTGGGGGTGAGGGTTCCATGGGGAATAGTGTTTGGTTGGTTGTGAGGGGGCCCTGGGGCATAGTGTTTGGTTGGGGGTGAGGGGGCCATGGGGCATATTGTTTGGTTGGGAGTAAGGGGGCCCTGGGGCATAGAGTTTGATTGGGGTGAAGGACATGGGGCATAATGTTTGGTTGAGGGTGAGGGGGACATGGGGCATAGTGATTGGTTGGGGGTGAGAGGGCCATGGCGCATAGTGTTTGGTTGGGGGTGAGGGGGCCATAGGGCATATTGTTTGGTTGGGGGTAAGGGGGCCCTGGGGCATAGTGTTTGAGTGGGGGTGAGGGACATGGGGCATAATGTTTTGTTGGGGTTGAGGGGGACATGGGGCATAGTGATTGGTTGGGTGTGAGGGGGCCATAGGGCATAGTGTTTGGTTGGGGGTGAGGGTGCCATGGGGCATAGTGTTTGGTTGGGTGTGAGGGATCCCTGGGGCATAGTGTTTGGTTGGGGGTGAGGGTGCCATGGGGCATAGTGTTTGGTTGGGGGTGAGGGGGCCCTGGGGCATAGTGTTTGGTTGGGGGTGAGGGGGCCCTGGGGCATAGTGTTTGGTTGGGGGTGAGGGTGCCATGGGGCATAGTGTTTGGTTGGGGGTGAGGGTGCCATGGGGCATAGTGTTTGGTTGGGGGTAAGGGTGCCCTGGGGCATAGTCTTTGGTTGGGGTGAGGGTGCCATGGGGCATAGTGTTTGGTTGGGGGTGAGGGGGACATGGGGCATAGTGTTTGGTTGGGGGTGAGGGTGTCATGGGGCATAGTGTTTGGTTGGGTGTGAGGGGGCCCTGGGGCATAGTGTTTGGTTGGGGGTGAGGGGGCCATGGGGCATAATGTTTGGTTGGGGGTGAGGGGGACATGGGGCATAGTGATTGGTTGGGTGTGAGGGGGACATGGGGCATAGTGTTTGGTTGGGGGTGAGGGACATTGGGCATTGTGTTTGGTTGGGGGTGAGGGACATGGGGCATAGTGATTGGTTGGCGGTGAGGGGGCCATAGGGCATAGTTTTTGGTTGGGGGTGAGGGTGCCATGGGGCATAGTGTTTGGTTGGGTGTGAGGGGGCCCTGGGGCAGAGTGTTTGGTTGGGGGTGAGGGTGCCATGGGGCATAGTGTTTGGTTGGGTGTGATGGGGCCCTGGGGCATAGTGTTTGGTTGGGGGTGAGGGGGCTATGGGGCATAATGTTTGGTTGGGGTGAGGGGGACATGGGGCATAGTGATTGGTTGGGGGTGAGGGGGCCATAGGGCATAGTGTTTGGTTGGGTGTGAGGGGGCCCTGGGGCATAGTGTTTGGTTGGGGGTGAAGGACATGGGGCATAGTGTTTGATTGGGGTGAGGGACATGGGGCATAATGTTTGATTGGGAGTGAGGGACATGGGGCATAGTGTTTGGTTGGTGGTGAGGGGGCCCTGGGGCATAGTGTTTGGTTGGGGGTGAAGGGGACATGGGGCATAGTGTTTGGTTGGGGGTGAGGGTGCCATGGGGCATAGTGTTTGGTTGGGGGTGAGGGGGCCATGGGGCATATTGTTTGGTTGGGGGTAAGGGGGCCCTGGGGCATAGTGTTTGATTGGGGGTGAGGGACATGGGGCATAGTGTTTGGTTGGGTGTGAGGGGGCCCTGGGTCATAGTGTTTGGTTGGGGGTGAGGGGGCCATGGGACATAGTGTTTGGTTGGGGGTAAGGGGGTCCTGGGGCATAGTGTTTGATTGGGGGTGAGGGGGCCATGGGGCATAATGTTTAGTTGGGGGTGACGGGGCCATGGGGCATAGTGTTTGGTTGGGGGTAAGGGGGCCATAGGGCATTGTGTTTGGTTGGGTGTGAGGGGGCCCTGGGGCATAGTGTTTGGTTGGGGGTGAGGGGGCCATGGCGCATAGTGTTTGATTGGGGGTAAGGGTGCCCTGGGACATGTTGTTTGTTGGGGGTGAGGGGGCCATGGGGCATAATGTTTGGTTGGGGGTGAGGGGGACATGGGGCATAGTGATTGGTTGGGGGTGAGGGTGCCATAGGGCATAGTGTTTGGTTGGGTGTGAGGGGGACATGGGGCATAGTGTTTGGTTGGATGTGAGGGGGACATGGGGCATAGTGTTTGGTTGGGGGTGAGGGACATGGGGCATAGTGTTTGATTGGGGGTGAGGGACATGGCGCATAATGTTTGATTGGGAGTGAGGGACATGGGGCATAGTGTTTGGTTGGTGGTGAGGGGGCCCTGGGGCATAGTGTTTGGTTGGGGGTGAAGGGGACATGGGACATAGTGTTTGGTTGGGTGTGAGGGGGCCCTGGGGCATAGTGTTTGGTTGGGGGTGAGGGTGCCATGGGGCATAGTGTTTGGTTGGGGGTGAGGGTGCAATGGGGCATAGTGTTTGTTTGGGGGTAAGGGGGCCCTGGGGCATAGTCTTTGGTTGGGGGTGAGGGTGCCATGGGGCATAGTGTTTGGTTGGGGGTGAGGGGGACATGGGGCATAGTGTTTGGTTGGGGGTGACGGTGTCATGGGGCATAGTGTTTGGTTGGGTGTGAGGGGGCCCTGGGGCATAGTGTTTGGTTGGGGTGAGGGGGCCCTGGGGCATAGTGTTTGGTTGGGGGTGAGGGGGCCCTGGGGCATAGTGTTTGGTTGGGGGTGAGGGTGCCATGGGGCATAGTGTTTGGTTGGGGGTGAGGGTGCCATGGGGCATAGTGTTTGGTTGGGGGTAAGGGTGCCCTGGGGCATAGTCTTTGGTTGGGGTGAGGGTGCCATGGGGCATAGTGTTTGGTTGGGGGTGAGGGGGACATGGGGCATAGTGTTTGGTTGGGGGTGAGGGTGTCATGGGGCATAGTGTTTGGTTGGGTGTGAGGGGGCCCTGGGGCATAGTGTTTGGTTGGGGGTGAGGGGGCCATGGGGCATAATGTTTGGTTGGGGGTGAGGGGGACATGGGGCATAGTGATTGGTTGGGTGTGAGGGGGACATGGGGCATAGTGTTTGGTTGGGGGTGAGGGACATGGGGCATTGTGTTTGGTTGGGGGTGAGGGACATGGGGCATAGTGATTGGTTGGCGGTGAGGGGGCCATAGGGCATAGTGTTTGGTTGGGGGTGAGGGTGCCATGGGGCATAGTGTTTGGTTGGGTGTGAGGGGGCCCTGGGGCAGAGTGTTTGGTTGGGGGTGAGGGTGCCATGGGGCATAGTGTTTGGTTGGGTGTGATGGGGCCCTGGGGCATAGTGTTTGGTTGGGGGTGAAGGGGCCATGGGGCATAATGTTTGGTTGGGGTGAGGGGGACATGGGGCATAGTGATTGGTTGGGGGTGAGGGGGCCATAGGGCATAGTGTTTGGTTGGGTGTGAGGGGGCCCTGGGGCATAGTGTTTGGTTGGGGGTGAAGGACATGGGGCATAGTGTTTGATTGGGGGTGAGGGACATGGGGCATAATTTTTGATTGGGAGTGAGGGACATGGGGCATAGTGTTTGGTTGGTGGTGAGGGGGCCCTGGGGCATAGTGTTTGGTTGGGGGTGAAGGGGACATGGGGCATAGTGTTTGGTTGGGGGTGAGGGTGCCATGGGGCATAGTGTTTGGTTGGGGGTGAGGGGGCCATGGGGCATATTGTTTGGTTGGGGGTAAGGGGGCCCTGGGGCATAGTGTTTGATTGGGGGTGAGGGACATGGGGCATAGTGTTTGTTTGGGTGTGAGGGGGCCCTGGGTCATAGTGTTTGGTTGGGGGTGAGGGGGCCATGGGACATAGTGTTTGGTTGGGGGTAAGGGGGTCCTGGGGCATAGTGTTTGATTGGGGGTGAGGGGGCCATGGGGCATAATGTTTGGTTGGGGGTGACGGGGCCATGGGGCATAGTGTTTGGTTGGGGGTAAAGGGGCCATAGGGCATTGTGTTTGGTTGGGTGTGAGGGGGCCCTGGGGCATAGTGTTTGGTTGGGGGTGAGGGGGCCATGGCGCATAGTGTTTGATTGGGGGTAAGGGTGCCCTGGGGCATAGTGTTTGGTTGGGGGTGAGGGGGTCATGGGGCATAATGTTTGGTTGGGGGTGAGGGGGACATGGGGCATAGTGATTGGTTGGGGGTGAAGGTGCCATAGGGCATAGTGTTTGGTTGGGTGTGAGGGGGACATGGGGCATAGTGTTTGGTTGGATGTGAGGGGGACATGGGGCATAGTGTTTGGTTGGGGGTGAGGGACATGGGGCATAGTGTTTGATTGGGGGTGAGGGACATGGCGCATAATGTTTGATTGGGAGTGAGGGACATGGGGCATAGTGTTTGGTTGGTGGTGAGGGGGCCCTGGGGCATAGTGTTTGGTTGGGGGTGAAGGGGACATGGGACATAGTGTTTGGTTGGGTGTGAGGGGGCCCTGGGGCATAGTGTTTGGTTGGGGGTGAGGGTGCCATGGGGCATAGTGTTTGGTTGGGGGTGAGGGTGCCATGGGGCATAGTGTTTGGTTGGGGGTAAGGGGGCCCTGGGGCATAGTCTTTGGTTGGGGGTGAGGGTGTCATGGGGCATAGTGTTTGGTTGGGGGTGAGGGGGACATGGGGCATAGTGTTTGGTTGGGGGTGAAGGTGTCATGGGGCATAGTGTTTGGTTGGGTGTGAGGGGGCCCTGGGGCATAGTGTTTGGTTGGGGGTGAGGGGGCCATGGGGCATAATGTTTGGTTGGGGGTGAGGGGGACATGGGGCATAGTGATTGGTTGGGTGTGAGGGGGACATGGGGCATAGTGTTTGGTTGGGGGTGAGAGACATGGGGCATTGTGTTTGGTTGGGGGTGAGGGACATGGGGCATAGTGATTGGTTGGCGGTGAGGGGGCCATAGGGCATAGTGTTTGTTTGGGGGTGAGGGTGCCATGGGGCATAGTGTTTGGTTGGGTGTGAGGGGGCCCTGGGGCAGAGTGTTTGGTTGGGGGTGAGGGTGCCATGGGGCATAGTGTTTGGTTGGGTGTGAGGGGGCCCTGGGGCATAGTGTTTGGTTGGGGGTGAGGGGGCCATGGGGCATAATGTTTGGTTGGGGTGAGGGGGACATGGGGCATAGTGATTGGTTGGGGGTGAGGGGGCCATAGGGCATAGTGTTTGGTTGGGTGTGAGGGGGCCCTGGGGCATAGTGTTTGGTTGGGTGTGAGGGACATGGGGCATAGTGTTTGATTGGGGGTGAGGGACATGGGGCATAATGTTTGATTGGGAGTGAGGGACATGGGGCATAGTGTTTGGTTGGTGGTGAGGGGGCCCTGGGGCATAGTGTTTGGTTGGGGGTGAAGGGGACATGGGGCATAGTGTTTGGTTGGGGGTGAGGGTGCCATGGGGCATAGTGTTTGGTTGGGGGTGAGGGGGCCATGGGGCATATTGTTTGGTTGGGGGTAAGGGGGCCCTGGGGCATAGTGTTTGATTGGGGGTGAGGGACATGGGGCATAGTGTTTGGTTGGGTGTGAGGGGGCCCTGGGTCATAGTGTTTGGTTGGGGGTGAGGGGGCCATGGGACATAGTGTTTGGTTGGGGGTAAAGGGTTCCTGGGGCATAGTGTTTGATTGGGGGTGAGGGGGCCATGGGGCATAATGTTTGGTTGGGGGTGACGGGGCCATGGGGCATAGTGTTTGGTTGGGGGTAAGGGGGCCATAGGGCATTGTGTTTGGTTGGGTGTGAGGGGGCCCTGGGGCATAGTGTTTGGTTGGGGGTGAGGGGGCCCTGGGGCATAGTGTTTGGTTGGGGGTGATGGTGCCATGGGGCATATTGTTTGGTTGGGTTTGAGAGGGCCATGGGGCATAGTGTTTGGTTGGGGGTAAGGGTGCCCTGGGGCATAGTGTTTGCTTGGGGGTGAGGGACATGGGGCATATTGGTTGGGGGTGAGGGGGCCATGGGGCATAGTGTTTGGTTGGGGGTAAGGGGGCCCTGGGGGATAGTGTTTGGTTGGGGGTAAGGGGGCCCTGGGGCATAGTGTTTGGTTGGTGGTGAGGGGGCCATTGGGCATAGTGTTTGGTTGGGGGTAAGGGAGCCCTGGGACATAGTGTTTGGTTGGGGGTGAGGGACATGGGGCATAATGTTTGGTTGGGGGTGAGGGGGCCATGGCGCATAGTGTTTGGTTGGGGGTAAGGGTGCCCTGGGGCATAGTGTTTGGTTGGGGGTGAGGGGGCCATGGGGCATAATGTTTGGTTGGGGGTGAGGGGGACATGGGGCATAGTGATTGGTTGGGGGTGAGGGGGCCATAGGGCATAGTGTTTGGTTGGGTGTGAGGGGGACATGGGGCATAGTGTTTGGTTGGATGTGAGGGGGACATGGGGCATAGTGTTTGGTTGGGGGTGAGGGACATGGGGCATAGTGTTTGATTGGGGGTGAGGGACATGGGGCATAATGTTTGATTGGGAGTGAGGGACATGGGGCATAGTGTTTGGTTGGTGGTGAGGGGGCCCTGGGGCATCGTGTTTGGTTGGGGGTGAAGGGGACATGGGGCATAGTGTTTGGTTGGGGTGAGGGTGCCATGTGGCATAGTGTTTGGTTGGGGGCGAGGGGGCCATGGGGCATATTGTTTGGTTGGGGGTAAGGGGGCACTGGGGCATAGTGTTTAATTGGGGGTGAGGGACATGGGGCATAGTGTTTGGTTGGGTGTGAGGGGGCCCTGGGTCATAGTGTTTGGTTGGGGGTGAGGGTGCCATGGTTCATAGTGTTTGGTTGGGTAGAGGGGGCCCTGGGGCATAGTGTTTGGTTGGGGGTGAGGGGGCCATGGGGCATAGTGTTTAGTTGGGGGTGAGGGGGCCATGGGGCATATTGTTTTGTTGGAGGTAAGGGGGCTCTGGGGCATAGTGTTTGATTGGGGGTGAGGGACATGGGGCATAATGTTTGGTTGGGGGTGAGGGTGCCATGGGGCATAGTGTTTGGTTGGATGTGAGGGGGCCCTGGGGCATAGTGTTTGGTTGGGGGTGAGGGTGCCATGGGGCATAGTGTTTGGTTGGGTGTGAGGGGGCCCTGGGGCATAGTATTTGGTTGGGGGTGAGGGGACCATGGGGCATATTGTTTGGTTGGGGGTAAGGGGGCCCTGGGGCATAGTGTTTGATTGGGGGTTAGGGACATGGGGCATAATGTTTGGTTGGGGGTGAGGTGGACATGGGGCATGGTGATTGGTTGGGGGTGAGGGGGCCATAGGGCATAGTGTTTGGTTGGGGGTGAGGGTGCCATGGGGCATAGTGTTTGGTTGGGTGTGAGGGGGCCCTGGGGCATAGTTTTTGGTTGGGGGTGAGGGGGCCCTGGGGCATAGTGTTTGGTTGGGGGTGAGGCGGCCCTGGGGCATAGTGTTTGGTTGGGGGTGAGGGGGCCCTGGGGCATATTGTTTGGTTGGGGGTGAGGGGGCCATAGGGCATAGTGTTTGGTTGGGGGTGAGGGTGCATAGTGATTGGTTGGGGGTGAGGGGGCCATAGGGCATAGTGTTTGGTTGGGGGTGAGGGTGCCATGGGGCATAGTGTTTGGTTGGGTGTGAGGGGGCCCTGTGGCATAGTGATTGGTTGGGGGTGAGGGGGCCATAGGGCATAGTGTTTGGTTGGGGGTGAGGGTGCCATGGGGCATAGTGGTTGGTTGGGTGTGAGGGGGCCCTGGGGCATAGTGTTTGGTTGGGTGTGAGGGTGCCATGGGGCATAGTGTTTGGTTGGGGGTAAGGGGGCCCTGGGGCATAGTGTTTGATTGGGGGTGAGGGACATGGGGCATAATGTTTGGTTATGAGGGTGCCATGGGGCATAGTGTTTGGTTGGGTGTGAGGGGGCCCTGGGGCATAGTGTTTGGTTGGGGGTGAGGGTTCCATGGGGAATAGTGTTTGGTTGGTTGTGAGGGGGCCCTGGGGCATAGTGTTTGGTTGGGGGTGAGGGGGCCATGGGGCATATTGTTTGGTTGGGAGTAAGGGGGCCCTGGGGCATAGTGTTTGATTGGGGGTGAGGGACATGGGGCATAATGTTTGGTTGGGGGTGAGGGGGACATGGGGCATAGTGATTGGTTGGGGGTGAGGGGGCCATAGGGCATATTGTTTGGTTGGGGGTAAGGGGGCCCTGGGGCATAGTGTTTGATTGGGGGTGAGGGACATGGGGCATAATGTTTTGTTGGGGTGGAGGGGGACATGGGGCATAGTGATTGGTTTGGGGTGAGGGGGCCTTAGGGTATAGTGTTTGGTTGGGGGTGAGGGTGCCATGGGGTATAGTGTTTGGTTGGGTGTGAGGGGGCCCTGGGGCATAGTGTTTAATTGGGGGTGAGGGACATGGGGCATAGTGTTTGGTTGGGTGTGAGGGGGCCCTGGGTCATAGTGTTTGGTTGGGTGTGAGGGTGCCATGGTTCATAGTGTTTGGTTGGGTAGAGGGGGCCCTGGGGCATAGTGTTTGGTTGGGGGTGAGGGTGCCATGGGGCATAGTGTTTGGTTGGGGGTGAGGGGGCCATGGGGCATATTGTTTTGTTGGGGGTAAGGGGGCCCTGGGGCATAGTGTTTGATTGGGGGTGAGGGACATGGGGCATAATGTTTGGTTGGGGGTGAATGTGCCATGGGGCATAGTGTTTGGTTGGATTTGAGGGGGCCCTGGGGCATAGTGTTTGGTTGGGGGTGAGGGTGCCATGGGGCATAGTGTTTGGTTGGGTGTGAGGGGGCCCTGGGGCATAGTGTTTGGTTGGGGGTGAGGGGACCATGGGGCATATTGTTTGGTTGGGGGTAAGGGGGCCATGGGGCATAGTGTTTGGTAGGGGGTGAGGGGGCCATAGGGCATAGTGTTTGGTTGGGTGTGAGGGGGCCCTGGGGCATAGTGTTTGGTTGGGGGTAAGGGGGCCCTGGGGCATAGTATTTGCTTAGGGGTGAGGGTGACATGGGGCATAGTGTTTGGTTGGGGGTGAGTGGGCCAATGGGCATAGTGTTTGGTAGCGGGTGAGGGGGCCATGGGGCATAGTGTTTGGTTAGGGGTGAGGGGGCCATGGGGCATAGTGTTTGATTGGGGGTGAGGGGGACATGGGGCATAATGTTTGGTTGGGGGTGAGGGGGCCATGGGCCTAGTGTTTGGTTGAGTGTGAGGGGGCCCTGGTGCATAGTGTTTGGTTGGGGGTAAGGGGGCCCTGGGGCATAGTGTTTGGTTGGGGGTGAGGGTGCCATGGGGCATAGTGTTTGGTTGGGGGTGAGGGGCCATGGGGCATAGTGTTTGGTTGGGGGTAAGGCGTCCCTGGGGCATAATGTTTGGTTGGGGGTGAGGGGGCCATGGGCCTAGTGTTTGGTTGGGTGTGAGGGGGCCCTGGGGCATAGTGTTTGGTTGGGGGTAAGGGGGTCCTGGGGCATAGTGTTTGGTTGGGGGTGAGGGTGCCATGGGGCATAGTGTTTGGTTGGGGGTGAGGGGGCCATGGGGCATAGTGTTTGGTTGGGGGTAAGGGGTCCCTGGGGCATAGTGTTTGGTTGGGGGTGAGGGACATGGGGCATAGTGTTTGGTTGGGGGTGAGGGTGCCATGGGGCATAGTGTTTGGTTGGGGGTGAGGGACATGGGGCATAGTGTTTGGTTGGGGGTGAGGGGGCCATGGGGCATAATGTTTGGGTGGGGTTGAGGGTGCCATGGGGCATAGTGTTTGGTTGGGTGTGAGGGGGCCCTGGGGCATAGTTTTTGGTTGGGGGTGAGGGTGCCATGGGGCATAGTGTTTGGTTGGGTGTGAGGGGGCCCTGGGGCATAGTGTTTGGTTGGGGGTGAGGCGGCCCTGGAGCATAGTGTTTGGTTGGGGGTGAGGGGGCCCTGGCACATATTGTTTGGTTGGGGGTGATGGGGCCATGGGGCATATTGTTTGGTTGGGGGTAAGGGGGCCCTGGGGCATAGTGTTTGATTGGGGTGAGGGACATGGGGCATAATGTTTGGTTGTGGCTGAGGGTGCCATGGGGCATAGTGTTTGGTTGGGTGTGAGGGGGCCCTGGGGCATAGTGTTTGGTTGGGGGTGAGGGTGCCATGGGGCATAGTGTTTGGTTGGATGTGAGGGGGCCCTGGGGCATAGTGTTTTGTTGGCGGTTAGGGGGCCATGGGGCATATTGTTTGGTTGGGGGTAAGGGGGCCCTGGGGCATAGTGTTTGATTGGGTTGAGAGGGCCATGGGGCATAGTGTTTGGTTCGGGGTGAGGGGGCCATAGGGCATATTGTTTGGTTGGGGTAAGGGGGCCCTGGGGCATAGTGTTTGATTGGGGGTGAGGGACATGGGGCATAATGTTTGGTTGGGAGTGAGGGGGACATGAGGCATAGTGATTGGTTGGGGGTGAGGGGGCCATAGGGCACAGTGTTTGGTTGGGGGTGAGGGTGCCATGGGGCATAGTGTTTGGTTGGGTGTGAGGGGGCCCTGGGGCATAGTGATTGGTTGGGGGTGAGGGGGCCATAGGGCATAGTGTTTGGTTGGGGGTGAGGGTGCCATGGGGCATAGTGATTGGTTGGGTTTGAGGGGGCCCTGGGGCATAGTGTTTGGTTGGGTGTGAGGGTGCAATGGGGCATAGTGGTTGGTTGGGTGTGAGGGGGCCCTGGGGCATAGTGTTTGGTTGCGGGTGAGGCGGCCCTGGGGCATAGTGTTTGGTTGGGGGTGAGGGGGCCCTGGGGCATAGTGTTTGGTTGGGGGTGAGGGGGCCATGGGGCATATTGTTTGGTTGGGGTAAGGGTGCCCTGGGGCATAGTGTTTGATTGGGGGTGAGGGACATGGGGCATAATGTTTGGTTATGAGGGTGCCATGGGGCATAGTGTTTGGGTGGGTGTGAGGGGGCCCTGGGGCATAGTGTTTGGTTGGGGGTGAGGGTTCCATGGGGAATAGTGTTTGGTTGGTTGTGAGGGGGCCCTGGGGCATAGTGTTTGGTTGGGGGTGAGGGGGCCATGGGGCATATTGTTTGGTTGGGAGTAAGGGGGCCCTGGGGCATAGTGTTTGATTGGGGGTGAAGGACATGGGGCATAATGTTTGGTTGGGGGTGATGGGGACATGGGGCATAGTGATTGGTTGGGGGTGAGAGGGCCATGGCGCATAGTGTTTGGTTGCGGGTGAGGGGGCCATAGGGCATATTGTTTGGTTGGGGGTAAGGGGGCCCTGGGGCATAGTGTTTGAGTGGGGGTGAGGGACATGGGGCATAATGTTTTGTTGGGGTTGAGGGGGACATGGGGCATAGTGATTGGTTGGGGGTGAGGGGGCCATAGGGCATAGTGTTTGGTTGGGGGTGAGGGTGCCATGGGGCATAGTGTTTGGTTGGGTGTGAGGGGGCCCTGGGGCATAGTGTTTGGTTGGGGGTGAGGGTGCCATGGGGCATAGTGTTTGGTTGGGGGTGAGGGGGCCCTGGGGCATAGTGTTTGGTTGGGGGTGAGGGTGCCATGGGGCATAGTGTTTGGTTGGGGGTGAGGGTGCCATGGGGCATAGTGTTTGGTTGGGGGTAAGGGTGCCCTGGGGCATAGTCTTTGGTTGGGGTGAGGGTGCCATGGGGCATAGTGTTTGGTTGGGGGTGAGGGGGACATGGGGCATAGTGTTTGGTTGGGGGTGAGGGTGTCATGGGGCATAGTGTTTGGTTGGGTGTGAGGGGGCCCTGGGGCATAGTGTTTGGTTGGGGGTGAGGGGGCCATGGGGCATAATGTTTGGTTGGGGGTGAGGGGGACATGGGGCATAGTGATTGGTTGGGTGTTTGGGGGACATGGGGCATAGTGTTTGGTTGGGGGTGAGGGACATGGGGCATTGTGTTTGGTTGGGGGTGAGGGACATGGGGCATAGTGATTGGTTGGCGGTGAGGGGGCCATAGGGCATAGTGTTTGGTTGGGGGTGAGGGTGCCATGGGGCATAGTGTTTGGTTGGGTGTGAGGGGGCCCTGGGGCAGAGTGTTTGGTTGGGGGTGAGGGTGCCATGGGGCATAGTGTTTGGTTGGGTGTGATGGGGCCCTGGGGCATAGTGTTTGGTTGGGGGTGAGGGGGCCATGGGGCATAATGTTTGGTTGGGGTGAGGGGGACATGGGGCATAGTGATTGGTTGGGGGTGAGGGGGCCATAGGGCATAGTGTTTGGTTGGGTGTGAGGGGGCCCTGGGGCATAGTGTTTGGTTGGGGGTGAAGGACATGGGGCATAGTGTTTGATTGGGGGTGAGGGACATGGGGCATAATGTTTGATTGGGAGTGAGGGACATGGGGCATAGTGTTTGGTTGGTGGTGAGGGGGCCCTGGGGCATAGTGTTTGGTTGGGGGTGAAGGGGACATGGGGCATAGTGTTTGGTTGGGGGTGAGGGTGCCATGGGGCATAGTGTTTGGTTGGGGGTGAGGGGGCCATGGGGCATATTGTTTGGTTGGGGGTAAGGGGGCCCTGGGGCATAGTGTTTGATTGGGGGTGAGGGACATGGGGCATAGTGTTTGGTTGGGTGTGAGGGGGCCCTGGGTCATAGTGTTTGGTTGGGGGTGAGGGGGCCATGGGACATAGTGTTTGGTTGGGGGTAAGGGGGTCCTGGGGCATAGTGTTTGATTGGGGGTGAGGGGGCCATGGGGCATAATGTTTGGTTGGGGGTGACGGGGCCATGGGGCATAGTGTTTGGTTGGGGGTAAGGGGGCCATAGGGCATTGTGTTTGGTTGGGTGTGAGGGGGCCCTGGGGCATAGTGTTTGGTTGGGGTTGAGGGGGCCATGGCGCATAGTGTTTGATTGGGGGTAAGGGTGCCCTGGGGCATAGTGTTTGGTTGGGGGTGAGGGGGCCATGGGGCATAATGTTTGGTTGGGGGTGAGGGGGACATGGGGCATAGTGATTGGTTGGGGGTGAGGGTGCCATAGGGCATAGTGTTTGGTTGGGTGTGAGGGGGACATGGGGCATAGTGTTTGGTTGGATGTGAGGGGGACATGGGGCATAGTGTTTGGTTGGGGGTGAGGGACATGGGGCATAGTGTTTGATTGGGGGTGAGGGACATGGCGCATAATGTTTGATTGGGAGTGAGGGACATGGGGCATAGTGTTTGGTTGGTGGTGAGGGGGACCTGGGTCATAGTGTTTGGTTGGGGGTGAAGGGGACATGGGACATAGTGTTTGGTTGGGTGTGAGGGGGCCCTGGGGCATAGTGTTTGGTTGGGGGTGAGGGTGCCATGGGGCATAGTGTTTGGTTGGGGGTGAGGGTGCCATGGGGCATAGTGTTTGGTTGGGGGTAAGGTGGCCCTGGGGCATAGTCTTTGGTTGGGGGTGAGGGTGCCATGGGGCATAGTGTTTGGTTGGGGGTGAGGGGGACATGGGGCATAGTGTTTGGTTGGGGGTGACGGTGTCATGGGGCATAGTGTTTGGTTGGGTGTGAGGGGGCCCTGGGGCATAGTGTTTGGTTGGGGGTGAGGGGGCCCTGGGGCATAGTGTTTGGTTGGGGGTGAGGGGGCCCTGGGGCATAGTGTTTGGTTGGGGGTGAGGGTGCCATGGGGCATAGTGTTTGGTTGGGGGTGAGGGTGCCATGGGGCATAGTGTTTGGTTGGGGGTAAGGGTGCCCTGGGGCATAGTCTTTGGTTGGGGTGAGGGTGCCATGGGGCATAGTGTTTGGTTGGGGGTGAGGGGGACATGGGGCATAGTGTTTGGTTGGGGGTGAGGGTGTCATGGGGCATAGTGTTTGGTTGGGTGTGAGGGGGCCCTGGGGCATAGTGTTTGGTTGGGGGTGAGGGGGCCATGGGGCATAATGTTTGGTTGGGGGTGAGGGGGACATGGGGCATAGTGATTGGTTGGGTGTGAGGGGGACATGGGGCATAGTGTTTGGTTGGGGGTGAGGGACATGGGGCATTGTGTTTGGTTGGGGGTGAGGGACATGGGGCATAGTGATTGGTTGGCGGTGAGGGGGCCATAGGGCATAGTGTTTGGTTGGGGGTGAGGGTGCCATGGGGCATAGTGTTTGGTTGGGTGTGAGGGGGCCCTGGGGCAGAGTGTTTGGTTGGGGGTGAGGGTGCCATGGGGCATAGTGTTTGGTTGGGTGTGATGGGGCCCTGGGGCATAGTGTTTGGTTGGGGGTGAGGGGGCCATGGGGCATAATGTTTGGTTGGGGTGAGGGGGACATGGGGCATAGTGATTGGTTGGGGGTGAGGGGGCCATAGGGCATAGTGTTTGGTTGGGTGTGAGGGGGCCCTGGGGCATAGTGTTTGGTTGGGGGTGAAGGACATGGGGCATAGTGTTTGATTGGGGGTGAGGGACATGGGGCATAATGTTTGATTGGGAGTGAGGGACATAGGGCATAGTGTTTGGTTGGTGGTGAGGGGGCCCTGGGGCATAGTGTTTGGTTGGGGGTGAAGGGGACATGGGGCATAGTGTTTGGTTGGGGGTGAGGGTGCCATGGGGCATAGTGTTTGGTTGGGGGTGAGGGGGCCATGGGGCATATTGTTTGGTTGGGGGTAAGGGGGCCCTGGGGCATAGTGTTTGATTGGGGGTGAGGGACATGGGGCATAGTGTTTGGTTGGGTGTGAGGGGGCCCTGGGTCATAGTGTTTGGTTGGGGGTGAGGGGGCCATGGGACATAGTGTTTGGTTGGGGGTAAGGGGGTCCTGGGGCATAGTTTTTGATTGGGGGTGAGGGGGCCATGGGGCACAATGTTTGGTTGGGGGTGACGGGGCCATGGGGCATAGTGTTTGGTTGGGGGTAAGGGGGCCATAGGGCATTGTGTTTGGTTGGGTGTGAGGGGGCCCTGGGGCATAGTGTTTGGTTGGGGGTGAGGGGGCCATGGCGCATAGTGTTTGATTGGGGGTAAGGGTGCCCTGGGGCATAGTGTTTGGTTGGGGGTGAGGGGGCCATGGGGCATAATGTTTGGTTGGGGGTGAGGGGGACATGGGGCATAGTGATTGGTTGGGGGTGAGGGTGCCATAGGGCATAGTGTTTGGTTGGGTGTGAGGGGGACATGGGGCATAGTGTTTGGTTGGATGTGAAGGGGACATTGGGCATAGTGTTTGGTTGGGGGTGAGGGACATGGGGCATAGTGTTTGATTGGGGGTGAGGGACATGGCGCATAATGTTTGATTGGGAGTGAGGGACATGGGGCATAATGTTTGGTTGTGGCTGAGGGTGCCATGGGGCATAGTGTTTGGTTGGGTGTGAGGGGGCCCTGGGGCATAGTGTTTGGTTGGGGGTGAGGGTGCCATGGGGCATAGTGTTTGGTTGGATGTGAGGGGGCCCTGGGGCATAGTGTTTGGTTGGGGGTGAGGGGGCCATGGGGCATATTGTTTGGTTGGGGGTAAGGGGGCCCTGGGGCATAGTGTTTGATTGGGGGTGAGGGACATGGGGCATAATGTTTGGTTGGGGGTGAGGTTGACATGGGGCATAGTGATTGGTTGGGGGTGAGAGGGCCATGGGTCATAGTGTTTGGTTGGGGGTGAGGGGGCCATAGGGCATATTGTTTGGTTGGGGGTAAGGGGGCCCTGGGGCATAGTGTTTGATTGGGGGTGAGGGACATGGGGCATAATGTTTGGTTGGGGGTGAGGGGGACATGAGGCATAGTGATTGGTTGGGGGTGAGGGGGCCATAGGGCATAGTGTTTGGTTGGGGGTGAGGGTGCCATGGGACATAGTGTTTGGTTGGGTGTGAGGGGGCCCTGTGGCATAGTGATTGGTTGGGGGTGAGGGGGCCATAGGGCATAGTGTTTGGTTGGGGGTGAGGGTGCCATGGGGCATAGTGGTTGGTTCGGTGTGAGGGGGCCCTGGGGCATAGTGTTTGGTTGGGTGTGAGGGTGCCATGGGGCATAGTGTTTGGTTGGGTGTGAGGGGGCCCTGGGGCATATTGTTTGGTTGGGGGTGAGGCGGCCCTGGGACATAGTGTTTGGTTGGGGGTGAGGGGGCCCTGGGGCATAGTGTTTGGTTGGGGGTGAGGGTGCCATGGGGCATATTGTTTGGTTGGCGGTAAGGGGGCCCTGGGGCATAGTGTTTGATTGGGGGTGAGGGACATGGGGCATAATGTTTGGTTATGAGGGTGCCATGGGGCATAGTGTTTGGTTGGGTGTGAGGGGGCCCTGGGGCATAGTGTTTGGTTGGGGGTGAGGGTTCCATGGGGAATAGTGTTTGGTTGGTTGTGAGGGGGCCCTGGGGCATACTGTTTGGTTGGGGGTGAGGGGGTCATGGGGCATATTGTTTGGTTGGGAGTAAGGGGGCCCTGGGGCATAGTGTTTGATTGGGGGTGAGGGACATGGGGCATAATGTTTGGTTGGGGGTGAGGGGGACATGGGGCATAGTGATTGGTTGGGGTGAGAGGGCCATGGCGCATAGTGTTTGGTTGGGGGTGAGGGGGCCATAGGGCATATTGTTTGGTTGGGGGTAAGGGGGCCCTGGGGCATAGTGTTTGATTGGGGGTGAGGGACATGGGGCATAATGTTTTGTTGGGGTGGAGGGGGACATGGGGCATAGTGATTGGTTTGGGGTGAGGGGGCCTTAGGGTATAGTGTTTGGTTGGGGGTGAGGGTGCCATGGGGTATAGTGTTTGGTTGGGTGTGAGGGGGCCCTGGGGCATAGTGTTTGATTGGGGGTGAGGGACATGGGGCATAGTGTTTGGTTGGGTGTGAGGGGGCCCTGGGTCATAGTGTTTGGTTGGGGGTGAGGGTGCCATGGTTCATAGTGTTTGATTGGGTAGAGGGGGCCCTGGGGCATAGTGTTTGGTTGGGGGTGAGGGTGCCATGGGGCATATTGTTTGGTTGGGGGTGAGGGGGCCATGGGGCATATTGTTTTGTTGGGGGTAAGGGGGCCCTGGGGCATAGTGTTTGATTGGGGGTGAGGGACATGGGGCATAATGTTTGGTTGGGGGTGAATGTGCCATGGGGCATAGTGTTTGGTTGGATTTGAGGGGGCCCTGGGGCATAGTGTTTGGTTGGGGGTGAGGGTGCCATAGGGCATAGTGTTTGGTTGGGGGTGAGGGTGCCATGGGGCATAGTGGTTGGTTGGGTGTGAGGGGGCCCTGGGGCATAGTGTTTGGTTGGGTGTGAGGGGGCCCTGGGGCATATTGTTTGGTTGGGGGTGAGGCGGCCCTGGGACATAGTGTTTGGTTGGGGGTGAGGGGGCCCTGGGGCATAGTGTTTGGTTGGGGGTGAGGGTGCCATGGGGCATATTGTTTGGTTGGGGGTAAGGGGGCCCTGGGGCATAGTGTTTGATTGGGGGTGAGGGACATGGGGCATAATGTTTGGTTATGAGGGTGCCATGGGGCATAGTGTTTGGTTGGGTGTGAGGGGGCCCTGGGGCATAGTGTTTGGTTGGGGGTGAGGGTTCCATGGGGAATAGTGTTTGGTTGGTTGTGAGGGGGCCCTCGGGCATAGTGTTTGGTTGGGGGTGAGGGGGCCATGGGGCATATTGTTTGGTTGGGAGTAAGGGGGCCCTGGGGCATAGTGTTTGATTGGGGGTGAGGGACATGGGGCATAATGTTTGGTTGGGGGTGAGGGGGACATGGGGCATAGTGATTGGTTGGGGGTGAGGGGGCCATAGGGCATATTGTTTGGTTGGGGGTAAGGGGGCCCTGGGGCATAGTGTTTGATTGGGGGTGAGGGACATGGGGCATAATGTTTTGTTGGGGTGGAGGGGGACATGGGGCATAGTGATTGGTTTGGGGTGAGGGGGCCATGGGGTATAGTGTTTGGTTGGGTGTGAGGGGGCCCTGGGGCATAGTGTTTAATTGGGGGTGAGGGACATGGGGCATAGTGTTTGGTTGGGTGTGAGGGGGCCCTGGGTCATAGTGTTTGGTTGGGGGTGAGGGTGCCATGGTTCATAGTGTTTGGTTGGGTAGAGGGGGCCCTGGGGCATAGTGTTTGGTTGGGGGTGAGGGTGCCATGGGGCATAGTGTTTGGTTGGGGGTGAGGGGGCCATGGGGCATATTGTTTTGTTGGGGGTAAGGGGGCCCTGGGGCATAGTGTTTGATTGGGGGTGAGGGACATGGGGCATAATGTTTGGTTGGGGGTGAATGTGCCATGGGGCATAGTGTTTGGTTGGATTTGAGGGGGCCCTGGGGCATAGTGTTTGGTTGGGGGTGAGGGTGCCATGGGGCATAGTGTTTGGTTGGGTGTGAGGGGGCCCTGGGGCATAGTGTTTGGTTGGGGGTGAGGGGACCATGGGGCATATTGTTTGGTTGGGGGTAAGGGGGCCATGGGGCATAGTGTTTGGTAGGGGGTGAGGGGGCCATAGGGCATAGTGTTTGGTTGGGTGTGAGGGGGCCCTGGGGCATAGTGTTTGGTTGGGGGTAAGGGGGCCCTGGGGCATAGTATTTGCTTAGGGGTGAGGGTGACATGGGGCATAGTGTTTGGTTGGGGGTGAGTGGGCCAATGGGCATAGTGTTTGGTAGCGGGTGAGGGGGCCATGGGGCATAGTGTTTGGTTAGGGGTGAGGGGGCCATGGGGCATAGTGTTTGATTGGGGGTGAGGGGGACATGGGGCATAATGTTTGGTTGGGGGTGAGGGGGCCATGGGCCTAGTGTTTGGTTGAGTGTGAGGGGGCCCTGGTGCATAGTGTTTGGTTGGGGTTAAGGGGGCCCTGGGGCATAGTGTTTGGTTGGGGGTGAGGGTGCCATGGGGCATAGTGTTTGGTTGGGGGTGAGGGGCCATGGGGCATAGTGTTTGGTTGGGGGTAAGGCGTCCCTGGGGCATAATGTTTGGTTGGGGGTGAGGGGGCCATGGGCCTAGTGTTTGGTTGGGTGTGAGGGGGCCCTGGGGCATAGTGTTTGGTTGGGGGTAAGGGGGTCCTGGGGCATAGTGTTTGGTTGGGGGTGAGGGTGCCATGGGGCATAGTGTTTGGTTGGGGGTGAGGGGGCCATGGGGCATAGTGTTTGGTTGGGGGTAAGGGGTCCCTGGGGCATAGTGTTTGGTTGGGGGTGAGGGACATGGGGCATAGTGTTTGGTTGGGGGTGAGGGTGCCATGGGGCATAGTGTTTGGTTGGGGGTGAGGGACATGGGGCATAGTGTTTGGTTGGGGGTGAGGGGGCCATGGGGCATAATGTTTGGGTGGGGTTGAGGGTGCCATGGGGCATAGTGTTTGGTTGGGTGTGAGGGGGCCCTGGGGCATAGTTTTTGGTTGGGGGTGAGGGTGCCATGGGGCATAGTGTTTGGTTGGGTGTGAGGGGGCCCTGGGGCATAGTGTTTGGTTGGGGGTGAGGCGGCCCTGGAGCATAGTGTTTGGTTGGGGGTGAGGGGGCCCTGGCACATATTGTTTGGTTGGGGGTGATGGGGCCATGGGGCATATTGTTTGGTTGGGGGTAAGGGGGCCCTGGGGCATAGTGTTTGATTGGGGTGAGGGACATGGGGCATAATGTTTGGTTGTGGCTGAGGGTGCCATGGGGCATAGTGTTTGGTTGGGTGTGAGGGGGCCCTGGGGCATAGTGTTTGGTTGGGGGTGAGGGTGCCATGGGGCATAGTGTTTGGTTGGATGTGAGGGGGCCCTGGGGCATAGTGTTTTGTTGGCGGTTAGGGGGCCATGGGGCATATTGTTTGGTTGGGGGTAAGGGGGCCCTGGGGCATAGTGTTTGATTGGGTTGAGAGGGCCATGGGGCATAGTGTTTGGTTGGGGGTGAGGGGGCCATAGGGCATATTGTTTGGTTGGGGGTAAGGGGGCCCTGGGGCATAGTGTTTGATTGGGGGTGAGGGACATGGGGCATAATGTTTGGTTGGGAGTGAGGGGGACATGAGGCATAGTGATTGGTTGGGGGTGAGGGGGCCATAGGGCACAGTGTTTGGTTGGGGGTGAGGGTGCCATGGGGCATAGTGTTTGGTTGGGTGTGAGGGGGCCCTGGGGCATAGTGATTGGTTGGGGGTGAGGGGGCCATAGGGCATAGTGTTTGGTTGGGGGTGAGGGTGCCATGGGGCATAGTGATTGGTTGGGTTTGAGGGGGCCCTGGGGCATAGTGTTTGGTTGGGTGTGAGGGTGCAATGGGGCATAGTGTTTGGTTGGGTGTGAGGGGGCCCTGGGGCATAGTGTTTGGTTGCGGGTGAGGCGGCCCTGGGGCATAGTGTTTGGTTGGGGGTGAGGGGGCCCTGGGGCATAGTGTTTGGTTGGGGGTGAGGGGGCCATGGGGCATATTGTTTGGTTGGGGTAAGGGTGCCCTGGGGCATAGTGTTTGATTGGGGGTGAGGGACATGGGGCATAATGTTTGGTTATGAGGGTGCCATGGGGCATAGTGTTTGGGTGGGTGTGAGGGGGCCCTGGGGCATAGTGTTTGGTTGGGGGTGAGGGTTCCATGGGGAATAGTGTTTGGTTGGTTGTGAGGGGGCCCTGGGGCATAGTGTTTGGTTGGGGGTGAGGGGGCCATGGGGCATATTGTTTGGTTGGGAGTAAGGGGGCCCTGGGGCATAGTGTTTGATTGGGGGTGAAGGACATGGGGCATAATGTTTGGTTGGGGGTGATGGGGACATGGGGCATAGTGATTGGTTGGGGGTGAGAGGGCCATGGCGCATAGTGTTTGGTTGCGGGTGAGGGGGCCATAGGGCATATTGTTTGGTTGGGGGTAAGGGGGCCCTGGGGCATAGTGTTTGAGTGGGGGTGAGGGACATGGGGCATAATGTTTTGTTGGGGTTGAGGGGGACATGGGGCATAGTGATTGGTTGGGGGTGAGGGGGCCATAGGGCATAGTGTTTGGTTGGGGGTGAGGGTGCCATGGGGCATAGTGTTTGGTTGGGTGTGAGGGGGCCCTGGGGCATAGTGTTTGGTTGGGGGTGAGGGTGCCATGGGGCATAGTGTTTGGTTGGGGGTGAGGGGGCCCTGGGGCATAGTGTTTGGTTGGGGGTGAGGGGGCCCTGGGGCATAGTGTTTGGTTGGGGGTGAGGGTGCCATGGGGCATAGTGTTTGGTTGGGGGTGAGGGTGCCATGGGGCATAGTGTTTGGTTGGGGGTAAGGGTGCCCTGGGGCATAGTCTTTGGTTGGGGTGAGGGTGCCATGGGGCATAGTGTTTGGTTGGGGGTGAGGGGGACATGGGGCATAGTGTTTGGTTGGGGGTGAGGGTGTCATGGGGCATAGTGTTTGGTTGGGTGTGAGGGGGCCCTGGGGCATAGTGTTTGGTTGGGGGTGAGGGGGCCATGGGGCATAATGTTTGGTTGGGGGTGAGGGGGACATGGGGCATAGTGATTGGTTGGGTGTGAGGGGGACATGGGGCATAGTGTTTGGTTGGGGGTGAGGGACATGGGGCATTGTGTTTGGTTGGGGGTGAGGGACATGGGGCATAGTGATTGGTTGGCGGTGAGGGGGCCATAGGGCATAGTGTTTGGTTGGGGGTGAGGGTGCCATGGGGCATAGTGTTTGGTTGGGTGTGAGGGGGCCCTGGGGCAGAGTGTTTGGTTGGGGGTGAGGGTGCCATGGGGCATAGTGTTTGGTTGGGTGTGATGGGGCCCTGGGGCATAGTGTTTGGTTGGGGGTGAGGGGGCCATGGGGCATAATGTTTGGTTGGGGTGAGGGGGACATGGGGCATAGTGATTGGTTGGGGGTGAGGGGGCCATAGGGCATAGTGTTTGGTTGGGTGTGAGGGGGCCCTGGGGCATAGTGTTTGGTTGGGGGTGAAGGACATGGGGCATAGTGTTTGATTGGGGGTGAGGGACATGGGGCATAATGTTTGATTGGGAGTGAGGGACATGGGGCATAGTGTTTGGTTGGTGGTGAGGGGGCCCTGGGGCATAGTGTTTGGTTGGGGGTGAAGGGGACATGGGGCATAGTGTTTGGTTGGGGGTGAGGGTGCCATGGGGCATAGTGTTTGGTTGGGGGTGAGGGGGCCATGGGGCATATTGTTTGGTTGGGGGTAAGGGGGCCCTGGGGCATAGTGTTTGATTGGGGGTGAGGGACATGGGGCATAGTGTTTGGTTGGGTGTGAGGGGGCCCTGGGTCATAGTGTTTGGTTGGGGGTGAGGGGGCCATGGGACATAGTGTTTGGTTGGGGGTAAGGGGGTCCTGGGGCATAGTGTTTGATTGGGGGTGAGGGGGCCATGGGGCATAATGTTTGGTTGGGGGTGACGGGGCCATGGGGCATAGTGTTTGGTTGGGGGTAAGGGGGCCATAGGGCATTGTGTTTGGTTGGGTGTGAGGGGGCCCTGGGGCATAGTGTTTGGTTGGGGTTGAGGGGGCCATGGCGCATAGTGTTTGATTGGGGGTAAGGGTGCCCTGGGGCATAGTGTTTGGTTGGGGGTGAGGGGGCCATGGGGCATAATGTTTGGTTGGGGGTGAGGGGGACATGGGGCATAGTGATTGGTTGGGGGTGAGGGTGCCATAGGGCATAGTGTTTGGTTGGGTGTGAGGGGGACATGGGGCATAGTGTTTGGTTGGATGTGAGGGGGACATGGGGCATAGTGTTTGGTTGGGGGTGAGGGACATGGGGCATAGTGTTTGATTGGGGGTGAGGGACATGGCGCATAATGTTTGATTGGGAGTGAGGGACATGGGGCATAGTGTTTGGTTGGTGGTGAGGGGGACCTGGGGCATAGTGTTTGGTTGGGGGTGAAGGGGACATGGGACATAGTGTTTGGTTGGGTGTGAGGGGGCCCTGGGGCATAGTGTTTGGTTGGGGGTGAGGGTGCCATGGGGCATAGTGTTTGGTTGGGGGTGAGGGTGCCATGGGGCATAGTGTTTGGTTGGGGGTAAGGGGGCCCTGGGGCATAGTCTTTGGTTGGGGGTGAGGGTGCCATGGGGCATAGTGTTTGGTTGGGGGTGAGGGGGACATGGGGCATAGTGTTTGGTTGGGGGTGACGGTGTCATGGGGCATAGTGTTTGGTTGGGTGTGAGGGGGCCCTGGTGCATAGTGTTTGGTTGGGGGTGAGGGGGCCCTGGGGCATAGTGTTTGGTTGGGGGTGAGGGGGCCCTGGGGCATAGTGTTTGGTTGGGGGTGAGGGTGCCATGGGGCATAGTGTTTGGTTGGGGGTGAGGGTGCCATGGGGCATAGTGTTTGGTTGGGGGTAAGGGTGCCCTGGGGCATAGTCTTTGGTTGGGGTGAGGGTGCCATGGGGCATAGTGTTTGGTTGGGGGTGAGGGGGACATGGGGCATAGTGTTTGGTTGGGGGTGAGGGTGTCATGGGGCATAGTGTTTGGTTGGGTGTGAGGGGGCCCTGGGGCATAGTGTTTGGTTGGGGGTGAGGGGGCCATGGGGCATAATGTTTGGTTGGGGGTGAGGGGGACATGGGGCATAGTGATTGGTTGGGTGTGAGGGGGACATGGGGCATAGTGTTTGGTTGGGGGTGAGGGACATGGGGCATTGTGTTTGGTTGGGGGTGAGGGACATGGGGCATAGTGATTGGTTGGCGGTGAGGGGGCCATAGGGCATAGTGTTTGGTTGGGGGTGAGGGTGCCATGGGGCATAGTGTTTGGTTGGGTGTGAGGGGGCCCTGGGGCAGAGTGTTTGGTTGGGGGTGAGGGTGCCATGGGGCATAGTGTTTGGTTGGGTGTGATGGGGCCCTGGGGCATAGTGTTTGGTTGGGGGTGAGGGGGCCATGGGGCATAATGTTTGGTTGGGGTGAGGGGGACATGGGGCATAGTGATTGGTTGGGGGTGAGGGGGCCATAGGGCATAGTGTTTGGTTGGGTGTGAGGGGGCCCTGGGGCATAGTGTTTGGTTGGGGGTGAAGGACATGGGGCATAGTGTTTGATTGGGGGTGAGGGACATGGGGCATAATGTTTGATTGGGAGTGAGGGACATAGGGCATAGTGTTTGGTTGGTGGTGAGGGGGCCCTGGGGCATAGTGTTTGGTTGGGGGTGAAGGGGACATGGGGCATAGTGTTTGGTTGGGGGTGAGGGTGCCATGGGGCATAGTGTTTGGTTGGGGGTGAGGGGGCCATGGGGCATATTGTTTGGTTGGGGGTAAGGGGGCCCTGGGGCATAGTGTTTGATTGGGGGTGAGGGACATGGGGCATAGTGTTTGGTTGGGTGTGAGGGGGCCCTGGGTCATAGTGTTTGGTTGGGGGTGAGGGGGCCATGGGACATAGTGTTTGGTTGGGGGTAAGGGGGTCCTGGGGCATAGTTTTTGATTGGGGGTGAGGGGGCCATGGGGCACAATGTTTGGTTGGGGGTGACGGGGCCATGGGGCATAGTGTTTGGTTGGGGGTAAGGGGGCCATAGGGCATTGTGTTTGGTTGGGTGTGAGGGGGCCCTGGGGCATAGTGTTTGGTTGGGGGTGAGGGGGCCATGGCGCATAGTGTTTGATTGGGGGTAAGGGTGCCCTGGGGCATAGTGTTTGGTTGGGGGTGAGGGGGCCATGGGGCATAATGTTTGGTTGGGGGTGAGGGGGACATGGGGCATAGTGATTGGTTGGGGGTGAGGGTGCCATAGGGCATAGTGTTTGGTTGGGTGTGAGGGGGACATGGGGCATAGTGTTTGGTTGGATGTGAAGGGGACATTGGGCATAGTGTTTGGTTGGGGGTGAGGGACATGGGGCATAGTGTTTGATTGGGGGTGAGGGACATGGCGCATAATGTTTGATTGGGAGTGAGGGACATGGGGCATAATGTTTGGTTGTGGCTGAGGGTGCCATGGGGCATAGTGTTTGGTTGGGTGTGAGGGGGCCCTGGGGCATAGTGTTTGGTTGGGGGTGAGGGTGCCATGGGGCATAGTGTTTGGTTGGATGTGAGGGGGCCCTGGGGCATAGTGTTTGGTTGGGGGTGAGGGGGCCATGGGGCATATTGTTTGGTTGGGGGTAAGGGGGCCCTGGGGCATAGTGTTTGATTGGGGGTGAGGGACATGGGGCATAATGTTTGGTTGGGGGTGAGGTTGACATGGGGCATAGTGATTGGTTGGGGGTGAGAGGGCCATGGGTCATAGTGTTTGGTTGGGGGTGAGGGGGCCATAGGGCATATTGTTTGGTTGGGGGTAAGGGGGCCCTGGGGCATAGTGTTTGATTGGGGGTGAGGGACATGGGGCATAATGTTTGGTTGGGGGTGAGGGGGACATGAGGCATAGTGATTGGTTGGGGGTGAGGGGGCCATAGGGCATAGTGTTTGGTTGGGGGTGAGGGTGCCATGGGGCATAGTGTTTGGTTGGGTGTGAGGGGGCCCTGTGGCATAGTGATTGGTTGGGGGTGAGGGGGCCATAGGGCATAGTGTTTGGTTGGGGGTGAGGGTGCCATGGGGCATAGTGGTTGGTTGGGTGTGAGGGGGCCCTGGGGCATAGTGTTTGGTTGGGTGTGAGGGTGCCATGGGGCATAGTGTTTGGTTGGGGGTGAGGCGGCCCTGGGACATAGTGTTTGGTTGGGGGTGAGGGGGCCCTGGGGCATAGTGTTTGGTTGGGGGTGAGGGTGCCATGGGGCATATTGTTTGGTTGGCGGTAAGGGGGCCCTGGGGCATAGTGTTTGATTGGGGGTGAGGGACATGGGGCATAATGTTTGGTTATGAGGGTGCCATGGGGCATAGTGTTTGGTTGGGTGTGAGGGGGCCCTGGGGCATAGTGTTTGGTTGGGGGTGAGGGTTCCATGGGGAATAGTGTTTGGTTGGTTGTGAGGGGGCCCTGGGGCATAGTGTTTGGTTGGGGGTGAGGGGGCCATGGGGCATATTGTTTGGTTGGGAGTAAGGGGGCCCTGGGGCATAGTGTTTGATTGGGGGTGAGGGACATGGGGCATAATGTTTGGTTGGGGGTGAGGGGGACATGGGGCATAGTGATTGGTTGGGGTGAGAGGGCCATGGCGCATAGTGTTTGGTTGGGGGTGAGGGGGCCATAGGGCATATTGTTTGGTTGGGGGTAAGGGGGCCCTGGGGCATAGTGTTTGATTGGGGGTGAGGGACATGGGGCATAATGTTTTGTTGGGGTGGAGGGGGACATGGGGCATAGTGATTGGTTTGGGGTGAGGGGGCCTTAGGGTATAGTGTTTGGTTGGGGGTGAGGGTGCCATGGGGTATAGTGTTTGGTTGGGTGTGAGGGGGCCCTGGGGCATAGTGTTTGATTGGGGGTGAGGGACATGGGGCATAGTGTTTGGTTGGGTGTGAGGGGGCCCTGGGTCATAGTGTTTGGTTGGGGGTGAGGGTGCCATGGTTCATAGTGTTTGGTTGGGTAGAGGGGGCCCTGGGGCATAGTGTTTGGTTGGGGGTGAGGGTGCCATGGGGCATATTGTTTGGTTGGGGGTGAGGGGGCCATGGGGCATATTGTTTTGTTGGGGGTAAGGGGGCCCTGGGGCATAGTGTTTGATTGGGGGTGAGGGACATGGGGCATAATGTTTGGTTGGGGGTGAATGTGCCATGGGGCATAGTGTTTGGTTGGATTTGAGGGGGCCCTGGGGCATAGTGTTTGGTTGGGGGTGAGGGTGCCATGGGGCATAGTGTTTGGTTGGGTGTGAGGGGGCCCTGGGGCATAGTGTTTGGTTGGGGGTGAGGGGACCATGGGGCATATTGTTTGGTTGGGGGTAAGGGGGCCATGGGGCATAGTGTTTGGTAGGGGGTGAGGGGGCCATAGGGCATAGTGTTTGGTTGGGTGTGAGAGGGCCCTGGGGCATAGTGTTTGGTTGGGGGTAAGGGGGCCCTGGGGCATAGTATTTGCTTAGGGGTGAGGGTGCCATGGGGCATAGTGTTTGGTTGGGGGTGAGGGGGCCAATGGGCATAGTGTTTGGTAGCGGGTGAGGGGGCCATGGGGCATAGTGTTTGGTTAGGGGTGAGGGGGCCATGGGGCATAGTGTTTGATTGGGGGTGAGGGGGACATGGGGCATAATGTTTGGTTGGGGGTGAGGGGGCCATGGGCCTAGTGTTTGGTTGAGTGTGAGGGGGCCCTGGTGCATAGTGTTTGGTTGGGGGTAAGGGGGCCCTGGGGCATAGTGTTTGGTTGGGGGTGAGGGTGCCATGGGGCATAGTGTTTGGTTGGGGGTGAGGGGCCATGGGGCATATTGTTTGGTTGGGGGTAAGGCGTCCCTGGGGCATAATGTTTGGTTGGGGGTGAGGGGGCCATGGGCCTAGTGTTTGGTTGGGTGTGAGGGGGCCCTGGGGCATAGTGTTTGGTTGGGGTTAAGGGGGTCCTGGGGCATAGTGTTTGGTTGGGGGTGAGGGTGCCATGGGGCATAGTGTTTGGTTGGGGGTGAGGGGGCCATGGGGCATAGTGTTTGGTTGGGGGTAAGGGGTCCCTGGGGCATAGTGTTTGGTTGGGGGTGAGGGACATGGGGCATAGTGTTTGGTTGGGGGTGAGGGTGCCATGGGGCATAGTGTTTGGTTGGGGGTGAGGGACATGGGGCATAGTGTTTGGTTGGGGGTGAGGGGGCCATGGGGCATAATGTTTGGGTGGGGTTGAGGGTGCCATGGGGCATAGTGTTTGGTTGGGTGTGAGGGGGCTCTGGGGCATAGTTTTTGGTTGGGGGTGAGGGTGCCATGGGGCATAGTGTTTGGTTGGGTGTGAGGGGGCCCTGGGGCATAGTGTTTGGTTGGGGGTGAGGCAGCCCTGGAGCATAGTGTTTGGTTGGGGGTGAGGGGGCCCTGGCACATAGTGTTTGGTTGGGGGTGATGGGGCCATGGGGCATATTGTTTGGTTGGGGGTAAGGGGGCCCTGGGGCATAGTGTTTGATTGGGGTGAGGGACATGGGGCATAATGTTTGGTTGTGGCTGAGGGTGCCTTGGGGCATAGTGTTTGGTTGGGTGTGAGGGGGCCCTGGGGCATAGTGTTTGGTTGGGGGTGAGGGTGCCATGGGGCATAGTGTTTGGTTGGATGTGAGGGGGCCCTGGGGCATAGTGTTTTGTTGGCGGTTAGGGGGCCATGGGGCATATTGTTTGGTTGGGGCTAAGGGGGCCCTGGGGCATAGTGTTTGATTGGGTTGAGAGGGCCATGGGGCATAGTGTTTGGTTGGGGGTGAGGGGGCCATAGGGCATATTGTTTGGTTGGGGGTAAGGGGGCCCTGGGGCATAGTGTTTGATTGGGGGTGAGGGACATGGGGCATAATGTTTGGTTGGGGGTGAGGGGGACATGAGGCATAGTGATTGGTTGGGGGTGAGGGGGCCATAGGGCACAGTGTTTGGTTGGGGGTGAGGGTGCCATGGGGCATAGTGTTTGGTTGGGTGTGAGGGGGCACTGGGGCATAGTGATTGGTTGGGGGTGAGGGGGCCATAGGACATAGCGTTTGGTTGGGGGTGAGGGTGCCATGGGGCATAGTGATTGGTTGGGTTTGAGGGGGCCCTGGGGCATAGTGTTTGGTTGGGTGTGAGGGTGCAATGGGGCATAGTGTTTGGTTGGGTGTGAGGGGGCCCTGGGGCATAGTGTTTGGTTGCGGGTGAGGCGGCCCTGGGGCATAGTGTTTGGTTGGGGGTGAGGGGGCCCTGGGGCATAGTGTTTGGTTGGGGGTGAGGGGGCCTTGGGGCATATTGTTTGGTTGGGGTAAGGGTGCCCTGGGGCATAGTGTTTGATTGGGGGTGAGGGACATGGGGCATAATGTTTGGTTATGAGGGTGCCATGGGGCATAGTGTTTGGGTGGGTGTGAGGGGGCCCTGGGGCATAGTGTTTGGTTGGGGGTGAGGGTTCCATGGGGAATAGTGTTTGGTTGGTTGTGAGGGGGCCCTGGGGCATAGTGTTTGGTTGGGGGTGAGGGGGCCATGGGGCATATTGTTTGGTTGGGAGTAAGGGGGCCCTGGGGCATAGTGTTTGATTGGGGTGAAGGACATGGGGCATAATGTTTGGTTGGGGGTGAGGGGGACATGGGGCATAGTGATTGGTTGGGGGTGAGAGGGCCATGGCGCATAGTGTTTGGTTGCGGGTGAGGGGGCCATAGGGCATATTGTTTGGTTGGGGGTAAGGGGGCCCTGGGGCATAGTGTTTGAGTGGGGGTGAGGGACATGGGGCATAATGTTTTGTTGGGGTTGAGGGGGACATGGGGCATAGTGATTGGTTGGGGGTGAGGGGGCCATAGGGCATAGTGTTTGGTTGGGGGTGAGGGTGCCATGGGGCATAGTGTTTGGTTGGGTGTGAGGGGGCCCTGGGGCATAGTGTTTGGTTGGGGGTGAGGGTGCCATGGGGCATAGTGTTTGGTTGGGGGTGAGGGGGCCCTGGGGCATAGTGTTTGGTTGGGGGTGAGGGGGCCCTGGGGCATAGTGTTTGGTTGGGGGTGAGGGTGCCATGGGGCATAGTGTTTGGTTGGGGGTGAGGGTGCCATGGGGCATAGTGTTTGGTTGGGGGTAAGGGTGCCCTGGGGCATAGTCTTTGGTTGGGGTGAGGGTGCCATGGGGCATAGTGTTTGGTTGGGGGTGAGGGGGACATGGGGCATAGTGTTTGGTTGGGGGTGAGGGTGTCATGGGGCATAGTGTTTGGTTGGGTGTGAGGGGGCCCTGGGGCATAGTGTTTGGTTGGGGGTGAGGGGGCCATGGGGCATAATGTTTGGTTGGGGGTGAGGGGGACATGGGGCATAGTGATTGGTTGGGTGTGAGGGGGACATGGGGCATAGTGTTTGGTTGGGGGTGAGGGACATGGGGCATTGTGTTTGGTTGGGGGTGAGGGACATGGGGCATAGTGATTGGTTGGCGGTGAGGGGGCCATAGGGCATAGTGTTTGGTTGGGGGTGAGGGTGCCATGGGGCATAGTGTTTGGTTGGGTGTGAGGGGGCCCTGGGGCAGAGTGTTTGGTTGGGGGTGAGGGTGCCATGGGGCATAGTGTTTGGTTGGGTGTGATGGGGCCCTGGGGCATAGTGTTTGGTTGGGGGTGAGGGGGCCATGGGGCATAATGTTTGGTTGGGGTGAGGGGGACATGGGGCATAGTGATTGGTTGGGGGTGAGGGGGCCATAGGGCATAGTGTTTGGTTGGGTGTGAGGGGGCCCTGGGGCATAGTGTTTGGTTGGGGGTGAAGGACATGGGGCATAGTGTTTGATTGGGGGTGAGGGACATGGGGCATAGTGTTTGGTTGGTGGTGAGGGGGCCCTGGGGCATAGTGTTTGGTTGGGGGTGAAGGGGACATGGGGCATAGTGTTTGGTTGGGGGTGAGGGTGCCATGGGGCATAGTGTTTGGTTGGGGGTGAGGGGGCCATGGGGCATATTGTTTGGTTGGGGGTAAGGGGGCCCTGGGGCATAGTGTTTGATTGGGGGTGAGGGACATGGGGCATAGTGTTTGGTTGGGTGTGAGGGGGCCCTGGGTCATAGTGTTTGGTTGGGGGTGAGGGGGCCATGGGACATAGTGTTTGGTTGGGGGTAAGGGGGTCCTGGGGCATAGTGTTTGATTGGGGTGAGGGGGCCATGGGGCATAATGTTTGGTTGGGGGTGACGGGGCCATGGGGCATAGTGTTTGGTTGGGGGTAAGGGGGCCATAGGGCATTGTGTTTGGTTGGGTGTGAGGGGGCCCTGGGGCATAGTGTTTGGTTGGGGTTGAGGGGGCCATGGCGCATAGTGTTTGATTGGGGGTAAGGGTGCCCTGGGGCATAGTGTTTGGTTGGCGGTGAGGGGGCCATGGGGCATAATGTTTGGTTGGGGCTGAGGAGGACATGGGGCATAGTGATTGGTTGGGGGTGAGGGTGCCATAGGGCATAGTGTTTGGTTGGGTGTGAGGGGGACATGGGGCATAGTGTTTGGTTGGATGTGAGGGGGACATGGGGCATAGTGTTTGGTTGGGGGTGAGGGACATGGGGCATAGTGTTTGATTGGGGGTGAGGGACATGGCGCATAATGTTTGATTGGGAGTGAAGGACATGGGGCATAGTGTTTGGTTGGTGGTGAGGGGGCCCTGGGGCATAGTGTTTGGTTGGGGGTGAAGGGGACATGGGACATAGTGTTTGGTTGGGTGTGAGGGGGCCCTGGGGCATAGTGTTTGGTTGGGGGTGAGGGTGCCATGGGGCATAGTGTTTGGTTGGGGGTGAGGGTGCCATGGGGCATAGTGTTTGGTTGGGGGTAAGGGGGCCCTGGGGCATAGTCTTTGGTTGGGGGTGAGGGTGCCATGGGGCATAGTGTTTGGTTGGGGGTGAGGGGGACATGGGGCATAGTGTTTGGTTGGGGGTGACGGTGTCATGGGGCATAGTGTTTGGTTGGGTGTGAGGGGGCCCTGGGGCATAGTGTTTGGTTGGGGGTGAGGGGGCCCTGGGGCATAGTGTTTGGTTGGGGGTGAGGGGGCCCTGGGGCATAGTGTTTGGTTGGGGGTGAGGGTGCCATGGGGCATAGTGTTTGGTTGGGGGTGAGGGTGCCATGGGGCATAGTGTTTGGTTGGGGGTAAGGGTGCCCTGGGGCATAGTCTTTGGTTGGGGTGAGGGTGCCATGGGGCATAGTGTTTGGTTGGGGGTGAGGGGGACATGGGGCATAGTGTTTGGTTGGGGGTGAGGGTGTCATGGGGCATAGTGTTTGGTTGGGTGTGAGGGGGCCCTGGGGCATAGTGTTTGGTTGGGGGTGAGGGGGCCATGGGGCATAATGTTTGGTTGGGGGTGAGGGGGACATGGGGCATAGTGATTGGTTGGGTGTGAGGGGGACATGGGGCATAGTGTTTGGTTGGGGGTGAGGGACATGGGGCATTGTGTTTGGTTGGGGGTGAGGGACATGGGGCATAGTGATTGGTTGGCGGTGAGGGGGCCATAGGGCATAGTGTTTGGTTGGGGGTGAGGGTGCCATGGGGCATAGTGTTTGGTTGGGTGTGAGGGGGCTCTGGGGCAGAGTGTTTGGTTGGGGGTGAGGGTGCCATGGGGCATAGTGTTTGGTTGGGTGTGATGGGGCCCTGGGGCATAGTGTTTGGTTGGGGGTGAGGGGGCCATGGGGCATAATGTTTGGTTGGGGTGAGGGGGACATGGGGCATAGTGATTGGTTGGGGGTGAGGGGGCCATAGGGCATAGTGTTTGGTTGGGTGTGAGGGGGCCCTGGGGCATAGTGTTTGGTTGGGGGTGATTGACATGGGGCATAGTGTTTGATTGGGGGTGAGGGACATGGGGCATAATGTTTGATTGGGAGTGAGGGACATGGGGCATAGTGATTGGTTGTGGGTGAGGGGGCCATAGGGCATAGTGTTTGGTTGGGTGTGAGGGGGACATGGGGCATAGTGTTTGGTTGGATGTGAGGGGGACATGGGGCATAGTGTTTGGTTGGGGGTGAGGGACATGGGGCATAGTGTTTGATTGGGGGTGAGGGACATGGGGCATAATGTTTGATTGGGAGTGAGGGACATGGGGCATAGTGTTTGGTTGGTGGTGAGGGGGCCCTGGGGCATAGTGTTTGGTTGGGGGTGAAGGGGACATGGGGCATAGTGTTTGGTTGGGGTGAGGGGGCCATGGGGCATATTGTTTGGTTGGGGGTAAGGGGGCACTGGGGCATAGTGTTTAATTGGGGGTGAGGGACATGGGGCATAGTGTTTGGTTGGGTGTGAGGGGGCCCTGGGTCATAGTGTTTGGTTGGGGGTGAGGGTGCCATGGTTCATAGTGTTTGGTTGGGTAGAGGGGGCCCTGGGGCATAGTGTTTGGTTGGGGGTGAGGGGGCCATGGGGCATAGTGTTTAGTTGGGGGTGAGGGGGCCATGGGGCATATTGTTTTGTTGGAGGTAAGGGGGCTCTGGGGCATAGTGTTTGATTGGTGGTGAGGGGGACATGGCATAGTGATTGGTTGGGGGTGAGGGGGCCATAGGGCATAATGTTCGGTTGGGGGTGAGGGGGACATGGGGCATAGTGATTGGTTGGGTGTGAGGGGGACATGGGGCATAGTGTTTGGTTGGGGGTGAGAGACATGGGGCATTGTGTTTGGTTGGGGGTGAGGGACATGGGGCATAGTGATTGGTTGGCGGTGAGGGGGCCATAGGGCATAGTGTTTGGTTGGGGGTGAGGGTGCCATGGGGCATAGTGTTTGGTTGGGTGTGAGGGGGCCCTGGGGCAGAGTGTTTGGTTGGGGGTGAGGGTGCCATGGGGCATAGTGTTTGGTTGGGTGTGAGGGGGCCCTGGGGCATAGTGTTTGGTTGGGGGTGAGGGGGCCATGGGGCATAATGTTTGGTTGGGGTGAGGGGGACATGGGGCATAGTGATTGGTTGGGGGTGAGGGGGCCATAGGGCATAGTGTTTGGTTGGGTGTGAGGGGGCCCTGGGGCATAGTGTTTGGTTGGGTGTGAGGGACATGGGGCATAGTGTTTGATTGGGGGTGAGGGACATGGGGCATAATGTTTGATTGGGATTGAGGGACATGGGGCATAGTGTTTGGTTGGTGGTGAGGGGGCCCTGGGGCATAGTGTTTGGTTGGGGGTGAAGGGGACATGGGGCATAGTGTTTGGTTGGGGGTGAGGGTGCCATGGGGCATAGTGTTTGGTTGGGGGTGAGGGGGCCATGGGGCATATTGTTTGGTTGGGGGTAAGGGGGCCCTGGGGCATAGTGTTTGATTGGGGGTGAGGGACATGGGGCATAGTGTTTGGTTGGGTGTGAGGGGGCCCTGGGTCATAGTGTTTGGTTGGGGGTGAGGGGGCCATGGGACATAGTGTTTGGTTGGGGGTAAGGGGGTCCTGGGGCATAGTGTTTGATTGGGGGTGAGGGGGCCATGGGGCATAATGTTTGGTTGGGGGTGACGGGGCCATGGGGCATAGTGTTTGGTTGGGGGTAAGGGGGCCATAGGGCATTGTGTTTGGTTGGGTGTGAGGGGGCCCTGGGGCATAGTGTTTGGTTGGGGGTGAGGGGGCCCTGGGGCATAGTGTTTGGTTGGGGGTGATGGTGCCATGGGGCATATTGTTTGGTTGGGGTTGAGGGGGCCATGGGGCATAGTGTTTGGTTGGGGGTAAGGGTGCCCTGGGGCATAGTGTTTGCTTGGGGGTGAGGGACATGGGGCATATTGGTTGGGGGTGAGGGGGCCATGGGGCATAGTGTTTGGTTGGGGGTAAGGGGGCCCTGGGGCATAGTGTTTGGTTGGGGGTAAGGGGGCTCTGGGGCATAGTGTTTGGTTGGTGGTGAGGGGGCCATGGGGCATAGTGTTTGGTTGGGGGTAAGGGAGCCCTGGGACATAGTGTTTGGTTGGGGGTGAGGGACATGGGGCATAATGTTTGGTTGGGGGTGAGGGGGCCATGGCGCATAGTGTTTGGTTGGGGGTAAGGGTGCCCTGGGGCATAGTGTTTGGTTGGGGGTGAGGGGGCCATGGGGCATAATGTTTGGTTGGGGGTGAGGGGGCATGGGGCATAGTGATTGGTTGGGGGTGAGGGCGCCATAGGGCATAGTGTTTGGTTGGGTGTGAGGGGGACATGGGGCATAGTGTTTGGTTGGATGTGAGGGGGACATGGGGCATAGTGTTTGGTTGGGGGTGAGGGACATGGGCCATAGTGTTTGATTGGGGGTGAGGGACATGGGGCATAATGTTTGATTGGGAGTGAGGGACATGGGGCATAGTGTTTGGTTGGTGGTGAGGGGGCCCTGGGGCATAGTCTTTGGTTGGGGGTGAAGGGGACATGGGGCATAGTGTTTGGTTGGGGTGAGGGTGCCATGGGGCATAGTGTTTGGTTGGGGGTGAGGGGGCCATGGGGCATATTGTTTGGTTGGGGGTAAGGGGGCCCTGGGGCATAGTGTTTGATTGGGGGTGAGGGACATGGGGCATAGTGTTTGGTTGGGTGTGAGGGGGCCCTGGGTCATAGTGTTTGGTTGGGGGTGAGGGTGCCATGGTTCATAGTGTTTGGTTGGGTAGAGGGGGCCCTGGGGCATAGTGTTTGGTTGGGGGTGAGGGGGCCATGGGGCATAGTGTTTGGTTGGGGTTGAGGGGGCCATGGGGCATATTGTTTTGTTGGGGGTAAGGGGGCTCTGGGGCATAGTGTTTGATTGGGGGTGAGGGACATGGGGTATAATGTTTGGTTGGGGGTGAGGGTGCCATGGGGCATAGTGTTTGGTTGGATGTGAGGGGGCCCTGGGGCATAGTGTTTGGTTGGGGGTGAGGGTGCCATGGGGCATAGTGTTTGGTTGGGTGTGAGGGGGCCCTGGGGCATAGTATTTGGTTGGGGGTGAGGGGACCATGGGGCATATTGTTTGGTTGGGGGTAAGGGGGCCCTGGGGCATAGTGTTTGATTGGGGGTTAGGGACATGGGGCATAATGTTTGGTTGTGGGTGAGGGGGACATGGGGCATAGTGATTGGTTGGGGTTGAGGGGGCCATGGGGCATAGTGTTTGGTTGGGGGTGAGGGGGCCATGGGGCATAATGTTTGGTTGGGGGTGAGGGGGCATGGGGCATAGTGATTGGTTGGGGGTGAGGGCGCCATAGGGCATAGTGTTTGGTTGGGTGTGAGGGGGACATGGGGCATAGTGTTTGGTTGGATGTGAGGGGGACATGGGGCATAGTGTTTGGTTGGGGGTGAGGGACATGGGCCATAGTGTTTGATTGGGGGTGAGGGACATGGGGCATAATGTTTGATTGGGAGTGAGGGACATGGGGCATAGTGTTTGGTTGGTGGTGAGGGGGCCCTGGGGCATAGTCTTTGGTTGGGGGTGAAGGGGACATGGGGCATAATGTTTGGTTGGGGGTGAGGGGGCCATGGCGCATAGTGTTTGGTTGGGGGTAAGGGTGCCCTGGGGCATAGTGTTTGGTTGGGGGTGAGGGGGCCATGGGGCATAATGTTTGGTTGGGGGTGAGGGGGCATGGGGCATAGTGATTGGTTGGGGGTGAGGGCGCCATAGGGCATAGTGTTTGGTTGGGTGTGAGGGGGACATGGGGCATAGTGTTTGGTTGGATGTGAGGGGGACATGGGGCATAGTGTTTGGTTGGGGGTGAGGGACATGGGCCATAGTGTTTGATTGGGGGTGAGGGACATGGGGCATAATGTTTGATTGGGAGTGAGGGACATGGGGCATAGTGTTTGGTTGGTGGTGAGGGGGCCCTGGGGCATAGTCTTTGGTTGGGGGTGAAGGGGACATGGGGCATAGTGTTTGGTTGGGGTGAGGGTGCCATGGGGCATAGTGTTTGGTTGGGGGTGAGGGGGCCATGGGGCATATTGTTTGGTTGGGGGTAAGGGGGCCCTGGGGCATAGTGTTTGATTGGGGGTGAGGGACATGGGGCATAGTGTTTGGTTGGGTGTGAGGGGGCCCTGGGTCATAGTGTTTGGTTGGGGGTGAGGGTGCCATGGTTCATAGTGTTTGGTTGGGTAGAGGGGGCCCTGGGGCATAGTGTTTGGTTGGGGGTGAGGGGGCCATGGGGCATAGTGTTTGGTTGGGGTTGAGGGGGCCATGGGGCATATTGTTTTGTTGGGGGTAAGGGGGCTCTGGGGCATAGTGTTTGATTGGGGGTGAGGGACATGGGGTATAATGTTTGGTTGGGGGTGAGGGTGCCATGGGGCATAGTGTTTGGTTGGATGTGAGGGGGCCCTGGGGCATAGTGTTTGGTTGGGGGTGAGGGTGCCATGGGGCATAGTGTTTGGTTGGGTGTGAGGGGGCCCTGGGGCATAGTATTTGGTTGGGGGTGAGGGGACCATGGGGCATATTGTTTGGTTGGGGGTAAGGGGGCCCTGGGGCATAGTGTTTGATTGGGGGTTAGGGACATGGGGCATAATGTTTGGTTGTGGGTGAGGGGGACATGGGGCATAGTGATTGGTTGGGGTTGAGGGGGCCATGGGGCATAGTGTTTGGTTGGGGGTGAGGGGGCCATAGGGCATATTGTTTGGTTGGGGGTAAGGGGGCCCTGGGGCATAGTGTTTTATTGGGGGTGAGGGACATGGGGCATAATGTTTGGTTGAGGGTGAGGGGGACATGGGGCATGGTGATTGGTTGGGGGTGAGGGGGCCATAGGGCATAGTGTTTGGTTGGGGGTGAGGGTGCCATGGGGCATAGTGTTTGGTTGGGTGTGAGGGGGCCCTGGGGCATAGTTTTTGGTTGGGGGTGAGGGTGCCATGGGGCATAGTGTTTGGTTGGGTGTGAGGGGGCCCTGGGGCATAGTGTTTGGTTGGGGGTGAGGCGGCCCTGGGGCATAGTGTTTGGTTGGGGGTGAGGGGGCCCTGGGGCATATTGTTTGGTTGGGGGTAAGGGGGCCCTGGGGCATAGTGTTTGATTGGGGTGAGGGACATGGGGCATAATGTTTGGTTGTGGCTGAGGGTGCCATGGGGCATAGTGTTTGGTTGGGTGTGTGGGGGCCCTGGGGCATAGTGTTTGGTTGGGGGTGAGGGTGCCATGGGACATAGTGTTTGGTTGGATGTGAGGGGGCCCTGGGGCATAGTGTTTGGTTGGGGGTGAGGGGGCCATGGGCCATATTGTTTGGTTGGGGGTAAGGGGGCCCTGGGGCATAGTGTTTGATTGGGGGTTAGGGACATGGGGCATAATGTTTGGTTGGGGGTGAGGTTGACATGGGGCATAGTGATTGGTTGGGGGTGAGAGGGCCATGGGTCATAGTGTTTGGTTGGGGGTGAGGGGGCCATAGGGCATATTGTTTGGTTGGGGGTAAGGGGGCCCTGGGGCATAGTGTTTGATTGGGGGTGAGGGACATGGGGCATAATGTTTGGTTGGGGGTGAGGGGGACATGAGGCATAGTGATTGGTTGGGGGTGAGGGGGCCATAGGGCATAGTGTTTGGTTGGGGGTGAGGGTGCCATGGGGCATAGTGTTTGGTTGGGTGTGAGGGGGCCCTGTGGCATAGTGATTGGTTGGGGGTGAGGGGGCCATTGGGCATAGTGTTTGGTTGGGGGTGAGGGTGCCATGGGGCATAGTGGTTGGTTGGGTGTGAGGGGGCCCTGGGGCATAGTGTTTGGTTGGGTGTGAGGGTGCCATGGGGCATAGTGTTTGGTTGGGTGTGAGGGGGCCCTGGGGCATATTGTTTGGTTGGGGGTGAGGCGGCCCTGGGACATAGTGTTTGGTTGGGGGTGAGGGGGCCCTGGGGCATAGTGTTTGGTTGGGGGTGAGGGTGCCATGGGGCATATTGTTTGGTTGGGGGTAAGGGGGCCCTGGGGCATAGTGTTTGATTGGGGGTGAGGGACATGGGGCATAATGTTTGGTTATGAGGGTGCCATGGGGCATAGTGTTTGGTTGGGTGTGAGGGGGCCCTGGGGCATAGTGTTTGGTTGGGGGTGAGGGTTCCATGGGGAATAGTGTTTGGTTGGTTGTGAGGGGGCCCTGGGGCATAGTGTTTGGTTGGGGGTGAGGGGGCCATGGGGCATATTGTTTGGTTGGGAGTAAGGGGGCCCTGGGGCATAGTGTTTGATTGGGGGTGAGGGACATGGGGCATAATGTTTGGTTGGGGGTGAGGGGGACATGGGGCTTAGTGATTGGTTGGGGGTGAGAGGGCCATGGCGCATAGTGTTTGGTTGGGGGTGAGGGGGCCATAGGGCATATTGTTTGGTTGGGGGTAAGGGGGCCCTGGGGCATAGTGTTTGATTGGGGGTGAGGGACATGGGGCATAATGTTTTGTTTAGGTGGAGGGGGACATGGGGCATAGTGATTGGTTTGGGGTGAGGGGGCCTTAGGGTATAGTGTTTGGTTGGGGGTGAGGGTGCCATGGGGTATAGTGTTTGGTTGGGTGTGAGGGGGCCCTGGGTCATAGTGTTTGATTGGGGGTGAGGGACATAGTGCATAGTGTTTGGTTGGGTGTCAGGGGGCCCTGGGTCATAGTGTTTGGTTGGGGGTGAGGGTGCCATGGTTCATAGTTCATAATATTATTATTATTATTATTATTATAGTGTTTGGTTGGGTAGAGGGGGCCCTGGGGCATAGTGTTTGGTTGGGGGTGAGGGTGCCATGGGGCATAGTGTTTGGTTGGGGGTGAGGGGGCCATGGGGCATATTGTTTTGTTGGGGGTAAGGGGGCCCTGGGGCATAGTGTTTGATTGGGGGTGAGGGACATGGGGCATAATGTTTGGTTGGGGGTGAATGTGCCATGGGGCATAGTGTTTGGTTGGATTTGAGGGGGCCCTGGGGCATAGTGTTTGGTTGGGGGTGAGGGTGCCATGGGGCATAGTGTTTGGTTGGGTGTGAGGGGGCCCTGGGGCATAGTGTTTGGTTGGGGGTGAGGGGACCATGGGGCATATTGTTTGGTTGGGGGTAAGGGGGCCATGGGGCATAGTGTTTGGTAGGGGGTGAGGGGGCCATAGGGCATAGTGTTTGGTTGGGTGTGAGGGGGCCCTGGGGCATAGTGTTTGGTTGGGGGTAAGGGGGCCCTGGGGCATAGTATTTGCTTAGGGGTGAGGGTGCCATGGGGCATAGTGTTTGGTTGGGGGTGAGGGGGCCAATGGGCATAGTGTTTGGTAGCGGGTGAGGGGGCCATGGGGCATAGTGTTTGGTTAGGGGTGAGGGGGCCATGGGGCATAGTGTTTGATTGGGGGTGAGGGGGACATGGGGCATAATGTTTGGTTGGGGGTGAGGGGGCCATGGGCCTAGTGTTTGGTTGAGTGTGAGGGGGCCCTGGTGCATAGTGTTTGGTTGGGGGTAAGGGGGCCCTGGGGCATAGTGTTTGGTTGGGGGTGAGGGTGCCATGGGGCATAGTGTTTGGTTGGGGGTGAGGGGCCATGGGGCATAGTGTTTGGTTGGGGGTAAGGCGTCCCTGGGACATAATGTTTGGTTGGGGGTGAGGGGGCCATGGGCCTAGTGTTTGGTTGGGTGTGAGGGGGCCCTGGGGCATAGTGTTTGGTTGGGGGTAAGGGGGTCCTGGGGCATAGTGTTTGGTTGGGGGTGAGGGTGCCATGGGGCATAGTGTTTGGTTGGGGGTGAGGGGGCCATGGGGCATAGTGTTTGGTTGGGGGTAAGGGGTCCCTGGGGCATAGTGTTTGGTTGGGGGTGAGGGACATGGGGCATAGTGTTTGGTTGGGGGTGAGGGTGCCATGGGGCATAGTGTTTGGTTGGGGGTGAGGGACATGGGGCATAGTGTTTGGTTGGGGGTGAGGGGGCCATGGGGCATAATGTTTGGGTTGGGTTGAGGGGGCCATGGGGCATTGTGTTTCGGTGGGTGTGAGGGGGCCATGGGGCATAGTGTTTGGTTGGGGGTGAGGGGACCATGGGACATAGTGTTTGGTTGGGGGTAAGGGGGTCCTGGGGCATAGTGTTTGATTGGGGGTGAGGGGGCCATGGGGCATAATGTTTGGTTGGGGGTGAGGGGGCCATGGGGCATAGTGTTTGGTTGGGGGTAAGGGGGCCATAGGGCATTGTGTTTGGTTGGGTGTGAGGGGGCCCTGGGGCATAGTGTTTGGTTGGGGGTGAGGGGGCCCTGGGGCATAGTGTTTGGTTGGGGGTGATGGTGCCATGGGGCATATTGTTTGGTTGGGGGCCATGGGGCATAGTGTTTGGTTGGGGGTAAGGGTGCCCTGGGGCATAGTGTTTGCTTGGGGGTGAGGGACATGGGGCATATTGGTTGGGGGTGAGGGGGCCATGGGGCATAGTGTTTGGTTGGGGGTAAGGGGGCCCTGGGGCATAGTGTTTGGTTGGGGGTAAGGGGGCCCTGGGCCATAGTGTTTTTTTGGTGGTGAGGGGGCCATGGGGCATAGTGTTTGGTTGGGGGTAAGGGAGACCTGGGGCATAGTGTTTGGTTGGGGGTGAGGGACATGGGGCATAATGTTTGGTTGGGGGTGAGGGGGCCATGGCGCATAGTGTTTGGTTGGGGGTAAGGGTGCCCTGGGGCATAGTGTTTGGTTGGGGGTGAGGGGGCCATGGGGCATAATGTTTGGTTGGGGGTGAGGGGGACATGGGGCATAGTGATTGGTTGAGGGTGAGGGGGACATGGGGCATAGTGTTTGGTTGGATGTGAGGGGGACATGGGGCATAGTGTTTGGTTGGGGGTGAGGGACATGGGGCATAGTGTTTGATTGGGGGTGAGATACATGGGGCATAATGTTTGATTGGGAGTGAGGGACATGGGGCATAGTGTTTGGTTGGTGGTGAGGGGGCCCTGGGGCATAGTGTTTGGTCTGGGGTGAAGGGGACATGGGACATAGTGTTTGGTTGGGGGTGAGGGTGCCATGGGGCATAGTGTTTGGTTGGGGGTGAGGGGGCCATGGGGCATATTGTTTGGTTGGGGGTAAGGGGGCCCTGGGGCATAGTGTTTGATTGGGGGTGAGGGACATGGGGCATAGTGTTTGGTTGGGTGTGAGGGGGCCCTGGGTCATAGTGTTTGTTTGTCGGTGAGGGTGCCATGGTTCATAGTGTTTGGTTGGGTAGAGGGGGCCCTGGGGCATAGTGTTTGGTTGGGGGTGAGGGTGCCATGGGGCATAGTGTTTGGTTGGGGGTGAGGGGGCCATGGGGCATATTGTTTTGTTGGGGGTAAGGGGGCCCTGCGGCATAGTGTTTGATTGGGGGTGAGGGACATGGGGCATAATGTTTGGTTGGGGGTGAGGGTGCCATGGGGCATAGTGTTTGATTGGATGTGAGGGGGCCCTGGAGCATAGTGTTTGGTTGGGGGTGAGGGTGCCATGGGGCATAGTGTTTGGTTGGGTGTGAGGGGGCCCTGGGGCATAGTGTTTGGTTGGGGGTGAGGGGACCATGGGGCATATTGTTTGGTTGGGGGTAAGGGGGCCCTGGGGCATAGTGTTTGATTGGGGGTGAGGGACATGGGGCATAATGTTTGGTTGTGGGTGAGGGGGACATGGGGCATAGTGATTGGTTGGGGTTGAGGGGGCCATGGGGCATAGTGTTTGGTTGGGGGTGAGGGGGCCATAGGGCATATTGTTTGGTTGGGGGTAAGGGGGCCCTGGGGCATAGTGTTTTATTGGGGGTGAGGGACATGGGGCATAATGTTTGGTTGGGGGTGAGGGGGACATGGGGCATGGTGATTGGTTGGGGGTGAGGGTGCCATAGGGCATAGTGTTTGGTTGGGGGTGAGGGTGCCATGGGGCATAGTGTTTGGTTGGGTGTGAGGGGGCCCTGGGGCATAGTTTTTGGTTGGGGGTGAGGGTGCCATGGGGCATAGTGTTTGGTTGGGTGTGAGGGGGCCCTGGGGCATAGTGTTTGGTTGGGGGTGAGGCGGCCCTGGGGCATAGTGTTTGGTTGGGGGTGAGGGGGCCCTGGCGCATAGTGTTTGGTTGGGGGTGATGGGGCCATGGGGCATATTGTTTGGTTGGGGGTAAGGGGGCCCTGGGGCATAGTGTTTGATTGGGGTGAGGGACATGGGGCATAATGTTTGGTTGTGGCTGAGGGTGCCATGGGGCATAGTGTTTGGTTGGGTGTGAGGGGGCCCTGGGGCATAGTGTTTGGTTGGGGGTGAGGGTGCCATGGGGCATAGTGTTTGGTTGGATGTGAGGGGGCCCTGGGGCATAGTGTTTTGTTGGCGGTTAGGGGGCCATGAGGCATATTGTTTGGTTGGGGGTAAGGGGGCCCTGGAGCATAGTGTTTGATTGGGTTGAGAGGGCCATGGGGCATAGTGTTTGGTTGGGGGTGAGGGGGCCATAGGGCATATTGTTTGGTTGGGGGTAAGGGGGCCCTGGGGCATAGTGTTTGATTGGGGGTGAGGGACATGGGGCATAATGTTTGGTTGGGGGTGAGGGGGACATGAGGCATAGTGATTGGTTGGGGGTGAGGGGGCCATAGGGCATAGTGTTTGGTTGGGGGTGAGGGTGCCATGGGGCATAGTGGTTGGTTGGGTTTGAGGGGGCCCTGGGGCATAGTGTTTGGTTGGGTGTGAGGGTGCCATGGGGCATAGTGTTTGGTTGGGTGTGAGGGGGCCCTGGGGCATAGTGTTTGGTTGGGGGTGAGGCGGCCCTGGGGCATAGTGTTTGGTTGTTGGTGAGGGGGCCCTAGGGCATAGTGTTTGGTTGGGGGTGAGGGGGACATGGGGCATATTGTTTGGTTGGGGGTAAGGGGGCCCTGGGGCATAGTGTTTGATTGGGGGTGAGGGACATGGGGCATAATGTTTGGTTATGAGGGTGCCATGGGGCATAGTGTTTGGTTGGGTGTGAGGGGGCCCTGGGGCATAGTGTTTGGTTGGGGGTGAGGGGGCCATGGGGCATATTGTTTGGTTGGGAGTAAGGGGGCCCTGGGGCATAGTGTTTGATTGGGGGTGAGGGACATGGGGCATAATGTTTGGTTGGGGGTGAGGGGGACATGGGGCATAGTGATTGGTTGGGGGTGAGAGGGCCATGGCGCATAGTGTTTGGTTGGGGATGAGGGGGCCATAGGGAATATTGTTTGGTTGGGGGTAAGGGGGCCCTGGGGCATAGTGTTTGATTGGGGGTGAGGGACATGGGGCATAATGTTTTGTTGGGGTTGAGGGGGACATGGGGCATAGTGATTGGTTGGGGGTGAGGGGGCCATAGGGCATAGTGTTTGGTTGGGGGTGAGGGTTCCATGGGGCATAGTGTTTGGTTGGGTGTGAGGGGGCCCTGCGGCATAGTGTTTGGTTGGGGGTGAGGGTGCCATGGGGCATAGTGTTTGGTTCGGGGTGAGGGTGCCATGGGGCATAGTGTTTGGTTGGGGGTAAGGGGGCCCTGGGCATAGTCTTTGGTTGGGGGTGAGGGTGCCATGGGGCATAGTGTTTGGTTGGGGGTGAGGGGGACATGGGGCATAGTGTTTGGTTGGGGGTGAGGGTGTCATGGGGCATAGTGTTTGGTTGGGTGTGAGGGGGCCCTGGGGCATAGTGTTTGGTTGGGGGTGAGGGGGCCATGGGGCATAATGTTTGGTTGGGGTTGAGGGGGACATGGGGCATAGTGATTGGTTGGGTGTGAGGGGGACATGGGGCATAGTGTTTGGTTGGGGGTGAGGGACATGGGGCATTGTGTTTGGTTGGGGTGAGGGACATGGGGCATAGTGATTGGTTGGGGGTGAGGGGGCCATAGGGTATAGTGTTTGGTTGGGGGTGAGGGTCCATGGGGCATAGTGTTTGGTTGGGTGTGAGGGGGCCCTGGGGCAGAGTGTTTGGTTGGTGGGTGAGGTTGCCATGGGGCATAGTGTTTGGTTGGGTGTGAGGGGGCCCTGGGGCATAGGGTTTGGTTGGGGGTGAGGGGGCTATGGGGCATAATGTTTGGTTGGGGTGAGGGGGACATGGGGCATAGTGATTGGTTGGGGGTGAGGGGGCCATAGGGCATAGTGTTTGGTTGGGTGTGAGGGGGCCCTGGGGCATAGTGTTTGGTTGGGTGTGAGGGGGCCCTGGGGCATAGTGTTGGCATATTGTTTGGTTGGGGGTAAGGGGGCCCTGGGGCATAGTGTTTGATTGGGGGTGAGGGACATGGGGCATAATGTTTGGTTGGGGGTGAGGGGGACATGGGGCATAGTGATTGGTTGGGGGTGGGGGGGCCATTGGGCATAGTGTTTGGTTGGGGGTGAGGGTGCCATGGGGCATAGTGTTTGGTTGGGTGTGAGGGGGCCGTGGGGCATAGTGTTTGGTTGGGGGTGAGGGTGCCATGGGGCATAGTGTTTGGTTGGGTTTGAGGGGGCCCTGGGGCATAGTGTTTGGTTGGGGGTGAGGGGACCATGGGGCATATTGTTTGGTTGGGGGTAAGGGGGCCCTGGGGCATAGTGTTTGATTGGGGTTGAGGGACATGGGGCATAATGTTTGGTTGTGGGTGAGGGGGACATGGGGCATAGTGATTGGTTGGGGTTGAGGGGGCCATGGGGCATAGTGTTTGGTTGGGGGTGAGGGGGCCATAGGGCATATTGTTTGCTTGGGGGTAAGGGGGCCCTGGGGCATAGTGTTTTATTGGGGGTGAGGGACATGGGGCATAATGTTTTGTTGGGGGTGAGGGGGACATGGGGCATGGTGATTGGTTGGGGGTGAGGGTGCCATAGGGCATAGTGTTTGGTTGGGGGTGAGGGTGCCATGGGGCATAGTGTTTGGTTGGGTGTGAGGGGGCACTGGGGCATAGTTTTTGGTTGGGGGTGAGGGTGCCATGGGGCATAGTGTTTGGTTGGATGTGAGGGGGCCCAGGGGCATAGTGTTTGGCTGGGGGTGAGGCGGCCCTGGGGCATAGTGTTTGGTTGGGGGTGAGGGGGCCCTGGCGCATAGTGTTTGGTTGGGGGTGATGGGGCCATGGGGCATATTGTTTGGTTGGGGGTAAGGGGGCCCTGGGGCATAGTGTTTGATTGGGGTGAGGGACATGGGGCATAATGTTTGGTTGTCGCTGAGGGTGCCATGGGGCATAGTGTTTGTTTGGGTGTGAGGGGGCCCTGGGGCATAGTGTTTGGTTGGGGGTGAGGGTGCCATGGGGCATAGTGTTTGGTTGGATGTGAGGGGGCCCTGGGGCATAGTGTTTTGTTGGCGGTTAGGGGGCCATGGGGTATATTGTTTGGTTGGGGGTAAGGGGGCCCTGGGGCATAGTGTTTGATTGGGTTGAGAGGGCCATGGGGCATAGTGTTTGGTTGGGGTGAGGGGGCCATAGGGCATATTGTTTGGTTGGGGGTAAGGGGGCCCTGGGGCATAGTGTTTGATTGGGGGTGAGGGACATGGCGCATAATGTTTGGTTGGGGGTGAGGGGGACATGAGGCATAGTGATTGGTTGGGGGTGAGGGGGCCATAGGGCATAGTGTTTGGTTGGGGGTGAGGGTGCCATGGGGCATAGTGTTTGGTTGGGTGTGAGGGGGCCCTGGGGCATAGTGATTGGTTGGGGGTGAGGGGGCCATAGGGCATAGTGTTTGGTTGGGGGTGAGGGTGCCATGGAGCATAGTGGTTGGTTGGGTTTGAGGGGGCCCTGGGGCATAGTGTTTGGTTGGGTGTGAGGGTGCCATGGGGCATAGTGTTTGGTTGGGTGTGAGGGGGCCCTGGGGCATAGTGTTTGGTTGGGGGTGAGGCGGCCCTGGGGCATAGTGTTTGGTTGGGGGTGAGGGGGCCCTGGGGCATAGTGTTTGGTTGGGGGTGAGGGGGCCATGGGGCATATTGTTTGGTTGGGGGTAAGGGGGCCCTGGGGCATAGTGTTTGATTGGGGGTGAGGGACATGGGGCATAATGTTTGGTTATGAGGGTGCCATGGGGCATAGTGTTTGGTTGGGTGTGAGGGGGCCCTGGGGCATAGTATTTGGTTGGGGGTGAGGGTTCCATGGGGAATAGTGTTTGGTTGGTTGTGAGGGGGCTCTGGGGCATAGTGTTTGGTTGGGGGTGAGGGGGCCATGGGGCATATTGTTTGGTTGGGAGTAAGGGGGCCCTGGGGCATAGTGTTTGATTGGGGGTGAGGGATATGGGGCATAATGTTTGGTTGGGGGTGAGGGGGACATGGGGCATAGTGATTGGTTGGGGGTGAGAGGGCCATGGCGCATAGTGTTTGGTTGGGGGTGAGGGGGCCATAGGGCATATTGTTTGGTTGGGGGTAAGGGGGCCCTGGGGCATAGTGTTTGATTGGGGGTGAGGGACATGGGGCATAATGTTTTGTTGGGGTTGAGGGGGACATGGGGCATAGTGATTGGTTGGGGGTGAGGGGGCCATAGGGCATAGTGTTTGGTTGGGGGTGAGGGTGCCATGGGGCATAGTGTTTGGTTGGGTGTGAGGGGGCCCTGGGGCATAGTGTTTGGTTGGGGGTGAGGGTGCCATGGGGCATAGTGTTTGGTTGGGGGTGAGTGGGCCCTGGGGCATAGTGTTTGGTTGGGGGTGAGGGGGCCCTGGGGCATAGTGTTTGGTTGGGGGTGAGGGTGCCATGGGGCATAGTGTTTGGTTGGGGGTGAGGGTGCCATGGGGTATAGTGTTTGGTTGGGGGTAAGGGGGCCCTGGGGCATAGTCTTTGGTTGGGGGTGATGGTGCCATGGGGCATAGTGTTTGGTTGGGGGTGAGGGGGCCATAGGGCATAGTGTTTGGTTGGGGGTAAGGGGGCCCTGGGGCATAGTGTTTGATTAGGGGTGAGGGACATGGGGCATAATGTGTGGTTGGGGGTGAAGGGGACATGGGACATAGTGATTGGTTGGGGGTGAGGGGGCCATAGGTCATAGTGTTTGTTTGGGGGTGAGGGTGCCATGGGGCATAGTGTTTGGTTGGGTGTGAGGGGGCCCTGGGGCATAGTGTTTGGTTGGGGGTGTGGGTGCCATGGGGCCTAGTGTTTGGTTGGGTCTGAGGGGGCACTGGGGCATAGTGTTTGGTTGGGGGTGAGGGGGCCCTGGGGAATAGTGTTTGGTTGGGGGTGAGGGGGCCCTGGGGCATAGTGTTTGGTTGGGGATGAGGGTGCCATGGGGCATAGTGTTTAGTAGGGGGTGAGGGTTCCATGGGGCATAGTGTTTGATTGGTGGTGAGGGGGCCATAGGGCATAGTGTTTGGTTGGGGGTGAGCGTGCCATGGGGAATAGTGTTTGGTTGGGTGTGAGGGGGCCCTGGGGCATAGTGTTTGGTTGGGGGTGAGGGGGCCCTGGGGCATAGTGTTTGGTTGGGGGTGAGGGTGCCATGGGGCATAGTGTTTGGTTGGGGGTGAGGGTGCCATGGGGCATAGTGTTTGGTTGGGGGTGAGGGGGCCATAGCGCATAGTGTTTGGTTGGGTGTGAGGGGGCCCTGGGGCATAGTGTTTGGTTGGGGGTGAGGGTGTCATGGGGCATAGTGTTTGGTTGGGGGCGAGGGTGCCATGGGGCATAGTGTTTGGTTGGGGGTAAGAGGGCTCTGGGGCATAGTGTTTGGTTGGGGGTGAGGGTGCCATGGGGCATAATGTTTGGTTGGGGTGAGGGACATGGGGCATAGTGTTTGGTTGGGGGTGAGGGGGACACGGGGCATAGTGTTTGGTTGGGGGTGAGGGTGCCATGGGGCATAGTGTTTGGTTGAGTGTGAGGGGGCCCTGGGGCATAGTGTTTGGTTGGGGGTGAGGGGGCCATGGGGCATAATGTTTGGTTGGGGGTGAGGGGGACATGGGGCATAGTGATTGGTTGGGGGTGAAGGTCCCATAGGGCAAAGTGTTTGTTTGAGTGTGAGGGGGACATGGGGCATAGTGTTTGGTTGGGGGTGAGGGACATGGGGCATTGTGTTTGGTTGGGGGTGAGGGACATGGGGCATAGTGATTGGTTGTGGGTGAGGGGGCCATAGGGCATAGAGTTTGGTTGGGAGTGAGGGTTCCATGGGGCATAGTGTTTGGTTGGGTGTGAGGGGGCCCTGGGGCATAGTGTTTGGTTGGGGGTGAGGGTGCCATGGGGCATAGTGTTTGGTTGGGTGTGAGGGGGCCCTGGGGCATAGTGTTTGGTTGGGGGTGAGGGGGCCATGGGGCATAATGTTTGGTTGGGGGTGAGGGGGACTTGGGGCATAGTGATTGGTTGGGTGTGAGGGGGCCCCGGGGCATAGTGTTTGGTTGGGGGTAAGGGGGCCCTGGGGCATAGTGTTTGTTTGGGGTGAGGGGGCCATGGGGCATAGTGTTTGGTTGGGGGTGAGGGTGCAATGGGGCATAGGGTTTGGTTGGTTGTGAGGGGGCCATGGGCATAGTGTTTGGTTGGGGGTGAGGGTGCCATGGGGCATATTGTTTGGTTGGGGGTAAGGGGGCCCTGGGGCATTTTGTTTGATTGGGGTTGAGGGACATGGGGCATAATGTTTGGTTGGGGGTGAGGGGGACATGGGGCATAGTGATTGGTTGGGGGCGAGGGGGCCATAGGGCATAGTGTTTGGTTGGGGGTGAGGGTGCCATGGGGCATAGTGTTTGGTTGGGTGTGAGGGGGCCCTGGGGCATAGTGTTTGGTTGGGGGTGAGGGTGCCATGGGGCACAGTGTTTGGTTAGGTGTGAGGGGGCCCTGGGGCATAGTGTTTGGTTGGGTGTGAGGGGGCCCTGGGGCATAGTGTTTGGTTGGGGGTGAGGGGGCCCTGGGGCATAGTGTTTGGTTGGGGGTGAGGGGGCCATGGGGCATATTGTTTGGTTGGGGGTAAGGGGGCCCTGGGGCATTTTGTTTGATTGGGGTTGAGGGACATGGGGCATAATGTTTGGTTGGGGGTGAGGGGGACATGGGGCATAGTGATTGGTTGGGGGCGAGGGGGCCATAGGGCATAGTGTTTGGTTGGGGGTGAGGGTGCCATGGGGCATAGTGTTTGGTTGGGTGTGAGGGGGCCCTGGGGCATAGTGTTTGGTTGGGGGTGAGGGTGCCATGGGGCACAGTGTTTGGTTAGGTGTGAGGGGGCCCTGGGGCATAGTGTTTGGTTGGGTGTGAGGGGGCCCTGGGGCATAGTGTTTGGTTGGGGGTGAGGGGGCCCTGGGGCATAGTGTTTGGTTGGGGGTGAGGGGGCCATGGGGCATATTGTTTGGTTGGGGGTAAGGGGGCCCTGGGGCATAGTGTTTGATTGGGGGTGAGGGACATGGGGCATAATGTTTGGTTGGGGGTGAGGTTGACATGGGGCATAGTGATTGGTTGGCGGTGAGAGGGCCATGGGGCATAGTGTTTGGTTGGGGGTGAGGGGGCAATAGGGCATATTGTTTGGTTGGGGGTAAGGGGGCCCTGGGGCATAGTGTTTGATTGGGGGTGAGGGACATGGGGCATAATGTTTGGATGGGGGTGAGGGGGACATGGGGCATAGTGATTGGTTGGGGGTGAGGGGGCCATAGGGCATAGTGTTTGGTTGGGGGTGAGGGTGCCATGGGGCATAGTGTTTGGTTGGGTGTGAGGGGGCCCTGGGGCATAGTGATTGGTTGGGGGTGAGGGGGCCATAGGGCATAGTGTTTGGTTGGGGGTGAGGGTGCCATGGGGCATAGTGGTTGGTTGGGTGTGAGGGGGCCCTGGGGCATAGTGTTTGGTTGGGTGTGAGGGTGCCATGGGGCATAGTGTTTGGTTGGGTGTGAGGGGGCCCTGAGGCATAGTGTTTGGTTGGGGGTGAGGCGGCCCTGGGGCATAGTGTTTGGTTGGGGGTGAGGGGGCCCTGGGGCATAGTGTTTGGTTGGGGGTGAGGGGGCCATGGGGCATATTGTTTGGTTGGGGGTAAGGGGGCCCTGGGGCATAGTGTTTGATTGGGGGTGAGGGACATGGGGCATAATGTTTGGTTATGAGGGTGCCATGGGGCATAGTGTTTGGTTGGGTGTGAGGGGGCCCTGGTGCATAGTGTTTGGTTGGGGGTGAGGGTTCCATGGGGAATAGTGTTTGGTTGGGGGTGAGGGTGCCATGGGGCATAGTGTTTGGTTGGGGTAAGGGGGCCCTGGGGTGAGGGTTCCATGGGGAATAGTGTTTGGTTGGGGGTGAGGGTGCCATGGGGCATAGTGTTTGGTTGGGGGTGAGGGTGCCATGGGGCATAGTGTTTGGTTGGGGGCAAGGGGGCCCTGGGGCATAGTCTTTGGTTGGGGGTGAGGGACATGGGGCATAATGTTTGGTTGGGGGTGAGGGGGCCATAGGGCATATTGTTTGGTTGGGGGTAAGGGGGCCCTGGGGCATAGTGTTTGATTGGGGGTGAGGGACATGGGGCATAATGTTTTGTTGGGGTTGAGGGTGACATGGGGCATAGTGATTGGTTGGGAGTGAGGGGGCCATAGGGCATAGTGTTTGGTTGGGGGTGAGGGTGCCATGGGGCATAGTGTTTGGTTGGGTGTGAGGGGGCCCTGGGGCATAGTGTTTGGTTGGGGGTGAGGGTGCCATGGGGCATAGTGTTTGGTTGGGGGTGAGGGGGCCCTGGGGCATAGTGTTTGGTTGGGGGTGAGGGACATGGGGCATAATGTTTGGTTTGGGGTGAGGGGGACATGGGGCATATTGTTTGGTTGGGGGTAAGGGGGCCCTGGGGCATAGTGTTTGATTGGGGGTGAGGGACATGGGGCATAATGTTTTGTTGGGGTTGAGGGGGACATGGGGCATAGTGATTGGTTGGGGGTGAGGGGGCCATAGGGTATAGTGTTTGGTTGGGGTGAGGGTGCCATGGGGCATAGTGTTTGGTTAGGTGTGAGGGGGCCCTGGGGCATAGTGTTTGGTTGGGGGTGAGGGTGCCATGGGGCATAGTGTTTGGTTGGGGGTGAGGGGGCCCTGGGGCATAGTGTTTGGTTGGGGGTGAGGGGGCCCTGGGGCATAGTGTTTGGTTGGGGGTGAGGGTGCCATGGGGCATAGTGTTTGGTTGGGGGTGAGGGTGCCATGGGGCATAGTGTTTGGTTGGGGGTAAGGGGGCCCTGGGGCATAGTCTTTGGTTGGGGGTGAGGGTGCCATGGGGCATAGTGTTTGGTTGGGGGTGAAGGGGACATGGGGCATACGGTTTGGTTGGGGGTGAGGGTGCCATGGGGCATAGTGTTTGGTTGGGTGTGAGGGGGCCCTTGGGCATAGTGTTTGGTTGGGGGTGAGGGGGCCATGGGGCATAATGTTTGGTTGGGGGTGAGGGGGACATGGGGCATAGTGATTGGTTGGGTGTGAGGGGGACATGGGGCATAGTGTTTGGTTGGGGGTGAGGGACATGGGGCATTGTGTTTGGTTGGGGGTGAGGGACATGGGGCATAGTGATTGGTTGGGGGTGAGGGGGCCATAGGGCATAGTGTTTGGTTGGGTGTGAGGGGGCCCTGGGGCATAGTGTTTGGTTGGGGGTGAGGCGGCCCTGGGGCATAGTGTTTGATTGGGGGTGAGGGACATGGGGCATAATGTTTGGTTGGGGGTGAGGGGGCCCTGGGGCATAGTGTTGGCATATTGTTTGGTTGGCGGTAAGGGGGCCCTGGGGCATAGTGTTTGATTGGGGGTGAGGGACATGGGGCATAATGTTTGGTTGGGGGTGAGGGGGACATGGGGCATAGTGATTGGTTGGGGGTGGGGGGACCATAGGGCATAGTGTTTGGTTGGGGGTGAGGGTGCCATGGGCATAGTGTTTGGTTGGGTGTGAGGGGGCCCTGGGGCATAGTGTTTGGTTGGGGTTGAGGGTGCCATGGGGCATAGTGTTTGGTTGGGTGTGAGGGGGCCCTGGGGCATAGTGTTTGGTTGGTGGTGAGGGTGCCATGGGGCATAGTGTTTGGTTGGGTGTGAGGGGGCCCTGGGGCATAGTGTTTGGCTGGGGATGAGGGGGCCCTGGGGCATAGTGTTTGGCTGGGGATGAGGGGGCCCTGGGGCATAGTGTTTGGTTGGGGGTGTGGGTGCCATGGGGCAAAGTGTTTGGTTGGGGGTGAGGGGGCCATAGGGCATAGTGTTTGGTTGGGTGTGAGGGGGGCTGGGGCATAGTGTTTGGTTGTGGGTGAGGGGGACATGGGGCATAGTGTTTGGTTGGGTGTGAGGGTGCCATGGTGCATAGTGTTTGGTAGGGGGTGAGGGTGCCATGGGGCATAGTGGTTGGTTGGGTGTGAGGGGGCCCTTGGGCATAGTGTTTGGTTGGGGGTGAGGGGGCCATGGGGCATAATGTTTGGTTGGGGGTGAGGGACATGAGGCATAGTGATTGGTTGGGGGTGAGGGGGCCATGGGGCATAGTGTTTGGTTGGGGGTGAGGGACATGGGGCATTGTGTTTGGTTGGGGTGAGGGACATGGGGCATAGTGATTGGTTGGGGGTGAGGGGGCCATAGGGCATAGTGATTGGTTGGGGGTAAGGGGGCCCTGGGGCATAGTGTTTGATTGGAGGTGAGGGACATGGGGCATAATGTTTGATTGGGGGTGAGGGGGACATGGGGCATAGTGATTGGTTGGGGGTGAGGGGGCCATGGGGCATAGTGTTTGGTTGGGGGTGAGGGGGCCATAGGGCATATTGTTTGGTTGGGGGTAAGGGGGCCCTGGGGCATAGTGTTTGATTAGGGGTGAGGGACATGGGGCATAATGTTTGGTTGGGGGTGAGGGGGACATGGGGCATAGTGATTGGTTGGGGGTGAGGGGGCCATAGGGCATAGTGTTTGGTTGGGGGTGAGGGTGCCATGGGGCATAGTGTTTGGTTGGGTGTGAGGGGGCCCTGGGGCATAGTGTTTGGTTGGGGGTGTGGGTGCCATGGGGCCTAGTGTTTGGTTGGGTCTGAGGGGGCACTGGGGCATAGTGTTTGGTTGGGGGTGAGGGGGCCCTGGGGCATAGTGTTTGGTTGGGGGTGAGGGGGCCCTGGGGCATAGTGTTTGGTTGGGGGTGAGGGTGCCATGGGGCATAGTGTTTAGTAGGGGGTGAGGGTTCCATGGGGCATAGTGTTTGGTTGGGGGTGAGGGGGCCATAGGGCATAGTGTTTGGTTGGGTGTGAGGGGGCCCTGGGGCATAGTGTTTGGTTGGGGGTGAGGGTGCCATGGGGCATAGTGTTTGGTTGGGTGTGAGGGGGCCCTGGGGCATAGTGTTTGGTTGGGGGTGAGGGGGCCCTGGGGCATAGTGTTTGGTTGGGGGTGAGGGTGCCATGGGACATAGTGTTTGGTTGGGGGTGAGGGTGCCATGGGGCATAGTGTTTGGTTGGGGGTGAGGGGGCCATAGGGCATAGTGTTTGGTTGGGTGTGAGGGGGCCCTGGGGCATAGTGTTTGGTTGGGGGTGAGGGTGCCATGGGGCATAGTGTTTGGTTGGGGGCGAGGGTGCCATGGGGCATAGTGTTTGGTTGGGGGTAAGGGGGCCCTGGGGCATAGTGTTTGGTTGGGGGTGAGGGTGCCATGGGGCATAATGTTTGGTTGGGTTGAGGGACATGGGCATAGTGTTTGGTTGGGGGTGAGGGGGACATGGGGCATAGTGTTTGGTTGGGGGTGAGGGTGCCATGGGACATAGTGTTTGGTTGGGTGTGAGGGGGCCCTGGGGAATAGTGTTTGGTTGGGGGTGAGGGGGCCATGGGGCAAAGTGTTTGTTTGAGTGTGAGGGGGACATGGGGCATAGTGTTTGGTTGGGGGTGAGGGACATGGGGCATTGTGTTTGGTTGGGGGTGAGGGACATGGGGCATAGTGATTGGTTGGGGGTGAGGGGGCCATAGGGCATAGAGTTTGGTTGGGGGTGAGGGTGCCATGGGGCATAGTGTTTGGTTGGGTGTGAGGGGGCCCTGGGGCATAGTGTTTGGTTGGTGGTGAGGGTGCCATGGGGCATAGTGTTTGGTTGGGTGTGAGGGGGCCCTGGGGCATAGTGTTTGGCTGGGGATGAGGGAGCCCTGGGGCATAGTGTTTGGCTGGGGATGAGGGGGCCCTGGGGCATAGTGTTTGGTTGGGGGTGTGGGTGCCATGGGGCATAGTGTTTGGTTGGGGGTGAGGGGGCCATAGGGCATAGTGTTTGGTTGGGTGTGAGGGGGGCTGGGGCATAGTGTTTGGTTGTGGGTGAGGGGGACATGGGGCATAGTGTTTGGTTGGGTGTGAGGGTGCCATGGGGCATAGTGTTTGGTAGGGGGTGAGGGTGCCATGGGGCATAGTGTTTGGTTGGGTGTGAGGGGGCCCTTGGGCATAGTGTTTGGTTGGGGGTGAGGGGGCCATGGGGCATAATGTTTGGTTGGGGGTGAGGGACATGAGGCATAGTGATTGGTTGGGGGTGAGGGGGCCATGGGGCATAGTGTTTGGTTGGGGGTGAGGGACATGGGGCATTGTGTTTGGTTGGGGTGAGGGACATGGGGCATAGTGATTGGTTGGGGGTGAGGGGGCCATAGGGCATAGTGATTGGTTGGGGGTAAGGGGGCCCTGGGGCATAGTGTTTGATTGGAGGTGAGGGACATGGGGCATAATGTTTGATTGGGGGTGAGGGGGACATGGGGCATAGTGATTGGTTGGGGGTGAGGGGGCCATGGGGCATAGTGTTTGGTTGGGGGTGAGGGGGCCATAGGGCATATTGTTTGGTTGGGGGTAAGGGGGCCCTGGGGCATAGTGTTTGATTAGGGGTGAGGGACATGGGGCATAATGTTTGGTTGGGGGTGAGGGGGACATGGGGCATAGTGATTGGTTGGGGGTGAGGGGGCCATAGGGCATAGTGTTTGGTTGGGGGTGAGGGTGCCATGGGGCATAGTGTTTGGTTGGGTGTGAGGGGGCTCTGGGGCATAGTGTTTGGTTGGGGGTGTGGGTGCCATGGGGCCTAGTGTTTGGTTGGGTCTGAGGGGGCACTGGGGCATAGTGTTTTGTTGGGGGTGAGGGGGCCCTGGGGCATAGTGTTTGGTTGGGGGTGAGGGGGCCCTGGGGCATAGTGTTTGGTTGGGGGTGAGGGTGCCATGGGGCATAGTGTTTAGTAGGGGGTGAGGGTTCCATGGGGCATAGTGTTTGGTTGGGGGTGAGGGGGCCATAGGGCATAGTGTTTGGTTGGGTGTGAGGGGGCCCTGGGGCATAGTGTTTGGTTGGGGGTGAGGGTGCCATGGGGCATAGTGTTTGGTTGGGTGTGAGGGGGCCCTGGGGCATAGTGTTTGGTTGGGGGTGAGGGGGCCCTGGGGCATAGTGTTTGGTTGGGGGTGAGGGTGCCATGGGACATAGTGTTTGGTTGGGGGTGAGGGTGCCATGGGGCATAGTGTTTGGTTGGGGGTGAGGGGGCCATAGGGCATAGTGTTTGGTTGGGTGTGAGGGGGCCCTGGGGCATAGTGTTTGGTTGGGGGTGAGGGTGCCATGGGGCATAGTGTTTGGTTGGGGGCGAGGGTGCCATGGGGCATAGTGTTTGGTTGGGGGTAAGGGGGCCCTGGGGCATAGTGTTTGGTTGGGGGTGAGGGTGCCATGGGGCATAATGTTTGGTTGGGTTGAGGGACATGGGGCATAGTGTTTGGTTGGGGGTGAGGGGGACATGGGGCATAGTGTTTGGTTGGGGGTGAGGGTGCCATGGGGCATAGTGTTTGGTTGGGTGTGAGGGGGCCCTGGGGAATAGTGTTTGGTTGGGGATGAGGGGGCCATGGGGCATAATGTTTGGTTGGGGGTGAGGGGGACATGGGGCATAGTGATTGGTTGGGGGTGAGGGGCCCATAGGGCAAAGTGTTTGTTTGAGTGTGAGGGGGACATGGGGCATAGTGTTTGGTTGGGGGTGAGGGACATGGGGCATTGTGTTTGGTTGGGGGTGAGGGACATGGGGCATAGTGATTGGTTGGGGGTGAGGGGGCCATAGGGCATAGAGTTTGGTTGGGGGTGAGGGTGCCATGGGGCATAGTGTTTGGTTGGGTGTGAGGGGGCCCTGGGGCATAGTGTTTGGTTGGGTGTGAGGGTGCCATGGGGCATAGTGTTTGGTTGGGTGTGAGGGGGCCCTGGGGCAAAGTGTTTGGTTGGGGGTGAGGGGGCCATGGGGCATAATGTTTGGTTGGGGGTGAGGGGGACATGGGGCATAGTGATTGGTTGGGGGTGAGGGGCCATAGGGCATAGTGTTTGGTTGGGTGTGAGGGGGCCCCGGGGCATAGTGTTTGGTTGGGAGTAAGGGGGCCCTGGGGCATAGTGTTTGTTTGGGGTTAGGGGGCCATGGGGCATAGTGTTTGGTTGGGGGTGAGGGTGCAATGGGGCACAGTGTTTGGTTGGGTGTGAGGGGGCCCTGGGCATAGTGTTTGGTTGGGGGTGAGGGTGCCATGGGGCATATTGTTTGGTTGGGGGTAAGGGGGCCCTGGGGCATTTTGTTTGATTGGGGGTGAGGGACATGGGGCATAATGTTTGGTTGGGGGTGAGGGGGACATGGGGCATAGTGATTGATTGGGGGTGAGGGGGCCATAGGGCATAGTGTTTGGTTGGGGGTGAGGGTGCCATGGGGCATAGTGTTTGGTTGGGTGTGAGGGGGCCCTGGGGCATAGTGTTTGGTTGGGGGTGAGGGTTCCATGGGGCACAGTGTTTGGTTAGGTGTGAGGGGGCCCTGGGGCATAGTGTCTGGTTGGGTGTGAGGGGGCCCTGGGGCATAGTGTTTGGTTGGGGGTGAGGGGGCCATGGGGCATAATGTTTGGTTGGGGGTGAGGGGAATATGGGGCATAGTGATTGGTTGGGGGTGAGGGGGCCATAGGGCATAGTGTTTGGTTGGGGGTGAGGGGGCCATAGGGCATAGTGTTTGGTTGGGTGTGAGGGGGCCCTGGGGCATAGTGTTTGGTTGGGGGTGAGGGTGCCATGGGGCATAGTGTTTGGTTGGGGGCGAGGGTGCCATGGGGCATAGTGTTTGGTTGGGGGTAAGGGGGCCCTGGGGCATAGTGTTTGGTTGGGGGTGAGGGTGCCATGGGGCATAATGTTTGGTTGGGGTGAGGGACATGGGGCATAGTGTTTGGTTGGGGGTGAGGGGGACATGGGGCATAGTGTTTGGTTGGGGGTGAGGGTGCCATGGGGCATAGTGTTTGGTTGGGTGTGAGGGGGCCCTGGGGAATAGTGTTTGGTTGGGGGTGAGGGGGCCATGGGGCATAATGTTTGGTTGGGGGTGAGGGGGACATGGGGCATAGTGATTGGTTGGGGGTGAGGGACCCATAGGGCAAAGTGTTTGTTTGAGTGTGAGGGGGACATGGGGCATAGTGTTTGGTTGGGGGTGAGGGACATGGGGCATTGTGTTTGGTTGGGGGTGAGGGACATGGGGCATAGTGATTGGTTGGGGGTGAGGGGGCCATAGGGCATAGAGTTTGGTTGGGGGTGAGGGTGCCATGGGGCATAGTGTTTGGTTGGGTGTGAGGGGGCCCTGGGGCATAGTGTTTGGTTGGGGGTGAGGGGGCCCTGGGGCATAGTGTTTGGTTGGGGGTGAGGGGGCCATGGGGCATAATGTTTGGTTGGGGGTGAGGGGGACATGGGGCATAGTGATTGGTTGGGGGTGAGGGGCCATAGGGCATAGTGTTTGGTTGGGTGTGAGGGGGCCCCGGGGAATAGTGTTTGGTTGGGAGTAAGGGGGCCCTGGGGCATAGTGTTTGTTTGGGGTGAGGGGGCCATGGGGCATAGTGTTTGGTTGGGGGTGAGGGTGCAATGGGGCATAGTGTTTGGTTGGGTGTGAGGGGGCCCTGGGCATAGTGTTTGGTTGGGGGTGAGGGTGCCATGGGGCATATTGTTTGGTTGGGGGTAAGGCGGCCCTGGGGCATTTTGTTTGATTGGGGGTGAGGGACATGGGGCATAATGTTTGGTTGGGGGTGAGGGGGACATGGGGCATAGTGATTGGTTGGGGGTGAGGGGGCCATAGGGCATAGTGTTTGGTTGGGGGTGAGGGTGCCATGGGGCATAGTGTTTGGTTGGGTGTGAGGGGGCCCTGGGGCATAGTGTTTGGTTGGGGGTGTGGGTGCCATGGGGCCTAGTGTTTGGTTGGGTCTGAGGGGGCACTGGGGCATAGTGTTTGGTTGGGGGTGAGGGGGCCCTGGGGCATAGTGTTTGGTTGGGGGTGAGGGGGCCCTGGGGCATAGTGTTTGGTTGGGGGTGAGGGTGCCATGGGGCATAGTGTTTAGTAGGGGGTGAGGGTTCCATGGGGCATAGTGTTTGGTTGGGGGTGAGGGGGCCATAGGGCATAGTGTTTGGTTGGGTGTGAGGGGGCCCTGGGGCATAGTGTTTGGTTGGGGGTGAGGGTGCCATGGGGCATAGTGTTTGGTTGGGTGTGAGGGGGCCCTGGGGCATAGTGTTTGGTTGGGGGTGAGGGGGCCCTGGGGCATAGTGTTTGGTTGGGGGTGAGGGTGCCATGGGACATAGTGTTTGGTTGGGGGTGAGGGTGCCATGGGGCATAGTGTTTGGTTGGGGGTGAGGGGGCCATAGGGCATAGTGTTTGGTTGGGTGTGAGGGGGCCCTGGGGCATAGTGTTTGGTTGGGGGTGAGGGTGCCATGGGGCATAGTGTTTGGTTGGGGGCGAGGGTGCCATGGGGCATAGTGTTTGGTTGGGGGTAAGGGGGCCCTGGGGCATAGTGTTTGGTTGGGGGTGAGGGTGCCATGGGGCATAATGTTTGGTTGGGTTGAGGGACATGGGCATAGTGTTTGGTTGGGGGTGAGGGGGACATGGGGCATAGTGTTTGGTTGGGGGTGAGGGTGCCATGGGGCATAGTGTTTGGTTGGGTGTGAGGGGGCCCTGGGGAATAGTGTTTGGTTGGGGGTGAGGGGGCCATGGGGCATAATGTTTGGTTGGGGGTGAGGGGGACATGGGGCATAGTGATTGGTTGGGGGTGAGGGGCCCATAGGGCAAAGTGTTTGTTTGAGTGTGAGGGGGACATGGGGCATAGTGTTTGGTTGGGGGTGAGGGACATGGGGCATTGTGTTTGGTTGGGGGTGAGGGACATGGGGCATAGTGATTGGTTGGGGGTGAGGGGGCCATAGGGCATAGAGTTTGGTTGGGGTGAGGGTGCCATGGGGCATAGTGTTTGGTTGGGTGTGAGGGGGCCCTGGGGCATAGTGTTTGGTTGGTGGTGAGGGTGCCATGGGGCATAGTGTTTGGTTGGGTGTGAGGGGGCCCTGGGGCATAGTGTTTGGCTGGGGATGAGGGGGCCCTGGGGCATAGTGTTTGGCTGGGGATGAGGGGGCCCTGGGGCATAGTGTTTGGTTGGGGGTGTGGGTGCCATGGGGCATAGTGTTTGGTTGGGGGTGAGGGGGCCATAGGGCATAGTGTTTGGTTGGGTGTGAGGGGGGCTGGGGCATAGTGTTTGGTTGTGGGTGAGGGGGACATGGGGCATAGTGTTTGGTTGGGTGTGAGGGTGCCATGGGGCATAGTGTTTGGTAGGGGGTGAGGGTGCCATGGGGCATAGTGTTTGGTTGGGTGTGAGGGGGCCCTTGGGCATAGTGTTTGGTTGGGGGTGAGGGGGCCATGGGGCATAATGTTTGGTTGGGGGTGAGGGACATGAGGCATAGTGATTGGTTGGGGGTGAGGGGGCCATGGGGCATAGTGTTTGGTTGGGGGTGAGGGACATGGGGCATTGTGTTTGGTTGGGGTGAGGGACATGGGGCATAGTGATTGGTTGGGGGTGAGGGGGCCATAGGGCATAGTGATTGGTTGGGGGTAAGGGGACCCTGGGGCATAGTGTTTGATTGGAGGTGAGGGACATGGGGCATAATGTTTGATTGGGGGTGAGGGGGACATGGGGCATAGTGATTGGTTGGGGGTGAGGGGGCCATGGGGCATAGTGTTTGGTTGGGGGTGAGGGGGCCATAGGGCATATTGTTTGGTTGGGGGTAAGGGGGCCCTGGGGCATAGTGTTTGATTAGGGGTGAGGGACATGGGGCATAATGTTTGGTTGGGGGTGAGGGGGACATGGGGCATAGTGATTGGTTGGGGGTGAGGGGGCCATAGGGCATAGTGTTTGGTTGGGGGTGAGGGTGCCATGGGGCATAGTGTTTGGTTGGGTGTGAGGGGGCCCTGGGGCATAGTGTTTGGTTGGGGGTGTGGGTGCCATGGGGCCTAGTGTTTGGTTGGGTCTGAGGGGGCACTGGGGCATAGTGTTTGGTTGGGGGTGAGGGGGCCCTGGGGCATAGTGTTTGGTTGGGGGTGAGGGGGCCCTGGGGCATAGTGTTTGGTTGGGGGTGAGGGTGCCATGGGGCATAGTGTTTAGTAGGGGGTGAGGGTTCCATGGGGCATAGTGTTTGGTTGGGGGTGAGGGGGCCATAGGGCATAGTGTTTGGTTGGGTGTGAGGGGGCCCTGGGGCATAGTGTTTGGTTGGGGGTGAGGGTGCCATGGGGCATAGTGTTTGGTTGGGTGTGAGGGGGCCCTGGGGCATAGTGTTTGGTTGGGGGTGAGGGGGCCCTGGGGCATAGTGTTTGGTTGGGGGTGAGGGTGCCATGGGACATAGTGTTTGGTTGGGGGTGAGGGTGCCATGGGGCATAGTGTTTGGTTGGGGGTGAGGGGGCCATAGGGCATAGTGTTTGGTTGGGTGTGAGGGGGCCCTGGGGCATAGTGTTTGGTTGGGGGTGAGGGTGCCATGGGGCATAGTGTTTGGTTGGGGGCGAGGGTGCCATGGGGCATAGTGTTTGGTTGGGGGTAAGGGGGCCCTGGGGCATAGTGTTTGGTTGGGGGTGAGGGTGCCATGGGGCATAATGTTTGGTTGGGTTGAGGGACATGGGGCATAGTGTTTGGTTGGGGGTGAGGGGGACATGGGGCATAGTGTTTGGTTGGGGGTGAGGGTGCCATGGGGCATAGTGTTTGGTTGGGTGTGAGGGGGCCCTGGGGAATAGTGTTTGGTTGGGGGTGAGGGGGCCATGGGGCATAATGTTTGGTTGGGGGTGAGGGGGACATGGGGCATAGTGATTGGTTGGGGGTGAGGGGCCCATAGGGCAAAGTGTTTGTTTGAGTGTGAGGGGGACATGGGGCATAGTGTTTGGTTGGGGGTGAGGGACATGGGGCATTGTGTTTGGTTGGGGGTGAGGGACATGGGGCATAGTGATTGGTTGGGGGTGAGGGGGCCATAGGGCATAGAGTTTGGTTGGGGGTGAGGGTGCCATGGGGCATAGTGTTTGGTTGGGTGTGAGGGGGCCCTGGGGCATAGTGTTTGGTTGGGTGTGAGGGTGCCATGGGGCATAGTGTTTGGTTGGGTGTGAGGGGGCCCTGGGGCAAAGTGTTTGGTTGGGGGTGAGGGGGCCATGGGGCATAATGTTTGGTTGGGGGTGAGGGGGACATGGGGCATAGTGATTGGTTGGGGGTGAGGGGCCATAGGGCATAGTGTTTGGTTGGGTGTGAGGGGGCCCCGGGGCATAGTGTTTGGTTGGGAGTAAGGGGGCCCTGGGGCATAGTGTTTGTTTGGGGTTAGGGGGCCATGGGGCATAGTGTTTGGTTGGGGGTGAGGGTGCAATGGGGCACAGTGTTTGGTTGGGTGTGAGGGGGCCCTGGGCATAGTGTTTGGTTGGGGGTGAGGGTGCCATGGGGCATATTGTTTGGTTGGGGGTAAGGGGGCCCTGGGGCATTTTGTTTGATTGGGGGTGAGGGACATGGGGCATAATGTTTGGTTGGGGGTGAGGGGGACATGGGGCATAGTGATTGATTGGGGGTGAGGGGGCCATAGGGCATAGTGTTTGGTTGGGGGTGAGGGTGCCATGGGGCATAGTGTTTGGTTGGGTGTGAGGGGGCCCTGGGGCATAGTGTTTGGTTGGGGGTGAGGGTGCCATGGGGCACAGTGTTTGGTTAGGTGTGAGGGGGCCCTGGGGCATAGTGTCTGGTTGGGTGTGAGGGGGCCCTGGGGCATAGTGTTTGGTTGGGGGTGAGGGGGCCATGGGGCATAATGTTTGGTTGGGGGTGAGGGGAATATGGGGCATAGTGATTGGTTGGGGGTGAGGGGGCCATAGGGCATAGTGTTTGGTTGGGGGTGAGGGGGCCATAGGGCATAGTGTTTGGTTGGGTGTGAGGGGGCCCTGGGGCATAGTGTTTGGTTGGGGGTGAGGGTGCCATGGGGCATAGTGTTTGGTTGGGGGCGAGGGTGCCATGGGGCATAGTGTTTGGTTGGGGGTAAGGGGGCCCTGGGGCATAGTGTTTGGTTGGGGGTGAGGGTGCCATGGGGCATAATGTTTGGTTGGGGTGAGGGACATGGGGCATAGTGTTTGGTTGGGGGTGAGGGGGACATGGGGCATAGTGTTTGGTTGGGGGTGAGGGTGCCATGGGGCATAGTGTTTGGTTGGGTGTGAGGGGGCCCTGGGGAATAGTGTTTGGTTGGGGGTGAGGGGGCCATGGGGCATAATGTTTGGTTGGGGGTGAGGGGGACATGGGGCATAGTGATTGGTTGGGGGTGAGGGACCCATAGGGCAAAGTGTTTGTTTGAGTGTGAGGGGGACATGGGGCATAGTGTTTGGTTGGGGGTGAGGGACATGGGGCATTGTGTTTGGTTGGGGGTGAGGGACATGGGGCATAGTGATTGGTTGGGGGTGAGGGGGCCATAGGGCATAGAGTTTGGTTGGGGGTGAGGGTGCCATGGGGCATAGTGTTTGGTTGGGTGTGAGGGGGCCCTGGGGCATAGTGTTTGGTTGGGGGTGAGGGTGCCATGGGGCATAGTGTTTGGTTGGGTGTGAGGGGGCCCTGGGGCATAGTGTTTGGTTGGGGGTGAGGGGGCCATGGGGCATAATGTTTGGTTGGGGGTGAGGGGGACATGGGGCATAGTGATTGGTTGGGGGTGAGGGGCCATAGGGCATAGTGTTTGGTTGGGTGTGAGGGGGCCCCGGGGAATAGTGTTTGGTTGGGAGTAAGGGGGCCCTGGGGCATAGTGTTTGTTTGGGGTGAGGGGGCCATGGGGCATAGTGTTTGGTTGGGGGTGAGGGTGCAATGGGGCATAGTGTTTGGTTGGGTGTGAGGGGGCCCTGGGCATAGTGTTTGGTTGGGGGTGAGGGTGCCATGGGGCATATTGTTTGGTTGGGGGTAAGGCGGCCCTGGGGCATTTTGTTTGATTGGGGGTGAGGGACATGGGGCATAATGTTTGGTTGGGGGTGAGGGGGACATGGGGCATAGTGATTGGTTGGGGGTGAGGGGGCCATAGGGCATAGTGTTTGGTTGGGGGTGAGGGTGCCATGGGGCATAGTGTTTGGTTGGGTGTGAGGGGGCCCTGGGGCATAGTGTTTGGTTGGGGGTGAGGGTGCCATGGGGCACAGTGTTTGGTTAGGTGTGAGGGGGCCCTGGGGCATAGTGTTTGGTTGGGTGTGAGGGGGCCCTGGGGCATAGTGTTTGGTTGGGGGTGAGGTGGCCATGGGGCATAATGTTTGGTTGGGGGTGAGGGGAATATGGGGCATAGTGATTGGTTGGGGGTGAGGGGGCCATAGGGCATAGTGTTTGGTTGGGGGTGAGGGTGCCATGGGGCATAGTGTTTGGTTGGGTGTGAGGGGGCCCTGGGGCATAGTGTTTGGTTGGGGGTGAGGGTGCCATGGGGCATAGTGTTTTTTGGGTGTGAGGGGGCCCTGGGGCATAGTGTTTTGTTGGGGGTGAGGGGGCCATGGGGCATAATGTTTGGTTGGGGGTGAATGGGACATGGGGCATAGTGTTTGGATGGGGGTGAGGGTGCCATGGGGCATAGTGTTTGGTTGGGGGTGAGGGGGCCATGGGGCATAGTGTTTGGTAGGGGGTGAGGGGGCCATGGGGCATAGTGTTTGGTTGGGGGTGAGGGGGCCATGGGGCATAGTGTTTGGTTGGGGGTGATGGGGCCCTGGGGCATAGTGTTTGGTTGGGGGTGAGGGGGCCATGGGGCATAATGTTTGGTTGGGGGTGAGGGGGATATGGGGCATAGTGATTGGTTGGGGTGAGGGGGCCATAGGGCATAGAGTTTGGTTGGGTGTGAGGGGGCCCTGGGGCATAGTGTTTGGTTGGGGGTAAGGGAGCCCTGGGGCATAGTGTTTGCTTGGGGGTGAGGGTGCCATGGGATATAGTGTTTGGTTGGGGGTGAGGGGGGCATGGGGCATAGTGTTTGGTAGCGGGTGAGGGGGCCATGGGGCATAGTGTTTGGTTGGGGGTGAGGGGGCCATGGGGCATAGTGTTTGATTGGGGGTGAGGGGGACATGGGGCATCATTTTTGGTTGGGGGTGAGGGGGCCATGGGCCTAGTGTTTGGTTGGGTGTGAGGGGGCCCTGGGGCATAGTGTTTGGTTGGGGGTAAGGGGGCCCTGGGGCATAGTGTTTGGTTGGGGGTGAGGGTGCCATGGGGCATAGTGTTTGGTTGGGTTGAGGGGGCCATGGGGCATAGTGTTTGGTTGGGGGTAAGGGGTCCCTGGGGCATAATGTTTGGTTGGGGGTGAGGGGGCCATGGGCCTAGTGTTTGGTTGGGTATGAGGGGGCCCTGGGGCATAGTGTTTGGTAGGGGGTGAGGGGGCCATGGGGCATAGTGTTTGGGTGGGGGTGAGGGTGCCATGGGACATAGTGTTTGGTTGGGGGTGACGGGGCCATGGGGCATAGTGTTTGGTTGGGGGTAAGGGGTCCCTGTGGCATAGTGTTTGGTTGGGGTGAGGGACATGGGGCATAGTGTTTGGTTGGGGGTGATGGGGCCATGGGGCATAGTGTTTGGTTGGGGGTAAGGGGTCCCTGTGGCATAGTGTTTGGTTGGGGGTGAGGGACATGGGGCATAGTGTTTGGTTGGGGGTGAGGGTGCCATGGGGCATAGTGTTTGGTTGGGGGTGAGGGACATGGGGCATAGTGTTTGGTTGGGGGTGATGGGCCATGGAGCATAATGTTTGGGTGGGGGTGAGGGGGCCATGGGGCATTGTGTTTGGGTGGGTGTGAGGGGGCCATGGGGCATAGTGTTTGGTTGGGGGTGAGGGGGCCATGGGACATAGTGTTTGGTTGGGGGTAAGGGGGCCCTGGGTCATAGTGTTTGATTGGGGGTGAGGGGGCCATGGGGCATAATGTTTGGTTGGGGGTGAGGGGGCCATGGGGCATAGTGTTTGGTTGGGGGTAAGGGGGCCATAGGGCATTGTGTTTGGTTGGGTGTGAGGGGGCCCTGGGGCATAGTGTTTGGTTGGGGGTGAGGGGGCCCTGGGGCATAGTGTTTGGTTGGGGGTGATGGTGGCATGGGGCATATTGTTTGGTTGGGGGTGAGGGGGCCATGGGGCATAGTGTTTGGTTGGGGGTAAGGGTGCCCTGGGGCATAGTGTTTGGTTGGGGGTGAGGGACATGGGGCATATTGTTTGGGGGTTAGGGGGCCATGGGGGCATAGTGTTTGGTTGGGGGTAAGGGGGCCCTGGGGCATAGTGTTTGGTTGGGGGTAAGGGGGCCCTGGGGCATAGTGTTTGGTTGGTGGGGAGGGGGCCATGGGGCATAGTGTTTGGTTGGGGGAAGGGGGCCCTGGGGCATAGTGTTTGGTTGGGGGTGAGGGACATGGGGCATAATGTTTGGTTGGGGGTGAGGGGGCATGGCGCATAGTGTTTGGTTGGGGGTAAGGGGGCCCTGGGGCATAGTGTTTGGTTGGGGGTGAGGGGGCCATGGGGCATAATGTTTGGTTGGGGGTGAGGGGGACATGGGGCATAGTGATTGGTTGGGGGTGAGGGGGCCATAGGGCATAGTGTTTGGTTGGGTGTGAGGGGGACATGGGGCATAGTGTTTGGTTGGATGTGAGGGGGACATGGGGCATAGTGTTTGGTTGGGGGTGAGGGGGACATGGGGCTGTAAGAATCAAGACCCGGACCAGGTTTGGGTTGCTGAAATTATACTTTATTCTTGTGATTTTAAACTAAAGAAAATATAGTCCATGAACTCCTTGAGAGTTACTCCACTCTTAGGCAGCCTTCCAGGGACTTGACTTAAACCCTCCTAAGTCTCCTTGGTGTCCGGATAGGCCCACCAGTTGTTCCTTCTCTCCTCGCCCTCTTCGTATGACTAGGAAAATCAACAACAAACGTTGGATTAGTTCCCGGGCTTTTATATGATGTGAGTGACTTGCTTCCCCCCCAATGGAAAGCTCCCCTGTCAATCTGACTTCTCATTGGCTGGTATTGCCATGTCCCGCCTCCTTTAAAGGCTGCCGTGGTTTCCCAAAGTGCCTGATTCTGCTGCCTGCCAGGAGAGTCCCGCTCCCAGGCAACTCCATCCCGTGAGTCCCTCCCCCCTTTGGAAGTCTCTCCCTCTCGCCATGTGTGATTGTGTATGTGGCCGCTCCAGAGCGGACCGCCCCGCCGAGCAAGCCGTCTCTCCCTTCTCTCCCTTCCTGGCCGTGTGGGCCGGCTCTCCGTGACTGCTCGTGTTTCCCGCGGGCTCGCCGCCACTAACCCGGATCTCGGGCCGCAAGCCGCGGCGTTACCCCTGGCGTGTTCAGGTAAGGCTGGGCGGGATGGGGCTGCGTTTTCTGTCTCGCGGTCCGTTGCCGCGATCCTGCGGAGTCCCGCTACCCCTCCCGGCACCCCCTCCACTCCGGGTCCCACCTCACATCTCCCCATCACAAACCCTGGCCGATCGGGCAAGGGAGCATTCCGGGACAGATAGTCAGCCACCAGCTGGAAACCCGCAGGTCTGTGTAAGATAAGGAAATCGAACGGTTGTAGAGCCAGGAACCATCTAAGCACCCGCTGGTTGGTATCCTTATGTCTTGCGAGCCACTGTAAGGGGGCATGGTCGGTATACAACGTAAAGCAGCGACCCAAGAGATAATACCTGAGGGTCTCTACCGCCCATTTGATGGCCAAACACTCCTTCTCAATAGTGGAATAGGCCTCCTCGTGAGGTACGAGCTTCCTGCTCACGAAACAGACGGGTTGAAGTTCGCCCCCTTGTTCCTGTGAAAGAACTGCTCCCAGCCCCTGATTCGACGCGTCTGTCTGAAGAAAAAATTGGCTATGGAAGTCGGGGCACCGAAGTACTGGATTTGAGGTGATCCTCTGCTTTAGGATATCAATAGCTTCCAAAGCAGCGGTGTTCTTGGTCAAATCGGGAGACCCTTTGTTCCTTAAAGCGTCAGTTAGTGGAGCTGCCACCGAGGAGAAATCTGGGATAAATCTACGGTAGTAGCCTATGTTAGGCAGAAACCTCTGCAGTTCCCTCTGGGACCACTGCAAAAGATTTAAGACTACAGGTGTTGGCAGTAAACCCACTTGGTAGCAGTCTGCACCACACAGATTCACTGTGGTAGCTGTGGCTGAGCAGTCAGACTTCCCTCAAGAAGAGTTAGGCAGTATGTAAAGTATACACAATAGGTATTCAGACACAATAGCACAAGCAGACACGGACAAGAGCTTTTGGTATCAAAAAGGTATATAATTATTTATTTAAAAAGACACACTTGTATAAACACTTCAACACTATAATTGTAAATCACTTCAAAAACACTGTTACTATACTAGGTACTCCGCAAATTCCCTATCAGACAAGTCTTGGTTAACACCACTTATTTCCAAACAGAGGTGAGCGCTTAACGAAAGATGGCACTCCGATAGGTTAACGAAATTGGGAGGGAAAAAGGCAGAACTTAGGAAAAGTGCACAACACACAGACTTTAGGGAAGCAAATGCAAGGCAAGAAAAGGTCGAGTCTAACGGTGGCCAAAGTCCATAGGCCGGGCCCGCTCTTAGAGAGAGTTAGGCGAAAATATGTCCAAGATCACAAGGGTTAGACAAAGTCAAAGGTCTTGCAAAGCGTTCTCAAAGTAAGCAGTGAACTTTTAGAAAAGATAAGTTAGAGTGTCCCTAGACTAACCAGGATCGAGAGCCGAGGGCTAAAACTACCTCGTACAATCGGTTGCAAGGGAAGCCAGGCGGACCACAGTACCTTAGGTGGAAAGGATCCTCCAGCGGGGGCAGACGTTCCTGGTAGTGGGTGCAAGTCGCGGCGTCGTCTCGAGGAAGAACTGGTGTCGACGAAGAGGACAGATAGAGGTCGTTGCACTACCAGGGATGAGGCCAGCCGCGGAGTTTACCCCACCACAGGGTACAACCCTTCTTTTCGCGGTGGTAGTAAAAAGTGGTATTCCGGCTACCAAAAGTGCTGGGCACAGGTAGGGCGTACACGAGATGGTCCCAGGAGCGAAAAAGGAGAAGAAACTGGTTATCCCCACCAGTCAAAGGAAGGAGACTCTCCGGACTGGAGATCTCCTCTGTCGTTGGGAGTGAAGAGTCGGTTCAGCAGGGCTCCACCGGAGGTGTCGTTGCAGGTCGGCTCAGCAGCTCCCTCGTCGGATTCTTAGGTCCTGTGGCGACTTCTGAAGAACCAGTCCCAAAGACCCTGCTTTTATGCAGCAAACCCCCATTCATACAGCCTAGCTGTCACTCAAACATGCTAAGTGGTGAGCGGGGTGGCTCACCACTTGGGCCAATCACACCAGAGTGCGACATGAGTTGGCAAGGCAACTCAGTCCAGGGTGCCTAAACCCCCTCCCACACCCCCTGTGGTACCCAGACAGAATGGCACCACTTTGGTGGGCTTCTGTGCAGAAGCCCGCCAAAAGTGGAACAAAGGGCTCAACGTTGGGTCAGAGTCACAGAAGAAAACACCTACGCCATTTTAGAACCGAGTTTCGGCAAAAATTACCAACCGGAGAATTAATAATAAATAAATAAACCGGCGGTATGTTCGAGGCTACCGTAATTAAATAAATAAAGGTATTAGCCTAAAACAATGGGAAATCCCATAGGGAAATATTCGCGGTGGAATATTTCGAGTAGTATCCACTGCCACCAGCCAAAACTCGATCAGGGGGGACGGAGACGTGCCCCCTCGAACAACAGACCCCGGGGCAATCGAATTGCCCCGGCCAGTACGTCCACAATAAGATGGTTTGTACTGGTTCTGTTGAGAATTCAAGACTAGTAAAGTCAATGGTGACTTTACATGCCCTGGGAGACAGTAGTCAGTCCCAGGGTATGGAGTCTATATTGGGGGGTCTCTAAGACACCCCTGTGTTACTGCACCGAGGGTGCTGTGTAACACACATTACAAAACACATGAAGCCCTATGGAGTAAAAGACCCCATAGCCCATAAAACACATTTCTAATCAAGGAAACACACTCAAATCACGTCCAAGAGTGAGGGTAAAAGAGTCTCACTCTTGGCAGGAGAAAAAAAATAACCCCAAAAATCCAGCAAAGCTGCTGGGGGACTCACTAGGTTAGGAAATTCAGCCTAAACAGAGAATTCTCCCTAACAGCCTATGAAACCCAAGAAGGCACGGATCTGTTTCTTCGTGGATGGAGTAGGAATCTCGTGGATGGCCTGGATTTTCGAGAATTGTGGTCGTATCGTGCCTCCGCCTACCAAGTGTCCCAGATATTTCGTCTCGTGTGCCCCTATCACTGTTTTCTTCGGATTAATGTGTAGGCATGCCTTAAACAACTCAGACACCACCTGTTCCAAGTGGTGTACATGGTCCGTCCAGGTCGTGCTATACACGACGATATCGTCTAAGTAAGCCGCAGCATAACTCTCATGAGGACGTAGTAGGACATCCATCAGTCTCTGGAAGGTGGCTGGTGCACCGTGTAGCCCGAATGGCAAAACCTTGAATTGGTATAGACCTTGGGGAGTTGTAAAGGCAGTCTTTTCCCGGTCCGTGGATTTCAAGGGAATCTGCCAATAACCCTTAGTTAGGTCAAGCGTACTTAGGAAGTTGGCGGATCCTAGCCTTTCCAACAGCTCGTCCATTCGTGGCATAGGATAGGCTTCGTAATTGGAGATCGTATTTAATTGTCGGTAGTCCATACAAAATCTAATTGTACCATCGGGCTTTGGTACCAACACTATCGGGGATGACCATGGGCTGGTTGATGGTTCAATTATATCCATACGGAGCATCTATTCTACTTCGTTTCGGATAACCAACCTTCGTGCTTCTGGAATACGATAGGGCCTTAGCCTAACAATCTGTCCGGGATCGGTTTTAATCTCATGTTCGATTAAATTGGTCCTCCCTGTAAAGGCCGAGAACGCTTCTCCAAAGGGTGACAGTCTGGTCAAAAGTTCTGACTTCATGGAAGGAGTCAAGATGGTTCCCCATTGCACGTCTTCTAGCTTGCCCTGTTCACGATTCACTTTTTGTTCTGAGGTATCCTCACCGGCATCCATTGTGGCTACCAATACAGGTGCGTTCCATGCTTTTAGCAGATTCACATTATACCTTGTCTGGTGTGGCACGATCGGGTTGGTGGATCCGATACGTCACAGGGCTGAGTACCTCCTTAACTTCATAGGGACCTCTCCATCTGGCCAATAGCTTGTTAGTACTGGTGGGTAGTAGGATTAGTACTTGGTCTCCCATTCGGAAGGTTCTCATCCGACTTCCTTTGTTATAGTTTTTCTCCTGGTTTGTCTGTGCGTGTCCCAGATTCGTCTCGGCCATCGAGCGGAGTGCTGTCAAATGTTCCTTCAACTCTTCGGTGTACTCTGTTAAAGAGATCTCATCCGAAGTCTCCCATTCTTCTTTTACAAGATCCAAGATGGTTCGGGGTTGTCTTCCGAAAAGGAGCTTGAATGGAGAAAAACCGGTAGACGACTGTGGGGTGTCGCGTAATACCATCAAGACCAAGGGCAATATGCGGTCCCAGTTCTTCCCATCTGACCCGATCACTCTCCGTATCATTTTCTTGATCGTCTTGTTGTACCTTCGACAAGGCCATCAGTCTGGGAATGGTATACCGAGGTACGTAACTGATGTATCTGCAGTCTTTCGCATACCTGCCGAAGTAAGGTGGACATAAAATTAGTCCCTTGGTCGGTGATAACTTCCGAGGGTAACCCCACTCTTGCGAAGAAGGGAATGAGCTGGTCGCATAGTTGTCGGGCTGATGTTCCCTTCAAGGGAAATGCCTCTGGATACCGCGTAGCATAGTCAACAATGACTAGGAGATACTTGTATCCACGGGATGCGGGTTCTATTGGTCCAACGATGTCCATTCCTATCCGCTGGAAAGGAACGTTAATAAGGGTCATCTTCTGCAAAGGGGCTTTTGCTGGTAAAACGCCACTTGTTAGCTGGCAAGTGGGACACGCCTTACAGAACTGGGATACTTCACCGTATATGCCTGGCCAGTAGAACCGTCTCAGTATGTTCTGCTGCGTTTTCAGGGAGGCCATATGTCCGCCACAGGGGTGGTTGTGTGCCAGTTGCATTATGACCATTCTATGGGGTTTTGGTAATACCAATTGTTCCTTTACAGTCCCATCGTCCGCCTTATATTTTCTGTACAATAGTCCGTGACGGAACAGGAAGCCAGGTCCTTTTGTTACGTCTGGATCTTTCTCATTGGCCACTCTCTCACGGGCTACCCGAAGGGTGGGATCAGTTAGGGTTTCCCCCCTCAGGGAGTCCTCATGATCCTCGGGTTGCCAGTTAATGGGTCGGGTCATGTAACTGGCTTGGCACCACTCTAGTCTATTCCGTCTTTTATGTCCGGGAGGGTTTCTAGAGTCACCTATGTTCGTGGTTCTGTTACTCTTCGCTCTTTCTTCATCTAGTGCTTTACTAAAGTGGGCTAGGTCTGTTCCCAGGACCACTGGGGTGGGTAGAGTAGGAAGGACGGCAGCCTTTAATTGAGTGGTTTCATGGTTCACCTCTATCTGTACCTCTCTCATCGGGTATTTTTTAATGTCCCCATGTATACACTTTATCGGTATAGAAATGTTAGGTAAATTAGGGTTATTACTCACGGTGGGAGATATGGCTGTTTGTCGACTTCCGCTATCCAGCAGCGCCCGGGTCGGTCGTCCATCCACCCTTATATCCACGATGTATGCACCAGGGTTACCTACTTCCGGATGTGGCTTCATGTAGCCAATTTCCATAGGCTCTGTGGTCTTCCTTCTGGGGCAAAACCGGGCAATGTGACCCCATTCACCACACTCAAAGCACTGGGGTTGTCGAACTCCCGGGATTATGGGTGACTGTTTCTCCTCGTATCCAGTCTTCCTTTCTTCTAGTCTCCTGGAAACCTCCTCCGGTTGCCTCCATCTGGTGTGTGCCACTTTTGGGCCTTTTTGTATCTGATGTTCAAAGCTCGGCGACGTCATCCTTCCTGGTATACTTGTTGAGGGGAAGCGACTATACCCGGCCTTTTGGTAAGCCGATGCAATGTCCACGGCTTCCGCCAATGTAGGCCTGTGGTGTTGCCTAACCCATCTTTGCATTGGGCTCGGCAAGGCTTCTATGAACTGTTCCAGGATTATTTTATCTAGGAGGGGTTGGTTGGCTGGTATGGGGGATTGCATCCACTTCTCCGTCAGATCTTTAATGCGGTAATATAACTGCCTGGGACTCTCTCCGTTTCTTAACTTGGTGTCCCTTAGCTGAAGGCGATAGGCCTCCTCCTCCAGGCCTAGACGGTCCAGTACAGCTGCTTTAATTTCCCCATATGGAGTGTTACCATTGGGGTTCACAGCCTGATATGCACCCTGCATTACCCCAGATAACAAGGGAGCAACATACTGTCCCCAGCGTTCAGGCGGCCATTGCGCATTTCTTGCAATCCTCTCAAAACTTGTGAAGAAAAAGGCTGGATCCTCTCCCTCCTTATACTTCTGGAGCAGGGTGGACGGCACCATGGGTTGGTTCCTCGTGCTGGTTACTGCATCTGTGAGCCTGATAATGTTCTCATGTTGTTTGTCCTGGGCCGTGGTCTGTAGGGTGCCCTGTAATTGGATGGCTTGCTGGAATGCCTGGCGGTCAGCCACTGCCTGTTGAGTTTGCAGCTGTATTAATTGCTGCATCTGCTGTTGGCCATCCGTCAGGGTTTTAATTAGGGTCTCCATCGCGTTGTCGCAAATCCCCCCTTCGTCGCCAATGTAAGAATCAAGACCCGGACCAGGTTTGGGTTGCTGAAATTATACTTTATTCTTGTGATTTTAAACTAAAGAAAATATAGTCCATGAGAGTTACGCCACTCTTAGGCAGCCTTCCAGGGACTTGACGTAAACCCTCCTAAGTCTCCTTGGTGTCCGGATAGGCCCACCAGTTGTTCCTTCTCTCCTCGTCCTCTTCGTATGACTAGGAAAATCAACAACAAACGCTGGATTAGTTCCCGGGCTTTTATATGATGTGAGTGACTTGCTTCCCCCCCAATGGAAAGCTCCCCTGTCAATCTGACTTCTCATTGGCTGGTATTGCCATGTCCCGCGTCCTTTAAAGGCTGCCGTGGTTTCCCAAAGTGCCTGATTCTGCTGCCTGCCAGGAGAGTCCCGCTCCCAGGCAACTCCATCCCGTGAGTCCCTCCCCCCTTTGGAAGTCTCTCCCTCTCGCCATGTGTGATTGTGTATGTGGCCGCTCCAGAGCGGACCGCCCCGCTGAGCAAGCCGTCCCTCCCTTCTCTCCCTTCCTGGCGGGGAGAGACGCTCGGCGGGCCGTGTGGGCCGGCTCTCCGTGACTGCTCGTGTTTCCCGCGGGCTTGCCGCCACTAACCCGGATCTCGGGCTGCAAGCAGCGGCGTTACCCCTGGCGTGTTCAGGTAAGGCTGGGCGGGATGGGGCTGCGTTTTCTGTCTCGCGGTCCGTTGCCGCAATCCCGCGGAGTCCCGCTACCCCTCCCGGCACCCCCTCCACTCCGGGTCCCACTTCACAGGGGCATAGTGATTGGTTGGGGGTGAGAGGGCCATGGGGCATAGTGTTTGGTTGGGGTTGAGGGGGCCATAGGGCATATTGTTTGGTTGGGGGTAAGGGGGCCCTGGGGCATAGTGTTTGATTGGGGGTGAGGGACATGGGGCATAATGTTTGGTTGGGGTTGAGGGGGACATGGGGCATAGTGATTGGTTGGGGGTGAGGGGGCCATAGGGCATAGTGTTTTGTTGGGGGTGAGGGTGCCATGGGGCATAGTGTTTGGTTGGGTGTGAGGGGGCCCTGGGGCATAGTGTTTGGTTGGGGGTGAGGGTGCCATGGGGCATAGTGTTTGGTTGGGGGTGAGGGGGCCCTGGGGCATAGTGTTTGGTTGGGGGTGAGGGGGCCCTTGGGCATAGTGTTTGGTTGGGGGTGAGGGTGCCATGGGGCATAGTGTTTGGTTGGGGGTAAGGGGGCCATAGGGCATAGTGTTTGGTTGGGTGTGAGGGGGCGCTGGGGCATAGTGTTTGGTTTGGGGTGAGGGTGCCATGGGGCATAGTGTTTGGTTGGGGGTGAGGGTGCCATGGGGCATAGTGTTTGGTTGGGGGTAAGGGGGCCCTGGGGCATAGTGTTTGGTTGGGGGTGAGGGTGCCATGGGGCATAGTGTTTGGTTGGGGAAAAGAGGGGGACATGGGGCATAGTGTTTGGTTGGGGTGAGGGTGCCATGGGGCATAGTGTTTGGTTGGGTGTGAGGGGGCCCTGGGGCATAGTGTTTGGTTGGGAGTGAGGGGGCCATGGGGCATAATTTTTGGTTGGGGGTGAGGGGGACATGGGGCATAGTGATTGGTTGGGTGTGAGGGGGACATGGGGCATAGTGTTTGGTTGGGGTGAGGGACATGGGGCATTGTGTTTGGTTGGGGGTGAGGGACATGGGGCATAGTGATTGGTTGGGGGTGAGGGGGCCATAGGGCATAGTGTTTGGTTGGGGGTGAGGGTGCCATGGGGCATAGTGGTTGGTTGGGTGTGAGGGGGCCCTGGGGCATAGTGTTTGGTTGGGGGTGAGGGGGCCATAGGGCATAGTGTTTGGTTGGGGGTGAGGGTGCCATGGGGCATAGTGTTTGGTTGGGTGTGAGGGGGCCCTGGGGCATAGTGTTTGGTTGGGGGTGAGGGGGCCATGGGGCATAATGTTTGGTTGGGGGTGAGGGGGACATGGGGCATAGTGATTGGTTGGGGGTGAGGGGGCCATAGGGCATAGTGTTTGGTTGGGTGTGAGGGGGCCCTGGGGCATAGTGTTTGGTTGGGTGTGAGGGGGCCCTGGGGCATAGTGTTGGCATATTGTTTAGTTGGGGGTAAGGGGGCCCTGGGGCATAGTGTTTGATTGGGGGTGAGGGACATGGGGCATAATGTTTGGTTGGGGGTGAGGTGGACATGGGGCATAGTGATTGGTTGGGGGTGAGGGGACCATAGGGCATAGTGTTTGGTTGGGGGTGAGGGTGCCATGGGGCATAGTGCTTGGTTGGGTGTGAGGGGGCCCTGGGGCATAGTGTTTGGTTGGGGGTGAGGGTGCCATGGGGCATAGTGTTTGGTTGGGTGTGAGGGGGCCCTGGGGCATAGTGTTTGGTTGGTGGTGAGGGTGCCATGGGGCATAGTGTTTGGTTGGGTGTGAGGGGGCCCTGGGGCATAGTGTTTGGTTGGGGGTGAGAGGGCCCTGGGGCATAGTGTTTGGTTGGGGGTGAGGGTGCCATGGGCCATAGTGTTTGGTTGGGGGTAAGGGGGCCATAGGGCATAGTGTTTGGTTGGGTGTGAGGTGGACATGGGGCATAGTGTTTGGTTGGGTGTGAGGGTGCCATGGGGCATAGTGTTTGGTTGGGGGTGAGGGTGCCATGGGGCATAGTGTTTGGTTGGGTGTGAGGGGGCCCTGGGGCATAGTGTTTGGTTGGGGGTGAGAGGGCCATGGGGCATAATGTTTGGTTGGGGGTGAGGGACATGGGGCATAGTGATTGGTTGGGGGTGAGGGGCCCATAGGGCATAGTGTTTGATTGGGGGTGAGGGACATGGGGCATTGTGTTTGGTTGGGGGTGAGGGACATGGGGCATAGTCATTGGTTGGGGGTGAGGGGGCCATAGGGCATAGTGATTGGTTGGGTGTGAGGTGGCCCTGGGGCATAGTGTTTGGTTGGGGGTGAGGGGGCCATAGGGCATATTGTTTGGTTGGGGGTAAGGGGGCCCTGGGGTATACTGTTTGATTGGAGGTGAGGGACATGGGGCATAATGTTCGTTTGGGGGTGAGGGGGCGTGGGGCATAGTGATTGGTTGGGGGTGAGGGGGCCATGGGGCATAGTGTTTGGTTGGGGGTGAGGGGGCCATAGGGCATATTGTCTGGTTGGGGGTAAGGGGGCCCTGGGGCATAGTGTTTGATTGGGGGTGAGGGACATGGGGCATAATGTTTGGTTGGGGGTGAGGGGGACATGGGGCATAGTGATTGGTTGTGGGTGAGGGGGCCATAGGGCATAGTGTTTGGTTGGGTGTGAGGGACATGGGGCATAGTGATTGGTTGGGGGTGAGGGGCCCATAGGGCATAGTGTTTGGTTGGGGGTGAGGGACATGGGGCATTGTGTTTGGTTGGGGGTGAGGGACATGGGGCATAGTGATTGGTTGGGGGTGAGGGGGCCATAGGGCATAGTGATTGGTTGGGTGTGAGGTGGCCCTGGGGCATAGTGTTTGGTTGGGGGTGAGGGGTCCATGGGGCATATTGTTTGGTTGGGGGTAAGGGGGCTCTGGGGTATACTCTTTGATTGGAGGTGAGGGACATGGGGCATAATGTTCGGTTGGGGGTGAGGGGGACATGGGGCATAGTGATTGGTTGGGGGTGAGGGGGCCATGGGGCATAGTGTTTGGTTGGGGGTGAGGAGGCCATAGGGCATATTGTTTGGTTGGGGTAAGGCGCCCTGGGGCATAGTGTTTGATTGGGGGTGAGGGACATGGGGCATAATGTTTGGTTGGGGGTGAGGGGGACATGGGGCATAGTGATTGGTTGGGGGTGAGGGGGCCATAGGGCATAGTGTTTGGTTGGGGGTGAGGGTGCCGTGGGGCATAGTGTTTGGTTGTGTGTGAGGGGGCCCTGGGGCATAGTGTTTGGTTGGGGGTGTGGGTACCATGGGGCCTAGTGTTTGGTTGGGTCTGAGGGGGCACTGGGGCATAGTGTTTGGTTGGGGGTGAGGGGGCCCTGGGGCATAGTGTTTGGTTGGGGGCGAGGGGGCCCTGGGGCATAGTGTTTGGTTGGGGGTGAGGGTGCCATGGGGCATAGTGTTTGGTAGGGGGTGAAGGTTCCATGGGGCATAGTGTTTCGTTGGGGGTGAGGGGGCTATAGGGCATAGAGTTTGGTTGGGTGTGAGGGGGCCCTGGGGCATAGTGTTTGGTTGGGGGTGAGGGTGCCATGGGGCATAGTGTTTGGTTGGGGGTGAGGGTGCCATGGGGCATAGTGTTTGGTTGGGGGTAAGGGGGCCCTGGGGCATAGTGTTTGGTTGGGGGTGAGGGTGCCATGGGGCATAGTGTTTGGTTGGGGGTGAGGGACATAGGGCATAGTGTTTGGTTGGGGGTGAGGGGGACATGGGGCATAGTGTTTGGTTGGGGGTGAGGGTGCCATGGGGCATAGTGTTTGGTTGGGGGTGAGGGTGCCATGGGGCATAGTGTTTGGTTGGGTGTGAGGGGGCCCTGCGGCATAGTGTTTGGTTGGGGGTGAGGGGGCCATGGGGCATAATGTTTGGTTGGGGGTGAGGGGGACATGGGGCATAGTGATTGGTTGGGGGTGAGGGGGCCATAGGGCATAGTGTTTGGTTGGGTGTGAGGGGGACATGGGGCATAGTGTTTGGTTGGGGGTGAGGGACATGGGGCATTGTGTTTGGTTGGGGGTGAGGGACATGGGGCATAGTGATTGGTTGGGGGTGAGGGGGCCATAGGGCATAGTGTTTGGTTGGGGGTGAGGTTGCCATGTGGCATAGTGTTTGGTTGGGTGTGAGGGGGCCCTGGGGCATAGTGTTTGGTTGGGGGTGAGGGTGCCATAGGGCATAGTCATTGGTTGGGGGTGGGGGGGCCATGGGCATAGTGTTTGGTTGGGGGTGAGGGGGCCATAGGGCATATTGTTTGGTTGGGGGTAAGGGGGCCCTGGGGCATAGTGTTTGATTGGGGGTGAGGGACATGGGGCATAATGTTTGGTTGGGGGTGAGGGGGACATGGGGCATAGTGATTGGTTGGGGGTGAGGGGGCCATAGGGCATAGTGTTTGGTTGGGGGTGAGGGTGCCGTGGGGCATATTGTTTGGTTGTGTGTGAGTGGGCCCTGGGGCATAGTGTTTGGTTGGGGGTGTGGGTGCCATGGGGCCTAGTGTTTGGTTGGGTCTGAGGGGGCACTGGGGCATAGTGTTTGGTTGGGGGTGAGGGGGCCCTGGGGCATAGTGTTTGGTTGGGGGTGAGGGGGCCCTGGGGCATAGTGTTTGGTTGGGGGTGAGGGTGCCATGGGGCATAGTGTTTGGTAGGGGGTGAAGGTTCCATGGGGCATAGTGTTTGGTTGGGGGTGAGGGGGCCATAGGGCATAGTGTTTGGTTGGGTGTGAGGGGGCCCTGGGGCATAGTGTTTGGTTGGGGGTGAGGGTGCCATGGGGCATAGTGTTTGGTTGGGGGTGAGGGTGCCATGGGGCATAGTGTTTGGTTGGGGTGAGGGTGCCATGGGGCATAGTGTTTGGTTGGGGGTAAGGGGGCCCTGGGGCATAGTGTTTGGTTGGGGGTGAGGGTGCCATGGGGCATAGTGTTTGGTTGGGGGTGAGGGACATGGGGCATAGTGTTTGGTTGGGGGTGAGGGGGACATGGGGCATAGTGTTTGGTTGGGGGTGAGGGTGCCATGGGGCATAGTGTTTGGTTGGGGGTGAGGGTGCCATGGGGCATAGTGTTTGGTTGGGTGTGAGGGGGCCCTGGGGCATAGTGTTTGGTTGGGGGTCAGGGGGCCATGGGGCATAATGTTTGGTTGGGGGTGAGGGGGACATGGGGCATAGTGATTGGTTGGGGGTGAGGGGGCCATAGGGCATAGTGTTTGGTTGGGTGTGAGGGGGACATGGGGCATAGTGTTTGGTTGGGGGTGAGGGACATGGGGCATTGTGTTTGGTTGGGGGTGAGGGGCATGGGGCATAGTGATTGGTTGGGGGTGAGGGGGCCATAGAGCATAGTGTTTGGTTGGGGATGAGGTTGCCATGGGGCATAGTGTTTGGTTGGGTGTGAGGGGGCCCTGGGGCATAGTGTTTGGTTGGGGGTGAGGGTGCCATGGGGCATAGTGTTTGGTTGGATGTGAGGGGGCCCTGGGGCATAGTGTTTGGTTGGGGGTGAGGGGGCCATGGGGCATAATGTTTGTTTGGGGGTGAGGGGGACATGGGGCATAGTGATTGGTTGGGGGTGAGGGGGCCGTAGGGCATAGTGTTTGGTTGGGTGTGAGGGGGCCCTGGGGCATAGTGTTTGGTTGGTTGTGAGGGGGCCCTGGGGCATAGTGTTGGCATATTGTTTGGTTGGGGGTATGGGGGTCCTGGGGCATAGTGTTTGATTGGGGGTGAGGGACATGGGGCATAATGTTTGGTTGGGGGTGAGGGGGACATGAGGCATAGTGATTGGTTGGGGGTGAGGGGGCCATAGGGCATAGTGTTTGGTTGGGGGTGAGGGTGCCATGGGGCATAGTGTTTGGTTGGGTGTGAGGGGGCCCTGGGGCATAGTGTTTGGTTGGGGGTGAGGGTGCCATGGGGCATAGTGTTTGGTTGGATGTGAGGGGGCCCTGGGGCATAGTGTTTGGGGGTGAGGGTGCCATGGGGCATAGTGTTTGGTTGGGTGTGAGGGGGCCCTGGGGCATAGTGTTTGGTTGGGGGTGAGGGGGCCCTGGGGCATAGTGTTTGGTTGGGGGTGAGGGTGCCATGGGGCATAGTGTTTGGTTGGGGGTGAGGGTGCCATGGGGCATAGTGTTTGGTTGGGGGTGAGGGGGCCATAGGGCATAGTGTTTGGTTGGGTGTGAGGGGGCCCTGGGGCATAGTGTTTGGTTGGGGGTGAGGGTGCCATGGGGCATAGTGTTTGGTTGGGGGCGAGGGTGCCATGGGGCATAGTGTTTGGTTGGGGGTAAGGGGGCCCTGGGGCATAGTGTTTGGTTGGGGGTGAGGGTGCCATGGGGCATAATGTTTGGTGGGGGTGAGGGACATGGGGCATAGTGTTTGGTTGGGGGTGAGGGGGACATGGGGCATAGTGTTTGGTTGGGGGTGAGGGTGCCATGGGGCATAGTGTTTGGTTGGGTGTGAGGGGGCCCTGGGGCATAGTGTTTGGTTGGGGGTGAGGCGGCCATGGGGCATAATGTTTGGTTGGGGGTGAGGGGGCATGGGGCATAGTGATTGGTTGGGGGTGAGGGGCCCATAGGGCAAAGTCTTTGTTTGAGTGTGAGGGGGACATGGGGCATAGTGTTTGGTTGGGGGTGAGGGACATGGGGCATTGTGTTTGGTTGGGGTTGAGGGACATGGGGCATAGTGATTGGTTGGGGGTAAGGGCGCCCTGGGGCATAGTGTTTGGTTGGGGGTGAGGGTGCCATGGGGCATAGTGTTTGGTTGGGGGTGAGGGACATGGGGAATAGTGTTTGGTTGGGGGTGAGGGGGACATGGGGCATAGTGTTTGGTTGGGGGTGAGGGGGACATGAGGCATAGTGATTGGTTGGGGGTGAGGGGGCCATAGGGCATAGTGTTTGGTTGGGGGTGAGGGTGCCATGGGGCATAGTGTTTGGTTGGGTGTGAGGGGGCCCTGGGGCATAGTGTTTGGTTGGGGGTGAGGGTGCCATGGGGCATAGTGTTTGGTTGGATGTGAGGGGGCCCTGGGGCATAGTGTTTGGGGGTGAGGGTGCCATGGGGCATAGTGTTTGGTTGGGTGTGAGGGGGCCCTGGGGCATAGTGTTTGGTTGGGGGTGAGGGGGCCCTGGGGCATAGTGTTTGGTTGGGGGTGAGGGTGCCATGGGGCATAGTGTTTGGTTGGGGGTGAGGGTGCCATGGGGCATAGTGTTTGGTTGGGGGTGAGGGGGCCATAGGGCATAGTGTTTGGTTGAGTGTGAGGGGGCCCTGGGGCATAGTGTTTGGTTGGGGGTGAGGGTGCCATGGGGCATAGTGTTTGGTTGTGGGCGAGGGTGCCATGGGGCATAGTGTTTGGTTGGGGGTAAGGGGGCCCTGGGGCATAGTGTTTGGTTGGGGGTGAGGGTGCCATGGGGCATAATGTTTGGTGGGGGTGAGGGACATGGGGCATAGTGTTTGGTTGGGGGTGAGGGGGACATGGGGCATACTGTTTGGTTGGGGGTGAGGGTGCCATGGGGCATAGTGTTTGGTTGGGTGTGAGGGGTCCCTGGGGCATAGTGTTTGGTTGGGGGTGAGGGGGCCATGGGGCATAATGTTTGGTTGGGGGTGAGGGGGCATGGGGCATAGTGATTGGTTGGGGGTGAGGGGCCCATAGGGCAAAGTCTTTGTTTGAGTGTGAGGGGGACATGGGGCATAGTGTTTGGTTGGGGGTGAGGGACATGGGGCATTGTGTTTGGTTGGGGTTGAGGGACATGGGGCATAGTGATTGGTTGGGGGTAAGGGCGCCCTGGGGCATAGTGTTTGGTTGGGGGTGAGGGTGCCATGGGGCATAGTGTTTGGTTGGGGGTGAGGGACATGGGGAATAGTGTTTGGTTGGGGGTGAGGGGGGCATGGGGCATAGTGTTTGGTTGGGGGTGAGGGGGCCATAGGGCCTTGTTTTTGGTTGGGTGTAAGGGGGCCATGGGCATAGTGTTTGGTTGGGGGTGAGGGCCATGGGGCATAGTGTTTGGTCGGGGATGAGGGGGCCATGGGGCATAGTGTTGCACTCCAAGAGTGAACCCAATAATAAAGCTAAAACAGGCACAGTTAGGAGATGTTCATCTTTGGCTTTTTGAGGAAACCTGACTCAACGAAGGCCATACTCCTCTTGGGCAACCCAAAAAGCAAACTGTAGCAGTCCAAAATAACGGCATGTCCAATCTAGGGTCAATAAAATATATATAAGTTAATTAAACAGGTGAGATACAATAACTAAATAGAAATAAATTATAACAATGGAAAATGTGTAGTACAAAATGTAAGTTTGAAATGCAAATAAAAATCGTTACCCCTCAAAAACATTCTTTTTCCATGTGTTTAGTACAAATTGGGGGTTACAAAGCCTCCTGCCACGCCCCGCCTACCGCCCCGCCCACATTTATTTTTCGGTCCTTTATAGCCCTCATGTAAGGTACTTTCGTCCCTCTGTCAAAATCAGTTGTGCACCCCTGGTGTAGTCGCAGCACGCGCACCTCAGGCCTTTCCTCCTCCTGCGACCAATAAATCAAGTACCAGGAAGGGGAAGCCCTCCCTGCAGGAGGTCTCCTGGGAACAGTGCTACAGAGGCAGCAGCTGCACACCAGGGCGCTGACCAATCGAATGCATGGGGAGGGGCAGAGGTAGAGTAGCCAGAGAGGAAAGGTAGGCCTGGCTAGGGGTTCCCTATCTTGCTTTTTATTAGGGTTGTTTTCCTTTTCCTGTCCCCTTCATTTCCTGAAAACAGAGCAATCTGGTGGGATGTCATAAGGCTTTGGGCCAATCCCTATGGCATTTTGTCTTTACAAATATAAAAAGGAGGCCCACCATTCTTGGATCCGTTCCCGGCCTTTCAGAAGAACAAGAAGATTACAGATTGGAGTCCATTCCAAAGTCCTCTGCCAGGGAGGGGAAGGCAGACGATGCCCAAGGAACTGGGGTGCACTTCTGCTGGACCAAGGCCTAACTTTGGCTGAACTGGAACCTAGATCCTGTCGCTGCAGGTGAAAGAACCCCTTTAGATGCCAGCAAAGCTCCCTGGAGTGGGAGTGCATAAAACAGACTCAGCTTGTACTTGATCCCCCGGATCGGGAACCCCAGTGACCTGACATCTGTTTCACTACCCCGGCTCATCTTCTTGCTGACGCAGGACCCGCTGTGCTGCTTTTGGCACCCCACAATCTTCAAGCTGCATACCTGAACCTTTGAGCCATCTCGGTTCTAGGGCCGGCACACTGCTGTGGAAGCATCTGGCTTGCCTTGTCCCGAACAGCACTTCAACCCAACAGAACTTTGTCTCAACCCAACTTCACAGTCGACTCAACCAGCTGGAAGCCATCGTGTCACTCACCGACTCAACCCAGTGGAAGATTTGTTTCGACCCAGCTCAACCCCCAACTTGAACATTGTCTCAAGCACATCTCGATCCACCAAGAGCCCTGTCGGAATGCTGACTTGCAGCGGGATTAATGCAAATCACCTCATCACAGACCGCTGTAAAGCACATAGAAGCATGACTCTGTGCTGTCAGGCACCCAAGACAAAGATACATGGTATTGTGGGACCATGGTAACTTTTAAACCACCCTTCTCTGCCTTTTCCTTGCAAGAGCATTCCTTGAACAATGACATTGGGCCTCATAACAAGTCTGGCTGTGCAGGAAAAACGTGGCAGCAATTCTGTTACCACCACTTTTCCTGCACTGCCAAATTATATTTTTTGGCAGATTTACCGCTGGTGGAATTAGCGTGGTAAATCCACCAACTTTCAGAGTAAAACTGGCGGCTTCGCCTCCAGCGCATTGCTGGAGGTGAAGCCACCACTTTACCTCCAAAAATCAGCGGATTTGTTGAGCTCCAATTTCGCTGGCCGTAAAGCCTTCAAAAATCCCCACAGAGTCCAACTGACTGCAACAACTGGGATTTTCCACCACTTGTAATCACGTGGTAACCCCACGGGACAAAGTAGCAGTAATGTAATTGAGTTTGGCGGTATTTTGGCAGATTTTCTGCTGGAATACTACCAAGCTAATTATGAGACCCATTGCTCTAATTGAGTTCCCGAACATCTCTGCTCATCTGCCCAGAGGCTACTCTGCAACAGCTTGCATGTTTTGTGTTTCTGTATAGAGGCAACGTTTTTCTTGTGCTTTTAGTTATGACTCCCTTCTCCTAGCTGATTCCCCAGTGTAATGACTCCCTTCTCCTAGCTGATTACCCAGTGTAATGACTCCATTCTCCTGGCTGATTCCCCAGTGTAATGACTCCCTTCTCCTAGCTGATTCCCCAGTGTAATGACTCCATTCTCCTAGCTGATTCCCCAGTGTAATGACTCCCTTCTCCTAGCTGATTCCCAGTGTAATGACTCCCTTCTCCTAGCTGATTCCCCAGTGTAATGGCTCCCTTCTCCTAGCTGATTCCCCAGTGTAATGACTCCATTCTCCTAGCTGATTCCCCAGTGTAATGACTCACTTCTCCTAGCTGATCCCCCAGTGTAATGACTCCCTTCTTGTAGCTGATTCCCCAGTGTAATGACTCCCTTCTCCTAGCTGATCCCCCAGTGTAATGACTCCCTTCTTGTAGCTGATTCCACAGTATAATGACTCCCTTCTCCTAGCTGATTACCCAGTGTAATGACTCCATTCTCCTAGCTGATTACCCAATGTAATGACTCCCTTCTCCTAGCTGATTCCCCAGTGTAATGACTCCATTCTCCTAGCTGATTCCCCAGTGTAATGACTCCCTTCTCCTAGCTGATCCCCCAGTGTAAAGACTCCATTCTTGTAGCTGATTCTCCAGTGTAATGACTCCCTTCACCTAGCTGATTCCACAGTGTAATGACTCCCTTCTTGTAGCTGATTCCCCAGTGTAATGACACCCTTCTCCTAGCTGATTCCCAGTGTAATGACTCCCTTCTTGTAGCTGATTCCCCAGTGTAATGACTCCATTCTCCTAGCTGATCCCCCAGTGTAATGACTCCCTTCACCTAGCTGATTCCACAGTGTAATGACTCCATTCTCCTAGCTGATCCCCCAGTGTAATGACTACCTTCTCCTAGCTGATTCCCCAGTGTAATGACACCCTTCCCCTAGCTGATTCCCAGTGTAATGACTCCCTTCTCCTAGCTGATTCCCCAGTGTAATGACACCCTTCTCCTAGCTGATTCCCAGTGTAATGACTCCCTTCTCCTAGCTGATTCCCCAGTGTAATGACTCCCTTCACCTAGCTGATTCCACAGTGTAATGACTCCCTTCTCCTAGCTGATTACCCAGTGTAATGACTCCATTCTCCTAGCTGATTACCCAGTGTAATGACTCCCTTCTCCTAGCTGATTCCCTTCTCCTAGCTGATTACCCAGTGTAATGACTCCATTCTCCTAGCTGATTACCCAGTGTAATGACTCCCTTCTCCTAGCTGATTCCCCAGTGTAATGACTCCATTCTCCTAGCTAATTCCCCAGTGTAATGACTACCTTCTCCTAGCTGATCCCCCAGTGTAATGACTCAATTCTCCTAGCTGATTCCCAGTCTAATGACACCCTTCTCCTAGCTGATTCCCCAGTGTAATGACACCCTTCTCCTAGCTGATTCCCCAGTGTAATGACACCCTTCTCCTAGCTGATTCCCAGTCTAATGACACCCTTCTCCTAGCTGATTCCCCAGTGTAATGACACCCTTCTCCTAGCTGATTCCCAGTGTAATGACTCCCTTCTCCTAGCTGATTCCCCAGTGTTCTGAATGGTGTTCATCAATGCTTGCAATTCTTTCGATGAGGTTTTAACATATTCTACTTTCTTTATCATCTTCCTGTTGCCCCACTGTGATGATGAAGACAATCTCGGAATCCTACTTGGCTCTCCCGCACTACACTCTTGTGGACCCAGCCAGGGAATTGTGGTACAGAGTTATTCACTACTTTCTCATCCTCTGCATGGTTTGCAGTCTCAGATCTTCCCGACCCCCTCCCAGACTTATCCTTCTTCCCGTTGCCTTGTCCTGGGGAACTTTTTACCGGCTTCTCCAGGGTTCGGATTCCAGCCTTTCTACTTCTTCTTTATCTATGATGCTTCAGCAGCCTGCTTCTCTTCATGGCCAAGTACTGCTGGCTGTCTCAGCGCAATTGTTGGATCACTCGGTCCACCCACGACAGGTCCCGCCACCACCACAGTTCCTCGTATTTTCCGGATATTCGCCCACATGGTTCCATAGTAGGCTGGGGTAGGCAGTCTCTGTGCCATTTTCAGACTAGGTGGTCCATCCACTATAGTTCACGCCACCACCTTCCCCTTTCTCTGCTTCTGCCACACCGGTCTCCCACCGACTCACAAGATGTGTATCGGGCATCCTGCGCTTCGTCTTGAAGCAAAGGCAATCTACCTCGCTGTAGTTTCTCTGAGTCCATGTTCCGCCTCACACACTCAACTGTGGCCTCCTCACTCACCAGGTGTTAGGGGAGTTTTCCTAAAGTCCTACTGGCAGTAAGACTTTTGTAAGCTATCACAGTGGTTTGTAGATCCCCAACTCTTAGTATCCATCTGTACTAGCTCAGGACCTTGGTAGTGTGGCAGAGCAGTCAGGCTTATTTTAAGAGGAATATGTGAGCTGTAGGTAAACACTCTGAATCTTAGACAGGGATAACAAAGAAGCACTTACACATATACTTATATAAAATATATATTTTTATTATATTTACACCAGAATCACTTTAAATACTTCACACGTTTATGGTAAAACACTTAGGAACACTAGATAATTCACTTCCAAGGGCACTTTCACTTTTGTGTTTGTTCGCGGTTACGTTTGTAGCAACGTTAGAAAGGGAAAAGACCAGGTTATCGTATTATTGGTAATTGCGCACTCATGTGGTTTTCAACAAGTTACACGGTAATGCATTTACTCTGCAAACACTTATAGAAAAGTCACTTAAAGGGAGGAAAATAAGTGTTTAGTGCAACATGAGCTTAGTTCAAGGTTCTACAGACGGTTACTTTGCACTGGCAAGTCTTTTAAGGCCCAAAACGCCACCCTAACAGTTCGGAGAGGGTCTGAAGTCTTGACAAACCGCGAAGAATGAAGAGTTTGTGCAGATTTCTTCCAGTGTCTAAAGTTAATGAAGCAGCAAGTTAGCAACTAAGAAAGGAGACCTAAAAACATAGTCGAAAAGGGGACACAAGCAGTGGCTTGGGTCAGAGGTAACAGGGGATTGCCTTGAACCTCTCTACGTGCACTCCAACTATCTGGAGCCAATGCTTGGAATCAGGTAAGCAATACCTTTTTGCCTCACAGTACCTTTGGTTTGAAGAAAGTGTTTGTGTTGCCTCCTCCGCTATGTGGCAGCTCTGGACCCGACCTCTGGATTCCTTGGCCTGATGACGAAAGGCAGGACAATGGACGATGTCTCTCAGCAGCAGTCTCGAGGGAGGACCTTCGCACGAATTTCAGCAACTTCTTGGTTCACTCTGCGGTATTGGCGCTTTTTCAACAGCACCAACAAAGAACATGGCTCGCCTATTCAATCTTCTTCGCTTCCTGCAGTCCCACACTCTGGTGAGGGGGTCTGGGCGAGTTGGATCGGATCTCTGGAGTGGTCATACGGGCTCAACACAGATTTGGATGGATTCAACCTTTCCACGATGATGCACTCGAAATGAGCAGCAGGTCTCCTGATATTGGAGTTCCGTAGCTTTGGAAGCTCCTAGGGCTAATTTCAAAGTTCGTCCTGGGACTGGTTGTTCATACCATCCAAAGGGAAGGAGTCGTTCTCTTCGGAGATCCTCTGTCGCATAGAAAATGGGGTCAGGACAGTAGTGGTCGCTTCATGGTCTTGCAAAGTGTCTGCAGGTGTCTCTGGTCGTCTTTTTCTTCGGTTACTTCTGTTTTCAGTGGTCAACTTGCTTTTCACTCCAGAAGTCTCACCTTTTACACAGTTCCAGCACACGCTTGTCTGCAATCTCTCTCAGCATTTTACAGAAAGGGGCATTTGGCTGTCCATCAGGACAGCCAGACCCCCCCGTGGGAGCTGGACCTATTCAGTCACTCTGGCAGACAAAGGACAGGGAAGTGGAAAATTCCTCCCCCACTTCCTGCCTGCCCAAGAACTCTGGATCCTAGGCAGGGATAACTACTGGTTCCCACCAAAGGAAAAACACACACACAGACCTACCCCTCCCAGAATGGTAGGAGAAGGCCTAACAACGAACAACCTTGCTAGTAATGGCGAAAAAAGAAGGGAGGCCGCAAGCTGGTACTTGGGTGCCCCTATTGGGCACTACCGGAGCTATGGACATAGCCTGCGGTATAAAGAATTATATAGTTGGTAGAATACGTCCACTGCCACCAGCCATAACTAGGAGATTGTCTATGTGACTAAAAAGTCACAGGAGCTGAGAGAAGGGATACTAAGTATATAGCACTCCACTGAAGGCGTTGTGTGCCAATCTCAGACTATAGAGTTTTGGGAGAGACTATCCTTAAGAACTGTAGTTACATCTTAAAGGAGGACCCTAAGGGTCCCCAGCAACACTGTAAAGCAGGAGACCGAGTGAAATACCAAGTCACGCAGCCGCTCTCCATAGAACCCAGCATGGGTATGTGGTTAGTCAATATTGCTGGCAATTCAATCTTGTAGCAACGGTAATGCATTTAGTTTAGAAAAGACAAAAAATGAGGTTCTGTTGTTTTTCAAAACTATTTATATCAAAAATAATCTCAAGGAAGAGAAGTCACTAATGTCTTCTTAGTGAGGAAGTAATTTCCACAATTAATTAATCAATCAGACCAAAATTGCCAATGCATTTCGGAAAAAATGTTCCTTCATCAGGGCCAGTCTGAAGATGATGCATTCAAGTTCATAAGTAAAGTAAAACAATTCCAAATTGTGCAACATAACATATAAGTGTCATACATCATCATAGTGAAGCAAAAAACATACAATTCAGTTGTAGTTTCAGAAGTAGATGAGTAGTCAAGGAAAGGGATTTAAAAATAGAAAAAAATAGAAAAAAATAAGTAACTGTTCAATGTGGATGTAAAATAAATAAATCAATCAAATAGAGAGAAAGCAATTTACCTGAGGTTGGTAACTTGCATGCAGAATGTGTGGCAAAGTATAATCATGGAAGCCATGTGGCGATCGAAGAAACTGCCTGGCAGGGAATCAGGGCAGAGAAACACCCGGCAATGATGTGGCTGTAGGCAAAAGAAACCCGTTATTAAAAAGGGTTAAGGCCTGTGATTCAAGTCAATTTGGGAGTGTAGAAAGTCTTACCGTGTATCACACGGAAGCGGAGAAGTTCTCCTATTGCCGGCATGCAAGAGACTGCGGCTGCTTCCTTTAAACAATACGTGACCGCAGCGCGGCCCAAATGGGCGTGCTGTCAAAATCTAAGGCTGCAATCAAGCCAATGAGCTTGACATGAACAGATTGAAGCATTTGTCAGGCCTCATGTATATTTATAACAAATTATCATGTGATAAAAAATGAAAAATGAAAAAATGAAAAAAATTGGTTTTCATAGAAATAGAAGAAATACTAGTAGTGAAAAAAGAAAAAAGAAAGAATAAATATGAAAAGAGAAGAAACAGGCACAACAGTAAGTGGTGACATATAGGAAGATGATGAATGGTCACAGCAATAAGTAGGAACATATAAAAAGAGATAATGAACAGTAATATTAAACCCTGCTGAAGTTGGTGTCGTCCTAGGGCGGCACCTTGGGTCCCAGACTGAAAGTCCAGGATGTACAGCAGGGTACATTAAGAGTCAAGAAGAGTAGTCACAGTCCAGATATCCAAATATATCTATATTACACAATAATATGCAACACTGCAGTGATCAATGTCGTCAAAGGACGGCACCTTGGGTCCCAGACAAAGGGTCCAGGATGTACGGCAGGGTTGTTGGTTGGTCCACAATATTTCAGACAAGGAGAGTATAATGCAGAAATCAGTGACATAATCTTATACAGTATCATCTTGGAACATAGTAATCATAGCAGTAGGAATAACACAGGATCATAGAAAACAGTGATAATTAATTTCTTCATTAAGTCCATTGGGTGCTAAGCTGCCACGTTTATCAATCCAAAAGGTCTCTCTGCGGTTGAGCCGCTGACCCAAGTCTTCATGCGGATTGTTTTTTGTTAGTGCTTCCAAAATCACAAATCTTATCTGTGTCAGGTTATGTCCATTTTCAACCCAGTGGCGTGCTACGGCCGAGTTAGTATTTGCATTCCGGATGCAGGACCGGTGTTCATTCCACCGTATTTTGGCCGTTCTTGTGGATTGGCCACATAGCATTTCCCACATGGGCATTTAATGCCATAAATGATGTTGATACTATCGCAGGTTCCATATGTTTTAAGGAGAATCTTCTTCCCTGTTCTGGGGTGGTGAATGACATTACCCTTAATTACTGAGTTACAATTAATACAATGGAGACAAGGAAATGTGCCGGTCCATTGAGTTATTGGCTGTTTAAGTGGTGGTCTCGTGTGCACCAATTTGTCTCTGAGATTCCTACTGCGTTGGTAGGCGAACACCAGTAATTCACTGAATACATTTTGTACCCTGATGCCATTCTTAAAGATCCCCAAATGTTTCTTGATGGTTTTCTTGATCTTGTTGCTTTGAATAGAGAATTTGGATACATACACCGGTGACTTCTATTCTTTCTTGTTTTTTGGGTTTTGGGTTGATAGTAGGGTCTCGAGTTCCAGAGTGCTGACCCTTGCGGATTCTGTAATGAGTTCTTCTTGTTTGTAACCACATGCTAGGAATTTTTCTTTCATCTCTAGTTGTTGTGATATACAATCCTCTGGATCACTAACAATCTTTTTAACCCGTAGCAGTTGGCTATATGGGAGGTTTCTGAGCAGACTAGGCTGATGGAAGCTTAGGTGGTGTAAAAGGTTATTACGGTCAGTTGGGTTGCGAAACAGAGTAGTGCTGCAGCCAGTTGCTTGCTTTTTGATGAGAACGTCAAGAAAAGTGATTGTGTCATGCAAGATCTCTCTCGTAAACTGAATACGCTGATCAATGTTATTCAAGTATTCGAAAAAGACATCAAACGTTGCCCTGGTGCCTTTCCACACTCCAAAAATGTGATCAATGTAATGCGTCCATAAGTGAATATCCTTGTTCCATTCCTGTTTGTTTAGTACATTGTCCATCTCAAACGTGTACATAAAGCAGTTGGCATATGTGGGCGCCATTGTGGCACCCATCGATGTCCCTAAGGTTTGTAAGTAAAACTGATTGCGATATTGGAAGTAAGAATTCTCTGCTATGAACTGAAGAAGAGCCAGTATAAATTCTTTCTGTGCACGGACATCAAGTGTTTGTAGTAGCAGCCATTCTACTGATTCAATTCCAAGGTTGTGTGGTATAGAAGTGTATAAACATCTGACATCAATGGTAAATATCAGATCATTCTGTTGAAAAGTTGTGGAGTTGAGTTTCTGCAAGAAGTGAGTAGTGTCACGGGTATATGTAGGGGTTTTCTGAATAAGTGGCTGCAAGAAGAAATCAATGTAAATATCTAACGGTTGGTTAATGCTTTCCATCCCTGCAACTATCGGTCTTCCTGGTGGTTTAATGGCATTTTTGTGGATCTTCGGTAATGTATAAAAGTTTGGGATCCTAGGGTGACTGTTGAGCAAAAACTTCTGTGTGTGTTCATTGATCCATTCTAGCTCAAGAGCTTTATCCAATAATGTCTCCAAGTTCTGTTTAATAACGATAGTCGGGTCATGGTCCAGAGTGGCATATGTTGTGCGATCTTGGAGTTGTCTGGTACATTCTGTGTCGTAATCAAACGTGTTCTGGATAACTAACGCACCCCCTAGTTGCAGGGATGGAAAGCATTAACCAACCGTTAGGTAGTTACATTGATTTGGCCTTCTATACATCTGTCCCCCAGGCCAGTGTATAGACAATCAGTCCTAACAGATGTGGAGGAGGAGAAGGCATTAATGTGTCTGGTCATAGTTCTGCATCAAGGTATACAGCAAGTGTTTTGGCGTGTTTGCGAATAGGGATTGAGGTGCCTTCAATGAGGAAGGAAGAATAGGAGGGGTCAAGAGCTTTTAGGCGAGAGGGAGAACCCACAATAAGTAACGCTGTCTTATCATCATTTAGACAAACCAGTTCTGGATGGTGCTCAAGACTTTGTTGATGGTGTCAGAGTCATTGGTGTGATTGCCAGAGATAGGGATGAGAATTTGCATGTCGTCCGCAAAGTTGGTATAGGTGATGCCCTGGGTGTCAAGGATGTCGAGGAGAGGTTTGGTATACTCCTTGCCCTCCGCATTGCCGCTCTCTACCCCAACTTCCAGTGCTATGCGGACGACACTCAGCTCATTTTCAGGCTTCCTTCGGCCACGTCTTCTCCGTCCCTCATCTCAGATTGTCTGTCTGCTATCCAGGAGCGGTGTGCCGCCAATGACCTCTGCCTTAATGCCAGTAAGACTGAGATTATCCTCATCAGCACGCCCTCTCCCTCCTTTCCTGCAACCCTCTGGCCGGCCTCTCTTGGCCCTCTTCCTGCTCCCACCTGCAAGGCTAAAAACCTCGGGGTCATCTTCGACTCCAGACTCTCTTTCTCTCCCCACATCTCTGATGTCTCTAAGAATTCACACTACCAGCTGCACCTCTTCAGAGGTATTCTTCTTTTCCTCTCCTTCCTCCAGAAGCTCACTGTCTCCAAAGCTCTGGTTCTCTCTAGGATTGACTATTGCAATAGCCTCTTTCTAAATCTGCCTGCTTCTACTCTCCGCCCTCTGCAACTCGTCCAGAACAGGACTGCGAGACTTGTCCTTGGCCCCAAGCACAGGGATCGTATCTCTCCAGGACTGAAATCTCTGCACTGGCTCCCAGTGGCTGCGAGGATTCAGTTCAAAACACTCTGCATCGTCCACAAGGCCTTCTGGGGCCTGGGGCCTCATTACCTTCCTCTCTCTCTTCCTAAATATCTTCCTTCTCGAGCTCTTTGCTCATCCGCCTCCAACTCCCTCAGGGTCAGTCGCTTTTTCAAGCAACAAGTTGGTGGTAGATCTCTCTCTCTTCGGCTGGGGCCTGCCTCTGGAACAGCCTCCCTGAAACTTGAGGAGAAGCACCTTCGGTTCCAGAAGCACCTTCAAGCCTTCCTCTTTGCATCTGCTTTCTCTCCCCCTCTCCAATGCTGAATTCCTGGCTGATACTGAGACTGCACTGGTTACCTGGCCACACTTCTGATCTCGGGCCCAAGCCCTGCCAGTTGCACGCCTGCACTGCCTCCCTGGCAACCCCTGCACCTGGGGACTGTTGTCTGTATCCCTACAGTCCCCTCACCAGTACTTACGTCTGCACTCACCCTGCACTTGCCACCTGCTGGCCCTTCTTTTATTTATCTTGTTTATTTATTATCCCATGTACTGCACTTTCCCCTCCCTTTACCCCCCCCACACTTTTCCTTCTCCCCCTTCCCTTGCACTTGCACGATCTGAATGACACCTGGCCTACTGAGATCATTATCTATCTTCCCTCTGTTCCCCCTCCCTTGCCTCGTCACTCCTTGAAACACTTGTGTATGGGCGTGTTATAAATGCCATATCATATCATAGGTGTTATAGAGTGTGGGGGATAGGCAGCAGCCTTGAGGGACCGCGAGGGGACAGGGATGGGATTGGCTGTAAAGTTGTCTATGAAAACTCTGGAAGTTAGATCGCTAAGGAAGAATTTGATCCAGCAGACGGCCTCTGTAGAGAAATGGAAGCGAGAGGAGTGATTTTTGCAGAGCAGGTCATGATCAACCAAGTCAAAGGTAGCTGAAAAGTCTAAGAAGAGGAGGATGGCAAGGTTGCCAGTTTCTCGGATGCTGTCGAGTTGCACATTTGCAAATCTAGGAGGGTCTTTTCGGTGCTTTGTTTTGGACGGAAACCAGACTGTCTGGAGGCAAGGAAGGAGTGATGTTCAAGGAATTGTTAGGATTGCAGGTATGCAATGCGATCAAGGAAGGAGACTGTTGTAATGGGCCTGTAGTTGGTGGGTACTGTAGGGTCCAGAGAGATTTGTTTTAGGACTGGGGTGATGCAGGCTGCTTTGATGCTGGTGGGTACTTTGCAGAACATGAAGTCTGTGATGATGGGGGTCAGGCAGGGGTCACAAATCTTTATAATGTGAGCGGGGCAGGCTCCCTTGGTATTAGAGGGTTTAAGAGATTGGATGGTATCCAGGACAGTAGCTTGGGTAACCGGAAGGTGGAAGAATTGGGTGCATCTCAATCAGAATGTTGGGATTGGATGGATCAGGCTGCTCAGTGAGATTCTGATGGGTGGGTTTGGAAGCTAATAATGCTTTCTTGGACGTGGTTTTGCTGCATAACAGGTTGATTTTGGTCGAGAGGGCAGTTTGTATAGTAGTGGGTGACAAGTGGCTGCAGTCAGGCAGTCAATCAGGCTACAGGTGAGGGTGAGCTCCTTTTACCTTACTTTACACACAACTGGTGACCGACCGCACTTCATAAGTACTTGAGCTCCAATTCAACATGTGACACGAGGCACCTCTCGTTCACTTACCAAGTGGAGGGAGGTGGCGTGTGCACCACAGTTAGTCTTGTGGCTTTGCTTTGCTTTGCTTGACATATACAAACACACTCCAACTCTGCCTAGTCATTGGTGGAGAATCCATCTGCAACTATGTGCAAGTACTGCGCAGAGACTGTGGGGCTCAGACGCTTTGATCCGCCTACAGTCAACATCAGTATCGCTGAGTTAAATACGAGTGATTGCAACTGAAAGGAATATTCCTTTGCATTTGACACTGTACACTCATAATTATTGATGAGACTCCCGAAATCGAAGGCTTAACAAACACTCATATCTCCCCGTTAAAAGAAGATTGCTCTACCTGCCCAATTGATGCAGGGGTAGAAATTGGACTGAAGAAGACGATTTCTCCCCGGAATATCTTAGAGTGCCCTTTGGATAGTGCTGCTTCATATTTATCTGCACACACATCCAAAAGCAATATTACGGAGAGGCTGCCTTCATCAACGGAAGTTCTAAATTGCCCGATAGAATCCCAAGGGCACAACAACTGTGACCGCACCACCATGTCCTTGTTGGAGGACAATAACCCTTAGAGTAACAAAGGATCTGGGGAGCTAAAAGTGGCGCCGAAGTTATATACATTTGGAGCATTGGACCAAAACAAATGTAAGAAGTCCTATTGCACCTCATCTGGTCCTACAGCCTGGAAACCAAGGGGACTGACCCCTGTTATCTTATAGGCAAAGCAACGCTTCTTCTACACACGTTTAATTCCGCTCTGACAATGTCTGGTATGATTGGGCCTTTAGGCAACAATTCCTCGTCAACTCTAAAACACCAAGGCAAAGTGCTCTCATCTTACCCAACAATGGCTTCATCAAATGGAGTAGCAGAGAAAATGAATAGTCACGGAAAACAAATTGGGTCTCTTTCTACCTCTGAGCGGAAGAGCCAGCCCAGGAACTAAACAAATACACCATCCATTGATATCCCGATGGGGAGGGAGTTGAACACCAGCTTTATGCTGGGCAAAGAAGTGGACGGTGGGTTGATCACGCCAACAGGAGTCTTAGAAGCTGTTGATGGAAGTAAAATTTGGGATAATCATTCAAATAACAGGTTGAATTCTGAAACACTTGAAAGAAGTATAGACTTGGAACACACAAGGCCCAGACTGCCTCACTTAAGATCTTTTAGTCGCCCGATCATAGCTACAAAGCGTTGCAGATTAAGAACTTGCACGGCCGATTTAAATGTACCTGAGGCGACAGCCTTGACAGATGGAGATTTGCTACTAGATTTCGTCGCTTCATAAGTTGCGGAAAAAACAACACTCAAACCTTCTATAGATGCCAGTATGATCACGGCTTTCTCTCTCATAATGGCTCCTTTTATGAAGCTTTATGAAAATGTCTCAGACCATCTCACAGACCGAACCACTCTTTTAGCTATGTTATGATATGATATGATATGATATGATATGGCATTTATAACGTGCCTATACACAAGTGTTTCAAGGCGCGACGAATAAAAACAATAAATAAAGACGGCCAACTAGTGGCAAGTGCAGTGGTAAGAGCGGACTTCAGGGTCAGTGCTGGTAGGGGCTGAAGGGATACAGAAACAGCCCCAAGTGCAAGGGTTGCCGGGGGGGCAGTGCAGCTGTGCAACTGGCAGGGAGGGGACCTGGGCCCGAGATCAGAGGGTAGCCAGGTAACCAGTGCCAATTCAGGTTCAGCCAGGAGATCAGCAGGGCAGAGGAAGAGCGAAAGCAGAAGCAGAGAGGAAGGTCTTGAGGTGCTTCTGCAACTGGAGATGGTTCTCCTTAAGTTTCAGAGAGGCAGGAAGGCTGTTCCAGAGGGAGGCCCCTGCCGAGGAAAGAGATCTACCACCAACTCGTTGCTTGGAGAAGCGACTGACCCTGAGAGAGTTGGAGGCGGATGAGAGAAAGAGCTCGAGAAGGAAGATATTTAGGAAGAGAGAGTTGAAGGTATTGAGGTCCCAGGCCCCAGAAGGCCTTGTGGACAATGCAGAGGATTTTGAACTTAATCCTCGCCGCCACTGGGAGCCAGTGAAGAGATTTCAGTCCTGGAGAGATACGATCCCTGGGCTTCAGGCAAGGACAAGTCTTGCAGTCCTGTTTTGGATGAATTGGAGAGGGCGGAGAGTAGAGGCAGGCAGATTTAGGAAGATGCTGTTGCAGTAGTCCAGCCTAGAGAGAACCAGAGCTCTGGAGACAGTGAGCTTATTTGGGAAGAAGAGGAAAGGAAGAATACCTCTGAGGAGGTGCAGCTGGTAGTGTGACTTCTTAGAGACGTCAGAGAAGTGAGGAGAGAAGGATATTGTGGAGTCGAAGATGACCCAAGGGTTTTTAGCCTCACAGGTGGGAGCAGGAAGAGGGCCAAGAGAGGCTGGGCAGAGCGTGACAGGAAAGGAGGGAGTGGGTGTGCCGATGAGGAGAATCTCAGTCTTACTGGCATTAAGGCAAAGATTGTTGGCGGTACACCACTCCTGGATAGCAGACAGACAGTCGGAGATGAGAGAAGGAGAGGAGAAGGCCGAGGGTAGCCTGAAAATGAGCTGGGTATCATCCGCATAGCACTGAATGTTGGGGCACAGAACGGTAATGCAGTGGGCAAGAAATGCCAGGTATTGGTTGAATAGCCAGGGAGAGAGGTTAGACCCCTGGGGAACACCTCACGTAGAGATAAAGATAGAGGAGAGGAAGGAGGTCAGCCAAGCCAGGGCCTGATCGGTGATACCCAGGTTATCATGGAGAGGGTTGAGCAGGATGGCATGGTTGACCATGTCAAAGCCAGAAGAGAGATCAAGTAAGATGAGGACACAGTGGGTGTTGGAATCAAGGTTGGGGAGCAGGTCTTCACGGATGTTCAAGAGAGCAGTTTCCGTGCTTCTGGCAGCTCTCAAGCCAGCCTGATGGTCATGGAGGCAGCCAACAGATTCAGTGTGAAGATTAAGCTGGGAGTTTGCCCAGGAAAGGAGTGATGGAGATTGGACGATAGTTAGCCGGGCAGGAAGGGTCGGCAGAGGGTTTCTTCAGAAGAGGATTTACAAGGGAGTGCTTAAGGGGGCAGGGGAAGACTCCAGTGGCAAAGGAGTGATTGCAGAAATTAGCCAGAGCAGGAGCCAGGGTGTTAATGTGCTCCTTAATGGTTTTGGAGGAACAGGGGTGAACCTGTTTTGACGAGACTTTCATAGATCGGACTTGTCTAGAAACCTTGTCAGAGGAGAACAGGGAGAAAGGCAGAGAAGGAGGGAGGAGAGGGGGCCACAGAAGGGTCAGAGAAAGAGCAGGGAGTAGAGGGGGCAGGAGGAGAGGAAGAGAGAGAGGACAGGATGTTCTGAGTTTTAGAGATGAAATGGGAAGCTAGAACTGTGCAGAGGGCCTGCGAGGGGACAGGAGAGGTAGAAACTGCAGCAGGATTGGCCAGTTCCTTTCAGATTTTAAAGAGTTCGGCCAAGTTGTTAGAAGCCGTGAAGACGCGGGCTTGGATATGGGCTCTCTTCTTGGTGCGGACAGAGAGCCGGTATTGCCTTTGGAACAGGCGACAGGCCAGTTTGTCAGAGGATGTACTGGAAGCACGCCATTTCCTCTTGCCCACCCTGCACTTGCGTTTATTTGTGACGAGGTCTGAGTCATACCAAGAGTTGCACTTGGCTTCGGGTTTCAAGCGGATCCTCATGACAGTGGCAAGAACATTGAGAGTATCAGATATAGCAGAGTGGAGCATGGAAAGGGCTGTGTCAGGATGTGAATCAGCCAGAGGAGGCGGAGGGGGTGAGAAGGTGGTGGGGAAAGCCTCAACTGACAGACGCTTCATGGGACGGATGACCGAGAAGGTAGGTGGCAGTGCTGGAGTTGGCTTGGCCTGAGGGGTAGAGAGAGTGAGATAGGAGGAAAGGAGAAAGTGATCACTCCAGGAGAGAGGAGTGGTGAGAGGGAGTTACATTCAAAAATGGTCTTTGTCGAAGGCTTCATTTCAGCCCTGCAGGAAAACATGGATGAAAATACTCAGAGCACATAACTAATTTCCTAAAGACCATTTTGGATCCTATAATAAAATAAAAAGATATAAGAAAATCTTTGCTATTATCTCATCAGAAAGCCCCCCCCCCTCTTGACACAAGAAACAAACGACAACAACAGTCAAGCACAAACTAATGAGGCTATTCTAAGAGTGGACAACACATCTGTCCCCACTTGAAGTGGATGCACACAATGCAATTAGGAAAGCCCCCCTCTTGACACGAGTAATAAGTTACAACAGCCAAGCATGAACGGAAGAGGACATTTTAAGCATGGACGACGCCATGGTCCTCTTTGAAGTGGATGTACCAAGTGTAAGTAACCTGGATGACAAACAGGATTCAGAGACCTCCAAAACACTAAAAGTCCGGTACGGCAAAGGAAACAGACCCAATGGATGTTCAAGCACGACTGGGCCTAAAAAAGATAAGAACGCAAAGGGCACTCTAAATAAATCTGAAATACGTACAGCCCTGCCCTTCCACTAATTCCGGCTAAAACATATGATATTTTCTCAAAACTACCTGAAATATCAAGCAGTTCAGGGAATATGGAAAGACAAATTAACATCAAAAGGGCTGTCTTGAAAAAAGCACCATCTAAACAAGGGGACCCTAACGCAAAGAGCTTATCGTCTGTAGCAACACAACAGGTCGTGTTAGTTAAGACCCTTAAGGAAGTTGATCCTACGACGCTTAACATATGAGACAACATACGAGATACCAAAATGATTGAACGACATGAAGATCAAATTGGTGCTGCCCCCACAAAATCAATGGACGACTCGCACATCAGTATAGAAACGGAATGTGAAGCTCAAAGTCCAAGTAAAGGAATGCATATGTTGGCACCAACCGGCAATGCAGTGACATGTCACAAAAGGATGCTCTAAAGGAGTCTGACAACTTGATTAACCTCTCTACCTATTCGGGCGATTGGGAAGAACTTTCACCAACCAGGGAATCGTTAATAGAATGTTTGGGTGTTCTTAGATCAAACAGTCGGCACAGTGCTGAGACAAATTATATAACAGATGCAGTTAAAATTGATGACCAAGAAGATGAACCCGAGTGGCTGACGGACCGCGGTGATACACAAAAGTGCAACTCTTCACTGACTCCGAATTCATGGCCTTGAGAAAAGGTAAGACCCTTGCAGATAAGCGAGAAATGTCATTTAAGACTGGGAGGGGCGGCTATAGAACGCTAGAACAAAGAAGCCGGGACCTCAATGGGCAAGCCACTTGGACAGACAAACATAAACCCTTATGGGCTCCCAGAGAAGACAGGAAGCCTGACCAATTTAATTGATCGTATAGAGTTGCAGTACCAAAAGGTGAAGACACTGAATTCTTCTTGAAAGAATACTGCACAACAGAGCGAATGTCCTAAGACTCTTTCACAGCGTAACATCATTAACTGTTATTCGCTCTAAGGACCTCAATTTGATCGACTTCCCTGAGGAATCGAGAAAAAACATGAACGAGATTGACAATGTCAGGGTAACTAAGCCTGATTTGGACATCATTCTTTGTGGCGAACTTAATATCCACTGCTTCAATAATAATCTAACTCTGATAGCGAACTTTGTATTTAAATCTGAGAAAACTGTACTACGAGGCCTGACATGGAGAAAGGAACTAGCCTTAAGAAAAATTGTGCTAATAAACGGATTTGCAGTGGGAGACATACCACCTACCCCGACCTGGAAGAGGGATAGTGAGAAACAGATACTGGTCTACATCTTTCTCTCAGAAAACCTGTATGAAAACTTAAAGCACATGGTGGTTATTCATACCATGCTTAGTGACCACATCTTGAAAATGCGAATATCAGGTAGGTCGACCAAAGGACCTCCTCTGATTAGATAAAGGCCTTGGCATACTCCCCGGACTGCTGAGAATGACACGCAAAATATCTTTTCACTAACAGTAGCCCTCACAGCCGCTTCAAAGCAAGTCAACCTGGACTACTCATAGCAACTCTACTTGTACACAGAAAGGAGAGCTTTTGGCGGGAAAAACATAAGTCATTTCCATAAGTTTGACTTGTCTGTGTACACGAGGAAGAAACACCTTAATTGTCTAAAAAGCATCATCACTAACCCTGGAAGCCCTCAAGAAAGACAAACAAAATTATAAAAACTGGTTAAAACAATACAAATACACTTTAATTCAACAGGACGCAGAGTCCATGTTAAAGCTTGTGGCATCAAAAACTCTGGAGAGATGTGGTGTATCTCCAACTCGATGGACGCCCCTTAGCATTCTCTACTTGCAAATCCAATTCAGGCAGGAGAGCAGATAACACACTTTAGCACCCTCTTCTGTAGTGCGACAGCTGAACAGGTGGATTGTCAAGATTTGAATTTGTCCACTTGGTTCTTCGGAACAAGAAGGGAAGACATTCTAGAGTTAATAAAAAAATTCTAGTAACTCGAGAGTGGCTGGACCATACTGGCTCACAAACATGACTCTTAACAAGAACCCTGAAGTATGGGCAACCTTCATGTACGACCTGTTGAATCAAATAAAGCTGAAGAAAAAATACCGGCCTCTTGGACGACTTCAGTTGTAGTCCCGATCTTCAAGAAGCTAATTATAGTCCTATCGCCCTTTTTGATGTGATTGAAAAAATATTTGCAGCTCTTATCCTGAAACATCTCATTGCTTGGAGCAAGGAAACGAATCATCATGCCCGATGGCAGGCTAGTTTTGAAAAGGAATTGGTACAGCTTTGAACTTGTTCTTGATCATCCTTTTAAAGAGGAGAACCACATTAAAGAACAGTAAAAAGATGGACCTGGCCTCAGTAGACCTGTCGCAGGCTTTTGATTCAGTGAAACTTGGGGCTGCCCTAATGACTTACGTGAAGCTATAGAGGCACTCCACACGGATACGTCAATCCGAATAAGGCTGAATAAACTGGGCGATCTGACGGACCCCATTATTGGCCTTAAAGAAGGATGTCGTCTTCAATTTGTATACACCTGACATGGAAGACGCATTTAAGAGCATTCAGGGCTTCCCACCATGTAATATCTGGAACACTGGTAAGTCGACTCTTATACGCGAATGACGTGGTGATAATGGATGAAACACCAATCGCTCTGCAGCAACAGTTAGATGCCCTTGCTTCATACCTATCAGCAAATGACCTGCGGATAAACGCTCTAAAATCCGGCATTTTAATGTTCGGCAGATCGGCAGGAAGAGGAGTAAAGATCACTGGTTGGTCCATAAATGGATCAAAGATTCCAGAGATTACTCAGATTACCTAACTGGGAATATCTATAAATGACAGCCCCAATGATGCCCCTAAATAGGCTAACTTGAAAAGGAAAACAAAAAATTAACGTTATCTCCATCTTGACATACGGGGCTGAGGCATCACTCTCACTTAGCTGGAAAGTGTGACCAATTATAGAGGGCCGCTTTCGGAGATATGTTCTTTCTTTGCCGAATGCAACACCAGTAGCAGTAATCAGAAAGGATCTGGGTCTAACATCCTTGTTTACAGTAACAATCTGGAAGACTCTTTCCTTCTTCCGAAAGTGCCTATTACTGCCATCGGAAGGAGGCTTTAGCTTACTTGGACAGGCCCTCCAGGCGAAAAGTGAAAGTACACTATTGGAATGGAATGATAAATGTAAAGGAATACTAGAACTTATAGGCCTAACCGACAAATCACTCAAAGAAAATCCAGAGCATGTAAAACGAAGACTCTACGAGCAGGACTGGACTGAAACACTGTAAAAATTGAAACTTTATGGGAGGTACTGCACAGATCTTAGAAGGCGCAGAACCACGTTACCCTATCTGAGCAGATTCCCTTCAGACCACTCATGAAACCAATCCTAAGATTGTGATTCAATTTGCTGCCCACAAAGGAGGTGCTTGAGGTCAGGAAAGCTTAGGAATTAAGAGACAATTCTTGCAGACTTTGTAGCCCTACAGTAGAATCCCTGTACCACCTTTCATGAACTGCCCGGGAATTGGCAACACTAGATCTAACTTGATGAGGACATTTTTCACTGCAAATCAAACCTTAACGAAAAGAGACATGTAGCTTCAGTTGATGAGGGCTGCACGATCTGGCTAACATTCGCCCTGCTAGAATTTGTGTCAGATATCTTTGGGAAAATTGAAGCGTGAAGGAAATTGTAACTTGGTCAATTGTTTTTTCTTTGACCAGTATCTAAATGGTTCATTTTACTTTTTCTGTAAATATTTTGATTGTTGGAAGTTGGAAAAGCTGAAAAGCTTCATTTGGAAACTGTATGAAAAGAAATAGCAGTGCACCCGGCTTTGTCTGGTTTGACTTGTGTGGTAGGTGCACCTGGATGTTCTAGCTCTCACGGAATGGTGAATAGTTCCTTGGTATTGGAACTTGCATTAGTGATTCTGTTGTCATAAGAGGCGGTTTTGGTTGTAAAGATGGCTGCATTGTAGGCCTTGGAGGCGGTGGCAACGTGGGTGGCATTAGTTAGAGTGGGGTGTTTCTTATGTAGGTATTCGAGGGCTCTTTTCTTTCTATGGCGTGTAACCAGTTAATCTGTGAACCATGAATTTGTGGGTTTGAAGGGTTTCAGGACTTTGTTTTTGAGAGGGGCATACTGAACTAAAGTCGCAAGAAGGCTCTGGTGGTAGTGGGTTGCAAGGGCGCAGGCACTCTTGAAGTCGGAAGGAGGTGAGTTGAGGAGATCGAGTGGAGTGGGTTTGACAGTTTGTGTGATAGTTCACAGGTGCTTCTGGCTAGGATTTGAGTTGGCGTTAGTGTGGTGCTGGGAGTGAGGTTGGAATGATGCAGTTTGAATTAAATCAAATGGTGATCAGACCAGGCCACTGGGCTGATGTGTGAGATGTCAATGGTGGAGTTAGTTGTCATTATCCAATCGAGAATTCGGCCTTTTGTATGGGTGGGGGTGGTGACAATTTGAGTGATGTTCATGTTCAGGAGGAGTGCTTGGATCACAGATGTGGCCTTGTGATCCACAGGGTCATTGCATTTGGTGGATGGTTTGATGAATGGTGTGATGAGGAGGGGTATATCAGTGTCAGGAGTGTTAGATGTGTTAGGTTATCGATAAAGGAGGAGGATGGTGAAAGATGTCTGCGGGTTGGTCTTGAGTTTTAGTAGAAGCGTTTCATATCCCACGATAGGAGGTATAGGAAGAGTGCGAATGTGGAGGTCAGATTTGGCAATAGGAGCGACTCCACCACCACTGCATTGGTACAGTCGGCCCTGTAGATTGAGTAGTTGGGGAGAATGGCAATGCTGAGCAAGTGGCCCGAGGCACTATGGAGTCAAGATTCTGTCATAGCGAGTAGGTCAATGTGGTAGCGACAAGGTCATGGAACTCTATGGCGTGGGCACCCAGGGAACGGACATTGATGAGCACGCAGTTAAGCAGGGCATTCTGAATGATTGGTATGATGGCCAGTGGATTGGCTGGAGAGGGGGCATAGCGAGGAGGAGTTGGGAGAGCAGAGGATGTGTGGCCTGGTTAGACAGCCTGTGTTTCTGGATTTGGCTCCAATAGGGTAAGTGAGTCCTTGTAGGTTAGTGGATAGCAGATGTCTTCTGGTGCACAGGTTATATAGTCTTTGTAGGCCCAGTGGAGGATAGGAGAGCGGAGTGGTAGGGTCTGTGCATTTGGGCATGGATGGTGTCAGTCTGTAGTTTTTAGAGGCCCGATCAAGAGGAAGGGGTGGCTGAGGGTCCCCTTGAAAGTGGGGAGGAATAGGCTTAGGAAGGCTCACCCGGTGTGAGGCTCTGGGGCGATGCGCGCGAGCTGTGCGGGAATGCTATGCTGGGCAGCGTGATTCGAGACTGGGGGCATGAAGATAACAGGCTTGGGCAGCAAGGAATCCATGTGGGGAGAGCTTCTGATAAGATGCTGTTGAGGGCAAACAAACTTGTCACAGTGCAAAACAGGGCCAGAGTGGTGCTGAAGATGTGCAAGGTAGAAATCTAGAGGGCGGACCATTGGCTGTAACCCCCAATGCGAGATTGGGAAAACGCACACAGTTAGCAGGAGGATTGGCACAATCGCTGGATGGAGCGTGGAATGTAGCCGGTGGCAGGAGCGGGGAAGGCACAGTCAATGTGGTAGCAACGTGGCGAGCTGTGATAGGGGTACCAGAGGACAGGGGGGCCATTGGCATAGCATAGGAATATCGAGTCAAGGCAGGGATGCATAACATGGTTATAGGGCATTGCAATCTTACCTCCCTATAGGCAGGTGGATAATGACTCAGATGGGTGCAGCAGTATGGAGATTCTAGGGCTGGTAATGAACGACTGGGCAAGATGGGGTGGGCAGGAGAAAGAAACATCTGGATTAAAAGGGAGGAGGCCCTGGTGCCCTGACCGTCCCAGACAGGGCCAGACATGGGGAATCCAAACAGGCCTTTGTAGGAGGCCAGCATCCCCTGCCGGATCCCTGGGACATCCGGTTCTTGTTGCAGTAGTAACCAAGCCCTGGTGGTCGGGGCGGGCCAGGCAGCAGAGGCACTTCGGTAGCCTTGGCCATTTATGAAACATCGACCATTTTTAACTGCCCATGCAGTAGTTTGGTGGCCATGGCTGCAGGCATTTCAGGCAAATCCGATGACATCAGGCAATGCCCAACAGGGAAATTCACAGAAATGTAGCTGGGCTGAATAAAACAATTCCCAACAAGATTTCTCAGCACATTATAGCCGCTCGCAGTTTGCCTTACCGACCAAGGGGAGAAATCACCAGCCCGGTTGCTTGATGTAACAGAGTGAGCAAATTGCTTCTGTGCTTCACAGCTCACCCCACGGGGGGAAGACCTGTACCATTTAACTGCCCATGTAATGGCAAGGGCCTCCAATTCTATAGTTGCTTAATTATATTTCCCGGGAAACAGCTTTCTGCTTGTATAGAGGACTGGGTGTTCTAGCCCATCATAGATTTGTGAAAGGACTGTCCCATTGCCCACCTACGAGGCATCCGTCTGCAGAATCAATTATTTATTACAATTAGGTACTTTAAGCACAGGTTCATTGCAGAGGATGTGCTCGAGTGTATCAAAACTAGCCTGTCCTGTTTGTCCGAACGGATCTTCTGGGGCTCTGTATTCTTCAACTTATTGGTTAGGCAGGATGTGATACTAGAATACTTCGGAATAAACAGCTGATAATAGCCTGTAAGACATAAGAATGCCCTTAAGTCCCTTTTATTCTTAGGAGGCAGTGGGCCTCATTACACGGACGGTGGTAAGGGTTAACAGTCACCTTTTTTCTGGTACCGGTGACCGTTAACCCTTACCGCCTTTCTACGAGGTCCCTTTGCGGGTTGGAGAATTTAACGCCTGCTTTTTGCAGGTGTTAAAAACCAACCCGCAAAGGGACCAGGGAGCTAATTACGGTACCGCAATTTGCGGTGCTGTAATTAGCACCTCCCCCATTCCCATTATGCCCTATGGGGCAAAAATGGGAATGGGGAAGGGCAATGGGGGAAGGGGGAATTACCGCCCCACCGACCTTGGAATAGGGCGGTAATTCCCCTTTCCACCAAGGCGGTGCCAGTATTTTACCGGCCTGGACCAAGGTGCTAATAGCACCTTGGTCCACTGCCGTCTGTGTAATCAGGGCCAGTGTCTCACTAAGAGCCGTGATCTTCTCGGCTTGCGGTCTCACCCAGCCATTCCCCACAAAGAAACACAAATATCTAATCCCTGACTGGGCCAAGTGTCATTTCTTTGGGTTAGCTGTTAAGCCCGCCTGCCTCAGGGTTCTTCTAATTTCAAATATGTGGGGAGATGTTTCGCCCAGGTTTGTCAAGACTGTCTGGAGGCAAGGAGGGAGTGATGTTCAAGGAATTGTTAGGATTGCAGGTATGCAATGCGATCAAGGAATGAGACTGTTGTAATGGGCCTGTAGTTGGTGGGTACTGTAGGGTCCAGAGAGATTTGTTTTAGGACTGGGGTGATGCAGGCTGCTTTGATGCTGGTGGGTACTTTGCAGAACATGAAGTCTGTGATGATGGGGGTCAGGCAGGGGTCACAAATCTTTATAATGTGAGCGGGGCAGGCTCCCTTGGTATTAGAGGGTTTAAGAGATTGGATGGTATCCAGGACAGTAGCTTGGGTAACCGGAAGGTGGAAAAATTGGGTGCATCTCAATCAGAATGTTGGGATTGGATGGATCAGGCTGCTCAGTGAGATTCTGATGGGTGGGTTTGGAAGCTAGTAATGCTTTCTTGGACGTGGTTTTGCTGCATAACAGGTTGATTTTGGTCGAGAGGGCAGTTTGTATAGTAGTGGGTGACAAGTGGCTGCAGTCAGGCAGTCAATCAGGCTACAGGTGAGGGTGAGCTCCTTTTACCTTACTTTACACACAACTGGTGACCGACCGCACTTCATAAGTGCTTGAGCCCCAATTCAACATGTGACACGAGGCGCCTCTCGTTCACTTACCAAGAGTTAGTCTTGTGGCTTTGCTTTGCTTGACATATACAAACACACTCCAACTCTGCCTAGTCGTTGGCGGAGAATCCATCTGCAACTATGTGCAAGTACTGCGCAGAGACTGTGGGGCTCAGACGCTTTGATCCGCCTACAGTCAATATCAGTATCGCTGAGTTAAATACGAGTGATTGCAACTGAAAGGAATATTCCTTTGCACTTGACACTGTACACTCATAATTATTGATGAGACTCCCGAAATCGAAGGTTTAACAAACACTCATATCTCCCCGTTAAAAGAAGATTGCTCTACCTGCCCAATTGATGCAGGGGTAGAAATTGGACTGAAGAAGACGATTTCTCCCCGGAATATCTTAGAGTGCCCTTTGGATAGTGCTGCTCCATATTTATCTGCACACACATCCAAAAGCAATATTACGGAGAGGCTGCCTTCATCAACGGAAGTTCTAAATTGCCCGATAGAATCCCAAGGGCACAACAACTGTGACCGCACCACCATGTCCTTGTTGGAGGACAATAACCCTTAGAGTAACGAAGGGTCTGGGGAGCTAAAAGTGGCGCCGAAGTTATATACATTTGGAGCATTGGACCAAAACCAATGTAAGAAGTCCCATTGCACCTCATCTGGTCCTACAGCCTGGAAACCAAGGGGACTGACCCCTGTTATCTTATAGGCAAAGCAACGCTTCTTCTACACACGTTTAATTCCGCTCTGACAATGTCTGGTATGATTGGGCCTTTAGGCAACAATTCCTCGTCAACCGGGGCAACTCTAAAACACCAAGGCAAAGTGCTCTCATCTTACCCAACAATGGCTTCATCAAATGGAGTAGCAGAGAAAATGAATAGTCACGGAAAACAAATTGGGTCTCTTTCTACCTCTGAGCGGAAGAGCCAGCCCAGGAACTAAACAAATACACCATCCATTGATATCCCGATGGGGAGGGAGTTGAACACCAGCTTTATGCTGGGCAAAGAAGTGGACGGTGGGTTGATCACGCCAACAGGAGTCTTAGAAGCTGTTGATGGAAGTAAAATTTGGGATAATCATTCAAATAACAGGTTGAATTCTGAAACACTTGAAAGAAGTATAGACTTGGAACACACAAGGCCCAGACTGCCTCACTTAAGATCTTTTAGTCGCCCGATCATAGCTACAAAGCGTCGCAGATTAAGAACTTGCACGGCCGATTTAAATGTACCTGAGGCGACAGCCTTGACAGATGGAGATTTGCTACTCGATTTCGTCGCTTCATAAGTTGCGGAAAAAACAACACTCAAACCTTCTATAGATGCCAGTATGATCACGGCTTTCTCTCTCATAATGGCTCCTTTTATGAAGCTTTATGAAAATGTCTCAGACCATCTCACAGACCAAACCACTCTTTTAGCTATGTTATGATATGATATGATATGATATGGCATTTATAACGTGCCTATACACAAGTGTTTCAAGGCGCGACGAATAAAGACAATAAATAAAGACGGCCAACTAGTGGCAAGTGCAGTGGTAAGAGCGGGCTTCAGGGGTCAGTGCTGGTAGGGGCTGAAGGGATACAGAAACAGCCCCAAGTGCAAGGGTTGCCGGGGGGGCAGTGCAGCTGTGCAACTGGCAGGGAGGGGACCTGGGCCCGAGATCAGAGGGTAGCCAGGTAACCAGTGCCAATTCAGGTTCAGCCAGGAGATCAGCAGGGCAGAGGAAGAGCGAAAGCAGAAGCAGAGAGGAAGGTCTTGAGGTGCTTCTGCAACTGGAGATGGTTCTCCTTAAGTTTCAGAGAGGCAGGAAGGCTGTTCCAGAGGGAGGCCCCTGCCGAGGAAAGAGATCTACCACCAACTCGTTGCTTGGAGAAGCGACTGACCCTGAGAGAGTTGGAGGCGGATGAGAGAAAGAGCTCGAGAAGGAAGATATTTAGGAAGAGAGAGTTGAAGGTATTGAGGTCCCAGGCCCCAGAAGGCCTTGTGGACAATGCAGAGGATTTTGAACTTAATCCTCGCCGCCACTGGGAGCCAGTGAAGAGATTTCAGTCCTGGAGAGATACGATCCCTGGGCTTCAGGCAAGGACAAGTCTTGCAGTCCTGTTTTGGATGAATTGGAGAGGGCGGAGAGTAGAGGCAGGCAGATTTAGGAAGATGCTGTTGCAGTAGTCCAGCCTAGAGAGAACCAGAGCTCTGGAGACAGTGAGCTTATTTGGGAAGAAGAGGAAAGGAAGAATACCTCTGAGGAGGTGCAGCTGGTAGTGTGACTTCTTAGAGACGTCAGAGAAGTGAGGAGAGAAGGATATTGTGGAGTCAAAGATGACCCAAGGGTTTTTAGCCTCACAGGTGGGAGCAGGAAGAGGGCCAAGAGAGGCTGGGCAGAGCGTGACAGGAAAGGAGGGAGTGGGTGTGCCGATGAGGAGAATCTCAGTCTTACTGGCATTAAGGCAAAGATTGTTGGCGGTACACCACTCCTGGATAGCAGACAGACAGTCGGAGATGAGAGAAGGAGAGGAGGAGGCCGAGGGTAGCCTGAAAATGAGCTGGGTATCATCCGCATAGCACTGAATGTTGGGGCACAGAACGGCAATGCAGTGGGCAAGAAATGCCAGGTATTGGTTGAATAGCCAGGGAGAGAGGTTAGACCCCTGGGGAACACCTCACGTAGAGATAAAGATAGAGGAGAGGAAGGACCCGTTGGACCTGGGAGGGTCGATCGGAGAGGAAGGAGGTCAGCCAAGCCAGGGCCTGATCGGTGATACCCAGGTTATCATGGAGACGGTTGAGCAGGATGGCATGGTTGACCATGTCAAAGCAAGAAGAGAGATCAAGTAAGATGAGGACACAGTGGGTGTTGGAATCAAGATTGGGGAGCAGGTCTTCACGGATGTTCAGGAGAGCAGTTTCCGTGCTTCTGGCAGCTCTCAAGCCAGCCTGATGGTCATGGAGGCAGCCAACAGATTCAGTGTGAAGATTAAGCTGGGAGTTTGCCCAGGAAAGGAGTGATGGAGATTGGACGATAGTTAGCCGGGCAGGAAGGGTCGGCAGAGGGTTTCTTCAGAAGAGGATTTACAAGGGAGTGCTTAAGGGGGCAGGGGAAGACTCCAGTGGCAAAGGAGTGATTGCAGAAATTAGCCAGAGCAGGAGCCAGGGTGTTAATGTGCTCCTTAATGGTTTTGGAGGAACAGGGGTGAACCTGTTTTGACGAGACTTTCATAGATCGGACTTGTCTAGAAACCTTGTCAGAGGAGAACAGGGAGAAAGGCAGAGAAGGAGGGAGGAGAGGTGGCCACAGAAGGGTCAGAGAAAGAGCAGGGAGTAGAGGGGGCAGGAGGAGAGGAAGAGAGAGAGGACAGGATGTCCTGAGTTTTAGAGATGAAATGGGAAGCCAGAACTGTGCAGAGGGCCTGCGAGGGGACAGGAGAGGTAGAAACTGCAGCAGGATTGGCCAGTTCCTTTCAGATTTTAAAGAGTTCGGCCAAGTTGTTAGAAGCCGTGAAGTCGTGGGCTTGGATATGGGCTCTCTTCTTGGTGCGGACAGAGAGCCGGTATTGCCTTTGGAACAGGCGACAGGCGAGTTTGTCAGAGGATGTACTGGAAGCACGCCATTTCCTCTTGCCCACCCTGTACTTGCGTTTATTTGTGATGAGGTCTGAGTCATACCAAGAGTTGCACTTGGCTTCGGGTTTCAAGCGGATCCTCATGACAGTGGCAAGAACATCGAGAGTATCAGATATAGCAGAGTGGAGCATGGAAAGGGCTGTGTCAGGATGTGAATCAGCCAGAGGAGGCGGAGGGGGTGAGAAGGTGGTGGGGAAAGCCTCAACTGACAGACGCTTCATGGGACGGATGACCGAGAAGGTAGGTGGCAGTGCTGGAGTTGGCTTGGCCTGAGGGGTAGAGAGAGTGAGATAGTAGGTAAAGGAGAAAGTGATCACTCCAGGAGAGAGGAGTGGTGAGAGGGAGTTACATTCAAAAATGGTCTTTGTCGAAGGCTTCATTTCAGCCCTGCAGGAAAACATGGATGAAAATACTCAGAGCACATAACTAATTTCCTAAAGACCATTTTGGATCCTATAATAAAATAAAAAGATATAAGAAAATCTTTGCTATTATCTCATCAGAAAGCCCCCCCCCCTCTTGACACAAGAAACAAACGACAACAACAGTCAAGCACAAACTAATGAGGCTATTCTAAGAGTGGACAACACATCTGTCCCCGCTTGAAGTGGATGCACACAATGCAATTAGGAAAGCCCCCCTCTTGACACGAGTAATAAGTTACAACAGCCAAGCATGAACGGAAGAGGACATTTTAAGCATGGACGACGCCATGGTCCTCTTTGAAGTGGATGTACCAAGTGTAAGTAACCTGGATGGCAAACAGGATTCAGAGACCTCCAAAACACTAAAAGTCTGGTACGCCAAAGGAAACAGACCCAATGGATGTTCAAGCACGACTGGGCCTAAAAAAGATAAGAACGCAAAGGGCACTCTAAATAAATCTGAAATACGTACAGCCCTGCCCTTCCACTAATTCCGGCTAAAACGTATGATATTTTCTCAAAACTACCTGAAATATCAAGCAGTTCAAGGAATATGGAAAGACAAATTAACATCAAAAGGGCTGTCTTGAAAAAAGCACCATCTAAACAAGGGGACCCTAACGCAAAGAGCTTATCGTCTGTAGCAACACAACAGGTCGTGTTAGTTAAGACCCTTAAGGAAGTTGATCCTACGACGCTTAACATATCAGACAACATACGAGATACCAAAATGATTGAACGACATGAAGATCAAATTGGTGCTGCCCCCACAAAATCAATGGACGACTCACACATCAGTATAGAAACGGAATGTGAAGCTCAAAGTCCAAGTAAAGGAATGCATATGTTGGCACCAACCGGCAATGCAGTGACATGTCACAAAAGGATGCTCTAAAGGAGTCTGACAACTTGATTAACCTCTCTACCTATTCGGGCGATTGGGAAGAACTTTCACCAACCAGGGAATCTTTAATAGAATGTTTGGGTGTTCTTAGATCAAACAGTCGGCACAGTGCTCAGACAAATTATATAACAGATGCAGTTAAAATTGATGACCAAGAAGATGAACCCGAGTGGCTGACAGACCGCAGTGATACACAAAAGTGCAACTCTTAACTGACTCCGAATTAATGGCCTTGAGAAAAGGTAAGACCCTTGCAGATAAGCGAGAAATGTCATTTAAGTCTGGGAGGGGCGGCTATAGAACGCTAGAACAAAGAAGCCGGGACCTCAATGGGCAAGCCACTTGGACAGACAAACATAAACCCTATGGGCTCCCAGAGAAGACAGGAAGCCTGACCAATTTAATTGATCGTATAGAGTTGCAGTACCAAAAGGTGAAGACACTGAATGCTACTTGAAAGAATACTGCACAACAGAGCGAATGTCCTAAGACTCTTTCACAGCGTAACATCATTAACTGTTATTCGCTCTAAGGACCTCAATTTGATCGACTTCCCTGAGGAATCGAGAAAAAACATGAACGAGATTGACAATGTCAGGGTAACTAAGCCTGATTTGGACATCATTCTTTGTGGCGACCTTAATATCCACTGCTTCAATAATAATCTAACTCTGATAGCGAACTCTGTATTTAAATCTGAGAAAACTGTACTACGAGGCCTGACATGGAGAAAGGAACTAGCCTTAAGAAAAATTGTGCTAATAAACGGATTTGCAGTGGGAGACATACCACCTACCCTGACCTGGAAGAGGGATAGTGAGAAACAGATACTGGTCTACATCTTTCTCTCAGAAAACCTGTATGAAAACTTAAAGCACATGGTGGTTATTCATACCATGCTTAGTGACCACATCTTGAAGATGCGAATATCAGGTAGGTCGACCAAAGGACCTCCTCTGATTAGATAAAGGCCTTGGCATACTCCCCGGACTGCTGAGAATGACACGCAAAATATCTTTTCACTAACAGTAGCCCTCACAGCCGCTTCAAAGCAAGTCAACCTGGACTACTCAAAGCAACTCTGCTTGTACACAGAAAGGAGAGCTTTTGGCGGGAAAAACATAAGTCATTTCCATAAGTTTGACTTGTCTGTGTACACGAGGAAGAAACACCTTAATTGTCTAAAAAGCATCATCACTAACCCTGGAAGCCCTCAAGAAAGACAAACAAAATTATAAAAACTGGTTAAAACAATACAAATACACTTTAATTCAACAGGACGCAGAGTCCATGTTAAAGCTTGTGGCAACAAAAACTCTGGAGAGATGTGGTGTATCTCCAACTCGATGGACGCCCCTTGGCATTCTCTACTTGCAAATCCAATTCAGGCAGGAGAGCAGATAACACACTTTAGCACCCTCTTCTGTAGTGCGACAGCTGAACAGGTGGATTGTCAAGATTTGAATTTGTCCACTTGGTTCTTCGGAACAAGAAGGGAAGACATTCTAGAGTTAATAAAAAAATTCTAGTAACTCGAGAGTGGCTGGACCATACGGGCTCACAAACATGACTCTTAACAAGAACCCTGAAGTATGGGCAACCTTCATGTACGACCTGTTGAATCAAATAAAGCTGAAGAAAAAAAAAAATACCGGCCTCTTGGACGACTTCAGTTGTAGTCCCGATCTTCAAGAAGCTAATTATAGTCCTATCACCCTTTTTGATGTGATTGGAAAAATATTTGCAGCTCTTATCCTGAAACATCTCATTGCTTGGAGCAAGGAAACGAATCATCATTCCCGATGGCAGGCTAGTTTTGAAAAGGAATTGGTACAGCTTTGAACTTGTTCTTGATCAACCTTTTAAAGAGGAGAACCACATTAAAGAACAGTAAAAAGATGGACCTGGCCTCAGTAGACCTGTCGCAGGCTTTTGATTCAGTGAAACTTGGGGCTGCCCTAATGACTTACGTGAAGCTATAGAGGCACTCCACACGGATACGTCAATCCGAATAAGGCTGAATAAACTGGGCAATCTGACGGACCCCATTATTGGCCTTAAAGAAGGATGTTGTCTTCAATTTGTATACACCTGACATGGAAGACGCATTTAAGAGCATTCAGGGCTTCCCACCGTGTAATATCTGGAACACTGGTAAGTCGACTCTTATACGCGAATGACGTGGTGATAATGGATGAAACACCAATCGCTCTGCAGCAACAGTTAGATGCCCTTGCTTCATACCTATCAGCAAATGACCTGCGGATAAACGCTCTAAAACCCGGCATTTTAATGTTCGGCAGATCGGCAGGAAGAGGAGTAAAGATCACTGGTTGGTCCATAAATGGATCAAAGATTCCAGAGATTACTCAGATTACGTAACTGGGAATATCTATAAATGACATCCCCAATGATGCCCCTAAATAGGTTAACTTGAAAAGGAAAACAAAAAATTTACGTTATCTCCATCTTGACATACGGGGCTGAGGCATCACTCTCACTTAGCTGGAAAGTGTGACCAATTATAGAGGGCCGCTTTCGGAGATATGTTCTTTCTTTGCCGAATGCAACACCAGTAGCAGTAATCAGAAAGGATCTGGGTCTAACATCCTTGTTTACAGTAAAAATCTGGAAGACTCTTTCCTTCTTCCGAAAGTGCCTATTACTGCCATCGGAAGGAGGCTTTAGCTTACTTGGACAGGCCCTCCAAGCGAAAAGTGAAAGTACACTATTGGAATGGAGTGATAAATGTAAAGGAATACTAGAACTTATAGGCCTAACCGACAAATCACTCAAAGAAAATCCAGAGCATGTAAAACGAAGACTCTACGAGCAGGACTGGACTGAAACACTGTAAAAATTGAAACTTTATGGGAGGTACTGCACAGATCTTAGAAGGCGCAGAACCACGTTACCCTATCTGAGCAGATTCCCTTCAGACCACTCATGAAACCAATTCCTAAGATTGTGATTCAATTTGCTGCCCACAAAGGAGGTGCTTGAGGTCAGGAAAGCTTAGGAATTAAGAGACAATTCTTGCAGACTTTGTAGCCCTACAGTAGAATCCCTGTACCACCTTTCATGAACTGCCCGGGAATTGGCAACACTAGATCTAACTTGATGAGGACATTTTTCACTGCAAATCAAACCTTAACGAAAAGAGACATGTAGCTTCAGTTGATGAGGGCTGCACGATCTGGCTAACATTCGCCCTGCTAGAATTTGTGTCAGATATCTTTGGGAAAATTGAAGCTGTGAAGGAAATTGTAACTTGGTCAATTGTTTTTTCTTTGACCAGTATCTAAATGGTTCAAATTCATTGATGTTTTAACATTTTACTTTTCTGTAAATATTTTGATTGTTGGAAGTTGGAAAAGCTGAAAAGCTTCATTTGGAAACTGTATGCTAATGCAAAATGAATGAAAAGAAATAGCAGTGCACCCAGCTTTGTCTGGTTTGACTTGTGTGGTAGGTGCACCTGGATTTTCTAGCTCTCACGGAATGGTGAATAGTTCCTTGGTATTGGAACTTGCATTAGTGATTCTGTTGTCATAAGAGGCGGTTTTGGTTGTAAAGATGGCTGCATTGTAGGCCTTGGAGGCGGTGGCAAGGTGGGTGGCATTAGTTAGAGTGGGGTGTTTCTTATGTAGGTATTCGAGGGCTCTTTTCTTTCTATGGCGTGTAACCAGTTAATCTGTGAACCATGAATTTGTGGGTTTGAAGGGTTTCAGGACTTTGTTTTTGAGAGGGGCATACTGAACTAAAGTCGCAAGAAGGCTCTGGTGGTAGTGGGTTGCAAGGGCGCAGGCACTCTTGAAGTCGGAAGGAGGTGAGTTGAGGAGATCGAGTGGAGTGGGTTTGACAGTTTGTGTGATAGTTCACAGGTGCTTCTGGCTAGGATTTGAGTTGGCGTTAGTGTGGTGCTGGGAGTGAGGTTGGAATGATGCAGTTTGAATTAAATCAAATGGTGATCAGACCAGGCCACTGGGCTGATGTGTGAGATGTCAATGGTGGAGTTAGTTGTCATTATCCAATCGAGAATTCGGCCTTTTGTATGGGTGGGGGTGGTGACAATTTGAGTGATGTTCATGTTCAGGAGGAGTGCTTGGATCACAGATGTGGCCTTGTGATCCACAGGGTCATTGCATTTGGTGGATGGTTTGATGAATGGTGTGATGAGGAGGGGTATATCAGTGTCAGGAGTGTTAGATGTGTTAGGTTATCGATAAAGGAGGAGGATGGTGAAGGATGTCTGCGGGTTGGTCTTGAGTTTTAGTAGAAGCGTTTCATATCCCACGATAGGAGGTATAGGAAGAGTGCGAATGTGGAGGTCAGATTTGGCAATAGGAGCGACTCCACCACCACTGCATTGGTACAGTCGGCCCTGTAGATTGAGTAGTTGGGGAGAATGGCAATGCTGAGCAAGTGGCCCGAGGCACTATGGAGTCAAGATTCTGTCATAGCGAGTAGGTCAATGTGGTAGCGACAAGGTCATGGAACTCTATGGCGTGGGCACCCAGGGAACGGACATTGATGAGCACGCAGTTAAGCAGGGCATTCTGAATGATTGGTATGATGGCCAGTGGATTGGCTGGAGAGGGGGGATAGCGAGGAGGAGTTGGGAGAGCAGAGGTTGTGTGGCCTGGTTAGACAGGCTGTGTTTCTGGATTTGGCTCCAATAGGGTAAGTGAGTCCTTGTAGGTTAGTGGATAGCAGATGTCTTCTGGTGCACAGGTTATATAGTCTTTGTAGGCCCAGTGGAGGATAGGAGAGCGGAGTGGTAGGGTCTGTGCATTTGGGCATGGATGGTGTCAGTCTGTAGTTTTTAGAGGCCCGATCAAGAGGAAGGGGTGGCTGAGGGTCCCCTTGAAAGTGGGGAGGAATAGGCTTAGGAAGGCTCACCCGGTGTGAGGCTCTGGGGCGATGCGCGCGAGCTGTGCGGGAATGCTATGCTGGGCAGCGTGATTCGAGACTGGGGGCATGAAGATAACAGGCTTGGGCAGCAAGGAATCCATGTGGGGAGAGCTTCTGATAAGATGCTGTTGAGGGCAAACAAACTTGTCACAGTGCAAAACAGGGCCAGAGTGGTGCTGAAGATATGCAAGGTAGAAATCTAGAGGGCGGACCATTGGCTGTAACCCCCAATGCGAGATTGGGAAAACGCACACAGTTAGCAGGAGGATTGGCACAATCGCTGGATGGAGCGTGGAATGTAGCCGGTGGCAGGAGCGGGGAAGGCACAGTCAATGTGGTAGCAACGTGGCGAGCTGTGATAGGGGTACCAGAGGACAGGGGGGCCATTGGCATAGCATAGGAATATCGAGTCAAGGCAGGGATGCATAACATGGTTATAGGGCATTGCAATCTTACCTCCCTATAGGCAGGTGGATAATGACTCAGATGGGTGCAGCAGTATGGAGATTCTAGGGCTGGTAATGAACGACTGGGCAAGATGGGGTGGGCAGGAGAAAGAAACATCTGGATTAAAAGGGAGGAGGCCCTGGTGCCCTGACCGTCCCAGACAGGGCCAGACAGGGGGAATCCAAACGGGCCTTTGTAGGAGGCCAGCATCCCCTGCCGGATCCCTGGGACATCCGGTTCTTGTTGCAGTAGTAACCAAGCCCTGGTGGTCGGGGCGGGCCAGGCAGCAGAGGCACTTCGGTAGCCTTGGCCATTTATGAAACATCGACCATTTTTAACTGCCCATGCAGTAGTTTGGTGGCCATGGCTGCAGGCATTTCAGGCAAATCCGATGACATCAGGCAATGCCCAACAGGGAAATTCACAGAAATGTAGCTGGGCTGAATAAAACAATTCCCAACAAGATTTCTCAGCACATTATAGCCGCTCGCAGTTTGCCTTACCGACCAAGGGGAGAAATCACCAGCCCGGTTGCTTGATGTAACGGAGTGAGCAAATTGCTTCTGTGCTTCACAGCTCACCCCACGGGGGGAAGACCTGTACCATTTAACTGCCCATGTAATGGCAAGGGCCTCCAATTCTATAGTTGCTTAATTATATTTCCCGGGAAACAGCTTTCTGCTTGTATAGAGGACTGGGTGTTCTAGCCCATCATAGATTTGTGAAAGGACTGTCCCATTGCCCACCTACGAGGCATCCGTCTGCAGAATCAATTATTTATTACAATTAGGTACTTTAAGCACAGGTTCATTGCAGAGGATGTGCTCGAGTGTATCAAAACTAGCCTGTCCTGTTTGTCCGAACGGATCTTCTGGGGCTCTGTATTCTTCAACTTATTGGTTAGGCAGGATGTGATACTAGAATACTTCGGAATAAACAGCTGATAATAGCCTGTAAGACATAAGAATGCCCTTAAGTCCCTTTTATTCTTAGGAGGCAGTGGGCCTCATTACACGGACGGTGGTAAGGGTTAACAGTCACCTTTTTTCTGGTACCGGTGACCGTTAACCCTTACCGCCTTTCTACGAGGTCCCTTTGCGGGTTGGAGAATTTAACGCCTGCTTTTTGCAGGTGTTAAAAACCAACCCGCAAAGGGACCAGGGAGCTAATTACGGTACCGCAATTTGCGGTGCTGTAATTAGCACCTCCCCCATTCCCATTATGCCCTATGGGGCAAAAATGGGAATGGGGAAGGGCAATGGGGGAAGGGGGAATTACCGCCCCACCGACCTTGGAATAGGGAGGTAATTCCCCTTTGCACCAAGGCGGTGCCAGTATTTTACCGGCCTGGACCAAGGTGCTAATAGCACCTTGGTCCACTGCCGTCTGTGTAATGAGGGCCAGTGTCTCACTAAGAGCCGTGATCAGTCAGGCAGTCAATCAGGCTACAGGTGAGGGTGAGCTCCTTTTACCTTACTTTACACACAACTGGTGACCGACCGCACTTCATAAGTGCTTGAGCCCCAATTCAACATGTGACACGAGGCGCCTCTCGTTCACTTACCAAGAGTTAGTCTTGTGGCTTTGCTTTGCTTGACATATACAAACACACTCCAACTCTGCCTAGTCGTTGGCGGAGAATCCATCTGCAACTATGTGCAAGTACTGCGCAGAGACTGTGGGGCTCAGACGCTTTGATCCGCCTACAGTCAACATCAGTATCGCTGAGTTAAATACGAGTGATTGCAACTGAAAGGAATATTCCTTTGCATTTGACACTGTGCACTCATAATTATTGATGAGACTCCCGAAATCGAAGGCTTAACAAACACTCATATCTCCCCGTTAAAAGAAGATTGCTCTACTACCCAATTGATGCACGGGTAGAAATTGGACTGAAGAAGACGATTTCTCCCCGGAATATCTTAGAGTGCCCTTTGGATAGTGCTGCTCCATATTTATCTGCACACACATCCAAAAGCAATATTACGGAGAGGCTGCCTTCATCAACGGAAGTTCTAAATTGCCCGATAGAATCCCAAGGGCACAACAACTGTGACCGAACCACCATGTCCTTGTTGGAGGACAATAACCCTTAGAGTAACGAAGGATCTGGGGAGCTAAAAGTGGCGCCGAAGTTATATACATTTGGAGCATTGGACCAAAACCAATGTAAGAAGTCCCATTGCACCTCATCTGGTCCTACAGCCTGGAAACCAAGGGGACTGACCCCTGTTATCTTATAGGCAAAGCAACGCTTCTTCTACACACGTTTAATTCCGCTCTGACAATGTCTGGTATGATTGGGCCTTTAGGCAACAATTCCTCCTCAACCCTAAAACACCAAGGCAAAGTGCTCTCATCTTACCCAACAATGGCTTCATCAAATGGAGTAGCAGAGAAAATGAATAGTCACGGAAAACAAATTGGGTCTCTTTCTACCTCTGAGCGGAAGAGCCAGCCCAGGAACTAAACAAATACACCATCCATTGATATCCCGATGGGGAGGGAGTTGAACACCAGCTTTATGCTGGGCAAAGAAGTGGACGGTGGGTTGATCACGCCAACAGGAGTCTTAGAAGCTGTTGATGGAAGTAAAATTTGGGATAATCATTCAAATAACAGGTTGAATTCTGAAACACTTGAAAGAAGTATAGACTTGGAACACACAAGGCCCAGACTGCCTCACTTAAGATCTTTTAGTCGCCCGATCATAGCTACAAAGCGTCGCAGATTAAGAACTTGCACGGCCGATTTAAATGTACCTGAGGCGACAGCCTTGACAGATGGAGATTTGCTACTAGATTTCGTCGCTTCATAAGTTGCGGAAAAAACAACACTCAAACCTTCTATAGATGCCAGTATGATCACGGCTTTCTCTCTCATAATGGCTCCTTTTATGAAGCTTTATGAAAATGTCTCAGACCATCTCACAGACCAAACCACTCTTTTAGCTATGTTATGATATGATATGATATGGCATTTATAACGTGCCTATACACAAGTGTTTCAAGGCGCGACGAATAAAAACAATAAATAAAGACGGCCAACTAGTGGCAAGTGCAGTGGTAAGAGCGGACTTCAGGGTCAGTGCTGGTAGGGGCTGAAGGGATACAGAAACAGCCCCAAGTGCAAGGGTTGCCGGGGGGGCAGTGCAGCTGTGCAACTGGCAGGGAGGGGACCTGGGCCCGAGATCAGAGGGTAGCCAGGTAACCAGTGCCAATTCAGGTTCAGCCAGGAGATCAGCAGGGCAGAGGAAGAGCGAAAGCAGAAGCAGAGAGGAAGGTCTTGAGGTGCTTCTGCAACTGGAGATGGTTCTCCTTAAGTTTCAGAGAGGCAGGAAGGCTGTTCCAGAGGGAGGCCCCTGCCGAGGAAAGAGATCTACCACCAACTCGTTGCTTGGAGAAGCGACTGACCCTGAGAGAGTTGGAGGCGGATGAGAGAAAGAGCTCGAGAAGGAAGATATTTAGGAAGAGAGAGTTGAAGGTATTGAGGTCCCAGGCCCCAGAAGGCCTTGTGGACAATGCAGAGGATTTTGAACTTAATCCTCGCCGCCACTGGGAGCCAGTGAAGAGATTTCAGTCCTGGAGAGATACGATCCCTGGGCTTCAGGCAAGGACAAGTCTTGCAGTCCTGTTTTGGATGAATTGGAGAGGGCGGAGAGTAGAGGCAGGCAGATTTAGGAAGATGCTGTTGCAGTAGTCCAGCCTAGAGAGAACCAGAGCTCTGGAGACAGTGAGCTTATTTGGGAAGAAGAGGAAAGGAAGAATACCTCTGAGGAGGTGCAGCTGGTAGTGTGACTTCTTAGAGACGTCAGAGAAGTGAGGAGAGAAGGATATTGTGGAGTCGAAGATGACCCAAGGGTTTTTAGCCTCACAGGTGGGAGCAGGAAGAGGGCCAAGAGAGGCTGGGCAGAGCGTGACAGGAAAGGAGTGAGTGGGTGTGCCGATGAGGAGAATCTCAGTCTTACTGGCATTAAGGCAAAGATTGTTGGCGGTACACCACTCCTGGATAGCAGACAGACAGTCGGAGATGAGAGAAGGAGAGGAGAAGGCCGAGGGTAGCCTGAAAATGAGCTGGGTATCATCCGCATAGCACTGAATGTTGGGGCACAGAACGGTAATGCAGTGGGCAAGAAATGCCAGGTATTGGTTGAATAGCCAGGGAGAGAGGTTAGACCCCTGGGGAACACCTCACGTAGAGATAAAGATAGAGGAGAGGAAGGAGGTCAGCCAAGCCAGGGCCTGATCGGTGATACCCAGGTTATCATGGAGAGGGTTGAGCAGGATGGCATGGTTGACCATGTCAAAGCCAGAAGAGAGATCAAGTAAGATGAGGACACAGTGGGTGTTGGAATCAAGGTTGGGGAGCAGGTCTTCACGGATGTTCAGGAGAGCAGTTTCCGTGCTTCTGGCAGCTCTCAAGCCAGCCTGATGGTCATGGAGGCAGCCAACAGATTCAGTGTGAAGATTAAGCTGGGAGTTTGCCCAGGAAAGGAGTGATGGAGATTGGACGATAGTTAGCCGGGCAGAAAGGGTCGGCAGAGGGTTTCTTCAGAAGAGGATTTACAAGGGAGTGCTTAAGGGGGCAGGGGAAGACTCCAGTGGCAAAGGAGTGATTGCAGAAATTAGCCAGAGCAGGAGCCAGGGTGTTAATGTGCTCCTTAATGGTTTTGGAGGAACAGGGGTGAACCTGTTTTGACGAGACTTTCATAGATCGGACTTGTCTAGAAACCTTGTCAGAGGAGAACAGGGAGAAAGGCAGAGAAGGAGGGAGGAGAGGGGGCCACAGAAGGGTCAGAGAAAGAGCAGGGAGTAGAGGGGGCAGGAGGAGAGGAAGAGAGAGAGGACAGGATGTTCTGAGTTTTAGAGATGAAATGGGAAGCCAGAACTGTGCAGAGGGCCTGCGAGGGGACAGGAGAGGTAGAAACTGCAGCAGGATTGGCCAGTTCCTTTCAGATTTTAAAGAGTTCGGCCAAGTTGTTAGAAGCCGTGAAGACGCGGGCTTGGATATGGGCTCTCTTCTTGGTGCGGACAGAGAGCCGGTATTGCCTTTGGAACAGGCGACAGGCCAGTTTGTCAGAGGATGTACTGGAAGCACGCCATTTCCTCTTGCCCACCCTGCACTTGCGTTTATTTGTGACGAGGTCTGAGTCATACCAAGAGTTGCACTTGGCTTCGGGTTTCAAGCGGATCCTCATGACAGTGGCAAGAACATTGAGAGTATCAGATATAGCAGAGTGGAGCATGGAAAGGGCTGTGTCAGGATGTGAATCAGCCAGAGGAGGCGGAGGGGGTGAGAAGGTGGTGGGGAAAGCCTCAACTGACAGACGCTTCATGGGACGGATGACCGAGAAGGTAGGTGGCAGTGCTGGAGTTGGCTTGGCCTGAGGGGTAGAGAGAGTGAGATAGGAGGAAAGGAGAAAGTGATCACTCCAGGAGAGAGGAGTGGTGAGAGGGAGTTACATTCAAAAATGGTCTTTGTCGAAGGCTTCATTTCAGCCCTGCAGGAAAACATGGATGAAAATACTCAGAGCACATAACTAATTTCCTAAAGACCATTTTGGATCCTATAATAAAATAAAAAGATATAAGAAAATCTTTGCTATTATCTCATCAGAAAGCCCCCCCCCCCTCTTGACACAAGAAACAAACGACAACAACAGTCAAGCACAAACTAATGAGGCTATTCTAAGAGTGGACAACACATCTGTCCCCACTTGAAGTGGATGCACACAATGCAATTAGGAAAGCCCCCCTCTTGACACGAGTAATAAGTTACAACAGCCAAGCATGAACGGAAGAGGACATTTTAAGCATGGACGACCCATGGTCCTCTTTGAAGTGGATGTACCAAGTGTAAGTAACCTGGATGACAAACAGGATTCAGAGACCTCCAAAACACTAAAAGTCCGGTACGCCAAAGGAAACAGACCCAATGGATGTTCAAGCACGACTGGGCCTAAAAAAGATAAGAACGCAAAGGGCACTCTAAATAAATCTGAAATACGTACAGCCCTGCCCTTCCACTAATTCCGGCTAAAACGTATGATATTTTCTCAAAACTACCTGAAATATCAAGCAGTTCAGGGAATATGGAAAGACAAATTAACATCAAAAGGGCTGTCTTGAAAAAAGCACCATCTAAACAAGGGGACCCTAACGCAAAGAGCTTATCGTCTGTAGCAACACAACAGGTCGTGTTAGTTAAGACCCTTAAGGAAGTTGATCCTACGACGCTTAACATATGAGACAACATACGAGATACCAAAATGATTGAACGACATGAAGATCAAATTGGTGCTGCCCCCACAAAATCAATGGACGACTCGCACATCAGTATAGAAACGGAATGTGAAGCTCAAAGTCCAAGTAAAGGAATGCATATGTTGGCACCAACCGGCAATGCAGTGACATGTCACAAAAGGATGCTCTAAAGGAGTCTGACAACTTGATTAACCTCTCTACCTATTCGGGCGATTGGGAAGAACTTTCACCAACCAGGGAATCGTTAATAGAATGTTTGGGTGTTCTTAGATCAAACAGTCGGCACAGTGCTGAGACAAATTATATAACAGATGCAGTTAAAATTGATGACCAAGAAGATGAACCCGAGTGGCTGACGGACCGCGGTGATACACAAAAGTGCAACTCTTCACTGACTCCGAATTCATGGCCTTGAGAAAAGGTAAGACCCTTGCAGATAAGCGAGAAATGTCATTTAAGACTGGGAGGGGCGGCTATAGAACGCTAGAACAAAGAAGCCGGGACCTCAATGGGCAAGCCACTTGGACAGACAAACATAAACCCTTATGGGCTCCCAGAGAAGACAGGAAGCCTGACCAATTTAATTGATCGTATAGAGTTGCAGTACCAAAAGGTGAAGACACTGAATTCTTCTTGAAAGAATACTGCACAACAGAGCGAATGTCCTAAGACTCTTTCACAGCGTAACATCATTAACTGTTATTCGCTCTAAGGACCTCAATTTGATCGACTTCCCTGAGGAATCGAGAAAAAACATGAACGAGATTGACAATGTCAGGGTAACTAAGCCTGATTTGGACATCATTCTTTGTGGCGACCTTAATATCCACTGCTTCAATAATAATCTAACTCTGATAGCGAACTTTGTATTTAAATCTGAGAAAACTGTACTACGAGGCCTGACATGGAGAAAGGAACTAGCCTTAAGAAAAATTGTGCTAATAAACGGATTTGCAGTGGGAGACATACCACCTACCCCGACCTGGAAGAGGGATAGTGAGAAACAGATACTGGTCTACATCTTTCTCTCAGAAAACCTGTATGAAAACTTAAAGCACATGGTGGTTATTCATACCATGCTTAGTGACCACATCTTGAAAATGCGAATATCAGGTAGGTCGACCAAAGGACCTCCTCTGATTAGATAAAGGCCTTGGCATACTCCCCGGACTGCTGAGAATGACACGCAAAATATCTTTTCACTAACAGTAGCCCTCACAGCCGCTTCAAAGCAAGTCAACCTGGACTACTCATAGCAACTCTACTTGTACACAGAAAGGAGAGCTTTTGGCGGGAAAAACATAAGTCATTTCCATACGTTTGACTTGTCTGTGTACACGAGGAAGAAACACCTTAATTGTCTAAAAAGCATCATCACTAACCCTGGAAGCCCTCAAGAAAGACAAACAAAATTATAAAAACTGGTTAAAACAATACAAATACACTTTAATTCAACAGGACGCAGAGTCCATGTTAAAGCTTGTGGCATCAAAAACTCTGGAGAGATGTGGTGTATCTCCAACTCGATGGACGCCCCTTAGCATTCTCTACTTGCAAATCCAATTCAGGCAGGAGAGCAGATAACACACTTTAGCACCCTCTTCTGTAGTGCGACAGCTGAACAGGTGGATTGTCAAGATTTGAATTTGTCCACTTGGTTCTTCGGAACAAGAAGGGAAGACATTCTAGAGTTAATAAAAAAATTCTAGTAACTCGAGAGTGGCTGGACCATACTGGCTCACAAACATGACTCTTAACAAGAACCCTGAAGTATGGGCAACCTTCATGTACGACCTGTTGAATCAAATAAAGCTGAAGAAAAAATACCGGCCTCTTGGACGACTTCAGTTGTAGTCCCGATCTTCAAGAAGCTAATTATAGTCCTATCGCCCTTTTTGATGTGATTGAAAAAATATTTGCAGCTCTTATCCTGAAACATCTCATTGCTTGGAGCAAGGAAACGAATCATCATGCCCGATGGCAGGCTAGTTTTGAAAAGGAATTGGTACAGCTTTGAACTTGTTCTTGATCATCCTTTTAAAGAGGAGAACCACATTAAAGAACAGTAAAAAGATGGACCTGGCCTCAGTAGACCTGTCGCAGGCTTTTGATTCAGTGAAACTTGGGGCTGCCCTAATGACTTACGTGAAGCTATAGAGGCACTCCACACGGATACGTCAATCTGAATAAGGCTGAATAAACTGGGCGATCTGACGGACCCCATTATTGGCCTTAAAGAAGGATGTCGTCTTCAATTTGTATACACCTGACATGGAAGACGCATTTAAGAGCATTCAGGGCTTCCCACCGTGTAATATCTGGAACACTGGTAAGTCGACTCTTATACGCGAATGACGTGGTGATAATGGATGAAACACCAATCGCTCTGCAGCAACAGTTAGATGCCCTTGCTTCATACCTATCAGCAAATGACCTGCGGATAAACGCTCTAAAATCCGGCATTTTAATGTTCGGCAGATCGGCAGGAAGAGGAGTAAAGATCACTGGTTGGTCCATAAATGGATCAAAGATTCCAGAGATTACTCAGATTACCTAACTGGGAATATCTATAAATGACAGCCCCAATGATGCCCCTAAATAGGCTAACTTGAAAAGGAAAACAAAAAATTAACGTTATCTCCATCTTGACATACGGGGCTGAGGCATCACTCTCACTTAGCTGGAAAGTGTGACCAATTATAGAGGGCCGCTTTCGGAGATATGTTCTTTCTTTGCCGAATGCAACACCAGTAGCAGTAATCAGAAAGGATCTGGGTCTAACATCCTTGTTTACAGTAACAATCTGGAAGACTCTTTCCTTCTTCCGAAAGTGCCTATTACTGCCATCGGAAGGAGGCTTTAGCTTACTTGGACAGGCCCTCCAGGCGAAAAGTGAAAGTACAATATTGGAATGGAGTGATAAATGTAAAGGAATACTAGAACTTATAGGCCTAACCGACAAATCACTCAAAGAAAATCCAGAGCATGTAAAACGAAGACTCTACGAGCAGGACTGGACTGAAACACTGTAAAAATTGAAACTTTATGGGAGGTACTGCACAGATCTTAGAAGGCGCAGAACCACGTTACCCTATCTGAGCAGATTCCCTTCAGACCACTCATGAAACCAATCCTAAGATTGTGATTCAATTTGCTGCCCACAAAGGAGGTGCTTGAGGTCAGAAAAGCTTAGGAATTAAGAGACAATTCTTGCAGACTTTGTAGCCCTACAGTAGAATCCCTGTACCACCTTTCATGAACTGCCCGGGAATTGGCAACACTAGATCTAACTTGATGAGGACATTTTTCACTGCAAATCAAACCTTAACGAAAAGAGACATGTAGCTTCAGTTGATGAGGGCTGCACGATCTGGCTAACATTCGCCCTGCTAGAATTTGTGTCAGATATCTTTGGGAAAATTGAAGCTGTGAAGGAAATTGTAACTTGGTCAATTGTTTTTTCTTTGACCAGTATCTAAATGGTTCATTTTACTTTTTCTGTAAATATTTTGATTGTTGGAAGTTGGAAAAGCTGAAAAGCTTCATTTGGAAACTGTATGAAAAGAAATAGCAGTGCACCTGGCTTTGTCTGGTTTGACTTGTGTGGTAGGTGCACCTGGATGTTCTAGCTCTCACGGAATGGTGAATAGTTCCTTGGTATTGGAACTTGCATTAGTGATTCTGTTGTCATAAGAGGCGGTTTTGGTTGTAAAGATGGCTGCATTGTAGGCCTTGGAGGCGGTGGCAACGTGGGTGGCATTAGTTAGAGTGGGGTGTTTCTTATGTAGGTATTCGAGGGCTCTTTTCTTTCTATGGCGTGTAACCAGTTAATCTGTGAACCATGAATTTGTGGGTTTGAAGGGTTTCAGGACTTTGTTTTTGAGAGGGGCATACTGAACTAAAGTCGCAAGAAGGCTCTGGTGGTAGTGGGTTGCAAGGGCGCAGGCACTCTTGAAGTCGGAAGGAGGTGAGTTGAGGAGATCGAGTGGAGTGGGTTTGACAGTTTGTGTGATAGTTCACAGGTGCTTCTGGCTAGGATTTGAGTTGGCGTTAGTGTGGTGCTGGGAGTGAGGTTGGAATGATGCAGTTTGAATTAAATCAAATGGTGATCAGACCAGGCCACTGGGCTGATGTGTGAGATGTCAATGGTGGAGTTAGTTGTCATTATCCAATCGAGAATTCGGCCTTTTGTATGGGTGGGGGTGGTGACAATTTGAGTGATGTTCATGTTCAGGAGGAGTGCTTGGATCACAGATGTGGCCTTGTGATCCACAGGGTCATTGCATTTGGTGGATGGTTTGATGAATGGTGTGATGAGGAGGGGTATATCAGTGTCAGGAGTGTTAGATGTGTTAGGTTATCGATAAAGGAGGAGGATGGTGAAGGATGTCTGCGGGTTGGTCTTGAGTTTTAGTAGAAGCGTTTCATATCCCACGATAGGAGGTATAGGAAGAGTGCGAATGTGGAGGTCAGATTTGGCAATAGGAGCGACTCCACCACCACTGCATTGGTACAGTCGGCCCTGTAGATTGAGTAGTTGGGGAGAATGGCAATGCTGAGCAAGTGGCCCGAGGCACTATGGAGTCAAGATTCTGTCATAGCGAGTAGGTCAATGTGGTAGCGACAAGGTCATGGAACTCTATGGCGTGGGCACCCAGGGAACAGACATTGATGAGCACGCAGTTAAGCAGGGCATTCTGAATGATTGGTATGATGGCCAGTGGATTGGCTGGAGAGGGGGCATAGCGAGGAGGAGTTGGGAGAGCAGAGGATGTGTGGCCTGGTTAGACAGCCTGTGTTTCTGGATTTGGCTCCAATAGGGTAAGTGAGTCCTTGTAGGTTAGTGGATAGCAGATGTCTTCTGGTGCACAGGTTATATAGTCTTTGTAGGCCCAGTGGAGGATAGGAGAGCGGAGTGGTAGGGTCTGTGCATTTGGGCATGGATGGTGTCAGTCTGTAGTTTTTAGAGGCCCGATCAAGAGGAAGGGGTGGCTGAGGGTCCCCTTGAAAGTGGGGAGGAATAGGCTTAGGAAGGCTCACCCGGTGTGAGGCTCTGGGGCGATGCGCGCGAGCTGTGCGGGAATGCTATGCTGGGCAGCGTGATTCGAGACTGGGGGCATGAAGATAACAGGCTTGGGCAGCAAGGAATCCATGTGGGGAGAGCTTCTGATAAGATGCTGTTGAGGGCAAACAAACTTGTCACAGTGCAAAACAGGGCCAGAGTGGTGCTGAAGATGTGCAAGGTTGAAATCTAGAGGGCGGACCATTGGCTGTAACCCCCAATGCGAGATTGGGAAAACGCACACAGTTAGCAGGAGGATTGGCACAATCGCTGGATGGAGCGTGGAATGTAGCCGGTGGCAGGAGCGGGGAAGGCACAGTCAATGTGGTAGCAACGTGGCGAGCTGGGATAGGGGTACCAGAGGACAGGGGGGCCATTGGCATAGCATAGGAATATCGAGTCAAGGCAGGGTTGCATAACATGGTTATAGGGCATTGCAATCTTACCTCCCTATAGGCAGGTGGATAATGACTCAGATGGGTGCAGCAGTATGGAGATTCTAGGGCTGGTAATGAACGACTGGGCAAGATGGGGTGGGCAGGAGAAAGAAACATCTGGATTAAAAGGGAGGAGGCCCTGGTGCCCTGACCGTCCCAGACAGGGCCAGACAGGGGGAATCCAAACGGGCCTTTGTAGGAGGCCAGCATCGCCTGCCGGATCCCTGGGACATCCGGTTCTTGTTGCAGTAGTAACCAAGCTCTGGTGGTCGGGGCGGGCCAGGCAGCAGAGGCACTTCGGTAGCCTTGGCCATTTATGAAACATCGACCATTTTTAACTGCCCATGCAGTAGTTTGGTGGCCATGGCTGCAGGCATTTCAGGCAAATCCGATGACATCAGGCAATGCCCAACAGGGAAATTCACAGAAATGTAGCTGTGCTGAATAAAACAATTCCCAACAAGATTTCTCAGCACATTATAGCCGCTCGCAGTTTGCCTTACCGACCAAGGGGAGAAATCACCAGCCCGGTTGCTTGATGTAACAGAGTGAGCAAATTGCTTCTGTGCTTCACAGCTCACCCCACGGGGGGAAGACCTGTACCATTTAACTGCCCATGTAATGGCAAGGGCCTCCAATTCTATAGTTGCTTAATTATATTTCCCGGGAAACAGCTTTCTGCTTGTATAGAGGACTGGGTGTTCTAGCCCATCATAGATTTGTGAAAGGACTGTCCCATTGCCCACCTACGAGGCATCCGTCTGCAGAATCAATTATTTATTACAATTAGGTACTTTAAGCACAGGTTCATTGCAGAGGATGTGCTCGAGTGTATCAAAACTAGCCTGTCCTGTTTGTCCGAACGGATCTTCTGGGGCTCTGTATTCTTCAACTTATTGGTTAGGCAGGATGTGATACTAGAATACTTTGGAATAAACAGCTGATAATAGCCTGTAAGACATAAGAATGCCCTTAAGTCCCTTTTATTCTTAGGATGCAGTGGGCCTCATTACACGGACGGTGGTAAGGGTTAACAGTCACCTTTAATGGTACCGGTGACCGTTAACCCTTACCGCCTTTCTACGAGGTCCCTTTGCGGGTTGGAGAATTTAACGCCTGCTTTTTGCAGGTGTTAAAAACCAACCCGCAAAGGGACCAGGGAGCTAATTACGGTACCGCAATTTGCGGTGCCGTAATTAGCACCTTGTAACGCTCACCTGATTCCCGTAGGGGCGCCGGTCTTGACTGGGCGTATACCGTATCTTCAAAGGTGATGTGTAAACACGGCTGGCTCTTTGGACTGGACCTCTGTGCACTGTATGTCTGACTTGAAGGGTAAGATGTCTGCAGATAGAAAATATGGGATTAAGGAACTGGATTATTGAATGTCTCTCTCTTCTTCCCTTTCTCTTCTCCTGTAGAACCCCAAAGGTTAACGCTCTCACCTTAGGTAAGTGAACGCCGTGCTCTCCATCTGCCTCGGGGCAGGGTGCTGTAACCAGTTTCTTCACTGGATAAGGGGAGCAGGCCTCTTGACTTCAGAGGACTGCTGTCCGTCGTTTACTGCACGAACGGTAAGTTTCGAGTAATTCTAATGTCTTTAAAGTCTTTAGTAATGATGTCTCTTGTTTTGCAGGGTTCCGGCGATGGCGGATGACGGGCTGAAGTGAGTTGCAAAATGGAGCCCGTGTGATGAATAGAAGCGCCTGGAAGCACGTAAGTAAGCGCTTATTGCCTGCTTCACGATGCGCTCTAACTGTCTTTTTATTTTGCAGGTACAAGGTCGGAGCGGCTGCAGGGTGCCGGAATACCCACTGGGTTTGATGTGGAATGGAGTAATGGCACGTGAGTATTAAAGTTCCCCAATGTCTTTAAACGCACCTTGTTTTGTCTTTCAGATGCGGGATGCAGCGCCGAAGGCCTCCGGAGCGTGCGAAGAGTTGCTAAGCCTTTGTCTTTCAGATGCCGGAATGCAGTGTGAAGACCTCCGGAGCGCACGAAGAGTAGGTAAGCCTTTGTCTTTCAGATGCCAGAATGCAGCGCGAGGCGTTGGAGACAGCCGATGGACCAGGTAAGTGAAGAGCTGTCACTGAAGACCGTAATGCTAACCTGTTCTTTCTTGTCTTTATAGGTGTTGCTGAAGACTGGATTCAGGATGATAAGTCTTTTCCCTTAGGCCCAGGATCAGATGCAGAAGACACGATGAGCGTTCTGCTGCAGAGGATGCAGAATAACGCAAAGCAAGATTCATCCATCGGGTGTGGTTTAAATAGCCTCCTGTAGTGCTTAGGTGTCTCCTTCCTCAGCCACGCCTAGGTAAGAAAAGAGTTCCTGCTTTCCAGAAGAGTTCCAGTGTTCTGAATCTAGGGAGTGGCTCCTGCCCCACCCAACAGGAAAAGTAGTTCCAAACAGAAGAGGATCAGAGGCTCAACTGGCAGGCAAGTAAGCAGCATGGTCTGCTGCAGGTAAGTCCACCCAAGCATTATGAGCCCGGCGCTTCCAGCGCTGGGACTGGGCATATTTATGAGCCTGGTGCCACTGGCGCCAGGACTGGGTCCAAAAGGTCCCAATTGGGACTGGTTGGCACTCGGAACCTGGGTTATGGATCTGCTTCCAAGGGAGTTGGGAAAACCCCGACCTCTTGGAAGCAGAGATCATGACAGTACCCCCCCTCAAGGCCCCTCCCAAACCGGGCTTCTCCGGGGGTTTTGGCTTGTCAGGAAATGTTCGGTGAAATCTTTTGATTAGGCGAGGAGCGTGGACATATTCAGCAGGTTCCCAGGATCTCTCTTGGGGGCCGTAGCCTTTCCAGTCAATTAGGTAAAATAGTTTAGATTTGGAGATCTTGGAGTCCAGAATGTTTTTGACTTCAAACTCGAGTTCTCCATCAACTAGGATAGGTTTTGGAGATTTAGTTAGTCGGGTTTGAGGTTGCACGGGTTTTAATAGAGAGACGTGGAAGACCGGATGTATCTTCATGTGCGGGGGCAAGTCCAACTTGACCGCTACTGGGTTTACTATGGTAGTGATGGAATAGGGACCAAGGTATCTTGGGTTGAATGTGCGAGGCCCTTTAAGAGGTAGATACTTGGTGGATAACCAGACTTGATCCCCTACTTGATATTGAGGGGCTTCCTTCCGATGTTGATCTGCTCCTTTCTTGTATTGTTCTTTAGCCCTTTGAAGGTGAGAAACAGCTTCCTTAAAGGCTTGGGTGATTGTAGAATGCAGGTAGTCTACTGCTGGTGTTTCAAGATCTTGGATGGGATCCAACTCCGAGGTTCGAGGGTGACTGCCGTACAAAAGAAAAAACGGGGTTTTCCCAGTTCCCGAATAGACAGAGTTATTGTAGGCATATTCGGCTATCCAAAGGATGTCTTTCCAAGTTTTTTCAGTTTGTTGCAGCATGCAGCGTAAATACTGTTCCAGAGTTTGATTGGTCCTCTCGGTTTGTCCGTCGGTCTGAGGGTGGTGACTGGTTGATAGTCTCACATCAATTTGAGCCGACCGACAGCAACTTCACCAAAAATGAGAAATAAATTGACTACCTCGATCCGAAATTAGAACCGAAGGAAAACCGTGCAGTCGGACGATGTTTTCGAGAAATTCTTGGGCCAGAGTTGCTGCTGTTGGCAAGCCTTTGAGCGGAATGAAATGCGCCATCTTGGAGAATAAGTCCACGATTACTAGAATCGTATTGTATCCGGAGCATGGAGGTAGATCGGTGATGAAGTCCATAGAAAGCGTATGCCAAGGGCGAGGTGGAATGTCAATAGGGCGTAAGAGGCCTGCTGGTCTTTCCTTTTGACTCTTGTTTTGGGCGCATACTCCACAGGACATTATAAAGTCTCTGATATCTTTTTTCCAAGACGGCCACCAGAAGTAGCGCTTGATCTTTTCTGTGGTCTTGGCCATACCGGGATGTCCTTCCATTAAAGAATCGTGATAACAAGAGATTACTTTTTTCTGTAAATCTGTGCTGGGTAGGTATAATCGTTCTTGGAAATACAATAAGTTGTCCTTTACTGTAAAGTCCTTTCCCTGCAGATGCCAATTCTGTATTTCTGCTGGAGTTACAAGTTGTCTGGCTTTATCCTTAACTTCCTCTATGGATTCTGTGGCGATTACACCCAGAATTTTTTGTTCGGGAATGATTGGTACAGGTTTAGGATTGATCAAGTGTTCTTCCACTCCCATCCGAGAAAGGGCATCAGCTTTACCGTTCTTTGTACCAGGTCGATAGGTAATTATGAAGTCAAACTCGGCAAAGAATAATGCCCAACAGAGTTGTCTAGAGGATTGGGCTTTTGCGGTTTTCAAATATTGCAGGTTTCGGTGATCCGTAATCACAGTAACGGTGTGTCGGGCCCCCAGCAGATAATGCCGCCAAGCCTTAAAGGCAGACTTGATAGCCAGAAGTTCCTTGTCAGTAATCGTGTAATTGATTTCGGGAGGCGAGAATTTGCGGGACCAAAATGCCATGGGATGCAACTGATTGGTTACCGGGTCCTTTTGTGATAGAACTGCCCCCATGGCAAGGCTTGAAGCATCGGTTTCCACGATGTAGGGGAGTTCGGGGCGAGGGTGTTTTAAGATTGGTGCAGAGATAAATTTAGTCTTCAAATCCTGGAAAGCTTGTTCCGCCTCGGTAGACCATTCAAAACGTTTGTTTTTCTTTAACAAGGCAGTGATGGGCTGGACTATTCGAGAGAATTCGGGGATAAACCTGCGGTAAAAGTTAGCGAAGCCTAACATGCTTTGCACACCTTTTACGGAGGATGGTGATGGCCATTTGAGAACTGCATCGACCTTCTTTGAATCCATACGCACTCCGCCAGGTGATAATATGAATCCCAAGAATTCAACTTCAGTCACGTTGAAAACACATTTTTCCAACTTAGCGAAAAGTTTGTGTTGACGCAATCTTTCGAGGACCATTTTCACGTGTTTCCGATGTTCAGATTCTGATGAAGAATAAACGAGGATGTCGTCAATGTAAACAACAACACACACATCTATGAGCTCTCTGAGGACATCGTTCATAAAATATTGAAAGGCGGCCGGGGCATTGCAAAGTCCGAAGGGCATGACCTGATATTCAAATAGCCCATACTTGGTGCGGAAGGCCGTCTTCCATTCATCGCCCTCTCTTATTCGTACCAAGTGGTAAGCTCCTCTAAGATCCAGCTTTGTATATATGCATGCTTTTCTGACTTGGTCCAGGAGTTCAGGGATCAAAGGTAACGGATATCTATTCTTAACGGTGATCTGGTTCAGGGAGCGATAATCTATACAAGTTCTAAGGTCTCCTTCCTTTTTTGGAACGAAGAACAAAGCTGAAGAAGCAGGGGACTTGGAAGGACGAATAAACCCATTTGCCAGGTATTGATCCAGGTATTGTCGAAGGTGAAGGTTCTCAGGCTCGGTGAGGGCATAAATTCTACTACAAGGAGGAGTAGATCCAGGTATCAGGTCTATCTGGCAGTCATAAGACCTATGAGGAGGTAGAGAGTTAGCCTGATCCTTCCGGAAAACATCTTGGTATTCTTGGTATTCGGGAGGTAACTGGGGAGTCTCTGAAGAAATTGCTGCCAGTGCAACACCAGGTGGAGGGTGACAAGTAGAGACACATTCTGGAAACTGGACCGTTCTTGCTCGCCAATCGATCAGAGGATTGTGTTTCTCTAACCAAGGTATTCCTAGAATAATCTGAAACTGAGGGGCCTTGATCACATCGAACACGATCTTCTCATGGTGTCCATCTTGACTTACTAGCGTCACTTCTTGAGTGGTATGCGTTACTGGCCCGGAGGCTATCTCCGTACCATCCACCGTAGTAATGACGTCCTTTACAGCCTTGGGACAAAGAGTTAGATTCATCCTCAAAACCATTTCATGATCCACATAATTGCCGATGGCACCGCTGTCGACGTAAGCTTCAATTGCATGTAATCGATCCGGATTATCAGGGCTAATGAGGACCATAGGTATCACGAAATGCGAGGTCACGGAACTGGTTTTCACGCTCGGCAAGAGGACCTCTATTCTTGTCGGGCGAGGTCGTTTCCCTGCTCAGAGTTTGTAACTTTGGTAATTGCAGCTCCTACTGCCTTCTTGGCAGGTTTCACCGGACAGTCTCGAAGTAAGTGCCCTGAGTTTCTGCAATAGAGGCATAATTGCAACTGTTTTCTCCTTTCCCGCTCCTTTTGTGTTAGAGGACCTTTCAGACCCCCTATTTGCATGGGTTCCCCGGAGTCTACTCCTTTGGAAGGGGTTGGTGGTTTGGAAACTACTCGAGCATCAAACTTGGAACGATCGGCCTTCCTGTTCTGCAGTCTGTGATCTATTTGAACGACTAAGTCTATATAGTCCGAACAATCTTGTGGTGGATTCACTACTTGGGCTAACACATCTTTGAGCTCTCCACGTAGACCTCTATAAAACAGCGTAATCCTTTTGTCCTCAGGCCATTGAGTTTCCACTATCAGTCTGTTGAAAGACGCAATATAAGCCAAAAGGTCTTGATTACCTTGTCGCAACGAAAGAAGCTCATTGTCCAAGGCCTGCCCCTGTGAATGTCTTGCGAACAGTTTTTCCATACTGAGCTGAAAAGCTTCAAAGTCATGGAGGACCGGATCATCTTGATTTACTAGAGGGATCGACCAGTCTGCCGCATTGCCACTAAGGTACGAAAGCACGAAAGCTACTTTAGCTTGATCAGTTGGAAAGGCTGCTGGCCGGCATAAGAAATGCAACCGGCACTGATTGATAAATACTGCAAACCTCTTTGGGTCACCAGAAAATCGTTCGGGCGGAGCCAGAGGTACATTCCCAGGTAGGTTGATCTGCACTGGATTCATAGAGGATGTAGAAGGGAGATTTCCCCCAGATGCGGGTAACGGGGTCTGTCCGGCTTGTGACTGTAGCAATTGTCTAGCGAGATCATCTGTTCGCTCCTTGGAAACAATCAGTTCCCTTCTTAGAGCGTTCGTTTCCTGACGGGCTGCATGCACTTCTGCCCTTAGTTCTCCAAGTAACTGGGCTAGCTGGTCGGTATCCGAAGTTTCCATAGCGCCTGGACGGGAGTTTTGTGGTAGGCTTTGCGTTCTGTAACGCTCACCTGATTCCCGTAGGGGCGCCGGTCTTGACTGGGCGTATACCGTATCTTCAAAGGTGATGTGTAAACACGGCTGGCTCTTTGGACTGGACCTCTGTGCACTGTATGTCTGACTTGAAGGGTAAGATGTCTGCAGATAGAAAATATGGGATTAAGGAACTGGATTATTGAATGTCTCTCTCTTCTTCCCTTTCTCTTCTCCTGTAGAACCCCAAAGGTTAACGCTCTCACCTTAGGTAAGTGAACGCCGTGCTCTCCATCTGCCTCGGGGCAGGGTGCTGTAACCAGTTTCTTCACTGGATAAGGGGAGCAGGCCTCTTGACTTCAGAGGACTGCTGTCCGTCGTTTACTGCACGAACGGTAAGTTTCGAGTAATTCTAATGTCTTTAAAGTCTTTAGTAATGATGTCTCTTGTTTTGCAGGGTTCCGGCGATGGCGGATGACGGGCTGAAGTGAGTTGCAAAATGGAGCCCGTGTGATGAATAGAAGCGCCTGGAAGCACGTAAGTAAGCGCTTATTGCCTGCTTCACGATGCGCTCTAACTGTCTTTTTATTTTGCAGGTACAAGGTCGGAGCGGCTGCAGGGTGCCGGAATACCCACTGGGTTTGATGTGGAATGGAGTAATGGCACGTGAGTATTAAAGTTCCCCAATGTCTTTAAACGCACCTTGTTTTGTCTTTCAGATGCGGGATGCAGCGCCGAAGGCCTCCGGAGCGTGCGAAGAGTTGGTAAGGTAAGCCTTTGTCTTTCAGATGCCGGAATGCAGTGTGAAGACCTCCGGAGCGCACGAAGAGTAGGTAAGCCTTTGTCTTTCAGATGCCAGAATGCAGCGCGAGGCGTTGGAGACAGCCGATGGACCAGGTAAGTGAAGAGCTGTCACTGAAGACCGTAATGCTAACCTGTTCTTTCTTGTCTTTATAGGTGTTGCTGAAGACTGGATTCAGGATGATAAGTCTTTTCCCTTAGGCCCAGGATCAGATGCAGAAGACACGATGAGCGTTCTGCTGCAGAGGATGCAGAATAACGCAAAGCAAGATTCATCCATCGGGTGTGGTTTAAATAGCCTCCTGTAGTGCTTAGGTGTCTCCTTCCTCAGCCATGCCTAGGTAAGAAAAGAGTTCCTGCTTTCCAGAAGAGTTCCAGTGTTCTGAATCTAGGGAGTGGCTCCTGCCCCACCCAACAGGAAAAGTAGTTCCAAACAGAAGAGGATCAGAGGCTCAACTGGCAGGCAAGTAAGCAGCATGGTCTGCTGCAGGTAAGTCCACCCAAGCATTATGAGCCCGGCGCTTCCAGCGCTGGGACTGGGCATATTTATGAGCCTGGTGCCACTGGCGCCAGGACTGAGTCCAAAAGGTCCCAATTGGGACTGGTTGGCACTCGGAACCTGGGTTATGGATCTGCTTCCAAGGGAGTTGGGAAAACCCTGACCTCTTGGAAGCAGAGATCATGACACACCTCCCCCATTCCCATTATGCCCTATGGGGCAAAAATGGGAATGGGGAAGGGCAATGGGGGAAGGGGGAATTACCGCCCCACCGACCTTGGAATAGGGCGGTAATTCCCCTTTCCACCAAGGCGGTGCCAGTATTTTACCGGCCTGGACCAAGGTGCTAATAGCACCTTGGTCCACTGCCGTCTGTGTAATCAGGGCCAGTGTCTCACTAAGAGCCGTGATCTTCTCGGCTTGCGGTCTCACCCAGCCATTCCCCACAAAGAAACACAAATATCTTATCCCTGACTGGGCCAAGTGTCATTTCTTTGGGTTAGCTGTTAAGCCCGCCTGCCTCAGGGTTCTTCTAATTTCAAATATGTGGGGAGATGTTTCGCCCAGGTTTGTCTATGGATTACGATAGCAAGATAGGTGCCACAAAAGCTGGAATAGAATCACAATATCTTACCCATAAGACACTGGAAAATTGCTGGGGCACCATGGAGACCAAATGGTAGGACTCGGAATTGAAATAATCCCCTAGGAGTGAAGAAGGCAGTTTTTTCTTTGTCGGAGGGGTTTAATGGCAACTTCCAATAGTCCTTGGTCAGATCAATCGTGCAAATGAAAACTGTGCATCCCAGTCTGTCAATAAAATCGTCGATCCGAGGTAGCGGGTAATTGTCAAACTGAGATATTGTGTTACGTTTTCAGAAATCTATACAAAATCTCCATGATTGATCTGGTTTTGCAACCAGGACTATTGGCGGGGATCAGGGACTTTCTGATGGTTCTTTAATTCCTGCCTCCAAGATTTTCTCCACCTCCTTGAGGATTATCTCCTGCCTAGACTCTATAGAATTTTATATGGACATAGGTTAACTACCTTCCCGGGAGGGGTTTGAATATGATATGGAAAGTTGTTAACTCTCCAGAGTTGCTCAGCACCGTGTGTGGAGAGTTGAGGGAAGAGTATCAACATAAGCTGCAGTCTGGGGCAGTCCGAGCGTATGAGGGCTGCAATAAAGTCACGAAGACTGAATAATATAGGACTTAAGAAATCGTGCAGAGCCCTTATTCCAGAATGTTCAGAAAACATTAATCGAGCTTGCACAGGCTCTTCCTCTCCCGAGATCCCCTGTAGTGGAAACGGCTAAATCTCCTGCAACTCCAATAAAGAAAAGGACGCCCCCTACGCCAAGTGAAGGCTTGAGGACCCCTACTACTACTGTCCCCTATAGTTTGTATTAGGCCACGGCTCTATTCTCATGATTTGCTTTTCCCAATAGGCCTTTCACCTCTTCTCTAGGTTCCCCCACTCTGGCTCCCAGCTCTCCCCTAGGGTGCGCTAAGCCAGCTCCAACTCTTGGTACTCATTGCCTGTGCTTTTCTGATGTTAGCTATACTCAGTTGTAGAAGTCGTTTCCCTACCTTAACCTACTGTTCTAACCACTGTTGGTACTCATTACCTGTGCTGTTCTGTAGTTCTCTGTACTCTGTTCTAGAATTGTTACCCTAATGTAACCAACTATTCTTAGCCTGTTCCCTTTACTTGTGTATCCCTGTGTTCTCTCTTCTCCCTTCCCCTCCCATCGTACACACCCCTTGCACCTCAGTTACTCAGCCTTGCAAAGTGCCTCTTCTACTCCCTCCCCCACCCACTATGGTGCTCTCTATTTCCCTGTCTTGTCTAATTGCTTCTCCATCTCCTATCCTTCTCCTCTCACTAGGTCTGGTAAGAAGAAGCTTAAGATGGACACCCTGGTCTCCAACCCAGGCCTCCTATCGCTGATACCTATGTCAGTGCTTCCGCCAGAGAGACTCTCACCGACATACTCTTTGTGGTTCCTTCGCCCGACCTATGGATCCTCATATGGTCGCTCTGTTATCTCCTTACTCTTCCTCACCCATTAATGGTGGCACACGCTGGAAGGTCCTCTTAGCCTCCTTCCATTCCTCCAGAGTCATCATTAATGTCTATCTCAATAATACCATCCTGGTACAAGGGCCTCAGACCAACCTTTTACATTTCGATAGGCGCCTCCCTCTCCTCATCAACTTCCTTCCTTCTGCCATCCCGGCTACCTCTGTGCTGGCCCCTCGGCCACCTTCCTCCACCACGCTGGCTCCCTTGCCACCTCCTCCCTCTGCTACCCTAGCTCCCTTGCTGCCATCCTCCCTGGCTCCCTTGCCACCTCCTCCCTCCGCTGCTCTGGCTCCCTTGCCACCCCCTACCTTCTCTACTCTGGCTCCCTTGCCACCCCCTCTGTCCTCTACTCTGGCTCCCTAGCCACTTCCTCCCTCCGCTACTCTTGCTCCCTTGCCACCTCCTCCCTCCGCTACTCTGGCTCCCTTGCTGCCATCCTCCCTGGCTCCCTTGCCACCTCCTCCCTCTGCTACTCTGGCTCCCTTGCTGCCGTCCTCCCTGGGTCCCTTGCCACCCTCGCTCCACCACCCTGGCTCCCTTGCCACCTCCTCCCTCTGCTACTCTGGCTCCCTTGCTGCCGTCCTCCCTGGCTCCCTTGCCACCTCCTCCCTCCGCTGCTCTGGCTCCCTTGCCACCCCCTACCTTCTCTACTCTGGCTCCCTTGCCACCCCCTCTGTCCTCTACTCTGGCTCCCTAGCCACTTCCTCCCTCCGCTACTCTGGCTCCCTTGCCACCTCCTCCCTCCGCTACTCTGGCTCCCTTGCCACCGTCCTCCCTGGCTCCCTTGCCACCTCCTCCCTCTGCTACTCTGGCTCCCTTGCCGCCATCCTCCCTGGGTCCCTTGCCACCCCCTCCCTCCTCTACTCTGGCTCCCTTGCCACCTCCTCCCTCCTCTACTCTGGCTCCCTTGCTGCCGTCCTCCCTGGGTTCCTTGCCACCCCCTCCCTCCTCTACTCTGGCTCCCTTGCCACCCCCTCCCTCCTCTACTCTGGCTCCCTTGCCACCCCCTACCTTCTCTACTCTGGCTCCCTTGCCACTTCCTCCCTCCACTACTTTGGCTCCCTTGCCACCTCCTCCCTCCTCTACTCTGGCTCCCTTGCCGCCGTCCTCCCCGGGTTCCTTGCCACCCCCTCCCTCCTCTACTCTGGCTCCCTTGCCACCCCCTCCCTCCTCTACTCTGGCTCCCTTGCCACCCCCTCCCTCCTCTACTCTGGCTCCCTTTCTACCCCCTCCCTCCTCTACTCTGGCTCCCTTGCCACCCCCTACCTTCTCTACTCTGGCTCCCTTGCCACCCCCTACCTTCTCTACTCTGGCTCCCTTGCCACCCCCTACCTTCTCTACTCTGGCTCCCTTGCCACCCCCTCTGTCCTCTACTCTGGCTCCCTTGCCAATTCCTCCCTCCGCTACTCTGGCTCCCTTGTCGCCTCCTCCTTCCGCTACTCTGGCTCCCTTGCCGCCGTCCTCCCTGGGTTCCTTGCCACCCCCTCCCTCCTCTACCCTGGCTCCCTTGCCACCCCCTACCTTCTCTACTCTGGCTCCCTTACCACCCCCTCCCTCCTCTACCCTGGCTCCCTTGCCACTTCCTCCCTCCGCTACCCTGGCTCCCTTGCCACCCCCTCCCTCCTCTACTCTGGCTCCCTTGCCACCCCCTCCCTCCTCTACTCTGGCTCCCTTGCCACACCTCCCTCCTCTACTCTGGCTCCCTTGCCACCCCCTCCCTCCTCTACTCTGGCTCCCTTGCCACTCCCTCCCTCCTCTACTCTGTCTCCCTTGCTGCCGTCCTCCCTGGGTCCCTTGCCACCCTCGCTCCACCACCCTGGCTCCCTTGCCACCTCCTCCCTCTGCTACTCTGGCTCCCTTGCTGCCGTCCTCCCTGTCTCCCTTGCCACCTCCTCCCTCCGCTGCTCTGGCTCCCTTGCCACCCCCTACCTTCTCTACTCTGGCTCCCTTGCCACCCCCTCTGTCCTCTACTCTGGCTCCCTAGCCACTTCCTCCCTCCGCTACTCTGGCTCCCTTGCCACCTCCTCCCTCCGCTACTCTGGCTCCCTTGCCACTGTCCTCCCTGGCTCCCTTGCCACCTCCTCCCTCCGCTACTCTGGCTCCCTTGCCGCCATCCTCCCTGGGTCCCTTGCCACCCCCTTCCTCCTCTACTCTGGCTCCCTTGCCACCTCCTCCCTCCTCTACTCTGGCTCCCTTGCTGCCGTCCTCCCTGGGTTCCTTGCCACCCCCTCCCTCCTCTACTCTGGCTCCCTTGCCACCCCCTCCCTCCTCTACTCTGGCTCCCTTGCCACCCCCTACCTGCTCTACTCTGGCTCCCTTGCCACTTCCTCCCTCCACTACTCTGGCTCCCTTGCCACCTCCTCCCTCCTCTACTCTGGCTCCCTTGCCGCCGTCCTCCCCGGGTTCCTTGCCACCCCCTCCCTCCTCTACTCTGGCTCCCTTGCCACCCCCTCCCTCCTCTACTCTGGCTCCCTTGCCACCCCCTCCCTCCTCTACTCTGGCTCCCTTTCTTCCCCCTCCCTCCTCTACTCTGGCTCCCTTGCCACACCCTACCTTCTCTACTCTGGCTCCCTTGCCACCCCCTACCTTCTCTACTCTGGCTCCCTTGCCACCCCCTACCTTCTCTACTCTGGCTTCCTTGCCACCCCCTCTGTCCTCTACTCTGGCTCCCTTGCCAATTCCTCCCTCCGCTACTCTGGCTCCCTTGCCACCTCCTCCTTCCGCTACTCTGGCTCCCTTGCCGCCGTCCTCCCTGGGTTCCTTGCCGCCCCCTCCCTCCTCTACCCTGGCTCCCTTGCCACCCCCTACCTTCTCTACTCTGGCTCCCTTGCCACCCCCTCCCTCCTCTACCCTGGCTCCCTTGCCACTTCCTCCCTCTGCTACCCTGGCTCCCTTGCCACCCCCTCCCTCCTCTACTCTGGCTCCCTTGCCACCCCCTCCCTCCTCTACTCTGGCTCCCTTGCCACCCCCTCCCTCCTCTACTCTGGCTCCCTTGCCACCCCTCGCTCCTCTACTCTGGCTCCCTTGCCACCCCCTCCCTCCTCTACTCTGGCTCCCTTGCCATCCCCTCCCGCCTCTACTCTGGCTCCCTTGCCACCCCCTACCTTCTCTACTCTGGCTCCCTTGCCCCCCCCCTACCTTCTCTACTCTGGCTCCCTTGCCACCCCCTGCCTTCTCTACTCTGGCTCCCTTGCCACCCCCTCTGTCCTCTACTCTGGCTCCCTTGCCACTTCCTCCCTCCGCTACTCTGGCTCCCTTGCCACCTCCTCCATCCGCTACTCTGGCTCCCTTGCCGCCGTCCTCCCTGGGTTCCTTGCCACCCCTCCCTCCTCTACCCTGGCTCCCTTGCCACCCCCTACCTTCTCTACTCTGGCTCCCTTGCCACCCCCTCCCTCCCTCCTCTACTATGGCTCCCTTGCCACCGTCCTCTCTGGATACCTTGCCACTCCCTCCCTCTGCTACCCTGGCTCCCTTGCCACTTCCTCCCTCCGCTACTCTGGCTCCCTTGCCCCCTCCTCCTTCCGCTACTCTGGCTCCCTTGCCGCCGTCCTCCCTGGGTTCCTTGCCACCCCCTCCCTCCTCTACCCTGGCTCCCTTGCCACCCCCTACCTTCTCTACTCTGGCTCCCTTGCCACCCCCTCCCTCCTCTACCCTGGCTCCCTTGCCACTTCCTCCCTCCGCTACCCTGGCTCCCTTGCCACCCCCTCCCTCCTCTACTCTGGCTCCCTTGCCACCCCCTCCCTCCTCTACTCTGGCTCCCTTGCCACCCCCTCCCTCCTCTACTCTGGCTCCCTTGCCACCCCCTCCCTCCTCTACTCTGGCTCCCTTGCCACCCCCTCCCTCCTCTACTCTGGCTCCCTTGCCACCCCCTCCCACCTCTACTCTAGCTCCCTTGCCACCCCCTACCTTCTCTACTTTGGCTCCCTTGCCACCCCCTACCTTCTCTACTCTGGCTCCCTTGCCACCCCCTACCTTCTCTACTCTGGCTCCCTTGCCACCCCCTCTGTCCTCTACTCTGGCTCCCTTGCCACTTCCTCCCTCCACTACTCTGGCTCCCTTGCAACCTCCTCCATCCGCTACTCTGGCTCCCTTGCTGCCGTCCTCCCTGGGTTCCTTGCCACCCCCTCCCTCCTCTACCCTGGCTCCCTTGCCACCCCTACCTTCTCTACTCTGGCTCCCTTACCACCCCCTCTGTCCTCTACTCTGGCTCCCTTGCCACTTCCTCCCTCTGCTACTCTGGCTCCCTTGCCGCCGTCCTCCCCGGGTTCCTTGCCACCCCCTCCCTCCTCTACTCTGGCTCCCTTGCCACCCCCTCTGTCCTCTACTCTGGCTCCCTTGCCACTTCCTCCCTCCGCTACTCTGGCTCCCTTGCCACCCCCTACCTTCTCTACTCTGGCTCCCTTGCCACCCCCTCTGTCCTCTACTCTGGCTCCCTTGCCACTTCCTCCCTCCGCTACTCTGGCTCCCTTGCCACCTCCTCCATCCGCTACTCTGGCTCCCTTGCCGCCGTCCTACCGGGTTCCTTGCCACCCCCTCCCTCCTCTACTCTGGCTCCCTTGCCACCCCCTCTGTCCTCTACTCTGGCTCCCTTGCCACTTCCTCCCTCTGCTACACTGGCTCCCTTGCCACCCCCTCCCTCCGCTACTCTGGCTCCCTTGCCACCCCCTCCCTCCGCTACTCTGGCTCCCTTGCCACTCCCTCCATCTGCTACACTGGCTCCCTTGCCACCCCCTCCCTCCGCTACTCTGGCTCCCTTGCCACCCCCTCCCTCCGCTACTCTGGCTCCCTTGCCACCTCCTCCATCCGCTACTCTGGCTCCCTTGCCGCCGTCCTCCCCGGGTTCCTTGCCACCCCCTCCCTCCTCTACTCTGGCTCCCTTGCCACCCCCTCTGTCCTCTACTCTGGCTCCCTTGCCACTTCCTCCCTCTGCTACACTGGCTCCCTTGCCACCCCCTCCCTCCGCTACTCTGGCTCCCTTGCCACCCCCTACCTTCTCTACTCTGGCTCCCTTGCCACTTCCTCCCTCCACTACTTTGGCTCCCTTGCCACCTCCTCCCTCCTCTACTCTGGCTCCCTTGCCGCCGTCCTCCCCGGGTTCCTTGCCACCCCCTCCCTCCTCTACTCTGGCTCCCTTGCCACCCCCTCCCTCCTCTACTCTGGCTCCCTTGCCACCCCCTCCCTCCTCTACTCTGGCTCCCTTTCTACCCCCTCCCTCCTCTACTCTGGCTCCCTTGCCACCCCCTACCTTCTCTACTCTGGCTCCCTTGCCACCCCCTACCTTCTCTACTCTGGCTCCCTTGCCACCCCCTACCTTCTCTACTCTGGCTCCCTTGCCACCCCCTCTGTCCTCTACTCTGGCTCCCTTGCCAATTCCTCCCTCCGCTACTCTGGCTCCCTTGTCGCCTCCTCCTTCCGCTACTCTGGCTCCCTTGCCGCCGTCCTCCCTGGGTTCCTTGCCACCCCCTCCCTCCTCTACCCTGGCTCCCTTGCCACCCCCTACCTTCTCTACTCTGGCTCCCTTACCACCCCCTCCCTCCTCTACCCTGGCTCCCTTGCCACTTCCTCCCTCCGCTACCCTGGCTCCCTTGCCACCCCCTCCCTCCTCTACTCTGGCTCCCTTGCCACCCCCTCCCTCCTCTACTCTGGCTCCCTTGCCACCCCTCCCTCCTCTACTCTGGCTCCCTTGCCACCCCCTCCCTCCTCTACTCTGGCTCCCTTGCCACTCCCTCCCTCCTCTACTCTGTCTCCCTTGCTGCCGTCCTCCCTGGGTCCCTTGCCACCCTCGCTCCACCACCCTGGCTCCCTTGCCACCTCCTCCCTCTGCTACTCTGGCTCCCTTGCTGCCGTCCTCCCTGTCTCCCTTGCCACCTCCTCCCTCCGCTGCTCTGGCTCCCTTGCCACCCCCTACCTTCTCTACTCTGGCTCCCTTGCCACCCCCTCTGTCCTCTACTCTGGCTCCCTAGCCACTTCCTCCCTCCGCTACTCTGGCTCCCTTGCCACCTCCTCCCTCCGCTACTCTGGCTCCCTTGCCACTGTCCTCCCTGGCTCCCTTGCCACCTCCTCCCTCCGCTACTCTGGCTCCCTTGCCGCCATCCTCCCTGGGTCCCTTGCCACCCCCTTCCTCCTCTACTCTGGCTCCCTTGCCACCTCCTCCCTCCTCTACTCTGGCTCCCTTGCTGCCGTCCTCCCTGGGTTCCTTGCCACCCCCTCCCTCCTCTACTCTGGCTCCCTTGCCACCCCCTCCCTCCTCTACTCTGGCTCCCTTGCCACCCCCTACCTGCTCTACTCTGGCTCCCTTGCCACTTCCTCCCTCCACTACTCTGGCTCCCTTGCCACCTCCTCCCTCCTCTACTCTGGCTCCCTTGCCGCCGTCCTCCCCGGGTTCCTTGCCACCCCCTCCCTCCTCTACTCTGGCTCCCTTGCCACCCCCTCCCTCCTCTACTCTGGCTCCCTTGCCACCCCCTCCCTCCTCTACTCTGGCTCCCTTTCTTCCCCCTCCCTCCTCTACTCTGGCTCCCTTGCCACACCCTACCTTCTCTACTCTGGCTCCCTTGCCACCCCCTACCTTCTCTACTCTGGCTCCCTTGCCACCCCCTACCTTCTCTACTCTGGCTTCCTTGCCACCCCCTCTGTCCTCTACTCTGGCTCCCTTGCCAATTCCTCCCTCCGCTACTCTGGCTCCCTTGCCACCTCCTCCTTCCGCTACTCTGGCTCCCTTGCCGCCGTCCTCCCTGGGTTCCTTGCCGCCCCCTCCCTCCTCTACCCTGGCTCCCTTGCCACCCCCTACCTTCTCTACTCTGGCTCCCTTGCCACCCCCTCCCTCCTCTACCCTGGCTCCCTTGCCACTTCCTCCCTCCGCTACCCTGGCTCCCTTGCCACCCCCTCCCTCCTCTACTCTGGCTCCCTTGCCACCCCCTCCCTCCTCTACTCTGGCTCCCTTGCCACCCCCTCCCTCCTCTACTCTGGCTCCCTTGCCACCCCCTCCCTCCTCTACTCTGGCTCCCTTGCCATCCCCTCCCGCCTCTACTCTGGCTCCCTTGCCACCCCCTACCTTCTCTACTCTGGCTCCCTTGCCCCCCCCTACCTTCTCTACTCTGGCTCCCTTGCCACCCCCTGCCTTCTCTACTCTGGCTCCCTTGCCACCCCCTCTGTCCTCTACTCTGGCTCCCTTGCCACTTCCTCCCTCCGCTACTCTGGCTCCCTTGCCACCTCCTCCATCCGCTACTCTGGCTCCCTTGCCGCCGTCCTCCCTGGGTTCCTTGCCACCCCTCCCTCCTCTACCCTGGCTCCCTTGCCACCCCCTACCTTCTCTACTCTGGCTCCCTTGCCACCCCCTCCCTCCCTCCTCTACTATGGCTCCCTTGCCACCGTCCTCTCTGGATACCTTGCCACTCCCTCCCTCTGCTACCCTGGCTCCCTTGCCACTTCCTCCCTCCGCTACTCTGGCTCCCTTGCCCCCTCCTCCTTCCGCTACTCTGGCTCCCTTGCCGCCGTCCTCCCTGGGTTCCTTGCCACCCCCTCCCTCCTCTACCCTGGCTCCCTTGCCACCCCCTACCTTCTCTACTCTGGCTCCCTTGCCACCCCCTCCCTCCTCTACCCTGGCTCCCTTGCCACTTCCTCCCTCCGCTACCCTGGCTCCCTTGCCACCCCCTCCCTCCTCTACTCTGGCTCCCTTGCCACCCCCTCCCTCCTCTACTCTGGCTCCCTTGCCACCCCCTCCCTCCTCTACTCTGGCTCCCTTGCCACCCCCTCCCTCCTCTACTCTGGCTCCCTTGCCACCCCCTCCCTCCTCTACTCTGGCTCCCTTGCCACCCCCTCCCACCTCTACTCTAGCTCCCTTGCCACCCCCTACCTTCTCTACTCTGGCTCCCTTGCCACCCCCTACCTTCTCTACTCTGGCTCCCTTGCCACCCCCTACCTTCTCTACTCTGGCTCCCTTGCCACCCCCTCTGTCCTCTACTCTGGCTCCCTTGCCACTTCCTCCCTCCACTACTCTGGCTCCCTTGCAACCTCCTCCATCCGCTACTCTGGCTCCCTTGCTGCCGTCCTCCCTGGGTTCCTTGCCACCCCCTCCCTCCTCTACCCTGGCTCCCTTGCCACCCCTACCTTCTCTACTCTGGCTCCCTTACCACCCCCTCTGTCCTCTACTCTGGCTCCCTTGCCACTTCCTCCCTCTGCTACTCTGGCTCCCTTGCCGCCGTCCTCCCCGGGTTCCTTGCCACCCCCTCCCTCCTCTACTCTGGCTCCCTTGCCACCCCCTCTGTCCTCTACTCTGGCTCCCTTGCCACTTCCTCCCTCCGCTACTCTGGCTCCCTTGCCACCCCCTACCTTCTCTACTCTGGCTCCCTTGCCACCCCCTCTGTCCTCTACTCTGGCTCCCTTGCCACTTCCTCCCTCCGCTACTCTGGCTCCCTTGCCACCTCCTCCATCCGCTACTCTGGCTCCCTTGCCGCCGTCCTCCCCGGGTTCCTTGCCACCCCCTCCCTCCTCTACTCTGGCTCCCTTGCCACCCCCTCTGTCCTCTACTCTGGCTCCCTTGCCACTTCCTCCCTCTGCTACACTGGCTCCCTTGCCACCCCCTCCCTCCGCTACTCTGGCTCCCTTGCCACCCCCTCCCTCCGCTACTCTGGCTCCCTTGCCACTCCCTCCATCTGCTACTCTGGCTGCCTTGCTAACCACCTCCATGGCTCCCTTGCCACCGTCCTCTCTGGATCCCTTGCCACTCCCGCCCTCTGCTACTCTGGCTGCCTTGCCATCTGCATCCTTATTTATACATTTATTTAGTCATTTATGTAGCGCACAAAGCCCAGAGGCATCTAGACGCTTTGACTTAAGAATTCAGTTACAGTAAGTGCTGGCAATCAACAAATTACAATAGTTACAACACCAGGCTTACTTGAACTCTCGAAAGTGTGGAATATATATTCTTGGAAGAGCTCACCTCTTGTTGCGGGGAGCTGCATTAAAACACATATATGAGACATGATTGGCTCTACCTTGACTCTCTTGCCACCCCCTCCCTCCTCTACTATGGCTCCCTTGCCACCTTTGGCTTTCCTGCCTCCCTCGTCCTCTGCCCCTCGGGCTCCCTTGCCTGATGCCTCTCTCCTGGCTGCCTCACCTCCCTTGGCTGCCACCCCTCTAGCCCCTCTGCCATCCACGTCTTCCTTGGCTCCTGTGCCTCCTCCTCCCCTGACCTCCCAGGCTCCTTTGACACTTCCGGTGGGGACCCCAATACCCCTCCCCGGAAGTCTTTAAAAAGTGAATACCTGCTCCACATTGCAACTCTTAAGTATCGCTCTGCTGTCAAACACTCCTCAGACATCTGCCACCTCCTTGAACTGCTGGATCTAGATGTTCTCATTCTTACCGAGACATGGTTTAAGGCCAGCTCTGTCACGTGTTTTGACACACTTTTTCCTGAAGGCTACAAGATCCTCTCCGAGCCAAGGCCCAACAGGCCTGTAGGCGGAGTGGCCCTGATCTTTCCTGAGTGGATTCCTGTCTCTATCATTCCCACTCAAGACTACTCCTCCTTTGAATGCCTGGTCTGCAGGCTCTCTGTTTCTCTTGGCCCTGCTCTGAACCTGGTCACCTTCTACCAGCGACCTGGCCAGGCTACCCTCTTCCTCTCTGAATGGGCTGACCTCACCTCTTCTCTCCTCTCCTCTACTTGCCAGCTTCTCTTCCTTGGGGATCTCAACATCCACCTGGACTCTCCTGACTCCTCAGGGCTTTTATGCAACATTTGCGACTCTCTCTCTCTTTCCATTCTACCCTCTGCTCTGACCCACTCTGCCGGACACACCTTGGATGCTCTCATCTCCTCTGACATCACTCTCTAACCCTCTCACTACTCCTCTCTCCTGGACTGACCACTTTCTTCTCTCTTCTCACTTGAAGCTTCCTGTTCCCCTGGCAATGGATCACCCAGCACTGCCACCCTCCTTCACCGTTATCCGACCCATGAAGAGAATGTTATTGGTAGCTTTGCCTCCACCTACTCTCCTCCACCTACTCCTGCGACTGACTCCCATCCTGACACCGCCCTTTCCAACCTTCACCTGTCCATCTCTAACACTCTTGACATCCTTGTCCCTGTCCTGTGGATCCGCCAGAAGCCCAAAGCCAAAAAGTGCAATGCTCGGTATGACTCTGACCTGGCTGCCTCTGACAACCTGGCCTGCTGCCTACGTCAAAGGCAATATAGACTCTCCATCCTCTCTAAACAAAATAGTCTACATTCAAGCCTGCATCTCTGCGGCATTCAACAACACGGCCGCACTTTTTAAAATCTGCAGGGAGCTGGCCAATCCAACTGCAGTATCTTCCTCTACCACACCCACCCATGCCCTCTGCTCGGCCCCGGCCTCTCATTTCACCACAGTCAGGACATCCTGTCCTCACTCTCATCTGCTCCCCTCCCTCCACCTCTCTCAGTCAATTACACGGTCGGTGGCCATCTTTAATATAGAGAGCTAGAACTGTTCACGTAGTACATTTTGGCAGACAACTTGGAAGTTATTCCCGATAGTATTAGACCCATGATTATTTCTGAGCAATGTGGACCTGCTCAGCCAAACTGAGAGATACATATTGGCTGCCTAATTCAATATGTATTGAGATCCGTGCACCACTGCACAGCACGCCTCATTCCAGGTGCAGAGAAATGTAACAGAATCACCCCCATCGTACACAAACTACACTGGCTTCCACTCCAGAACACAATACTGTTAAAGACTGTAGACTGCATGTATCATTTACAAAGCAGTCGCAAGTAGCTCACCAGCGTACCTGGTGGCTCAGTTCCACATATCTGGTGGCGCACGCTATTCATGCTCCAAATGGACCAACTGCCTTGAATCTCAACTCACCCACAAAGAGAGGCACCACAAAAAATCCACCCTCTGTAACTCTAACCCAGTATCGGCTTGGAATGGCCCAATTCTCCAATTGCACAAAACTCTCAAAATGTGGCTTTTTCAACAATACCTGACCAAGGACTAATCCTGATGGATGCACAGACTGACTCGCAAACCGCAACTCACAGCAATGCTCTAATGTTAAAAAAAAAACGCCAAAATGTTGGCTAAACACATCCCATACAGCACTCCTCTGCTCTTGAACTAGGTGTGAGCTGTAATCAATAAAACAATTAAATGTATCTGGACTCATCAGGAAGAAAGATTTTGCTGGAAACATATTGGGGTAGTAGTCTGCCCACAGTCACCTACCTCTAAGGAACTACCAGGACCACCCCACTCCCAACCATTCCAGGGAAACATTTGGAGACACCTGCTGCTTGACCACGTGTGCACAGGACCCTGCCTGTGGAAGTGGCATACCTGCACATGTTTGCTGCCAACCTTCCTAACTGGGAAGAAGGACCTGCCTTTCCTCTGTCTCGCAGCATTTAAAGGAGCAGTCTTTGGCACTGTGTACTGCTATTGGGTGGATGGACTTCACGCGGGTAGTTTTGAGGCTCCTCAAGACCCAGTGAGGCTGCCTTTCGCATTCTCCATTTTCTAACAGCTTTTAGCCGCCACCCCAATATCACCTGTCTGTTCTCCAAAGCTTGTGAACCGATCATTGCTTCAGAATCGCACTGCATTGTTACATCCATTCGTTCAGTTGAACCATGAGGAGCTGCACATTGTGGCATAACTCAAGCTTCCTCGAACCCCAATCTGATCGCTGCTTGTTGAGGTGCACCGCTGTTCCCATCAAACTAGCTGTACATGCTTAACAATGACTGGACCCATCAGAAATCTCCCAGAAGCCATTATCAATGCTGTTGAGCCCTCAAATGAAGAATTAAAGCTCTACCACCATGGTTCTGTCCCCCCGGCCTGGTGATCAGGTCCCTATTGACAATTAAGACATTGCTCTGTACTTTTACAAAAGACATTTACTTCAAATTGAACAGGGCTGCAAAGAAATCTGCCCGCAGACCCTCTACATACCCAGAGTACCTTTCAGACAAAGGTCTGCATATGTTGTGTATTTCTTTACAAGGGTGTGCTTGTACAGTTTTGTGTTAGTTTGTCCCCTTAGTTTGATTATAGCTCATATTTTGTATGGAACATTGATTGCGCATTTGTTCTATTTTGTACCTTCAGCGCTATCTTTGTTTTGGGTGCTTCCTTACTGCCCCACACGGTCTTGATGAGTATAGCCTGCACTATCTACCCCCAGCTTGTTTCTTTTAAAAACGACTGACCCTGAGGGAGTTAGAAGTAGAGGAGCAAAGGGCTCGAGAGGGGAGGTATTTACGGAAGGATAATTGAAGGTATTTTGAACCCAGGCCCCAGAAAGCCTTGTGGACAATGCAGAGGCTTTTAAATGTAATATCCTTGCGTCCACTGTGAGCTAATGAAGGGATTTCAGAGCTGGAGAGATATGATCCCTGGGCTTGAGGCCAAGGACAAGTCTCGCAGTCCTGTTCTGGATTAGTTGTAAAGTGCGGAGAGTAGAGGCAGGAAGATTTAGAAAGAAGCTGTTACAGTAGTCCAACCTAGAGCGAACCAGAGCTTGGGAGACAGTGAGCTTCTGGGGAAGGAGAAGAAAGGCAGAGTACCTCTAAGGAGATGCAGTAAAAATATTGACCTTTTAGAGATGTCAGAGATGTGTGCGGAGAAGGAAAGTGTGGAGTCAAAGATGAGCCCGAGGTTCTTAGCCTCTCAGGTAGGGGTAGGAGGAGGGCCAAGGGAGGCCAGCCAGAGAGTGAGGGGAAAGGATGGTGAAGGTGTACCAATGAGGAGGATCTCAGTGTTCTTGGCATTTGGACAAAGATTATTGGCGGCACACCAATTTTAAATGGCGATTAGGCAATCAGAGATGAGGGAAGGAGCGGAGGTGGCTGAGGGAAGCCTGAAAATGAGTTGGGTGTCCTCAGCATAGCACTGGAAGTTTGAGCAGAAAATGGAAATGCAGTAGGAGAGAGTTGCCAGGTCCTGGTTGAAAAGCCAGAGCGAGCGGTTAGACCCCTGGGGAACACCACAGGTAGAGAGGGAGATAGAAGATAGGAAGGATCTCGGGGACAGCACTGTGCTCACTCCTCGTTATTGTGTGCTGTAAGGAACTCATGGTGGCAACAGTAAAGACGGACACAATTGATCACAGTTCAAGGGTGTTTATTGAACATTGTAATGGGTGAGATAAACCCCTAATCTAAACATAAATCTAAGATGGGAGCAAGCTACGACCATCAAATAATAATAAGGCAGTCCTAGTGGCATCTTGTCAAATAAAAAGGGCCTATACTAAAAACAAACTATTGCCAATTCATTACTGCTAAATTACAAAAAGAATGTGGGATAATGTTCACTAGAAAAGAAAGAAGTGTTCACAAAATGATAAGTCAGGATGCTATGGCTGGGTCTCCCTTCCCCATGTTTGAAGCACGGGACAAGGCAGGTCTCTCGAGCACAGCACACTCTTTGGCCTCGTCTGCACAAGGATCACAGTTCAGTTCAACGATATGGAAAACCTTCTTAGGCCAAGTCTCTTTCCTGCAAAAGTATCTTGCCTCAGAACAACTGTGGTGCTTCACAATGACAAACAATCAAAGGTTTTTTTCAGTACTCTTGTACCTTGGGCAATTGTTCTTCATCCCTTGGATCTTCCTCTGTCGGGCTCAGATCCTCCGTACAAAAACGGGCCTCCCTCCGTCGGGTCCACTACGGCCTTTCTTCAACACAGTCAATGTATTCCTAATATAGTTCATGTATTGCTCAGTTTTATCAGAAAGTGGGGTTTATTTCTCTTTAGCTTTCTGTCGGCATCCCTCTGTTGGGTTCACACTTGCCAATTATCACATTTCATAATCGTTGTGGAAAGCGGGGTTCCCTTCCCCTACTTACCCTCTGGCAACGGGTCAGAGAGTTTTGTGACCCTTATAGGACCACTCTGACACTTCATGCCACCCTTTCCTAGGGCCTTCTTATTGCTGTAGTTTTCAAGCAAAACAGGTCCTGGTCAGAGCCTTTCGAATGAGCACCCACATTGTGCCGGATATACACACAAGTTCTTTCTTCTTGCATTCAGAATGTTGCTACTCGCAACCTTGGGTTTAACACAATTCGCTTTGATGTCAGCTTTCTCCGACTCACTGGCTGTGTCGAACCCGCTGGCTTCTTTGCTCTCTGGAGTCAAGGATAGTACCACGTTAGCCAGCTTGCCTCTCGACCTGCGTTATCTAAGCGGGAGGCCCCTGTGTACCATTGACCTCTGTTGCTCCGCACAAGCTGTAACTCCCAGTCTTATGTTTTCCTTTCTGGAAGCTTTGCAGGTCTGAGTTGAAAAGAGCAAGAGCAATTCCCCCTTCATCGTCCTTCCTGGTCTCACTGCTTTTCTTCTTCCTTTGTACTGCCGGTTCGGTGTAGCTGTCTCCTTGTGCGTTCGGCTTTGCTCGAAGTGTGCTTTCGTGCTCCACCTTTTATCCCTGTTGGGAAGGTAAAGGGCCGTCAGGTGTGCGTGGTTATTGTCAATTGCCTGACTCTGCCTGACTGGATTGTTGGGACATGCCAGGTAAACGGCTCTGGCATTAGTCCATTGTCTGTTACCGTGTATGCAAGTGTTTGTGTAGGAAAAGGGGGGTAAAGCTCCTAAATATCCTACAGGGTTGGAAGGGGAAAAGTTATTATAGAGAAGGGGATAATGCGTCTCAACCCTCAGTGTCCCACTTCTGCTCCCTGAAGACCCCTCGCCAAGGTGATCCTCCCCCACTGGTACACCCCCAGTAACTGAATCCAATAGTGATGGACGTGTCCTGGCCACCTGGATGACAGATCTCCAGGGACCAGCAGGTGAGACACCTTCAGGTTTCTCACAGTGCCCTCAGCCTCTGGCTAAACTAATCATGTATGTGACCTCTGCTTTCAAAAGTATGCAGATCATTGTTACGCTAACTGGGGGTTGTGACCACACATTAACTAAATTAAAAGACTGATTTACTGAAATTAAGCATGGATGCTTACTATCTCCCCGATGCTTAGTCCTGGTGAAACAGAACTACTAGCTGAAATGCAGAATTAAACCCCTAGAGTTGCATATACCGGGCACCTCTTCCTCCCTGGGTATAATAATGAACGGTGAGCGGACACTCCTAACACAAGTATCTGTGGTGCTACATTCCTGCTTCTACCATCCTAGACAACTCAGTCATCCACTACTATGGTGGCTGCACCTTTAACGGCGTACACATGCGGCGGAGTGACTCAACTCCGCCACGTGTGCTTTAAATAAAAGGGGTATTCCACGGCCATGGCACAGCGACCGTGGAGCCCGGACTGTATGCACGACTCCATGTGAGTGCTTATGACAGGAGGGGCTCATGGGGACCTGAGAGAGGCTGGGACACTCTCAACATTGGCGATGAAGCATGGAAACCAGTGCGGAACCGGGCGTAGGTGGTGAGGAAGCAGATAAATATTTTTCCGATTCTCATGCCATGGAGCCAGCAGTTACCACGTGGTTTCGGCCACCATTTTGCGCATGTGGGGGAGAGGGTCGCGGCTCCTACTGGGAGTGCTCATGCTCGTGGATTCCCTGCACAGGGGACAGCACTGTGCTGTGTGTTATTCATTTTGTAAGTGTTTTGACATTTCTGAGACATCGAGTGTAAAGTGAGGAGCTGGGGGAGGCCTACCATCCTTTGTTCTTTGTCCCCTGGGCCCACTCCTCAATTTTGTGAGCCATTATCTATGGACTAGGAGTCCCTCCTTTGTTGTTCCTGACTGTTTGGACATTGGTGGAGGTGAGGCTACTTTGTTTAGTGCCTTTGGGTGTTAGAGTGCCAAGTGGCTCTACGCCCACATTTTTGGACATTTGGAGAAGGTGCCTGGCAGGGCTCTGGCTGGCTGTGTGTTGGGGGAAGAAGATTATTAGAAGTAGCTGCAAGGGGTGCATCATCAAACTCAGCATCTGAACGCAGTTGTACCTGGAGCAGCACGTCAGTGAGTTGCGGCCCTAGTACTGTAGTGGGGTGCCAGTGCACCCGCTACCATGGATGGCCAGGCTGCTGCAGCACCCGCTGCCACCCAGGTACCAGTGGCAACTGGCCCAGTCGCTGCATATGTGCAGAGACAGCAGGAGGCACTCACACCAATGCCTGAGTTTGATATCTCGGGGACCCCATCCAGCCTGGGACCGAGATGGAGATTGTGGATTGATAGGCTCGACATGTACTTCCGGGCCACTGGGGACACAGATGAAGACAGCAACGTGGCTACGCCCCTCTACTCAGCAGGACTGGCGGTACATGAGGTTTTTCAGTCTCTGACACCTGCAAATGCGACATATGCTGTAGCTAAAGACGCGCTGCAAGAGCATTTCATGCCGCTTGCCAATGCAGATTAGGAGAGTTTTGTGATGTGCAGCACCAGGCAAAAGGACGATGAGTCCCTGGACAACTTCTAAACGCGGCTGCTCTGCATTTCCCTGTCATGTGCATGGCATTATCCTGATACAATGATTAGGAACCAGCTCATACAGTGATGTTCGTTTGGCTAAACTGCACAGGCAGGTGCTGCGAGAGCCAGGCCTCATGCTGCCTCGCATATTGGAACTTGGACACTGCCAAAAGGTGTCGGAGGTGCATGCATTAAGGATGGATGCGGCTGTGCTGCCAGGGAAAGTGGATGATGTGCGTGCTGTGGGCCGCGGCCAAGGTGGCAGAGGAGCCTGACATCCAAGCGGAGGCCAGCGCAACAGGGGCGCAAGGGCCTTTGATTCGTGTACAAAGTGTGGGTATGACCTCCCTCACCACCCTGAATGCCCGGCGCAGGGGAAGGCTTGTGGATGTTGCAGGGCAGTTGACCATTATGTTCGCATGTGCAGAGCTCCAGTGCCAGTGGTGATACCAAAGGAGCCAGTGCGGGCAGGGTTCTTTAGGCCACAGGGCCCTCCCAATGTCTCCCAGATAGATCAGGGGGAGGATTGTGCCCCTCACCAGGAGGATGAGGAGGAGGAAGAGAACAACTATTTCATTTCGAGCGTCAGTGCGCTGCAGACCACCAACAGGAGACAGTCACGGTGTCTGGTGAGAGAGAATGATTCAGCAGTGCTGGTGCTGGTGAAAGCGGCGTCTGTTAATGTGATGGTGAGGGTGCACTACGACACCATGGTGGTGCTGCCCAAATTACAGAAGCCGAGGGTGTGCATTTTTACCTTTGGCAGCCAACAACCGATCCCGCTGGCTGGGGCGTTTGTAGCCAACATAGAGCACGGAGGGTTGTCCATCCAGGCCCGGTTCTACGTAACAACTGTCAGCAGCAACACCCTCCTGAGTTGTGTGGCAGCTGAGGCACTCGGCATTGTGAGTTTTGCATACTCAGTGTATGTGGAAGACGTGCAGGGGCTGTTGGCTAAATACAGCCAGCTATTATAAGGAATTGGCCGCATGGCGGGCGACCTGGTAAGGCTGCACATCGACGAGTCGATACAACCCATTGTGCTGAAACACCGCAGAGTCCCGTTTCATCTGCGGGACCTTGTGGATACAGAGCTGGACAGTCTGGTGGAGTTGGATATAATCAATAAAGTGGATGGGCCGACCCCCTGGGTTTCTCTGATTGTCATTGCTAGGAAGCCCAAACAACCTGACTCTGTACGGATCTGTGTGGACATGAGGCTCCCAAATAAGGCGATTAAGCGCGAAAGGTGTACCACCCCCCCCCCCCCGATTGATGATATCATTGCAGAACTGCAGGTGGTGCGCTTCTTCTCGAAACTCAATCTTCGGGCTGGGTACCATCAAGTGGTGTTACATCTGGATTCTCAGTATATAACAACGTTCACCACGCACCGCTGCCTCTACAGGTATAAACGCCTGAGTTTTGGTGTGTCATCCGCAGCGGAGGTGTTTCAGAATATTATCTGTGGGGCCCTCGCTTACTTGGATGGCGTCCTAAACATTAGTGACGACATCCTGTTGCTTGCAAGAGCGGAGGCAGAGCACCTGGACAAACTGGTGAAGACCTTGGAACGGCTGCAGGCACTCGGATTAACTCTGCATAAGGACAAGTGCGAGTTCCTCAAGAAGACCATTGAATTCTTCGGATTTGTGTTCAAAGAAGGAGGAGTGTCACCAGATCCTCATAAGGTCAAGGACATCATGGAGGCACGGCCCCGGGAGAATGTGTCCGAGGTCCGAAGCTTCTTGGGGATGGTTTTGTACTGTGGTTGGTTCATCAGAAATCTTGCATCTCGGTCGGAACCTCTGCGGGCTTTGTCCAAGAAAGACGCTACGTGGCGACCCCTTGAGCAGGCTGCTTTGAGGATGTGAAGGGGCGCTAACGTCAGAGGATACGATGGCCTTCTTCGACCCAGCCTTGTCCTCAGAAATTGTGGTGGATGCCAGCCCATTTGGTCTGGGAGCAGTCATTACCCAGATGGACGCAAACTGTGAGATCCGGCTGATCGCATATGCGAGCAAGGCACTATCGGAAACGGAACAGCAATATTCCCAAATTGAGAGAGAGGCCCTGGCGGTCCAGTGGGGATGTCGCCATTTTCGTCTATATGTGCTGGGACAGCCGGTGACTATGGTAATGGACCACAACGCCCTGCTGCCGATCATGGCCTGTTCGTCGCCAAAGCCTCCAGCCCGTATCGAGAGGTGTATGCTGCCGCTGCTTGAATATGGGGTCTATTTGGTATACCGGCCTGGCAGCAATAACGTGGCCGACTACTTGTCCAGACACCCCATGTGCGAGCCAGATGGGCACTGAAACATCAGTGCCGATGAGGCTGATGAACATGTGAGGCTGGTGGTGGAGGCAGCAACTCGAAACTCAGTGCCCATCCACAAACTGTAACAGGCGGCGGCCGATGATTAGTGTTTCCACATCTTGAAGTTGGCCCTTCAACAGGGTTCATGGAGATCGGTCATGGACACGCTGGCTCAGAGGACCCAAGAGGCAAGAACGGCATTGGAAAAGCTGTGGAGGGTCAAGGACGTCTGTGGAGTCTGTGAAAGGTCCCCCAGGTCATCGAGTTGGCACACCATGGACACCAGGGCATTGCCAAAACCAAGGCCCGCCAGCGACAGAAGGTATGGTTCCCAGACCTCGAGAGGTGGGTTGAGGAGTTTGTCGCTGCCGGTGTGTGGTGCCTGGTGGCTTCCCTGGCGCAGAAGGAGTCTCTGATCAAGACCATGCCCAGAAGAACGAGGCTCTGCGAAAATGTCCATGCCGACTTCGGGTCCACAGGCCGGGACATTCATTTCCTGGTGGTCATTTACGAATGGTGCCGATATCCAGAGTTTAAGTTTATTGTCTCAGTGTCATTTGACAAGGTGGCTGTGGCACTGGAGAAGATCTTTTCTACCCATGGCCTTACCCCAGACCTTGTGTTCAGACAACGGACCACCGTTCCAGGGAGACAGTTTTGCCCAGCTGATGGAGGAATACGGGATACAACATCGCACGGTCACCCCTGTCTGGCCTCGGGTTAATGGCGAAGCGGAAAGATTCATGGGGACGTTGAATAAGGTGTTTCGCATCGCCCACGGCCAAGGCCATTCCCTGCAGAGAGCTCTGTACCAGTTTAACTGGAGTACAGAGACACCCCGCATGTGTCCACGGGAGTGGCCCCAGCAGAAGCCATGTTTCGGCGATGTCTGAGGGGTCTGATTCCGGAAGCGAGGGTGCAAGAACCGGCAGTCATTGACAATGCTCAGTTGGAACGGGAAAGGAGTCTCAGGACGGAGGGGGAGAACATCAGAGAGAACTCCGGCCCCAGCAGCTAGCTCCGGGAAATGAAGTGCTTGTAAAGAACCGGCACCCTCAAGGCAAGCTGTCGCTAACATACAAGCCTGGTCGAATGGACGTGGTGGCGGTACACAGCTCAATGGTGACTGCTTCTGACGAGACTGCCACTGTCACCCGCAATGCCAGTTTATTTAAGAAGATTGGAGAGACTAGGCTGGAGGCGATTCAAAGAAGGGACTATGATGATGTACCGGACGAGGACGGTGGCCTAGCCCATCTGCTGAGTTCCCTATGTCAGACGGACACAGGTGAGGAGGGCCCGAACCGTGGGGTGGTCAGGAGGTATCCCCAGAGTGTCAGGAGGGGGAAGCCTGCCCATCTCAATGACTATGTTTTAGACCCCTGAACTGGTGGGACCATCCATGGACTGGGAAGTGACTGATGGTTCTGGGGTGGCATGTGATTAACCCCTTAAGTGCCATGGGAATTTCTCCCCAGTGCCAGGGCCTTTTTTGGCGATTTCGGTATGTGGCCATTCAATGGCTTGTAACTTTTTTGTTACATGAGATATCTCGGCCAAAGTTGGCTCCTTTTTTCCCACATGTAGGCGGTTGTAACACCACCCAGGAATCCTAGGTTTCTGTAGGGGGGTGAGAGAAAACAAGCAAAAAGTGCGAAAATATTGTTTTTAAAAAAAAAATACCAATAGAATGATGTACAAAGAAGCCTGTGGTTTTTTCCTTGTAAGAGCTAGGAACGAATGGTTTGCTGTGCTGAATTCCCCAATTTCCTGGCTTTCACGAACAGGTTGCGTGGAAACGAAAAAAAAATATTTTGATGTGGTTATCAACCGTTTTGTGAGAGGTAGGCGATTTTGGCCATTTTTGCCAATTGGATATGCATGGACGGAATGGAAGAAAAGGGTAGGAAAGCCGAATTGGAGGACAGAAAGGCAAATATTTCTGAAAAGTAGACAAAATTCCAAGTTTCGGAAGGGATGATTTGCGTAGGTCAGGCAAACACTAGGTAGGAGAAAATGCCATAGATGGGGGGAAAAGCAGGAAAATGACCGAAAAAAAGGTATGTGTTGGACATGGTTGGCTTGGTACGGCAATGGTATCTATGAATTTTGAGGACAGCAATGCTCCGCTACATTCCCCTGACTCTTGCAGTTAGGAGAGCACACATTTTTTGTAGTGTTTTACAAAACAAGCAATACCACAAGCCAAACACTAAGCCATGGTACACAGGAGTTTTACGCTCACGGCCTGAACAGACACACTTAGCATGTGTAAATCGGGAAAACCAATGTGGTGAGGAACGGCAAGCATACATTTTTTGAAAGAGAACAGACAGACCTTTTCAAGGGTAGGTGACTTGTGCAGGTTACAAAAGTGTATGGTGCCTAAAGCAGCGACTAAATGTACGTCACATTTGGGAAATGAAAGGGTTGTGTGACAAAGGCCACCAGCAAATGGGTCAAAACGTTATGAAAACCACACAAACACAATACATGGCCTACCGTCCCACGTTCCCACAGGTGTCCCGATGATAACGGTACCTCACATGTGTGGGTGCACCTACCTGGCCGCCAAAGGGAAAGCCTAAAACACAAGTAACCCCAAGTCTGTTTTCAGACCGGAATTTGAGACGCTCTGCCAACCGGCACACCATACAGATATGGGCCTCGGGTGTCCAAGCCACCAAAGAAAACAGGGAACCCCATGCATTTCCGAAATGAGGACACCCGTGGGAATCCGCAGAGGTGCCCAAATCACCCAAGACTTTATTACCCAGACACCCCTGCAAAGTCCGAAATGTGGGGAAAAAACCCACATTTTTAAGTTTGTCGGGGGTTCTGGGTAAAACATTCTGGTCCGCTTCACGCAAGTTGGACCTCTGTGGATTCCTACTGGTGCCCCCTTTTCAGAAATGCATGGGGTTCCCAGTTTTCCTTGGTGGCTTGGACACCCTATGCCCAAATGTGTAGGTTATCTCCCAAAACCCTTTTGTGATTACCAGCGGGTTACCCTTTTCCCGTCGCGCCCCGCCGGTAGGTGCACCCACACATATGAGGTACCGTTTTCTTTGGGACACCTGTGGAAACGTGGGATGGTATGACATCTGTTGTTGGCGGCGTGCTTCAGTGGGTGAACAGAGTGAAATGTCTGGAAATTGTGTTTTTTACCCCCAAATTTGGATATTGCCGGGGGTTCTGGGGAGTAGATTCTGGGCCGCTTTGCGCAAGTCAGGCCTCTGTGCATTCCCACGGGTGTCCTCTTTTGGGAAATGCATGGGGTTCCCTGTTTTCCTTGCTGGCTTCCACACCCTAGGCCCAAATCTGTAGGTTGCCCACATGAGCAAAATGTGCTGTGGCGAAAGGCTTGGTTTTACCAGCGGGTTACCCTTTTCCCGTCGCGCCCCGCCGGTAGGTGCACCCACACATACGAGGTACCTTTTTCGTCGGGACACCTGTGGGAACGCAAGAAGGTATGACATCTGTTGTTGGCGACGTGTTTGGGGAGTGGACACAGGGAAATGTCTCTGAAATTGGCCGGAAATGAAGACAATTCTCAGACATTTCGCTCTGGCCACCCACCGAAACACACCGCCAACAACACATGGCCTACCTTCCTGCATCCCCACACGTGTTCCGATGAAAACGATACCTCACATGTGTGGGTACACCTACCGGGGGCGCAGAAGGAAAAGGGTAACCCACTGGTAACCCCAAGCCTTTCGCCACTGCCCATTTTGTTCATGTGGGCAACCTACAGATTTCGACCTAGGGTGTCGAAGCCAGCAAGGAAAACAGGGAACCCCATGCATTTCCCAAAAGAGGACACCCGTGGGAATCCACCCCCACCCCGATTGGAGGGGCGGCCCATCTCATGTAGCCCTCCCCAGGGGCAGATAAGGGGGGCTGTCCTGCACTCCTCCCTGGGCTCAGGCGACCGTTCCTAGGAGCAGATATCTGGTCCCAGGGAGGGCTGCATGACATGGCACCCACTCCATTGCGGGGGGGGGGGGTCAACGCCCCATCCCATTCGAAAATTCCCCAACCCTTTGGGGTGCCCCACCGCCCCCCTAAAAAGCGTTCCACCATTTTCACTTTTTTCCTTTGGTAAACCAACTCCCCTTGGTGCAGAGAGGCATGTTGATGTGCCAATCTGGCCTCGGGGTGCCCAAACCTTACTGCCCCACCCACTGGGGGGCCTTTCCCACCATTTTTGGGGGCCTTATCTCCCCTCACCCCAAATGGGTGGCGGGAGCACCTAATGCATGCCTCCCTGGGCCTCCTACAAACGGCTGTGCAAGGTACACCCCCCTCCATTTGGGGTGGGGGGAGAGGGCCCCCAAAAATGGTGGGACAGGCCCCCCAGTGGGTTGGGCAGTAAGGTTTGGGCCTCCCGGCGCCAGATTGGCACACCAATGTGACCCTCTGCGCCAAGGCAAGTTTCGTAAACAAAGAACAAAATGGAAAATGGTACACTACACTTTAGGGCGGGCTGAGGGGCACCCTAAACCGCCAGGTAATTTTCTAATATAATGGGGGGTGACCCTCTACCCCCCTACACCAAATGCAGGGGGGGGCATCTCATTCAGCCCTCCCTAAGGGGCAGATAAGAGGGGGGCATCTCATGCAGCCCTCCCTGGGGTCAGATGCCCCTTCCTAGGAGCAGATATCTGCCCCCAGGGAGGGCTACAAGGGGTGCCCCCATTTCCCCTTGGGGTGAGGGGGAGAGGACCACCCTCCATTTCTGTAAAATCTGTCCCTGGTGGCTAGTGCCCCCCCCCCACTCCCACCCAAAATCCCATTTTTTATTTATTTTTTATTTTTTATTTTGCCCCCTTCCCTGGGGGCAGATGATCAGCCATCTGCCCCCAGGGTTGTACACATATTTGACGCATGCTTTGGGAGCCGGAGTGGGGGAGAGGGCCCCCCCCAAGTCACAAACGGATCCATGGTGGTCCAGTGGGTTGCTGGTCCGTGACGTTACGCACGTCGGGATAAAACTGAAGGTAATCCAGCCCCCTGGCAGTGAGTGGGGATCTCCCCCATACATAGCCCGGGGTTGGATTACAGTTTTGCTCGATCCCTGCATTGCAGGGATCGAGCAAAACGGAGTGCCAAAACCGACGAGCCGGCTCGTCGGTGGCAACCTGAAGGGATTTCCACTGATGAGCCGGCTCGTCGGTGGCACTTAAGAGGTTAAGGGGTGTTTATTTTGGGTGCAGTGTATTGTGAGTTGTGTGTAGTTTACTTCTTTTGCTGCTTTGTTATGGAAAAGGAGGAGTGTGGTTGCTGCCCCTTTAAGGGCATACACACGCTGCGGAGTGACGCAACTCCAGTGTGTGTGCTTTAAAGGGGGGCATTCAGTCTGGACTCTATGCATGACTCTGCATGACTCTGTGTGAGTGCCTATGACAGCGGGGGCTCTCTCAACAACTACCAGTGCTCTCATTCTTTCTCAAAGTCCTGTTAATCAATGAATTTATATCTCCCATACTGGGCTTTGGAAGCAGTAGTTACCTGGGCCTAGCAGCCAACTGTATATCACGTCAGCAGCGTTCCCAGAATATGGGCGCCAGGATATTGCTTTGCCTGCATAGGATTTATGACGTAACTCTTACCTTGGCTTTACTAAACTGGCTCATGGTACACCATCATGTCATTATAAATCAATGCACCTGGTCCTCAGGTTTCACTTTAATGCCAAACCCACAGCCCAGTGCCAAGATTCTGCTTGTGGTGAGTGATTGCGCTGTAGCAGGCATGGGACACGAGTGAGACAGGCACGCTGCAGTGCTTATGCTGAGTCATCTCACAGTACAGCACAAAGAGATCCTAAGCCCTAAGGAGGACCCTAACAAAGGTTTCCCAAAATTGGCCGCGTATGGGATTCATTTGGTATGCTTCTATGTTCCCGTTATTAATTCATGACTGACATCTTTTGAAACATATATACTTCAGAATGTGAAACATCTCTTGCTGGCATGAAATTAGAGCAGATTTTTTACATAGTCTTAATTTTTGTAGAATTGTTTCAAATTACATTTACATCTTGTAATGGACCCCAAAGGAGTCCAAATGCGGGGTCTTTCCTATTTGCCTAATATTAGGTATGAATTCTTTTTTGCAGCGGCAATTAATTGGTCATATAGTTTTTTTAAAGCATTACAATAAGACGTGATGTGGTCTTCTTGTTGAATTTTAATCCCTTTTATTTAGAACAGGGGGGTGGTCCTGACCGTAAACATTTAAGCTACAATGATTTGTTGTAGACACAATTTTCATACATCTCCATATACAGTACTGCACACTTAACAGATTATGCATTTTGGGAGGAAAGACATACAAATCCAAATTCTGAAAGGGCTGGAAAACCAGTTTTTAGACCTTTATTACTTTAGGTCACATATTACAGCGTAGTAGATTTTAATCCCTAACACTATATCACTAACTATGTTAGTGTAAGAACCCAATTCCATCTCTCATTCGCCCATGTCCTGTACGCCAGTTTACCATTGCCATGAATTGCTCTGACATGGCTTCTAGCCAGATTGACATCACGTGTGCCTCCCCTTTTCTCTGTCTGTTTTATAACAGCATTTAAGTTCCACAAAAGCACCAGCAGAAACTCACAACTCTCCTTACATGACAACTCTGACAAGATGTGATCCAATGTGGATACCGCTTGTGCATATTTTCTATTAAATTGCTCCGGTATATCCCCTGGGGTCTACCCATTTAATATCACTTTCTTGCCGCTCCAGTGAAAGGTGCCTGAGCGGAATGTAATCACACCCCTTTCCCTCCTTCACCAGTGAAAGGCGCCTGATAGAATGTAATCACACCCCTTTCCCTCCTTCACCAGTGAAAGGCGCCTGATAGAATGTAATCACACCCCTTTCCCTCCTTCACCAGCGAAAGGCGCCTGAGAGAATGTAATCACACCCCTTTCCCCCCTTCACCAGTGAGAGGTGCCCGAGCAGAATGTAATCACACCCCTTTCCCCCCTTCACCAGTGAAAGGTGCCTGAGCGGAATGTAATCACACCCCTTCCCCTCCTTCACCAGTGAAAGGTGCCCGAGCAGAATGTAATCACACCCCTTTCCCTCCTTCACCAGTGAAAGGCGCCTGAGAGAATGTAATCACACCCCTTTCCCCCCTTCACCAGTGAGAGGTGCCCGAGCAGAATGTAATCACACCCCTTTCCCCCCTTCACCAGTGAAAGGTGCCTGAGCGGAATGTAATCACACCCCTTCCCCTCCTTCACCAGTGAAAGGTGCCCGAGCAGAATGTAATCACACCCCTTTCCCTCCTTCACCAGTGAAAGGCGCCTGATAGAATGTAATCACACCCCTTTCCCTCCTTCACCAGTGAAAGGCGCCTGAGAGAATGTAATCACACCCCTTTCCCCCCTTCACCAGTGAGAGGTGCCCGAGCAGAATGTAATCACACCCCTTTCCCTCCTTCACCAGTGAAAGGCGCCTGAGAGAATGTAATCACACCCCTTTCCCCCCTTCACCAGTGAGAGGTGCCCGAGCAGAATGTAATCACACCCCTTTCCCCCCTTCACAAGTGAAAGGTGCCTGAGCGGAATGTAATCACACCCCTTCCCCTCCTTCACCAGTGAAAGGTGCCCGAGCAGAATGTAATCACACCCCTTTCCCTCCTTCACCAGTGAAAGGCGCCTGAGAGAATGTAATCACACCCCTTTCCCTCCTTCACCAGTGAAAGGCGCCTGATAGAATGTAATCACACCTCTTTCCCTCCTTCACCAGTGAAAGGCGCCTGAGAGAATGTAATCACACCCCTTTCCCCCCTTCACCAGTGAGAGGTTCCCGAGCAGAATGTAATCACACCCCTTTCCCCCCTTCACCAGTGAAAGGTGCCTGAGCGGAATGTAATCACACCCCTTCCCCTCCTTCACCAGTGAAAGGTGCCCGAGCAGAATGTAATCACACCCCTTTCCCTCCTTCACCAGTGAAAGGCGCCCGAGCAGAATGTAATCACACCCCTTCCCTCCTTCACCAGTGAAAGGCGCCTGATAGAATGTAATTACACCCCTTTCCCTCCTTCACCAGTGAAAGGCGCCTGAGAGAATGTAATCACACCCCTTTCCCCCCTTCACCAGTGAAAGGTGCCCGAGCAGAATGTAATCACACCCCTTTCCCTCCTTCACCAGTGAAAGGCACCCGAGCAGAATGTAATCACACCCCTTTCCCTCCTTCACCAGTGAAATGCACCCGAGCGGAATGTAATCACACCCCTTTCCCTCCTTCACCAGTGAAATGCGCCCGAGCGGAATGTAATCACACCCCTTTCCCTCCTTCACCAGTGAAAGGTGCCTGAGCGGAATGTAATCACACCCCTTCCCCTCCTTCACCAGTGAAAGGTGCCCGAGCAGAATGTAATCGCACCCCTTTCCCTCCTTCACCAGTGAAAGGCGCCTGAGAGAATGTAATCGCACCCCTTTCCCTCCTTCACCAGTGAAAGGCGCCTGAGAGAATGTAATCGCACCCCTTTCCCCCCTTCACCAGTGAAAGGCGCCTGAGAGAATGTAATCGCACCCCTTTCCCCCCTTCACCAGTGAAAGGCACCTGAGAGAATGTAATTGCACCCCTTTCCCTCCTTCACCAGTGAAAGGCGCCTGAGAGAATGTAATCGCACCCCTTTCCCCCCCTTCACCAGTGAAAGGCGCCTGAGAGAATGTAATCGCACCCCTTTCCCTCCTTCACCAGTGAAAGGCGCCTGAGAGAATGTAATCGCACCTCTTTCCCCCCTTCACCAGTGAAAGGCGCCTGAGAGAATGTAATCACACCCCTTTCCCCCCTTCACCAGTGAAAGGTGCCTGAGCGGAATGTAATCACACCCCTTCCCCTCCTTCACCAGTGAAAGGTGCCCGAGCAGAATGTAATCACACCCCTTTCCCTCCTTCACCAGTGAAAGGCGCCCGAGCAGAATGTAATCACACCCCTTTCCCCCCTTCACCAGTGAAAGGTGCCCGAGCAGAATGTAATCACACCCCTTTCCCTCCTTCACCAGTGAAAGGCGCCTGAGAGAATGTAATCGCACCCCTTTCCCTCCTTCACCAGTGAAAGGCGCCTGAGAGAATGTAATCGCACCCCTTTCCCTCCTTCACCAGTGAAAGGCGCCTGAGAGAATGTAATCGCACCCCTTTCCCCCCTTCACCAGTGAAAGGCGCCTGAGAGAATGTAATCACACCCCTTTCCCTCCTTCACCAGTGAAAGGCGCCTGAGAGAATGTAATCGCACCCCTTTCCCCCCTTCACCAGTGAAAGGCGCCTGAGAGAATGTAATCACACCCCTTTCCCCCCTTCACCAGTGAGAGGTGCCCGAAGCGGAATGTAATCACACCCCTTTCCCCCCTTCACCAGTGAAAGGTGCCTGAGCGGAATGTAATCACACCCCTTCCCCTCCTTCACCAGTGAAAGGCGCCCGAGCAGAATGTAATCACACCCCTTTCCCCCCTTCACCAGTGAAAGGTGCCCGAGCAGAATGTAATCACACCCCTTTCCCTCCTTCACCAGTGAAAGGCGCCTGAGAGAATGTAATCACACCCCTTTCCCCCCTTCACCAGTGAAAGGTGCCTGAGCAGAATGTAATCACACCCCTTTCCCTCCTTCACAGTGAAAGGCGCCCGAGCAGAATGTAATCACACCCCTTTCCCTCCTTCACCAGTGAAATGCGCCCGAGCAGAATGTAATCACACCCCTTTCCCTCCTTCACCAGTGAAAGGCGCCTGAGAGAATGTAATCACACCCCTTTCCCCCCTTCACCAGTGAGAGGTGCCCGAGCAGAATGTAATCACACCCCTTTCCCCCCTTCACCAGTGAAAGGTGCCCGAGCAGAATGTAATCACACCCCTTTCCCTCCTTCACCAGTGAAAGGCGCCTGAGAGAATGTAGTCACACCCCTTTCCCTCCTTCACCAGTGAAAGGTGCCAGAAGCGAATGCAATCACACCCCTTTCCCCCCTTCACCAGTGAAAGGTGCCCGAGCAGAATGTAATCACACCCCTTTCCCTCCTTCACCAGTGAAAGGCGCCTGAGAGAATGTAGTCACACCCCTTTCCCCCCTTCACCAGTGAGAGGTGCCCGAAGCGGAATGTAATCACACCCCTTTCCCCCCTTCACCAGTGAAAGGTGCCTGAGCGGAATGTAATCACACCCCTTCCCCTCCTTCACCAGTGAAAGGCGCCCGAGCAGAATGTAATCACACCCCTTTCCCCCCTTCACCAGTGAAAGGTGCCCGAGCAGAATGTAATCACACCCCTTTCCCTCCTTCACCAGTGAAAGGCGCCTGAGAGAATGTAATCACACCCCTTTCCCCCCTTCACCAGTGAAAGGTGCCTGAGCAGAATGTAATCACACCCCTTTCCCTCCTTCACAGTGAAAGGCGCCCGAGCAGAATGTAATCACACCCCTTTCCCTCCTTCACCAGTGAAATGCGCCCGAGCAGAATGTAATCACACCCCTTTCCCTCCTTCACCAGTGAAAGGCGCCTGAGAGAATGTAATCACACCCCTTTCCCCCCTTCACCAGTGAGAGGTGCCCGAGCAGAATGTAATCACACCCCTTTCCCCCCTTCACCAGTGAAAGGTGCCCGAGCAGAATGTAATCACACCCCTTTCCCTCCTTCACCAGTGAAAGGCGCCTGAGAGAATGTAGTCACACCCCTTTCCCTCCTTCACCAGTGAAAGGTGCCAGAACAGAATGCAATCAAGCACCTTTTCCTCCTTCACCAGTGAAAGGCGCCTGAGCAGAATATAATCAAACCCCTTTCCCTCCTTCACCAGTGAAAGGTGCCTGAGCAGAATGTAATCACACCCCTTTCCCTCCTTCACCAGTGAAAGGCGCCCGAGCAGAATGTAATCAAACCCCTTTCCCTCCTTCACCAGTGAAAGGCACCTGAGAGAATGTAATCACACCCCTTTCCCTCCAGTGAAAGGTGCCCGAGCAGAATGTAATCACACCCCTTTCCCTCCTTCGCCAGTGAAAGGTTCCCGAGTGGAATGTAATCAAACCCCTTTCCCTCCTTCACCAGTGAAAGGTGCCTGAGCAGAATGTAATCACACCCCTTTCCCTCCTTCACCAGTGAAAGGCACCTGAGAGAATGTAATCAAACCCCTTTCCCTCCTTCACCAGTGAAAGGTGCCTGAGCAGAATGTAATCAAACCCCTTTCCCTTCTTCACCAGTAAAAGGTGCCCGATCAGAATGTAATCAACCCCCTTTCCCTCCTTCACCAGTGAAAGGTGCCTGAACAGAATGTAATGAAGCCCATTTCCCTCCTTAGCCAGTGAAAGGTGCCCGAGCAGAATGTAATCAAACCCCTTTCCCTTGTTTACCAGTGAAAGGTGCCTGAGCAGAATGTAATGAAGCCCCTTTCCCTCGTTCCCCAGTGAAAGGTGCCAGAGCAGAATTAATCAAACCCCTTTCCTTCCTTCACCAGTGAAAGGTGCCTGAGCAGAATGTAATCAAGCCCCTTTCCCTTCTTCCCCAGTGAAAGGTGCCCGAGCAGAATGTAATCACACCCCTTTCCCTCCTTCACCAGTGAAAGGTGCCTGAGCAGAATGTAATCACACCCCTTTCCCTCCTTCACCAGTGAAAGGTGCCTGAGCAGAATGTAATCAAGCCCCTTTCCCTTCTTCCCCAGTGAAAGGTGCCCGAGCAGAATGTAATGAAACCTCTATCCCTCCTTCACCAGTGAAAGGTGCCTGAGCAGAATGTCATCAAACCCCTTTCTCTCCTTCACCAGTTAAAGGTGCTGCATATTTTAGAATCACAGACTTGGGAGTTAACCGTGTATTTCATATGAATTACTTAAATGGAAACTTGTCTATAAAATTAAGCTACAAATAAAAAGCACGCATGTTACTTGTGCCCTTAGCACTGGAATATTGCATGAATGATACTGAATGGCGGACTTCTTTCAAGACACTCATTTACAGTCTCATGAAGTATGTCTCAGTCGCCTCCTTTAGATCTCCCACTCTTTAGAAATCATCATGTTTTTCTTGTATTTTGTGGTTAGCACTTGTAAGATTGCTCAGTAACTTAAGGACTTTCCTCTGACATCTCTGCGCGACCTGTCGTCACAGATTCAACCCTTACAGGATCAACTAATCCTTCATCCTTCCAAGGTCGATAGCCTGATTACCAATAAGGTGAGACATCGTAACACCTACGGTTACAGTGCTTAGAAGCTGGAAGGCGCCCGTATGTGCTTTTCATATTTTTGCATAATTATTACTTCTCTCAAAGACCCCAGTCCACACAGTGCTCCACAATCATCTGAACCCTGACAGAGAGAGGCTAGTTTGATTCCCTGCATCAGGTTTTAAAGTGTCAGAATTTAACCCTGAAGTGGCCGCTGTTTACATAGAGAAAGATAACCTATTCCTTTACTCCTGCAGGTGACCGGAGCATGAGCAGAGAATGAAGAGTTAACACCAGGAAAGGATTTACATGGGAAATGGTGAAGATGCCCCATGGCTCCATTTCCAGAAGCCCGGCATGATCAAGAAATGTAAATGGACACATCTGCTGATTCTGACGTCTGTCCCTCTTATCACACACATTCCAAGAGACATCACTGTGGTGAGGATGACTGGGAGAATTAAAGGCTCCTTAAAAGTAAACAAGACCCACAATTCAACTGGAATTCCCATACACGCACTGATCTTAAGAAGGCATTCGACTTAAATAACAGCGTGTTATTGGCAAGAGAGCAAACATGAATAAACTCTTACCCGCACTGCAATGGAGAAAACCATCAGTCGTAAATAGGCCCTGATGCTGTTTGGATGAAAACCACCTGTGCAAGGAGTTTCGATTCTCTAATTGTATGCATTCTAACAGCCTACCTGACTTGGATACAGCAACGCAGCATTGTGGTCCCTCATAGATGATAGGTTTGGTCATAAATTCTGTCGAATCCTCCATGAGCGAAGCCAACGAACAACTATTGTAATAAATTAAAACTGGACTTCTGAAGAAAACGGCGCATCACAACTTAGACTGCATACGGGCTGAGCGCATATAAACCCATGGAGTGATACTATCCTGGGAAAATTATAAGGATAACGAAAGGCAAGTTGGAAGCTTTATAAAGAACCTTTTCCAAATATGATCTAATTGTAAGATGAGGTAAATACTTGTCATGGCATTTTCTCTCAACAAAACCCAAACTAGGGACATTAACACCCAAGAAATGTCTCATCAGTGCCCAGAATGTCCAAAAAGCTACAGCCAGAAACACAATCTGATTCTGCATGAGATAACTCACACTAGAGTAAAACCTTATTGTCTTAAATGTCAAAAAACATTCAGTCGGAAACACAGTCTAACACAACACGAGTGGACGCACACTGGAGAAAAACGTTATAAGTGCTCTGAATGTCCAAAAAGGTTTCATCAGAAAGGCAACCTGACTCAACATCAGAGAAAACACACTGGAGAAAAACCACATCAGTGCTCAGAGTGTAAAAGAAGTTTCAGTCACAGAGAAAGTCTGATTCTACATGAAAGAACACACACTGGAGAAAAACCGTATCCCTGCTCTGAATGTCACAAAAGCTTCAGCCACAGACCCACTCTGGCTCAACATGAAAGAACACACACTGGAGAAAAACCTTATCCATGCCTTCAATCTCCCAAAACATTCTGTACCAAATTCACTCTAATACAACACGAGAAAACACACACTGGAGAAAAACCTTCTCTGTGCTCAGAATGTCCAAAAAGCTTCTGTCAGAAGTTTCATCTAACAGCTCATGGGAGAGATCACACTGGAGAAAAACCTTATCCATGCCTTCAATGTCCCAAAACATTCTGTACCAAATTCACTCTAATACAACATGAGTGGATGCACACTGGAGAAAAACCTTATCAGTGCTCTGAATGTCAAAGAAGCTTTAAGAAGAAATACAATCTGACTGTACACGAGAGAAAACACACTGGGGAGAAACCTTATCAGTGCTCGGAATGTAGAACACGTTTTTGTCACAAACTCAGCCTGGTTTTACATAAGAGAAGACACAATGGAGAAAAACCGTATCCATGCTCTGAATGTCACAAAAGCTTCAGCCACAGACCCACTCTGGCTCTACATGAAAGGACCCATACTGGAGAAAAACCTTATCCGTGCTCAGAATGTCAGAAAAGCTTCAGTAATAAAACCGGTCTGACTGCGCATGAAAGGACCCATACTGGAGAAAAACCTTATCAGTGCTCAGAATGTCTGAAAAGATTCATTTGGAAAAGGGATCTGACTGTACATGCGAGAAAACACACTGGAGAAAAACCTTATCAGTGCTCAGAATGTCAGAAAAGCTTCAGCCGGAAAAGCCATCTGATGGTACATGAAAGGACCCACACTGGAGAAAAACCTTTTCAGTGTGATGAGTGTCAGAAAAGCTTCATTCAGAAAACCCATCTCACTTTACATGAGAGAAAACATACTGGAGAAAAACCTTTTGAGTGCTTAGAATGTCAAAAAAGATTCAGTCGGAAATGTTATTTAACAGCTCATGAGAGGACGCACACTGGAGAAAAACCTTATCAGTGTTCAGAATGTCAGAAAAGCTTCAGCCGGAAAAACCATCTGACGCTACATGAAAGGACTCACACTGGAGAAAAACCTTTTCAGTGTGATGAGTGTCAGAAAAGCTTCAGCCAGAAAAACCATCTCACTTTACATGAGAGAAAACATACTGGAGAAAAACCTTATCAGTGTTCAGAATGTCAGAAAAGCTTCAGCCGGAAAAACCATCTGACGCTACATGAGAGGACGCACACTGGAGAAAAACCTTATCAGTGATCTGAATGTAGAACACGTTTTAGTCACAAACTCAGCCTGGTTCTACATAAGAGAAGACACGCTGGAGAAATCCTATCCCAACAAACAAGGCTTGGTCAGGAACTAGGTCTGAAAAAATCTGAATGGCCAGATGGAATTATAGTAAACAAAAATATTGCAGTAACAAGAGAACAAGAGGCAATGTAACACCACCTGGAATTAGACCTAGAATTCTGCAAGCACATTACACAGCTGGCTGTTGATATAGACGTGTCAGTCCTAAAAGATGACCTTTCCATGGAGAGGTAAAGACACAAGACGATGAAACCTTTCAGGTGTATTTCATTATTTGTGATCATATCTGCCTCGAATTTCCTTTATGCAAGATCAGTAACCGTCTGCCCCTCTGAAAGGGCCTTGTATACCAGTCTGCCCCTCTGAAAGGGACTTGTATCCCAGTCTGCCCCTCTGAAAGGGACTCATATCCCAGTCTGCCCCTCTGAAAGGGCCTCTATACCAGTCTGCCCCTCTGAAAGGGCCTTGTATACCAGTCTGCCCCTCTGCAAGGGCCTTGTATCCCAGTCTGCCCCTCTGAAAGAGCCTTGTATCCCAGTCTGCCGCTCTGAAAGGGCCTCGTATCCCAGTTCGCCCTTCTGAAAGGGCCTTGTATCCCAGTCTGCCCCTCTGAAAGGGCCTCGTATCCCAGTCTGCTCCTCTGAAAGGGCCTTGTATACCAGTCTGCCCCTCTGAAAGGGCCTTGTATCCCAGTCTGCCCCTCTGAAAGGGCCTCGTATCCCAGTCTGCCGCTCTGAAAGGGCCTCGTATCCCAGTTTGCCCTTCTGAAAGGGCCTCGGATCTCAGTCTGCTCCTCTGAAAAGGGCCTCTTATCCCAGCCTGCCCCTCTGAAAGGGCCTTGTATTCCAGTCTGCCCCTCTGAAAGGGCCTCTATACCAGTCTGCCCCTCTAAGAGAGCCTTGTATCCCAGTCTGCCCCTCTGAAAGGGCCTCGTATCCCAGCCTGTCCCTCTGAAAGGGCCTTGTATCCCAGTCTGCAGCTCTGAAAGGGCCTCGTATCCCAGTTTGCCCTTCTGAAAGGGCCTCGTATCCCAGTCTGCTCCTCTGAAAAGGGCCTCTTATCCCAGCCTGCCCCTCTGAAAGGGCCTTGTATTCCAGTCTGCCCCTCTGAAAGGACCTCTATACCAGTCTGCCCCTCTAAAAGGGCCTTGTATCCCAGTCTGCCCCTCTGAAAGGGCCTCGGATCCCAGCCTGTCCCTCTGAAAGGGCCTCGTATCCCATTCTGCCCCTCTGAAAGGGCCTCTATACCAGTCTGCCCCTTGGAAAGGGCCTTGTATCCCAGTCTGCCACTCTGAAAGGGCCTTGTATCCCAGTCTGCCCCTCTGAAAGGGCCTCGTATCCCAGTCTGCCCATCTGAAAGGGCCTCACATCCCAGTCTGCCGCTCTGAAAGGGCCTTGTATACCAGTCTGTCCCTCTAAAAGGGCCTTGTATACCAGTCTGCCCCTCTGAAAGTGCTTTGTATCCCAGTGTGCCCTTCTGAAAGGGCCTCGTATCACACCCTGCCCCTCTGAAAGGGCCTCGTATACCAGTCTGCCCCTCTGACAGGGCCTCGTATACCAGCCTGCCCCTCTGACAGGGCCACGTACACCAGCCTGCCCCTCTGATAGGGCCGCGTATACCAGTGTGCCCCTCTGAAAGGGCCTCGTATCCCAGTCTGCCGCTCTGAAAGGGCCGTATATACCAGTCTGCCCCCCTGAAAGGGCCTTTTAACCCAGTCTGCCCCTCTGAAAGGGCCTTGTATCCCAGTTTGCTCCTCTGAAAGGGCCTCGTATCCCAGTCTGTCCCTTTGAAAGGGCCTCGTATCCCAGTCTGCCCCTCTGAAAGGGCCTCTTATCCCAGTCTTCCCCTCTGAAAGGGCCTCGTATCCCAGTCTGCCCCTCTGAAAGGGCCTCATATCCCAGTCTTCCCCTCTGAAAGGGCCTCTTATCCCAGCCTGCCCCTCTGAAAGGGCCTTGTATCCCAGTCTGCCTCTCTGAAAGGGCCTCGTATGCCAGCCTGTCCCTCTGAAAGGGCCTCGTATCCCAGTCTGCCCCTCTGAAAGGGCCTTGTATCCCAGTCTGCCCCTCGGAAAGGGCCTTGTATCCCAGTCTGCCCCTCTGAAAGGGCCTTGTATCCTAGTCTGCCCCTCTGAAAGGGCCTCATATCCCAGTCTGGCCCTCTGAAAGGGCCTCGTATCCCAGTCTGCCGCTCTTAAAGGGCCTCGTATACCAGTCTGTCCCTCTAAAAGGGCCTCGTATACCAGTATGCCCCTCTGAAAGGGCATCTATACCAGTCTGCCCCTCTCAAAGGGCCTTGTATACCAGTCTGCCCCTCTGAAAGTGCCTCTTATCCCAGTCTGCCCTTCTGAAAGGGCCTCGTATCCCAGCTTGCCCCTCTGAAAGGGCCTCGAATCCCAGCCTGCCCCTCTGAAAGGGCCTTGTATACCAACCTGCCCCTCTGACAGGGCCACGTATACCAGCCTGCCCCTCTGAAAGGGCCTTGTATACCAGTCTGTCCCTCTGAAAGGGCCTTGTATCCCAGTCTGCCTCTCTGAAAGGGCCTTATATCCCAGTCTGCCCCTCTGAAAGGGCCTTGTATCCCAGTCTGCCCCTCTGAAAGGGCCCTGTATCACAGTTTGCCCCTCTGAAAGGGCTTCGTATCCCAGTCTGCCCCTCTGAAAGGGCCTCATATCCCAGCCTGTCCCTCTGACAGGGCCTCGTATCCCAGCCTGCCCCTCTGAAAGGGCCTCTTATCCCAGCCTGCCCCTCTGAAAGGGCCTTGTATCCCAGTCTGCCTCTCTGAAAGGGCCTTGTATGCCAGCCTGTCCCTCTGAAAGGGCCTCGTATCCCAGTCCGCCCCTCTGAAAGGGCCTTGTATCCCAGTCTGGCCCTCTGAAAGGTCCTCGTATCTCAGTCTGCTCCTTTGAAAGGGCCTCTTATCCCAGCCTGCCCCTCTGAAAAGGCCTCGTATACCAGTCTGCCCCTCTGAAAGGGCCTCTTATCCCAGCCTGCCCCTCTGAAAGGGCCTTGTATCCCAGTCTGCCTCTCTGAAAGGGCCTTGTATGCCAGCCTGTCCCTCTGAAAGGGCCTCGTATCCCAGTCCGCCCCTCTGAAAGGGCCTTGTATCCCAGTCTGGCCCTCTGAAAGGTCCTCGTATCTCAGTCTGCTCCTTTGAAAGGGCCTCTTATCCCAGCCTGCCCCTCTGAAAAGGCCTCGTATACCAGTCTGCCTTCTGAAAGAAGGGCCTCGTATACCAGTCTGCCCCTCTGAAAGGGCCTCGTATCCCAGTCTGCCCTTCGGAAAGGGCCTCATATCCCAGTCTGCCCCTCTGAAAGGGCCTCGTATCCCAGTCTGCCGCTCTGAAACCAGTCTGCCACTCTGAAAAGGCCTTGTATACCTGGCTGTGGCCTCACGCCTTCTGGAGGTCTCCTATTGTCTGAGCAGAAATGGAGCAAGGGCTGCACGGCGAGATGGACCCTGCGCTAAAATATTGCACGCCATGCGTATTCATGGATTTATAGACGCATTACTAGCCGTTGTGCACGTAACAACAAGCTGCGTGAGGAACGCCCACATCACGCCCCCACACACACCAAAAAGCAAGCTAAAGAATTAACACAGCGCAAACCTCCGCGCCACCCCTGTCCCAGCATCCAGTACCTTAGCAAATCGCACGCATCAGCTCGCAAATCCCAGTCCATACCCCAGCAAAATCACGCACCTCACAATCCCTGGCCGCCCCAGAGAAAATGTGTGCCCTCCCTTGCAAGCCCAGGCCACACCCCAGCAGTAAGGCGTGCCCCCCTCATAAGTGTAGGCTACACCCCTTACAAAAATGTGAGTCCCCTCTACACCCACGTCTCCCATCCTGTCCACATACCCCCCTACTGCACATCAACCACTGTAGCCCACACACCAGCCCCTGGACCCCCTCACCTGTGATGCCCCCCACAGGCCGACCATCCATACTGGACACCACGCCACATCCCCCTCACCTGTGAAAACCCCCACAGGCAGCCCCTCCAGACTGGACACCCCCACAGGCAGCCCCCTCCAGACTGGACACCTCCCCAGGCAGCAATCTCCAGACTGGACACCCCCCACAGGCAGCCCCCTCCAGACTGGACACCCCCCACAGGCAGGCCCCTCCAGACTGGACACCCCCCACAGGCAGCCCTCTCCATACTGGTGTTGGGGGAGAGGTGGTATATCTCACCCCCCTGCACCATTCCCGCACCAGGTAAATGTTATGTGAGCTAAGGGTGGGGATCGATCTCCGCCCCTCCTGTACAGATTTGCATCTCCCATCTTCTGTATAAGTGCATAAACACCAGGTTAATGCCTGTAGTATGAACTCCATTTCTTGTCTTTCCAAACACCATCTTTTACTAGGCCCTCTGCCCCTCGGTGGAAATGTCCACTCTCCCACTCCCAGGGCCACGCATAGCCAGCCCCTGCCACATCCACCCTGTCTCAGCGCAGCGCGACTCCTGTTCTCACAGGAATGTAGCCATTCATTGTTGCAATAGACAAGTATCAAACCCTGACAAAATGTGCTCATCCTAGAATGTGAGAACAAGGCCTGCGCCAGCCGCAGCTCCCCATCCATCTCTGCTGACTGATTCATGCCCTCTCCACCCCCTCCCTGCCAAGCCATGGTCCACTAAACTCTTGCCTCCTAGTCCCTTTGAATATATATGGTCGCCAGACCCTTCCCCCGGACACCTCCAAATCACCCATCATATACATAATATAGAGTGGTCATATATCCTGGTAACACAAACATCTACCCCTGATGTGCTTGAATTTGTGAGGCTCCAGTGACCACAAATCAGAGATTGCCCCTCCTGATAAGGCACCTGATGGAACGACCCCTGACCCATGCCACCATAAAAACATGGGTTAGAATGCACCTATTTCATACCAATGGCCCCTTTTTGATATAATGGTTTAGTCCAGTCGTTATTTCTTGCATGCCAAGTTTGTTGTATAGTTTAGTCCGACTGCACTACATCATCTCTGTGAACCTCGCCTGACCTTCACCCTGCAAGGAGGAGCCCGGCTGACCACGTGTACAGGGACTGATGGAGACACAACAACAAATGAATCCCAGGCCTCCCGTATGGAGCTGGGAGTAATATATGTACCTAGCCAACCATGTTTTGTAGATTATCTCTTATGTATTACGTCATCTATGATGCTTGGTGCCCTTTTAACGTGCTGCCAATGTATCAGTCAGCTTAGTACTCTCGTACAGCAGAAATCTTTGCTTGCATTTATTTACTTATATAAAGTTTGGTTTCCTTGCAATTACTCTCCTGGTCTTATTCCCTAGTGGGGTGTGTACTTTATTCTTTCTATTGGGACACGTGTATGATAAGGTGCCAGCCTTCATTTGGTGACCCCTTATGCGTGATAGTCCATGAGATACTTCCGTACCTATGGCGAGATCCGGGGCAACCCGTGGAAGCCCATTACTACCTACGGTTGGTAGATGTTCTACAAAAGCGTACGCTCCTGAGCTGAGCCTGTGGGTCCCTGCTTTGCAAATGCCCAAATGCTCGCCGGAGCTGGGCAGGGCCCGCCACAGGGAGGCCCCCTCGGGATACAACGCGAATGGAGGCTCTTCGAAGAACACTGGCATGTGAGTACTAATTGCAGGGGAAGAACAAATAATTGCATATAGTTGGGAGGTTGAATTGTAAGGGAACACACATGGTTGGAGTGTGAGTGACATAAGAATTTGTATTTTCCTTTGTATGGCCATTTCTTTTTTATATATGAAGAAATAAGTTGAAGATGAGAGGAGATACAGGAACCTAGCTCTGAAAAGAGATAGAAGCCGGCGCGGGGTTACACTGTCCCAACCAGTATAGAGATTAAAAGAGAATAAGAGAACAAAGTAGGAGCCTCATATAAGGAGTAGGCTCGAGAGCAAACAATAGAAGTTGTTTTAGGTCTTATCTTTTTCTTAGTGTTTGGTATCGTGAAGGACGGCCCCAGAGGGCTACAGGTGGTGTGCATGGAGAACGTTTGAAAGGGGGGTCAAGGGAGAGTTGGGCAAGGGTAAAAAAGGGTGAATTTTGTGTTTCAGTGTTTCGTATTGTCTAAATATTTGTTTGTTGTGTTTTTGTTAGAACACCTTATGGTTCATTGTGTTTATGTGCAAACCAGATAATTCGTACTATATAGGGGTGAAGTAGCAAAGTACAGACTCCTATATTACCCCCGGAGTGGAAAAGGTTAACAGGTGGAAGAGAAAAGAAAGAAAGTATTTTGACCAGATATGGGGATAGACACCCCATTGTCCCATATTTGTAAAAACCTATCCTTATATCAAGAGAAGATTAAAAAGTATCATGAGGAGTGGTTGGCGGAGTTGAAGGGGGGGGGAGAGACATGTCCCTGGCCAGAAGAGGGGTAATTCGATAAGGGGACACTAGATCATGTTGCTACCCATTTAATGACCAAATATAAAGGGGAGAAACTCCAAAATAGAAGAGAGGTTTTAGACCCCTGGAAAATGTTTGAAGAAACATCCGTCGTACAAAGTAAAGGCAAAGACGGGAGTACGACCGGGGAGGGGGATGGTAAGAGAGAAGGGGAAAAAGAGAATAAAGAGCCTAAAAAATTATACACTCTACTTAAGCGACTCACAGAGGGGTATGCGGACCCAGTATCTGTGCCAGGGGGTAGCATGCCCACGACTCCAGCTGCGACCCAACCCCCTCCTTATGCCCAACTAACAATACCCTCTGCCCCCACAGGCCCAACAAATAGAGATCTAGAGAGGGTACTAACATCTACTCAAGCTGAATTGGCCCGACTGCGAGCATTATGTCAAACGCCTCTGTCAGTACCAGGGGAAACGCAACCGCCAGAACCACCGCTGGGAGAAAGCCCACCTCTATTAACAGAAGACAAGTGGAAATCCGGGGATTTTCTCTTTAGGATAGACAGTACACCAATTAAAACGGTGCAAGTAGAAAGAGAGGGGGAGGCAGAGAGTGTGAGTTACGATACTGTGGCTTCAGAGAGGGATGAAGAATGTTGGAACGATTTGGATGAGGATGAATGATGGGCCGCGGGAGGGATGCCACTACCGCAAGTACACTGGGCTTCCCTACACATGTAGTAGAAGAAGCATCTTGGGAAGGGAGGCTAAGGAATAGGCTCGGGAGGATGGCATTGTCTAAAAAGAAAGCAGTGAAAGTAAGTAAAGAAAAAGTAAGGTCAAAATTACAGATGCCATCCATTCATAAGGGAGTTGGAAGACCCCATTATGTGCCCTGGACACTAATAGACAAGAACAATCTCCTCAAGGCTCTCCCACCACTTTCTGGGGGCGTGGGGAAATGGATTTATGCATTTGAAAAGAATACAGCGGGGGTCCCGCTAGCAATTGGGGATGTTAAGAGCCTCTTAGTTACAGCAGTGGGAGATCAGGCAGACGCAGTGTGGGTGAAGGCGGGGTTCCCGGGAGTGTCCCAGGGGAATGATATGAATGATGGTGCGTCCTACAATAATGTACAAGCACAAGTGTGGGATGCCCTGCGGAGAACCTTCCATGATACCCCCGATTTACACTCCATAATGCAATGCACTATGGGGGATTGGGAAGATGCTGCGCAGTACATTCTTCGGGTGCAGGAGATGTGGCGGCCAGAGACGGGCTCTGTTTTACAGAAGGCACTTGATAAAATAGCTGAGATAGAAGCCAAGAACTGCACACCACTGCAGGAGGATCAAAGAAAGAGAGAAATAAATAGCACAGCATAGATTACCAGAGGAGGCAAAGCTGGTGCAGAGCAAGTTAGTGAAGGTCGCAGCAGTTACAGCAATGCCGCCCCCAGAGCAGACAGGAGAAGAAAGGGAGGTGTCTGTAGCAATACAAGCTAGGATGGCTGCGTCATGGGCAGACAATGGACAGGAACAGTGAGGCGGAAAGGAGCGTTACACGGGACCCCAGTGGCAAGGAAGGCCCGGCAGATGAAGAGGTGGTTACAGAGGACAGCGGGGAAGAGGAGGAGGATATGGCAGACAAGGACCACAGGGGGAGCTCCGGGACAGTGCTGGTCATACGGGAGGTGGGGACATTTTACAAGGTAATGTCGGAGTAGGCCCATGGGGAATTATCCGATTAATACGAGATATGGGAATGAACAACAGTATGGAGACCCACACCTGGGCCACCCTTATGACCTACCCATGGGAAATAACGAGAGTGACATGCAACAAGAAAGTAGGCCCCCACCAGGGTATAGCATGTTCAGACATCCCCCGCATTGTATGCAAAGCCGCCCCTCGCTGCAAAACCAGACAGCACATATCCATGCAACCAGATTCGCCACTTGTGCCAATGGTTGCATCTTCTCCATTCCAGGGAACGTGCATGCTCAGTGATAACCTCTTCACATGCCCCGGGACAAACACCAACCCCAACTAGGACAGCCCACAGAGAGCGCATGCTTGTCCCGTACTATCAACTACCTTAAAACCAGATGAGGAACCGCTGGCGGGGGCAGAGATAGGGAATAAACAGTTAATCTTTATGGTGGACTCGGGGACAAAAAAATCATGTTTACGTGAAGGCAATTTTCTGCTATCTGGCAAAAATCTTGAGAGGCAAGATTTCTCTGGGCAGTGGTCATGGTTCCATATACAGCAGATTTGGATGTCAGAATAGGGGGTAAAACGGTGCAGGCACCCCTATTGTATCATGAAGATTATCCCATAAACATCCTAGGGCGAGATCTGTTAAGTAAGTTGAATATGACCATCGCTTTTACTGAGAGAGGTATAGTGTGTTCAACCCCGGGGATGTGTACACTTCGAGCAATGTAATTGATACAGACACTAGCAAATGAGACAACAGTGCGAGGAATACCCACAAATGCTGACATGTTCATTTATGGGATACAAGTGTTGGCCCGGGCAGTACCTAAGATAACACAAAAGGAATGGAAGGTACCTTCTGATTTTGTTTTTTGCCCCGTGGCCACACCTGAGATAATGCCAGAGACAGTGATTTCACTCCACTCGATTTACAGGGAGTGCAAGTGTCAGCAAAACGAATTGTGGCAATTGGTCTAGATACACATGGGTGCGAGTGGAGGACAGTATTGTGTATTGATCCAAGTATTCCACTAAGAAAATTGACAGACGAAGATCTGTTCACGGACAACGACACTGATGGGGAGATTATACTAGAAATGTGTATTGCTTGTGATATAAGGATTCAGAAAAGAGAAGTGGCAAACCCCCTCATGGCTGCTGTCAGTGCACCGCCATCTTTTTGTGACGCAGACTTACAACACGTGCCGCCATACTTGTGGACCACAAACTCACATGACCTGGGGTTATTGAGAGAAGTGACTCCAGTGAATATCAAACTGAAACCAGGTGCCGTCCGCCTGAGATTAAAACAATACCCCTTGTCCAGAGAAGCGGAGGAAGGAATACGAAGTACAATACACGCATTACTACAGCAGGGTATCATTGTCCCCTCTAAATCCCCATGTAATACTGCAATTTATCTGATTAAAAAAGCAACGGGGGGGGTGTGGTGTATGATCCAGGATCTCTGCCCCCTTAATGACATTGTCCAAAAGGAGTTCCCCCTTGTCCCCAATCCTGCATCAATTCTGTGCAGCATCCCAAAAGAGGCAACCGACTTTACAGAAGTGGACTTGAAAAATGCCTTCTTCCCAGTACCCCTTGATCCAGAGTCACAATACCTCACCGCCTTTACCATAGGGGGGAGGAGATACGAACACCGCAGATTGCCCCAAGGGTACTGTGAGAGCCCAGGCATATTCAACAGAATACTCCATGAGCACCTTGGCAACATTGAAGTACAGAGTACCATAATACAGTACGTGGGTGATCTCCTAGTTTGTAGTGAAAAAGAAGAAAGATGTAGAAAATATTCCATCACCGTACTAACATTATTGGCCCACAAGGGGTACAAAGTAGATAAAAGTAAATTGCCGTACTGTCTAGCAGAAGTGCTCTACTTGGGTCAGCTCATTTCAAAAGATGGTAAAAGGATAATACCAGACAGAGCAGCAGCAGTGTGCGCCGCGGGTACGCCATATACTGTAAAAGACATGCAAAAATTCTGTGGCATCTGTAATTATTGCTGCGCGTGGATTTTGGACAATGCGCCGTACACAAGGCTGCTGCTCAAGGGCCTGAAAGAAGCACAAAAGAAAATGATTCAAATAAAATGGACACCTGCAATGCACAACCTTCACCACATTGAAAGAACTGAGAAGTACCACCCCCGTCCTGGCCACTCCCGACTATGACCGTGAATTCTACTTATTTTCGCATTCCAATGGGACACTCATGACCGCAGTCCTGACACAAATAATATTGCTAGGACACAAACCCTTATCATACTACAGCAGTACACTTGATTCAGTAATGCAGGGTCATTTTGTGTGAGAACAATCTCTCGCAGCAGCCGCATTTGCATTAGAGAAAAGTGCAACAATTGTTATGGGCTGCTCCATCACATTGTACGTTGAGCACTCACTGTTTGCCATTCTTGAGCGATCAAAATCTACACTGATCACCCATAGAGCATCAGCGTATGAAATAATTATCTCAAACCCAAATGTCCATGTGGTCCATTGCAAAACAGTAAAACAGTAAACCCAGCAACATTCATCACAAAGCCATGCATAGTGCAAGATATGCAAGAACATGATTGTGCCACATATAAAGGGGAAGGAGATAACATCCCTAAGGCGAGAGAAAATGCACTAGAGGAGGGAGAAGTATAGTTTGTGGATGGCTGCAGTGGTACGATTGGAGGAAGGAGAATATGAAATACTGGTACAAAAACATTTACCAATGCACTTCTCCACTCAAGCAGCAGAACTAATTGCCCTAATATAAGCACTACACCCAGCAAAAGGATGCGCAGTAATGATATATTCTGACTCAGCATATGTAACCACTACGGTACATGCTGGTCTACCGGGTTGGAGAAGAAGGTGTTTCAGTAGAGCAGATGGGTCCCCAGTACAACATGCAGCATTACTCAATTAACTGATTACAGCACTAGCAGAGCCCTCAGTAGTAGCATTGGTAAAATGCCAAGCACACACAAATAACAATGACAAAATATCACTTGGGAACGCAGCAGCGGATGACGATTCCGAACAAGCAGCATATTTCCAAAAGCCACAGACGATCGAGTGTGTACTAAAAGAAAAGGCACAAGAACCAACAGAGGAAGAATACAATGCCTTACCAATAGCACAAATAATTAAGTTGAAAAAAGAGCACTGCCACAAGAACAAGAATTATGGGCAAAAAGAGGGTGCATCCAATCACCTACTGATCTCCTATGGAGACAAGATAGCACAGGAAAAGTAGCAATGCCTGTAGAATTATTAATGATAGCATTTCAACAATTGCGTTTCCCTGCCCACACTTCCAAACAGCACATCGCTGCAGATATCCAGGAAGATTGGTTTGTACCAAACCTCCAGGAATATCTTACTAAAATGTCAATTGAATGTACAACATGCCAAACTTTCAATTCAGGGATGACAGTCAGGACAATACGTGCAACATTACCACACCGAGTAGGTGAGTTTTGAGAGCTGCATATTGATTATGCAGACATGGGAGAAAGATTTAATGGAGCGAGGTACTTGATTGTGGTGGTCTGTCCCTTTTCACGCTGGGTGGAAGCAGGACCATGTGCCTACCCAGAAGCGAAATGCGCAGCAAAGTTCTTGGTGAGGGAAGTGTTCCCGCATTGGGGAATATGTGACGGCATAAGAGCCAACAACGGAACACATTTTGTAAACAATCTTTTTAAAGAAGTGACAGCATTATTAGGAATAAAGCACAAAATGTGCTTGATTTATCACCTGCAAGCTAACGGAATGGTAGAAAAAATCTACGGCCTCCTTAAAAGCAGATTGGAGAAACTATGTCACACATTGAAAAAGAATTGGGTTTATTGCTTGCCTTTGGCCCTCAACCAGCTGGGCACACAGCCCAGTAAGGATCACCATGTGTCCCCACCCTATGAAATAGTGACTGGTAGGAGAATGCAAACTCCACCTTCACCTCTCAGAAGGATGTCAGATGCCCACCGAACAGAAACTGTTCTGGGGGAGGAGTTTAAAGAATACTTCACCCAATTAACAAGGGCAGTGTGATGCATTGCCAAACAAATAGCACCGCCTTTCACAAGAGAAAATGAAACAGATACAACAACTGTGGCCACCAATAGCCCCACAAAACCACTCTTGCCCGGCGAACTAGTGTATGTTCGCAGCTTTGTAAGGCGAAGGAACTCGCCAAGATTCCATGGACCCTACGAAGTGATCTACTGTACTCCATTAGCAGTAAAAGTGAAAGGGCTCAAATATTGGGTGCACCTGTCAGACGTCAGAAAAGCCCACGACAACATAGAAGCAGAAGCAGTACAGGAAAATGAAAGAGATGTGGCAGTGCAGTAAAATAGCAAAACTATAAAGTGTCATGATGCCTACCCCCGGAGCACCAGGCCAGGCCCAGCACCCCCGGGAGCAGGCATCATGCCCCCGGGTAAAAGCCCAGCAGCCCCATATAGGGGCTCTTTGGACTCTGTCCTGGCACCTTCGGCGCCAGGCTCATGTTGGACATCAGTCCTGGCGCCATAGGTGCCAGGCTCATAAAGGAAGGTGTTTTGTGCACTTACCTGATGCAGACCATGCTGCAAGATTCAGGCCTCCCTGAGACCTGAAAGGGACTATTTTTTCATTGGGACTATTTTGCCACTCGGGCGTGGCCAGGGAAGGATACTTACCTGGAACTACTTTGGGGGCTATTTAAGCCACGCCCAGACAGTAGCTCACGCTTCGCGTTGTTCTGCATCCAAGCAGCTGAACGCTCACTGTGTCTGCTCCTGCATCTGGTCTCCAGCCACGCCCGCCTCGATCCTGGAAAACCTGTAAGGTAAGAAGAGAAGAGAAAGGTGAAAACCAAGAATTTTATCAAACTTCTTACCTGCATCCGGAATCTTCACGCCAGCGTTCCTGAGAAAAGACTTTCATTTAAAAGCACCGCGTTGCTCGCTGCAGCGCCGGGCTTCACTCACCTGTCCTCGGGAGTTCTTCTGGCTCCACCGCGACTGTCTGCACCGGTCGCCACATCTCTGCACCTAAGGGAGAGAAGAAGAGACAAAAGGTGAGCAGAAGGAACATATGAGGAAAGCCTAATTTTCCGCCATAACACTTACTGGTCTTCTGTTGGTGGATCATTCCTCATTTTGGGTCAGCGCCGCTTCGTTGGCAGGTACCGCACCCCGGCCCCTACGGGGAAAGGACAAAAGACATTACTGGAGGAATATAAAGACATTAAGAGGGATCGCCCCCATCGCTAACTCACCTGAGTTTACCATCGGCAAGTCAATCCCTCAACGAATCGCCTTCATTCTGCACCTGAAATAAAGGACAGATCACAGGTTAGGAAGGCAACAGAAAAGGAGGCTCAACACTTGAACTTTTGTAATCTTCATACTTACGGCGTTCCGCTCGGAAAAGTCAAGTGGATTTTGCCAGCGCCATTCTGAAAACCAGTGAAGTAACTGGACAAACACGTGCCCCTGCACCAGAAGCAGGATGGAGAGTTCATGCTTTCAAACCATAAGGTGAGCTTCAACCGGGGATTTCAGAGGAAGTTAGAGAAGAACGAAGGGGGGAAGGGGGGAGCAAGCACACTATTCTGCAGACTGTTAATCCCCTTTCTCATCTGCAGAAGGATATTCCTATGGGCCAGACAAGCAAGATTTGAGTGTCCTGTTCAGTCGGTGTTCCGAGTTCTGCGCATCACGCTCGAAGAGGCCACAGCAACCCAGACTAGACCAGCGCCTCCGTGGGAGTCAGGTGAGCATTACAGAATGCGAAGCCTTCCTACAAATTCCCACCCAGGCGCTATGGAAACTTCTGAGACTGATCAGTTGGCTCAACTACTGGGGGAATTACGGGCCGAAGTACACGCCACTAGTCAAGAGACTAATGCTCTCAGGAGGGAAGTGATTGTATCAAAGGAAAGAACTGATGACCTGGCTAGACAGTTTTTGCAAGGTCAAGCTGGACACACTCCTCTACCCGGTTCTGGGGGGAACCCCGCTCCTGTGGTTCCCAGTAACCCTCTGCAGATTAATCTACCTGGAAACATGCCGCTGGCCCCACCCCGAATGCTTTGCTGGAGACCCCAAACGATTCGCCATAGTCATGAATCAGTGTCGTTTGCACTTCCTATGCAGACCTGGGGCCTTCCCTAATGACCAGACCAAGGTAGCCTTTGTATTGTCATATCTCAGCGGCTGTGCTGCCGATTGGTCAGTTCCACTGGTTACTCAAGATGACCCGATTCTCCGTGATTTTCAAGGATTTCAAGCAAGCAAGGACAGGTTATTTGCTAGACACTCTCATGGGCAGGCTCTGGATGATGAACTCCTATCCCTGCGACAGGGCAATCAGGACCTCCTATCCTACATTGCAACCTTTAATAGACTAATTGTGGAAACTGGGTGGCCAGAGGATAAAAGAATCACGTTATTTTATCGAGGTCTACGCGGAGAACTTAAAGATGTCCTGGCCCAAGTTGTAAATCCGCCCCAAGAATGCACAGAATATATAGACTTAGTGGTCCAATTGGATCACAGACTTCAAAACAGAAAAGCAGATCGGTCCAAGTTTGAGACCCGGGTTTTGGTCAAGACCCACGCTAACCCCAAGGGTGCTGATGTCTCCGAGCCTATGCAAATCGGAGGGGTTAAAGGGCCTTTAACATCAAAAAGAACGTGAAAGAAGACGGCAGATGCAATTATGTCTTTATTGTGGGTCCTCTGGACACTTTCTACGAGATTGCACGGCAAAATCGCCCAAGAAGGTGGTAGGAGCCGCTGATAAAAACCATGAAGACTCTGTTTCGGGAAACGACCACGCCCGACAAGCGTAGGGGTCCGCTTGCCGAGCTTGAAAACTAACTCTCAGACCTCGCATTTCATTGTGCCAATGGTCCTCGTAGATCCGAACAGCCTAAGCGGTTGCATGCAATAAAGGCATACATCGATAGTGGGGCTATAGGAAATTATGTGGATCGTGAATTGGTCTCTAGGATTAACCTCCCTCTGCGTCCTAAAACCAGCAAAGATGTCATCACCACAGTCGATGGAACCGAAATTGCCTCTGGACCGGTAACACATTCCACTGCTGAGGTGACACTTATAGGTCCGGACGGCCATCGGGAGGCAGTTGTGTTTGATGTAATCAAGGCTCCACAGTTTCAGGTTATTCTTGGAATCCCTTGGTTAGAGACACATAATCCTCGAATTGATTGGCGAGCGAAGAGAATAACCTTCCCGGATTGTGCACAAACCTGCTACCCAGAAAATCTGAAGATTAGTCTAGCGTCTGTAACCTCTGTCTCCTTGCAACTACCTCCGGAATACCAAGACTTTCAGGACGTCTTCCAAAAGGAACAGGCCAACACGTTACCTCCCCAGAGATCGTACGATTGCCAAATCGATCTGGTGCCCGGTGCACAACCCCCTTGTAGCAGGATTTATGCCCTTACTGAACCTGAGAATCTGCATTTGAGACAATATTTAGATCAATACCTAGCCAATGGCTTCATTCGCCCGTCAAAGTCTCCGGCATCCTCGGTTTTGTTCTTCGTGCCCAAAAAAGAAGGCGACCTTAGAACTTGTATCGAATACCGTGCATTGAACCAGATAACTGTTAAAAACCGTTACCCTCTGCCTCTGATCCCTGAGCTCCTTGACCAGGTGAAGGACGCTTGCGTATACACCAAGTTAGATCTCCGGGGGGCTTATCATCTGGTGCGAGTAAAAGAAGGCGACGAATGGAAAACGGCCTTCCGTACAAAATATGGATTATTCGAATACCAGGTGATGCCTTTCGGGTTGTGCAACGCGCCTGCTGCCTTCCAATTCTTCATGAACGATGTCCTTCGGGAACTCATCGATGTTTGTGTTGTCGTATATATCGATGACATTCTTGTGTACTCCTCTTCGGAATCTGATCACAGAAAGCATGTCAGGGCCGTCCTTGAGAAATTGCGCCAGCACAAACTGTTTGCAAAGCTGGAAAAGTGCGTTTTCCATACCACCGAGGTTGAGTTTCTTGGATTCATCCTGACGCCTAAAGGGGTCCGAATGGACTCACGAAAAGTGGATGCCATCCTCAAATGGCCATCACCTAGTTCGGTGAAAGGTGTCCAAAGCATGCTTGGTTTTGCCAATTTTTATCGCAGATTTATCCCGGAATTTTCACGTGTGGTACAACCCATCACTGCACTCTTGTGGAAAAATAAACACTTCGAATGGACCAAGGAAGCCGAACAGGCCTTTCAGGAATTGAAAACTAAATTCACGTCTGCACCTATTTTGAAGCACCCGCGTCCCTATCTCCCATATATAGTCGAAACCGACACGTCCAGCTTAGCCATGGGAGCTGTCCTGTCATAGAGAGACCCTGAAACCAACCAACTGCACCCCGTAGCATTTTGGTCCAGAAAGTTCTCGCCGCCTGAGGTAAATTATGCAATCACCGACAAGGAATTATTAGCCATTAAGTCCGCCTTTAAGGCTTGGCGGCATTATCTTCTTGGCGCCTGGCATACCATCACCGTGATCACTAATCACCGAAACTTACAATATTTAAAAACTGCCAAGGCTCAATCGTCACGTCAGCTCCGATGGGCTTTGTTCTTTGCTGAGTTTGATTTTGTAATCACTTACCGCCCCGGCTGTAAGAATGGCAAAGCGGACACGCTATCTCGAATAGGAATGGGAGAAATAGACACAAACTCAGAACCTGTGCCGATAATTCCCGAACAAAGAATTTTGGGGATAACCTCTTTGCAAACCCTTGAAGACATTCAAGCACGGGTAAAACAACTCCTGGACTCTACAGCCTTGCAAGATTGGATCCAAAGGGCGTCTTACTTTTCGGTCAACAATGGCCTACCTTACTTCCAAGGACGCTTATTTCTGCCAGAAAAGGAATTGCAAGAACTGGTTATTTCCCGTCATCATGATACCCTGATGGAAGGACATCGTGGCATTGCCAAAACTGAGGAAAAAATTAAACGACAATTCTGGTGGTCTTCCTGGCGAAAGGATATTAAATCTTTTGTGATGTCCTGTGGAGTTTGCGCCCAAAACAAAGGCAAAAAGACAAAACCCGCCGGTCTTCTTCAGCCTTTAGACATTCTACCAGCACCTTGGCACACCTTGTCACTAGATTTTATCATGGACCTGCCCCCTTGTAATGGATACAATACTATTCTGGTTGTGGTGGATTTATTTTCCAAGATGGCCCATTTTATTCCGTTGAAAGGATTACCTTCAGCTTCTGTCCTAGCCAAGGAATTCCTCGAAAATATCATCCGTTTGCATGGATTCCCGTCCATACTAGTCTCCGACCGGGGAAGCCAGTTTATTTCTCATTTTTGGAGGAAGTGTTGTCAACTGGCACAAATCGACGTAAGACTCTCAACCAGCCACCACCCACAGACCGATGGTCAGACGGAGAGAACGAACCAGACCCTTGAACAATACCTACGATGTATGTTGCACCAATCGGAGGGTAATTGGAAGGATATTTTATGGGTGGCCGAATATGCATACAATAACTCGGTACACTCTGGAACTGGACAAAGCCCCTTTTATACCCTATATGGACATCACTCTCGTACTTCAGACCTGGACTCACCTCTGTGCCTTGAAATGCCCGCAGTGGACCATTTGCATTCCACGATAACTCAAGCCTTCAAGGATGCAACTGCACATTTGCAACATGCGAAAGGGAAATACAAAAAGAATGCGGATCTGCATCGGAGTGAGGCGCCTCCATACCAAATAGGGGATCAAGCATGGTTGGCTACCAAACACTTATCGCTCAAGGGACCTCAGACTTTTAATCCAAGGTATTTAGGCCCTTACTCGATCAAAGCTATAATTAACCCAGTGGCAGTCAAGCTAGATCTACCAGCTAACATGTGGATTCACCCCGTTTTTCATGTGTCACTTTTGAAACCAGTGCAACCAGGAACCAGATTAATAAAGCCACCAGAACCAATCCAGATAGATGGGGAGCCTGAATTCGAGGTGAACAACATTTTGGATTCTAAGATCTCAAAATCAAAACTTTTCTATCTAATTGATTGGAAAGGGTACGGGCCTCAGGAAAGGTCTTGGGAACCCAGCAACCACGTACATGCACCTCGGCTGGTAAAAAGGTTCCATCGGAATTTCCCAAACAAACCGAAACCTCCAGAGGGAACAACCTTGGGAGGGGCCTTGGGGGGGAGTGCTGTCATGATGCCTACCCCAAGAGCACCAGGCTAGGCCCAGCACCCCCGGGAGCAGGCATCATGCCCCCGGGTAAAAGCCCAGCGGCCCCTTATAGGGGCTCTTTGGACTCTGTCCTGGCGCCTTTGGGGCCAGGCTCATGTTGGACATCAGTCCTGGCGCCATAGGCGCCAGGCTCATAAAGGAAGGTGTTTTGTGCACTTACCTGATGCAGACCATGCTGCAAGATTCATGCCTCCCTGAGACCTGAAAGGGACTATTTTTTCATTGGGACTATTTTGCCACTCGGGCGTGGCCAGGGAAGGATACTTACCTGGAACTACTTTGGGGTCTATTTAAGCCACGCCCAGACAGTAGCTCACGCTTCGCGTTGTTCTGCATCCAAGCAGCTGAACGCTCACCGTGTCTGCTCCTGCATCTGGTCTCCAGCCACGCCCGCCTCGATCCTGGAAAACCTGTAAGGAAAGAAGAGAAGAGAAAGGTGAAAACCAAGAATTTTATCAAACTTCTTACCTGCATCCGGAATCTTCACGCCAGCGTACCTGAGAAAAGACTTTCATTTAAAAGCACTGCATTGCTCACTGCAGCGCCGCGCTTCACTGACCTGTCCTCGGGAGTTCTTCTGGCTCCACCGCGACTGTCTGCACCGGTCGCCACATCTCTGCGCCTAGGGGAGAGAAGAAGAGACAAAAGGTGAGCAGAAGGAACATATGAGGAAAGCCTAATTTTCCGCCATAACACTTACCGGTCTTCTGTTGGTGGATCATTCCTCATTTCGGGTCGGCGCCGCTTCGTTGGCAGGTACCGCACCCCGGCCCCTATGGGGAAAGGACAAAAGACATTACTGGAGGAATATAAAGACATTAAGAGGGATCGCCCCCATCGCTAACTCACCTGAGTTTACCATCGGCAAGTCAATCCCTCAACGCATCGCCTTCATTCTGCACCTGAAATAAAGGACAGATCACAGGTTAGGAAGGCAACAGAAAAGGAGGCTCAACACTTGAACTTTTGTAATCTTCATACTTACGGCGTTCTGCTCGGAAAAGTCAAGTGGATTTTGCCAGCGCCATTCTGAAAACCAGTGAAGTAACTGGACAAACACGCGCCCCTGCACCAGAAGCAGGATGGAGAGTTCATCCTTTCAAACCATAAGGTGAGCTTCAACCGGGGATTTCAGAGGAAGTTAGAGAAGAACGAAGGGGGGAAGGGGGGAGCAAGCACACTATTCTGCAGACTGTTAATCCCCTTTCTCATCTGCAGAAGGATATTCCTACGGGCCAGACAAGCAAGATTTGAGGGTCCTGTTCAGTCGGTGTTCCGAGTTCTGCGCATCACGCTCGAAGAGGCCACAGCAACCCAGACTAGACCAGCGCCTCCGTGGGAGTCAGGTGAGCGTTACATAAAGTTACCAGATAACAGTGTAAGAAGTCATATTTAAAATATGTATAGAAAAGAAAAATAGCAAGTGTAAATAAAAAACAACAATGTAATGTGAAATGGTTCTTTTTTTTTCGATGTGCCTCTTTCCATGTTTTTTAAAAAATGTTGTCGGTTCATTAATCCCTGACCCGTTTGTTTTTTTTTCGTTTCTGCAGGGGCTACAATGGTGGAAACAAAGCCGCTAACTAATGGAATACCTCAGATAGATAGTAATAGGAGTAGAATAAGTTCAACTAGGGCCTACAGTTATGACTGTGGGATCTATTTTGTAGCAATTGTTTTCAGTATTTTGATGCTAAGATTAATGATATTTTGGGGAGTGTCTTTTATTATGGGAGATAAAATCCAAGGGGCGACAGGGGGGAAACTTATTCAAGAAGGAGGACACCTATTATGAGATGGAATGAATGTGGAATAACACAATGCCCCCCCATGCTGCTAAAAACATAACCAATATAACCTCATACACAGACAGCAATGTGTTTAACAATAGTATTAATGTATTCTATGAAACCGATGTCACGTTATCACAACCTACCTCACAACCGAACAGTGCAACTACCTCATGGCTGGCCCAAATTTTTAGTATGTTCCCTACAATTACTCCTCATGACCTGTCTAATACTCCTTATTGGCAACAAACGACTGACCCCAGTGGAATGATAAAGTCAAAATGATTCCCATTGACCGTCCCTTGTCGCCCAATGCACGAAAGACATTGTGTACTTAAAACAAAATGTGTAAACGATCTTTAGGGATGGAAAAGTACCCGGTAGCAAATTAGTAGAAACAAAAGGCAAACAAAGCAATATAAATATGATGCATACAATGGGTTGGGGCTGGATAAAATGGAAGACATACACCATCTAGGGACAATCTAATAAGTGGTACTCAGACATGAGTGCCAGTGGGTGACAAACAACAAATGGGAACTCTTATGTTTGCTCCCTGATGCCCCATGTGTCAGGGACCTCAAGAAACTCCCATTGTGAAAGCACAATGTCTCATTCATCTTGCAATATGTAGGATGAAGGGCACTTATCAGGCACACACAATACGCATAAAACTCCTTCCACCTGACTTCAGAATATGTAAAAAGGGGACTCCACCTGCAAAATGCTTCAAAGAACCCTTTCTGGCAATAGAAGGTACAAGATTTGCAGAAAAGAAATGGCAGCAGTCAAAATTCATGTGCAAGAAAGAAGGGTGGCGCAGCCTGTCAGACAATAGACTGCAGTGGATGAATGATACGTGTGCGCAAATATGGACTGAACATGTCTCTAAACTAACGCGGGTCACTGCCCTGGAGAAGCCAATGCAGAGCCACCATGAGCAGAAACATGAACTTTGCTTTTGTGCAGAAGGATATGTACCAATGGGCTCCAACACACATTGCAAGAGAACTCTTGTCCTTGCTGATCTGAAAAAAGGAACCGCGGCTCTCATGGACGAGTACTGGGTATGCGGCAAACAGGCATACATGTATCTCCCCCCGTCATGGAATGGTGATTGTGCTCTGGCAACACTACACTCCACACTGCTGGTGGTCCCGAAAAATCATATAGTAGGAGACACAGTGCAACACGAACTATCACAAGTACCCCAAGAGATAGAAGAAATATCACCTCTTTTGAACGTGCTGACAGAAAATATACTAGAAGAACAAGTGCCATGAAATAAACGAGCATCCAACGACATCTCTAAAGACTCTTCTGATCTCCTGGCGCAGATCCCCGCTGAGTACAAGCTGTTCAACTCAGCAGAGACATTCTTTGCATCACTGGTCCCCAGTATCCAGGCCAGCGTAAATGTCAAATTGCTTCAAACCGTGCGCTGGTAACTCATACAACTGGCAAACGACACTGAAGAGGGGTCCAATATCATCATGGTGGAGCTAAGAGCAGTAAGACTAATGAAAATGCAGAATAGGTACGTGCTGGAGCTACTCACGGCAATTGAAGGCAGTGTTCGCTGAAAAATCAGGAGCGCATGTTGCACATTTGTACCTTCCTTCTGACACTGAAAATGGAACACTTTCACATGTCATAAAAGCAGTACACGAGCTGGGTGTAAGGATGAAAAAGGAAGGTGGTTTACCTCGGCATTCGAGTGGGTTCCATCTTGATTTTGGACTGTGATGAAGATGCCAATTCCCATTATTGTTTTCTTCTTGTTGATCTTTTGTGTGTGCCAAAACAATTCCTAACAGTGCGATGATGATGGTGACAATTGGCAGCCAGAAGGGTACTGACAGAGCTCCTCAGAACACTCAGGATGCACAAGTACAAACTGAGGAGAGCGATGAGCCCAAATTTCACATGGTGGCTACATATAATACTGGGGATATAATTGACAACCTGTACCACACAACCACCAAAGAGCCACAAGATTTGGAAAATCCAAGGGAGGTGTGGCTGGATTTAGGTGGGGATCGGGATTGTATATATATGTCCTGTACTCCTGAAGAGTATGCCCATCATGGGGAAAGTTTAAGAAATGTCTGCAGAGCGTGGATACCAATTAAGGGCACCCCCGCGTGGGAAAAAGCAGTAAGAGTGGCAGAGGAGCGTAGAAGGGATGGAACTAAGCATTTGTTAGATTAGAAGTAACAAAAGGGGAGAGTGTTGGTGGAGAGGTGGTATATCCTGCACCATTCCCTCACCGGGTAAATGTTATGTGAGCTAAGGGGGGAGCCATCTCCGCCCCTCCTGTACAGATTTGCATCTCCCATCTTCTGTATAAGTGTATAAACACCAGGTTAATGCCTGTAGTATGAACTCCATTTTGTGTCTTTCCAAATGCCATCTTTTTCTAGGCCCTCTGCCCCTCTGTCGAAATGTCCACTCTCCCTCTCGCGGGATTCCTGTTCTCACAGAAACATAGCCATTCATTGTTGCAATAGACAAGTATCAAACCCTGAAAAAATGTGCTCATCCTAGAATGTGAGAACAAGGCCTGTGCCAGCCGCAGCGCCCCACCCATCTCTGCTGACCGACTCATGCCCTCTCCACCCCCTCCCTGCCAAGCCATGCTCCACTGAACCCTTACCCCCTATTCCCTTTGAATGCATCTGGTCGCCAGACCCTTCCCCCGGACAGCTCCAAATCACCCATCATATACATAATCTAGAGTGGTCATATATCCTGGTAACACAAACATCTACCCCTGATGTGCTTGAAATCGTGAGGCTCCAGTGACCACAAATCAGAGATTGCCCCTTCTGATAAGGCACCTGAAGGAACGACCCCTAACCCATGCCCCCATAAAAACACAGGTTAGAATACACCTATTTCATACCAATGGCCCCTTTTTGATATAATGGTTTAGGCCAGTCGTTATTTCTTGCATGCCAAGTTTGTTGTTTAGTTTAGTCCGACTGCACTACATCATCTCTGTGAACCTCGCCTGACCTTCACCCTGCAAGGAGGAGCCCGGCTGAACACGTGTACAGGGACTGATGGAGACACAACAACAAATTAACCCCTGGCCTCCCCATTGGAGCTTGGAGTAGTATATGTACCTAGCCAATCATGTTTGGTAGATTATCTCCTATGTATGACGTCATCTATGGCGCTTGGTGCCCTTTTAATGTGCTGCCAATGTATCTGTCAGCAGAGCGCTCTCGGGCAGCAGAGTTCGTTGCTTGCATTTATTTACTTATATACATTTTGGTTTCCTTGCAATTACTCTCCTGGTCTCATTCCCTAGTGGGGTGTGTCCTTTATTCTGTCTATTGGGACACGTGCATTATAAGGTGCTAGCCTTCGCTGGACCCCCCCACAGGTAGCACCCTCCAGACTGGACACCACCCCTTAGCCCCCCTCAGCCTATGACACTCCCCACAGGCAACCCCCTCCAGATTGGACACCCCCCACAGGCAGCCCCCTCCAGACTGGACACCCCCAACAGGCAACCCCCTCCATATTGGGCGCCCCCCACAGGCAGCCCCCTCCAGACTGGACACCCTCCACAGGCATCTCCCACTAGACTGGACAGCACCCCTCAGCTGTGGCATCCCCCATAGGTAGCCCCCTCCAGAGTGGACACCCCCCACACGCAGCCCCCTCCAGACTGCACACCACCGACAGGTAGCCCCCTCCAGACTGGACACCCCCACAGGCAGCCCCATCCAGATTGGACATCACCTGCCAGCCACCCTCACCTGTGACCGCCCCAGGCAACAGCCTGACAGTCTGACACAATACCAGTACAATGCATGTCTGCTGCTCACCTGAACTTCTGTGATCTGACAGCACCATGAATTGCAACACCACATGTAGTCCGCAAATCCGACCAACTGCAATCACCAGAGGTCTGAAAGGTAGCCCAATTTACAGTGGTACCCCTTAATTATTAAGTACCCCTAATCACGCTCATACCAGATTAAAGTTCACCCCTCTAGGGAATTAAGGCCAAGAGTCTTTATCTTGCAGGGATAACAAGTTTAATCTTTACATCAATGAGGAGGGGGCAAAGAACTCTGCTCCTGAACGGTGTAGTCTGTCCTTAACCGTTCCCAGCTCCTGCAGACTGGAGCAAGACAGGAGCCTTATATACTGTTTAACTTGGTTACTGGATACTGGCTTGGCTCATCCAAAACTGTCCTTCTCCCTACAAGGGATGCTGCAGTCTTCCTTCTTGCAGGGCCGGGTTTCCGTTTGGGGCAAACGATTTAGCATACTTCTAGCCTATGCAGAATACATTGTGGCTCCTGTTTATCATCATTTTGATATATCATAAGCTTTTATATATAAACACATTTTCCCGTCATACTCCATACTACACTCAATATACTCATATTTGATCTGGTCCAGTAATTTCCCTTAAAACCTTGTTTTTCATAGTACTCTGTATGTCATTCTTTGAGTCTTAGGGCCTCATTAGACGGATAGCGGTAAGGATTTACCGGAACCAGTAAAATACCGGTACCGGTAAATCCTTACCGCCTTACTACGAGGTCCCTTTGCGGGTTGGGGGATTTAACGCCTGCTTTTTGCAGGCATTAAAATCCAACCCGCAAAGGGACCTCTGAGCTAATTACGGCACCGCAAAATTGCGGTTCCGTAATTAGCGCCTTCCCCATTCCCATAGAGCCCTATGGGGCAGAAATGGGAATGGGGAAGGGCAATGGTGGAAGGGGGATTTACCGCCCCTCCAACCTTGGAATGGGGCGGTAAATCCCCTTTCCACCAAGGCGGTGCCGGTGTTTTACCGGCATGAGCCATGGCGCTAATAGCGCGATGGCTCACCGCCTACCGTGTAATGAGGCCCTTAGCCTGCATGGGCTTTTGATGGACAGGAAACAGCTGCTGAGTTACCTCGTGCTCTCTGCCAGCCTTAGCGAACACCACTGCAATGCCTGTAGTCTATTTTTAGCACAGGCTGTATTCCTTTTGGCACAGAGCCTGCTGCTCTTTACCGCGCTTTAAGAAAAATTAAATACAATTTAACATTTTACAAAATGTATTCAGCTAATGGTTATTTACACCTTATATTTAAATCCTATCTTCATTTAGTGGCCAACCATGTCTGTGTGTGATTATATTTGCATAAAAAAGGTGTTTTCGGTGCTACAGTGTTTAGAGAAGTCTTGCCTAATTGTAAAGCACTTGGGAGTGCAGGAAGGTGCTAGCTCCTCCCAACATTCCCCCCTTTCATTGCTTCTACAGTAACTAACTCATCCCCACCTGAAATATCTACAACCCCAGAAATATTAGTCTGATTTTCGCTGTTCATTGTATGGCAAGGTGTTTTAGAACCCCCAATTGATACCATCATCTTTGCACTATTAGGGCTATATGAACACAGCATCGGAGACCCAGTTGGCACGTGCAGAAGAGGACCAAAAAGAATACAATAACCGGAACCTGTATTTTTACTGCTCCCTCCAGCCATGACAGGACCAAATCAAAGGCAAGCGATGGCCAATCTGTGTTCTGAACGCCACCTTCTTTCATCATTTGAACACCTAGGTTGCGTACCGCCTTGATGACGTATGTGTGATTATATTTGCATAAAAAAGGTTTTCTCAATTCTATAGTGCTTAGAGAAGTCTTGCCTAATTGTAAAGCGCTTGGGGGGGTGCAGGATGGTGCTAGCTCCTCCCCAACAGGTCCATCCATGAGTGGAGCATCTTCTCACATACCCTTCCAGGCCTTAATCATCCCCCACCATACACATGTGACAAGTGAGTGCAAACATGCCTTGCCAAGGCATCAAAGCACAGTGACAGAATGTGTGCCCAAAACAAAAGCAAACCTATCAAAGGTTGTTGCAAGATCCACAAACAATGGCCAGGCGTGTCACAGCCTGAGCATGAGTGAGCTGGGTGGCAAAATACCTGTCAGGGAACAATCACATGACACGGCCATGCATGGGTGATGGTAGGGCAGTCAGAGAGAGCATGACTCACAGAGACTGGAGAATTGTGCTGCCACTCTGGATGAGAAAATATGGCCCACTATTGCATTCCAGTGGTAGAGGTTGAACAACACATGAGAGAAGGCATTGTGTGACTGCACATGCCGGTGAAGGTGTCTGCACGACATGTGTCTTACCCAGCAATGACAAAGTAATGGGCTATGAACGTGACCATGGAACACTCCCATCGTTATCCCACCTCCCTCCACCCCAACCACACCGATGCCAAACACACAGTGATGCAGCACCGGTAAATGCTAATCTAGAAATGCAGTGCAGACCCAGTCGTCTAATGGACCCACCACCACATGTCAGGCACATGTGCATCCTGCCATCTGCAACCATCCCAGAAGCAACAATGCAAAAGCATGCACTCAACAAGACTCATGACTTGCAATGAAGAGATGCACTGGCTGAAAATAGAACTAGCAAAGAGGCTGACACACAAATGAACAGCACGAAGCGTATAATGTAACAAACCGAACGATGAATATTACAGAAATATGCACAGAAATAAACTTTATTTGAAGCTAAAAGTAGTCCATGGTAAATATGTACAATAATCATGATCTTATGCCTAAACCACTATATACAATAAAAACGCAGAAGGAATGTCTTCAAAGACTTGACAAAATAATAAATAAGGAAAGTAAACCTACACCTAAAGAACTATGTACACAGACAGCGGGCTATTCCAACTTCTCCTCGCCAATCTCACTCAGGAGTTCCACCAGGGCTGAGTCCAGCGCCAAATCCTCACTCCTCATACGGGCCACTGTACTTGCCTGGAGGGCTTGCAGGGTCTCCAGCATATGTGTCTCTATCACCTCAGCCTCCCTGCAAGTGCCCTCAGAATGGCAGCCTGCCTCTTCGCCCAACGCAGCGCAATCTCAGCCCTGGCCAATACAATCCTCACTTCCCGAGCCCGCTGCCTCTCTGCTCCGATCTGCTGCCCATATCCTCATAACACGGAAAACATCCTGTCCCTCAGGTCCACATGTTCCTCCCACCGCGCACCTGCCCCCTTTGGATGTTCTGCCCTGAAAAATGTAGCCTCCTCCTTGTTGCCACCTGCTACGACAGTGCCCAGTGCCTGCTATGTGTTTACGCCCTCCGAGCTGATGACGCTACCCAGGGGCATATGGCCTGTGCCCTGTTGGGTGCCTGCTGTCCCTCCATTGCCGGTGACCCTGTTGGTTCCTGGGTAGGCACAGTGACGACCTCAGCTTATTGACCTTGGAATCTTACCTCGGGCAGGGATGTTGAATTCATCAGACTGGGCAATGTGGGTGTGACTGGTGCACAGGGGGCCCTGGTGGTATCTAGGCTGAAGGCACCCTGGAGGACGACTGAGCACTGAGGAGGAAGACGAGGTGGGGGTTACATCAGTGAATAGCCCATGGAGCACAACACAGAACAGGCATGTTGCAAGCCAGCTGATGAGGCAGCACACCTCACTGTGATGATCTGTAAGCAGACTATGAGTAGCCTGAAGATCATCACAAATGACGGCACTGGCCTTCACGGGTAGCACATAGTCCCAGATGGCAACACCAGATGGTAAGGGGTGTCAGTCTGGGTGGACACATCAGCCGACACCATGTGGTGGGTCTGGGTGGAGGCATCCCGGCAGGCGCATACTCCTGCATCTGATGGCCCAGGGACTAGATTTCTAGATTTTGTGCAGGCACCTCCACAGTGGCCTCCACAGCCTCATGCCCCTGGGACAGGACTGCAGTATGTACAGCCACATCAACACCCCCACCTGACCCCATGGGCTGTGCTCAACGGCTACCTCCTCCTCCTCCCCCGCCGCAAACCTGGATGACTCTGGGGCATCTTCCACCATCACCTGTCCTCACTGCTGCTGAGGAGTCCACTCCCACCTTCACCTTCTTGAATTTACACCCAGCAGCCATGTCTGATGTCACCAGTGCTGCCACAGCCACATCACTCCCAGAAGATGTGCTTTCATGGGGGCATGGCTGGGGCCTGCACCTCTCTCTGGTGGCAGCATCCCTGCTGCCATGCTCCACAGCACTGGTTCTGACCTCTTCATCAGATGCAACTGTGGGAAAGCAGGTACAGAACAGAAACACCAGTGTGCTGCACAAATTTGTGCATGGCAATACCAGCACTCACATGAACATGACTAGTCAAGGGAACAATCATCAACCTTCACACCCACACACATGGATATGCAATCCACATCCATGCAGAAACATGCCTGGCCATCACTCCAGACATTCACATCAGGCTACTTGCCACGGACACAACCAATCAATTGCATATGCTCCACACACATGCATCATTTGTATATGCACATGTCAGCATGCCACAGCAACAAGCACATACACATGTCATGCACACACATCAACCGAGAGTCCCCAAGCAGTGTGATGACCAATCACATCAGAGTCCCCTGAACTGTAATTCCTCAATATGACTAAACCAGGCATCCAAATGCACGTGTTGAATCCAGGCGTGAGTGATGGCCAGTCACACATTCCCATCTTTGGCACATACACATTTACATCATGCATGCACATGACGCCGGCAACACTACCTCAACTGTCACACTTGTCACAGTGGCACGTCTCAGACACAAGTAACAAAACATGTGCACGGTCTGAAAGGCAGCACTACAACACACAATGCAAGTGATAACTCATTCAAAATACATATCGTCTGAATGCAGACCGTGACAGCAACGTCTGGGGCATACACGCAGACATCCGTCTCAGAGACATAATTGCTGCAAGCCTAAAGGGCTCACTGCCAACATGTAGCCACATGCACATGCGCCTTAGGGCATTGCACCACATGGATACTCACCAGTCGACTCCAGATGTTCACGTAACTCACATACCTGGGTGTGGAGCGCCGGTTAAATCTTCACTAGGACCCGCAGGTTGGTACTTGACATCCGGCACCTGCACGCACAGTGCACCTCTGGAGTGGCACTGGCCGAGGTGTAGCACAGGGCCTTGCTGTGGGTCCTGGATTTCAGGTACTCCCAGTGATCGTGCACATCCTTGACGGTGCGGGATGCCACCCATCCGAGTTGATGGCATCCATTATCCCATCCGAGATCTGATGGCGTCCTTCCTTGCCCCGTTGCATCACTGGGTTGAAGAGGGCATCATAATGCTCCAAGACCTTCTCCACCAGGATGTCAACTTCCCTGGTGGTGAAGTTGATAGCCCTCTGCCTCAGTGCCATGGGCTTGCTGCTCTGGTCTGAAGATGATGGTGCAGACATGGCAACCCCTGAGGCAGGTGTGGGTGGGCAAGGTGGTCCTGGATCTGGGCTGTGGAGTGGCGGTGGTGGTGGTATGGCACGGTGGGAGTCCGATGAAGCAGCTGAGGTGGTCACAGGGCCAAGGACAGGAGCAATGGCAGTGGCTGTACAGCAGGCACTCCAAACGCAGTGCAGGTGGGCAGCAGGCACACACACTGGACAGGCAGCAACAGATGGCTAAGTAGGAGGCAGCACAGGGCAGTAGGAGACAGGTAAAAATGCACGCATGCAGCAGCGTGGGTCTTCCATGTATTATTCGGATGGCATGCAGAAACAGAGTGACTGGACTTTACACGTAAAAAATGAGCATGGACACGTGAAATCCGAGGAAAGGCTCTCAGTGCGTAATTTACGTGACACACACTGCGCGCTTGCGTTGAGCACGCCAGATTCGGGGATCCATAAGTATGTGTATTTATTTTTATTTATTTATGTATTTATTTGCATTTATAAAGCGCACAACGGCCCTGGGGCATCGTGGCGCTGTTCCAGTATACTTGCTTAGGCGTACAGCAGTTAACATAGTGTGCTACAGTGGTGTGGCACTCATACAATGCATTATACAGTGGTGAGATAGCTAAGTCATGGCATAGGGCATCACAAGAACATGGTTACAGGTGCATTTCAGGCAGTTACAGGTGGAACATACTGAAAAGATCAGTGGGTTAGCGGAAGAGTTGTGTTTTTAGTGCCTTCCGGAACACTGTGAGGGATGTCTCTTTCCTGAGGGCGGGTGGTAGTGCTCTTCTTTGAGGCTAGTACGGCAAAGCCAGAGCCTCCTGCTTTGGATCTTCTAAAGGTTGGCACTGCGAGTTGGTTGCAGTGTTGGGCTTGCTTAGGTCTATTTGAGGTGACACAGTGAATAGTTTCTGCTAAATATGGAGGTGCTGTGTGTGATAGGCAGGAATGTGTGATGGAGAGGGTTTTAAAGAGATTACACTCTTCAACGGAAGCCAGTGGGCTTCCCGTCTAGCCTGAGAGATGTGCTCCCTCTTGGGGATGCTGAGGGCCACTCTGGAGGGCATTGTTTTGTGTGGTTTGAAGTTTATTCATGTTTTTCGCAGAGGTGCCAAGGAACAGGACGTGTAGAAGCAACTCTGACCGTGCGTGCAAAGGGGAGGAGACGGACGAGTGGAGTACTGTGAATTTTGGGGTGCCACGCAATCTGTTCACTTCTGGGACTGTACAAACGTCTTATTTTGGTGGGGGATTTGCATATGCGTGTCTTCTTTTGTATTTTTTTAGGCTAACGGTGGGTCGTGTATGCATTTCCCCTACTCTGGGTACCCCTGTGTATTGCGCACCTCTATTCTTACCTTTAGTGTAGCTTTCCGGGGTTCGCGTACACATTATTTGTGTTGATGGGTGCCACTGCATATCGCGTATGCATTTTTTCATTTTTTAGGGTGCCTGTACATTACGTATCCTGTATTTTTGACACCTGGGGTACTTTTGAGCCTTGCTGGACCACAGAAGTACGCCTTCCATCACGTACCCTGCACCCTCACTCTAATTGCCCAGGACAATTGCTTGGTGTGCCTTCCATTGTTCACTTACACCTGGAACATGAGTGGAAAGGCTCCAAGAGGGAAAGGGGGCAGATGTGGCCGGGGTCAGGGACCTCCTGCAGAAGCAGCTGTCCCAGCTCCAAGGATCCCCGGATGTGCAGCTGTAGCAGTTATCCCAGCCCTAAGGGTCCAGGAACCTCCTGTGGAAGCAGCTGTCCCAGCCCGGAAGGGTAAGGGACGTGCAGGTGAAGCAGCTGCCCCAGCGTAATGTCATGCCCCAGGCCACTAGTGGTCCTGCATCTGGAACCCAGAGTGTCCCCAGCCACACATGGTCAACACCAACACCACATGGCAAGAAGGCAAAGCCTGAACAGCAGGAACAGGCTCAACCCCATGGCACGGCACAGGACACTGACACGTTGAGGAAGAGGAACTTCCGTGATGATGAACCCCAGATCCTCATGGACTATGCAACCATGCACCACCATGACATGTGCCTGCAACCGCGGAGAACACATCCACCTGCTCATTGTATGGTGCATTGGCAGCATGTCACGGATGAGATCAATGCCTTAGGATTTGAGAAGCGCACTGCTGAACAGGTAGTGAAGCGCTGGTATGACCTTACCCATTGCACCAAGTCCAAGCTGGGTGCCAACCTCGCCTCTGCTATGGCAAATGGAGGGGGGTCACCAGAGGAGGGGGAGCTGACCCAGCATGAAGCAGCTATGAACCAATTCATTCTAATGGAGCAGGTGCAAGGCATGGGAGGCCTGCCAAATTACGAGGGCACGTCCGGTGAGTGATCAAGATTGTGCATCCTGAGTACACGCAGTGGAGCATAACCAAAATGTATGATTGTGTTGCGCATCTGGCGGCATTTGAATGACTGCCCTGGGTGAACCATGTCGTGGTGTACTGACTCCTGTCCAGTGTATACAAGAGTGGATACAACCCATGTGTTGTACATCAGTTGTACATGGTCGTGTGACAGTACTCATCCCCCACTAGCATACCCACCCAATATCTGCAACATGATACCACAACTTGCCCTCTTTGTTAATTGCATCCTTGATGTCAGTGACTCTGCTCTGCTAGACATGTGCGTGTGTCTGAAAATCGAGTTACACTTCATGCACTGCAGGGTATAGGTTCTCTATTCACACATGTACCTAGGTGCTTCCATGCTACATAGAATATCCAAGATGACAACCAACGCACCTTATGGTGTGCCCTGAGTGAGTGTGCATATGTCTAGACTGTGCACATCCCCGCTGCCGCTATGGCAATGACTCCTGAGTCAAATTGTTGTGAGGACTGATCCCTGTTACCCGTTACCCTCCCACACTCAGCCCATACTCCATGGGTCCATGCCCCTCTACCTCTTGTGGGTCACTGTACCTTGTGCCTATCTCCAACTCCATTTACTTACTCTCTCCACTTCACAGAACTTGGCTAAGTGTTGCTCCTACAGTCATACATCAACTGGGACTGTTTCCTTTTTTCCACACTTATGGGATATTCCCATTGTGTATGGTCCCTGTGCCAGGTCAACACTGGTGTGGCATGTGATGGATGGGGACTTGAATGTGAATATGTGTGTCTGCCTGTTGACATATCATGTCATTGCACGTCACTTAGCCACATGACCATGCCCATTTCATTGATTGAAGCTGTCAGAAGCGGCTGCCGAGTTGTTGAGCATTAGAGACATAGTGCGGCTTGAGGGCCAGAAATGCAAGAGACTTGAGGTCCTTTTCTTGAACTACCTCGAGCACGAATGCGCTGCTGTGGGCAGGCCAGCAGAGACGTGGAACAGAGCCTTCTGGGTGCAGTGACTACCCACCCCCAATAACCGCCCACAAACCCCCCATCCCTGCCTTCACTTCCACTCGCATTGGTGTGCGTTTGGTGTGTTTTTTTGAGAGAGCCTTGGCCCGGACTTAAGGGTAAGTGGGGTAAGGTAGTAGCATCCACACTAGGTCCTTCCCTCACAGCAGTGGGCTCCTTGAGGGCTCTGAGATCCAGCCTGGAGGTTTGTTTTGCCCATTTTGATCTTCTCCAATCTGTAACCTCCCACACTCTCAGGCTGATCCTCTATTGACAGTGTTTGTGTGTAAGCATAAGCTCACTGAGGCCCTGGAGGGCCCTTGAGAGCGGGTGAGAGCTCTTAGTTGAGTTGTTGGGGAAGGGAAGAGAAGCAAAGCGGAGCGACGAATGGAGAAACAGCAAAAAGTGGAACAAAAGACTTTGTGTAAGAAAGCGCTTACACGACCTTCACGCTCCTATTTTATCAATCTTTCCCCTATTACAACTTAGAGACCCTCTATTGTTGAGAGCGTGTAGAGTGTGGGGAGACTGTGGGGCAAGACCCTTTGATCCCTGACACACTTGCTTCCACGATGAGGGGGAACTCGAAATGCTATCCGCTGCGCAGCGCAGCAGAGAAATGCGCTGAGAAAACTATCGGCACTGGTATTTATGATAACCATGCACAGCAAATGGCGTTGCCAGGAACTAAAAAACAAGGAAAGATCTCAGATTAATTGTCTCTCCAGGACTATTCATCTCACAGGACACCTCTAACGAGATGATCCCTGACACCCTTATATCCGGAAGAAGCGGGATATGGGAGTCAGCGTCACCCTTAGACTTCACTTCACTTCCTTTTCAAGGAAATTATTAAACCTGAACAACTCGATGGAAGGAGGCTCTACCTCGCTGGCTGCATTAAACACGGTGCTACAATCGTTTATTCGTTCGTACAACACCGTTGACTATGAGGTTTGCCAGAATATGGCATCCCTAGACGCCATCAAGACTGGCTAAATGACCATCTATAGGCCAAACAATGTCTCATAAATCAATGATTGACCTGGAGAAGCCTTTTGAGGACGCAAAAAAAAAATCACACAGCATCCCACGAGGGAACTTACAGTATATACATCTATAGTAAGGACCTCTGTCATAACCTGTGAGTCAACACAACCCTCCGGTAAATTGAAATGGAATGCAATTCCATGCCAAGAAGCGGCAGTAAAAGACGATCCACAAACTAAAAAATGTAAAAATATGAAAGGGTGATCTAAGATCTCCAATAAAGGATCCCAGCAATTCCTACGTAAGATCAGGCTTCCACGAATCAATGCAGATCCAAGTGACAACCAGGATTCACGGGCCGGATCCATCTTCCACATTGGCAATGAAAGTCAGTGCACTGAGAACAAGACAGGTAAAAACCTGAAACAGACAGCAATCGGAATGTCAATTGTACCTTCAGACCTAATTTTCTACTATGAACTTCACCTCTGTGGGATCAGCGAGTAATGTAAAAGAAGGACCGCCAAAACTTGAGGGCAGGTCGGCCAAAAGGAATGGGTCACTCCATAGCGAGACTACAAATGCATTAATACAGCAGATGGCCAAACCAAAGACTAAGAAAAGTAGATGTCGAACCCTGCAGATAGACCACGAAAAAGAAACATCTACTGGTGAACAGGTGCACTGACCTGAATCCTTGTGCTCAGGACGCTGTGTCTGGCATTTCTAATGTTGACTCATTTTGTGATAAGGCTCTTGCGGATCAGCCATCAGTCAGTCTATTCAGAAGGGATCCTGACCACTTTAATGATCTTTGAATCAATTAGAGCAACAGATCATGATAGCCCTGAATCGATTTAGACTTGTATCACTCTTGACCTCTATTGATCAACTCTGTTCAATTACATCTGATGACCTAAAGTTTGTTCATTTGTTTGATCATGAATGATTGGGGAAATGCACAGTATTTTCCATTAATAAATGGTGGAAAAATGCGTCATAGAACAGCAGGAAGTCGTTCTTTTATTGCGCTTTGAATGTTACTATGCCCGCCAGGCTAATTACAGCGAGCATGCACCTGTCAGACCGAGGATGTCATTCTGTCATTTCGATTCAGGCAGGCCGCAGGAACTCCCTTCAAACCTTGAGGTGTCAACCTTGGGTTGGCTCTCCTCAGGTCTCCCAACCTCAGTTCGAGGTCGTCCAGGGTTCAATTAGTACATGGCATATTCTAAATTGGAATTCTCGCGGGTATAATTCATTTTTAAATGGGGAGGTGAGTGTGCTCTGGGGGCAATGTGATCTCATACTTTTGCATAAAACATGGCTTAGACAAACCCCTGTGTGGGATGGTTTCACTATTAACAACAAGATTTTAAAAAAAAGTTTAAGGGGCCGCCCAGCAGGAGGGCTGTTGACAGCATTTAGGGTGTCTCAAGGGCTAAGTCATATTGAAATTCCTACTCGCTCCGATGCCATCTGATAACTAAAATAATTGATACAACAAAAACACCTGATTTGCCCCTCGCCTTAGTAATCTATGTGTACTTCAATCCCACAGGCGTCTCCCTTGCGGGGACGCTCGATGAAATTGAGGACGTACTGGTAACCTGGTCAACTGACTACCTGCATGCTGGCGTATTAATGGCGGGTGATTTTTATTGCCAGTGCTTGGTTAAGGATTTTGACTGGGGAGATCTTGACACCAAGACAGGTGTAGCCTCCACTTCACACATGATAGGGAAATCTAACAACAGGAAGATGTGGTCATACTTTCTTGCAAGATGGGTCTTCATTCGAACCAATCTCTTAAATGATGGGGCCATTAAAGATGTCCCCACATGGTCAAATTCTTTTTCAACTTCGATCATAGATTATATAATTGTTGATAATTCGATTGATCCCTTAGATATTGTCAAAACTGAACAAAGTGATATTTCTATCCTAAAGATTACTTTGACTATTGAAGGTTTCAAGAAAAAAAGCAAACAAATGTTAGCAAAATAATTTGTTGTGTCCACCTCAGGTAACAAAGTTGCCCAATACAGCATAAATTCTAGTACAATAAACTCAGGGTTGAATAAGTGGTGTCTTGGACTAAGTGTCAATGAAAAAATTGCACAAATTGTGCCAGGAAATGTCCCGAATATATTAGCGGGACTTGAGAAACCAAAGCAGAAAATGCTGCGCAAATAAATCAATGCGCTCTTTCTTTTTAGTTGCGATAAACATGATATTGAAAACCATAAGCGAAAATGTGCAATGCGCAAAAAAATAAGACATTTGCAAAAGCGTACTGACCTTGTACCTATGGAAAAAGAGTAACAGAGGAAAGAATTAAACAACAATACAGGCTTTGGTGTAAACTACATAGAATTCAAACATATGTTGGGATCAACCAAGTGTTCTTGAACAACATAATGAAAAAAGACACTTGGGCAATGCGGTGGACACTGAACAATAAAGAGAGCGTGCAGGACGTTTTTCAATCAAGGAGTGTAAGTTAGGGAGTTTGAGTTGATTTTTTTCAAATAAATATGGAGCAGGAATGAACACGAATAGATTATCAGAAGTTCACCAACTTGCTTCTAACGATCAGCTACTCACCTTTGATCAGCTCGATATTGAGATAATCATCAGCGAACTTAAGAACTCACGTGCAAGTGGATCTGATGGAATAACTAACAGGATATTTAAGAACAATCCTGTGCTTTGGGCAGACATCCTGTTCCACTTGTTTACGCACACCATGAGTGACCTGTGGGATGTATTTACCCATGCATCCTAGCCCTACCTCAAAACTGTGCAGTACTGACATGAAAACATCATGATGACCATAGCTTCCCAGAAAATGCACCGGGAAATGCAGGAAGAATAGGCTGCCACCCATTTTTGCCGATGTTATGGGCACAGAAGGACGCTGCCTAAAACCACCATTGGACTACCCGCACAGTAGTCTGAAACCATTGTTTTGACCCATGTGGAATCATTAGACGGGGTAAATATGGGGATTAAGCTGTCGCTGCCCATCATTTTGCCCCAGAACAAAAATAAATAATTGGAGTGGGTAAAGATGGGGATGCGCTGTCGCCGCCCATCATTTCATCCCAGAATCCAGGACAGCTGCGCAGTTGTGCGCACACCAAAATGGTTACATAACTTGCCACCCACCAGTGTAAAGAAAGGTCTTTGTTGACAAAATCCACTTTTACTGATGTCAAAAAGTTGCTGAAATCGTGACTTATTGGACGACTTTAAAGATTCAACCCTTTTTGTGGGGTTCCACATAACCATCTTACTGTAAGGAGCCCCATCAAAACAATGTTAAGCAAGGATTTACTACCATGTAAGAACCATTCCTGTTTAGAATGCATTAATCCAAGAAAATCCCAAAGTTGCATGCAGTGCCAACAAAATCCTCTAGGCGGCACTAGCGGTCTAAACTCTGACTGGAGAACTGAGTGCAGTTGCTGTACAAAGGGATTTGACTTAGCTGACTTCAAAGGCTGCATTTTAATTAAAAATTAGCCACATGCTGTTCCCAGAGGCCTGAAGCCTGGGAAACCCTATCACCTCAAGAGCTTCACACCAGGAGTTAGAATCTCACATGACCTCTTGATTGATAGAAGGCAGACTGGCTGGGAGCTTCCCAGAGACCACACAAAGGACCCTTTCCTCTGAAAGGAAGATGTTAATTTTGTCTGTTTAATGTCAACAAAGCCCTGCCTGCCCAGAGGACTGACCCACCCAAGTCTTGGAGGCGGACCTCAACACTCTGAGGATTGAATTGGAAGTAAAATATATATTTTACAAAAACACTGATAACTCTTTGTAATCAAATGACAGAAATGTATAAATTTGAGAGCTTTAATTTAAAAAATGTACCTTTAATTCAAGACTAAACTCGAATTTGTGTGATGTTCTGGGGCAAAACCCCATTGTTTATTAATATTACAAACTCCCTGTTTCAGCTAGACAAACGAAAATGCATTGGTATGTGGGTAGATATGTGAGGAACAGTTGTATAAAATTTAATGAAGATCCAATGTTGTTTAGCACATTAAAAAGTGCTAGAAGTGGCCGTTTTTGAATGCAAGCTCCTAGGAAAAGCACATTTGGACAGAGACATGGCTAAATTCAGCCACACCATGTATATGTAATTTTAAACAAATGTGTACCTGTGCAAATATGTTTTTAGGTCAGATATAGATTGTGTGTAAAGTTGACAGGGGTGGGTTCTCTGTATCATAAACAGACCTCATCATGATGACACTTCATTTCATTCCCCCAATCAAGTAAGAAATGGAAGTTTGACCAATTAGAAGCTGAGAGAGAGGTAGGGTCAGTGATGCTAGAACACACCCACATTCTAAACACATAAAAGCAGACAGTCAGGACACATAGAGACCTTCAAAATCCATCTGCCGCTGGAAGCCCTGCCGGAAAAATCCATACTTACCTCCATCAACCTCCAGAGAGCCAAACTAGAGACTTCAATCTATCCAGAACTAAGAGACCAGACCAGAGAGACCCAGACCAGCAGAGAGAGTGACCCAGATCACTGTGAAGTGCAGAGGCCAGACCAGACCAGACCAGAGCCCAGTCCAAAACCCTGACCAGATCCATGGCGAGGCCCATTTCACTCAAGAATATAGTGTGAGTACATAGCAAACTGTGTAGAACCAAGCTTTTAGTTTAAATTCATCTAATTCAATCTATTTAACCTAAGTAGAACTGCTTGATAGCTCCAAATCTGTCACCTGTCATTCTAGCTGCAAAAAGCTGCACTTGTCTTTTTGAAACTTTAAAATTTCAAATCTGAAAAACGACCTTTATTTAATCGCTCATATCTCCGCAACCGTTTGTGCTAGAGACTTGCAATAACTTTCATCTGAAAGGTTAGAATCGTGGCTTTCCTACGAACCTAGAACCGCATTCCTACCCCTTATAGTTTTACCGCAATCGCGGAACACGCATCCGCGAATTTTACCGCGATTTGCAATTTCTTCACATGTAAAAAAACTGCTGCTGCCTGATTTCATTTGCCAGAAATTCGTTTAACCTGCTAACTATCCCTGCATCATTGCTAGTGTGAGCCTGGACTAATATTAACTAGATACCACTCACCCTGAACCTCTAATAGGGAATTAAAAGCGTTTCCAGCATATTTCTCATCCATTGCTAGCACAGATCAAAGAATTTGGGCCTGTGATTTCAAAAACTCCTATCTGTTTTCTGTCGTCTAAAGCTTGCTGGATTGAACTGAATTACAGTTGATTGCATTTCTGAGAACTGTGTGTTTTCCTTCCATTTCCTTGCCTTGCATCAAGGGGGGGGGAGGGGATTGCCAGAGGAAAGTGATTACATTGTTGGGTTGAAATCACATTGAGTATTTTCTGTATTGCATTCATTGAATGTTGCATCCACCTGAGCTTACATAAAGCATCCTCTACCACATTATACTTTTGGTCCTATTTACCAGTGTGCTACCTTATCCATTTCATGTTAACTCATTAGTCATTATAAAGAAGTGTGCTAGTGCCAGATTCTCCGTTGTTAATATTTCCCATATCAGATTAAGTGTGATATTCAATTATTAATTTATTATAAAGTGTGATATCTATATTTTAATTTATCAAATAAACCTTTTAAACTTGCAAAACAGAACTACTTCTTGGCTCAGTGGGGTCAGGGGGATTCCAAGAGAGGGGTGTCATACAAGGGTAGTCATCCAGAACGCATGAACTGGACCTAAAGATATATCAATAAGGGTTTTCATTCAGTATTATAGACTAGGTGTTAATTTGGCTGTAGTGCTGAATTGAATCCTCTTACAAAGTGGGGGCTCGAGCCGAGACGTTGGGTTAGATTTACCAGTTGTGCAGCTTAATACAGTGTGCTAACTGACGGGATACATACATCCGGTCGGATCACCACGCTGCATTACGCTGTGAAGCATTCCTCAAAAGGGACACTCCAAGAAAAGTTCTGTTCTGCAAAAATAAATTACTAACTTCTGTAAGTCAGGACAGAGACCAATCTCTAGAATGACGGCCTTAGTAGACATGAAAATAGCCAGAGAGCACTTCTTACATAAGTTATTTGTGAGAGGTGAGTGGACTCACCAGGACCAAACAGTCTGGTTGCAGGCCATCATGCAACAGGTCACGGAAACAGGGTCAGACTTATGGAGAGATCAGGGTCCATTACATGTGGCCCTGAGTGAACTATATATGGCTCCTAAAGCCAAAGAGGAACACAATAAGATTGCCAGGATAGCAGCATACCTGTACCTATATATGGGAGACATGCAGGATAGATGTGCTGAAAGCCAAAATCTGGCAAATAGGCAACAGATGGTGTTAGAGAAGGTCCAATCTGACCTGGCCTCTTCTGAGCAGATGCTGCAGAGGAGCCAGGAGTCAGAAAATGACAGCAGACTGTACATCACTAAAATAAAGGAGGATATGGATGTGCTGCAAAAGGAAAAGTCAGAACAGGATACCAGATTTCTGGCCTTGCAGAAGGAACACCAAGAAGGTTTGGACTCCCTACTGCAAAGCCAGAAAAAGCTGGAGCAACAACTGGACTTCAACAGGGTATGTGCTGAGCAGGTAGTCACCCTGCAAGGCCACCTAGATAGAGTGAAGGCAGAGAGCAACAAACTAATTCTGAAAGACCTGGATACCCAGGCGGAGTTTGATCAGGAGCGCCAGAATGCTGGTGCCTTCCAAAGGCAAAGGGACGACCTGGCGGCACAAATGCAGGCTCTTAGTCAGGAAAGAGACGCCTTAGGCCAGGAAGTCTGCCATTTAAAAAGAAAAATGGAAGAAAATCACCTGGCCCACCAGGGACTGGGTGACCTCCAAAAAGAAAACCAGAACTTGGTAGAGCACACCAGAAGGGTGGAGGATGCTCTAGCAAAAAAGGAGCAGGCCAATAGGGACATTGCCCAGGAGGTAACCCTCCTGCAGCAAAGACTGGCCCAGTTCTCCAGGACCAACCAGGAAGCACAGAGGCAAAATGAGGCCCTCTGCCAGCACAATGATAGGCTCCAACAGCAGGTAGCGATGCAGGAGAAACTGATAGAGTCGAGTAAGGCCTTAACAGAGGAACTGAAAGCACAAATGCAGGCTCTTGCATTGCAACAGGGAGCAGGGGCGGATAGAGATGAGGTTCGCTGGGAAATGGAAACTCCGGAGCATAACCTCAGGAGCCCTAGTACCAGAGGCCCTCATACCTCTCAGTCCCTGGACTCTGCCACCCCCATGCCCCCTGGCGCACATGAGCACAGGGCCACAGGGGTGGCAGATTACTATCCAGCTAAGAGTATGGGGCTCATAGGCCAGTACCACTCAGGAATGGAGGGGTGGGCATCCGGGCATGGGCACCCAAGTACAGTACAGTTCAATGGGGAACCCCAGGAGAGTAGGCCCATTAAGGGCATCCTGAAAACCTCTGCCCAGTTAGGTCAGTGGAGGGGGTACCCATCAAATCCTGGCAGCAAGGAGGAATCTGAAGACTCCTCTGAACTGCGCAGGACACAGGAGACCAGGTCCCCACATTCTGCCAGCCATTCCCAGGCTCGCAGAATCCGGGAAAACCTGGAAGAACAGACGGGAACCTCTGGGAGCAGTGCCTCTGAGTCCGACGAAGAATGGACAAGGGTTACCCGAACCAAAAAGGCCAATAAGGCAAAAAGGGCCTTGCGTAAGGACCCCTTAAAGCAGATTAAGGCGATCAGGAGCGTCATCACGCCTTACCATAAGAACGCTAAGTATTCTGTTTGGGAGCACTTAGAGTTGTTTGAACAAATGATGGAGACTTTCCATTTGAAGGACAGCCAAAGCTGCATTCAATATGTAAAATGGACATTCTCCCCAGAATACTCCGGTTTCTTTGCGGGGCTGGAGGACCAGAATCATTTAAGATGGTCCACCTATAAGGCGGCCATCCTGAAACATTTTTCTGTTCACAGAAATCCTCAAGAGGCTCGCAAGGCAGCCTACAATTTGCAATGTGGGGAGGATCAGGCCCCACAAGAATTTGTGCAGGAGTTAAAGCGGGCTTTTGCACAGACCACAAGAAGGGTGCGCACGGATAGCCGTGAATTCATCAACACGTTTTTCCATGCCTTGCCCAAATATATCATGACCCAGCTCGTGAGGGATTTTCACGAGAAAAGATCTTTAGACTGGGTCATTGAACAGGCTACCCGCATCTATGAGGTGCAGAAGCCCATAGAAAATAAAAGCAATGCCCAGAAAAACCCCAAAGCCAACAGCACCCCTGCTGCTGCCAAGGTGGCAGAGGTAAAGGTCACCCCCGTTTTGGATTTGGAGATGGGGGGGCCTAAAAACCTACCGGCACCTAATAATGCTAGGCCCAGAAGGTCCTCGGGCCAGTCACAGACAGGGAGCCAGGGAGGCAGCCCCACAAATGGGGTCCCTCGCTCTCCTGACTATGTAAGTCCTCGCTACAAAGGTAACAGACCCATCCTGGGTTATGTGTGGACTCCTCCAGCCCAAGGGGGGGGATCCAGCCAAGCACCTAACCCAGGGAACTTCCCTCCAAACTTCCCACCGGAGGGCAGAAATTTACCAAACCCTGGGCAGAACTTTTTCCCCAGATATCCTCCCGACTTTCAGCCCCAAAACCATCCATCCTTCTTTCCTCAATTCCCTGAGCCCAGACCACTGAATCCGGGAGAGGGGAGGCCAAGGGTGGAGGGGTACCCAAATCTTCCCAACCCGGGGTACTACCAGAGGAGGGACAGCTACCCTTCCCGGGATCAGCCCAGGGGAGAAAACAGGGCCCCGTATCAGCCTGAGCGGGTTTCCCAGTTAGAGCGCCAGGTTCAAAACATGGCGCGGGATATGGGTCATATACTGAGGGCGCAGCAGAACCCTCAGATCAGCATGCCGGCGCAGAACGCACCCAACTCTGGACCTGGTGCTCCAGAACAATGACGGGGGCAGCACCCCGATAACTCACCGGTTCCCAGGGAGGAGGCACAAAGGGAAGGGGGGTGTAAAGCCTTGGAGGAAGCTTCCTTCCTCACTTGTAAACAGCCCCTGGAAACCCAGGAACCGGAAACAAAATCTCTTGCCCCTGAAAGTCTGCCTCCTAAGGAGCAGAGGGGGGGTAGGAGAAACAAAAGACCCAAACAGACTCAGTTTGAGGAGGAGGTACCGATCTTCCAATTTGAGGGAGAGGGATCCTCAGAGGATCCTGGGAAAAGGATCTTCTCCTTCAGAGAGGGGGGAACTCCTCCCAAAGAAAAATGGGTCCCTAGGGATGCAAATCCAGACTGGGGAGATGTGGAGACTGAGCTACCGCCGCCCACCATCTCATCCCAGAACCAACAGCAAGAAAATCCCCTGGTTCAAACCCATCCTGGCGACTGCCTCCAAAAAGGGGGGGGCAGCCCAGAAACGGAGCCAGGGGAACCCACAATGGCTCTGATCTCCAGTTGCAAATTTTTTCTTTCAGATTCCCAAGACTCTCCACAGAATTCTGCCCAAATCTCCTCGCTAGCGATGTCCAAAACCAGAAAATTAGCCCACCAGTTGTCCAAAAATGTACATTATCTGTGCCCCCTTGAGGAGAAGGAGGGAAGATATTATGCCCCGGTACAAGTACAGGGGCAGGGTACAATCTCAGCACTGGTGGACACTGGATCTCAAGCTACCCTTCTGTCCAGAAGGGCCTTTGACGAACTGAATGCAGGAAGGGGAGAGAATTACCAAATTCCTCTCACCTCTCTTCCTGGACAACTGCAGAACTTTGACGGGAAGGAAATTCCCGTCGAGGGGACGGCAGACTTGGACATTAAGATCGGGCGACACAAGTTGAAACACCCGGTCATAGTTGTGACCCCAGAGGGCACCCCTTGTTTACTAGGGAATGACCTCCTGAGAAGGTTGTCACCCCTAATAGATTGTGTAAACAAGGTCCTCTGGACCCAGACTAGCCGACCAATAAAATTAAAACAGAGTGTCAACCATGTTAGTTTAAACGGCACCTGCCACATGGTTGAACAAAAATCTGACCAAGTAGAATTTCACTTCCAGAATAGCCAAATTCCAGACGTGACAGTAATAGCAGTAGGACAACAGACTAGTGATGGGGGGTCCTCTCTATTTCTGAAAATCAACCTTCCTTCCAGTCGAAAGTGGTATTCCACGCTGGAAGGAAACACTCTGAAATTCTATACCAATCCACAATCTGAAACTCCCACTCCTATAGTCCAGAAAGATGTGAAATCAGCTCAGAGTCTGGCTGATATTCAGCAAATTGGAGAGCAGTTGTTCATCCCTGTTCAGTTAAATGATGGGAAGGACTCTGTTCTCGCTCGAGTGTGTGTGAACAACGGTAAGAGCTTCATCAGCGAAGCCATGTTCCGCCAACTCCCAAAAGATCCAGCCATTCCCACCTTCAAACTGATAGACAAATGGGAGATGGACCTGGAAGCACCTAATTCCAAACATCTCCTGCCAAGCAGGTGTATGCTCAAAATCTCCATTGGCAACAAGAGCATAGTCCACAATTGTTGGGTCGTGCGAGACGTCCCTGCCGCCTTTTACTTAGGCAGTGACATTCTCAATCGCTTTGCCATTAGTTTGGACCTAATAAACTTCAAAGCTTGGTCCCGATTAGCGGATAATCCCATGGGCTTTGATGATCCAGAAAAAGCATTTAGGTCAGCTCAATTGCTACCTTATGCAGTTGAAATTCAGGTTAAAGAGGAAGTCACCATCCCAGAAAGGACCCGACAATTCTCCCTGGAAGTGAAAGTTAAAAGGGGACAAGAGTTGAAAAACCCTGATGCTTACATACATCTAAATGCTTCTCTCCAACAGCAAGGGTTGGGGGTAAACCCAACTCCATTAGTCAACATAGAACATGACACCATTCTAATAGAGGTGGATAACAGCGACTTAAAGAGTATTACTCTAGCCGCAGGCACCATTATTGGAATGGCGGTTGATGACCGACATTTTTCCATCGACTTAGTAAATGAACTGTTAGGACCAATCCCCAAGGACTGTTTTGACAGTGACAGTGATGACAATACAACACCAGACAGGATTTTTACCCGGCATGGGGGGAACTTCCTGGTGTACACTTCCTGCCCCTATGGTAAGGAAGATGTGACGTGTGACTTCAGGAGGGATGAGGTGATTTTCCAGGTACATGAGGGCTGCCTTTCCCACCTGAAGCCTCCGGTCCAAATCAGCACTCTGACCAGGGACTTCTCCACCCAGCTGGAGGAGGCCGCGGAAATAGCCAAACCAGAAGTCTTTCCAGGCTTCAGGCAGATGGTGGAAGAGAGAGTCAACCTAGCTGATGCCTGTGTGACTCTGGAACAAAAGCAAAAGTTGAAACAAGTTTTCTTGGATTTCCAAGATCTCTTTGCGGTAGACTCATATGACTGTGGTCGCACTGACATCCACACCACAACAATCCCCACGGACCCTGGCATGACTCCAGTGTTTGTGAAGCAATATCGCTTGCCTCTCGCATCAATGGAGTCCCTTACTGAAATAATTAAGAACCTTGAGTCCCGGGGAATAATCCGTCCAGTCCACAGCACCTTCAATAATCCGGTGCTGGGAATATTGAAGCCAAACGGCCAGTGGAGACTCTGCGCTGACCTCAGGGAGCTCAACAAACGGGTCCACACTTCCCGATGGCCTCTTCCCTACATTGACCAAGGGCTGGCCCAGATTCAGGGGTCACAGGTATTCACTGCAATAGACCTGACCAATGGATACTGGACCGTGCCTGTCAGTAGGGAGGACCAATACAAGCTGGCTTTTACCTTTGGGGGCCAGCAGTACACATGGACCCGGACTCCCTTCGGATACCTTAACTCCGGTAATGAGTTCAATATTTTCCTACATAAGGCCATGCCCGACCTGGGTACGAGGGGTAACCTGGCTTATGTAGATGATGTCCTCATCAAAAGTTCATCTGTGGAGGAACACATAGCAGAGATCCGTTATGTTCTGACACAGTTGAGGGCCGCCGGAGCAAAACTTTCCTTTCAGAAAGCACAGTGGTGTAGAACCCGTGTTAATTTCTTGGGGCATGAGATTACTCCTCAGGGTCTCTGTCCCCAGGAAAAGAAAGTGGAAGCACTTCAGAAACTGAAAGACCCCACAACTCTGCGGGAACTAAGGAGCCTCCTTGGACTGACTAATTACAGCAGAAAGTTCATTGAGGGCTACGCAGAGATCACCAGACCCCTGATTCATCTCCTGAAGGGGGGGGTCAAGTGGGAATGGGGTCCAGAACAAGCCGAGGCAGTAAAACAACTCAAAAGAAGCCTCTCACAAGCGCCTTGCCTAGCTTACCCTGTCAGAAACAAGGAGTTCTTCCTGGAGACGGGGTTCTCTGATACGTGCTTGACGGCAGTATTATACCAAAAGCATGACAAGGTCAATAAAGTAATCTCCTATGCGAGCAAAACTTTATCCTCTGTGGAGGAGAAATTCAACGATTGTGAGAAGGCACTCCTGGCAACGGTGTGGGCATTGAAGAATTACCGCCCGTTTATCCAGGGGGAACACATCATAGTGGAGACTCCACACCAGCCTCTGCAATATCTCCAAAGTGATAGAATCCGGGCCGGAAATGTGAGTAATTCCCGAATTACTTCCTGGATTCTGTCAATGCAAGGCTTTCCTGTGGAGGTCAGATATGGCCAAAACAAGAAGAGTCCCCTCGCGCAAGGTCTGGCTGACTTGCATGATTGTGCCAGAGAAAACTGTCTCGAGGACGAAAGTCTAAAAATAAAGGACAACATGGAGGCATACCTTAATTCCCCCCACAAAGTCTTTGAAGAAGACAAGTGTGAGGGAATGCCCACTGTGTACGTGGATGGATGCTCTTACCATGTTGACAACAACGGGGAGAAAGAACTGGTGGCCGGCGTAGGGAATGCATGGGTGAATGAGTCCCCAGAACCCTCCGCTGGATACAAAATTGGTCCCCGAAGTAGTCAGGTGGCAGAATTGATGGCTGTGCATCATGCCATCCTCACTGCTGTCCAGCATCAACTCCACGAACTGGTCATAATCACAGATTCGGATTATGTACGGAACGGGTTCGTGGAGCACCTGGTTAATTGGAAAACCAGAGGCATGTTATGTGCTAACAACAAACCCTTGAAACATGGGAAGTTGATCCAAAACATTGATGATCTGGTCACATCGAATGGGATGACCATCTATTGGAAAAAGATCAAGGGTCATTCCAAAGTAGAGGGACCAGACAAAACTGGAAATGACTTAGCCGATCAGCTGGCCAAAACCGGAGCCATCCAAGGGGATCTAATTGAGATTGAGTCCCTGTTGGGGGAAATCCAGGTCACTGCCATCACTAGGTCCCAGACAAATGCTCACAACGACCTTTCAATTGCACAATGGAGTAAGGAGACCCCTGATGCTGATTTGATTACCGCTCAGAAGGGGGATCCAATTATTGGTAAATTTTACCAGCACCTTGAGGACCCTGAGAACTTTCCCCTGACGGATACCGATTACATTGGGAAAGAGGACCTAAGAGTGTTGATGAAATGTCCAAAAATGTTCCGGATCCAAGACGGTTTGCTGGTAAGGAAATCCAAAGCTGGCCACGATCAGTGGGTGGTTCCTACCTCATTCCGAAGCCTGATGTTAAGTCACGCCCATGATGCGGCCACCGCCGGTCATAGGGGGTTTCACACAACACTGGAAATCTTAAGAGAGGTTGCATACTGGCCACACATGGGCCAGGACCTCAACCAATATTTGAAGGGTTGTCTTGTGTGTGCACAATTTCAGCCGACATCCCTCACACACCGGGCACCTTTACAAAAGCGGGGAATGACACTGCCATGGTCAGATTTACAAATCGACTTTGTAGGCCCCGTGGTTCGCTCGGCTAGGGGGAATAAGTACATGTTGACCGTCACATGCTTGTTTACCAAGTGGGTGGAATGTCTCCCAGCCCCAAATTGCAAGGCAGAAACTGCAGCTGCCTTGATGATTAACCACATCTTTTCCCGTTTTGGTCTACCTCAAAGGATTGAGTCAGACAGAGGTAGCCACTTCACCAGTGAAGTAATGACAAAGATGTGGGAGATACTGGGGGTCAAGAGAAAGCTACATATTGCTTATAGACCAGCTTCTTCTGGGGCAGTAGAGAGATATAACCGGACAATTGTGAGCATATTAAAGAAGTTTGTGGCAGATTCTGGGCCAAGTTGGGATATCCGATTACCTCTGGTCCTAATGGCCATCAGATCTACCCCTTCATCTGCAACCAAAATGTCACCATTTGAGTTGATGACTGGGCGCAAGATGGTGCTTCCTCAGCATTTGCTCTACAGGACCCAAGAGCAGACACTGATAAATGCCTCCACTACTCATGAGTATGTAGAGAATTTAAGGAAACACCTCCAACATGCTTTTGCTTATGCTCAGCGGAATCTAGAAAGATCAGCTGATAGCATGAAGACCCACTATGACCTGAAAACTTCCAGGAAGGAATATCAGGTGGGAGACCAGGTCTATCTATACAACTTCCAAAGGAACCAGGCCACGCAGCGCAAATTTTTGCCTACATGGAAAGGACCCTTTGAGATCATCGACAAGATCTCACCTGTGGCCTACAAAATCCACATCCCCAAAGGCGGTTCGGCAGAGGGGGAAGACAAGTGGGTCCACATAAACCAGTTGAAATGTTGCCATCCCAGGCACACTCTGCAACAACTGGAGGAATCCTCTGGAATCCTAGCGGGTACTGTATCAGACTAATTCAGTTCCAATCATAAAACATACCACATCTAGTCTCTAAAATATTGTGATTTGCATGAAACTGTCTCTTAGTTATACTGTTTTCTTTATCAAAATAAGAATGTAATGTTTTGTCATGATGAAATGCATATGCTGTCCCACCATCTCAACAGTGGTGGAAAAACGTCTATGAGTAGGTATTGCCGCTCTTCCTTTGTCGTCCTAGGAGAAAGAAAACCTTGAGACGGGCCAAGGAGGACGATCCGGAGACCGGGAGCTGAGACGCAACGGGCTCGGGGTACCGCCCAATATTCCCATCAGGACCGGCGAGGAGAACCGATCGATCAGTACCGGATGGAGGAAAAGATGCTGAACTATGCCATCTATTGGAAGAAGATGAGGAAACATCCCAGATCTTGCGAGTCCCATTCGTGAAATAGGATGGCCATCGCAAGAGGGGGGCTTGTGGGATGTATTTACCCATGCATCCTAGCCCTACCTCAAAACTGTGCAGTACTGACATGAAAACATCATGATGAACATAGCTTCCCAGAAAATGCACCGGGAAATGCAGGAAGAATAGGCTGCCACCCATTTTTGCCGATGTTATGGGCACAGAAGGACGCTGCCTAAAACCACCATTGGACTACCCGCACAGTAGTCTGAAACCATTGTTTTGACCCATGTGGAATCATTAGACGGGGTAAATATGGGGATTAAGCTGTCGCTGCCCATCATTTTGCCCCAGAACAAAAATAAATAATTGGAGTGGGTAAAGATGGGGATGCGCTGTCGCCGCCCATCATTTCATCCCAGAATCCAGGACAGCTGCGCAGTTGTGCGCACACCAAAATGGTTACATAACTTGCCACCCACCAGTGTAAAGAAAGGTCTTTGTTGACAAAATCCACTTTTACTGATGTCAAAAAGTTGCTGAAATCGTGACTTATTGGACGACTTTAAAGATTCAACCCTTTTTGTGGGGTTCCACATAACCATCTTACTGTAAGGAGCCCCATCAAAACAATGTTAAGCAAGGATTTACTACCATGTAAGAACCATTCCTGTTTAGAATGCATTAATCCAAGAAAATCCCAAAGTTGCATGCAGTGCCAACAAAATCCTCTAGGCGGCACTAGCGGTCTAAACTCTGACTGGAGAACTGAGTGCAGTTGCTGTACAAAGGGATTTGACTTAGCTGACTTCAAAGGCTGCATTTTAATTAAAAATTAGCCACATGCTGTTCCCAGAGGCCTGAAGCCTGGGAAACCCTATCACCTCAAGAGCTTCACACCAGGAGTTAGAATCTCACATGACCTCTTGATTGATAGAAGGCAGACTGGCTGGGAGCTTCCCAGAGACCACACAAAGGACCCTTTCCTCTGAAAGGAAGATGTTAATTTTGTCTGTTTAATGTCAACAAAGCCCTGCCTGCCCAGAGGACTGACCCACCCAAGTCTTGGAGGCGGACCTCAACACTCTGAGGATTGAATTGGAAGTAAAATATATATTTTACAAAAACACTGATAACTCTTTGTAATCAAATGACAGAAATGTATAAATTTGAGAGCTTTAATTTAAAAAATGTACCTTTAATTCAAGACTAAACTCGAATTTGTGTGATGTTCTGGGGCAAAACCCCATTGTTTATTAATATTACAAACTCCCTGTTTCAGCTAGACAAACGAAAATGCATTGGTATGTGGGTAGATATGTGAGGAACAGTTGTATAAAATTTAATGAAGATCCAATGTTGTTTAGCACATTAAAAAGTGCTAGAAGTGGCCGTTTTTGAATGCAAGCTCCTAGGAAAAGCACATTTGGACAGAGACATGGCTAAATTCAGCCACACCATGTATATGTAATTTTAAACAAATGTGTACCTGTGCAAATATGTTTTTAGGTCAGATATAGATTGTGTGTAAAGTTGACAGGGGTGGGTTCTCTGTATCATAAACAGACCTCATCATGATGACACTTCATTTCATTCCCCCAATCAAGTAAGAAATGGAAGTTTGACCAATTAGAAGCTGAGAGAGAGGTAGGGTCAGTGATGCTAGAACACACCCACATTCTAAACACATAAAAGCAGACAGTCAGGACACATAGAGACCTTCAAAATCCATCTGCCGCTGGAAGCCCTGCCGGAAAAATCCATACTTACCTCCATCAACCTCCAGAGAGCCAAACTAGAGACTTCAATCTATCCAGAACTAAGAGACCAGACCAGAGAGACCCAGACCAGCAGAGAGAGTGACCCAGATCACTGTGAAGTGCAGAGGCCAGACCAGACCAGACCAGAGCCCAGTCCAAAACCCTGACCAGATCCATGGCGAGGCCCATTTCACTCAAGAATATAGTGTGAGTACATAGCAAACTGTGTAGAACCAAGCTTTTAGTTTAAATTCATCTAATTCAATCTATTTAACCTAAGTAGAACTGCTTGATAGCTCCAAATCTGTCACCTGTCATTCTAGCTGCAAAAAGCTGCACTTGTCTTTTTGAAACTTTAAAATTTCAAATCTGAAAAACGACCTTTATTTAATCGCTCATATCTCCGCAACCGTTTGTGCTAGAGACTTGCAATAACTTTCATCTGAAAGGTTAGAATCGTGGCTTTCCTACGAACCTAGAACCGCATTCCTACCCCTTATAGTTTTACCGCAATCGCGGAACACGCATCCGCGAATTTTACCGCGATTTGCAATTTCTTCACATGTAAAAAAACTGCTGCTGCCTGATTTCATTTGCCAGAAATTCGTTTAACCTGCTAACTATCCCTGCATCATTGCTAGTGTGAGCCTGGACTAATATTAACTAGATACCACTCACCCTGAACCTCTAATAGGGAATTAAAAGCGTTTCCAGCATATTTCTCATCCATTGCTAGCACAGATCAAAGAATTTGGGCCTGTGATTTCAAAAACTCCTATCTGTTTTCTGTCGTCTAAAGCTTGCTGGATTGAACTGAATTACAGTTGATTGCATTTCTGAGAACTGTGTGTTTTCCTTCCATTTCCTTGCCTTGCATCAAGGGGGGGGAGGGGATTGCCAGAGGAAAGTGATTACATTGTTGGGTTGAAATCACATTGAGTATTTTCTGTATTGCATTCATTGAATGTTGCATCCACCTGAGCTTACATAAAGCATCCTCTACCACATTATACTTTTGTTCCTATTTACCAGTGTGCTACCTTATCCATTTCATGTTAACTCATTAGTCATTATAAAGAAGTGTGCTAGTGCCAGATTCTCCGTTGTTAATATTTCCCATATCAGATTAAGTGTGATATTCAATTATTAATTTATTATAAAGTGTGATATCTATATTTTAATTTATCAAATAAACCTTTTAAACTTGCAAAACAGAACTACTTCTTGGCTCAGTGGGGTCAGGGGGATTCCAAGAGAGGGGTGTCATACAAGGGTAGTCATCCAGAACGCATGAACTGGACCTAAAGATATATCAATAAGGGTTTTCATTCAGTATTATAGACTAGGTGTTAATTTGGCTGTAGTGCTGAATTGAATCCTCTTATAGACCACACCTCTCCCATGTCTTGGTCGGGTTCAATTTTAGTACCAATCTTTAAAAAAGGGATCGTGCTGATCCCTCCTGCTACCGGCCTATCTCACTCCTCGATTCTTTTTCAAATGTTTTTGCTAATCTGGTGTTAAGGGAATTTTCAATAGTGGGTGGAAAAAATGCATCTACTCAGTCCACTAAAGATAGGATATAGGAAGGGGGTTGGAACCATTATGAGTGGATTAGCCCTTAAAGCCTGCCTTTCCGATGTAGGATCTTATTCACGGTGAACATTATATGTAGCAGCAATCGATCTAACCTCCGCATTTGATAATGGTGACATCAATAGACTGTGGTCTAAAATGTTGAAAAACAGTATTGATCCAGCCTTATTGGCAATGATTCAATTACTCTACTCCAGCAATTCGACTAAGGTTAGACTTAATACTTGGGGAGATATATCACAAAATGTTTTGTGGACCAAAGGAGTCCAGCAGGGGTGTGTAGTCGCCCCCACTCTTTATAACAATTATTATATAGCAGACCTTTGAGATGCAAGTAAAGAGTGGGGAGGATTCGTACCGACGTGGTCAGGGTTCAAATTAAATTGTATCGCGTATGCAAACGATATCTTGTCAATGGACTACACACCTGCCGGCCTTGAGCGTCAACTTGACGGGGTCAATCAGTATTTGACTGAGAATTCCCTAGAAATAAACACTACTAAATTGTATGCAATGGTCAGTACCACCAAGAAAAATTGCAGGGAATATGTGTGGAAATTGAACAATGCCACCATACACTGTGTCGATTCAATTGGATACCTAGGCTACGAGATTGGGGTGAAGAAACAAAGGGAGAATGAACTAGCCAAAATAGATGAAAAAAATCTCATCTTGTCTTTCCTTGATGAAAAGGATAAAAAGTAAATTGTGTGCATACTCTCTGCTTCCGAAAATAGAATTCTATAGAGTCAAAGTTTCGCCCATTATTCTTTACGGATGCAAACTGATGCACATTACTGATAGGAAATTCTTCGATGTCTCAGAAGGAAAAATCCTGAAACAAGTGTTGGGGCCCCCCATCTCGGTGCCCATATGTGTCATCAGACTTGAGCTGGGCCTAACGTCCTGGTAGTCACAGTATGTTAGTAAGACTCTGTCTCTGATTTATTCTTTGGACAGATCAGGAGCAAACTTATTGGGGTACCACCTAAATATTCTGTTTTGGAAAAATACAAATCAATTTATAAATCCATTTCCATTTATGAAAAAACTAAACATGAGAGGGGATAAGTTCACAAACATGCTGGGTCTAGATGGCTCTGAGTCCGTAACAAAATGTAAGATTAAAGTTAAACAATGGGACAAACATGGTGATCTATCGGATCTGAATGCCTAAATCTTTACGAGGGAAAATACTTAGAGGGTAATTCATAGAATCTCGCAGAAAAGTGTCGCAAGCGGCTGGCGCAGAGTGTCCGCGTGCGATTGACTGCGCCAGGCACGTGCGCTAAAACCGATTTCCGTGCACAGCGTATTCATGGATTTTAGGCTTCCAAACCAGCCGTGGCGCAGAGAATCGCAGCGACCCTGCAGCAGCGCCAGTAACGCCCCCAAGAACGCCCTCGCGCAAGGAAAAGCCATCAAAATCGCTAAATCATCGCAAAGGGCTGCGCTAACCCTGGACCAGTTCACCGGACTGGCAAACAGCAAACGCCAAGCGGGGAATGTGTATTGCAGGGGTGCGCGGGAAGTTCCACACACGACTGGCCCCGTGCGAGCAGGGTACGTGTATTACATGGGTGCGCGGGAAGTTCCACACGCAATTCCATCAGGGTACGTGTATTCCAGGGGTGCGCGGGAAGTTACACACGCGAATGGGCCAGTGCGAGCAGGGTACGTGTATTCCATGGGTGCGCGGGAAGTTCCACACGCGATTTCATCAGGGTACGTGTATTTCAGGGGTGCGCGGGAAGTTCCACACGCGATTGGCCCAGTGCGAGCAGGGTACGTGTATTTCAGGGTGCGCGGGAAGTTCCACACGCGATAGTCCCAGTGCGAGCAGGGTACGTGTATTTCAGGGGTGCGCGGGAAGTTCCACACGTGATTGTCCCAGTTCGAGCAGGGTACGTGTATTTCAGGGGTGCGCGGGAAGTTGCACATGCAATTTCAGCAGGGAATGTGTATTTCAGGGGTTCTGGGGAGTACGTGAATTGGCCGTGTGGGTCCTCCCAGGTGTACGCTCCACAACCTCCACGGCCCCTGCAGGCAGCCCACACCACGGGGGACTACCCTGCACCCCTGCTCATGTCCCGCAGGCAGCCCATCCACCATGGGCATGCCCCCCAGCCAACCCACATGTCACCTTGCACTACTGATCAACAATGCATGTCTCCAACCACCCCCACCCCCCAGCAGTGCAGGGGCAGCCTCCAGCAGGCCCCCACTCATGTCTCCCACCACCCCACCCCCCTGCCACCATGGGCAGCCTCCACCAGGCCCCCACTCATGTCTCCCACCCCCCCACCCCCCTGCCACCATGGGCAGCCCCCACCAGGCCCCCACCCATGTCTCCCACCACCCCCACCCCCCTGCCACCATGGGCAGCCTCCACCAGGCCCCCACTCATGTCTCCCACCCCCCCACCCCCCTGCCACCATGGGCAGCCCCCACCAGGCCCCCACCCATGTCTCCCACCACCCCCACCCCCCTGCCACCATGGGCAGCCTCCACCAGGCCCCCACTCATGTCTCCCACCACCCCCACCCCCCAGCCACCAGGGTCACCCTCCACCAGGCCCCCACCCATGTCTCCCACCACCCCCACCCCCCTGCCACCATGGGCAGCCTCCACCAGGCCCCCACTCATGTCTCCCACCACCCCCACCCCCCAGCATCCAGGGTCACCCTCCACCAGGCCCCCACTCATGTCTCCCACCACCCCAAACCCCCAGCAGTGCAGGGGCAGCCCCCACCAGGTCCTCACAATCCCCAATCATGTGCGTTATGGTCAGCCTCCACAGCCAAAAAGCCCTACCAAGTAACCCATTCACCCACATGGAAAAGGAAATCACATGTTACACCCCCAATGTTAATGAAGCTAATGATCCCATGTCCGTCACACACAATGGTTGCAATTGAATGGGAAAACACCCAACATGACATGCATGAAACCAATGAGATGATACCACACAGTGAAGTATGGAAACCAAAATTGTATTGAAAAAAATAAAGAATGATAAAGAAAGAAAACAAACTACAATGGGGATGACAAAAAAAAAGCTGCATGTCCGTATAAAAACACAAAACTGCAAATCAGAATCCAAACAAATGTCGTCCAAAGTCAAATGTAAAAAAATCTCCATGCAATGAACAACTATGTAAAAAAATACCAAGGGTCCATGATCCCAACTGAACAAAGGAAACCTACTAAAAAACCTACCTAAAAATCAACCATATACAAAAAGTGGAGCAGTGTCCGTCGACTTCAAATCATTATAAGAAAGAAAGCAAACCTAAAACTAAAGAACTATATACAAAGGCGGCGGGCAAGTCCAGCGGCTCACTCCGTGGTGTCCCGGGCCAGGGCATCATCGAACTCCTGTTCGATGTCCCGGAGGCGGTCCAGTTCCATGGCCCCGAGGGTCCGAAGGGACGACGCTGTGTCCTCCTCCAACCCCTGCAAATTGCCTCGAGGCACTCGGCCCGCCTCAGGGCCCTCCGCATGGAGTTCTCCGCCCTGACAATTGTGAGCCGCGCCTCTTCCGCCCGCCGCAGCTCCGCACCTATGGCGTGGCCCAACCGCTGCCACACGGAAGACACTCTCTGTCCTGGGTCCCCCTGCCCTCCGGCCTATGCCTGCCCCTCCGATGTCGAAAGCCCAGAGCCTTCATGTCTCCCACCATGTTGCTGCTGCTGCTGCTCTGCCTCTGCCTGTGCACTGCCTCCTGCTGCCTGCACATCCTCCGCCGGCTGGGGTGCAGTTGTTGATGTGGCCACCCCTGCTGGACCTCCGACTCCCGACTGTGGCAGGGATGCCTCCTCCACCAGCCTGGCCGCACCGTCAGAGGCAGCTCCACAGGGCACCCAGGTGACTGATGGGTGGGAAGATGGCACAGAGGACGACTGGCGCATAGGGGGTCCAGTCGAGGAGGGGGTCGGAGCAAGCCCCATCAGACAGCGGAATCCGGCCTGGGTGACCTGTCCCAGCAGGCTGACGTGGTCAACGAGCCATTCGAGATGACGTGCAGTCTCTCCATGAAAAGACTGCAGGTCACCTCGCATGGCCCGTTGACGCAACGCCACACCAGCCAGGACAGGCTCAACCCGGACCTGGATGGCCACGTCCGCAGGCAGAGGAAGGCCAGTTGACGTCAGCTCATCCCCTGCCTGAAAACGGGTCTGGACGTAGGCATCCCTGCTGGTGCAAGATGATGCAGGGACAGGATCGGGGACAGGATTGCACACAGGCACCTCCGCGGCGGCCTGTGCTGCCTCCTGTCCCTGGTCCTGCACTGCACCACTAGCACCAGTGGGATCTCCAGCTCCAGACCCAGTCTCTGGTGCTTGCACGGCCTCCTCCTCCACCAAACCCCCCACCAACCTGGATGACTCCGTGCCATCTTCCCCTGTTGGGCCCTGTGGGGTCCCAGCTGCCCCTTCTGCTGCCGAGGAGTCCAACTGCAACCTCCGCCTCTTGGACCTCCCCCCGGCAGCTGCGGCCTGGGACGCGGCACCGGACTCCTCACTCCCCGACGAGATGACAACACGGGAGGGGAGCCGGGCCTTGCGTCTCCGGCTGGCGGTCGGATCCCCGCCGCTGTGCTCCACAGCACCTTCTCCGCCCTCTTCATCAGTTGACGCTGCAGACAGGGAGAAACAAAACACAGGGCACTGTACAATGGACACATATACACATGACAGTTGCACATGAGTGGCATTGGCAAACCTCAGACATGGCATCACAATCCCCAACACACATGTCATTGCAACTCGCACACATGAGCCATACCACAGCCATATCGCAACTGCCACCACCATCCCTACACATACAACAGCATCAGCAGCCAAAGGGGAGCCAGACATCACATGCAACACAGGAAGTGCACCACACATGTACACACACCACCACACTTGCATGCATGTCTACACCTCTGCCAAGTGTCGCACTGTTCAGACGGGCATCCATGTCACATCTGCCAATCAGGCTTCCACATACCGCTGTCACATGCATCCATGTTGCATCACTGTTGCACCCTTGTCAAATACACACACATGCACATGTACACAGTGCTCATACATGCAGCCGAAACAAACATACATGCCTGACATCACGGACATGTTTACTTACATACACATTCATCCAAACATGTGTGCACGCACAACTGCATTTGCCATGCAAGCCCACACACACAAGCACCATCCATGTCTCACACATTACAGCCCTCGCATGTGTCAGCCCCACGGCCCTGTACACCCCCACCCATACTCGACCCCATACAAACAGATGTGCAACCTGCACAATACCAAATAATCACCACACGCACTGCTCACAATCAGGATGCATGTACACTCACCGCTCGACTCCAGACGGGTCTGCTTCTCTAGGACCTGGATGTGGAGCGCTGGGGATATGCGTTCCAGGACCCCCATCTGTTCTTCCGACAAGTGGCCCCGGCGCCCCTTGGCATCAGCTGCCTTCAAGAGGCGCCGGGCCTTGTTCAGGGTCCTGGACCTGAAGTCCTCCCAGCGCTTCCTGACATGTTGTAAGTCCCGGACTGCCACCCCCTCCGCGTTGATGGCAGTCACGATGTCAGTCCAGATCCGAGTCCGTCCTTCCTTGTCGGCGCGGGAACTTCTGAAGAGGGCATCATACTGCCCCAGGACTTGCTCCACCAGGACACCAACTTCGGTGGCACTGAAGCTGGTGCCCCTCTGCCTCTCTGGCCGGGGGTTGTCAGTGGTCACAGATGGTGTTTGCCCCGTCATGACAACCCCAGAGGCAGGAGTGGGTGGGCAACTGGGTCCTGGGGCTGGGCTGTGGAGCGATGGAATTCCAGTCGGGAGTCTTCGGTTCCAGCAGGGGTGGTCACAGCAACAGCACCCCTGGCTGATGTGCAGGCAGCAAATGGCAGTGCACGTGGGCAGCAGGCAGTCAGGCAGCAGCAGATGGCAGGTGGGAGCGTGCTCGGGGCTCTGGGGGGCAGTAGTTCGGCCTTCTGGGCAGGAGCGTGGTCTTCCGTGTGCTTACGCGTGGCCAGCTTGGTACGGAGTGAATTGGCACGTGAAAATCCTGCACGTCAGCGTGAAAATCGAGGAAAGGCCCTTAGCGCGTAAGCGCATCAGCACGCATACGCGAATCTATTGGACCAAAGGCCCTCAGCGCGTAAGCGCGTCTGTGACGTGACCCGCACAGGTGTTTCCCACACAGCACGTGATGACAGAGCACACGTGGAAAGACTGCACGTCAGAGTGTCATCGCGTGTGATTGGTGGAAATGGCCCTACACGTAGAAGTGACAAAGCGTGTAATTGGTGGAAATGGCCCTACACGCATAAGTGACAAAGCGTGTAATTGGTGGAAATGGCCCTAGCGCGTACACGCCGCGTAAGTGACGCTGGACGTGTGGGCCTGTATAAAAGGTACGCGTAGAACACCACTTCCTTGTACGTGCTTTTCGTGGAGAGCGAGTGGGTGAATTCTGTACTTCTTGTCGTTTCACACGCGATTTACTTCACGGCGTTTCAAGTTCGTATTCCCTGTTACCTCTGACAGCTTTTTCTCATTTTTCTCTTTTACTGGTTTACCTGGGCCTGTTCCCTCAAACAGTGTTCCCTTCTACTGTTGTCCTGTCTCCTCAGACAGCGTACAAATCTTCTTTTGGTGGGGGTGTTGCCAACCAAACGTGCTCCTTTTTCACGCTCTTTTTCCTGGCAGACGGTGAGTCACGCACGTATCTAACATCTGTGCTTCCCCCGTGTGTAGCCTACCCCTTCAGAGGTCATTCTAGGCTGCGTGTGACACGCATACGTTCATTCTTGTGTTACTGGGTGCCACAGCGTAGTGCAGGTTTTTCTTTCTGCACACGTGGTCTAGGAGGGGTTGCGTGCACGTCATCTCCCTTTTTTGGGGCTTCTGTGCGTAGCGTGACCCGTCATCTTTCCCCAGGGGTTACAATCAGCCTTGCAAGAGCACTAGGGTACAATTACCATCTGGTACCCAACACCTTTGACCCCCAATTGCCCAGGACAATATTTTACAGCCACTCCCATACGCACATTAACATCAGTGCCATGGCTGGGAGGCGAGGATTCCGTAAGGGTGGCAAAGGTGGAAGAGCCACAAGTGGTGGCCGTGTTGGATCCGGTAGGGGACGTGGTCGTTACTTGCAGGGTGAGCCTGTCCCCCCATGTGTGGAGGACCAGTCAAGGGCACCCATAATCCCCCCCCTCCTGTTGAGGCTGATGTGGCTGACACCATCCATGCTCAGCCCTTGTTGGACCAGCCCATTGTGGCACCAGACCTGGCTGACTCCATGGCTGACTTCCAGGTCAGCAGGCCTATGACACGTGCGCTGGTGCACGTTGATGTCACCATGCCACGTGCATCTGGGGCAGCAAGGTCATCTGCTGCACCAAGTAGGCAGGGCGGAGAGGCTGCAGGGGCAGCTGCGGCTCCATCCACCCCAGCCCTCACACACCCAGCTCGGACAGTGTCGGTCCTAGTCCATGCTGCTGACATTCCCCCTGACACCATCACACTAGAGCCAATGCCTGCACCAACTCCCATGCTGAGTGTGCAATCCCACACTCCTGATACAGAGTCCACCAGGGCTCCTGCCCCTAGTGTCCAGAGCGGCGCAGGACACTCAGGATCACCACCACCTTCCAAGCTTAAGAGGAAGAGTGCTCGTCCGGCACAGGCTGATGCCCCAGACACGGCTACACAGTCCGGCCCATCCAGGAAGCCCAGCTTCACGGATGACGAACTGAATGCACTTGTCGAGTATGTGTCCGCACATGACAACGAGATGGTCATTGTTGCAGGATCCAAGACCACACCTGCACAACGCCAGGCACACTGGCAGACTGTTGCGGACATCGTAAGTGCCCTTGGAATCGTGAGGCGCACAGCCAATGATTGCTATAAGCGCTGGAATGACCTAAAGCGCAGGGCAAAGAGTAAGCTGGCCTCAAGTCATGCCGCAACTCTAGTGACTGGAGGTGGGTCTCCAGTAGTAGACATGGAACTCACTCCACATGAGTCAGTCGCTGGGACCTACGTCACGGAGGAACAGATCCAAGGCGTGGGAGATTTGGCTGATTACGAGGCATTGTCCGGTGAGTGCACATGCATGTGTGTGTCATCCATGTGCATGGTGTGTGTGAGGGCTTCTGTATGTGTGCCAGGTGAGAGTGTGTGCGCCTGAGTCGTATGGGTCAGCCATGTGCTTCATGCAATACATCCTGCGCAGCTGCATTTGGCCATAGCAGTATCCCTTCTGCCAACAGTAGACATCTAGCCCAACAGCACGCCAGTTGCCCTTGAAGTGTCACCTTGCCACAACACTGTTGCTTAATTATTCACTGTTCATTTAGTCAGATTGTTTGCATTCCACCACTTTTACTAGGCATGTCGCAGTCCTCTAGTCACATGTCTGACATGGCTATGGTAAAGTGGAGTGACTTTGTTACCTGGATATCATTTGTTCAAACATGTCCCTGTGCAATTGGACCATTTCGGACTGGCAGCTCCAGGTGAAGAATCTGACCTGTTTGAATTAGAAAAGCTATTACATGTGGGAACTGGACTGAATGAATAGGTGCTGCCCTCCTCTACATCTTCACTCAATAGCAATGGTACATGCCACCTGTGTGATGGCATGTGTGTTTCACCTGGCAATCACAGGCCAATGTGTGATGCCACTGCCAGGCAGCATGCAGAAAATGTGTTCATCTTCCATCTTGGTGTCATCAGTGTGTGCCATTTGCCTGCCCTTCATACGCAGTGAGGGTGCATGCATGGGAGGGTTTTAGTCATGTGGGACATGTGTCAAACAAGTACTGGTTCTCTTGCTTCTCAGCCCTCATTGTGTGCCATGGTGCTAATGCCTGTTTCCATTTCTTTATTTTTAGGTCTTTGCAGGGGAAGACGCACCTGATACTACTGGGGTTGTTGAGATGGTGCAGACCCAGGAGGGGTCCGAGGGCCAACCAACCACCAGTGAGGGACGTGGTGTGGTGGTGGGTGAGAACCCACAAGTGCTGCAGGTCGTGCTCTCAAGGGGTGTCTCTGGCTGCACCTCCCCCGAGCTGTACTCAGGTGTTGATTCGGATGAGACCTACGTGCCGTCGCAGGTGAGTGTTCCAGGGAGGGATTCTGTACTGTCCCACCCACCTGCACCAGGGTCAGAACCCTCAATGGGGATGTCAGTGTTGGCAGCTACGCCTTTGGCGGTTACGGATGCAGGGTCACACTCCGCGACATCTGATCCTGTTCCTGGGCCAGCAGATCACAGGGGGTATGCAGTCCTGCAGCCTCAGGCAGTGCCGGCACAGCAAGGCGCAGTTCGCCTTGCCCCAGACAGGTGTGGTGCCCGCCGACGTGGTGGCCGTACGCCACCTGGCAATACGGCATGGGAGCAATCCATTTACGGTATGGCAACCCAACAGGCAGCATCATCCGAGATGATGGCTCAGGCCATGGATAGGGTGGCCACTTCCATTGTCCCCCCTGAAAGGCTGATGGAGCGACTAGAGCAGGCAACCGACTCCATCTGCCAGTCACACAGGGAGGACATGTTGGGGTCCAACAGGGACAGGCGGGCGGCACTGGCGACTCTGCAGGAGGCCATCTCCATTGAGTCCCAGGGCCACAGGGAAGCCCTGAGGCAGGAGCTCCTTCACCTCAGGACTACTCTTGTTGAGCTTGAGGCTTCAACACACCAAAGGACAGAACAGCAGCTGCAGCGTCTCACCCGTACGCTCTCAGCTGAGATGCAGGCAACGAGGGCGGAGGTCCAGGCATCCCGTGAGTTGTTGCATGGGGACCTCCGCACACTCATCCTCCAGAACCAGACCTACCACACCCGCATGCTTGCAGCCATGGAGGAGCAGACTAGGGCCTTGCGTGGGCTGCCTCCCATAGTGCAACCACCTCCGGATGCAGCTGCACAGGGTGATAATAGCGACAGCAGTGATACTCCCAGAATAGGGTAGCCGTGTGGGCCATGAGCCCATGGAGGTGTTTTATTTTCCCAGGATCCACGCAGGTGGGTTCTGGTGTGCATCCTGTCCTCGGACCTCCTGGGTGGCCTCCCCAACCCCCCGGGCCCATCAATGGCCATTTTTTATTTTTTTTTATTTTTATTTTTATTTATTTTATTCCCAATTTTTTTGGGACGATTTGTTGGCTTCCGTGGTTCCTGTGTTTGCATACGCTGCATTGTGGCTGGGCACATGCAGGCTTGTAATGTATTTGGTTCAGATGCTTGGGTTTAAGTCACACACACCCCTCCTGCTTCCCGTTTCCATGGGCTTGCAAAGGGTGTGCCAAAGTGACAGTGAATTACACAGTGACGTTGGACTCCCATGAGCTGTGTGGGCAGTCTGTAGTCAATACTGTGTATACATTCCTAGTGCATATTGCTGTTGTGTTGTACACTGCATGTTGCATTGATGTGTAACTCATCTTCTGTGTCTACCTCCCAATTTGCAGGTCCCTTCCTCATGTCTACACAAGGACCTCTAGTCTGGAGATGGGGTACATGTTGGCAGCAGTGCACCTACAACTCTACATGGCGCCAACACTGCACAGTTGGTAGTGGTGGGAGTGCAGGCATTTCCAGGTGCTGAGACTACTAATATTTAACATTTGTGATGTCATGTTAATGGTAGTACGTGCTCAAGTTTGTTGTTGGTCCGGCATTACTGTGAGCATTTCAGGTGTTGCAAGTTTCTAATAGGGACACTGTACATTGTGACACTAGTGTCATGTTGTGGGGATTACTTTGTTTACCTGCAAATAGCATGACATGGCACGGTGTGTCGTGTGGCGGTGCTGGGGTTGGGTTGGCTGACATGGCACTGTCCTCTTGTTGCATTTTGCAAGTGGGTATTCATTTTAGCTGCTTGAATGTGTAACTTCACAAAACTGCATTGGTGGTGTCTGTGTGGGTAGGGATGCACACATTGTGACACTTCCAGGTGAACAATCTCAGGCTGATATGGTTTTGACGGTTCATTCTCCAGACATTCAGGATCAGTGTCAGGTTGAGTCATCATTGATTGTCAGATGGAATGTGCCAGGGCAGTGTGCACTCCACAGGGGTATGATTTCTATGTGAAGTAATTAGCCACTAGCTGTGTACAGGCTGCCTCCCCCCGTGCCCTTTCCCCTCCCATGCGCAGCGGCTGTGCATGTGGTTGGGGATGTGGTGCCACCACCATGTCCACGGCCAGGCCCCGGCGTGTTGCAACGTTGTGCAGGACACATGCTGCCACTATGATCCTGCACACTACTGGGGGAGCGTACAACAGCTGCCCGCCAGAACGGTCAAGGGAGCGAAAGCGTGACTTCAGCACTCCGAATGTGCGCTCCACTATGCCCCGAGTTGTAATGTGGGCTGCGTTATATCTTACCTGGGGTGGCGTGGTGGGGTTCCGAATTGGCGTCATCATGTGGGGGCTGAGAGGGTAGGCACTGTCCCCTGTGGAGGTGGTGATTGGTATCATTGGTGGGGTTGTGACCTTGCTCAGTATCTGACATGCATGCATGTGCAGTGGCATTCATACTCACCAAGCAGCCATGTATCGCCATGCCGCCCAGCTTCTAGGTCCCGGCTTAGGGTGGACATTCGGTAAATGAAGCTGTCGTGGGTTGACCCGGGATAGTTGGCATATACTGAGGTGATGATTCCCTTGGCATTACATACTACCTGCACGTTGATGGAATGCCAGTGCTTGCGGTTCCTATAGATGTGCTCAGATGCCCTGGGGGGACGTAGAGCCACATGGGTGCAGTCGATGGCACCTAGCACTTTGGGGAATCGTGCCACAGCGTAAAAATCCAGGGCGGCAGCATGCCTTTCTGCAGGGGTTCTGGGCAGGTATATGTGCCTGCGGACTGATGGGTGTGCAGTGATGATGTTCAAGACCTGGTGTAGGCAGCGTGACTGGGTGGCCTGTGATACACCACCCAAAATGGCACTTGTCCGCTGAAATGATCCAGTGGCTAAGAAGTGCAGTACATTGAGGACCTTCTCCAGGGGGCTGAGTGCTTGGGAGCACAGGGTGGGTGATGTGAGGTCATCCTCCCACTCACTCACCAGGTCCAGTATGATGTGTGGTGGAAACCTGTACCTCCCATGCACCTGGTCATCAGGCATCCCGAAAAGGCTGGTTCTGGGTGTGAATATTCTGGCCCTGACTAACCTCCTCCTCCTCCTTTGGTAGGCCACGCCCACTGCTGCTAGGAACGGTATGTTCATCCTGGGTCTGAGCTAGTTATTTTGTTAGCGCGGAAATTAATGCGTTGCGCGTGTTGTAGGCGAGCGTGTGTCCCGCGCACCCCTGAAATCCAGTACCCAGTCCAATAGCGTGTGGAAATTTCCGCGCACCCCGGGATACAGGTGCGCTGACGTACTTGCGTGTGTAAGTGTCCGCGCACCCCTGATATACACGTACATAGGCCAATCGCATGTACGCGCACTTTTGTCCTATTACACGCGATGACACCCTGACGTGCTGTCCAATGACACGCGATGAGACTCTGACGTGCTGTCCAATTACACGCGATTAGACTCTGACGTGCTGTCCAATTACACGCGATGACACTCTGACGTGCAGTCTTTCCACGTGTGCTCTGTCATCACGTGCTGTGTGGGAAACACCCGTGCGGGTCACGTCACAGACGCGCTTACACGCTGAGGGCCTTTGGTCCAATAGATTTGCGTATGCGTGCTGACGCGCTTACGCGCTAAGGGCCTTTCCTCGATTTTCACGCTGACGTGCAGGATATTCACGTGCCAATTCACTCCGTACCAAGCTGGCCACGCGTAAGCACACGGAAGACCACGCTCCTGCCCAGAAGGCCGAACTACTGCCCCCCAGAGCCCCGAGCACGCTCCCACCTGCCATCTGCTGCTGCCTGACTGCCTGCTGCCCACGTGCACTGCCATTTGCTGCCTGCACATCAGCCAGGGGTGCTGTTGCTGTGACCACCCCTGCTGGAACCGAAGACTCCCGACTGGAATTCCATCGCTCCACAGCCCAGCCCCAGGACCCAGTTGCCCACCCACTCCTGCCTCTGGGGTTGTCATGTCGGGGCAAACACCATCTGTGACCACTGACAACCCCTGGCCAGAGAGGCAGAGGGGCACCAGCTTCAGTGCCACCGAAGTTGGTGTCCTGGTGGAGCAAGTCCTGGGGCAGTATGATGCCCTCTTCGGAAGTTCCCGTGCCGACAAGGAAGGACGGACTCGGATCTGGGCTGACATCGTGACTGCCATCAACGCGGAGGGGGTGGCAGTCCGGGACTTACAACATGTCAGGAAGCGCTGGGAGGACTTCAGGTCCAGGACCCTGAACAAGGCCCGGCGCCTCTTGAAGGCAGCGGATGCCAAGGGGCGCCGGGGCCACTTGTCGGAAGAACAGATGGGGGTCCTGGAACGCATATCCCCAGCGCTCCACGTCCAGGTCCTAGAGAAGCAGACCCATCTGGAGTCGAGTGGTGAGTGTACATGCATCCTGATTGTGAGCAGTGCGTGTGGTGATTATTCGGTATTGTGCAGGTTGCACATCTGTTTGTATGGGGTCGAGTATGGGTGGGGGTGTACAGGGCCGTGGGGCTGACACATGCGAGGGCTGTAATGTGTGAGACATGGATGGTGCTTGTGTGTGTGGGCTTGCATGGCAAATGCAGTTGTGCGTGCACACATGTTTTGGATGAATGTGTATGTAAGTAGACATGTCCGTGATGTCAGGCATGTATGTTTTTTTCGGCTGCATGTATGAGCACTGTGTACATGTGCATGTGTGTGTATTTGACAAGGGTGCAACAGTGATGCAACATGGATGCATGTGACAGCGGTATGTGGAAGCCTGATTGGCAGATGTGACATGGATGCCCGTCTGAACAGTGCAACACTTGGCAGAGGTGTAGACATGCATGCAAGTGTGGTGGTGTGTGTACATGTGTGGTGCACTTCCTGTGTTGCATGTGATGTCTGGCTCCCCTTTGGCTGCTGATGCTGTTGTATGTGTAGGGATGGTGGTGGCAGTTGCGATATGGCTGTGGTATGGCTCATGTGTGCGAGTTGCAATGACATGTGTGTTGGGGATTGTGATGCCATGTCTGAGGTTTGCCAATGCCACTCATGTGCAACTGTCATGTGTGTATGTGTCCATTGTACAGTGCCCTGATGCCTGTGTTTTGTTTCTCCCTGTCTGCAGCGTCAACTGATGAAGAGGGCGGAGAAGGTGCTGTGGAGCACAGCGGCGGGGATCCGACCGCCAGCCGGAGACGCAAGGCCCGGCTCCCCTCCCGTGTTGTCATCTCGTCGGGGAGTGAGGAGTCCGGTGCCGCGTCCCAGGCCGCAGCTGCCGGGGGGAGGTCCAAGAGGCGGAGGTTGCAGTTGGACTCCTCGGCAGCAGAAGGGGCAGCTGGGACCCCACAGGGCCCAACAGGGGAAGATGGCACGGAGTCATCCAGGTTGGTGGGGGGTTTGGTGGAGGAGGAGGCCGTGCAAGCACCAGAGACGGGGTCTGGAGGTGGGGATCCCACTGGTGCTAGTGGTGCAGTGCAGGACCAGGGACAGGAGGCAGCACAGGCCGCCGTGGAGGTGCCTGTGTGCAATCCTATCCCCGATCCTGTCCCTGCATCATCTTGCACCAGCAGGGATGCCTACGTCCAGACCCGTTTTCAGGCAGGGGATGAGCTGACATCAACTGGCCTTCCTCTGCCTGCGGACGTGGCCATCCAGGTCCGGGTTGAGCCTGTCCTGGCTGGTGTGGCGTTGCGTCAACGGGCCATGCGAGGTGACCTGCAGTCTTTTCATAGAGAGACTGCACGTCATCTCGAATGGCTCGTTGACCACGTCAGCCTGCTGGGACAGGTCACCCAGGCCGGATTCCTCTGTCTGATGGGGCTTGCTCCGACCCCCTCCTCAACTGGACCCCCTACGCGCCAGTCGTCCTCTGTGCCATCTTCCCACCCATCAGTCACCTGGGTGCCCTGTGGAGCTGCCTCTGACGGTGTGGCCAGGCTGGTGGAGGAGGCATCCCTGCCACAGTCGGGAGTCGGAGGTCCAGCAGGGGTGGCCACATCAACAACTCTACCCCAGCCGGCGGAGGATGTGCAGGCAGCAGGAGGCAGTGCATGGGCAGAGGCAGAGCAGCAGCAGCAGCAACATGGTGGGAGACATGAAGGCTCGGGGCTTTCGACATCGGAGGGGCAGGCATCGGCCGGAGGGCAGGGGGACCCAGGACAGAGAGTGTCTTCCGTGTGGCAGTGGTTGGGCCACGCCATAGGTGCGGAGCGGCGGCCGGCGGAAGAGGCGCGGCTCACAATGGTCAGGGCGGAGAACTCCATGCGGAGGGCTCTGAGGCGGGCCGAGTGCCTCGAGGCAATCCGCAGGGGGTTGGAGGAGGACACAGTGTCGTCCCTGCGGACCCTCGGGGCCATGGAACTGGACCGCCTCCGGGACATCGAACAGGAGTTCGATGATGCCCTGGCCCGGGACACCACGGAGTGAGCCGCTGGACTTGCCCGCCGCCTTTGTATATAGTTCTTTAGTTTTAGGTTTCCTTTCTTTCTTATAATGATTTGGAGTCGACGGACACTGCTCCACTTTTTGTATATAGTTGATTTTTAGGTAGGTTTTTTAGTAGGTTTCCTTTGTTCAGTTGGGCTCATGGACCCTTGGTAGTTTCTTACATAGTTCTTTGTTGCATGGAGATTTTTTACATTTGACTTTGGACGACATTTGTTTGGATTCTGATTTGCATTTTTTTTTGTTTTTATACGGACATGCAGCTTTTTTTTGTCATCCCCATTGTAGTTTGTTTCCTTTCTTTAGCATTCTTTATTTGTTTAAATACAATTTTGGTTTCCATACTTCACTGTGTGGTATCATTTCATTGGTTTCATGCATGTCATGTTGGGTGTTTTCCCATTCAATTGCAACCATTGTGTGTGACGGACATGGGATCATTAGCTTCATTAACATTGGGGGTGTAACATGTGATTTCTTTTTCCATGTGGGTGAATGGGTTACTTGGTAGGGCTTTTTGGCTGTGGAGGCTGACCATTACGCACATGATTGGGGATTGTGAGGACCTGGTGGGGGCTGCCCATGGTGGCAGGGGGGTGGGGGTGGTGGGAGACATGGGTGGGGGCCTGGTGGGGGCTGCCCATGGTGGCAGGGGGGTGGGGGTGGTGGGAGACATGAGTGGGGGCCTGGTGGAGGGTGACCCTGGATGCTGGGGGGTGGGGGTGCAGGGGGACATGAGTGGGGGCCTGGTGGAGGCTGCCCCTGCACTGCTGGGGGGTGGGGGTGGTGGGAGACATGAGTGGGGGCCTGGTGGAGGCTGCCCCTGCACTGCTGAGGGGTGGGGGTGGTGGGAGACATGAGTGGGGGCCTGGTGGAGGCTGCCCCTGCACTGCTGGGGGGTGGGGGTGGTGGGAGACATGGGTGGGGGCCTGGTGGAGGCTGCCCCTGGTGGCTGGGGGTGGGGGTGCAGGGGGACATGAGTCGGGGCGTGGTGGGGGCTGCCAATGGTGGCAGGGGGGTGGGGGTGGTGGGAGACATGAGTGGGGGCCTGGTGGAGGCTGCCCCTGCACTGCTGGGGGGTGGGGGTGGTGGGAGACATGGGTGGGGGCCTGGTGGGGGCTGCCCATGGTGGCAGGGGGGTGGGGGTGGTGGAAGACATGAATGGGGGCCTGGTGGAGGCTGCCCCCGGTGGCTGGGGGGTGGGGGTGGTGGGAGACATGGGTGTGGGCCTGGTGGGAGCTGCCCATGGTGGCAGGGGTGTGGGGGTGGTGGTAGACATGAGTGGGGGCCTGGTGGAGGCTGCCCATGGTGGCAGGGGGGTGGGGGTGATGGGGGCCTGGTGGAGGCTGCCCCTGCACTGCTGGGGGGTGGGGGTGGTGGGAGACATGAGTGGGGGCCTGGTGGAGGCTGCCCCTGCACTGCTGGGGGATGGGGGTGGTGGGAGACATGAGTGGGGGCCTGGTGGAGGCTGCCCCTGCACTGCTGGGGCGTGGGGGTGGTGGGAGACATGAGTGGGGGCCTGGTGGAGGCTGCCCCTGGTGGCTGGGGGGTGGGGGTGCAGGGGGACATGAGTGAGGGCCTGGTGGGGGCTGCCCATGGTGGCAGGGGGGTGGGGGTGGTGGGAGACATGAGTGGGGGCCTGGTGGAGGCTGCCCATGGTGGCAGGGGGGTGGGGGTGGTGGGAGACATGGGTGGGGGCCTGGTGGGGGCTGCCCCTGCACTGCTGGGGGGTGGGGGGGGGAGACATGAGTGGGGGCCTGGTGGAGGCTGCCCATGGTGGCAGGGGGGTGGGGGTGGTGGGAGACATGAGTGGGGGCCTGGTGGAGGCTGCTCCTGCACTGCTGGGGGGTGGGGGTGGTGGGAGATATGAGTGGGGGCCTGGTGGAGGCTGCCCCTGCACTGCTAAGGGGTGGGGGTGGTGGGAGACATGAGTGGGGGCCTGGTGGAGGCTGCCCCTGCACTGCTGGGGGGTGTGGTGGTGGGAGACATGAGTGGGGGCCTGGTGGAGGCTGCCCCTGCACTGCTGGGGGGTGGGGGTGGTGGGAGACATGAGTGGGGGCCTGGTGGAGGCTGCCCATGGTGGCAGGGGAGTGGGGGTGGTGGGAGACATGAGTGGGGGCTTGGTGGAGGGTGACCCTGGTGGCTGGGGGGTGGGGGTGGGGGTGGTGGGAGACATGAGTGGGGGCCTGGTGGAGGCTGCCCATGGTGGCAGGGAGGTGGGGGTGGTGGGAGACATGAGTGGGGGCCTGGTGGAGGCTGCCCATGGTGGCAGGGGGGTGGGGGTGGTGGGAGACATGAGTGGGGGCCTGGTGGGGGCTGCCCCTGCACTGCTGGGGGGTGGGGGTGGTGGGAGACATGAGTGGGGGCCTGGTGGAGGGTGACCCTGGTGGCTGGGGGGTGGGGGTGGTGGGAGACATGAGTGGGGGCCTGGTGGAGGCTGCCCATGGTGGCAGGGGGGTGTGGGTGGTGGGAGACATGGGTGGGGGCCTGGTGGGGGCTGCCCATGGTGGCAGGGGGGTGGGGATGGTGTGAGACATGAGTGGGGGCCTGGTGGGGGCTGCCCATAGTGGCAGGGGGGTGGGGGTGGTGGGAGACATGAGTGGGGGCCTGGTGGAGGGTGACCCTGGTGGCTGGGGGGTGGGGGTGGTGGGAGACATGAGTGGGGGCCTGGTGGAGGCTGCCCATGGTGGCAGGGGGTGGGGGTGGTGGGAGACATGAGTGGGGGCCTGGTGGAGGCTGCCCATGGTGGCAGGCGGGTGGGGGTGGTGGGAGACATGAGTGGGGGCCTGGTGGGGGCTGCCCCTGCACTGCTGGGGGGTGGGGGTGGTGGGAGACATGAGTGGGGGCCTGGTGGAGGGTGACCCTGGTGGCTGGGGGGTGGGGGTGGTGGGAGACATGAGTGGGGGCCTGGTGGAAGCTGCCCATGGTGGCAGGGGGGTGGGGGTGGTGGGAGACATGGGTGGGGGCCTGGTGGGGGCTGCCCATGGTGGCAGGGTGGTGGGGGTGGTGGGAGACATGAGTGGGGGCCTGGTGGAGGCTGCCCATGGTGGCAGGGGGGTGGGGGTGGTGGGAGACATGAGTGGGGGCCTGGTGGAGGCTGCCCATGGTGGCAGGGGGGTGGGGGTGGTGGGAGACATGAGTGGGGGCCTGGTGGGGGCTGCCCCTGCACTGCTGGGGGGTGGGGGTGGTGGGAGACATGAGTGGGGGCCTGGTGGAGGGTGACCCTGGTGGCTGGGGGGTGGGGGTGGTGGGAGACATGAGTGGGGGCCTTTTGGAGGCTGCCCATGGTGGCAGGGGGGTGGGGGTGGTGGGAGACATGGGTGGGGGCCTGGTGGGGGCTGCCCATGGTGGCAGGGGGGTGGGGGTGGTGGGAGACATGAGTGGGGGCCTGGTGGGGGCTGCCCATGGTGGCAGGGGGGTGGGGGTGGTGGGAGACATGAGTGGGGGCCTGGTGGAGGGTGACCCTGGTGGCTGGGGGGGGTGGTGGGAGACATGAGTGGGGGCCTGGTGGAGGCTGCCCATGGTGGCAGGGGGGTGGGGGTGGTGGGAGACATGAGTGGGGGCCTGGTGGAGGCTGCCCATGGTGGCAGGGGGGTGGGGGTGGTGGGAGACATGAGTGCGGGCCTCGTGGGGGCTGCCCCTGCACTGCTGGGGGTGGGGGTGGTGGGAGACATGAGTGGGGGCCTGGTGGAGGGTGACCCTGGTGGCTGGGGGGCGTGGGTGGTATTAGACATGAGTGGGGGCCTGGTGGAGGCTGCCCATGGTGGCAGGGGGGTGGGGGTGGTGGGAGACATGAGTGGGGGCCTGGTGGAGGCTGCCCATGGTGGCAGGGGGGTGGGGGTGGTGGGAGACATGAGTGGGGGCCTGGTGGAGGCTGCCCATGGTGGCATGGGGGTGGGGGTGGTGGGAGACATGAGTGGTGGCCTGGTGGATGCTGCCCATGGTGGCAGGGGGGTGGGGGTGGTGGGAGACATGAGTGGGGGCCTGGTGGGGGCTGCCACTGCACTGCTGGGGGGTGGGGGTGGTGGGAGACATGAGTGGGGGCCTGTTGGAGGGTGACCCTGGTGGCTGGGGGGTGGGGGTGGTGGGAGACATGAGTGGGGGCCTGGTGGAGGCTGCCCATGGTGGCAGGGGGGTGGGGGTGGTGGGAGACATGGGTGGGGGCCTGGTGGGGGCTGCCCATGGTGGCAGGGGGGTGGGGGTGGTGGGAGACATGAGTGGGGGCCTGGTGGAGGCTGCCCATGGTGGCAGGGGGGTGGGGGTGGTGGGAGACATGGGTGGGGGTCTGGTGGGGGCTGCCCATGGTGGCTGGGGGGTGGGGGTGGTGGGAGACATGGGTGGGGGCCTGGTGGGGGCTGCCCATGGTGGCAGGGGGGTGGGGGTGGTGGGAGACATGGGTGGGGGCCTGGTGGGGGCTGCCCCTGGTGGCTGGGGGGTGGGGGTGGTGGGAGACATGCATTGTTGATCAGTAGTGCAAGGTGACATGTGGGTTGGCTGGGGGGCATGCCCATGGTGGATGGGCTGCCTGCGGGACATGAGCATGGGTGCAGGGTAGTCCCCCGTGGTGTGGGCTGCCTGCAGGGTCCGTGGAGTTTGTGGAGCGTACATCTGGGAGGGCCCACACGGCCAATTCACGTGTGGTACGCCCCAGAACCCCTGAAATACACATACCCTGCTGTAATCGTGTGTGGAACTTCCCGCGTACCCCTGAAATACACATACCATGCTGAAATCGCGTGTGGAAATTCCCGCGCACCCCTGAAATACACGTACCCTGCTCGCACTGGGCCAATCGCGTGTGGAACTTCCCGCGCACCCCTGAAATACACGTACCCTGATGAAATCGCGTGTGGAACTTCCCGCACACCCCTGAAATACACATACCTTGCTGAAAACGCGTGTGGAACTTCCCGCGCACCCCTGAAATACACGTACCCTGCTTGCACTGGGCCAATCGCGTGTGGAACTTCCCACGCACCCCTGAAATACACGTACCCTGCTCGCACTGGGCCAATCGCGTGTGGAACTTACCACGCACCCCTGCAATACACGTACCCTGATGAAATTGCGTGTGGAACTTCCCGCGCACCCCTGAAATACACATACCTTGCTGAGATCGCGTGTGGAAATTCCCGCGCACCCCTGAAATACACGTACCCTGCTCGCACTGGGCCAATCGCGTGTGGAACTTCCCGCGCACCCCTGAAATACACATACCTTGCTGAAATCGCGTGTGGAAATTCCCGCGCACACCTGAGATAGACGTACCCTGCTCGCACTGGGCCAATCGCGTGTGGAACTTCCCACGCACCCCTGAAATACACGTACCCTGCTGAATTCGCGTGTGGAACTTCCCGCGCACCCCTGAAATACACGTACCCGGACAAATCGCGTGTGAGACTTCCCGCGCACCCCGGTATACACGCACACATATTTTTTGTCAGCGGGTGTCCGTGTTTGTGGGTACCCCTTTGCACGTCATTTGTCCTGGAGGGCCACAGTATAGGACATTCATCATGGCAGTATATAGGTGCTATTTGTTGGCGCACCTTTTGGCGCACATTTCTTACAGTCGCAGAGACGCTACCGCCTGCTTTCTTGTGGCGGTCGTGTTTGTGCCTGTGCGCTGGTTTGACCGTGCGCTTTTTTTGCCTTATTCTATTCCATGAATACGTGTTGTAGGCGAGCGTGTGGGCGTTCCGCGCACTTGTGCCCTGTACTTCCCCCGTGACGCCCACGTTTTGGCAAGTTGTTCCTTGTTCCCCATTCCGAGTGCTACGCCCGTGTTCCGCCTACTTTTGTTGCGTGCGCCGCGCTATGTGCGATTTTCGCTGTGGCCTGTGCGATTTTCGCTGTGACCTGGCGCACGCTGTTAGATGGCCTGTGCGCCAACATGCGCCGCACACTTTTTTATCGCACATCCGCTGGTTTTCTCGCGCACGGCCTTCCATGAATCGATGTGCGCTGCTTTTCGTGCGATTTTTGCACTTGCACTGCGATTTTCGCTATTCCACTGCGATTCGCACGTTTTTGCCCACTTGCGCCGCGCTAATTATTCCATGAATCGGTGTGCAATTGTATGTACCTTCTATCAAGCTAAGATCCTACTTGGCAAAATTTACGAGCTCAAAATACTGAGATTGGTATTTAAAATTTTGCTTAAACTGCCTTCCAACTCTGGAGGTGGCATGTCCCAAGCTGGGGGTACCGCGTGAGCGGATGCTGCAGTATGTGCAATCGGAGTATGACTGAGTCTCTGTTCCACCTGGTGATGCCATGTCCCAAATTCAACAACCAGAGAACATACTACTTTGAACGATTTGTTCACTCAACAACTACAATTTTAACCAATGATCAATGGCACAGGTTAATGATGACCTCTCAGCTGTCATTATTAATTGCGTTGGTAAAAATGTTAATCGTCATCTTCCCTGAGATCAACAAAGTTACTGAGCAGGGAATTGTGGATTTAAACAATGTGTGTCAATGCAAGCTCAATCAACTGAAATAAGGAGGATTAGCATTGTGACATTTAGTTCTAAGGGATGTATACAATTTAGCACTTCCAAGGGCACTTGCTCAGGGTGGTTTTGTGGGCACAGTGGATTGGCCCATTGTCATCATTAAATGGCACCTGGGATGTATAGCGGGATCGTGTGCCCTCCACATGGGGAGGCATTTTAGGTGAAATACCATTGCACAAGCTGGGTATGTGTAGCCTCTCCAAGCAACCTTTGGCCAGCCACACGCAAGCAGTGGGCCTGGGGGTGTGGATGGGGTGCCACCACCATGTCCACCGGGAGGCCACGCTGTGTTACAACATTGTGCAGGACACATGCTGCCACAAGGATCCTGCAAACTACTGGAGGTGCATATAGCAACGCACCACCAGAGTGGTCAAGGGAGCGGAAACGTGGCTTAAGCATTCTGAATGTGCGCTCCACTATGCCCCGAGTTGCAATATGGACAGTGTTGTACCTTACCTCGGCAGGTGTGTTGAGGTTGCACATGGGTGTTAGGCAGAATCCAGTGCACTTCCATTAGGGAGCACTACACCAGATTAGGACTACAGGTGAGAGCAATAAATCCCCTTTGGTATCAGTCTGTACCATAAAGATTTAGTTGGTAGCTGTGGCTGAGCAGTCAGACTTATCTCAAGAGGGAGATGAGCAGTATTCATGGTTTATACAATAGGCCTACTGTACAATGGCACAAGGAAACACTGACCAAAGCATTGTAGTTAAAAAGTAGATATATATTTATTTTATACACTTCTAAGTAAACACATGTATCACAAGTATCAAGCAAGTTAAATTAAGTCAATAGAAAAATATACACACTCCCTATATAAATTGTTGACCAAGTGCGCCTAAGTGAAAACTGAGCAAACCGGCACAGTGACAACTACACACAAGGTATCCTCTAACAATTTCTCACAAGGGAGGGAAAACACAAGTTATCTAGAAATAGGTTCTTACACACCCTAGCAACGCTTCCCATCAGTTGTGAACCAGTTCCGCAAGACAGTTAATCAATATAAGCAATACTTAGAATGAAAACTGAGCAAAATGGCATTTCACAATGATTATGCAGTGGGAAGGAAAGGGTAGTTATAAGACAGGGTTGAAACACAAAGTTCGAATGGAGAATCAATCTAGAGAAAGCAGGTCTAACAAATGTGACCAGAGTCAGTAGGCCTGTGCCAGTGTTAGTGGTACAGGGCAAGGGCCCAGGAGCAAAAATGTTCTTGTAGCTGCAGTCAAGTCTTTGGTTAACGATGTTGAAAAGGTGGATGCAGAAAGCGAAAGACAATGTTAAGAGACAGGGGGGGCCAACCCAACAGGTAGGAAAATGATTTAAAACACCTTTAGCACTACCGCAAGAAAGGGCGGCCTGGCGGAACAATGTACCTTAAAAGTGGAGAAGTGGCTCCTGCGGTGGCAGTTGTTAATGGTAGTCCTTACAGGTCGAGGGGTCCAGCAGAGGAAGAGAGGCTCTCGTCATGGAGGAAGATTCAAGACACTGCACTACCCAGGGATGAAACCAACCACGGTGCTGCCAAATGAAGTTTAAAAGGTACGCTCCTTTTAATCGCGGTCCGGGTCAATACCTGCCTGGCTATCCGGTCTCCAAGTGCTGTGCACTGTCGATTCGACCAAGGCAGGTCCGGAGAAATGATGGGCGAACTGGTTGTTCCCACCAGATCAAGGGAAGGAGGCTCTTTCGAAGAAGATCTCCTCTCGTCGTGTGGAAGAAAAGTGGTGAGACGATCCGGCAGGGCTTCACCGGTGGTGTAGATGCTGAAGATGTCTGTGGCTTCTCTCCCCTTCGGTTCCGTAGTTCCAGTGGCGATGTCTTGCTCTTCCAGTCCTCAGGACCCTGCTTTTATGCAGAAAGAGACCCATTCATACAGCCTAGCTGTCACTCACACAGTGGAGTGGTCATCTTGGCGGGAGACCCTCCAGCCTATCAGGATATAGTGCGACATGGGTTGCCAAGGCAACCCCGTACAGGGGTCCTACTCCCCCTCCCTCACAATGGACCCACCCCAGACTCAGTGGCACCAAAAGGAGGTCTTCTTGGCAGAAGCCCGCCAAAAGGACGAACAAAGGATCCCCAACCTGGGGTAGGATGGTAGAGAAAGACACGAAGAAGAAGTTATATAAAAGTTCTGGCAAATAAAACTTACCGGAATTCGCGGTCGAATATTTTTGGTAGTAACCACTGCCACCAGCCAGAAACTTTTTAGACGGTTACTGTAGAGTACACTCTCGAAAATGAACCTAGGGGAAAAACTATTAACCCCTTCCAGTACCTCCATAGTAAGATGGGTTGTACTGGTTAAGTTCGTAGAAATTGACTAGTAAAGTCAATGGGGACTTTACATGCCCTGGGAGACAGTAGTCAGTCCCAGGGTATGGAGTCTATGTTTGTGGGTCGCTACGACACCCCTGTGGTACTGCACGGAGGGTGCTGTGTAACACATGTGAATAAAGATGGTTCCTATGGGGGAGAGAAAGTCCCATAGGCATTAAACACAAAAATAGCCTAGAACACACATAGCAAAAAATGCCTAGGAGTGGGAAAAAGAGTCTCACTCTTAGCAGGTAAAAAGAAACACACCCTTAAAATCCAGAAAAGCTGCTGGGGAACTTTATAGGTAAGGGAAATTAGCCATAAAATGAGAATTCTCCCTAACACTCGCCCCCCTCAGACTAAGGGACAGGTGGATCTAATCCACTCCTGGATGAGTCTCAGACTTCTAGTCGGTTATAAACATCCTAGAGAGACCATCAGCATTTTGGTGGTGACATCCTGACCTGTGCTCAATTGTAAAATCCAACCCTTGGAGGCAGATTGACCATCTTAGCAGTTTTGGGTTTTCCCCTGTCATTTGCATTAACCATCTCAAGGGTTGGTGGTCGGTTTGAATGATCAAAGTAGATCCATACAAGTATGGTCTAAACTTCTTCAAAGCCCACACAATGGTAAAACATTCTCTCTTAATAGTTGCCCACCTTGTTTCAGGTTCCTTCAGTTTCCTACTGATGAAGCAAATGGGGTGCTCCCTACCTTTCCCATCAAGCTGACTGAGCACTGCACCTTTACCTATATTGGAAGCATCTGTCTGTACAATGAAGGGTTGGTGGTAGTCAGGAGCTCTGATAACTGCAGCTTGATAACGGGCTTTCTTCAGGCTTTCAAATGCCTGATTGCACTCCTCATTCCATTTGACCTTTTTAGAGAATTTCGGAGAAGAGATTACATTCAGTGGAGAAGATATGGACCCATTGTTCTCAATGAAATTCCTGTAATACCCAGTGAGGCCTAGGAAGGCTCTGACTTGGGTTTGAGTAGAAGGGGGTGTCCAATTTTGCACAGCATCAATCTTGCTGAGCAAAGGCCTTATTTCACCAGCTCCTACCTCTTGCCCAAAGTAGACCACTTTACTCTGACTAATTTGTCATTTGCTTGCCTTTATGGTCAGATGGGCCTGTTGCAGAGCCCACAAAACATACCCTAGGTGGTCAACATGTTCTTTCCAAGTAGGGCTGAACACTGCAATGTCATCCAAGTATGCCATGCAGAAGTCCTCCATCCCATTCAGAACCGGATTAACCATCCTTTGGAATGTAGCAGGTGCATTCTTTAATCCAAAAAGCATAACCTTAAATTGGTATAAGCCAACTGGGGTGGAGAATGCAGTTTTTTCCTTGGCATGGTCAGTCAGTGATATTTACCAATAGCCTGACGTGAGATCAAATGTGCTGAGGAACTTGGCTGAACCAAGGCTATCCACCAGCTCATCTGTCCTTGGCAAAGGATGGGCGTCAGTCTTAGTGACTGCATTTAGAGCTCTATAGTCCACACAGAATCTCAACTCCTTGGATCCTGCCTTTGGTACTAACACAACTGTGCTGGACCATGGACTAGTCGAGGGCTCTATTACCCCGAGATCAAGCATCTTATTGACCTCTCCTTTGATGTGGGTTCTTGCATTTTCTGACATCCTGTAGCCCCTGCTTTTGACAGGTAAACAGTCAACAGTTTGAACATTATGCTGGCCCGAAGGGGTCAAGCCTGGTGCTAGAGAAAACAGGGAGGCAAATTGATTCAACAAAACTTTGCACTCCTCTTGTTGCTCAGGTGTCAGATTAGAAGAGAGATTGACTCCTTCTATATTTTCGTCTAAAGGTTTGCCTCTGAGGAGGTCAGGTAGAGGTTCACTCTCCTCCTCCTCTTGAGCTGAAGCTAGAAGCAAAGCTCCCAGTTCTGGTCTCGAGACATAAGATTTTAGACGGTTGATGTGAAAGACTCTAGGAGCCTCCTTAGGATTGCCAAAGTCCACCAGATAGTTCACCTCTCCAAGTTTTCCCACAGCCTTGAAGGGTCCCATCCATTTGTCCTCCAAGGCCCTCTGCCTTGTTGGGACCATAACAAGAACTAGCTGGTTTTGAGTGAACTCCACCATGTTGGCCTTCTGGTCATGCCAATGTTTGACCAGAGCCTGACCTGCTTTCAAGTTATCATTTTTCCTCAGCCATCAAGTGTGACATACTCCTCTGGAGTCCTATCACATAGTCAGTGACACTGACTGGCGTGGGGGAAGGAGCACTCTCCAACCCCTCCTTGATCAGGGCCAATGGACCTCTGACTGGATGGCCATAGAGAAGTTCAAAGGGACTGTAACCCACTCCTTCCTGAGGGACATCTCTATATGCAAAGAGAAGGCATGGCAGTAAAAGATCCCACTTTTTCTTAAGAGGGTCTTCTAAAGCTCCTATCATGCTCTTCATGGTTCTGTTAAACCTTTCAACCAATCCATTTGTCTGAGGGTGGTATGCTGTTGAGAACGTGTAGGTAACTCCACAGTTTTTCCACATGGCCTTCGTGTAGTGGGACATACAATTTGACCCCCTGTCGGATATTACCTCCTTAGGAAACCCAAACCTGGTAAAAATACCACAGAGGGCCTTAGCCACAGCCAGAGCTGTAACAGTCCTCATAGGAATTGATTCAGGGAACCTAGTAGCATGGTCTACTACAATATAAACCTGTTGTCTGAAGAAGTTGGAGGATCAAGGTGAGCAACAATGTTGATTCCTACCCTCTAAAATGGAACTCCCACCACAGGGAGAGGCACTAGAGGTGCCACGTTCTTGGAGCCACTTTTACCAGAGGTTTGACAAGTGTGGCAACTCTTGAAATATTTATCTACTTCAACCCCCATTTTAGGCCAATAAAAGTAGAGAGAGAGCCTTTCCTTGGTCTTCTTGAAGCTCAATTGACCAGCCATAGGTATCCCATGGGCTAGTTGCAAGAATTGGAGTTGGTTTGCTTGGGGCACTACAAGTCTTTTGTAGTCCCCAGGGAGTGACTCTGTTGGTTCACTATGGAAGAGGCCATCTTCCCAGTGTAACCTATACTTCCCAGGCTCTTGCCCTTCAAGCTGAGAAGCGGCAAGGTGGCGAAGATCTTTCAGAGTTGGACATTCTCTATGTCCCCTGCTGAAGTCTGCCGTTTGGGGTCCACTTTCTGCCAGTAAAGATTGCAACTCAGGATGGTCCACAGGGTCAAGATCTCCAATGAGTTTCGGGCCTTCTACTAGATCTGAACCTTCAGGTTCTAGTTCTAGTTCAACCACACAGGGTTGTACCCCACTCTCAGCCTCAGCTGGAGGAGGAATCACAGGTGTGATTTTAGCTAACCTAGGAGATTTACTGGTTGGCAGCACTGGAGTGCTTTCTGCTGGTTTCTTCTTGGAAGTCTTGGGTTTTCCCTTTGCTTCTGGTTGCTTTGAAATAGCAGTTAGTAACTCCAGTGGGGTAGGAGTGATTTCTCTTTCCATTATCTCCTCAGGTGAGCCCCTCAAGGTCCTCTCCCTTGCAGGTCTGGTAAGCTACTGTAATCTCTTACTAGGAGGTCTGGGAGTACTTGAAAATACACCCAGGTCTTTCAGATCATTGCCCAACAGCACCCTTCCTGGTACTTCAGATTGTACACTCACAGGTATCCTGACAGTCATTTCATTGCACAGGATGAGAGCTGGTAATTGGGGAAGCATCTGCACAGGCCCTCCAGCTAACTTGGTGAGGCGTTTGGGTGCCTTAGCAACATCCTCCACCTTGGAAAAGGATTTGGCCACCACAGTTATGCTGGCCCCAGTGTCTCTAATGGCAGGAGTCTGCTGGCCATTGACTAGGACACTGTCTTTATAATACTCTTTAGTATTAGGAGGGATAGAATTATACACATCTAAATTCTATTGTTCCCACAACCCTAGAGATACTAAAGATACACTAGCTGAGACTCCAATGGGATCATCAGCCAGTAGTTGAAAGTTTCCATTGACCATATGTACTTCCTCCTCTGGAGCGAAGGCTAAGGAGACAGTGTGGACCCCAGAAGGTTTACCCTTACATCTGGGATCCCCTTTCACATGATCAGTTGAGCCACAGACATAACATTTTCCAAAAGTCTTTATGAATGGTGGCTTGTTCTGACCCCCTTCTGGTCTGGGACCTGAAGGTACACTAGCCTGATTAGGTTTCCCTTGTGACTTACCCTTAGATTTTTGTTTGTGGCCCTCTTTGGAATTGGATTATTTGAATTCTCTTTGTTGTCTTTCTTTGGCTGCTTTCCCTCATCCTTTTTCTGAGTTACCCCTGAATCCTTGTGAGTAGCCCTGTTGGCAACCCACAAGTCAGCAGCCTTAGCTTATTTTATTAGGATCTAATTCCTTAGAATCAGCCAAGTGCTGTCTGAGCCCAGGAGAGCAGGCGTCATAGATAGACTCCATCATAACAAGATTTCACATTCCTTCATAAGTGTTAACTCTATAACCCTTAATCCATCCCTCTAAGTTCTTCAAACACTCATTCACCCAAGTAGCCCAAGGGGTACTATCTTGCTTTTTGAGGGTCCTAAACCTCTTAAGGTACTGGGAATGAGTCTTCCCAAATCTAGCTATCAAAGCTAGCTTTACACATTCATAATCCATCCTATCCACCTCCCCCAACTCCATTACCACATCAGATGCAACAGGGGGGAGCCTAGAGAATAACCAGGGGATCAACTGATTCCCTGAGATATCCTGGAGCCCATGAGTGTATTCAAACATAGCAAGCCAATCTAATACATCCAACTTAGGTTCATACATACCCACAATCTCTTTAGGCATCCGGGGTCTTTTTGGACTAGAAGATCTAGAGGATTCGGGGAGAGAAGCATTTTCCAAAGACAATTTCTTCATCTCAAGCTCATGGTTGCGCTCCATTTCTTTGAGCCTTAGTTCTTGGTGTCTCTGTTCAGTTTGGGCACTAATCCTTTTGAATTCAAGTTCCAGTCTCATTTTTTCTAGAGAGATAAATTCAGGACTTAATGTGGGACCTGTTATAGGTCCAGTAGCTACAGGTTGAGGCCTTTGAGCAGGTAGAGGGCCAGAGGGGGTGACACAGTTATCCTCCTCTACCTCATCTCTTTCAACAATAACATCTTCAACATTATCCTCATTACTGTTTACTACATTTGCTGGAGTAGTGGGTACTACAGCACCACTATCCAGACTTTGTTTCTCTAACAGTCTATCAATTATTTCTTGCTTCTTGCCTTTGACAGGAAGACCTTTCTGTCTACACAGATCCCTTAAATAATCACAAGTATTAATAAGGAGGGTCTCCTGGCTGTAACTTTCCATAATTTTGACTTTTGCTTAAAATAAACTTGTTGTGATAATTAGCCTTGTGGTTATTTGAGCCAAAGCACTAGCAGAACTCTAAAATGTAAATCCAATACTTTTATCCCCCCGCTGTACACCAGTGTTAGGCAAAATCCAGTGCACTTCCCTTAGGGAGCACTACACCAGATTAGGACTACAGGTGAGAGCATTAAATCCCCTTTGGTATCAGCCTGTACCACAAAGATTTAGTTGGTAGCTGTGGCTGAGCAGTCAGACTTATCTCAAGAGGGAGATGAGCAGTATTCATGGTTTATACAATAGGCCTACTGTACAATGGCACAAGGAAACACTGACCAAAGCATTGTAGTTAAAAAGTAGATATATATTTATTTTATACACTTCTAAGTAAACACGTGTATCACAAGTATCAAGCAAGTTAAATTAAGTCAATAAAAAAATATACACACTCCCTATATAAATTGTAGACCAAGTGAGCCAAAGTGAAAACTGAGCAAACTGGCACAGTGACAACTACACACAAGGGATCCTCTAACAATTTCTCACAAGGGAGGGAAAACACAAGTTATCTAGAAATAGGTTCTTATACACCCTAGCAACACTTCCCCTCAGTTGTGGACCAGTTCAGCAAGACAGTGCATCAATATAAGCAATACTTAGAATGAAAACTGAGCAAAATGGCATTTCACAATGATTATGGAGTGGGAAGGAAAGGGTAGTTATAAGACAGGGTTGCAACACACAGTTCGAAAGGAGAATCAATCTAGAGAAAGCAGGTCTAACAAATGAGACCAGAGTCAATAGGCCTGTGCCAGCGTTAGTGGTACAGGGCAAGGGCCCAGGAGCAAAATGTTCTTGCAGCTGCAGTCAAATCTTTGGTTAACGATGTTGAAAAGGTGGATGCAGAAAGTGAAAGACAATGTTAAGAGAGAGGGGCGGCCAACCCAACAGGTAGGAAAAGGATTTAAAACACCTTTAGCACTACCGCGAGAAAGGGCGGCCTGGCAGAACAATGTACCTTAAAAGTGGAGAAGTGACTCCTGCGGTGGCGGTTGTCCCTGGTAGTCCTTACAGGTCGAGGGGTCCAGTAGAGGAAGAGAGGCTCTCGTCGTGGAAGAAGATTCAAGACACTGCACTACCCAGGGATGAAACCAACTGCGGTGCTGCCAAAAGAAGTTTAAAAGGTACACTCCTTTTAATCGTGGTCCGGGTCGATAGCTGCTTGGCTATCCGGTCTCCAAGTGCTGGGCTCTGTCGATTCGACCAAGGCAGGTCTGGAGAAGTGATGGGCAAACTGGTTATTCCCGCCAGCTCAAGGGAAGGAGGCTCTTTCGAAGAAGATCTCCTCTCGTCGTGTGGAAGAAAAGTGGTGAGACGATCCGGCAGTGCTTCACCGGTGGCGTCGATGCAGAAGATGTCTGTGGCTTCTCTCCCCTTCGGTTCTGTAGTTCCAGTGGTGGCGTCTTGCTCTTCCAGTCCTCGGGACCCTGATTTTATGCAGAAAGAGAGCCATTTATACAGCCTAGCTGTCACTCACACAGTGGAGGGGTCATCTTGGCGGGAGACCCTCTAGCCTATCAGGATAGAGTGCGACATGGGTGGCCGAGGCAACCCTGTCCAGGGGTCCTACTCCCCCTCTCACACAATGGACCCACCCCAGACTCAGTGGCGCTGAAAGGAGGGCTTCTTGGCAGAAGCCCGCCAAAAGGACAAACAAAGGATCCCTGACCTGGGTTAGGATTGTAGAGAAAGACACAAAAAAGAAGTTATATAAAAGTTCTGGCAAATAAAACTTACTGGAGCAAAATTATTATACAAATGCACTGGCGGTATGTTATAGGCTGTCAGAAAAAGTGGTAGCCTCGAACAATGGGAAAATCCCATAGAGAAATATTCGCGGTTGAATATTTATGGTAGTAACCATTGCCACCAGCCAGAAACTTTAGAGAGAGGGACTTTACGGAACCCCCTTGAAAATTAACATAAGGGAAAAACTATTAACCCTTTCCAGTACCTCCATAGTAAGATGGGTTGTACTGGTTAAGTTCGTAGAAATTGACAAGTAAAGTCAATGGGGACTTTACATGCCCTGGTAGACAGTAGTCAGTCCCAGGGTATGCAGTCTATGTTTGAGGGTCCCTACGACACCCCTGTGTCACTGCACTGAGGGTGCTGTGTAACACATGTGAATAAAGATGGTTCCTATGGGGGAGAGAAAGCCCCATAGGCATTAAACACAAAAATAGCCTAGAACACACATAGCAAAAAATGCGCTAGGGTGGGAAAAAGAGTCTCACTCTTAGCAGGTAAAAAGAAATAAACCGTTCAAATCCAGTAAAGCTGCTGGGGGACTCTATAGGTAAGGGAAATTAGCCATAAAATGAGAATTCTCCCTAACAATGGGCCTCAACATGTATGTGCTCAGAGGGTAGGCACTGTCCCCTGTAGAGGTGAGAATGGTTGTCATTGTTTTTTGTTGACAGTGTCTATTGGTTTGTGTGCAACATGCATGCATGGGCATGGCCAGTCATACTCACCAATGAGCCATGTGTTGCCATGCTTCAGAGCTTCCAGGGCCGGTTGTAGCGGCGACATCCTGAAGATGTAACTATCATGTGCGCTGCCAAGGTAGTTGGTATATACATCAGTAATGGTGCCCTTGGCATCACACATATCCTGAACATTGATGGAGGCCAATTGTTACGGTTGCGGTAGATGTGCTCTGTTGCTCGAGGTGGACGTAGAGCAACATGTGTGCAATCAATGGACCTTGCACTTGTGGGAAGTGAGCAACCCCATAAAAATCCTGCACCACTGCTTGCCTTTCTGCAGGTGTTCTGGGCATATAGGACAGAAGGACATGTAGTTATTATTGCCAACACCTGGTGTAGGCAGCGAGAGCTGCGTGCTCCGTGAGATGCCACTGACTAAGGCAGTGGCCAAATAATACAGTACAGTGAGCCCCTTTTGCAAGGGGCTCAGTGCTTGGGAGTACAGGGTGGGTAATGTGAGATCATCTTCCCACTCCCTGACCAGGTCTAGGATGTTATGGAGGGGGGGTTAACCTATACCTGGCATAGACCTGGTCATCAGGCATCCCAAAAAGGTTGGTCCTTGGGTGGAAGATCCGGGCCCTGGCCATCGTCCTCCTGCGGTGTCTCAGGATGACTGCTGCAACAAATGGTGTATTCATCATGGCTGTATCCGTGCGTTTGTTGATCGCACGTAATTTGTATGCATTTGATTGAGTGTGCATTGCCGTTTATGTCTGCTATCGCTTGCCGTAGGTGTTTCTGGATTTGCGCTGGGTCTTTCGTGAGCTGGCATTCCCTGTACAATTCCATGAATATGATTGTTTTGAGCGTGTATGGGCGGTGCGATTGTTTGACTGTGTACCGTCCCTCGTAACGCCCACATGACCACTTGTTCTTCCACATTTGACGTGCTCTGTCCCCTTTTTATGTGGCTGCACAGGCCCGGCTGGCCCTTCCCTTGGAGTCTTGTGCAAGGCGTTAGTTGGCTCACAGTGACGTGTTGGACCGGCGTGGATTCCTTGCAAGTCCCGGGTAAGCCCTGTGCATTGTGTTCCATGAATCGAGGAACGGGGACTTGCGCACGATTTTGCACGCAAGTCCGGTTTTTCCAGTGCAGATTATTCCATGAATTGGGCATTAGTCTGAGGTAAGTGTGTTTTTGCTTCCCCTCTGCTGTGTCAGGGTTATGTAATGAACCAATATGCTTACTGGCTTGCCTATAATGTGCGCAATGCAATATCAGTTGCAATGTTTAAAAGGTCCATTATCTAATGTCATCTCAGTGCACCTCATGCTAGATAATGAATTACCGGCTTTCATATGCATCCCCCCTCGCCCTTGAAGGGGTTGACCCCATGTGAAACCCGTACCAGGGTGTACTCTAGTACCCATGGCCCGAGGGGACATGCAGGAGATTCCAGGAATCCCGCTCGGCCTGATGGTGATCTGTGGGATGCCCACCTATTGAACTATAGGCAGTAGTGCCCAAACACCTCTTACCATGAGAAGCTTCCACCAGTAAAGTAAAGCACACCAACCAAATGGCAGCAATTGAAGGTGTGCTCGCTGCTCTGTATTTTTCTCAATACAAAAGTCACAGTGTGGGTGATTAAGAAAATACATGCTGGTAACATATGTACAGTTTATGTACTGGACCAATTCCTTGGTTTTTATAAATCATGAGGAGTGAGAGGCTCTACAAGTACTACTTCCCTTGTCTACTCGTTTAATCTGAAAATGCATAAATGACCCTCAGAGTCATGACCTTGCCTACCCTCATAAAACACTACTCCTTTTTACCCATTGCACACCTTGCACATGTTAAGACCACCAGGGATCTATTTGTTTATTACTATACCCCGGATGCCCCAAGGCTGGCTACCCGTGGGGCAACCCAGGTGTGTGCTCCTACCAGACCACAGGGTTCAATCCACACCCTTCCCAGTCAAGACAAGGGCACTGGAAAGCTCTATTCCTCTTTTGAGGGTGGGGGAGTTGATGTCTCTGGTGCAAGTATCTGGCAGTCTCACATAAGGACACCTGTAAAGAGACTGCCTGCTTCTGGCCATTGCACTCACCACACCTCCAGTTCCCTGTCAGGATTGTAGATTTATTATAGTTATATTATAGTAGCTAAGGCATATAACTGGGTGCAAAGTATACACCCATAACCTCCTCCACTCCTCACTCCTCACTCCTTCCTAGTGCTCCTGTCATGAAAGCATAAGGATGTGTATTCCTTTCCTGAGTGCTTCAGCCGTGCGTGAGCAGATCCCCAGGGACCTGGTTCATCATGCCTCGTCCCACATAATGTCAGTTTCCCTGTCACCTGGCCTCATTACCAGGACTGTGGTGTTCCATTGCTGCCCCTTTAGCACCACATTATAACAGCGCTGTACTATGAGTTTCAGTAGCACAGACAGAGCCCGTGAAAAGAGGTCACGTGACCGTGTGACGCAAAGGATGGAGGAGGGATGAGAAGTCAGTTAATAGATGTAGTTGAATAAAGAAGACGTTATCCAATAATGCTGGCGTGTGTCCTTAATTGTTACGCTCACCTGACTCCCACGGAGGCGCTGGCCTGGTTCGGGCTGCTGTGACCTCTTCTAAGGTAATGCGCAGGGTTCGTAAGACGGACTGGACCGGGCCCCCAAATCTGGCTTGCCTGGCTCGCAGAAGTATCCTTCTGTAGGCGAAAATAGGGGATTAACTGTCTGCGGGGTAATGCAATCGGCCTCCCACTTTCCCCTCTCACCCTCCTCGAAACCCTTCTGTGATTTCTCGTAGCGTCTCACCTTAAGGTCTGGAAGGACGAGCTCTCCATCCTGCTTCTGATGCAGGGGCGCGTTGGTATCCAGTTACTTCACTGGATTTTCGGATTGGTGAGAACCAAACTTGCTTGGCTTCCAGGTAAGTTTTTTGATAAGAGGTTCCCCTTGTGTCCATGCATTAATGTACTAATGCTAGTGTCTTTTTCCCCATAGGGGCTGGGGTACGGAATGCCGGGGAACAGGCACCGACCCGAGATGAGAGGTGAAATCCTTGTAGAAATCAGGTAAGTCTTTAATGAGCGTTTTTGGTAATGTCTTTTCATTCGCTCATTAACGCTGATGTCCCTTTTTCCCCTTAGGGGCCAGGGTCCGGAAATGCCAGGATGCGGCGTGGACCCGAAATGAAGAGGGAATGAATCAACAGGTAAGTCTTAACATGGAGATTTAGCTTTCCTTATTCCCTTCTCTCTCTCACCTTTTGTTCTGGTCTTTTTCTCCCTAGGCGCTAGGGCGTGACTGCGAATCCGCTGCTGAACAAGGAGGCGCCCTGTAAAGGTGAGTGGAATGCGGCGCTGCAGCGATCAACGCGATGAGCTTTTAAATTAAAGTCTTTCTTTTCAGGATTTGTCAGCGAGATGTCTCCGGGATGCGGATTTAGCAGGTAAGGACTTTTCCTTCTTCTGTTCTCTTCTTCTCTTCCTTTGCAGGTGATCAAGGATGCTGGCAGGCGTGGCAGAAGTCAGGATGCAGGAGCAGACACGGTGAGCGTCCAGCTGCTAGATGCAGAACAACGCGAAGCACGTGTGACTGTTCGGGTGGGGTTTAAATAGCCTTGGAAGAAGTTCCAGGTATGTATCCTTCCTACAATCAGGAATGTATCCTTCCCCGACCACGCCCGGATGAAAAAATTAGTCCCACAGGTAAAGTAGTTCCTTTCAGGCCTTAAGGAGGCCGGGATCCTGCAGCATGGTCTGCATCAGGTAAGTGCATCCAAGCACTGCCATAATGAGCCTGGCGCCTATGGCGCCAGGACTGATGTCTTTTATGAGTCTGGCGCCATAGGCGCCAGGACACTGTCCAAAGGGCCCCTATATGGGGTTGTTGGGTCCTTCCTTGGGGACTGGATGTCCGCTTTCGGGGACGCAGGGCTTGAACCGGCTCCCCGGGAGTGGGCATCATGACAGCACTCCCCCCCAAGGCCCCTCCCAAGGTTGTTCCCTCCGGGGGTTTTGGTTTGTCTGGGAAGAGTCGGTGGAATTTCCTGACTAATCGAGGTGCATGCACATGGTTGCTGGGTTCCCACAACCTCTCCTGAGGTCCGTACCCCTTCCAATCAATTAGGTAGAACAGTTTTGACCTAAACATTTTTGAGTCTAAAATGTTCTTCACTTCGAATTCGGGCTCCCCATCTATTAGAATAGGTTCTGGAGGTTTGAGTAGTCGGGTTCCGGGTACCACTGGTTTCAGAAGTGACACATGAAAAACAGGGTGAATTCGCATACTAGCTGGTAAATCAAGTTTAACAGCCACTGGGTTAATTATTGCCGTAATAGAATAAGGTCCCAGATATTTTGGGTTAAAAGTTCGAGGCCCTTTGAGTGGTAAATGTCTGGTAGCTAACCACACTTGATCCCCAATCTGATACAGAGGTGCTTCACTCCGATGTAGATCAGCATTCGCCTTGTATTTTCTCTTGGCTTGTTGTAAATGCGTAGTTGCCTCTTTGAAGTCTTGGGTAATTGTAGAATGCAGATGTTCTACTGCAGGCATTCCGAGGTTCTGAGGTGAGTCAAGGTTTGAGGTTCGAGGGTGATGCCCAAACAAAGTATAAAAAGGACTGTGGCCAGTTCCAGAGTGTACCGAATTATTATATGCGTATTCAGCTATCCAAAGAATGTCTTTCCAGTTGCTTTCAGATTGCTGTAACATACACCGTAAGTACTGTTCAAGGGTCTGATTTGTCCTCTCAGTCTGACCATCGGTTTGGGGGTGGTGACTGGTCGATAATCTTACGTCGATCTGGGCCATTTGACAACATTTGCGCCAGAAGTGGGAAATGAATTGGCTTCCCCGGTCAGAGATTAGTATAGATGGGAATCCATGTAGCCGAACAATATTTTCGAGGAATTCTTTAGCTAGGACAGAAGCTGAAGGTAAACCTTTCAAAGGAATAAAGTGGGCCATTTTGGAAAACAAATCCACAATTACCAGAATAGTATTGTACCCGAACAAGGAGGCAGGTCCGTAATAAAATCCATTGATAGGGTGTGCCAGGGTGCTGGTGGTATGTCTAGAGGTTGAAAGAGACCGGCTGGTCTTTTCTTTTGACTTTTATTTTGGGCGCAAACACCACAGGACATCACAAAAGATTTAACATCTTTTCGCCAAGAGGGCCACCAAAATTGTCGTTTCACCTTTTCCTCTGTCTTGGCAATACCGGGGTGTCCCTCTATTAATGTATCATGATAACCGGAAATAACTAGTTTGTGTATTTCCTTATGTGGCAGTAATAAGCGTCCTTGGAAATAAGGTAAACCATTATCTATGGTAAAGTCTGATCCCTTTTGTATCCAATCCTGTAAGGTTGTAGGGTCCACGAGTTGTTTCACTCTGGCTTGAATGTCTTCGAGCGTCTGTAACGAAGTCATGCCTAGAATCCTCTGTTCGGGAATTATTGGTACTGGTTCTGAGTTTGTATCAGATTCTCCCATTCCAATTCGGGATAAGGCGTCTGCTTTGCCATTCTTGCAGCAAGGTCGATAGGTAATCACGAAATCAAATTCAGCGAAAAACAAAGCCCATCGGAGCTGCAGTGATGACTGAGCCTTGGCGGTTTTCAAATACTGTAAATTCCGGTGATCAGTGATCACTGTGATGGTATGTCGAGCGCCAAGCAGATAATGCCGCCAGGCTTTAAAAGCGGACTTAATGGCTAACAGTTTTTTTTTTTAATTGTATTTGGTTTATTAAAAAACCTTTACAAATAGATTTAGGCATTAAAAAAAATTCTAAGCACCGATAATTTATGAAATAACATTACACCATGACATTTAAAAGAGAAAAGTGCTTTCCCTGACAAAAACACTATAACGTCGTTTTAAATTAACAGAAGATGGAAGTACCGAATTTCCATTTGATTACTAAAACTAAGACAAAAGAAAAGTACATTTAAAAGGAAAGAGAAACATAAACACAGTCAGAAAATTTCTGAAGATAACATCCAAATAGCATTCAACATATAAAGTTACAGTTCGGTACATAATATGAATATCGAGAAATCATAATAGAGCAGTTTGATATTATTATATTGAATATTCATTCCCACCCAGCTACAAAATCTAGCTGTAGGGTTTACTCGTTTTTGTTAGGCCTACAGGTCTTCTGCCAACTTAGATTCTATCAATGCCAGCAGGTTAGTCAGACGGAGTGTAAGATTCTGACTAAAACCTTCCATACAGCGTTTCCATAGGAGTTCCTTTGCAGTTACACAATTCGAGTAAAAGTGCTCGAAAAATTGGATACGATGGCCTTCAAAGAATGGACAGCTAATCACTAGGTGTTTAAGGGTTTCTGGCACTGTGCAATTTTTACAAAAACGGCAACTAGTGTCAGTGTTACTATTTAGATAACCGATCCAGTGTTTGAATCGTTCGCGTGTGTGAAATTGATTGAGTCGAAAACGCATATAAGTTTTCCTTGAGTGAGCTGAAGGGAACTGTAAGAGATATTTTAATCGGATTCCCCATCTGCCGCGGACTTCATTGTATTCTCTGAAGGAAGTATATTTACCCATTTCTTCCAACATTATACACCAAAAGAATCTTTGAAATTTAAGTTTTTGGCTTGGTAACCACATGCTCATGGATGACGGAGTTTCATTGATGAGCAATAATATTTTGGTTAATTTAAGCGAGTAGGTATTGAGTGATTTAATGTGTGATTCACTCAGTAATTGATTCAGTTTAACATAAAGAGTATTTTTCGGTGGGTAATAAATCTTAATTTAATTGGTAGTTTTTCGCCATGTATGTTTTACTGACAATTGTAGTAAATTTAGTTCATGGCAAATCATAACGTTAGGGATCGAAAGTGATAATCCCAGAATTGTTTTCCATAATTTCCCCTGTAAGATGTTTAAATAGGCATCTAAATCATATGTACAAATGTCCAGGGACTATAGAATGATAGGTTCAACCTTCTGCAAATAAAATTGAATTAAAGGTATTAAAGAGAACATACAGTATTTCTGATGAATAATTTTCATCTGAGATGTCGACCCCCTAACTTTTTGATTGAGGTAGTTTTTCCACATAGTAATTGAGTATTGATCAGTCAGAGGATATCCCAAATAACGAAGCATCGGAGAGTATTCGATTTTAACATCGTTCATATATCAAGAGTATCGATGACAGCCTAATTTTCTTTTGGAGAAGATCAATATAAAAGTTTTCGTTGGATTGGGGTTATGATTGGATGCGAATTCCGAAAATAAATCCAACTTTCGTTGGAGACCAAAGGGGGTTCGATCAAAAAATAACAAATCATCAGCAAAACCTAACCAATCTAAGTTCAGTGAACCAAACTTCACTGGATAACATTCCCCAGCAATCCAATTGTCGTCCAATCCTAACAAGTACAAATTGAACAGTATCGCTGCCATATTGCAGCCCTGTTTCACCCCGGTCTCAGTCGGAATGGGATCAGTCAGGGCTCCTTCCTTGGTAAGTCGCATGCGGTAATTTGTGTTTTTGTGGAGTAAGGCAATCAAGGCAACCAGTTTGGTCGGAATGCCAAGATGGATCATTTTTTTCCACAAGATTTCACGAATAACACAGTCAAATGCTGCGGTCAGATCCAAACTAGCCATGTAAATTGGCCCTGAGTGACTAACTGAAGAATGGGCTTGGAGATGGGAAAGAATTGTAGCATTTAACTGACAACCAATGAATTTTCTAAATCCTACCTGATAAATAGACAGCATATTTTTATCGCTCATATGAATTTGTAGTTGTTGGATGAGCAGAATAGAAAATATTTTGGAAGAGGAATCTGTTAGAGCAATAGGGCGATAATTAGAGGGACAGTCCGGAGAGCACTTTTTGTAAATCGGAATAACTAGCGCAGAAGACCACGTTAGGGGGGTTTGTCCTGTTTGTAAAATCAGATCAAATTGGATTTTAAGGATGTGAGCCCAGAATACTGGGTTTGATTTATACACACAAGATGGAATACCATCGGGACCAGGCGCTTTAGAGGGCTTCAATCTGCCGATGGCATCAATGATGTCTTCTATGGACCATAATGATGGAGAATCAAGATCCAAGCGTGGTTCACTACCCTTTAATGAGTGAAAGCACTCGGGCATAGTATATTTAAGTTTTACATATGATACCCAATTTTCGGCAGAGATCACAGAATCAAAATTAGTTGTGGTTTCAGAAGTAATAGAACGAAGAATATTCCAGGTTTTCCTTGAGTCGTGCTTGAGTAGATGGTAGAATAATTTTTGATTATCTGTGTAGAGAAGATGTCTTTTTAACCATTTAAGTTTATTACGAAATCTTTGTCGTACTGCTTTGATCAGTTTATCACGAGTCAGGTAGGAAAGAAAAGTTCTATTAATCTGACGAATTTCGTGATTTTTTTGCATTTTTAAATGAGCGACTTGATTATTAAATTTGCGCGCATGAACCTGAACAGCTTTTTCATGCTTATCCTTTGCTTGAAGCATAGCATCTAGATGGAATTGAATTCTAATAGAGTTTGAACGGTCTAAATGAATAAGTGAAAAGCTGGATGGTGATACAAATAAGAAGATATAAGGATCACATTCTAGATTCCGAATAAAGATTGCACACACTTTAGGATTCCATCTCACTGTATAGCGGGGCTAACAGTTCTTTGTCCGTGATTGCATAATTAACCTCGGGTGCCGAGAATTTTCTGGACCCAAATGCTACGGAATGCAGTTGGTTGGTTTCGGGATCTCTTTGGACAGGACAGCTCCCATGGCTAGGCTGGATGCGTCAGTTTCGACGACGTAAGGGAGATCTGGACGCAGGTGTTTCAATATAGGTGCGGAGGTAAACTTAGCTTTTAAATCCTGAAAGGCCTGCTCAGCTTCTTCAGACCATTCAAAACGTTTATTTTTCCTCAAGTGTGCAGTAATGGGTTGTACCACGCGTGAAAATTCTGGGATAAACCTGCGATAGAAATTGGCAAAGCCGAGCATGCTTTGAACCCCTTTTACAGAGCTAGGTGATGGCCATTTGAGGATGGCATCCACTTTTCTTGAGTCCATTCGGACTCCTTTGGGTGTCAGGATGAAACCTAGAAACTCGACTTCTGTGATATGGAAAACACATTTCTCCAATTTAGCAAATAGTTTGTGTTGGCGCAGTTTTTCAAGTACTGCCCTGACGTGTTTTCTGTTATCAGATTCCGAAGAGGAGTACACCAGAATGTCATCGATATATATGACAACACAAACATCGATGTGTTCCCGAAGGACATCATTCATGAAGTATTGGAAGGCAGCCGGCGCGTTACACAATCCGAAAGGCATCACCGGGTACTCGAATAATCAGTATTTAGTACGGAAGGCAGTTTTCCATTCGTCGCCTTCTTTAACTCGTACCAGATGATAAGCCCCCCGAAGATCTAACTTGGTGTATATTCAAGCGTCCTTCACCTGGTCAAGGAGTTCAGGGATCAGAGGCAGAGGATAACGGTTTTTAACCGTTATCTGGTTCAATGCGCGGTAATCGGTACAAGTTCTAAGGTCGCCTTCTTTTTTGGGCACGAAGAACAAAGCCGAGGATGCCGGGGACTTTGATGGGCGAATAAAACCATTAGCTAGGTATTGATCCAAATATTGTCTCAAATGCAGATTCTCAGGATCGGTAAGGGCATAAATCCTGCTACAAGGGGGTTGTGCACCGGGCACCAGATCGATTTGGCAATCGTACGATCTGTGAGGAGGTAACGTGTTGGCCTGTTCCTTTTGGAAGACGTCCTGAAAGTCTTGGTATTCCGGAGGTAGTTGCATGGAGGCAGAGGTTACAGATGCTAGATTAATCTTCAGGTTTTCTGGGTAGCAGGTTTGTGTACAATCCGGGAAGGTTATTCTCTTAGCTCGCCAATCAATTCGAGGATTATGTGTCTCTAACCAAGGGATTCCAAGAATAACCTGAAACTGTGGAGCCTTGATTACATCAAACACAACACCCTCCCGATGACCGTCGGGACCAATAAGAGTCACCTCAGTAGTGGAATGTGTTACCGGTCCAGAGGCAATTTCAGTTCCATCGACTGTGGTGATGACATCTTTGCTGGTTTTAGGACGGAGAGGGAGGTTAATCCTAGAGACCAATTCACGATCCACATAGTTTCAAATAGCCCCACTATCGATGTATGCCTTTATTGCATGCAACCGCTTAGGCTGTTCTGGATCTACGAGAACCATTGGCACAATGAAATGCGAGGTCTGAGAGTTAGTTTTCAAGCTCTGCAAGCGGACCCCTACACTTGTCGGGCGGAGTCGTTTCCCGAAACAGAGTCTTCATGGTTTTTATCAGCGGCTCCTACCGCCATTCGGGGCGGTTTTGCCGAACAATCTCGTAGAAAGTGTCCAGAATTCCCACAATAAAGACATCATTTTAACTGCCGCCTCCTTTCACGTTCCTTTTGAGTTAAGGGTCCTTTAACCCCTCCAATTTGCATAGGCTCAGAGACATCAACTCCCTTGGGATTAGCATGGGTCTTGACCAACACCCGGGTCCCAAACCTGGACCGATCTGCTTTTCTGTTTTGAAGTCTGTGATCTAATTGGACCACTAAGTCTATATACTCTGTGCATTCTTGGGGCGGATTTACAACTTGGGCCAATACATCTTTAAGTTCTCCGTGAAGGCCTCGATAAAACAACGTGACTCTTTTATCCTCTGGCCATCCCGTTTCCACAATTAGTCTATTAAAGTTTGCAATATAGGATAGGAGGTCCTGATTGCCCTGTCGCAGGCATAGAAGTTTGTCATCCAGAGCCTGCCCCTGAGAGTGTCGAGCAAATAACCTTTCCATGCTTGCTTGAAACCTTTGAAAATCAGGTCATCTTGAGTAACCAGTGGAACTGACCAATCGGCAGCGCAGCCGCTGAGATATGACAATACAAAGGCTACCTTGGTCTGATCATTAGGGAAGGCCCCAGGTCTGCATAGGAAGTGCAAACGACACTGATTCATGAATACGGCGAATTGTTTGGGGTCCCCCGCAAAGCGTTCGGGTGGGGCCAGCGGCATGTTTCCAGGTAGATTAATCTGCACAGGGTTACTGGAAACCACAGGAGCGGGGTTCCCTCCGGAACCGGGTAGAGGAGTTTGTCCAGCTTGACCTTGCAAAAGCTGTCTAGCCAGGTCATCAGTTCTTTCCTTTGATATTATTAATTCCCTCCTGAGGGCATTAGTCTCTTGACAAGCGGCATGTACTTCAGCCCGTAATTCCCCCAATAATTGGGCCAACTGATCAGTCTCAGAACTTTCCATAGCACCTGGGTGGGAATTTGTAGGAAGGCTTTGCGTTCTGTTATGCTCACCTGACTCCCACGGAGGCGCTGGCCTGGTTCGCACTGCTGTGACCTCTTCTAAGGTGATGCGCAGGGTTCGGAAGACGGACTGGACCGGGGGACCCAAATCTGGCTTGCCTGGCTCGCAGAAGTATCCTTCTGTAGGCGAAAATAGGGGATTAACTCTCTGCGGGGTAATGCAATCGGCCTCCCACTTTCCCCTCTCACCCTCCTCGAAACCCTTCTGTGATTTCTTGCAGCGTCTCACCTTAGGGTCTGGAAGGACGAGCTCTCCATCCTGCTTGTGATGCAGGGGCGCGTTGGTATCCAGTTACTTCACTGGATTTTCGGATTGGTGAGTACCAAATTTGCTTGGCTTCCAGGTAAGTTATTTGATAAGAGGTTCCCCTTGTGTTCATGCATTAATGTACTAATGCTAGTGTCTTTTTCCCCATAGGGGCCGGGGTACGGAATGCCGGGGAACAGGCACCGACCCGAGATGAGAGGTGAAATCTTTGTAGAAATCAGGTAAGTCTTTAATGAGCGTTTTTTGGTAATGTCTTTTAATTCGCTCATTAACGCTGATGTCCCTTTTTCCCCTTAGGGGCCGGGGTCCGGAAATGCCAGGATGCGACGTGGACCCGAAATGAAGAGGGAATTAATCAAGAGGTAAGTCTTAACATGGAGATTTAGCTTTCCTTATTCCCTTCTCTCTCTCACCTTGTGTTCTGGTCTTTTTCTCCCTAGGCGCTGAGGCGTGACTGCGAATCCGGATGATCGCTGCTGAACATGGAGGCGCCCTGTAAAGGTGAGTGGAATGCGGCGCTGCAGCGATCGACGCGATGAGCTTTTAAATTAAAGTCTTTCTTTTCAGGATTTGTCAACGAGATGTCTCCGGGATGCGGATTTAGCAGGTAAGGACTTTTCCTTCTTCTGTTCTCTTCTTCTCTTCCTTTGCAGGTGATCCAGGATACTGGCAGGCGTGGCAGAAGTCAGGATGCAGGAGCAGACACGGTGAGCGTCCAGCTGCTAGATGCAGAACAACGCGAAGCACGTGTGGCTCTTCGGGTGGGGTTTAAATAGCCTTGGAAGAAGTTCCAGGTATGTATCCTTCCTCCAATCAGGTATGTATCCTTCCCCGACCACACCCAGATGGTAAATTAGTCCCACAGGTAAAGTAGTTCCTTTCAGGCCTTAAGGAGGCCGGGATCCTGCAGCATGGTCTGCATCAGGTAAGTGCATCCAAGCACTTCCATAATGAGTCTGGCGCCTATGGCGCCAGGACTGATGTCTTTTATGAGGACACTGTCCAAAGGGCCCCTATATGGGGTTGCTGGGTCCTTCCTTGGGGACTGGATGTCCGCTTTCGGGGACGCAGGGCTTGAACTGGCTCCCCGGGAGTGGGCATCATGACATTAATTTACGAAGGCTAAGAGGCCAACAACTGGTGACGAGGCTCACTCCGCATACACCAGCATCCTCCTTCTTTCTGAGCGTGAGCGATCCTGCTGTGCTGTGCGGACGCAGACCACCCTGTGGTCCTGTGGCGCACCCGAATCCGGACCCCGCATTCCTCCAGTGCGAATTATCCTGCGATCCTACTGCAGACTCGATTGCGGCCCTGTTTTCCTCCGCAAAGCAGTCCTTTGAAGAAGGGCGGCGCGCATGGAGCAGCGTGCACTGCCACTAGCGGTCTCACTCGATGCCATAGCATCAGCCTCGGCAGAAGACCCCTCCATGGCCTTGGCAATAAGCCTCACAGAAAGCAACAGATGGAAGGACTTCCGCCGTGCAGTACTCCGGCATCCGGGCGCCTCCAAGAATGAACTTGAGAGACTCGCAAAAGTACACACCGAGCTCACCGTGCTGGACAAGAAAATCCTCCTGAGAGGATGTTGACTAGTCATCCCAACGACCCTCCAATCGGAAGTCATCAAGACTGCCCATGAAGGACATCGGGGAGCGGACAACACCAAAAGGCAACTCAGATGCCACGTCTGGTTCCCGTTCCTGGACACTATGGTGGACCCGTGGGTGAAAAACTGTGTAGCCTGTCAGTGTACAGCCAAAGCAGAGCCTCCAATCCCACTTAGAACAACTCATATCAGAACACCCCTGGGAGCGAGTTGCTGTAGACTTCTATGGGCCTCTCGAGACCAGCAAATATCTACTGCTTTTCATTGATGAACACTGCAGATTTCCGACTGTGAAGAAGGTGAAATACACACCGTTCGCCCATGTAGCTGCCATTTTTGATGAGATCATAAGTGAATGAAGGAACCCAGGTACCATCAAATCAGACAATGGTCTACCCTTCAGTGGTCATGAGTTTGGCATATTCGCAAGACACATGAGATTCAGCCATCATAAGATCAACCACGCTGGCCCCAAGCCAATGGGATGGCAGAGAGGTTCATGGCCTCAACTATGAAGACACTACAAAGGGCCCGCATCGAAGGCGCAGATCTACACCAAGCACTCTGCCGCATGTTAGGAGATTACCGCAACACACCCCATGAGATCACGAACCGGACCCCAGCAGCACAAATGATGAAATATCAGGTCTGCACTAGAATTGTCAGGAACCCAGCAAACCAGCCCAAAGCAGATCAAGAGGCTATAAGGAGAGATGCCGAGCGTAAGGAAAAGACAAGAATCGAAACGGCTGAAAAAAGAGGGGCTCGACCAAAGGAATTTCACTTAGGAGACAAACAGCCTCATCATGAGTTGCGCGGTAACCTCGGTGCTATTACCGCTGGGGCTATTAGCGCTACTGCCAACCCCCCCGGCTCTATTAGCGCCGGATCATGGGTTTGGCGGAACGTTTGGTTCCCATTCCCCATTGGGCCCATTCGGGAATTCCTCATTTCCCAATGGGCCCAATGGGGAATTTTCGCACTGTTACCGCCGGCAGATTTCCCGCCAGCGGAAATAGCACCGAAAATCAGAAAATTTGCAGCGGATTTGCGGCCAGCTAAGAGCTGGGGGCAAATCCGCCAAGCCCATGATCTGGCTGACCCTTAAATGCAGCGGTAATAGTGCTACCACCACATTTAAGGGTTACCGCCAGACCCGTGATGAGGCCCAAAGTGTGGGTCCAACAGAACGTGAACAAGAAAACAGACTTGCTGTTTGCCCCAAGCCTCTCCAAGTGATTGCTGTTAAAGGAACGATGGTAACAGCAGCAGACGACGAAAAGGAGATAACCAGGAACAGCTCACGATTCAAGCATGCCAACAGAGGAGAAGAAGAGAGACCTTCACCTCATGGGCCAGACCCTGATTATCATGACACTCGAGATGAGTTGTGGATGCCCCCATTGCCCCGAGCTCTACATTGGGGAGAACTGCCTAACTATTTCAATGGTGGCTCGATCCAAGAGCCACAGGGGTGTCCACAGAGGACCATCAAGAAGCCACCGAGATTAGTTGAAGAATGTTGAGTACACGCAAGGACATTTGTCGGGGGGTGTTGTTACCAGGCTCTGTCCCCTTTAAGAAAGAGCCCGGGAAAAGAGTTCACGTGACCGCATGACGAAAAGGAGGGAAGAGGGATGAGAAGTCAGTTAATAGATGTAGTTGAATAAAGAAGACGTTATCCAATACTGCTGGTGTGCGTCCTTAATTTACGAAGGCTAAGAGGCCACCAGTAAATAATCCACTTTAGCATCACAAATCATCACAAATCCTGCAGTAATTCTGATAAATGACCCATGGGTAATAGGGCAGTGTTCACTGCTGCCTCCGTGCACCTAATGCTCGATAATAGGAAACAGTCTTTCGACCCTAGACACCAAAAACTGGCATTGTGTATGAGAAGGGTGTTAGAAGGGTGTACGGAGCGTGGCAAGTTGACTGCCCCTTTCTGTCCAATGAGCCCTTCTTTATAGAATGTTTGACCCCTCGTCATCATTCCTCTTATGGGTGTGCATAAGGAAGAGAGGATAGACAAGCAACGCAGGTTCCCGGTAGTAAGCCTGTTATACAAGATTCATTCTTTCATTCATCAGGACAAGTGTACAGTGTTCCTTTCTTTTAGTTGAAGATTGCCTTAATAGACTGAATATTGAGCCTTTGGAGGGGCACGCACAGAAACTCTAATTTATCACATACTTTTATTTTGTAAATATCAAATACATTTTAATCCTTCTAGGTCCATGACAATTCTTACCCCAATGCCTGATGTCCAATTTTGGGGATTTCTTGTTTGCAAAGGCAGCATTCTATAAATAATGGACGGCCTCATTACGGGTGTGGTGGTAAATCTGCCGGAATACCACCAAGCAGAATTACCAGTGCTGCCACTTGGTCTCATGGTGGTAGAGCGGTGTTAGTTGGATTTTCATGCAGAATTACTGTTACTGCCACTTGGTCCCGTGATGGTAGGGCAGTGTTAGTCAGATTTCGGGCAGAATTACTGTTACTGACACTTGGTCCAGTGGTGGTAGGGCGGGGTTAGTTGGATTTTCTGGCAGAATTACTGTTACTGCCACTTGGTCCTGTGGTGGAAGTGCAGTGTTAGTCGGATTTCTGGCAGAATTACTGTTACTGCCACTTAGTCCAGTGGTGGTAGGGCGGTGTTAATCAAATTTTCTGGCAGAATTACCATTACTGCCACTTGGTCCCATGGTGGTAGGGCGGTGTTAGTCGGATTTCTGTCAGAATTACCGTTACTGCCACTTGGACCCGTGGTGGTAGAGTGGTGTTAGTCAGATATCTGGCAGAATTACCGTCACTGCCACTTGGTCCCATGGTGGTAGGGCCGTGTTAGTCCGATATCTCCCATTGAAGAGTGCATCAGGAGTAATCTCCCTTGTCACAGTGGTTGGTGCAGAAATACAGAAAGTGACATTATCATTGAGAAGTGCATCGGGAGTAACCTCCTTCGTCACAGTGGTTGGTGTAGGGATACCGAAAGTGACATTACCATTGAAGAGTGCATCAGGAGTAATCTCCCTCGTCACAGTGGTTGGTGCAGAAATACTGAAAGTGACATTATCATTGAGAAGTGCATCGGGAGTAACCTCCTTCGTCACAGTGGTTGGTGTAGGGATACCGAAAGTGACATTACCATTGAAGAGTGCATCAGGAGTAATCTCCCTCGTCACAGTGGTTGGTGGAGAAATAGCAAAAGTGATATTGTACTTAAGAAAGAATGCACCGGGTGTGGTCTCCCTTGTCTCCATTGTCTCGGTGGTTGCCAGAAAAGCAAGACTGAATCAGAAGGAAGTTCTATAAGGCTGAAAGACTGTCGGAACAATTTCTCTTTTACAAACCTCTTCAAAATAAACAGCTCAAATAGCTGGAGAAGAGCCCATAAAGAGTTACTAGAACACAGGAGAAAAGTCATGGAAAATACACCAGAAGCAGGGAGTCATTCTCCTGGTTGTCAATAGAGACTCTTGACCAACAGACAAAAGGGTGGACCTTGGGAAGAAGATATTGTTGGAACTGTGTTAAGACCTTGGTGGAACTTTGCTACAAGATTGATATAGAAGATATAGAAGACATCGGGAGAAGGGAGTCATTCTCCTTACGTAAACTGACTTGAATCCTGGATATAAAACTTCAGGTGATTTGTCTAAGAGACCAGGAGGAGATCTCTTGGTGAAAGTTAGTTTATTATCCATTAGTGGTAGGGCCAAGGTCGAGGAGAAGTCTGGGACAGAGGACAGTCATTTTGTGTTAGATATTCATCCTGATGATGAGCACACAGTTATCCTTTCTTTAGCTTTGACTTTCCCGGTTAAAGTACGTAAAGATAGGTTTTGGTTGCTTAATTTCAATGAAGGTTTATAGCCAAAATGTCACCTCCACGGCCTTCTTCTCACTCTAGTTCACCAGAATAGGTAGAGACTTATGCAAATAAGAGCTGTTCTTCCAAGACACCCTTCTTTTAAGTAAGTGCCAATGGGACTATAACCGGTAACGGGAGGTTTGGCTGCAGTAGATTTCATCGAAGGAGAATTGGTCGAATGTTGTCTGCCGCATTTAACTGCCAATTTATGTGGGGGTAGGTTAGGGTAATAATCCAAGTAGGGTGTTATTGGGGGGGGGCTATGGGAGTCTCCCCTGCATACATTTGCGGTAAAATGTCATTAAAGAAAAAGGAATTGGCTCAATTGTTCCTCGATGAAATAAATTCAATTACATCGCTTAGAACTACTATAGCCCATATCTAGCTGATCAAATGTGGATGGAAAACCCGCCTATGCCACATATAGAGTGTGGCTGCCGAAGGCTTGTTCAAGACCAGGCGATTAAACGTTGTGCCCAGGCCTTTCCTGAAGCCGGTTCGAGACTTTGAGAATCACCCATTCATCACTGCCCGTGAATTCACACAATTGAATATGATTTTTGCAAATACCTTACTGGTCACATATTTTCATTTTATTGGGGCGATAATTATTGGGATTTTCCTGCTCCACCTTTTTTTTTATTGGACTAGTATGCGCTGTTTGCCATGAGTGGGGAATAACTGAGTGAGTATTTACTGCCCCAGAGAGTACATAGGCGATTTCTGTGTGGGTTGACTTTTGACCCTGCATTTGACAACCATTTGGTCCTGTGCTCTATAAGCATTTACAGAGTTAATTGTTGTATTCATTTCTCATTTAGAGAAATATTCCTTCCACTTCTCTAGCCTCCTAACATCTGTCCTCTCTACATCTGACTTTGTTGGGCTATATAGTCCATTATAATGCTTCATCCAACCATCTTATCTTCTGCCTTTACCAAAATGTACAATGTTCTTCACTTCCTTTAACATCGCTTGCCAATTATCAGTAAATAAACATGCCTTCTATGATTTAAACCAATTTGTATAACAGTGTTGTGTAAATGTCCTATGCACTGTTCCCAGATACAATGGTGTATTCTTTCTGTATATCTCTTTTCTTGTTGCTCGCGTACATGTAAGTCTCGAATCAATTTTAACCATAAATGTCAAAACCAGAGGATTTCCATCCAATACGTTCCAATCAAGTTCTTATTTGTGAGGAGAATTCATGTAAATTAAGCCAAGGAGCTGTGTATATTCTGCTGTATTCTCAGTCCTGAGGGTTTGTACTTCCTGAGAGAGTCCTTGCATAGCTGCAATCAATTCTTGCACTTGTTCTGCTGTGGCCATCGTGGTTTCTTGTGGGCGTTGCAATCTATCAGATTCGCAAGGTTCGTCACTCAAGTCCATCAACTCCCCCTCATCCTCACCTGACGCGCTGGAGCTGGTCCATAGGTTCTTGTCTCTTCCTCTTGGTATGGTGCTCCACTTTCTGTGGAAGAGATAGGGTCTCCCTTGGAGGGAAGCCACTATACCTGCATTTTGGGCGGGCTAGCGGCCCCTCCCCAGAGGAAGCCACCTAGAGGAAAAAGCAGGGAACGGTGGAAAAAACCTCTTCGAGATGCTGATCCAGATAGTGGGTGTGGGATTTCCTGAAAGCTCTGGATCCAAGAGTGTAGGGTCTTTGTAAGGCTTACTTCTGTTATTAGTGGCCAGCGTGTTCTTCCCATACAGTGGCACGAGAGCCCAAGCAGGGAACCAGATGACACATCAGACAGCAACTAGGGATCCCAAAAGGCAAGTGCAGAAGCCAAGGACTCAGGGAGATCGAGAGAGGAAGCAGCGCTGGAAACCAGAGCGCAAGGGGAGAGAATCCAGGTAAGGAAGCACTGCACGAAAAGTACAGGAAAATAACACAGCAAACCGCGAGGAAAGGGAGCCAGTAAGAGAGAACATGGCCAGAGCCGAAGGGAGACCAAGAGAGAACAGCAAGCGCTGTGCGAGAACGGCACAAGGCGAGAGGCCGTGAGAGCACAGGGGGAAACAACAGAGGTGCGGGGCTCAAGGCGAGCACCAAGGAGGTAGAAAAACTAGCATATAGACCCAAAGCAGAGAAACTCACAGGGTTGCAATGCTCTGACCGCCGGGTGCCGTCTGGCTAAAAGGCAGCCTGGCGGCGCCCATGATGGGAAACAACTAGACCGCTACGTAACGTAGATGGGAAAACGTGGTGTGCAATTCAATGGCAGCAAAGTCTCCATTGGTTCCACAAGCTCCAGTCACATGGGCGCGTGACAGCATGTGATTACATTGCTGTGCATTTCATAGTTCTGTCATATTTGCAGGATTTCGTTCATGCAATATTATCCTGTTATCCTCATTGTTTATGCAAACTGCTCCCATCTTGATTACACTTTCCGGTCTCCAATGTATTCCTTTAAGGCATGCCTCCAGAAATGCATAATCGCTCACCATTGATTCATTAAGTGGCAATCGCTCTACTACGAAATATACCCCGTGCTACGAAGGTGTAGTCCCTTGTGATATAGCTCACCCCAGTACTCCAGGTCCTCCGTATTCCGCACACATTCCATCCGTCAGACTTAGAGCCCTTACAAATTCCATTCAAAGTATATATTCTGCTGCATTAACTATTTGAGTATATGTGAAACAGTAAGGTTGGTAGTAAGAACAATGTAATTCTGGAGGGGAGAGTTTAGTAAAATCAAAGTGATTTGATATAAGGCATTGAAGTAGGCTATTAGGTGTAAGCCAGAACGATTGCACTGGTCCACCGATAGGATGGAGAAAGGATGTTGGGAGGGATACACATTCAATGGACGTGTTTGGTCGTTCACCCATCCATTGCCATGTTAATCTTTATGGTATTGCCAACAACTACCTGCCCCCTCCCTGCTGAAACATACCCTCTTGGGTACTCCTGAGCTAGCTCTGTCACAAAGTAATATCAAACTTTGTGCTGTTTTGGGCCTGCTTGTGTTATATCTAAGAATTATTTTGAGTGTTCAATGACTTAATTGCCTCTATAAATGAGCTCCTGTTGTATTAAAAAATCTCTTAACATGGTGTTTTTTCAGCCAGTAGATTTAAAAGCAACATGGCGTCTTGACATCTGTTCCTTGCACTGGAATCCTAAAACAAGCAATTGCAAAGTCAACCATTTTGACATGTGTATAAGTATTGCACAGGCATTTTCCAGACAATGACATCATATGCCTAGCTACTCGCACCATTTTCTAGATGTTCCCACCTTATTGCCAGGTGGCAGTGCCTGGCAAATGCCTTTTCCATGTGTTTTCAAAAGCCCTAACTGTTGGCTTTTCCAATGTGTGTTGGTTTCAGTTTATCTCCCTAAGTGAAAGTATATATGCCCTGACGTGGGAGCCTTGTTTGCAATGCCTAGGGACTCAAACTGCACCTCACTGTGTTGGTCCAACAAGAACCTACCTGAACAAATCAAGGCTAGGATTTCAAGTATGGACCAACTTCAGATCATCTTCTCATGCCTACTTAACCAGACCTTCCAGGATTTTACGGCATGAAATGGCAAACTTTGCGGCATGAAATAACAAATTTTGCGGCACTAAACTTTATTTATTGCAGAATTTTTGCAGGACATTTTGTATTAACTAGAGAATGTAATATTGCCACATTGCAGGAAATAGGAAAGGTACCAGGCTACAAGAGACCCAGGGTATCATTATTATGTATCTTTTGTATTCATTTAATAGGAAGAGTCCCAGATGTCTCTGGCTTGGCAGAACAGTGTTTGATTTGGCTACATTTCTGGTTTAATGTTCATGCCTATTTAATAGTATTCACTAAATTGATCATTATCAATTGTAATGCTGAAAATATTCCCCTTCTATGTTCTCCAATCCCCCAAAAACCCACACACCTCTCTCACCAACACACATCTCACCAACTCTCCATCACAACTTACATTCCTTAACCTCTCACTCTGTCATACAAATTTTCACATGCCATGTCACATTGTCAAGTCACAATTTGCACTGCCCAGCCCCTGCCACACTCCAAATCATACTCCCAACTCCTATCTTACACTCTACAATTCCTCCCGCAATATACAGTTCTTCATTCTTTTGTGCTGCTTCTGCATCTTGCATCCTTTCACCCATTCTATCGCACTCTTCCCTCATCCTTTTTCCCAATCTGCAGCTCACTGCCTCTTTCTGGCCAACCGCTTCCTCTTTGCTTTCTGGCTCACTGACCACACGGTCCCTCTACTTTCTGTACCTCTACTCGCTCTCAGATTTCTGGCCCACCATATCACTGCTTCCTCTGCTCTCTTGTGCAGCGCTTCCTCCTCTGACCCACTGCTCTCCCTCTGCTTTCTTGCCTATCACTTCACATCTCACCCATCACTCTCCCTCTCTCTCATAGTGTAACCATTTTTTTATTTTTTTTAAATGTAGATTTTGACCCAGTTCCTCAAATAATGGGGCATTTAAAAGAACGGAGGATGTACCATTTTTATGCAACCCATTTTTGGAAATGAGAAGGTCACCTTATTCTCAAAGGTGACCGGCGCATTTCCACAGGCTTGAGCTGAAGCTCAAATTGTGCGCTGGCCAGCTGCCTTGAATGGTGGACTGGGTTGTTTGACTGAAGTGTAATTATATGCGGCGGAATTGACCGTAGTCAATTTTGCTGCGAATTGATTTGCACTTCAGCCATACAACCCAAAATGTACCTTTCACCACCACCCCAACCCCTCCCCTACTTAACTGCTTTGTCGCTGCCGCTTCCCCTGCAACCCTGCGGTTCCAGATCCATCCCTCTAATGAGGGTCGGATCCGACTCTGCAGGGTCCCTTTTTCGTTATTTTCTTTTTTTTCTGTCCCCACCTCCAATTTTGAGGAAAAAGGGGAAAACACTTCTGCACCACCCTAGACCAAAAATACTGAACATGGGGAGCGGGTGACCCCCCCGCAACACATGTTTAGTATTTATAAAAATCGATCGAATAGTACTAGATGAAACGGGTCAAATTGTAGCATTTGATAGATTTTTGTCATCAAAATGGGCAGTATTTTGAATAGAATCGCTCTCCCGACAGTGTTCTGCAAGCTCCCAGTACCTTTCACAGGGACAGGCCCTGCAGGTGCCTGCCGCAGTAAAATGCAACCCACAAAAATGCATTTTTATCCTGTTTGAGAACAGAAATGCAAGCGAAACAGCAGCGGTTCATACCTTAAAAGAAATGCATGAAAGGGTCAGGAAAGACCCCGTCATGCACTGGCAGCCCCACATCCCGTGCGCGTAGGGTTGCCAACAATTTCTGCACATTTAAAAGTGCATCTTGCTTGGAAATGAGGGATGCGCTTTTAAATTGACAGAAACGCCACTTTATTTGATAAAGGAGGTGAAAAAGGCCATCTGAATGGGCGTGCATATAAAATGTGCCCATTCATGTGTCCCTTGTGGATTGGGCTGCACTTTTTTGGGGCGCAAGTGATGAGATGTTAGCGCATTTCATTTCTTGTGTAAAAAAAAGTTGAGAACCTGGCACCCTGAGTATTATTTTTTTAAAACAGTAATTTTTGCAGATTACTTAAAAAAGTTATTTTTTTTTTATTTATTTATTTTTTAAAAAGCTGTTTTTGCACAAAACTGCAGTTTTTGCGGCATTTTGCACAAAAAGGCAGTTTTCGCTGCATTTTGCGGGATCGGAAAATCGCTATAAACTGGAGGGTCTGCTTAACAGTGGGGTTCTGACCGAAATGGAATGCATATTTGTCTGTGTGGAAGCCTAGGCTGCCTGGCCAGAACTTTTCATGAAATGGGCAGATGAGTACTGCCTTAATAACGTCATAATATTGGAGTAACAATTAACAATGTCTGTATGCAAACTGAATACATCATGTGTATTGTGGGCCTTGTTTGAAAAGTATGATATCACTGCTGGGTGTTTAGGCAGTGCCAGGAATGTGAGTTATTTACTGTGGGATGCCGCCAGTGACAGAGGGGTGTGGGGGGGGAGTGCGGCACTGGAGGATTGTTCCCACTTCCCCCAATAAACATTTGGCTCTCAGAAGATTGATCATGAAACCTTGAAAATAACACAAGAAAAGAGCACTTCTTAATATGTTTCTGGCAACGTATAAACAGTGCACATTTGTTAAATGTAAAAAAAGGGTATTGAAATATTTCCTGCAGAGTGCAATCAGAGGTGGATTTAACAGTCAGACAATGGACAAATGCCTGTGGGGCACCCTTGCTCTGCCTTTCTCCCCTCAAAGTCAGTCAGAGCTGCACAGGTCCTCCCACTGACGCCTTATCTTTTTAGCATGTCTCAGAAGCAGATTATTTAAAATAGGAAGTGATTAGTGATAGGAAAAGGTTGTTTTTTTCTTTAAATGCGCTTTTAATACACTATTTAAGTGTGGCTGTTGGTTGATTAGAAATGATGGGGTACAGAAAAAGCTGTATGAAACAATGACATTGTTATGAATTTCATTTCACTTTGTGCCTGTATGGGATTTTTTTGTAAATTCTGATTAATTCGCTTTCTGGAGCTTGAGGGTTCCAATCAGAATGGGGAAAATAAAGTTACAATCAAAAATCATTTTATCGCCCCTTTTACCACTCCACAGGACTTGGAAAATTGCCACCCCTGATTGTTACTTTATTGGTAAAAGCAAGCAGATTCCAAATTGTTAATTGTGTGAAAGATTAATACTTTTCCAGACACATAGTACAATAGTGAAAAGGCTGTGTTGCCTATATTTTGCTATTTACTTTTCCAGTACTTTGTGGAAACAATTCAAATTGCCTGTAGGGGCCCTGAAGTACAAACAGTAGCAGTCCCCTCTATGCAATTTAGGATTCAAAGCAACATTTTCCGAATACTCTTTTTCATCAACCCGATTCTACAATGATGAAACAATGATGAACACATTGTTGGGTTGGTTTATCATGTGACTTGGGGCATTTTTTCAAGCAATCTGTATAAAAGTGAGTATTATTAGTTGTTATTGTTTGTGACCCATTACAAACCTTTACAAAAAAGTTAGTAAAGTAAGAAAAAGAAACTAAATAAATGGAAAAAGAAAAGTAAAGAGAAAAATCGAATACAGGATTTTACAAATTAAACAGCATTTTTATTTTCATGGCTATAAATCATTGGTATAAAAGTATGCAATACATAACAATAAAAAGGTTTCCCTATAAATCATCCCAATCACTTAGAGTGTCTTTTATATACAGAGTAACATGGTAAGCAGGGTATAATAAGTACCATTTCAAAATCTGTACAAAAATTGACTTTTGTGCAAAGACTCAGAATTGTAATATTTTCTGTATTTAAAACTAAACTTCAGTACATATTTGTACCAACTTTAGCTGGGCAGATGTGTGGTCAACTGCCAACATGTCAGGATATGATGACATTCTGGCTTTACCACTTAACCAAAGTGTGTAATCCTGGGAATATCATTTCATCTCACTGTGTGCTTCCTGTGTGCTTCCTGCCAAAATTAGTAGCCCCTAGAAGTGATAGATGGGCAGCACAGGGGTCAGGGCCAGCCAAGGGGACATACACACATCTTTCTTTGGAAAATAAAAGGCCACATTTATTGAGCAAAATTGTGACATTCAAAATAGCAAAGTAGACATGTCAAATAAGAAGTCATCATGGACAACTGCATTTTATAAACAGTATGGAAACAGTATGTACTAAGCAATGATGTATAGGGGTGACAGGGGAGCAGCAGCCCCTCCTCCCTGTGTAACGCTCACCTGATTCCCGTAGAGGCGCCGGTCTTGACTGGGCGTATACCGTATCTTCAAAGGTGATGTGTAACACACGGCTGGCTCTTTGGGCTGGACCTCTGTGCACTGTATGTCTGACTCGAAGGGTAAGATGTCTGCAGATAGAAAATATGGGATTAATGAACTGGGTTATTGAATGTCTCTCTCTTCTTCCCTTTCTCTTCTCCTGTAGAACCCCAAAGGTTAACGCTCTCACCTTAGGTAAGTGAACGCCGTGCTCTCCATCTGCCTCGGGGCAGGGTACTGTAACCAGTTTCTTCACTGGATAAGGGGAGCAGGCCTCTTGACTTCAGAGGACAGCTGTCCGTCGTTTACTGCACGAACGGTAAGTTTCGAGTAATTCTAATGTCTTTAAAAGTCTTTAGTAATGATGTCTCTTGTTTTGCAGGGTTCCGGCGATGGCGGATGATGGGCTGAAGTGAGTTGAAGATGGAGCCCGTGTGATGAATAGAAGCGCCTGGAAGCACGTAAGTCAGCGCTTGTTGCCTGCTTCACAATGCGCTCTAACTGTCTTTTTATTTTGCAGGTACAAGTTCGGAGTGGCTGCAGGGTGCCGGAATACCCACTGGGTTGGATGTGGAAAGGAGTAATGGCACGTGAGTATTAAAGTTCCCCAATGTCTTTAAACGCACCTTGTTTTGTCTTTCCGATGCGGGATGCAGCGCCGAAGGCCTCCGGAGCGTGCGAAGAGTTGGTAAGCTTTTGTCTTTCAGATGCCGGAATGCACTGCGAAGACCTCCGGAGCGCACGAAGAGTAGGTAAGCCTTTGTCTTTCAGATGTCAGAATGCAGCGCGAGGCGTTGGTGACAGCCGATGGACCAGGTAAGTGAATCGCTGTCACTGAAGACCGTAATGCTAACCTGTTCTTTCTTGTCTTTATAGGTGTTGCTGAAGACTGGATTCAGGATGGTAAGCCTTTTTCCTTAGGCCCAGGATCAGATGCAGAAGACACGATGAGCGTTCTGCTGCAGAGGATGCAGAATAACGCAAAGCAAGATTCATCCATCGGGTGTGGTTTAAATAGCCTCCTGTAGTGCTTAGGTGTCTCCTTCCACAGCCACGCCTAGGTAAGTTCCTGCTTTCCAGAAGAGTTCCAGTGTTCTGAACCTAGGGAGTGGCTCCTGCCCCACCCAACAGGAAAAGTAGTTCCAAACAGAAGGGAATCAGAGGCTCAACTGGCAGGCAAGTAAGCAGCATGGTCTGCTGCAGGTAAGTCCACCCAAGCATTATGAGCCCGGCGCTTCCAGCGCTGGGACTGGGCATATTTATGAGCCTGGTGCCACTGGCGCCAGGACTGGGTCCAAAAGGTCCCAATTGGGACTGGTTGGCACTCGGAACCTGGGTTATGGATCTGCTTCCAAGGGAGTTGGGAAAACCCTGACCTTTTGGAAGCAGAGATCATGACAGTACCCCCCCTCAAGGCCCCTCCCAAACCGGGCTTCTCCGGGGGTTTTGGCTTGTCAGGAAATGTTCGGTGAAATCTTTTGATTAGGCGAGGAGCGTGGACATATTCAGCAGGTTCCCAGGATCTCTCTTGGGGGCCGTAGCCTTTCCAGTCAATTAGGTAAAATAGTTTAGATTTGGAGATCTTGGAGTCCAGAATGCTTTTGACTTCAAACTCGAGTTCTCCATCAACTAGGATAGGTTTTGGAGATTTAGTTAGTCGGGTTTGAGGTTGCACGGGTTTTAATAGAGAGACGTGGAAGACCGGATGTATCTTCATGTGCGGGGGCAAGTCCAACTTGACCGCTACTGGGTTTACTATGGTAGTGATGGAATAGGGACCAAGGTATCTTGGGTTGAATGTGCGTGGCCATTTTAGAGGTAGATATTTGGTGGATAACCAGACTTGATCCCCTACTTGATATTGAGGGGCCTCCTTCCGATGTTGATCTGCTCCTTTCTTGTATTGTTCTTTAGCCCTTTGAAGGTGAGAAACAGCTTCCTTAAAGGCTTGGGTGATTGTAGAATGCAGGTAGTCTACTGCTGGTGTTTCAAGATCTTGGATGGGATCCAACTCCGAGGTTCGAGGGTGACTGCCGTATAAAAGAAAAAACGGGGTTTTCCCAGTTCCCGAATGGACAGAGTTATTGTAGGCATATTCGGCTATCCAAAGGATGTCTTTCCAAGTTTTTTCAGTTTGTTGCAGCATGCAGCGTAAATACTGTTCCAGAGTTTGATTGGTCCTCTCGGTTTGTCCGTCGGTCTGAGGGTGGTGACTGGTCAATAGTCTCACATCAATTTGAGCCGACCGACAGCAACTTCGCCAAAAATGAGAAATAAATTGACTACCTCGATCCGAAATTAGAACCGAAGGAAAACCGTGCAGTCGGACAATGTTTTCGAGAAATTCTCGGGCCAGAGTTGCTGCTGTTGGCAAGCCTTTGAGCGGAATGAAATGCGCCATCTTGGAGAATAAGTCCACGATTACTAGAATCGTATTGTATCCGGAGCATGGAGGTAGATCGGTGATGAAGTCCATAGAAAGCGTATGCCAAGGGCGAGGTGGAATGTCAATAGGGCGTAAGAGGCCTGCTGGTCTTTCCTTTTGACTCTTGTTTTGGGCGCATACTCCACAGGACATTATAATGTCTCTGATATCTTTTTTCCAAGACGGCCACCAGAAGTAGCGCTTGATCTTTTCTGAGGTCTTGGCCATACCGGGATGTCCTTCCATTAAAGAATCGTGATAACAAGAGATTACTTTTTTCTGTAAATCTGTGCTGGGCAGATATAATCGTTCTTGGAAATACAATAAGTTGTCCTTTACTGCAAAGTCCTTTCCCTGCAGATGCCAATTCTGTATGTCTGCTGGAGTTACAAGTTGCCTGGCTTTATCCTTAACTTCCTCTATGGATTGTGTGGCGATTACACCCAGAATTCTTTGTTCGGGAATGATTGGTACAGGTTTAGGGTTGATCAAGTGTTCTTCCACTCCCATCCGAGAAAGGGCATCAGCTTTACCGTTTTTTGTACCAGGTCGATAGGTAATTATGAAGTCAAACTCGGCAAAGAATAATGCCCAATAGAGTTGTCTAGAGGATTGGGCTTTTGCGGTTTTCAAATATTGCAGGTTTCGGTGATCCGTAATCACATTAACGGTGTGTCGGGCCCCCAGCAGATAATGCCGCCAAGCCTTAAAGGCAGACTTGATAGCCAGAAGTTCCTTGTCAGTAATCGTGTAATTGATTTCAGGAGGCGAGAATTTGCGGGACCAAAATGCCACGGGATGCAACTGATTGGTTACCGGGTCCTTTTGTGATAGAACTGCCCCCATGGCAAGGCTTGAAGCATCAGTTTCCACGATGTAGGGGAGTTCGGGGCGAGGGTGTTTTAAGATTGGTGCAGAGATAAATTTAGTCTTCAAATCCTGGAAAGCTTGTTCCGCCTCGGTAGACCATTCAAAACGTTTGTTTTTCTTTAACAAGGCAGTGATGGGCTGGACTATTCGAGAAAATTCGGGGATAAACCTGCGGTAAAGGTTAGCGAGGCCTAACATGCTTTGCACACCTTTTACGGAGGATGGTGATGGCCATTTGAGAACTGCATCAACCTTCTTTGAATCCATACGCACTCCGCTAGGTGATAATATGAATCCCAAGAATTCAACTTCAGTCACGTTGAAAACACATTTTTCCAACTTAGCAAAAAGTTTGTGTTGACGCAATCTTTCGAGGACCATTTTCACGTGTTTCCGATGTTCAGATTCCGATGAAGAATAAACGAGGATGTCGTCAATGTAAACAACAACACACACATCTATGAGCTCTCTGAGGACATCGTTCATAAAATATTGAAAGGCGGCCGGGGCATTGCAAAGTCCGAAGGGCATGACCTGATATTCAAATAGCCCATATTTGGTGCGGAAGGCCGTCTTCCATTCATCGCCCTCTTTTACTCGTACCAAGTGGTAGGCTCCTCTAAGATCCAGCTTTGTATATATGCATGCTTTTCTGACTTGGTCCAGGAGTTCAGGGATCAAAGGTAATGGATATCTATTCTTGACGGTGATCTGGTTCAGGGAGCGATAATCTATACAAGTTCTAAGGTCTCCTTCCTTTTTTGGAACGAAGAACAAAGCTGAAGAAGCAGGGGACCTGGAAGGACGAATAAACCCATTTGCCAGGTATTGATCCAGGTATTGTCGAAGGTGAAGGTTCTCAGGCTCGGTGACGGCATAAATTCTACTACAAGGAGGAGTAGATCCAGGTATCAGGTGTAACGCTCACCTGATTCTCGCAGAGGCGCCGGTCTTGACTGGGCGACTACCGTATCTTCAAAGGTGATGTGCAGCACCCGATTGGCTCTTTGGGCTGGACCTCTGTGCCCTGTATGCCTGACGTGCAGAGTAAGATGTCTGCAGATAGAAAATACGGGGTTAATGAACTGGGGTTATTGGGGTGTCCCTATCTCTTTCCTCTTCTCCTCTACTGTAGACCCCCACAGGTTAACGCTCTCACCTTAGGTAAGTGAATGCCGAGCTCTCCATCTGCCTCGGGGCAGGGTGCTGTAGCCAGTTTCTTCACTGGATAGGTAGCGCAGGCCTCTTGACTTCAGAGGACTGCTGTCCGTCGTTTACTGCACGAACAGTAAGTTTCGAGTAACTCAAATGTCTTTAAAGTCTATAATAATGATGTCTCTTGTTTTGCAGGGTTCCGGCGATGGCGGATGACGGGCTGAAGTGAGTTGAAGATGGAGCCCGTGTGATGAATAGAAGCGCCTGGAAGCACATAAGTAAGCGCTTGTTGCCAGCTTCACAAAGCGCTCTAACTGTCTTTTTATTTTGCAGGTACAAGTTCGGAGCGGCTGCAGGGTGCCGGGATACCCACTGGGTTAGATGTGGAAAGGAGTAATGGCACGTGAGTATTAAAGTTCCCCAATGTCTTTAAACGCACCTTGTTTTGTCTTTCAGATGCGAGATGCAGCACCGACGGCCTCCGGAGCGTGCGAAGAGTTGGTAAGCTTTTGTCTTTCAGATGCCGGAATGCTAACCTGTTCTTTCTTGTCTTTATAGGTGTTGCTGAAGACTGGATTCAGGATGGTAAGCCTTTTTCCTTAGGCCCAGGACCGGATGCAGAAGACACGATGAGCGTTCTGCTGCAGAGGGTGCAGAATAACGCAAAGCAAGATTCATCCACCGGGTGTGGTTTAAATAGCCTCCTGTAGTGCTTAGGTGTCTCCTTCCGCAGCCACGCCTAAGTAAGAACAGAGTTCCTGGTAAAAAAAGAGTTCCTGCCTTCCAGAAGAGTTCCAGTGTTCTGAATCTAGGGAGTGGCTCCAGCCCCACCCAACAGGAAAAGTAGTTCCAAACAGAAGAGGATCAGAGGCTCAACTGGCAGGCAAGTAAGCAGCATGGTCTGCTGCAGGTAAGTCCACCCAAGCATTATGAGCCCGGCGCTTCCAGCGCTGGGACTGGGCATATTTATGAGCCTGGTGCCACTAGCGCCAGGACTGGGTCCAAAAGGTCCCAATTGGGACTGGTTGGCACTCGGAACCTGGGTTATGGATCTGCTTCCAAGGGAGTTGGGAAAACCCTGACCTTTTGGAAGCAGAGATCATGACAGTACCCCCCCTCAAGGCCCCTCCCAAACCGGGCTTCTCCGGGGGTTTTGGCTTGTCAGGAAATGTTCGGTGAAATCTTTTGATTAGGCGAGGAGCGTGGACATATTCAGCAGGTTCCCAGGATCTCTCTTGGGGGCCGTAGCCTTTCCAGTCAATTAGGTAGAATAGTTTAGATTTGGAGATCTTGGAGTCCAGAATGCTTTTGACTTCAAACTCGAGTTCTCCATCAACTAGGATAGGTTTTGGAGATTTAGTTAGTCGGGTTTGAGGTTGCACGGGTTTTAATAGAGAGACGTGGAAGACCGGATGTATCTTCATGTGCGGGGGCAAGTCCAACTTGACCGCTACTGGGTTTACTATGGTAGTGATGGAATAGGGACCAAGGTATCTTGGGTTGAATGTGCGTGGCCATTTTAGAGGTAGATATTTGGTGGATAACCAGACTTGATCCCCTACTTGATATTGAGGGGCCTCCTTCCGATGTTGATCTGCTCCTTTCTTGTATTGTTCTTTAGCCCTTTGAAGGTGAGAAACAGCTTCCTTAAAGGCTTGGGTGATTGTAGAATGCAGGTAGTCTACTGCTGGTGTTTCAAGATCTTGGATGGGATCCAACTCCGAGGTTCGAGGGTGACTGCCGTATAAAAGAAAAAACGGGGTTTTCCCAGTTCCCGAATGGACAGAGTTATTGTAGGCATATTCGGCTATCCAAAGGATGTCTTTCCAAGTTTTTTCAGTTTGTTGCAGCATGCAGCGTAAATACTGTTCCAGAGTTTGATTGGTCCTCTCGGTTTGTCCGTCGGTCTGAGGGTGGTGACTGGTCAATAGTCTCACATCAATTTGAGCCGACCGACAGCAACTTCGCCAAAAATGAGAAATAAATTGACTACCTCGATCCGAAATTAGAACCGAAGGAAAACCGTGCAGTCGGACAATGTTTTCGAGAAATTCTCGGGCCAGAGTTGCTGCTGTTGGCAAGCCTTTGAGCGGAATGAAATGCGCCATCTTGGAGAATAAGTCCACGATTACTAGAATCGTATTGTATCCGGAGCATGGAGGTAGATCGGTGATGAAGTCCATAGAAAGCGTATGCCAAGGGCGAGGTGGAATGTCAATAGGGCGTAAGAGGCCTGCTGGTCTTTCCTTTTGACTCTTGTTTTGGGCGCATACTCCACAGGACATTATAATGTCTCTGATATCTTTTTTCCAAGACGGCCACCAGAAGTAGCGCTTGATCTTTTCTGAGGTCTTGGCCATACCGGGATGTCCTTCCATTAAAGAATCGTGATAACAAGAGATTACTTTTTTCTGTAAATCTGTGCTGGGCAGATATAATCGTTCTTGGAAATACAATAAGTTGTCCTTTACTGCAAAGTCCTTTCCCTGCAGATGCCAATTCTGTATGTCTGCTGGAGTTACAAGTTGCCTGGCTTTATCCTTAACTTCCTCTATGGATTGTGTGGCGATTACACCCAGAATTCTTTGTTCGGGAATGATTGGTACAGGTTTAGGGTTGATCAAGTGTTCTTCCACTCCCATCCGAGAAAGGCCATCAGCTTTACCGTTTTTTGTACCAGGTCGATAGGTAATTATGAAGTCAAACTCGGCAAAGAATAATGCCCAACGGAGTTGTCTAGCGGATTGGGCTTTTGCGGTTTTCAAATATTGCAGGTTTCGGTGATCCGTAATCACATTAACGGTGTGTCGGGCCCCCAGCAGATAATGCCGCCAAGCCTTAAAGGCAGACTTGATAGCCAGAAGTTCCTTGTCAGTAATCGTGTAATTGATTTCAGGAGGCGAGAATTTGCGGGACCAAAATGCCACGGGATGCAACTGATTGGTTACCGGGTCCTTTTGTGATAGAACTGCCCCCATGGCAAGGCTTGAAGCATCAGTTTCCACGATATAGGGGAGTTCGGGGCGAGGGTGTTTTAAGATTGGTGCAGAGATAAATTTAGTCTTCAAATCCTGGAAAGCTTGTTCCGCCTCGGTAGACCATTCAAAACGTTTGTTTTTCTTTAACAAGGCAGTGATGGGCTGGACTATTCGAGAGAACTCGGGGATAAACCTGCGGTAAAAGTTAGCGAAGCCTAACATGCTTTGCACACCTTTTACGGAGGATGGTGATGGCCATTTGAGAACTGCATCGACCTTCTTTGAATCCATACGCACTCTGCCAGGTGATAATATGAATCCCAAGAATTCAACTTCAGTCACGTTGAAAACACATTTTTCCAACTTAGCGAAAAGTTTGTGTTGACGCAATCTTTCGAGGACCATTTTCACGTGTTTCCAATGTTCAGATTCCGATGAAGAATAAACGAGAATGTCGTCGATGTAAACAACAACACACACATCTATGAGCTCTCTGAGGACATCGTTCATAAAATATTGAAAGGCGGCCGGGGCATTGCAAAGTCCGAAGGGCATGACCTGATATTCAAATAGCCCATACTTGGTGCGGAAGGCCGTCTTCCATTCATCGCCCTCTTTTACTCGTACCAAGTGGTAAGCTCATCTAAGATCCAGCTTTGTATATATGCATGCTTTTCTGACTTGGTCCAGGAGTTCAGGGATCAAAGGTAACGGATATCTATTCTTAACGGTGATCTGGTTCAGGGAGCGATAATCGATACAAGTTCTAAGGTCTCCTTCCTTTTTTGGAACGAAGAACAAAGCTGAAGAGGCAGGGGACTTGGAGGGACAAATAAACCCATTTGCCAGGTATTGATCCAGGTATTGTCGAAGGTGAAGGTTCTCAGGCTCGGTGAGGGCATAAATTCTACTACAAGGAGGAGTAGATCCAGGTATCAGGTCTATCTGGCAGTCATAAGACCTATGAGGAGGTAGAGAGTTAGCCTGCTCCTTCCGGAAAACATCTTGGTATTCTAGGTATTCGGGAGGTAACTGGGGAGTCTCTGAAGAAATTGCTGCCAGTGCAACACCAGGTGGAGGGTGACACGTAGAGACACATTCTGGAAACTGGACCGTTCTTGCTCGCCAATCGATCAGAGGATTGTGTTTCTCTAACCAAGGTATTCCTAGAATAATCTGGAACTGAGGGGCCTTGATCACATCGAACACGATCTTCTCATGGTGTCCATCTTGACTTACTAGCGTCACCTCTTGAGTGGTGTGCGTTACTGGCCCGGAGGCTATCTCCGTACCATCCACCGTAGTAATGACGTCCTTTACAGCCTTGGGACAAAGAGTTAGATTCATCCTCAAAACCATTTCATGATCCACATAATTGCCGATGTCGACGTAAGCTTCAATTGCATGTAATCGACCCGGATTATCAGGGCTAATGAGGACCATAGGTATCACGAAATGCGAGGTCACGGAACTGGTTTTCACGCTCGGCAAGAGGACCTCTATTCTTGTCGGGCGAGGTCGTTTCCCTGCTCAGAGTTTGTAACTGTGGTAACTGCAGCTCCTACTGCCTTCTTGGCAGGTTTCACCGGACAGTCTCGAAGAAAGTGCCCTGAGTTTCCGCAATATAGGCATAATTGCAACTGTTTTCTCCTTTCCCGCCCCCTTTGTGTTAGAGGACCTTTCAGACCCCCTATTTGCATGGGTTCCCCGGAGTCTACTCCTTTGGAAGGAGTTGGCGGTTTGGAAAATACTCGAGCATCAAACTTGGAATGATCGGCCTTCCTGTTCTGCAGTCTGTGATCTATTTGAACGACCAAGTCTATATAATCCGAACAGTCTTGTGGGGGATTCACTACTTGGGCTAAAACGTCTTTGAGCTCTCCACGTAGACCTCTATAAAACAGCGTAATCCTTTTGTCCTCAGGCCATTGAGTTTCCACTATTAGTCTATTGAAAGCTGCAATATAAGCCAAAAGGTCTTGATTACCCTGTCGCAACGAAAGAAGCTCATTGTCCAAGGCCTGCCCCTGTGCATGTCTTGCGAACAGTTTTTCCATACTAAGCTGAAAGGCTTGAAAATCATGGAGAACCGGATCATCTTGATTAACTAGAGGGATCGACCAGTCTGCCGCATTGCCACTAAGGTACGAAAGTACAAAAGCTACTTTAGCTTGATCAGTTGGAAAGGCTGCTGGCCGGCATAAGAAGTGCAACCGGCACTGATTGATAAATACCGCAAACCACTTTGGGTCACCAGAAAATCGTTCGGGCGGAGCCAGAGGTACATTCCCAGGTAGGTTGATCTGCACTGGATTCATAGAGGATGTTGAAGGAAGATTTGCCCCTGATGCGGGTAGCGGGGTCTGTCCGGCTTGTGACTGTAGCAATTGTCTAGCAAGATCATCTGTTCTCTCCTTGGAAATAATTAGTTCCCTTCTTAGAGCGTTCGTTTCCTGATGAGCTGCATGCACTTCTGCCCTTAGTTCCCCAAGTAACCGGGCTAGGTGGTCAGTATCCGAGGTTTCCATAGCGCCTGGGCGAGAGTTTTGCGGTAGGCTTTGCGTTCTGTAACGCTCACCTGATTCTCGCAGAGGCGCCGGTCTTGACTGGGCGACTACCGTATCTTCAAAGGTGATGTGCAGCACCCGATTGGCTCTTTGGGCTGGACCTCTGTGCCCTGTATGCCTGACGTGCAGAGTAAGATGTCTGCAGATAGAAAATACGGGGTTAATGAACTGGGGTTATTGGGGTGTCCCTATCTCTTTCCTCTTCTCCTCTCCTGTAGACCCCCACAGGTTAACGCTCTCACCTTAGGTAAGTGAATGCCGAACTCTCCATCTGCCTCGGGGCAGGGTGCTGTAGCCAGTTTCTTCACTGGATAGGTAGCGCAGGCCTCTTGACTTCAGAGGACTGCTGTCCGTCGTTTACTGCACGAACGGTAAGTTTCGAGTAACTCAAATGTCTTTAAAGTCTTTAATAATGATGTCTCTTGTTTTGCAGGGTTCCGGCGATGGCGGATGACGGGCTGAAGTGAGTTGAAGATGGAGCCCGTGTGATGAATAGAAGCGCCTGGAAGCACGTAAGTAAGCGCTTGTTGCCAGCTTCACAAAGCGCTCTAACTGTCTTTTTATTTTGCAGGTACAAGTTCGGAGCGGCTGCAGGGTGCCGGGATACCCACTGGGTTAGATGTGGAAAGGAGTAATGGCACGTGAGTATTAAAGTTCCCCAATGTCTTTAAACGCACCTTGTTTTGTCTTTCAGATGCGAGATGCAGCGCCGACGGCCTCCGGAGCGTGCGAAGAGTTGGTAAGCTTTTGTCTTTCAGATGCCGGAATGCAGTGTGAAGACCTCCGGAGCGCACGAAGAGTAGGTAAGCCTTTGCCTTTCAGATGCCGAAATGCTAACCTGTTCTTTCTTGTCTTTATAGGTGTTGCTGAAGACTGGATTCAGGATGGTAAGCCTTTTTCCTTAGGCCCAGGACCGGATGCAGAAGACACGATGAGCGTTCTGCTGCAGAGGGTGCAGAATAACGCAAAGCAAGATTCATCCACCGGGTGTGGTTTAAATAGCCTCCTGTAGTGCTTAGGTCTCTCCTTCCACAGCCACGCCTAAGTAAGAAAAGAGTTCCTGGTAAAAAAAGAGTTCCTGCCTTCCAGAAGAGTTCCAGTATTCTGAATCTAGGGAGTGGCTCCAGCCCCACCCAACAGGAAAAGTAGTTCCAAACAGAAGAGGATCAGAGGCTCAACTGGCAGGCAAGTAAGCAGCATGGTCTGCTGCAGGTAAGTCCACCCAAGCATTATGAGCCCGGCGCTTCCAGCGCTGGGACTGGGCATATTTATGAGCCTGGTGCCACTGGCGCCAGGACTGGGTCCAAAAGGTCCCAATTGGGACTGGTTGGCACTCGGAACCTGGGTTATGGATCTGCTTCCAAGGGAGTTGGGAAAACCCTGACCTTTTGGAAGCAGAGATCATGACATCAGGTCTATCTGGCAGTCATAACACCTATGAGGAGGTAGAGAGTTAGCCTTTTCCTTCCGGAAAACATCTTGGTATTCTAGGTATTCAGGAGGTAACTGGGGAGTCTCTGAAGAAATTGCTGCCAGTGAAACACCAGGTGGAGGGTGACAAGTAGAGACACATTCTGGAAACTGGACCGTTCTTGCTCGCCAATCGATCAGAGGATTGTGTTTCTCTAACCAAGGTATTCCTAGAATAATCTGAAACTGAGGGGCCTTGATCACATCGAACACGATCTTCTCATGGTGTCCATCTTGACTTACTAGCGTCACATCTTGAGTGGTATGCGTTACTGGTCCGGAGGCTATCTCCGTACCATCCACCGTAGTAATGACGTCCTTTACAGCCTTGGGACAAAGAGTTAGATTCATCCTCAAAACCATTTCATGATCCACATAATTGCCGATGGCACCGCTGTCGACGTAAGCTTCAATTGCATGTAATCGATCCGGATTATCAGGGCTAATGAGGACCATAGGTATCACGAAATGCGAGGTCACGGAACTAGTTTTCACGCTCGGCAAGAGGACCTCTATTCTTGTCGGGCGAGGTCGTTTCCCTGCTCAGAGTTTGTAACTTTGGTAACTGCAGCTCCTACTGCCTTCTTGGCAGGTTTCACCGGATAGTCTCGAAGAAAGTGCCCTGAGTTTACGCAATAGAGGCATAAGTGCAACTGTTTTCTCCTTTCCCGCTCCTTTTGTGTTAGAGGACCTTTCAGGCCCCCTATTTGCATGGGTTCCCCGGAGTCTACTCCTTTGGAAGGAGTTGGCGGTTTGGAAAATACTCGAGCATCAAACTTGGAACCATCGGCCTTCCTGTTCTGCAGTATGTGATCTATTTGAACGACTAAGTCTATATAGTCCGAACAATCTTGTGGGGGATTCACTACTTGGGCTAACACATCTTTGAGCTCTCCACGTAGACCTCTATAAAACAGCGTAATCCTTTTGTCCTCAGGCCATTGAGTTTCCACTATCAGTCTGTTGAAAGACGCAATATAAGCCAAAAGGTCTTGATTACCTTGTCGCAACGAAAGAAGCTCATTGCCCAAGGCCTCCCCCTGTGAATGTCTTGCAAACAGTTTTTCCATACTGAGCTGAAAAGCTTGAAAATCATGGAGGACCGGATCATCTTGATTTACTAGAGGGATCGACCAGTCTGCCGCATTGCCACTAAGGTACGAAAGCACGAAAGCTACTTTAGCTTGATCAGTTGGAAAGGCTGCTGGCCGGCATAAGAAATGCAACCGGCACTGATTGATAAATACTGCAAACCTCTTTGGGTCACCAGAAAATCGTTCGGGTGGAGGCAGAGGTACATTCCCAGGTAGGTTGATCTGCACTGGATTCATAGAGGATGTAGAAGGAAGATTTCCCCCAGATGCGGGTAACGGGGTCTGTCCGGCTTGTGACTGTAGCAATTGTCTAGCGAGATCATCTGTTCGCTCCTTGGAAATAATCAGTTCCCTTCTTAGAGCGTTCGTTTCCTGACGGGCTGCAGGCACTTCTGCCCTTAGTTCCCCAAGTAACTGGGCTAGCTGGTCAGTATCCGAGGTTTCCATAGCGCCTGGACTGGAGTTTTGCGGTAGGCTTTGCATTCTGTAACGCTCACCTGATTCCCGTAGAGGCGCCGGTCTTGACTGGGCGTATACCGTATCTTCAAAGGTGATGTGTAACACACGGCTGGCTCTTTGGGCTGGACCTCTGTGCACTGTATGTCTGACTCGAAGGGTAAGATGTCTGCAGATAGAAAATATGGGATTAATGAACTGGGTTATTGAATGTCTCTCTCTTCTTCCCTTTCTCTTCTCCTGTAGGACCCCAAAGGTTAACGCTCTCACCTTAGGTAAGTGAACGCCGTGCTCTCCATCTGCCTCGGGGCAGGGTGCTGTAACCAGTTTCTTCACTGGATAAGGGGAGCAGGCCTCTTGACTTCAGAGGACAGCTGTCCGTTATTTACTGCACGAACGGTAAGTTTCGAGTAATTCTAATGTCTTTAAAAGTCTTTAGTAATGATGTCTCTTGTTTTGCAGGGTTCCGGCGATGGCGGATGACGGGCTGAAGTGAGTTGAAGATGGAGCCCTTGTGATGAATAGAAGCGCCTGGAAGCACGTAAGTCAGCGCTTGTTGCCTGCTTCACAATGCGCTCTAACTGTCTTTTTATTTTGCAGGTACAAGTTCGGAGCGGCTGCAGGGTGCCGGAATACCCACTGGGTTAGATGTGGAAAGGAGTAATGGCACGTGAGTATTAAAGTTCCCCAATGTCTTTAAACGCACCTTGTTTTGTCTTTCAGATGCGGGATGCAGCGCCGAAGGCCTCCGGAGCGTGCGAAGAGTTGGTAAGCTTTTGTCTTTCAGATGCCGGAATGCAGTGCGAAGACCTCCGGAGCGCACGAAGAGTAGGTAAGCCTTTGTCTTTCAGATGCCGGAATGCAGCGCGAGGCGTTGGTGACAGCCGATGGACCAGGTAAGTGAAGCGCTGTCACTGAAGACCGTAATGCTAACCTGTTCTTTCTTGTCTTTATAGGTGTTGCTGAAGACTGGATTCAGGATGGTAAGCCTTTTTCCTTAGGCCCAGGATCAGATGCAGAAGACACAATGAGCGTTCTGCTGCAGAGGATGCAGAATAACGCAAAGCAAGATTCATCCATCGGGTGTGGTTTAAATAGCCTCCTGTAGTGCTTAGGTGTCTCCTTCCACAGCCACGCCTAGGTAAGAAAAGAGTTCCTGCTTTCCAGAAGAGTTCCAGTGTTCTGAACCTAGGGAGTGGCTCCTGCCCCACCCAACAGGAAAAGTAGTTCCAAACAGAAGGGAATCAGAGGCTCAACTGGCAGGCAAGTAAGCAGAATGGTCTGCTGCAGGTAAGTCCACCCAAGCATTATGAGCCCGGCACTTCCAGCGCTGGGACTGGGCATATTTATGAGCCTGGTGCCACTGGCGCCAGGACTGGGTCCAAAAGGTCCCAATTGGGACTGGTTGGCACTCGGAACCTGGGTTATGGATCTGCTTCCAAGGGAGTTGGGAAAACCCTGACCTTTTGGAAGCAGAGATCATGACACCCTGCCACATCCAAACGGGAGTGATGCCAGGAGGCCGGAAACCCTTCAACCTCCACTGTCTGCCTCTCGATCCCAGCAAATATCCTGTTCCTTGTTTCAATATTTATCGAGGAATAGTGGGCTGTCTTTCACACCAAAATGGCTGGACTACAAGCACCTCCTACATGGCCTTCAGGGAGTAGCGACAGTATTCATGGAGGTATTATTGAGCGCACACTATGTTAGATGGAATAAGGACTGGCGTCCTCGTTGCTCAGCCCCTACAGAGGAGGAGGTGGCATCATCCTCGATTCTCCCCAGCCAGGCCAAGAAGACATGGTGGGGGAAGGGTGGGGTAGGTGGGAGTGATTGTAAATGGGAATGTTAGTCAGGGGGAACTGTTGGAAGGTGACAGGGGGTGATATTGACACACTATTTTCTCTGCTTCTGTTTTGCTCTGTACTGTTTTCTATACCTCAATTATAGCAGTATGTTGAAAAAAGGTACAAAACATATTTCTTAAAGAATGAATACATGGGATTAATCTCTCAGACTCTTGTTAAGGGCCTCAGACTCTTGTTAAGGGCAGTATACAGCTTTCATTTTTTTTATTTTGGGCAAACCTTTTCCATATGGAGATATGGGAGCATATGGAAGATGAAGTGAGTAGCCAGTGGAAGTTCAAAGTAGTGAGGAAGCTTATGGAAGGAAACAAAGGAGCAAATGGAAGAAGAGAGCAGAAGACTGTGGAAGGGGTACTGGAGAGCCTGTCATTTTGGAAGGGATGAGCAGGTGGAAGGCGAGAGCAGGAGACTGTGGAAGGGGTACTGGAGAGCCTGTCAGTTTGGAAAGGATGAGCAGGTAGAAGGCGAGAGCAGGAGACTGTGGAAGGGGTACTGGAGAGCCTGTGATTTTGGAAAGGATGAGCAGGTAGAAGGCGAGAGCAGGAGACTGTGGAAGGGGTACTGGAGAGCCTGTCATTTTGGAAGGGATGAGCAGGTGGAAGGCGAGAGCAGGTTTCCCATATGAACAAATTGAGTGAACATGGGCAAATCACCTCAGGTCAGCAAAACCTGGTGAAGTGAACAGGTTGTTTCCAGTTAGAGTAATGCCCCTAAACATACAGCTCCAACAGTAGAAAAAGACAACTTCAAAAACATGCAACATTTGTTTCACTTATGACAGCGAATAACGACTCCCACCACAAGATCAACCCCCATTACCCACCCCACCTACCCGGGACCATCTGTCAGCCTTGCCCAAGAATTCATTTGGCTTAAATCTGGCAGGGAGTGCAATCCCAACAAGCATCTTTATCAGACATTCAAGTAGTCTTGCGGGAAAATATGTCAACCCTGGTCCTAACAACCTGGGTTTGAATCCAGGCTTCTGCACCTTATAAAGCAGTCTAACAGACTAAAGACGTTAATGGCAAATTTAGGGCAAATGGATTTTTCAGATCCAGGAAGACATGTTTTGCCGGATCACGAATCTGAGAAAAGTTTGGCCCCCCTGATCACAATCCTGGCCCACCCAGATAAAAATTCCTGGAGCCGGGCCTGATTCTTTCTGACTTTACAATAAGCCATTAAAAGAGTAGAGGAGTTTTCTCTTCCTCCTGACCTGTTTCCTCCCCCATGTGATCCTCCCACAGAACACCATCCCCAGGGTTGGCCTCAGGAAGCGTCTGACATCCCATGGCGACGTGAGAAAGGTCCCAGGTCGAGATTTTGGGGGGATCACTACTGACTCATTACAACATGCAGTGGGAGGCTATAGCTCCTATACCTCTGTGAGCATGTTCTGTGTAGGGCTTTCACCCATATGATTCTGAGAACATGCAGTGGGAGACTATAGTTCCTATAACTCTGTGAACATGTTCTTCCACTTCCTTTTCAGCTTGCCTCGTGGTTATGTCCCAGTCAATCAAAAGGTTACTCTTGTACTTTGGGTCTGAATATTCGCACTACATGGTCCATGGTAATTTAGTTTGGTCTGTCAGGTGTGGTAAACTCAAAGGATATCTCCTTTCAGCACAGGAAAAGGGGTACAGAAATGGTCTGTGCAACCCAGCGCTTCACTCCCCCTGCCAGGTCACTCTCCGTGCCTGGTCACTCACCCTGCCTGGTCACTCTCCCTGCCTAGTCACTCCCCCTGCTTGGTCACTCCCCCTGCCTGGTCACTCCCCCTGCCTGGTCACTCTCCCTGCCAGGTCACTCACCCTGCCTGGTCACTCCCCCTGTTTGGTCACTCCCCCTGCCTGGTCACTCCCCCTGCCTGGTCAGTCAACCTGCCTGATCACTCACTTTGCCTGGTCACTCCCCCTGCCTGGTCACTCCCCCTGCCAGATCACTCACTGCCTGGTCACTTCCCCTGCCTGGTCACTCCCCCTGCCTGGTCGCTCACCCTGCCTGGTCACTCACCCTGCCAGGTCACTCCCCCTGCCTGGTCACTCCCCCTGCCTGGTCACTCCGCCTGCATGTTCACTCCACCTGCCTGGTCACTCCCCCTGCCTGGTCACTCACCCTACCTTGTCACTGCTCCTGCCTTGTCAGTCCACCTGCCTGGTCACTCCCCCTGCCTGGTCACTCACCCTACCTTGTCACTGCCCCTGCCTTGTCACTCCGCCTGCCAGGTCAGTCTCCCTGCCTGGTCACTCCCCCTGCCTGGTCACTCCCCCTGCCTGGTCATTCCCCCTGCCTGTTCACTCCGCCTGCCTGGTCACTCCCCCTGCCTGGTCACTCACCCTACCTTGTCACTGCCCCTACCTGGTCACTCCGCCTGCCTGGTCACTCCGCCTGCCTGGTCACTCCCCCTGCCTGGTCACTCAACCTGCCTGGTCACTCCGCCTGCCTGGTCTCTCCCCTTGCCTGGTCACTCCCCTGCCAGGTCACTCCCCCTTCCTGGTCACTCCCCCTGCCTGGTCACTCTCCCTGCCTGGTCACTCCCCCTGCCTGGTCACTCCGCCTGCCCGGTCACTCCCCTTGCCTGGTCACTCCCCTGCCAGGTCACTCCCCCTGCCTGGTAACTCCCCCTGCCTGGTCACTCCCCCTGCATGTTCACTCCGCCTGCCTGGTCACTCCCCCTGCCTGGTCACTCACCCTACCTTGTCACTGCCCCTGCCTTGTCACTCTGCCTACCAGGTCAGTCTCCCTGCCTGGTCACTCCCCCTGCCAGGTCACTCCCCCTGCCTGGTCACTCCCCTTGCCTGGTCACTCCCCCTGCCTGTTCACTCCGCCTGCCTGGTCACTCCCCCTGCCTGGTCACTCACCCTACCTTGTCACTGCCCCTGCCTGGTCACTCCACCTGCCTGGTCACTCCCCCTGCCTGGTCACTGCCCCTGCCTGGTCACTCCGCCTGCCTGGTCACTCCCCCTGCCAGGTCACTCCCCCTGCCTGGTCACTCCCCCTGCCTGGTCACTCCCCAAGGTCTCCCATGTCAGTGTCCAGATGCAGATTATCCATTTGATCAAAATTGTCTTTCGTTACCAGGTTGTCCATAGACTGATTCGTGTGCTGCTATTTATTATGGACTGAGATGTTTCTGGGACAATGATTACAACACCAATACATGGAAACCATCAAAAACAACACTATTTTTATCAAAATGACCTCTAGGGAATTGTAAGGCGCATGCATTGCATTTTGCATGTAACACAAACAATCACCTGGGCTGCAAACAGTGCCTGTTCTTTATGCTGCCTGTAAGGCAGTGTCTTAAGTTATCCTTAACACGTAGATTTACTTCTCAATGTCTGACATCCCTTTATCTTTGGAATGAGTTTTAATAAAGTGTGGAAGTACTGGGGTACTATGAAAGCCCAATGAAAAGGGATGTGTTAGTGTGTATTTCATGTGTAGTCTTTTCTAATAAGCCTAATAAGAGTAAAGGTAAACTATGGAGTGCAGACTGGCATCAAACCTGCACTGATAGATCTAGTTCTCGTCTCCTAAGAGATGTACCACCAGAAGCAAGAGAGCTAGACAAACTACAACCGTATCTGCTACAATCTCCCGACCAGAATTCAAGATTACTATACTTGCATTTTCGACTTAATCTTTTCATGACAAAAGACCGTACAAGTACTTGGTCACTTAAAGCTCCTGCTGATTTAAGCTGTCGTGATAGAGGCACTAAAACACTTGACGCTGTTTTGTCCAGAGTTTCGCTCGTTGCGAACTAAGTTGTTCGGACCGCTTTTTGAGGCACGTAGCACCTATACGGCTGAAGAGTGGTGGAAAGTTATATTTGAAGGTGCTGACCGAAAAATCATGTTTAGTTTAGTTCAATTTTTGAAGGAATTGAAAATCCATCTAAAAGTGCCGATTTGGACATTAAAAGGGAATGATTGTTAAAGCCTCTAATAACATATGTTCAACGGGGTGAAGTGGGAAGAAGTGTATTTTGTTTTCTGTTTTAAAGGTTTTCTTTTGTAAACCATATAAAAATAATAAAAAAATTAAATAAAAAAAATATTTCATGTTTAGTCTTTTCTGCTAGCTAGTACACAGTGTATTCTTTGAGCTTGGTGTTGAACCCAAAATGTAAGCCCTGCATTGAGTGTTGCATTCTCCCAAATACAGCTACTCTCCGCAAACAAACAGTGACTGGGGGGTCACCTATGTACAGTGTGGAGAAGGTTGGGAAGATAGCCCTTGTGTGTGTGATGCTGCATAATATATGCATCAGGAGGGATGTTTCATTGCCTGCGGAGGAAGACGTGGCACTGGCAGACTCAGAGGACGAGGGTGACGAATCATGGGCTGGCAGACCAGCACAGGATGGCCGTGCAGAAGGAAGGGATGGGCGCTTGCCTGCGGAGGAAGACGTGGCACTGGCAGCCTCAGAGGAAGAGGGTGATGAGACATGGGCTGGCAGACCAGCACAGGATGGCAGTGCCAATGAAACTGATAGACAATCTTTTCCGATATAACATGCCCAAAGCACAATGTAGATAGAGAAATCACTGCACTAAAATCTATGACATGACCCAAAAGACTACTGGATCTTTACTTGTAATGCTGTCATGCGCCTCCCATCCTGGCACTTATGGAACGCCTGGAGGTTTCACCACCATTAGGATGCTTTGTCACGCTTCCCACATTGCTCTCTGCAACATTCTAGTCTTTTTCAACCTTGGCCATCTTATCCTTTTTAACCACGCCCCTTTCTGTCTTCGGTGTGTTGCAACCCTTACTGCACGTCTGCTTCTGGGTCCATACACTTAGAGCCGGCGCCAGGACAGAGTCCAAAAGGTCCCAATTGGGACCGGCTGGCGCTCGGAACCTGGGTTATGGGTCTGCTTCCAAGGGAGTTGGGCAAGTCCTGACCTCTTGGAAGCAGAGATCATGACAGTACCCCCCCTCAAGGCCCCTCCTAAACCGGGCTTCTTCGGGGGTTTGGGTTTGTCAGGAAATGTTCGATGAAATTTTTTGATTAGGCGAGGAGCGTGGACATATTCAGCAGGTTCCCAGGATCTCTCTTGGGGGCCGTAGCCTTTCCAGTCAATTAGGTAAAATAGTTTAGATTTGGAGATCTTGGAGTCCAGAATGCTTTTGACTTCAAACTCGAGTTCTCCATCAACTAGGATAGGTTTTGGAGATTTAGTTAGTCGGGTTTGAGGTTGCACGGGTTTTAATAGAGAGACGTGGAAGACCGGATGAATCTTCATGTGCGGGGGCAAGTCCAACTTGACCGCTACTGGGTTTACTATGGTAGTGATGGAATAGGGACCAAGGTATCTTGGGTTGAATGTACGTGGCCCTTTTAGAGGTAGATATTTGGTAGATAACCAGACTTGATCCCCTACTTGATATTGAGGGGCTTCCTTCCGATGTTGATCTGCTCCTTTCTTGTATTGTTCTTTAGCCCTTTGAAGGTGAGAAACAGCTTCCTTAAAGGCTTGGGTGATTGTAGCATGCAGGTATTCTACTGCTGGTGTTTCAAGATCTTGGAGGGGATCCAACTCCGAGGTTCGAGGGTGACTGCCGTATAAAAGAAAAAACGGGGGTTTCCCAGTTCCCGAATGGACAGAGTTATTGTAGGCATATTCGGCTATCCAAAGGATGTCTTTCCAAGTTTTTTCAGTTTGTTGCAGCATGCAGCGTAAATACTGTTCCAGAGTTTGATTGGTCCTCTCGGTTTGTCCGTCGGTCTGAGGGTGGTGACTGGTCGATAGTCTCACATCAATTTGAGCCGACCGACAGCAACTTCGCCAAAAATGAGAAATAAATTGACTACCACGATCCGATATTAGAACCGAAGGAAAACCGTGCAGTCGGACGATGTTTTCCAGAAATTCACGGGCCAGAGTTGCTGCTGTTGGCAAGCCTTTGAGCGGAATGAAATGCGCCATCTTGGAGAATAAGTCCACGATTACTAGAATGGTATTGTATCCGGAGCATGGAGGTAGATCGGTGATGAAGTCCATAGAAAGCGTATGCCAAGGGCGAGGTGGGATGTCAATAGGGCGTAAGAGGCCTGCTGGTCTTTCCTTTTGACTCTTGTTTTGGGCGCATACTCCGCAGGACATTATAAAGTCTCTGATATCTTTTTTCCAAGACGGCCACCAGAAGTAGCGCTTGATCTTTTCTGAAGTCTTGGTCATACCGGGATGTCCTTCCATTAAAGAATCGTGATAACAAGAGATTACTTTTTTCTGTAAATCTGTGCTGGGCAGGTATAATCGTTCTTGGAAATACAACAAGTTGTCCTTTACTGCAAAGTCCTTTCCTTTTAAATGCCAACTCTATATGTCTGCTGGAGTTACAAGTTGCCTGGCTTTATCCTTAACTTCCTCTATGGATTGTGTGGCGATTACACCCAGGATTCTTTGTTCGGGAATGATAGGTACAGGTTTAGGGTTGATCAAGTGTTCTTCCACTCCCATTCGAGAAAGGGCATCGGCTTTACCGTTTTTTGTACCGGGTCGATAGGTAATTATAAAGTCAAATTCGGCAAAGAATAATGCCCAACGGAGTTGTCTAGAGGATTGGGCTTTTGCAGTTTTCAAATATTGCAGGTTTCGGTGATCCGTAATCACAGTAACGGTGTGTCGGGCCCCCAGCAGATAATGCCGCCAAGCCTTAAAAGCAGACTTGATAGCCAGAAGTTCCTTGTCAGTAATCGTGTAATTGATTTCAGGAGGCGAGAATTTGCGGGACCAAAATGCCACAGGATGCAACTGATTGGTTACCGGTTCCTTTTGTGATAGAACTGCCCCCATGGCAAGGCTTGAAGCATCAGTTTCCACGATGTAGGGGAGTTCGGGGCGAGGGTGTTTTAAGATTGGTGCAGAGATAAATTTAGTCTTCAAATCCTGGAAAGCTTGTTCCGCCTCGGTAGACCATTCAAAACGATTGTTTTTCTTTAACAAGGCAGTGATGGGCTGGACTATTCGAGAAAATTCGGGGATAAACCTACGGTAAAAGTTAGCGAAGCCTAACATGCTTTGCACACCTTTTACGGAGGATGGTGATGGCCATTTGAGAATTGCATCGACCTTCTTTGAATCCATACGTACTCCGCTAGGTGATAATATGAATCCCAAGAATTCAACTTCAGTCACGTTGAAAACACATTTTTCCAATTTAGCGAAAAGTTTGTGTTGACGCAATCTTTCGAGGACCATTTTTACGTGTTTCCGATGTTCAGATTCCGATGAAGAATAAACGAGGATGTCGTCAACGTAGCACCTATACGGCTGAAGAGTGGTGGAAAGTTATATTTGAAGGTGCTGACCGAAAAATCATGTTTAGTTTAGTTCAATTTTTGAGGGAATTGAAAATCCATCTAAAAGTGCCGATTTGGACATTAAAAGGGAATGATTGTTAAAGCCTCTAATAACATATGTTCAACGGGGTGAAGTGGGAAGAAGTGTATTTTGTTTTCTGTTTTAAAGGTTTTCTTTTGTAAACCATATAAAAATAATAAAAAAATTAAATAAAAAAAATATTTCATGTTTAGTCTTTTCTGCTAGCTAGTACACAGTGTATTCTTTGAGCTTGGTGTTGAACCCAAAATGTAAGCCCTGCATTGAGTGTTGCATTCTCCCAAATACAGCTACTCTCCGCAAACAAACAGTGACTGGGGGGTCACCTATGTACAGTGTGGAGAAGGTTGGGAAGATAGCCCTTGTGTGTGTGATGCTGCATAATATGTGCATCAGGAGGGATGTTTCATTGCCTGCGGAGGAAGACGTGGCACTGGCAGACTCAGAGGACGAGGGTGACGAATCATGGGCTGGCAGACCAGCACAGGATGGCCGTGCAGAAGGAAGGGATGGGCGCTTGCCTGCGGAGGAAGACGTGGCACTGGCAGCCTCAGAGGAAGAGGGTGATGAGACATGGGCTGGCAGACCAGCACAGGATAGCAGTGCCAATGAAACTGATAGACAATCTTTTCCGATATAACATGCCCAAAGCACAATGTAGATAGAGAAATCACTGCACTAAAATCTATGACATGACCCAAAAGACTACTGGATCTTTACTTGTAATGCTGTCATGCGCCTCCCATCCTGGCACTTATGGAACGCCTGGAGGTTTCACCACCATTAGGATGCTTTGTCACGCTTCCCACATTGCTCTCTGCAACATTCTAGTCTTTTTCAACCTTGGCCATCTTATCCTTTTTAACCACGCCCCTTTCTGTCTTCGGTGTGTTGCAACCCTTACTGCACGTCTGCTTCTGGGTCCATACACTTAGTTTGTGCTTCCCTTAGCGCCCAGGCTTTGCCTTCTTTTGATTTCCGTCTCCCCCTGTCTCTCTGTCCTTCATTTCTGCCTCTTCTTTCTCTTTCCACTCCAGCCCCTCTGTCGGTCCCGTCCCGCTTCACCTGGCTGTTTCGGTTGTCTTTCCTTACTGGACTACTCTCCGGTCTGCTCTCCTTTGCTTACGCACTACCCTATTCTTCTTGCCTTTTGATGTCTTGCTGTTTTCCGGTCTTTTCCTTCCTCCTCTTACTCTTTGCCCTTGTTGCTGGCCGATTCCTCTTTTCGCTTCGTTTCTCTTATCTGTTTACTTTCTCATGGAGCTCCTTTCACTCCGCCTACCTTTCCACTGAGCTTTCTTTTACTCCATTACCGCGGCATATCGCCTGTGCTGCCAGCCCCGTTCATTCACGAGGCGTCCAGGATCCTCCTCTGCTCTCAGAATGGTGTTCTTCTGCTCTATCTATTACTGAGGGTCTGCTTTCACTGGTTATATTGACATACCTCCATCCTCGGATTTTTCTTGCCTTCCACTCTTCCCCATTTCCATCCAAGGGGAATTCTTCCAAAGGGATTTCTACCGCAGTGTTTCTCAAACCATTCGCCAATACCTGAGAAGATATCTACAAGGAAAAACTACTTAAGAGGTTTTTCTGCCATTTGCTTTTTCCTCTTCTCTGCCGTTCTCGGAAAGGGGCCCTTGCTTTCTTTGGTAAAGCGGCATAGTGGCTTCCTACCGAGGGAGGCCGTATCTCTTCCGGAAAAAGCGAACATACCGGAGGAAAAAGGGCTAGAAGCTTCTTTCGTCATCTGAAGACACAGGTGAAGAGGAGGGGGACTTTGTAACGCTCACCTGATTCCCGTAGAGGCGCCGGTCTTGACTGGGCGTATACCGTATCTTCTAAGGTGATGTGTAACACACGGCTGGCTCTTTGGGCTGGACCCCTTTGCACTGTATGGCTGACTTGAAGGGTAAGGTGTCTGCAGATAGAAAATATGGGATTAATGAACTGGGTTATTGAATGTCTCTCTCTTCTTCCCTTTCTCTTCTCCTGTAGGACCCCAAAGGTTAACGCGCTCACCTTAGGTAAGTGAACGCCGTGCTCTCCATCTGCTTCGGAGCAGGGTGCTGAAACCAGTTTCCTCACTGGATAAGGGAAGCAGGCCTCTTGACTTCAGAGGACTGCTGTCCGTCGTTTTCTTCACGCACGGTAAGTTTCGAGTAATTCAAATGTCTTTAAAAGTCTTTAGTAATGTTGTATCTTGTTTTGCAGGGTTCCGGCGATGGCGAAGATGGAGCCCGTGTGATGAATAGAAGCGCCTTGAAGCACGTAAGTAAGCGCTTGCTGCCTGCTTCACGGCGCGCTCTAACTGTCTTTTTTCTTTGCAGGTATAAGTTCGGAGTGGCTGCAGGGTGCCGGAATACCCACTGGGTTAGATGTGAATGGAGTAATGGCTTGTGAGTATTTAAGTTCCCCAAAGTCTTTAAACGCACCTTGTTTTATCTTTCAGATGCGGGATGCAGCGCCGAAGGCCTCCGAAGCGTGCGCAGAATTGGTAAGCTTTTGTCTTTCAAATGCCGGAATGCAGTGGAGCGTTGATGACAACCGATGGATCAGGTAAAAGGAGAGCTGTCACTGAAGACCGTAATGCTAACCTGTTCTTTCTTGTCTTTGTAGGTGTTGCTGAAGACTGGATTCAGGATGGTAAGCCTTTTTCCTTAGGCCCAGGATCAGATGCAGAAGACACGATGAGCGTTCTGCTGCAGAGGATGCAGAATAACGCAAAGCAAGATTCATCCATCGGGTGTGGTTTAAATAACCTCCTGTAGTGCTTAGGTGTCTCCTTCCACAGCCACGCCTAGGAAAGAAAAGAGTCCCTGCTTTCCAGAAGAGTTCCAGGGTTCTGAACCTAGGGAGTGGCTCCTGCCCCACCCAACAGGAAAAGTAGTCCCGAACAGAAGAGGATCAGAGGCTCAACTGGCAGGTAAGTAAGCAGCATGGTCTGCCGCAGGTAAGTCCACCCAAGCATTATGAGCCCGGCGCTTCCAGCGCTGGGACTGGGCACATTTATGAGCCTGGCGCCACCGGCGCCAGGACAGAGTCCAAAAGGTCCCAATTGGGACCGGCTGGCGCTCGGAACCTGGGTTATGGGTCTGCTTCCAAGGGAGTTGGGCAAGTCCTGACCTCTTGGAAGCAGAGATCATGACAGTACCCCCCCTCAAGGCCCCTCCTAAACCGGGCTTCTTCGGGGGTTTGGGTTTGTCAGGAAATGTTCGATGAAATGTTTTGATTAGGCGAGGAGCGTGGACATATTCAGCAGGTTCCCAGGATCTCTCTTGGGGGCCGTAGCCTTTCCAGTCAATTAGGTAAAATAGTTTAGATTTGGAGATCTTGGAGTCCAGAATGCTTTTGACTTCAAACTCGAGTTCTCCATCAACTAGGATAGGTTTTGGAGATTTAGTTAGTCGGGTTTGAGGTTGCACGGGTTTTAATAGAGAGACGTTGAAGACCGGATGAATCTTCATGTGCGGGGGCAAGTCCAACTTGACCGCTACTGGGTTTACTATGGTAGTGATGGAATAGGGACCAAGGTATCTTGGGTTGAATGTACGTGGCCCTTTTAGAGGTAGATATTTGGTAGATAACCAGACTTGATCCCCTACTTGATATTGAGGGGCTTCCTTCCGATGTTGATCTGCTCCTTTCTTGTATTGTTCTTTAGCCCTTTGAAGGTGAGAAACAGCTTCCTTAAAGGCTTGGGTGATTGTAGCATGCAGGTATTCTACTGCTGGTGTTTCAAGATCTTGGAGGGGATCCAACTCCGAGGTTCGAGGGTGACTGCCGTATAAAAGAAAAAACGGGGTTTTCCCAGTTCCCGAATGGACAGAGTTATTGTAGGCATATTCGGCTATCCAAAGGATGTCTTTCCAAGTTTTTTCAGTTTGTTGCAGCATGCAGCGTAAATACTGTTCCAGAGTTTGATTGGTCCTCTCGGTTTGTCCATCGGTCTGAGGGTGGTGACTGGTCGATAGTCTCACATCAATTTGAGCCGACCGACAGCAACTTCGCCAAAAATGAGAAATAAATTGACTACCACGATCCGATATTAGAACCGAAGGAAAACCGTGCAGTCGGACGATGTTTTCCAGAAATTCACGGGCCAGAGTTGCTGCTGTTGGCAAGCCTTTGAGCGGAATGAAATGCGCCATCTTGGAGAATAAGTCCACGATTACTAGAATGGTATTGTATCCGGAGCATGGAGGTAGATCGGTGATGAAGTCCATAGAAAGCGTATGCCAAGGGCGAGGTGGGATGTCAATAGGGCGTAAGAGGCCTGCTGGTCTTTCCTTTTGACTCTTGTTTTGGGCGCATACTCCGCAGGACATTATAAAGTCTCTGATATCTTTTTTCCAAGACGGCCACCAGAAGTAGCGCTTGATCTTTTCTGAAGTCTTGGTCATACCGGGATGTCCTTCCATTAAAGAATCGTGATAACAAGAGATTACTTTTTTCTGTAAATCTGTGCTGGGCAGGTATAATCGTTCTTGGAAATACAACAAGTTGTCCTTTACTGCAAAGTCCTTTCCTTTTAAATGCCAACTCTGTATGTCTGCTGGAGTTACAAGTTGCCTGGCTTTATCCTTAACTTCCTCTATGGATTGTGTGGCGATTACACCCAGGATTCTTTGTTCGGGAATGATAGGTACAGGTTTAGGGTTGATCAAGTGTTCTTCCACTCCCATTCGAGAAAGGGCATCGGCTTTACCGTTTTTTGTACCGGGTCGATAGGTAATTATAAAGTCAAATTCGGCAAAGAATAATGCCCAACGGAGTTGTCTAGAGGATTGGGCTTTTGCAGTTTTCAAATATTGCAGGTTTCGGTGATCCGTAATCACAGTAACGGTGTGTCGGGCCCCCAGCAGATAATGCCGCCAAGCCTTAAAAGCAGACTTGATAGCCAGAAGTTCCTTGTCAGTAATCGTGTAATTGATTTCAGGAGGCGAGAATTTGCGGGACCAAAATGCCACAGGATGCAACTGATTGGTTACCGGTTCCTTTTGTGATAGAACTGCCCCCATGGCAAGGCTTGAAGCATCAGTTTCCACGATGTAGGGGAGTTCGGGGCGAGGGTGTTTTAAGATTGGTGCAGAGATAAATTTAGTCTTCAAATCCTGGAAAGCTTGTTCCGCCTCGGTAGACCATTCAAAACGTTTGTTTTTCTTTAACAAGGCAGTGATGGGCTGGACTATTCGAGAAAATTCGGGGATAAACCTACGGTAAAAGTTAGCGAAGCCTAACATGCTTTGCACACCTTTTACGGAGGATGGTGATGGCCATTTGAGAATTGCATCGACCTTCTTTGAATCCATACGTACTCCGCTAGGTGATAATATGAATCCCAAGAATTCAACTTCAGTCACGTTGAAAACACATTTTTCCAATTTAGCGAAAAGTTTGTGTTGACGCAATCTTTCGAGGACCATTTTTACGTGTTTCCGATGTTCAGATTCCGATGAAGAATAAACGAGGATGTCGTCAATGTAAACAACAACACACACATCTATGAGCTCTCTGAGGACATCGTTCATAAAATATTGAAAGGCTGCCGGGGCATTGCAAAGTCCAAAGGGCATGACCTGATATTCAAATAGCCCATATTTGGTGCGGAAGGCCGTCTTCCATTCATCGCCCTCCTTTATTCGAACGAAATGGTAGGCTCCTCTAAGGTCCAACTTTGTATATATGCATGCTTTTCTAACCTGGTCCAGGAGTTCAGGGATCAAAGGTAACGGATATCTATTCTTGACGGTGATCTGGTTCAGGGAGCGATAATCTATACAAGTTCTAAGGTCTCCTTCCTTTTTTGGAACGAAGAACAAAGCTGAAGAAGCAGGGGACTTGGAAGGACGAATAAACCCATTTGCCAGGTATTGATCCAGGTATTGACGAAGGTGAAGGTTCTCGGGCTCGGTGAGGGCATAAATTCTACTACAAGGAGGAGTAGATCCAGGTATCAGGTCTATCTGGCAGTCATAAGACCTATGAGGAGGTAGAGAGTTAGCCTGATCCTTCCGGAAAACATCTTGGTATTCTTGGTATTCGGGAGGTAACTGGGGAGTCGTCTCTGAAGAAGTAGCTGCCAGTGCAACACCAGGTGGAGGATGACAAGTAGAGACACATTCTGGAAACTGGACCGTTCTTGCTCGCCAATCGATCAGAGGATTGTGTTTCTCTAACCAAGGAATTCCTAGAATAACCTGAAACTGAGGGGCCTTGATCACATCGAACACGATCTTCTCATGGTGTCCATCTTGACTTACGAGCGTCACTTCTTGAGTGGTATGCGTTACTGGTCCGGAGGCTATCTCTGTTCCATCCACCGTAGTAATGACGTCCTTTACAGCCTTGGGACAAAGAGTTAGATTCATCCTCAAAACCATTGCATGATCCACATAATTGCCGATGGCACCGCTGTCGACGTAAGCTTCAATTGCATGTAATCGATCCGGATTATCAGGGCTAATGAGGACCATAGGTATCACGAAATGCGAGGTCACGGAACTGGTTTTCACGCTCGGCAAGAGGACCTCTATTCTTGTCGGGCGAGGTCGTTTCCCTGCTCTGAGTTTGTAACTTTGGTAACTGCAGCTCCTACTGCCTTCTTGGCAGGTTTCACCGGACAGTCTCGAAGAAAGTGCCCTGAGTTTCCACAATAGAGGCATAATTGCAACTGTTTTCTTCTTTCCCGCTCCTTTTGTGTTAGAGGACCTTTTAGGCCCCCTACTTGCATGGGTTCCCCGGAGTCTACTCCTTTGGAAGGAGTTGGCGGTTTGGAAAATACTCGAGCATCAAACTTGGAACGATCAGCCTTCCTGTTCTGCAGTCTGTGATCTATTTGAACAACTAAATCTATATAGTCCGAACAATCTTGTGGGGGATTCACTACTTGGGCTAACACATCTTTGAGCTCTCCACGTAGACCTCTATAAAACAGCGTAATCCTTTTGTCCTCAGGCCATTGAGTTTCCACTATCAGTCTGTTGAAAGATGCAATATAAGCCAAAAGGTCTTGATTACCTTGTCGCAACGAAAGAAGCTCATTGTCCAAAGCCTGCCCCTGTGAATGTCTTGCGAAAAGTTTTTCCATACTGAGCTGAAAAGCTTGAAAATCATGGAGGACCGGATCATCTTGATTTACTAGAGGGATCGACCAGTCTGCCGCATTACCACTAAGGTACGAAAGCACAAAAGTTACTTTAGCCTGATCAGTTGGAAATGCTGCTGGCCGGCATAAGAAATGCAACCGACACTGATTGATAAATACTGCAAACCTCTTTGGGTCACCAGAAAATCGTTCGGGCGGAGCCAGAGGTACATTCCCAGGTAGGTTGATCTGCACTGGACTCATAGAGGATGTAGAAGGAAGATTTCCCCCAGATGCGGGTAACGGGATCTGTCCGGCTTGTGACTGTAGCAATTGCCTAGCGAGATCATCTGTTCGCTCCTTGGAAATAATCAGTTCCCTTTTTAGAGCGTTGGTTTCCTGACGGGCTGCATGCACTTCTGCCCTTAGTTCCCCAAGCAACTGGGCTAGCTGGTCGGTATCCGAGGTTTCCATAGCGCCTGGACGGGAGTTTTGTGGTAGGCTTTGCGTTCTGTAACGCTCACCTGATTCCCGTAGAGGCGCCGGTCTTGACTGGGCGTATACCGTATCTTCTAAGGTGATGTGTAACACACGGCTGGCTCTTTGGGCTGGACCCCTTTGCACTGTATGGCTGACTTGAAGGGTAAGGTGTCTGCAGATAGAAAATATGGGATTAATGAACTGGGTTATTGAATGTCTCTCTCTTCTTCCCTTTCTCTTCTCCTGTAGGACCCCAAAGGTTAACACGCTCACCTTAGGTAAGTGAACGCCGTGCTCTCCATCTGCTTCGGAGCAGGGTGCTGAAACCAGTTTCCTCACTGGATAAGGGAAGCAGGCCTCTTGACTTCAGAGGACTGCTGTCCGTCGTTTTCTTCACGCACGGTAAGTTTCGAGTAATTCAAATGTCTTTAAAAGTCTTTAGTAATGTTGTATCTTGTTTTGCAGGGTTCCGGCGATGGCGAAGATGGAGCCCGTGTGATGAATAGAAGCGCCTTGAAGCACGTAAGTAAGCGCTTGCTGCCTGCTTCACAGCGCGCTCTAACTGTCTTTTTTCTTTGCAGGTATAAGTTCGGAGTGGCTGCAGGGTGCCGGAATACCCACTGGGTTAGATGTGAATGGAGTAATGGCTTGTGAGTATTTAAGTTCCCCAAAGTCTTTAAACGCACCTTGTTTTATCTTTCAGATGCGGGATGCAGCGCCGAAGGCCTCCGAAGCGTGCGCAGAATTGGTAAGCTTTTGTCTTTCAAATACCGGAATGCAGTGGAGCGTTGATGACAACCGATGGATCAGGTAAAAGGAGAGCTGTCACTGAAGACCGTAATGCTAACCTGTTCTTTCTTGTCTTTGTAGGTGTTGCTGAAGACTGGATTCAGGATGGTAAGCCTTTTTCCTTAGGCCCAGGATCAGATGCAGAAGACACGATGAGCGTTCTGCTGCAGAGGATGCAAGCAAGATTCATCCATCGGGTGTGGTTTAAATAACCTCCTGTAGTGCTTAGGTGTCTCCTTCCACAGCCACGCCTAGGAAAGAAAAGAGTCCCTGCTTTCCAGAAGAGTTCCAGGGTTCTGAACCTAGGGAGTGGCTCCTGCCCCACCCAACAGGAAAAGTAGTCCCGAACAGAAGAGGATCAGAGGCTCAACTGGCAGGTAAGTAAGCAGCATGGTCTGCCGCAGGTAAGTCCACCCAAGCATTATGAGCCCGGCGCTTCCAGCGCTGGGACTGGGCACATTTATGAGCCTGGCGCCACCGGCGCCAGGACAGAGTCCAAAAGGTCCCAATTGGGACCGGCTGGCGCTCGGAACCTGGGTTATGGGTCTGCTTCCAAGGGAGTTGGGCAAGTCCTGACCTCTTGGAAGCAGAGATCATGACAGACTTAGAAATTAGCGACTACCAGGAAGAATCCGACAATTCTGACAGTTTGCAACGCCAACCAAGCTCCAACATGGCTACAGCAGAGCAAGTTCAGGAACTGATAAACGCTGTACAGGGCCTTGCCCAGGAAGTCCAAACACTCAAGGCAGAAAATACCACCTTACGACAGATGATTACTAATAGGGATCAACAGTGTGCCGAACTCCCTCTGATGCCTCCGGCTTCTGGCAAATATGATGGTTCACCCAGAAGATTCAAAGAATTCATGGAGGCTTGTATTATCCACTTTACCTTTCGTCCCCAAACCTCTGCTTCGGACCAATCTCGCATCGGTTTCCTAATCTCTAATTTGACAGGTAACGCGCTTGCTTGTGCAACCCCACTTGTGACCAGTGCAAATCCAGTACTGCAGGATTATAGGGCATTCACTGCACAATTCAAACAAGCCTTCGAGAGACAGGAGTGGCCAGCGAGAAACTACCTGATATCCGCCAGGGTCCCTCCGATTTATTCACGTATATCATGCATTTCAAACGAGTGGCTGCGGACACCGGGTGGCCAGAGGATGCCCAATATACCATATTCAGACAGGGGCTTCTAGAGGAACTCAAAGATGAACTGTCCCGAGCACCAAGACCTGTCTCCCGAGTTGTTGTCCACCACTCTACAGATCGACTATCGCCTCTCTGAAAAAAGGACAGAAAGGTCACAGCCCGCTGTTTCACCCAGAATCTCCAGTCCCGACCTCCTCATCATCTCGTCCGGATAAAGAGGAGCCAATGCAGATAGGGACTGCCAGCGGTCAATTGGCCTCAGAGGAAAGACGTAAGGAGAACAACCTTTATATGTACTGCGGTTCGGATCAACACCTGCTATGTGATTGTCCTGATGTCCCACCTCACTGGCCGGTAATCGGCCATCCTCACAACTAGTAGGGAGGAGTTTCCGAGGCAGTTCTTACAGTCCCTAGATATCCATGTCAGTCTCCTCAGCAGTCTCAATGGAAGGCAACATGTTGATGGCAGAGGTTATCCAGCTAATTATTAAACAGTAGAAGGTTGATACTTTGGCTCTCATAGACTGTGGAGCAGCCAGTCATTTTATGGACATTTTGTGGGCCAAGGAGATGGCTATCAAACTTATAGAGAATGAAGAAGACCAGAAGGTGGAAGGGGTGGATGGCAAGCCCCTTAGTTCCGGGTTAATTACCCACATCACTACTGGGTTGAGCATGACGGTTTTGCAGCATAAGGAGACAATCCAGGTTGATCTCATCAAGGCAGCACATTTTCCCGGTCATCCTCAGGGTGTCTTGGCTACGAAAGCACAATCCGTTTATAGACTAGACAAAAAACCAAATAGCCTTTAATTCGGAATACTGCCTTAAGTTCTGTCTTTCCTGTGGCAACTATGAGACTGTAAAGGCCTTAACCAACACCCCTTCCCTTCAGACAACACTTGGTATCTACTCCATGCCTACGCAGCTTTGGGAATTCAGCGAGGTTTTTTTGGACAAAGATCCACAGGAGCTACCACCTCACAGACCAGAAGACTGTGCCATTGATCTTCTGAAGGATGCCCTTAAACCCTTTGGGCGGATGTTTTCTCTCCCTCAAGGAGAAACAAGTGCTCCGGAGATATCTCAATTCCAACCTACAGAATGGCTTGATTCAACCGTCCCATTCTCTGGCTGGGGCTTCACGGTTCTTCGTACCCAAGAGGGACACCCAAGAATTAAGGACTTGCATTGACTACAGAGGCCTTAACCGTGTTATCATCAGAGACAGATACTCCATGCCACTTATCAGGGATATTTTGGAGGCGGTGCAGGGAGCTGTGGTAATCTCCAAGCTGGACTTACAGAGAGCTTACCACTTGTTACGTGTCCATCCGGGGGACGAGTGGAAGACCGCATTCCGTACCGCGAACGGACACTTTGAGTACAGGGTCATGCGGTTTGGCTTAGTTAACGCACCTGCCATCTTTCAAAGATTTATGGACCATTTGTTTTCAGATTTCCTTTTTCACAATACCATCGTCTACCTTGGTGTTTTCTACCTCCCTTCAACTTCATCAAGAACACCACCAAGTCCTTCAACGTCTCAAAGAACACCATTTACTGGTCAATCTAGAGAAATGTTTATTTCAAGTTCCCACTGTGCCCTATCTGGGTTTCATTTTGTCCAGTTGCAGTGTAGAAATGGATCCTAGAAAGGTGGTAGCTATCATGGACTGGCCATCTCCCACCTCCATAAAGGATATTCAAAGATTCTTGGGTCTAGCTAACTTTTATCGTAGGTTTATCTCTGGCTTTTCTAAGGTCGTACCTCTTATCACTACCCTCCTTAAGAAGTCTTCTACACCGTTCTATTGGTCAAGGGAGGCAGAAGAGGCTTTCCTTTGCCTTAAAATATGTTTTTGCTCAGCCCTGGTTCTTCCCCAAACAGACCAAAATAGACCATTCATCGTTGAAGCCGACACCTCCATGGTCGCAACTGAGGCTACTACAAGAATTTGGAGGAGTAGAACACCCCATGGCTTACATTTCTAAGACTCTCACCCCCAGTCAGGCCAACTAATCTGTCATCGAGAAGGAATAGCTCACTATGAATACTGCTTGTGAGAAGTGGCGTCACTTTCTCCAAGGAGCTGCGCCTCGTTTTCTACTCAGGACCGATCACAAAAACCTGAAAGTCATTCAACAGATTGAGTGTGTCAAATCCCAGCAGGCCAGATGGGCACACTTCTTTGCCCAATACGATTTCACCATCACCTACCTGCCAGGCACCAAGAATGTACTGGCTGATGCACTGTCTAGGATACCCTTACCAGGGGTTTCGACTGAACATCTACCAGCGTTGGTTTTTCCCTGCAACAAGGTAATAAGTCAGGTATCCACCTTTCTCCAAAGAGTCAGGAACACCACCAACTTCACAAACACTCCTCCCAGAACCACACCACAGGACGTCGTCCACAGACATGACAGATTGATCGTCATCAATAACCGTCTGTTTCTCCCTGATATTGTTTCGAGACAGTATGCTCTGAAATGGTGTCATGACAGTCCTCTGGCAGGCCACAGAGGCGCTTTAAACACATCGGATTTGCTCAAGAGGCAGTTTTGGTGGCCGGGTCTATCGGCTGAGGTCACAAGGTATGTCAGGTCCTGTCCGGTATGCTGCAAGACCAAATACAGCACCCAAAAACCGTTAGGTCTGTTACAGCAAGACTCAGCACCTACAAGACCTTGGAGTGGCATCACAACAGATTTCATTGTCGATCACCCTCTCTCTGAGGGGTGTATTTGCATTATGGTTACGGTTTATACCTTCTCCACATTGGCACATTTCTCTCCTCTTCCTGGTATACCAACCGCAACAGGGATGGCAGCCGTTTTTGCCAAGGACATATTCCGGTTACATGGTTTACCCGAAAAAATAATCTCGGACCAAGGGAGCCAACATACATCCCATTTTTAGAAGGTGTTGTGTGGTAAATTGGGAATCGAGAGAGCATTATCTTCAGAATTCCATCCCCAGACCAAAGGGGCAAACCGAGTGACTGAATGCTTCCCTGGAGCAATACATCTGCTATTATGTCAACTACCAACAAGACAACTGGGTCACGTTATTACCTACAGCTGAGTTTTCTTATAATAACTCAAAACATACCGCCACCAAGCTTAGTCCTTTTTACTACACCTATGTCTTTCAACCTCGCAATCTGCTACCCAGGGATTCGCAGGCATCTCCTGTACCTTCAGTGGACGCTGTTCTTTCCAACATAACAGAAGCACACAAGGTCGCCAGAGAGAGACTGCAAGATAGCCGAGTCTGATACAGCTCTCAAACCAACCTTCACCTGGGTCTGTTTATCACCAGCCTAACCCGAGAACTCAAGTGCCCATGGACGATTCTCCTGAGGAATACGAAGTTGCAAGGATCATGGCCTCCAGGTACAAGAAGGGACACCTTGATAATCTCATCCATTGGAATTGTTACCCACATTCAGAAGACTCCTGGGAACCAGTGCTGCACGTACATGCGCACAGGTTGATCTGTTGGTATCACAGGTTACATCCTGGCAAGCCGGGAGGTCCGCCCCTTAGGAGGGGGCATACTGTCACGCGCCTCCCATCCTGGCGCTTATGGAACGCCTGGAGGTTTCACCACCATTAGGATGCTCTGTCACGCTTCCCACATTGCTCCATGCAATGTTCTAGTCTTTTTCAACCTTGGCTGTCTTTCCCTTTTTAACCACGCCCCTTTCTGTCTTCCATGCATAACAACCCTCGCTGCACGTCTGCTTCAAGGTCTATATGCTTAGTTTGTGTTTCCCTTAGCGCCCAGGCTTTGCCTTCTTTTGATTTCCATCTTCCCTTGTCTCTCTGTCCTTTGTTTCTGCCTCTTCTTTTTCTTTCTGCTCCAGCCCTTCTGCAGGTCCTGTCCCGCTTCACTATGCTGTTTTGGTTGTCTTTCCTTACTGGACTACTCTCCGGTCTGCTCTCCTTTGCTTACACTCTACCCTATTCTTCTTGCCTTTTGATATCTTGCTGTTTTCCCATCTTTTCCTTCCTCCTCTTACTCTTTGCCCTTGTTGCTGGCCGATTCTTCTATTCGGCTTAGTTTCTCTTATCTGTTTACTTTCTCATGGAGCTCCTTCTGCTCCACCTACCTTTCCACCGAGCTTTCTTTTACTCCATTACCGCGGCATATCGCCTGTGCTGCCAGCCCCGTTCATTCATGAGGCGTCCAGGATCCTCCTCTGCTCTCAGACTGGTGTTCTTCTGCTCTATCTATTACTGAGGGTCTGCTTTCACTGGTTATATTGACATACCTCCATCCTCGTATTTGTCTTGCCTTCCAATCTTCTCCATTTCCATCCAAGGGGAATACTTCCAAAGGGATTTCTACCGGAGTGTTTCTCAAACCATTCGCCAATACCTGAGAAAATATCTACAAGGACAGACTACTTAAGAGGTTTTTTCTGCCATTGTCTTTTTCCTCCTCTCTGGCGTTCTCGTAAGGGGGTCCTTTGCTTGCCTTCTTTGGTAAGGCAGCACAGTGGCTTCCTCCCGAGGGAGGCCGTATCTCTTCCGGAAAAAATGAACAGACAGGAGGAAGAAGGGCTAGAAGCTTCTTTCGTCATCTGAAGACACAGGTGAGGAGGAAGGGGCTTAGAAATTAGCGACTACCATGAAGAATCCAACAATTCTGACAAATGCAAACTCCCTTTATGACACCCATGTCCCCCCTATACCCTCATTCCCCAACACCCATGTTTTCTCCTCCACCCTCACTCCCCAACACCCATGTCCTCCCTCCATCCACAACCTGCAATGTCATCTTGGAATCAGACAATTCTTTTTTATTGCATTTCTCTTGGCCAGAAGGCACCTTTGGTGTGTGAGTGGTGGTGCAAAATGACCTCCTATGGGGAATCCTTGCAGGTGACGCTTTGTGAGGGTAATGGAGGCAGAGCTGACTGACTCCAAACTATGCATGTGTTGCCATGAGAAGTGCCCACTGCATATTTTCCAGGCCAGCTGATAGTACTTCACTAACATCCCAAACCCCCTGGCCCGCTACAGTATTTGCCACTGTAGCCTCAGAGAGGTATTAACAATGATGTGCCATTTCCCTGGTTACTCCCCTGGAGGGCCCTTGCACAGCATCCCACATTGCCTGTGCATGCTGCAGCTGGAGCTCTGTCAGCTCTTCCATTCTCTCCTGCCGCTGCTCCATTCATGTGAGCCTCTCCCAGATGTCAGGTAAGGCATCACTTGGCATGGTAGCAGGCGGGTGAACATGTGAGGAGGTGGGTGTGACATCACTCTCAAACATTGCTGCATCATCACCATCTGAAGCATCGTTATCGGCATCAGGCTGTGTGAGTAACTGCAGGTCAACAGCAACAGGGGCTTCTGGAGGACTGATCACAGGGGAACAAGGCCTGGATGGGGTGGCCTGGATGAGGGCAGGTCAAATCCACCCCACCCCTGACCGGTAACAAATATCCGATCCTGGTGCCCAATGAAGGGTGCCTGGTGGTAGTAAAGTAAAGCAACAACTGTTCCTATTGATCTATTAACTAAACCATGACCTACGTCAGGTTTACAACTTAGAATTACTCTGCAGTTGAGGCAGCGAGTTAATACTTTTTCAAATCCAGTTGTGTTGGATTCAGATTTCTCTAGTAGATTTAGGTGTGCAGTGGCTTGTTGACACATAAGGATTGTCATTCCATGAACTTCTTATTTGTCTATGCAGTTAATGTGAACTATGGATTGTCTTTTATTTTTAAGCATTGTGTCATTAAATTGGGCATAGTCTGTAAGGGTTGACGTAAAGCACATGCATTGTGCATTCTGCTGTGTTAATTGATCCATCAGTTGGGGGCCTGAAGATATTTGTACATACAGTTCATGTAAAAGTTTACTTTTTAAGGATCCTTTTGACTGATCAGTGAATACACCAATTCCTATGCTGTTTAGAATTTGAGCATATATTGTGTCTGCTGACTGATGTATATTTTGTAGAGGTTCTCTGTAGTGAAAGTGACACCATAGATTAACATTCACTATTATGTTTAGAGTGGTCCGTCATTTTATGTGACCTAATTTTTTGAATATGCATTTGCGTTTGACCGGTGCTAACTGTAGGAGATCACCATATTCAGTGATATATTCTCATCCAACATATCATTGTACATGGTGATCTCCTACAATAAAGTTTAAACATAACACTTTACTGGAATGATAGTGTTATTAACATAATAGTGTCATGAGAGTTGCATGGTGTAAATAGTTAACCTGAACTTGAAGAAAGCAGAAGCTGCATGCTAGAATGTAAAAGCTGAGGGAGTTCCAATGGAAGACAGAATGCAGAGATAGAATGTTTGTGGTTGAAGTGAGAGGAGGTTGAAGAAGGAGGGAGACAGGAAGGGGCAGCAGATGCTGGGGCTGCTGCTGCATTCATTGTAACTGAAATAAAATTAAGTGAAGAATATACGGCTGCAGCGTACTTAATACTGGTGATGATCAAATTGACCGGACCCATAGTCAGCAGCAGCAGTCCTGGTCTGGAACAAGAAGCCTTCTGCGAAGCCTACCATGAAGCTCTGGTGCGGCAGAGGAGGACTGCCGAGTGCTGTGTGGGTGACTGCAAGAGGATTGGCAGGTACGATTGCCTGCAGTGTGCAGTGTGAGGGGTCTGAAATGTGAGGCGGACAACTTTGTGAAGGTTTTTCATAAGATGCCATTTTATCAATTTATATGGGTTTGCTACACGTCTCAATATCCCTACCCTAACGGGGAATTCCAACCTATCAAAGTAACTAAAGGAAACTTGCAAAAGGAAACTGTGCCTCACACTTGTACGTACAACAGACTGAACAAGGTAATATATGGCAATTCAAATATAACAAAATAATACGTTGTGTTCAATAGCCTGATAACTGTTTCTCCATGTAACCTGGGTGAATTCCCCTTTCCCAGATTCAAACAGGATTTCAATCAACATTTCAAAAAGAATAAGGAAATTCTGTCTTGCAACACAGTTCTGATAAAGTTCTTCTTGCTCCAGTTAGTCTCTCACTTGCTATCCCTTTAGGATACAAGATCTATGGAGCAGACCAAATTGGGAAAAGAGGGGGAGGAGTAGCGCTTATTGTGAAAGAACATATTGACTGTCACTCCGTAAACACCCCGTACTTTGAGGGATACGAACACCTGGTCAAAAAAATGAAAGTCAACTACAATTTTGATCTGACCATACTCACTCTGTACAGACCTCCATAGAATCTTCCCTTGTCTGAGGAGTAACTGCTTGCATTACTAAATAACACATAAAAAACAACTCCTCTATAATTGTACTTGGTGACTTCAATTTATGGGATGAAGATTCTAATCACCCTAAGGCATCTTCTTGATTATCTGCCGTCGAAACCATCGGCTTTTCCCAAATGGTGAAAAACAGACCCACACCCTGTGGTCACACCTTAGATTGGATCTTCACCCAAAACCTAACTGATACCCATATTAACAGTCAGTTATGTCTAATTAACATGACATCACTGCTACCTGCTGCCACACTCAGACTAGACAGCAACACGAGGACTGAGATAAAATGTAGGAATTTGAAAAATGTCTTGCCAATCGACTTCTCCAATCTCCTCTCCTCAAGGCTGGATACTGGAGAAATATTTGACAATTTCTCTGACTTGGTGTATCACCTTTCCCATGCTATTAAGACTACCATCAATATCTTACCCCCTGAAAAGGCAAATAAAGGGAAATCAGAAACCGTCAAATATTCTTGGTTTAGTGATAACATTCTGGCAGCAAGAAAAATGAAAAGGGCGAGCGTGAATGGCAACAAAAATCAGGCCCCCTTCAGGGATGGCATGGTACCCGCCTCGCTGAAGGACCCCTGGATAACTCCTCTACTGAAAAACAAGACACTGGACCCAGCCGTAGCTAAAAACTATCGTCCGATAACTAATCTGCCATATCTCTTAAAGACCAATGACACAGTGGCATATTTGCAGCGACAAAGCTTTGTAGAGGACAACAAAATCTTGGGCACTCACCAATCTGGATTCAGAGCAGGCACGGGACTGAGACGGCACTCCTAGTCCTTAAATCTAACATCTCAGGCATTGTAGAACAGGGCCACACAGCATTATTAATGCTGCTGGGCCTCTCTGCAGGGTTTGATCTTATTGATCACAACCTGCTCCAAGAAAGGCTGAGAGACATCATAAATTGCTCTGAGAAAGCGGCCCTATGGATTTAATCTTTTCTGGGCCCAGAACATCAAGAGTCGCAGTCGAGAATGCCAAGGTCTTTCCCATTTCCTCAATGTGCAGAGTCCCACTGGGATCCCGCCTCTCCCCTGCACTATTTAACATTTACATGAGACTACTACTCGATCTTCTCGATGGACTGGGTGGCCAATATGCTAATTATGCAGATGACACCCAGGTCCTATTCGGGCTGTCTGGCACACACACCACTGATGTTAAGATTGTGAATAATGACTACACTGAAATTCACACCTGGATGGCCTGCAATTTGCTTGCATTAAATAATGAGAAGAGAGAGCTTCTCATTATTGCCTCTGGCCCTCATTCAAAATAACTTGATACTATGTACTCCCACTTCTGTATCGTGGTCAATCGGATCACAGTCAGTAAATCTGTGAAAACCTTAGGCGCCATCCTGGACTCTGAGTTGTCGATGAAGCAACAGGTCTCAAGAATTCACTCCTGCTGCGGTTATGAAATTAAATTACTCCAGTAGGTCAGGCCCTAGCTTACCTCAAAAAACAGATCCCTACTGGCCCCTGCATTAGTCAATTCAAGGTTGGACTACTGTACCAGTTTGCCCACCGGCATATCCCAATCCAAGCTATCCTGTTTACAGACTACCTAGAATGGTGCTGTAAGGAAAAATGTATGGATTGGCCAAGCGTGACAATGTTTCTGACTTTAAAAAAAGCCTACACTGGCTCCCAATCAACCTGAATCAGGCATAACATCCTATACCTTACTCACACATGCCAGATATCTGCAGCCCCACAGTACCTGATAAAAACGCACTACAAGGGTATTGCGCTCCAATAAAAATCATACCTTATACCTACTCCGCTTTTGTCTGAAATAATTCGGAAGAACAAGCTTGGATATTCATGCAGCACAAGAATGGAATGCCCTTCCATCTGCCCTGAGATCCCTTTCTTCATTCAAAACTCTCCTCTTTAGCTCAGCAGATTAAGGTCTTCTTCCCCCTCTGCTTGAGCCCACTGCGTTCCCCTGTGAACTGCTTGATCTCTGCTGAACCCCTGTCTGTAATCTGTGCGCTTTGAGGCCCACGGGCGTGTAGCACTTTATACAAATTAACAATAAATAAATTAAACTTGATCAACAGTTCAAAATATGCCACAAATCTGGTGTCTCTCTACTCATATCAGAGAGTCCAACAACACTTCTTCTCAGAAAATAAGGATACTTCCACAGTGCATCAGTATCAACGACAATGCCTTTGTCAGGATGATTCTGCAACAGTTCACAAAATACTGTCCTCATCAATATTAATTTGTCAGAATGCTTCCACAACAGTTCACAATATATTTGTGTGGTCTTGTCACTTCTTCTTCGACACTTTTAACCACACCACAGCACCTCAAAGACTTCCACCTGGTCCACTCACTTTCCAGGACTACCACTACAAGGTCCCTTGCACTGGTGTACTCGCCTGCCAGGACCAGCAGAACTACTACAAGCACCTTAGTGGTACCGTTTACTTCAAACAACTTGTAAAGTCTTTTGGGAAAACATGAAACGCATTAATGCTGTTTATTGCACCCCTGTGTGTAATGTCTTCTGTTATTTCAGTGCTCTGAGACCTATGGGTGTGTAGTGCTACATAAGAAATACATTCTTCTTCTTCTTATTATTATTGCCAGATGCAATGTATGTTATGCCCCTCTCCTCCTGAACAGCTTCTGTCAGAAGGGTAGCTTTCCTGCCACTCTTCCTTTCCTGCTCTTGTATTAACCACGTGCTGATAATAGCGTTTTCTCAGTCATGTTCTTCTTTGGCTTAGGCAATGCTTGTTTAGGTCAGTTCCTCCCATTGCTTTTTTCTCCCTCTAACAATAGGTCTATAAACCACTGATTTCTTAATTGTCCTCTCTTGGCTTTGGCAAGGATGTTTCTTTTAAAGTTGTTTTCCTACTGCCCTCTTTTGGCTTTGGCAATAGTTGTTTGTATTGGCTTTTAGTGTTATTGCCCTCTCTTGCTGTTGGAAATTATTCTGACCCATTTGAACACAATGGCCACTTTCTGGCCTGCTAGCCAGGTATTTATTCTGACACTTTCTCTTGTTTGTATTAGCTCGGTATTCAAATTGATTATTATTCTGCTTCACATCAGTTCGATATTCACAATGCTTCTAGTTCTACCACTTTGCTCTTTTTATATCAGTTTGGTATTCAAAGTACCCATAACTGGCCAGCGGGCGATCACGGAGTGGCCCGGGGTCTCAATATGCAAGTGAACTCACTACTTCTTGTGTGTGCATCCGCTCGGTCCGCTGCCTCTGAGTCTTCTGCTCTGCTCAGCCCATCAAACTACTTCTCTCTAGTTTTTGCAGCCCACTCTAGTCTGAAAAGGAGCTCTCCTCGCTCCACAGGGTCTCCGGTGTTTGCCTGCCACCGGAGCCAAACATAATATGGGGAAATCTTTCAAACTTCACTCTTCCTGCCGTGCAACCTCTGCAGCTAGGGTTTTCAAGGGGAAGTCTTTCACAGACAGCGCTTCCTGCTGGGCAACATCGGCTATCAAGGTCTCTGGAGGTAGAGACCCTCTCAGAACCGGCATCCGTTCGGCAAACAACAGCGGCTCCGGCGCCTCTGCTCTCCTTCTGCTGCACCTGCAATGAGGAGTAACTGCAACCGCTCCACCTTCCACTACTGCTCTCTACGGCCTGCACCTGAGGGGGTCTTTTATGCCTCCCAATCTGCCTCAGGTGTGGGTCATTAACCCAATTAGCCTGAACTTTGCAGCCCAGTGCCTCGGCATCACCGTTCTTCATCCCATTACTTTGGGAAGTCCCCAATGTTCAACTTACACCTTTTAATGGGAATATTGTTACCAAATCCATTTCTATCTTTCATTACCTTTTCTAAAGGAGGATTATGAGGATTTAATGAGTGGTTCTAATTTACCTGAGATGAATTTTCAAAATCTAAGATGCTAATGTTTATAGGCTCGCATTTAACATTCCCCTGTGAATCAAAGAGGTTTTTACCCTCATAAATGTGGGTGACATTGTTGGGGGGGGTTTCCTCACAATACATGATTAATTATGCCAGTTTTCACCACCATCAAAACCATTAGCTCTGCGGAAGAAAGTCTCCCTCCGACAACAGGTCATTACATATTTCTGCATTACTGACTCTTGCTCCTCTGAGGAAGACAAATACTGCGTCTCACCTAACAGAGTCCTCGTCTGTAGCTCAAGACGTTCCGTTGATCGCTCAGCCATATGCACACCTTTCCTCTGACCCTCACGTCATCCTGCCTGGTAACAGGACGAAAGCTGCATCTATCAACGGCTACCACGTCATTCTGCCTAGCAACAGGATAGTGCCTGTTTGTGAGTGGTGTCACATCACTGTCAAGTGGTTACAGGCCGGCTTCCTAATGAAGATGTAGGACAGTAGCACAGCAAGATTGAGGGGTTCATATGAGTACAAGGCCATGTTAGGCAGAATTATATGCAGTACCCTTTGGGAACACCACACACAATTAGGACTACAAGTGACAGTACAAATTCACCTTTCGTACAAGCCTGTACTACACAGTAAAGTGGTAGCAGTAGCGGAGCAGCCAGACTTATCTCAAGAGTAAAGTGAGCAGTACCAATAGTTACACAAAGGACAGCAATTACTATGATTCAAACAAACACTGACTCAAGGTTTCTGAGTAAAAGAATATACATTTATTTACACATCAGTTATTAAACATTTCACTATTATCAAGCAGTTGACAAATCACGCTACTAATAAACTACACCGAACCCAATAGATTCTGGACAAGTTAGGCTCAAAATGAAGTGTGAGCAAAATGGCACTCAAGCAATTTAAAAGGGAGGGAAAGACAAAGTTAGACAGAAATTGAACAGCACCAACAAGTAAGTAGGCAGAGCAATCTAGAAAAGGAACTACAGTGAGGAAATCAAATTAAAGGGGCCTGGCCCAAAGTCAATGGACCAAAGTTTTTGCAGAGGATCACACAGTTCAGAGTAGTTTGCGGTTAAGTCTTTGCCAAGAGTTCAGAACGATGTTGGTCAGACGAAAAGTTACTTTAAAGAATGGCGAAGGACAAGCCCTCAGATTGGCGAAAGATTTCACACACTTTCACTGCGGCTGGACGAAACGAACAGCCGGGTTAGCACAGTACCTTTAAAGCAGAAGAATGGTGTAGCTGAGGCAGACGTTCCTGGCAGGTCCTGCAGGCTCACGGTTCCTGAAGCGACTGTCGGACTGACAAGAAGGAGGAAGACTGGAGGGTCCTGCACTGCCCAGGGAAGAAACCAGCAGCAGAGCAAAGCGACTAATAAAAGGTGCGCTCCTTAAAACGCAAGCAGGGTCTGTTCTTCCTGGCTATCCCGTTCACTGTAGCTCTGTACAGAAAAATTCAACCAGAGAAGGGAGGCCTGGTGAGCAGTTTGGTGAACTGGTTGTTCTCACCAGCTCAAGGGGAGAAGATTCCTTGCAGATCTTCCCTGCCGTCGAAGTTTGAAGATTCGGACCCGCAGCAGGGCTTCACCGGGAGGTGCAGTCGTGGTAGAGGTCCTCTTCTGTCAGCTTCTCATCGGCTCTCTCTATCCAGTGGCAACTCTGCCTTTCCAGACCCAGAGACCTGCTTTTTATGCAGTTTTTCCCCATTCACACAGCCTGGCTGTCAATCACACAGTGGGGTTCCTGTCCCGCCGGGACAGTCACAACAGCCAATCATATCAGAGTGCGACATGGTTCTCCAAGGAGACCCTGTTCAGGGAGTCCTACAACCCTCCCTCACATCCTGTCCCCCTCAGACATACAGGTGCCTAAAGAGGGCTTCTGTGCAGAAGCCTGTGAAAGGACGGCGAACAAAGGAACCAAACCTGGTTTGGCGTGCAGAGTAAAACACTAGAAAGACTTTTACAAAATGAAATGGCGAATAAACCCAGCCGGAACGGTATAAAAACGTATATCGTCCAGCAGGTTTAAGTTCAAGACTACCAAGATAGCCTAAAACAATACCAGGGCTATTAAAGATAACTGTGGTAGGAAAGATAGGGTAGATACCACTGCCACCAGCCAAGTCCTAATGAAAAGGGAACAAAACAATGTTCCAAGAGAAACAGACAAAAAGGGATAAGTATTAACCCTTTCCAGAACTCTATGTAAGATTGTTTGTACTGGGTCTTTGAGTTTTAAAAGAGACTAATAAAGTCATTGGCAACTTTACATGCTCTGGGAGACAGTAGTCAGTCCCAGAACATGGAGTCGGAGTTGTGAAGTCTAAAAGACAACCCTGTGTCACTGCACTGAAGGTTCTGTGTAACACACACTAAAAAGATGATGCCTATGGAGTAGGTGAGGCTCCACAGTCTATGAACACAAGAAAATGTTAAACACACACAGCAAAACACATGTAAGAGTGGGAAAAAAGGCTCACACTTTTACCAGGTGACAAAATTAATCCTAGAAATCCAGCAAAGTTGCTGATGGACTCAGTAGGTAAGGGAAATTAGCCATTCTGGAGAATTCTCCCTAACAGGCCAATAGTGGCAAAGGAAGTTTTGAGGAGTTTGTGTGATGAGGCATTGACCATATCGTTAGAAAAATTTACATTTTGGAAAGGTAGAGTGGATTTGTTGGGACACAAGCTGTCTGAACGAGGAGGGAGGCCAAAGAATGATGCCATTGAAGCTGTCAATAAGATAAAGTCACAAAGGAACAAAGGAGACTTCGCATTTTTTCCCTGGATTCATTGAATATTATGGAAAATTAAAAAAAAAGATAATATGAGGAGTTTGACAAAGAAGAATGTGAAGTTTAATTTAAGCAAGTTGTGTGAAAAAGAATGTAGAGGTGTCAGCTAGAGTCCGATGGAAGCACCAGCCCTGGCAGGATTCAGGAATGAGCTCCAGGATACTTGTACATGGATGCAAGTGGATATGGAGTAGGCAGTGTGTTGATGCATCCAGATGAGAAGGTGATACCAATGTGTCAGTCCAGAAAAAGTAGACACCCCTCAATGATGGAGGCAATGTATTCTGTTGGCCGAAGACCAACCGCCTCATGTGTCGGTATTAGAAATACACATCTATCAGCTTGACTAAAGTGCGGCCATTTTGAAGTGATTGAAATTGCCATTTTGTTTTTAACTTTCGCCTCTTGCTTTTCTGTCAAAACTGCTTTGCTGAAAGCTTATTCTGCTCAACTATTATTTTATTGTTCATGCATAAAGCAAGGCCGCGAGATACTTGTTGAAACATAACGCAGGCGACCCAGACAGAAATGCCCGGTCTCCTACCTCAAAAGTCCTTGTAAGTAAGCAGCAAGGCATTTAATCATTACACAGGTGCCAGCCAGTCTCGCTCATGCGGTAGGAATGGTAGAAAAGAACAATTAATGGCTTGAATTATGCTCTTCTTTGCAGCCCCTCTTTCTGAGCCCTGTTTAGCCCGGGAGAGCGAGTTGACCCCTAGCACACAAATAGAAACTAGGAGATAGCGAGGCCTGGAATGTGTCTCTCCCCTGCACGCATCTTGCTTGCAAAAACAGAAGCAATGTGTTCTCTTAAACAAAGAACTTTGTCTGCAGGCTCACAAAATTGCAAACTGTTGCTAAAATGAATGTCTGAAGGTGTCACACTCGTCACAATTGTCAATCATCGAACCCAGTTCAAAGGAAATGCATTATGGGTGGTATTGAATGTGTCACCGCTGATTGTAAAATGCCCATTTTGTATATATGTAACTGTTGTACAATGCTCTCTCTCTTGCGTCTCTCGGGGTCTGGAGACACACGTTGCGGGGCGTGAGACCCAGTTGGCCAACTGAGACTATTTGCTTTGCAATAAACCCTAGCTTTTGGGAATACAACCTTGTGTCTGGCGTATCATTTCATGTGTGGTGATTGTGCCTTGTTTCCATATGCGAGGGTCCCGTAGGGGCCCCTTCCAATGGTGTCTTCTGCATTGCGCACATTTAAGGGTGCAGAAAGAAGGTATTCAGTTTTGGAAAGGGAAGCCTTGACATGTGTGTGGGGAGTAGAGAGATTCAAGCACTATTTGAGTGGGAGACCTTTCACCATAGTCACTGATCACAAGCCATGGGTGTCAATATTTGGCAAAAGAGGGCTTGGCGGTCTATCCACGAGGATTGAAATGGATTACATTAGAGGAGATCAGAAAGTAGTGGCGTATACTTTATCGAGGAAACTTGGAGAAGAGGATGAAGCAGGCAACAAAGAGGGTGAAATGAGAAAAGGAGAGTTTTTTGTGAATTCTGGGATGCTCGATGGGAAAACACAGGCAGACAGTTGTGATGCTGACTAGAATTATAAATACAATGTGGAATGTGTGACTGAAGAGCTGAAAGGGTACAAGAGAGTTAAGAACAAACTGGAAATGGAAGGCAGGTGCATGGTCAGGGCAGGCAGAGTGGTCGTGCTGGAGGGATCAGGAAGTTGGTTATTGTTAGGGGGATTCCTCATTGTTATACTTCATCCCCTCTCCTAGTGAGACCCCCACCACATTTTGCTGGACTTCTGGCCCTTTTTCTTTAAATCCTGAATGAATTGTGTGTTTTTCCACACATTCATTCTTGTGGGCTCTGTCTTTTGGAACTCTATTCTTTGTATTCTACCTGTACTTGGGAGTCTGTCTGCTCTATAGCAGTGTTGCCTTAAAGTCCTCCTTTAAGATTATTTGTCTAGATCCTCAAGTTACTACAGTTCTTAAGGATCGAGAGATACTTAGTATCTCTTCCAAAACTCTATAGTTTGAGAGATTGGCACACACCACCTTCAGTGGTGTGCCAAATAGATACCTAGTACCCCCCCTTCTCTCTACTTGTGTGACTCTTTAGTCACATAGACAATCTCCTAGTTATGGCTGGTGGCAGTGGACATGTTCTATCAACTATTGTGCAATGTGTATACCGCAGGCTATGTCCATAGCCTCGGCAGTGCACAATAGGGGCACTCAAGTACCAACTTCTGTTTTCACCATTACTAGCATGTTTGTTCTTTGTTAGCCCATCTACTACCAATCTGGGAATGGTAGGTCAGTGTGTGTGTTTTGCCTTTTGCGGGAACCCTTGGGTATCCCTGCCAAAGCTCCAGATTGTCTGGGCAGGCAGGAGGTGGGTGAGGAGTTTTCACCCACCTGTGCTTTGTCTGCCGGAGTGCCTGAATAGGACCAGTTCCCACAAGGGTTCTGGCAGTCCTGAGAGGACGGGCAAACACCCTTTTCTGTAAAATACTGACAGAGATTGCAGAGGAGTGTGTGCTGGAACTATATAAAAGGTGGGGGGGCTTCTGAAGTGTAAAGCAAGTCGACTACTGGAAACAGAAGTAACCGAAGAAGAAGATAATCAGAGAAGCCTGCAGACCCTTTGCAAAATCGTGAAGGGACCACTGCTGTCCTGACCACGTCTTCTATGCGTGGTCTAGAGTTCAGGCTAGAGTTTCTTTAATATCTCTGGGACTGTGGGAACTAAATAGCATTGATGTCTATAATTCCATTCCTGAAAATACTAAAGAGTAATTTTTGTACTTGTAAATGGTCAGGACACCCCTGCCATTAGAGACACTGGGGACAGTACAGCGGTAGATGAAAGTTTCTTTCAACCTGAGGAAGTTGCTAAAGCTCCCAAAAGGCTTGCCAAGTTAGCAGGAGGTCCAGTCCAAATGTGCCTGGTATTGCCAGTTGTCATTAAGTGTAATGAGATGACTGTAAAAAGACATGTACGTGTTCAGCCAGAAGTACCAGGACGGTGACTATTGGGCAATGATTTGAAGGCCTTAGGTGTAGTCTCCGGCACACCCAAAACCCACCTCTAAGAGGAGAAGGGAGTTGACAAGGAAAGCCAGGGGGGCAACCTTAAGAGATCTTCCATCTCAGACCAAGGGGAAACCTACAGTCTCTAAAGGAAAGAAGGGCCTCAAGACCAAAACTCCCACAAGGAAAAAGGTTCCTGTTGAAAACCTAGAGGTCACCCCTGTGTCCCCACCACCAGCTGAGGATGGGTTGGTGCCAAAGGAATCCCCTGAAGAACCCTCCTCTGATGAGTCAGAGGAGGAGGAGATTCAAACCTGTCTAGAAGATCTGGATCCAAGAAACCATCAAGAGCTGCAGACTTTGCTTGCAGAAGGTGGACCCTCAAGAACAGACTTCAGTAGGGGACAGAGAGAGAATCCCTCTCTAGAAGATCTGTGTCAGCAGGCAGCTCCCCAGAGTGAAGGGCAAGACCCTGGGAAGCATAGGCTATACTGGGAGGATGGACTTCTCTACAGTGTGTCTATGGATTCTATTCCAGGATACCTCCGGAGACTGGTGGTACCCCAGGAATTGAGACCCAAATTCCTACAGTGGCACTTGAAGTCACCCTGGCTGGTCACTTAAGCTCTAAGAAGACCAAGGAGAGAATATCATTTACTGGCCTAAGATGGGTGCAGAGATTGAACAACACTGTAGGAGTTGTCACACTTGTGAGTGAAGGCAAGAATGTGGCACCCTTAGTGCCTCTCACCATTGTGGGAATTCCTTTTGAGAGGGTATGGATTGACATTTTTGGTCCCCTAGCCCGCCAACATCTTCAGCTAACCGATTTATATTGGTTGTGGTAGACCATGCCACCAGGTACACTGAAGCTATTCCAATGAGAACTTTTACTGCTCAGGCATTGGCTAAGACCCAACTTGGCATTTTTACCAGAGTAGGCTTTCTTAAGGAGGTTGTATCTGATAGGGGGTCAGAGTTTAGGTTTCCACTACATGCAGGCCATGTGGAAAACAAACCTGTGGAGTGACCTACAAGTTCTCAACTGCCTACCACCCTCAGACAAATGAGTTGGTAGAGAGGTTTAATAGGACAATGAAGAGCCTGATTGTAGCTTTGGAAGAACCACTTAGGAGAAATTGGGACCTTCTTCTGCCATGCCTTCTATTTGCCTACAAAGAAGTTCCTCAAGCTGGAGTGGGCTTTAGCCCCTTTGAGTTACTTTACGGTCATCCAGTCCGAGGCCCTTTGGCTCTGATCAAGGAGGGTCTGGATAGTGCTCCTTCCCTCAGACCAGTAGGATTACTGACTATGCGCTTGGCCTCAGACAGAGGATGGGACTCTTGATGACAGAGGCTAGTGAGAATTTGAAAGCTGGTCAAGCTCTGGTTAAGCAATGGCACAACCAGAAAGCAAACATGGTGGAGTTTACTCAGACTAACAAGTTCTCATCATGGTTCCAGTAAGACAGAGGGTTTTACAGGACAAATGGACAGGACCCTTCAATGTTGTAGGAAAACCTGGAAAGGTCAACTATTTGGTAGACTTGGGCAAACCCAAGGAGGCCCCCAGGGTCTTTCATGCCAACCATGTGAAGGCTTATGTTTCCAGACCAGAGATAGGAGCTTTGCTCTTAGCTTCTAATCAAGAAGGGGAGGAGAGTGAGCCTCTCCCAGATCTTCTGAGGGGACACCCTTCAGATGGTTCAGTAGAAGGGGTAAAACACTCTACTTATCTGGCAATACAGCAACAAGAGGAGTGCAAGGCTTTGTTAACTCACTTTGCCCCTCTGTTTTCACTTACACCAGGCTTGACCGTTTGGGCCCAGCATGACATTGACACTAGTGATAGTGTACCTGTTAAAAGCGGGGCTACAGGATGTATGTCAGATAAGGGGAGGAATCACATAAAAGAAGAGGTCAATAAGATGCTTGACCTTGGAGTGATTGAACATTCCACAAGTCCATGGTTAGCCCAGTTGTGTTAGTATCAAAAGCAGGAACTAAAGAACGTAGATTCGGTGTGGACTATAGGGCATTAAATGCAGTTACCAAGACTGATACCCATCCCTTGCCAAGAACAGATGAACTGGTGGATCAGCTGGGCTCAGCAAAATTCTTCAGTACTTTTGACCTGACAAGTGGTTATTGGCAGATTGCCATGACTGACCAGTCCAAGGAGAAGACAGCATTCTCAACCCCAGAAGGCTTGTACCGGTTTAAGGTCATGCCCAGTGGTTTAAAGAATGCACCTGCCACATTCCAGAGAATGGCTAACCATGTTCTGTATGCGTTAGGGAACTTCTGCAGGGCATACTTGGATTACATAGCAATGTTCATCCCTGCCTGGGAAGAATCTCTTGACCACCTGGGACATGTGTTGCAGGCCCTTCAACAGGCCAATCTGACCATCAAAGCAAGTAAGTGGCAAGTTGGTCAGAGTAAAGTGGTCTACCTTGGTCATGAGGTAGGAGGAGTGGAAATCAAGCCCTTACCCAGCAAAATACAGGCTGTATAAGACCGGTCTACTCCAACTAATCAAACTCAAGTAGGAGTCTTCTGAGGACTTACTGGTTATTACAGGAACTTCATTGAGAACTATGGGACCATAGCTGTTCCTCTCCCAAGTACCCTAAAAAGGTGAAGTGGAATGAGGACTGTGAAGAAGCCTTCCAGGGGCTGAAAGATGCCCTCTGTAAAGCTCCAGGGATGAGAGCTCCAGATTTCACTCAGGCCTTCATAGTCCAGACTGATGCTTCCAACACAAGGATAGTGGCAGTCTTGAGCCAATTTGATAGCAAAGGCAGGGAGCACCCCATCTGCTTTATTGGTAGAAACATTTAAGAGAGGGGGAAAAGGTGGGCAACCATTGAAAGTGAATGTTTTTCTATTGTGTGGGCCCTGAAGAAATTCAGACCATACCTCCATGGAACTACTTTCAAGATCCAAACTGACCACCAACCCTTAAGGTGACTGATGCAGATGAAAGGAGAAAACCCAAAATTGCTCAGGTGGTCCATAAGCCTACAAAGCTTTGACTTCACTATTGAACACAGGTCAGGTACCCAGCATAACAATGCTGATGGTCTCTCCAGAAAGTATGACCGACTGGATGAAGAGAGCCATTCAGGAGTGGATTAGATCCTCCTGTCCCTAGTCTGGGGGACATGAGTGTTAGGGAGATTTATCATTTTTATGCTTCATCTCCTCTCCTAGTGAGACCCCCAGCATGTTTTGCTGGACCTCTGGACCTTTTTCTTTTAATCCTGAATGAATGCAGTGTTTTTTCACTCATTCATTCTTGTGGGCTCTGTCTTTTGGAACTCTATTCTTTGTATTCTACCTGTACTATGGAGTCTGTCTGCTCCATAGCTCTTAAAGGCATATGTGTTTTTACTACTGCAGCACTCAGCTCCTTATGGGGAGTGTTGCTGGGACTCAGGGTCCTCCTTAGAGATTATTTCCTATATCCTAGAGTAACTACAGTTCTCAAGGATAGAGAGATACTCAGTATCTCTCTCAAAACTCTGTAGTCTGAGACATTGGCACATGCCACCTTCTGTGGGGTGCCAAAGGGATATTTAGTATCCCCCTTCTCTCTACTCCTGTGAATTTTTAGTCACATAGACAATCTCCTAGTTATGGCTGGTGGCAGTGGACGTGTTCTACCACCTATTGTGTAATTTTTATACCGTAGGCTATGTCCATAACCTCGGTAGTGCACAATAGGGGCATCCAAGTACCAACCTTTTTTCGCCATTACTAGCTTGTTTGTCCTTTGTTAGCCCTTCTTCTACCATTCATGGAGGGGGAGGTCAGTGTGTGTCTTTTGCCTTTGCCAAGAACCCTTGGTTATCCCCGTATAGGCTCTAGAGTGTCTGGGCAGGCAGGAAGTGAGGGAGGAGTCTTCCACACCCTGTCCTTTGTCTGCCAGAGTGCCTGAATAGGACCAGCTCCCACAGGGTGTCTGGATGTCCTGGTTGGACAGCCAAACACCCCTTTCGGTAAAATGCTGAGAGAGATTGCAGAGGAGTGTGTGCTGGAGCTGCATAAAAGGCGAGGCTTCTGGAGTGAAAAGCAAGTCGACCACTGGAAACTGAAGTAACAGAAGAATACGACCTGCAGACTTTATGCAACACTGTGAAGCGACCACTGCTGTCCTGACCCCGTTTTCAATGCAACAGATGAGCTCCAAAGAGGATGAATCCTTCCCTTTGGCTGGTGAGAACAACCAGTCCCAAGACAATACCAGGTGACCTGCTGCCCATTTCCAGTGCATCATCACTGACTGGCCCAATCCGTCCAAATATTTGCTGAACCTGTAAGGACCATCCAGAGATCCGATCCAAGTCGCCCAGACCCCCTCACCAGAGTGCGGGACTGCAGGAAGCAAAGAAGATTGACCGGACGATCCGTGTCCTTTGTTGGTGCTGCAGAAAAGACACCAAAACTGCAGAGTGAACCAAGAAGTTGTTCAGAGATCCCATCCATTGTCCTGCCTTCAGTCATCAGACCAAGGAATCCAGAGGTCGGGTCGAGAGCTGCAACATCACAGAGCATCCAGCACAAACATTATCTTAAAGCCTAAGGTACTGTGGGGAAAAAGGTATTGCTTACCTGATTCCAAGAAGTCACTCCAATGCGCTGGAGTGCACCCACAGGTGTCCAGGGCAACGCCCCTCTTATCTCCGACCCAAGCCGCTGCTTGTGTCCCTTCATCGAGTCCTTTTACAGGCCTCCCTTGTTAGTTGTTAACTTGCTGCTTCAATAATACTAGAGACTGGAACAAATCCTCAGGAACTCTTCGTATTCTGCGGCATGTCAAGACTTTGAGCCCTCTCCGAACTGCCTTTAGTTAGGTTTGCGTTTTGGGACTTAAGGCTTACTGGGCGAAGAAACCCTTTCTAGAACCTTGAACCAAGCTAATGTTACACTAACTAACCATTTTCCTCCCTTAAAGTGACTTTACTATATGTGTTTGCAGAGTAAATGTAATACCCTATGAACTGTTAAAAACCACAGGTGCGCGTAATAACCGATAATATGATAACATTGTTTTCCCCTTTCTAACGTTGCTACAAATATAACCGTGAACAAACACAAAAGTGAACGTTTCCATTGAAGTGTATTCTGAAGTATTCCGAAGTGTTCTAGTATAAACGTCAAAAGCATTTAAAGTGATTTTGGTAAATATATAATAAATATATAATTTTATATAAATTATAAGTATAAGAGTTTCTTTGATGTGCATGTCTAGCTAAGGTTCAGTGCACTTACCCACCCCACACATCATCCTCTTAGCTGCTCTGCCACTGTACCAAGGTGCTGAGTTAGATTCTAAGAGGTGGAGGTCTGCAAACCACTGGGGCAGCGTACTGAAGTCTTTAGGAAAACTCCCCTGACACTCATGAAGGCCATTTGGGTTTGAGTAAGACCAAAGGTTCAATGAGAGGGGATTAATGGTGCATGGGTATGGATGCAAAAATGTCCTGCTCTTCCATTCTGAAGGTCTTGCTAGCTCCGGTTGCTCTTCTTGACTTGCTTGTGTGCTTTGCCTTGCTCTCCGCGTGCTCTCATGCTCTGCCTTTTATCCCAGTGGGGAAAGGTGTCAGGATTCAGGTGTGATTCGTCAGGATCAAGTGCCTGACTCTGCCTGACCCTGATGCTGGGACATGTCAAACGGACTGCCTGTGGGTGAGTCTGTCTTTCCCTGAAGCACTTTGTCCATGCAGCAGACTGTTTGTAGGAAAGGGGGGGGGGGAGATTAAGATCCTAGATAGTACATGGAACATGGAGGGTTTATAGGGAAATGGGATAAGGGATATCGTGTCTGTCCTCCGGGTGCCCCACTCCCACCCCCCAGGGACCCTTTCATCCAGGTGATTCTCCTGCACTGGTCTACCCCAGGGTCTGGATCCAATAGCAATGGCCGTGCCCCGGCCACCTGACTGACAGATCCCAAAGGACTGGTCGATGAGACCCCCTTGGGTTTCTCACAGTATGGATGCAGATATTGAAAGGAAGCTAAAGGAGTATGAGAGTTGTAGGGTCAGTGACAAGGTGTTGTAGATAAGGAAACCTCCTATGAAAGAGGTGGTGGCGTCGGAGATAGACTGTGGTGTGATAGAAGTGGATATATTAGGTTTTCTGTGCATGACCGTACCTCCAAAACCATTCTGGGCCTTTTCACCTCTACTTCCTCCTCCACCTGTGGCATCCCCCAAGGCTCCATTCTTTCAACTTGGCTCTTTAATATATACCTTTCTCTGCTGGCATGACTGATTTCCTCCTTCTCCCCCAACTTCCAGTATTACGCTGACGATACACAACTATTCTTCAAACTTCCCACAGACGCCCTTACACCCTCTTTCATCCCTGACTGCCTCTCTGCCATTCAGGCCTGGTGCACTGCTAATGGCCTCTGCCTCAACACCAGCCAAACAGAGATTCTCCCTATTGGGTCCCCTGCACCCTACTTTTCCCCAGCACTCTGGCCTTCCTCCATGCCTCCCCCCTCCTCTATAGCCAGGAATCATCTTCGACTCCTCCCTTTCCTTCATCCCTCATATTCAGGAGATTGTCAAGAAGTCCCACTTTCAGCTCTTCCTTCTCAAAGGGACTCTACCCTTCCTCATCTTCCCCCAGAGACTCAATGTTACCCGTGGCTCTGGTTCTCTCCAGGCTAGACTATTGCTATAGCCTCCTCCTCAGTCTTCCTTTGTCCACCCTGTGACCCCTTCTGCTGACCCAGAATAGGGCAGCAAGACTTATCCTTGGCCTCAAGTCCAGGGACTGCATCTATCCTCCCTTCAAAACCTTCACTGGCTCACAGTCTCATCAAATCCCTCTGTATTACCCACAAGGATATCGGAGGCCAGGGACCACTCTATCTTCAACGCTTCCTGACCAAATACTCCCCTTCTAGACTCCTTCGCTCTTCTGGCACAAATTCCCTGCACGTTAAGTGGTTTACTAAACAGAGAGCTGGTGGTCGATCTCTCTCCTCGGCGGGCTCCCTCCTGTGGAATAGCCTCCCGCTCCCTCTGTGTCTTGAGCAAGACCTCCTTAAGTTCGGAAAAAGCCTCAAGACCTTTCTCTTTACCTCTTCCTTCTCCTCCTCTCTGCTAATCATACAGTAGCATAACTGATGTATAGGGCCCTTATGTGTCCTTGGGGCCCTGAACCTCCACATCCTTCATCCCAGCCACTGTCTTCTTCTACGGCACTTACTTAGGGTCCGCCTACCCACGGGTGGTTGCACTTACGATCTTCTCCTCCCAGCACTTACCCTGAGCACTTCTCCATGAGCATCAAAGCACCTCTCCCCACCCCTCTCCCCCCTGCACTTGCACGTTCTGAACACCCATAAGGCATAGTAGGTTTGTCTCCCCCCTGTTATTCTCATTATATCCTTGCACCATTATGTCAATTAGGTACCTTGTAATTCATTGTCTACCCTCCTTTCCCCACCCTGTTGCCCTGTAGGCGCTTTAAAACAGTTTTGCTAACTGTATAAGTGCCTAACAAGAGACCAAAATATAAATGATTAAAATGAGAAGGACTCAAGGAAGTTACATAGCGGTGCTTGCTGATGTGTTGTCAAAATGACCAGAGGTGTGTGTGATGAGAGACACTAGCACGAGGAAGACTGTGTAATTCTTAGAGCCTGTGTTTTAGAGAGATGGATTTCTGTAAAAGATGATTGCTGAAAATGGTCCAAAATTCGTATTAAGAGAGTTTGAAGAGTTTTTAGAGGAGAATGGGATACAAAATGTGACCACGTACTGTACAATCCCAAAGGAAATGTGGTAGAAGAGCAATTTCATCGCACGCTAATGGATGTTTCCAGAACAGCCACCGCCATGGGAGGTGATTGCAGAAACTTGGGAACTGTTCATTATAATTGTTCTTTTATAATGCACCTAATATCAGCGAGTAGTTTCTAAGCGCAGGATCGGGATTCGAACCTGTGTTGCGCTGCACTGTCTTGCTTCCAGGAAAAACGAGTTCTCCCTGAGCTATCCCCCCTCACCAATGGCTGAGGACATGGACAGACCAGGATCTCTGTTTATTTAGGCATTAATCTTTAGTCTCTCCGGGTTCATCCAGTTGCTGATTTCTATCCTGTCACAGAGAATTCCAAACCAATATCCTTGTCTTGATCAAAGAATTGTATTTAATTCCTTAGCGGAATAAACCGTTCAAGCCGGCTACTACCAGTTGAAGCATAGCCACCATGTTCTCTCCTTCTCACAGCAGGTCACACTGATTAAGCCTTATCTTTCACTACAATATAAATGGCTTTGTCATCTCTGGCATCATCCCCGTAGTCTTCCTAATCTGACTCACACACGGACAGCGCTGGCCTGTAATGCATAGATCACACATGTAATCGCCATTACATGAGACCTCCTCCCTCGTCACCTTCCTCCCTGTGTGAAGTTTGTCCTTCCATCCAGGAGCCTTCCAGATCCACCTTCCACTCCTACCTGCCTGGAGCCTGTCCCTTTTGCCCCTTACCTTGGGGATATAATAGGCTCCAGCCCTTGTTTCCTGGTGTCATAACCAATCCCCTGGAAGAAGCATCACCCGCGTGGGACACCTGAGAGGGGTCTGGATGCTGTCACGTGGGGCAGGGGGGAGTCCTGTGTAAGAGTGATTATCAGATTACTTTATTCATTACCCCAGGATCACACTCCAGAGGGAAGTGCCTACATGGATTGGCCCTACACCCATCCTTAGCATGATACGTATTGTAGTAGCCCTGAAAATGAGTCTTAACATGTATCCATGGCCAATATAAATGCATATTAAATGGTACCTTTTCTTAATCCAGTGACACTGCATCCGTGCCAGTTGATTGTGTAAGAGAGGAGAGGTCTCCCTGGCCCCCCTCATTCCTCTAAGGGTGCACATGGTATGCTCATTCCGTGGCTGACTGTGCGCCTCTGGCCAAGGTTTGTGGTACTCACTGGATGACACATAGCAGTGCATAGCATATACGCCACAGAACTCCATTTTGTTTAGTCTCATCCTCCATTTTACATGAGGCCACATGTAAGTGCTAAAAGCCAGCCTGCATCTCTCCTCTTCAGTGTCCGTGCAGAGTCAGGAAGCCAACCCCCACCTCCTCCCCTCTGCCGTCTTCACGACTGTCCTGTTCTCAAGGAAGCTTAGGCGCGAGAAGTAACAAACTAAACACTGTATCTCTCGCCTTCCCTTTTACATCACTGCCCTGTGAATGACCGGGCCGGCGCCTGGTCATTGAAAAAAAATCTGTCTCCACAAACCTGCTCTTGCTCCTTTCACCCACACCTTTGGAAGTTATTGTAGGTCCAACCTTTTGCCTCTCCATGGTATCTTTGATGTAGCAGAAGTGTGAAACTTCCCCATTGACCACCCTAGAGTGCCCCCAATATAACTGGTCTCATGTCATCATGTATCCTGCCTAAAACCAATACCTATCAAGTCACTCACTCAAGCACTGGGGCGCCATAGCAAATACATCTTAGATCAATCCCACTGATAGCACACCTGGGGGGCAAGGGCCCTGTACCCCTCATGGCTACAAAGGCCTGAGTCCGGAAAGTGTAAATATGTGTCTTCAATTTATAGGTGTTCCCACATACTAGGACATGGTTTATATTCTGTATTGTTCATTGCATATCAGGAGATAGCATGTAGCTTAGCTTAGACAGAATGACCTCCTCTCGTGGAACCGACCTGACCTTCACACCACCTAGATGAGCCCAGCTGACCACGTGCCGCTCGAAGTAACAGCCAATCATGTGGAGCCGGCCCATATACTGCCATACTGTAACATTGCTGTCCACCAATCCCAATGCAACTTGATGTACCTATAGAGAATCGTCACTAGTGACGGTTCTGAAGCATATAATGGACTGTATTCTGTTTTGTTGGCAGAGCACTCTCGGAGTAAGCAGAGTCTTTTACTTCACCCGCACTTGGTCCTGGTCTCATTTCCTACTGGGGTGTGCCCATTAGTGTCTCTCATTTGGTTATTTTACTATATTTATGGGGAATGCCAGCTTTCAATTGCTATCGACATGGGATAACCACAGACCTGATACAATACTTTACTCATTGCTATCGGTGATGTCACCGGCTGGGGATATCGGTAATATCACAGGCTGGAGATATTGGTAATGTCACCGGCTGGAGACATCGGTAATGTCACCGGCTGGAGATATCGGTAATGTCACCGGCTGGAGATATCGGTAATGTCACCGGCTGGAGCTATAGATGCTGCTACGTATATACGACCTGCATGAAATATTCTGCACGTCCCTCGCTGTCAACAACCTTAGGGTGAGTAAGGAAAACTTACCTTCATTTAAGGTCAAACTAAAAACTGTACACAATTAATATTCAAGCTAAAAAACCAGCATTAACAGTTAATGTCTACTTCAAATAATATATTTATTTTTTCTATAAAATGTATACATTTGGTAACAACAAACACAGTTCATACTAACTCACACAACATACTTAAGATCCACTGAAAAAGATAAAACAGTACATTTGAAATTTCTTCAGTCACTAATTAGCTCTAAGAAATATCACTAAAATGCTATAATTAACATATTATCGTCCACTAATTCCTTATGGTAAAATATATTTGATTATAAATATTATCACAGTTGAGTCCAAAAGACGGTCTAGTAACTTATCAATTGTCTGTAAGATTCTGACTGGCTCAAGTTGACTATTTGCTGATTTCTACTTTTGGCTGATCTCACAAACCATCACATCTCCACCAGGTTCAGAGCGCTCCGATGCAGCTATGCTTGAATGGAGTATATAACAAAACACTACACCATAAATAACTCATACTGCACCTATGCCAACTGGGCTATTGCTGCTGGGTTGCTCAAGGTTTTGCTGTTCATTAGATGTTTCATTATATGTTGTCTTTATATTTGCACAACAGAGGAGAGTGAAGACGTTACAACAGCAGCCGTGTGTGCAATTGTCCATTACATGACTTGCTCCAGTAGTTTTATCAGGTGTGAAGACATTGCTTGTTGGTGTTGCAATCTGTTTTCTATAATTCTGCTGACTCATGGCAATTCAGACTGGTTTTCTGAATGAACCTTGTTTGACATTCAGAGCACTGGTAAGGTTTCATGACAGTGCGTGTCCTCTCCTGGTGTCTTAGACCTTCCTTCCACGTGAACATTTTTGGACATTCTGTCCACTGATAAAGTTTTTCTCGACTTTGTTTTGTCTCATGTTTAGTCAGAAACCCTTTCACACTGAAGCTGTTCTGACATCCAGAGCAGTTAGAAGCTTTTTCTAATGGGTGTTTGCCTTCTATTTAGTCCAATCCTCTTGAGTACTTGTACAGTGTTTTCTCTCATGTACAGTCAGATTGCTTTTCTGACTGAATGTCTTTTCACATTCTGAGCACTGATAAGGTTTTTCTCCAGTATGTGTTCTTTTATGTATATCTAGACTACTTTTATTACTGAATCTCTTTTGACATTCTGAGCACTGATGTTTTCCTCCAGTGTGTTTTCTCTCATGCTCAGTCAGACTGCTTTTTTGACGGAATCTTTTCTGACATTCTGAGCACTGATAAGGTTTTTCTCCAGTGTGTTTTCTCTCATGTATAGTTAGATGGTATTTCCAAATGAATCTTCTGAGACATTCTGAGCACTGATGAGGTTTTTCTCCAGTGTGTTTTCTCTCATGTTGAGTTAGACTGCTTTTTTGACTGAATCCTTTCTGACATTCTGAGCATTTATAAGGTTTTTCTCCAGTGTGAATTCTCACATGTACAGTAAGATGGCTTTTCCAAATGAATCTTTGCTGACATTCTGAACACTGATAAGGATTTTCTCCAGTGTGTTGTCTTTTATGTTTAACTAGAACCTTTTTCTTACGGAATCCTTTCTGACATTCTGAGCACTGATAAGGTTGTTCTCCAGTGTGCATTTTTTGATGTAGAGCCAGAGGAGCCTGAGAAACTTAGAAAGAAAAACCGAAGCGTTTTTATAACACAACCGCGTTGTGTTTGCGCCTGCCGTGGCTATGACTTTGGGTCTCCGGTGCTCCCCCGGGGGAGCACCGGAGACCCAAAGTGAAAGCCAAGGCAGTCACAAACACAACGCGCTTGTGTTTCCATGCCACAGTGTTTCTGCCTACAGCAGCTTTCCCTTTGGAGCTCTCGGGCTCCCCGTGGGGAGCCCGAGAGCTCAAAAATGAAAGCCGCTGCAGGCAGAAACACAACGCATGTGTTTAGAAATGCCTCAGTGTTTCTGCTTACAGCAGCTTTCACTCTGGGGCTCTCGGGCTCCCCGGGGGGAGCCGGAGAGCTCCAAAGTGAAAGCCGCTGCAGGCAGAAACACAATGCGGGTGTTTAGAAATGCCGCAGTGTTTCCGCTTACAGCAGCTTTCACTCTGGGGCTCTCGGGCTCCCCGGGGGGAGCCCAAGAGCCCCAAAGTGAAAGCTGCTGTATGCAGAAACAGAACGTGGGTGTTTAGAAATGCTGCAGTGCTTCTCACTGCAGCAGCTTTCGCGTGGAGTCTCCTGGACTCCCCCAACCCTGAGGGAGTGCAGGAGACTCCAAGCGAAAGCTGCCACAGTGAGAAATACAATGTTTTTGGATTTGTAAATGCTGCAGTATTTACAAATCCAAAAACGTTGTTATTCTGAATGCAGCAGCTTTCGCTGGGAGTCTCCTGGACTCCCTCAGGGTTGGGTGAGTCCAGGAGACTCCATGCGAAAGCTGCCGCTGTCAGAATAACAATGTTGTTGAATTTGTGATTGCCGTGGTTTTTCAACCACGCAATCACAAATACAACAACGTTATATTTTTAATTGGTGCACCTCGGCTTTTTGCCTTCATTTTACGTTTTCTGTGCTTCCCTGGGCTTGGCGAGCACAGAAAATGTAAAATGAAAGTGAAGGCAGCCTCCTCAGCTCTGCTCAGGCTGCAGTAAGCAAAAGCTCCCAGTAGGGGGCTTTTGCTGTTTGTTTAGTGCCTCAAATGCAGAGCCGAGGAGGCTGCCTGCAATCACAAAATGGATGCTCCCGAGTGCTTGCAATTTTAAAGTTTGAGCTTCATTTGCTCGAAACTTTCCATAGGGACTTAAAAAATATATATATTTTAGGTATTTGTTTTATTATTGCCCATCTTTTTTTGCCAATAATATTTTCTGACTGAACCATTCCTTTAAGGTTACTGTTGGTGTTGCTTACATTGCTTAAGGTTACAGTGTCAGTCTAGAAATACGGATACCTCTACTTTGAGACCGCAAACGCATTTTGGTGGCCGTGGACCAACCGTCTCATGCACGATACGACAGAATATAGGTTTTCGAGTTTGCCAATGAACTGCCATTTTGATGTAGCAAGAATGGCCATTTTGTTTTCTAACCATTGCTCATTGCTTTCTGTTCCTATTGCTTCGCAGTATATTTTCCGCTTACACTGCTCGACTGTGGAACATTATTGTTTGTATGTGAAAAGGACAAGGCCGCAGGGCCGTGAGGATAACAAGAGTTCGCTGAAACACAAACGTAGGCAGCGCCAGGAAGAATGCCCGGCTCCCTCCTTAATGTAGCCTTGAAGCAGACCCACAGGGCATTTAATCATTTCACAGCTGCCAGCCAGTCTTGTTATATGGTAGAATATGTTAGAATAATACCGCTAAAGGCTTGAATTATGCTTTTCTAACGGCCCCCCTTTGCTGAGCCGCTAGAGCATGTCGGCTCCCAGGGGCGAATAACACCTGATAGATAGCAAGGTCCGGAATGCAACTCCCCCCCGTATGTAGTTCGCTTCCAAGAACAGAAGCGCTGTGATCTATTCAATAACCAAAAGATGCCTTCGCACTCAAAAATTACAAATTGTTACTAGAATAGATGTTTGAAGGTGTCATAGTGGTTAGAGATGTCCATCATCACACCAAGTTCAAAGAAACCCAATAAAGGGGGAGTGTTAAACATGTCATAGCTGATTGTTTGATATGCATTTTGTATATATGTAACAGATGTACGGAATTCACTCTCTTGCGTCCCTCGAGGTCTAGAGATACACGTCGCGGGCGTGAGACCGAGTTGGCCAACTGAGACTTTTGCTTTGCAATAAAACCCTAGCTTTGGGAATACAACCTCGTGTCTGGCGTCTCTATCATGTGGTGACCCGTCTAGTTTCCATAGACGTCAGGGTCCCCTAGGGGCCCCTTTCAAGATGGCGCCCGAGTAGGGACCCTCCCCCACTTGTTCCTTCGCGTAACGTTGTAATTGAGAAAGGCAGAGAACGGCGAGGACGGGACGATCGAGCCGGGATCAAGAGGTTTTCGGGGCGCCCTGTAAAAGTGATGAGAGACTCCTTTGCATATCTGCACACATCTGATCCCTGATCGACATGCCTGGCTAGAGAACAAGGAGGCGAGGGTCCCGAAACGAGGCGGAAGCCAAGAAACACAGACATGACGTCCTTTGGTGCGTCAGTATACAGACGACTTGATTTATCAGGTGAGTCATTCCCCGATTCAAAGCATCCTGATATTGGTTGAGAGTTGACTTTGCAAAATCAAACGCCCTAGGTAAGGTTGATTAACCAGGAGGAAGGTTGAAACATGCCTGGGGTATTGTCCACCCTAGCGGGGTTTTTCCGCTGTGGTAGACAATCTTTGGAAGATGGCCAAATTGTACCACCTGGGGGAACGCCGGCGTATGAGATGTATGTGAAGTATGGAGTGGGTGCGATAATATTCTGTGAGACTTGGCATTGGCAAACCAGAAAGCAACAAGACCATCAGTGGCCGATTAATGCTAGTTTTGAGATGGCGAGGATAGATAACTTGGAAAGGGTGTTGATAAGAAAGAAAGCACGTCCTGCAGCATTTGAGACTATTAAAGACTGGAGAAAGGAAGCAATGCTCCGATTTAAAAGCAGAGCAAAGCATGCGCGCAGCCATAAATCAAAAGGTGAGGTAGCGGAAGAAAAAGAAGAGGAGGAGTGGACTGAGAGTCTAAGAAGGGCAGGTAGGCGTAACCAGTTGAATATAGAAAAAATATACCTACAACGAGAATTACACATAGCAGATGAATTGATAGAAAATATATTGACCCATACAAAACAAGGCCCAAGATCAGAAGTAAGACCAGACACGTCAGTAGCTTTTGCCCAGACCCCGCCCGTAGCTCAAGCTCCCCCTCCGGTAGCTCAAGCCCTCCCACAGCCACAGACCGCACACGTAACACTTCCTATTAGCCACCAGGCCCACAACAGACACTCCCTGTTCCCATTGTCCCATCCCCACCTCCCGCCTTAGACACAGACTCGGTTCCGTCCGTTCCTCCCCGGGTTGAAGTTGAAACCGCGAGGGCAAGAGGCAGGACTGACCAACGGGAGCGCACAAGGGTAACCCGCAGCGCAATCAGCAAAGAAAGGAAGGTGGAATTGCAGCAACAGGAAGAGATGTATATAGACGGGAATGATGGGACGGCAACATTGGCTTCGATATATGACTTTCGTAGAAGCAATGAAAGACAGGTAGTGTTGGAATGCATGGGTGAATATTTGGTGGAGAAATGGAAACAGCTAATTGGGAAATTACCACTGCAGCGATTGTTAGATTTGAATGCATTAGCACGCTGTAGGGAGAGGGATGAAGAAGTGAGAGAACATGTGTATAGACTTTTTGAGCTTAGAGATGAATTAGATAATGATTATGTCAAAACATTTACTGCACCTGTCAAAGTGTTTACTACACCCGCGTACAGGAGTAGGGAAGTCGGGAGACCTGGGAAGGGGGAAAAGGGGTCGCATAAAAAACGGCAGCAGTTACCATCGCCGGGGCAGAAGGAGATGATGAATGAATTATCGTTGCTAAAACAGGTGGGGGCAGACTTGAAGGAATGTCTAATTAGAACACAGGTACTATTGCAGCAAGTAACAGGACATAATATAGGGTGAGGGAACGCACACAGAAGGAGTAGTTCGAATATGCATGGGGAAACAGTGGGGCCGAATCAGTGTGCATATTGTAAAGAGGAAGGACATTGGCGAGCGCAATGCCCGCATCTACAGAATAGAAATGGGTCAGGTCAGAGAGACATCATAGAGGACACCCAGAAGCGAATGGACCGAATAGGAATAGTATGCAGCAGCATCATAATAACGGAGGCAATCAAAACCAAGGCCAAAACCAAAATGCCCCAAACCAGAGTCAGGGACAGCAAAATCAACAATATGGAAATCAGAGTGGGGGAAATAGAGGGAAGAGTGGAAATGTTTTCGATGCACAGCCAAACACGTATTACAGTAATAGTAATGATTACACATCAGACGATGTGTTATTTCCCCAATAGGACAGCCCAGGACAGGGGTCGGAACCAGTGTCTATTCCCGTGAATCAGAGAGGACCCTATGTAGAAATGAGAGTCGGGAATGAGGAGCACTGCTTTCTTGTAGATACAGGAGCACAGAAGTGTTCAATAGACCATCACTTGGTTCCGAATATACCACTGTCAGGGCAAAAGAATATTTCCGTGGGGTTCGCAGGTACACCAGTCATAAACCCAGTGTCCCAACCAGTCCCAGTTACCATAGGACCATTTACCGAACATTGTCCTTTCCTTCTAACAGAACATTGTGGAGAAAATTTGTTGGGATTCAATTTGTTGAAAAAACTAGGTTCTGTTATACATTGCACGGCAGACTGAGTGTTTCTAACGATATGGCCACACGATGCCCCTGTGTCAGAATGCATGTTCGAAGCGTTACCAGGGGAACTAAGTAAAGCACCAACCTGTATATGGGCAATGCATGACAACGATGTGGGATGTTTAAAGATAGAGCCAGTAAAGATTATTTTAAAAGAAGGTGTTACCCTACCGCGAATACCCCAATACAAAATTTTGGTTGAAGGTGAGAAAGTATTGAAGAGTATTGTTACCGATTTGGTGAAATTAGGGGTAATCGAGGAAATCACAGGCAGTACATGCAACAGCCCGATTCTTCTGGTTTATAAAAAGGAGGTAATGAGGTACCATACCGTTTCATAATTGATCTACGCGCATTGAATAAGGTAGTAGATCCACAATTTCCTCTAGTGCCAGACGTCACTACAATATTGACAATGATACCTGTTTCAGCAGAATATTTTAGTGTAATAGATTTGAAAAACGCATTCTTTAGTATTCCAGTGGACAAGGACAGTAGATTTTTGTTCGCGTTCACATTAAGAGGACGATCATTTACATTTACGCGGATTCCGCAAGGTTATATGGAAAGTTCAAGTATTTACAGTAGAGCATTAAAAGAGCAGCTAGACATGATGGAATTACCCTTGGGTTGTGTACTTTTGGAATACATAGATGATTTATCACTAGCTGCAGACACAGAGGAGATTTGTAAAGAAAGCATTGTATTACTACTGTCACACCTAGTGGCACATGGCCATAAAGCTAGTTTGAAGAAATTTCAATATAATCGAAAGGAGGTGGCTTATTTGGGCTACCTACTTTCGAAAGGGGGGAGAAGACTAACGCCAGAACGCATAGAAAGTATTTCTTGTATGCCTATTCCAAAAACTCAAAAAGGAGTGAGAGCTGTAATAGGCATGGCCTCTTATTGTCGGCAATGGATTGGTAATTTTGCGTTAATTGTGAAACTATTAGTGAATTTAACTAGAAAAGATGTGGTTATGCCTTTGCAGTGGGATAAGGAATGTCAAAGAGCATTTGATGGATTGAAAACTGCATTATGCTCGGCTCCAGTTTTGGGTACGCCGAACTATGAGAACATTTTTAGACTATTTGTGTGTGAAGGTGAAGGATGTGCATTGGCGGTTTTGACACAAGAACAAGGTGGAAGAAATAGGCCGTGCGGCTATTTTTCATCTGCGCTGGACCCTGTAGCGCGCACTACCACGATGTTTGCGATCTGTCGCGGTGGCTGCTGCATCAGTGAAACAAACGGAATGGATGGTATTGGGGCACACTTTAATTCTGATGGTGCCACCTGCCATAGACGTTCTATTAAATAGGGCACAGACGCAACACCTCACCTCTGCTAGATTGACAAGATATGAGATTATCTTGTTCGCGCCCCATATCCAAATTATGAGGTGTAGCGCTTTGAATCCTGCAGAATTAATGCCACTAACCATAAAAGAAATTGGGGAGAATGAATCACCCCCCCACGATTGCTTAATGGTCACTGAGGAAGAAACCAAGGGGAGAGTTGATTTAAGTGATATTCCACAGAAGGAGCCGGATGGAGAGTTATTTTGTGACGGCTCATGTTTTACATTACCAGATGGCACGACAACTGCCGCATACGCTATCACTACCCTAGAGAGCGTTGAAGAAAGTGAAAGAATCCCCTACAACTCGGTACAAGCCGCAGAGATAATAGCATTGACCAGAGCCTGCGAGATTTCTGAAAATTTGAATGTGAATATCTATACTGATAGTTAGTATACTTTTGGAGTGGATCATAACTTTGGTCGACTCTGGGCTGAGAGAGGGTTTCTGACATCACATGGTGCCAGAATTCAACATGGCCCTTTGATTGTATGATTGCTGTCTGCACTCACGTTTCCAAAGCGCCTAGCAATAGTGAAATGCGAGGCACATAAAAAAGTAACATGCAAAATAGGAGAGGGAAACGCGTTTGCAGACAGAATTGTGAAACAAACTGCCACTGATTTGAATACCAAGATGATGATGGTTCAGACAGAGGAAGTACCCTGTATGATAGAAGATGGAGTTGCGACTGTCAAAGAAATGCAGGCCGAGGCTACGGCCGATGAAATACAGGGATGGGCAGAGGGATCTGCTGAGTTGGATTTGGAGGGTTGTTGGGTGGACAAGGGAACTAGAAACTGGATGTTGCCAAATTCATATGTGACTGCAATGGTCACAATGGCCCACAGCCCTACGCACATCTGTGCCAAGAAAATGATACAGCACCTTTCTACAGTATGGCAGAATGCAAACATAAAAAAGAATGCAGAGAGGTTGGTGCAGAACTGTATCACGTGTTTACAACACAATGTAGGAAAAGGAACAGTGACACCAACAGGCAGTTTTGGCCCGCCCTGCATGCCATTTGAGGTAGTTCATTTTGATTTCATAGAGATGGAGAGGTGCCAAAACTTAAAATACATCTTGGTGGTAATCTGTGCATTCAGTAAGTGGGTAGAGGCATATCCTTTGAAAGATTGCACAGCAATGAGTACGGCAAAAGTAATGTTGAAGGAGTATTTTTCCAGATTTGGCTTGCCCCGGGTCCTATGGTCTGATAATGGACCGCATTTTGTGGGTGCAGTGGTATTACAGATATGTGCTGGTCTCCAGATTGATAAGAGATTCCATAGTTCAAGGCATCCTTGTTCCGCCGGTCTTGTGGAGAGGCACAACAGGATTCTTAAATCAAAGATTAGCAAGATTTGTGCAGGAAGCAAGTTGAGTTGGGTGGATGCATTACCAATAGCACTATTATGCATGCGTACGTCTGTACAGGCTAAAACTGGGCTCTCCCCGTACGAAATCGTAATGGGGAGGCCGGTGAATGTTTGGTGCGCACCACAGCCAGAACAACTTAGTGAGGTAGAACATCCTGTGCTTAGAACTTATTGTGGCCTTTTAATGCAGAAATTGCGTTTGATTCATCAGCAGGTGCAGGAGGCATTACCAGTAAGGTACACTGGTCCGGGGCACGCGCTGGAGCCAGGAGACTGGGTGCTGCTAAAAAACTTTGAAAGAAAGTCATCCTTAGCACCCAGGTGGCGCGGGCCCCATAAAGTACTTTTGGCGACGCAAATGGCAATACGGGTGGATGGAAGGAAGTCGTGGATCCATGCCACCCATGCCAAAAAGATTCCAACTGCACTGAAAGTCTTGCCTGACACTGCTGACCGGAAAGAGACAGCGGTCCCAGAAACAAAAGAAACTGTTGCCAGTGAGCAGCCACCTAATCTGCCAAAACGAGAAGTGAAACTAGAAACAAAGCCTGAGACGATTGCCAAAAAGGGGGAAGGGCAAAGAGTGCCCCAACGTTGCCCAGCAGAATCGACATCACTGCTGACTGACGTGAAAACCGCCTTGCAGATACTAGCAAAACCAAATTGTGTACCCCTTTGGCGCCCACCAGCACTTGCCAGCACGCCAAAAAACGGATCTGCATCATTGGCGTGGCGCACACCAGCACCTGCAGTAGCGCCACAGGCTGACTTCAAGCCTGAATCTGAAAGTGCACCGGCACTGTTCACGGATCATACAATACCAGGAGCAAGGCGATACAACCTGCGGCCTCGGAAAACAAAGTGATCCGCATTCTTTTTTTTGGGGTTTATGTCAACCTCTGGTTCAGCTCATGGACGGAGAAGGAACCAGGGGTGTAGAGGAGAGAAGTGTGAGAATTGTGCAAATCGGACAATTCAAGACTCGCGGGTCCTCTGAGCAGTATAAGAAGGGACAAGTGATCTCGCCTAAAAACGAATAATCAAATCCAGGCTAAAAAGGACAGGCAAAACTGAACTGTGAGAATTCCATTGAACTTATAGACATCAGAGCAAGCGCGACGAAGAGAGATATCCACAACAAAGTGTGATAAGGAAGAAGAAGGACGACGAGAAACATGCCGGGACCGGTTCCAGCCTCCTCCTGCACCAGCACCGCTGAGAATGAGTCAGTTATAAAGACTATAAGTTTAAGAAAAACGCATGGTAAAACGAATTGTATGCTGGCAGAAACGATAACAATGTGCTTTATGAGCGTGGTAGCACCAATATCGACAGCCCTAATATTATGGTGGGTAGAAACAATACACCCATTAGAAATGTTTTTACCAATAATTAATATATCCACTACTGAAAGCCCGGTTCAGGTGATCACTTATACCCTACCCCCAATGGAATAAAAACACAGGGAAGGTTTTGGAAATAACACCTTACTGCTGATAATGAACATGACACATGCAATCCTGAAGAAAACAAACTGCTGGGTATGTGCCCATTTACCACAGCATGCCGGAAAAGGAATAGGGTGGTATGTGCAGCCATTACCGTTAAGTTCTGCATGTAGTGCATCTTTAGGTGCAATGTTCTATGGGAAGTGGAATAAGAGTAATACAGGTCAATTAGACAGAACCAACATGAATGAGTTTGAGGAGATAATAATGAAGCCTGTGGGTTGTTCCATTTTCCATAAAGCACAAGTAATAGCCCCAGAGCCCACGAGGAAAAGTACACGGAAGATAACACAACAAAATAGACGAGATAGATTGTCCCCGCAAGAAAAAACATTTGTAATGACGATTCGTGTAAGAACAGAAGGGGACAAAGATGCAATTCCCCCATTTTACACGGTGAATTATAGCCCAAGAACTGTCCCTTTTTGTCTAAAAAAGAAAGGCTCTTTTTCCGTCGGAACATACACTGCGTGCATGAATATAGTGGTATTGAAATGGGAAATAGAACCAGTATATTTGGGAGATCCAGTTTATTTTATATGTGGAGAGAAAGCATACCCTTGGTTACCCAGAAACTGGAGAGGTACATGTTACCTAGGGCTACTGTTCCCAGGGCTATTCCTCTTAGAAACAGCAGCCATGGCCAGATTATCCAGAACTAGAGTCAAAAGGACTGATAAAGGTGTTTTAATAGCAACTGATGTAGCAAAATCATTCATTCCATTCTTAGGGCAGATAGTGAACTCATATAATATAAGGCAACTGTCCAGAATCCTAAAAAATACAATAAACACAACAACAGATATACTATTTAACATGACGTTGGAAGAAAGAGGAATCAGGTTAATGACGCTGCAAAATAGAATGGCTCTCGATGTAATCCTGGTTGATCGTGGGGGAATTTGCAAAATAGTGAGATGAGCATGTTGCGTTTATGTCGATGACTATTCCCCCACGATCTTTGAAGCAATAAAGAAGGTTTGGGAAGACCCCTTCCCAGTATCTTAAGAGGTTTAGAAGCCACAAAAAGCATGATGGTACCCCTTGGGCTACCTGGGTGTGTGAAGGGTTGAAAAACTTAGAGGGGTGGATTAAGGGTTACAAAGTGAACACTTATGAAGGAATGAGAAATCTTGTAATGATGGAGTCAATTTATGATGCCTGCTCTCCTGAGCTCAGACAGCACTTGGCTGATTCACGGAAATTAGATCCCAGGAAGCTAGCTAAGGCTGCTGACTTGTGGGTTGCCAACAGGGCTACTCACAAGGATTCTGGGGTAACTCAGAAGAAGGATGAGGGAAGACAGCCTAAGAAAGACTCCAAAGAGAATTCTAATAATTCTAATTCCAAAGAGGGCCCCAAACCAAACCATAAGGTTAAGCCGCCTGGGAAACCACAGCAGAGTAGTATACCTTCTGGTGCTAAACCAGAAGGAGGTCAGAATAAGCCCCCATTCCAAAGGACCTTTGGGGCCTGTTATGTTTGTAAGGCTACTGACCATGTGAAAGGAGATCCCAGATGTAAGGGTAAACCTTCAGGGGTCCAGCTTGTCTCCTTAGCCTTCGCTCTAGAGGAGGAAGTCACTATGGCAAGTGGAAACTTTCTACTACTGGCTGATGAACCCACTGGAGTCTCAGCCAGTGTTTCTTTAGTCTCTCTGGGGTTGTGGGAGCAACAGAATTTAGATGTGTATAATTCTATCCCAGATAATACTAAAGAGTATTATAAGGACAGTGTCCACGTGAATGGTCAGGAGACTCCTGCGATCAGGGACACTGGGGCCAGCATAACTGTGGTGGATGAATCATTTTTCAAGGCAGAGGATGTTGCTAAGGCACCCAAATGCCTCACCAAGTTAGCTGGAGGGCCTGTGCAGATGTGTCCCCAGTTACCAGTTCTCATCCAGTGTAATGATATGGCTGTGAAGATACCTGTCAGTATACAATGTGAAGTGCCAGGAAGGGTTCTGTTGGGAAATGACCTGAAAGCTCTTGGAGTTGTGTCACATACCCCCAGACCTCCTAGTAAAAGGTTACAGGAGCTCACCAAACCTGCAAGAGAGAAAACCCTGCAAGGTTTATCTCAGGAGATGATGATAGAAATCACTCCTCTCCCACTGGAGCATCTTACTGCAGTAACTACCAGATCAGGAGCAAAGGGGCAACCCAAGACTCCTAGGAAAAAGCCTACAGCAAGCACTCCAGTGCTTCCAACCAGGACTTCCCCGAGGTTGTCCAGAGTTACACCTGTAACTCCCCCTCCAGCTGAGGCTGAGAGAGAGGTGCAACCATGTCTGGTTGAACTAGACTCTGAAGAAGAACTAGTAGGAGGCCCAGAACTTATTGGAGATCTGGACCCGGCTGACCATCCTGAGCTGCAGTCTTTACTGGCAGAAGGTGGACCCAGCAGGACAGCTTTTCGTAAGGGACAAAGAGAATGTCCAACTCTGGAGGGCCTTCGCCAACAGGCAGCTTCTCAGGCGGATGGGCAAGAGCCTGGGAAGTATAGGTTACACTCGGAAGATGGCCTCTTCTACAGTGACCCAACTGAATCTGAACCTGGAGCCTACCAACGCCTGGTAGTGCCCCAAGAGAACAGACAACAGTTCTTGCAACTAGCCCACGAGATTCCTTTGGCTGGTCACTTGAGTTTCAAGAAGACCAAGGAAAGGCTCTCCCTCTACTTTTATTGGCCAAAGATGGGGGCTGAAGTAGATAGATATTGTAGGAGCTGCCATACCTGCCAGACTTCTGGTAAGGTTGGTTCCAAGAATGTGGCACCTTTAGTGCCTCTCCCAGTTATGGGAGTTCCATTTGAGAGGGTAGGGATTGACATTGTTGGTCCCCTTGATCCCCCAACCTCCTCAGGCAACAGGTTTATCCTTGTTGTAGTAGACCATGCTACTAGGTACCCTGAGGCAATTCCTATGAGGACTGTTACAGCTCAGGCTGTGGCTAAGGCCCTCCTTGGTATCTTTACCAGGGTTGGGTTTCCTAAGGAGGTGATCTCTGACAGGGGTCAAATTTTATGTCCAACTACATGAAAGCCATGTGGAAAACCTGCGGAGTCACCTACAAGTTCTCAACCGCATACCACCTGCAAACCAACGGGATGGTAGAAAGGTTTAACAGAACTATGAAGAGCATGATAGGTGCTTTAGAAGAACCCCTTAAGAAGAAGTGGGACCTTCTACTGCCATGCCTTCTTTTTGCTTATAGAGAAGTCCCTCAGGAGGGAGTAGGTTATTCTCTCTTTGAACTTCTCTATGGCCATCCAGTCAGAGGCCCCTTAGCCCTGATTAAGCAGGGGTTGGAGAGTGCTCCTTCCCCCAAGCCAGTCAGAGTGACTGACTATGTGATAGGTCTCCGAAGGAGAATGTCACACATGATGGCAGAAGCAAGTGACAACTTGAAAGCTGGCCAAGCTCTGATCAAACATTGGCATGATCAGAAGGCTAACATGGTTGAGTTTACTCAAGACCAGCTAGTTCTCATTATGCTCCCAACAAGGCAGAGGGCCTTGCAAGACAAATGGATGGGACCCTTCAAGGTTGTGGGAAAACTTGGAGAGGTCAACTATCTGGTGGATCTGGGCAAACCCAGGCAAGCTCCCCGAGTCTTCCACACCAACCGCCTCAAAGCCTATGTCTCTAGACCAGAAGTAGGAGCGTTGTTTCTAGCTTCATCAGAAGAGGAGGAGGAGAGTGAAGCTCTACCTGACCTCCTGAGAGGCTTACCTTTGGACGAAAAGGTTGAAGGAGTTAATCTCTCTTCAGATCTGACCCCTGAGCAACAGGAGGAGTGCAAAACTATGTTAAATCAGTTTGCCCCCCTGTTCTCACTTTCACCAGGCTTGACCCCTTGGGGACAGCATGAGATACTCACTGGTGACTGTCTGCCAGTCAAAAGCAGAAGATATAGAATGTCAGAACATGTCAGAACCCACATCAAAGGTGAGGTCAAGAAGATGCTTGATCTCGGGGTAATAGAGCCCTCTACTAGTCCATGGTCTAGCCCAGTAGTGTTAGTACCAAAGGCAGGATCCAAAGAGTTGAGATTCTGTGTGGACTATAGAGCTCTTAATGCAGTCACCAAGACGGATGCCCACCCTTTGCCAAGGACAGATGAGTTGGTGGATAAACTTGGTGCAGCCAAGTACCTCAGCACTCTGGACCTTACGTCAGGCTATTGGCAAATAGCCCTGACAGACCATGCCAAGGAGAAAACTGCATTTTCTACCCCAGTTGGCCTCTACCAATTCAAGGTTATGCCTTTTGGACTGAAAAATGCACCTGCAACATTCCAAAGGATGGTGAACCAAGTTCTAGCTGGGATGGAGGACTTCTGCATGGCATACTTGTATGACATTCCAGTCTTCAGCCACTCCTGGGAGGAACATGTGACCCACTTAGGACATGTTTTGCAGGCTCTTGAGCAGGCCAATCTGACCATAAAGGCAAGCAAATGCCAAATTGGACAGAGTAAAGTGGTCTACCTTGGACATGAGGTTGGAGGTGGAGAAATAAGGCCTTTGCTCAGCAAGATTGAAGCTGTGCAAAATTGGACAACACCTACTACTCAGACCCAGGTGAGAGCCTTCTTAGGCCTCACTGGGTACTACAGGAATTTCATTGAGAACTATGGGACCATAGCCTCTCCTCTGAATGTAATCTCCTCTCCAAAATTCCCAAAGAAGGTCAAATGGAATGAGGAATGCAATCAGGCCTTTGAAAACCTGAAGAAAGCCCTTTGCCAAGCTCCAGTACTCAGAGCTCCTGACTACCACCAAACTTTCATTGTACAAACTGATGCTTCCAATGTAGGTATAGGTGCAGTTCTTAGCCAACTGGATGAGAAGGGTAGGGAACACCCCATTTGCTTCATCAGTAGGAAACTGAAGGATCCTGAAACAAGGTGGGCAACAATCGAAAGAGAATGCTTTGCTATTGTGTGGGCACTGAAGAAGTTTAGGCCATACTTGTATGGTTCTACTTTTGTCATTCAGACTGACCACCAACCCTTGAGATGGTTAATGCAAATGAAAGGGGAAAATCCAAAACTATTGAGATGGTCAATCTGCCTCCAAGGGTTTGATTTCACCATTGAGCACAGGTCAGGGTGTCACCATCAAAATGCTGATGGACTCTCTAGGAGGTATGTCATCGACTAGAGGTATGAGGTTCATCCAGGAGTGGATTAAATCCTCCTGTCCCTTAGTCTGGGGGGGGGGGGCGAGTGTTAGGGAGAATTCTCTGTTTAGGCTGAATTTCCTAACCTAGTGAGTCCCCCAGCAGCTTTGCTGGATTTTTGGGGTTATTTTTTTCTCCTGCCAAGAGTGAGACTCTTTTACCCTCACTCTTGGACATGATTTGAGTGTGTTTCCTTGATTAGAAATGTGTTTTATGGGCTATGGGGTCTTTTACTCCATAGGGCTTCATGTGTTTTGTAATGTGTGTTACATAGCACCCTCGGTGCAGTAACACAGGGGTGTCTTAGAGACCCCCCAATATAGACTCCATACCCTGGGACTGACTACTGTCTCCCAGGGCATGTAAAGTCACCATTGACTTTACTAGTCTTGAATTCTCAACGGAACCAGTACAAACCATCTTATTGTGGACTTACTGGTCGGGGCAATTCGATTGCCCCGGGGTCTGTTGTTCGAGGGGGCACGTCTCCGTCCCCCCTGATCGAGTTTTGGCTGGTGGCAGTGGATACTACTCGAAATATTCCACCGCGAATATTTCCCTATGGGATTTCCCATTGTTTTAGGCTAATACCTTTATTTATTTAATTACGGTAGCCTCGAACATACCGCCGGTTTATTTATTCATTATTAATTCTCCGGTTGGTAATTTTTGCCGAAACTCGGTTCTAAAATGGCGTAGGTGTTTTCTTCTGTGACCCTGACCCAACGTTAAGCCATTTGTTCCACTTTTGGCAGGCTTCTGCACAGAAGCCCACCAAAGTGGTGCCATTCTGTCTGGGTACCACAGGGGGTGTGGGAAGTGGTTTAGGCACCCTGGACTGAGTTGCCTTGCCAACTCATGTCGCACTCTGGTGTGATTGGCCCAAGTGGTGAGCCACCCCGCTCACCACTTAGCATGTTTGAGTGACAGCTAGGCTGTATGAATGGGGGTTTGCTGCATAAAAGCAGGGTCTTTGGGACTGGTTCTTCAGAAGTCGCCACAGGACCTAAGAATCCGACGAGGGAGCTGCTGAGCCGATCTGCAACGACGACACCTCCGGTGGAGCCCTGCTGAACCGACTCTTCACTCCCAACGACAGAGGAGATCTCCAGTCCGGAGAGTCTCCTTCCTTTGACTGGTGGGGATAACCAGTTTCTTCTCCTTTTTCGCTCCTGGGACCATCTCGTGTCCGCCCTACCTGTGCCCAGCACTTTTGGTAGCCGGAATACCACTTTTTACTACCACCGCGAAAAGAAGGGTTGTACCCTGTGGTGGGGTAAACTCCGCGGCTGGCCTCATCCCTGGTAGTGCAACGACCTCTATCTGTCCTCTTCGTCAAGACCAGTTCTTCCTCGAGATGACGCCGCGACTTGCACCCACTACCAGGAACGTCTGCCCCCGCTGGAGGATCCTTTCCACCTAAGGTACTGTGGTCCGCCTGGCTTCCCTTGCAACCGATTGTACGAGGTAGTTTTAGCCCTCGGCTCTCGATCCTGGTTAGTCTAGGGACACTCTAACTTATCTTTTCTAAAAGTTAACTGCTTACTTTGAGAACGCTTTGCAAGACCTTTGACTTTGTCTAACCCGTGTGATCTTGGACATGTTTTCGCCTACCTCTCTCTAAGAGCGGGCCCGGCCTATGGACTTTGGCCACCGTTAGACTCGACCTTTTCTTGCCTTGCATTTGCTTCCCTAAAGTCTGTGTGTTGTGCACTTTTCCTAAGTTCTGCCTTTTTCCCTCCCAATTTCGTTAACCTATCGGAGTGCCATCTTTCGTTAAGCGCTCACCTCTGTTTGGAAATAAGTGGTGTTAACCAAGACTTGTCTGATAGGGAATTTGCGGAGTACCTAATATAGTAACAGTGTTTTTGAAGTGATTTACAATTATAGTGCTGAAGTGTTTCTACAAGTGTGTCTTTTTAAATAAATAATTATATACCTTTTTGAAACCAAAAGCTCTTGTCCGTGTCTGCTTGTGCTATTGTGTCTGAATACCTATTGTGTATACTTTACATACTGCCTAACTCTTCTTGAGGGAAGTCTGACTGCTCAGCCACAGCTACCACAGTGAATCTGTGTGGTGCAGACTGCTACCAAGTGTGTTTACTGCCAACACCTGTAGTCTTAAATCTTTTTCAGTGGTCCCGAGGGAACTGCACAGGTTTTTGCCTAACATAGGCTACTACCGTAGATTTATCCCAGATTTCTCCTCGGTGGCAGCTCCACTAACTGACGCTTTAAGGAACAAAGGGTCTCCCGATTTGACCAAGAACACCGCTGCTTTGGAAGCTATTGACCTAAAGCAGAGGATCACCTCAAATCCAGTACTTCGGTGCCCCGACTTCCATAGCCAATTTTTTCTTCAGACAGACGTGTCGAATCAGGGGCTGGGAGCAGTTCTTTCACAGGAACAAGGGGGCGAACTTCAACCCGTCTATTTCGTGAGCAGGAAGCTCGTACCTCACGAGGAGGCCTATTCCACTATTGAGAAGGAGTGTTTGGCCATCAAATGGGCGGTAGAGACCCTCAGGTATTATCTCTTGGGTCGCTGCTTTACGTTGTATACCGACCATGCCCCCTTACAGTGGCTCGCAAGACATAAGGATACCAACCAGCGGGTGCTTAGATGGTTCCTGTCTCTACAACCGTTCGATTTCCTTACCTTACACAGACCTGCGGGTTTCCAGCTGGTGGCTGACTATCTGTCCCGGAATGCTCCCTTGCCCGATCGGCCAGGGTTTGTGATGGGGAGATGTGAGGTGGGACCCGGAGTGGAGGGGGTGCCGGGAGGGGTAGCGGGACGCCGCGGGATCGCGGCAATGGACCGCGAGACAGAAAACGCAGCCCCATCCGGCCCAGCCTTACCTGAACACGCCAGGGGTAACGCCGCGGCTTGCAGCCCGAGATCCGGGTTAGTGGCGGCGAGCCCGCGGGAAACACGAGCAGTCACGGAGAGCCGGCCCACACGGCCTGCCGAGCGTCCCTCCCCGCCAGGAAGGGAGAGAAGGGAGACACGGCTTGCTCGGCGGGGCAGTCCGCTCTGGAGCGGCCACATACACAATCACACATGGCGAGAGGGAGAGAATTCCAAAGGGGGGAGGGACTCACGGGATGGAGTTGCCTGGGAGCGGGACTCTCCTGGCAGGCAGCAGAATCAGGCACTTTGGGAAACCACGGCAGCCTTTAAAGGAGGCGGGACATGGCAATACCAGCCAATGAGAAGTCAGATTGACAGGGGAGCTTTCCATTGGGGGGGAAGCAAGTCACTCACATCATATAAAAGCCCGGGAACTAATCCAGCGTTTGTTGTTGATTTTCCTAGTCATACGAAGAGGACGAGGAGAGAAGGAACAACTGGTGGGCCTATCCGGACACCAAGGAGACTTAGGAGGGTTAAAGTCAAGTCCCTGGAAGGCTGCCTAAGAGTGGAGTAACTCTCAAGGAGTTCATGGACTATATTTTCTTTAGTTTAAAATCACAAGAATAAAGTATAATTTCAGCAACCCAAACCTGGTCCGGGTCTTGATTCTTACAGCCCCATGTCCCCCTCACCCCCAACCAAACACTATGCCCCATGTCCCCCTCACATCCAACCAAGCACTATGCCCCATGTCCCCCTCACACCCAACCAAACACTATGCCCTATGGCCCCCTCACCCCCAACCAATCACTATGCCCCATGTCCCCCTCACCCCCAGCCAAACATTATGCCCCAGGGCCCCCTTACCCCCAACCAAACACTATGCGCCATGTCCCCTTACCCCCAACCAAACATTATGCCCCATGTCCCTCACCCCCAACCAAACATTATGCCCCAGGGCCCCCTTACCCCCAACCAAACACTATGCCCCATGGCCCCCTCACCACCAACCAAACACTATGCCCCAGGGCCCCCTTACCCCCAACCAAACACTATGCCCCAGGGCCCCATTACCCCCAACCAAACACTATGCCCCCATGGCCCCCTAACCCCCAAACAATATGCCCCATGTCCCTCACCCCCAACCAAACACTATGTCCCAGGGCACCCTTACCCCCAACCAAACACTATGCCCCATGGCCCCCTCACCCCCAACCAAACAATATGCCCCATGGCACCTTCACCCCCAACCAAACACTATGCCCCAGGGCCCCCTCACCCCCAATCAAACACTATACCCCAGGGCCCCCTTACCCCCAACCAAACACTATGTCCCATGGCCCCCTCACCCCCAACCAAACACTATGCCCCATGGCCCCCTCACACCCACCCAAACACAATGCCCCATGGCCCCCTCACCCCCACCCAAACATTATGCTCCATGGCCCCCTCACCCACAACCAAACACTATGCCCCATGTCCCTCACCCCCAACCAAACACTATGCCCCATGGCACCCTCACCCCAACCAAACACTATGCCCCATGGCCCCCTCACCCCCAACCAAACACTATGCCCCATGGCACCCTCACCCCCAACCAAACACTATGCCCCAGGGCCCCCTTTCCCCCAACCAAACACTATGCCCCAGGGCCCCCTCATACCCAACCAAACACTAGGCCCATGGCCCCCTCACCCCCAACCAAACATTATGCCCCAGGGACCCCTTTCCCCCAACCAAACACTATGCCCCATGGCCCCCTCACCCCAACCAAACACTATGCCCCATGGCACCCTCACCCCCAACCAAACACTATGCCCCAGGGCCCCCTTACCCCCAACCAAACACTATGCCCCAGGGCCCCCTCACACCCAACCAAACACTAGGCCCATGGCCCCCTCACCCCCAACCAAACATTATGCCCCATGTCCCCCTCACCCCCAATCAAACACTATGCCCCATGGCCCCCTCACCCCCAACCAAACACTATGCCCCATGGCCCCCTCACCCGCTACCAAACACTATGCCCCATGGCCCCCTCACCCCCAACCAAACACTAAGCCCCATGGCACCCTCACCCCCAAGCAAACACTATGCCCCAGGGCCCCCTTACCCCCAACCAAACACTATGCCCCAGGGCCCCCTCACACCCAACCAAACTCTATGCCCTATGGCCCCCTCACCCCCAACCAATCACTATGCCCCATATCCCCCTCACCCCCAACCAAACATTATGCCCCAGTGCCCCCTCACCCCCAACCAAACACTATGCCCCAGGGCCCCATCACCCCCAACCAAACACTATGCCCCATGGCCCCCTCACCCCCAACCAAACACTATGCCCCATGGCCCCCTCACCCCCTACCAAACACTATGCCCCATGGCCCCCTCACCCCCAACCAAACACTATGCCCCATGGCACCCTCACCCCCAACCAAAGACTATGCCCCAGGGCCCCCTTACCCCCAACCAAACACTATGCCCCAGGGCCCCCTCACACCCAACCAAACACTATGCCCTATGGCCCCCTCACCCCCAACCAATCACTATGCCCCATGTCCCATTCACCCCCAACCAAACATTATGCCCCATCGCCCCCTCACCCCCAACGAAACACTATGCCCCAGGGCCCCCTCACACCCAACCAAACACTATGCCCCATAGCACCCTCACCCCCAACCAAACACTATGCCCCAGGGCCCCCTCACACCCAACCAAACACTATGCCCCATGGCACCCTCACCCCAACCAAACACTATGCCCTATGGCCCCCTCACCCCCAACCAATCACTATGCCCCATATTCCCCTCACCCCCAACCAAACATTATGCCCCATGGCCCCCTCACCCCCAACCAAACACTATGCCCCAGGGCCCCCTCACACCCAACCAAACACTATGCCCCAGGGTCACCTCACACCTAACCAAACACTGTGCCCCATGGCACCCTCACCCCCAACCAAACACTATGCCCCAGGGCCCCCTCACACCCAACCAAACACTATGCCCCATGGCACCCTCATCCCCAACCAAACATTATGCCCCATGGCGCCCTCACCCCCAACCAAACACTCTGCCCCAGGGCCCCCTCACACCCAACCAAACACTATGCCCCGTGGCACCCTCACCCCCAACCAAACACTATGCCCCAGGGCCCCCTCACACCCAACCAAACACTACGCCCCATGGCACCCTCACCCCCAACCAAACTCTATGCCCTATGGCCCCCTCACCCCCAACCAATCACTATGCCCCATGCCCCTCACCCCCAACCAAACACAATGCCCCATGTCCCTCACCCCCAACCAAACACTATGCCCCATGTCCCCCTCACACTCAAACAAACACTTTGCCCTATGGGCCCCTCACCCCCAACCAATCACTATGCCCCATGTCCCCCTCACCCCCAACCAAACATTATGCCCCATGGCCCCCTCACCCCCAACCAAACACTATGCCCCAGGGCCCCCTCACACCCAACCAAACACTATGCCCCATGGCACCCTCACACCCAACCAAACACTATGCCCCATGTCCCCCTCACCCCCAACCAAACACTATGCCCCATGTCCCTCACCCCAACCAAACATTATGCCCCATGGCACCCTCACCCCCAACCAAACACTATGCCCCAGAGCCCCCTTACCCCCAACCAAACACTATGCCCCATGGAACTCTCACCCCCAACCAAACACTATGCCCCAGGGCCCCCTCACACCCAACCAAACACTATGCCCTATGGCCCCCTCACCCCCAACCAAACACTATGCCCCAGGGCCCCCTCACACCCAACCAACACTATGCCCTATGGCCCCCTCACCCCCAACCAAACACTATGCCCCATGGCACCCTCACCCCCAACCAAACACTATGCTCCATGGCACCTTCACCCCCAACCAAACACTATGCCCCAGGGCCCCCTCACCCCCAACCAAACACTATGCCCCAGGGCCCCCTCACACCCAACCAAACACTATGCCCCATGGCCCCCTCACCCCCAACCAATCACTATGCCCCATGTCCCTCACCCCAACCAAACACAATGCCCCATGTCCCTCACCCCCAACCAAACACTATGCCCTATGGCCCCCTCACCCCAACCAATCACTATGCCTCATGTCCCTCACCCCCAACCAAACATTATGCCCCATGGCCCACTCACCCCCAACCAAACACTATGCCCCAGGGCCCCCTCACACCCAACCAAACACTATGCCCCATGGCACCCTCACCCCCAACCAAACACTATTGTAACGCTCACCTGATTCTCGCAGAGGCGCCGGTCTTGACTGGGCGACTACCGTATCTTCAAAGGTGATGTGTAGCACCCAGTTGGCTCTTTGGGCTGGACCTCTGTGCACTGTATGCCTGACGTGTAGAGTAAGATGTCTGCAGATAGAAAATATGGGGTTAATGAACTGGGGTTATTGGGGTGTCCCTATCTCTTTCCTCTTCTCCTCTCCTGTAGACCCCAAAGGTTAACGCTCTCACCTTAGGTAAGTGAATGCCGAGCTCTCCATCTGCCTCGGGGCACGGTGCTGTAGCCAGTTTCTTCACTGGATAGGTAGCGCAGGCCTCTTGACTTCAGAGGACTGCTGTCCGTCGTTTACTGCACGAACGGTAAGTTTCGAGTCATTCAAATGTCTTTTTAAAGTCTTTAATAATGATGTCTCTTGTTTTGCAGGGTTCCGGCGATGGCGGATGACGGGCTGAAGTGAGTTGAAGATGGAGCCCGTGTGATGAATAGAAGCGCCTGGAAGCACGTGAGTAAGCGCTTGTTGCCTGCTTCACAATGTGCTCTAACTGTCTTTTTATTTTGCAGGTACGAGTTCGGAGCGGCTGCAAGGTGCCGGAATACCCACTGGATTAGATGTGGAAAGGAGTAATGGCACGTGAGTATTAAAGTTCCCCAATGTCTTTAAACGCACCTTGTTTTGTCTTTCAGATGCGGATGCAGCGCCGAAGGCCTCCGGAGCGTGCGAAGAGTTGGTAAGCTTTTGTCTTTCAGATGCCGGAATGCAGTATGAAGACCTCCGGAGCGCACGAAGAGTAGGTAAGCCTTTGCCTTTCCGATGCCGGAATGCTAACCTGTTCTTTCTTGTCTTTATAGGTGTTGCTGAAGACTGGATTCAGGATGGTAAGCCTTTGCCTTTCAGATGCCGGAATGCTAACCTGTTCTTTCTTGTCTTTATAGGTGTTGCTGAAGACTGGATTCAGGATGGTAAGCCTTTTTCCTTAGGCCCAGGACTGGATGCAGAAGACACGATGAGCGTCCTGCTGCAGAGGGTGCAGAATAACGCAAAGCAAGATTCATCCACCGGGTGTGGTTTAAATAGCCTCCTGTAGTGCTTAGGTGTCTCCTTCCACAGCCACGCCTAAGTAAGAAAAGAGTTCCTGGTAAGAAAAGAGTTCCTGCCTTCCAGAAGAGTTCCAGTGTTCTAAATCTAGGGAGTGGCTCCAGCCCCACCCAACAGGAAAAGTAGTTCCAAACAGAAGAGGATCAGAGGCTCAACTGGCAGGCAAGTAAGCAGCATGGTCTGCTGCAGGTAAGTCCACCCAAGCATTATGAGCCCGGCGCTTCCAGCGCTGGGACTGGGCATATTTATGAGCCTGGTGCCACTGGCGCCAGGACTGGGTCCAAAAGGTCCCAATTGGGACTGGTTGGCACTCGGAACCTGGGTTATGGATCTGCTTCCTAGGGAGTTGGGAAAACCCTGACCTTTTGGAAGCAGAGATCATGACAGTACCCCCCCCTCAAGGCCCCTCCCAAACCGGGCTTCTCTGGGGGTTTTGGCTTGTCAGGAAATGTTCGGTGAAATCTTTTGATTAGGCGAGGAGCGTGGACATATTCAGCAGGTTCCCAGGATCTCTCTTGGGGGCCGTAGCCTTTCCAGTCAATTAGGTAGAATAGTTTAGATTTGGAGATCTTGGAGTCCAGAATGCTTTTGACTTCAAACTCGAGTTCTCCATCCACTAGGATAGGTTTTGGAGATTTGGTTAGTCGGGTTTGAGGTTGCACGGGTTTTAATAGAGAGACGTGGAAGACCGGATGTATCTTCATGTGCGGGGGCAAGTCCAACTTGACCGCTACTGGGTTTACTATGGTAGTGATGGAATAGGGACCAAGGTATCTTGGGTTGAATGTGCGTGGCCCTTTTAGAGATAGATATTTGGTGGATAACCAGACTTGATCCCCTACTTGATAGTGAGGGGCTTCCTTCCGATGTTGATCTGCTCCTTTCTTGTATTGTTCTTTAGCCCTTTGAAGGTGAGAAACAGCTTCCTTAAAGGCTTGGGTGATTGTAGAATGCAGGTAGTTTACTGCTGGTGTTTCAAGATCTTGGAGGGGATCCAACTCCGAGGTTCGAGGGTGACTGCCGTACAAAAGAAAAAACGGGGTTTTCCCAGTTCCCCAGTGGACAGAGTTATTGTAGGCATACTCGGCTATCCAAAGGATATCTTTCCAAGTTTTTTCAGTTTGTTGCAGCATGCAGCGTAAATACTGTTCCAGAGTTTGATTGGTCCTCTCGGTTTGTCCGTCGGTCTGAGGGTGGTGACTGGTCGATAGTCTCACATCAATTTGAGCCGACCGACAGCAACTTCGCCAAAAATGAGAAATAAATTGACTACCTCGATCCGAAATTAGAACCGAAGGAAAACTGTGCAGTCGGACGATGTTTTCGAGAAATTCTCGGGCCAGAGTTGCTGCTGTTGGCAAGCCTTTGAGCGGAATGAAATGCGCCATCTTGGAGAATAAGTCCACGATTACTAGAATCGTATTGTATCCGGAGCATGGAGGTAGATCGGTGATGAAGTCCATAGAAAGCGTATGCCAAGGGCGAGGTGGGATGTCAATAGGGCGTAAGAGGCCTGCTGGTCTTTCCTTTTGACTCTTGTTTTGGGCGCATACTCCACAGGACATTATAAAGTCTCTGATATCTTTTTTCCAAGACGGCCACCAGAAGTAGCGCTTGATCTTTTCTGAGGTCTTGGCTATACCGGGATGACCTTCCATTAAAGAGTCGTGATAACAAGAGATTACTTTTTTCTGTAAATCTGTGCTGGGTAGGTATAATCGTTCTTGGAAATACAATAAGTTGTCCTTTACTGCAAAGTCCTTTCCCTGCAGATGCCAATTCTGTATATCTGCTGGAGTTACAAGTTGCCTGGCTTTATCCTTAACTTCCTCTATGGATTCTGTGGCGATTACACCCAGAATTCTTTGTTCGGGAATGATTGGTACAGGTTTAGGGTTGATCAAGTGTTCTTCCACTCCCATCCGAGAAAGGGCATCGGCTTTACCGTTCTTTGTACCTGGTCGATAGGTAATTATGAAGTCAAACTCGGCAAAGAATAATGCCCAACGGAGTTGTCTAGAGGATTGGGCTTTTGCGGTTTTCAAATATTGCAGGTTTCGGTGATCCGTAATCACAGTAACAGTGTGTCGGGCCCCCAGCAGATAATGCCGCCAAGCCTTAAAGGCAGACTTGATAGCCAGAAGTTCCTTGTCAGTAATCGTGTAATTGACTTCAGGAGGCGAGAATTTGCGGGACCAAAATGCCACAGGATGCAACTGATTGGTTACCGGGTCCTTTTGTGATAGAACTGCCCCCATGGCAAGGCTTGAAGCATCAGTTTCCACGATGTAGGGGAGTTCGGGGCGAGGGTGTTTTAAGATTGGTGCAGAGATAAATTTAGTCTTCAAATCCTGGAAAGCTTGTTCCGCCTCGGTAGACCATTCAAAACGTTTGTTTTTCTTTAATAAGGCAGTGATGGGCTGGACTATTCGAGAGAACTCGGGGATAAACCTGCGGTAAAAGTTAGCGAAGCCTAACATGCTTTGCACACCTTTTACGGAGGATGGTGATGGCCATTTGAGAACTGCATCGACCTTCTTTGAATCCATACGCACCCCGCCAGGTGATAATATGAATCCCAAGAATTCAACTTCAGTCACGTTGAAAACACATTTTTCCAACTTAGCGAAAAGTTTGTGTTGACGCAATCTTTCGAGGACCATTTTCACGTGTTTCCGATGTTCAGATTCCGATGAAGAATAAACGAGGATGTCGTCAATGTAAACAACAACACATAGATCTATGAGCTCTCTGAGGACATCGTTCATAAAATATTGAAAGGCGGCCGGGGCATTGCAAAGTCCGAAGGGCATGACCTGATATTCAAATAGCCCATACTTGGTGCGGAAGGCCGTCTTCCATTCATCGCCCTCTTTTACTCGTACCAAGTGGTAAGCTCCTCTAAGATCCAGCTTTGTATATATGCATGCTTTTCTGACTTGGTCCAGGAGTTCAGGGATCAAAGGTAACGGATATCTATTCTTAACGGTGATCTGGTTCAGGGAGCGATAATCGATACAAGTTCTAAGGTCTCCTTCCTTTTTTGGAACGAAGAACAAAGCTGAAGAAGCAGGGGACTTGGAAGGACGAATAAACCCATTTGCCAGGTATTGATCCAGGTATTGTCGAAGGTGAAGGTTCTCAGGCTCGGTGAGGGCATAAATTCTACTACAAGGAGGAGTAGATCCAGGTATCAGGTCTATCTGGCAATCATAAGACCTATGAGGAGGTAGAGAGTTAGCCTGATCCTTCCGGAAAACATCTTGGTATTCTAGGTATTCGGGAGGTAACTGGGGAGTCTCTGAAGAAATTGCGGCCAGTGCAACACCAGGTGGAGGGTGACAAGTAGAGACACATTCTGGAAACTGGACCGTTCTTGCTCGCCAATCGATCAGAGGATTGTGTTTCTCTAACCAAGGTATTCCTAGAATAATCTGAAACTGAGGGGCCTTGATCACATCGAACACGATCTTCTCATGGTGTCCATCTTGACTTACTAGCGTCACTTCTTGAGTGGTATGCGTTACTGGCCTGGAGGCTATCTCCGTACCATCCACCGTAGTAATGACGTCCTTTACAGCCTTGGGACAAAGAGTTAGATTCATCCTCAAAACCATTTCATAATCCACATAATTGCCGATGGCACCGCTGTCGACGTAAGCTTCAATTGCATGTAATCGATCCGGATTATCCGGGCTAATGAGGACCATAGGTATCACGAAATGCGAGGTCACGGAACTGGTTTTTACGCTCGGCAAGAGGACCTCTATTCTTGTCGGGCGAGGTCGTTTCCCTGCTCAGAGTTTGTAACTTTGGTAACTGCAGCTCCTACTGCTTTCTTGGCAGGTTTCACCGGACAGTCTCGAAGAAAGTGCCCTGAGTTTCCGCAATATAGGCATAATTGCAACTGTTTCCTCCTTTCCCGCTCCCGTTGTGTTAGAGGACCTTTCAGACCCCCTATTTGCATGGATTCCCCGGAGTCTACTCCTTTGGAAGGAGTTGGCGGTTTGGAAAATACTCGAGCATCAAACTTGGAACGATCGGCCTTCCTGTTCTGCAGCCTGTGATCTATTTGAACGACCAAGTCTATGTAATCCGAACAGTCTTGTGGGGGATTCACTACTTGGGCTAAAACGTCTTTGAGATCTCCACGTAGACCTCCATAAAACAGCGTAATCCTTTTGTCCTCAGGCCATTGAGTTTCCACTATTAGTCTATTGAAAGATGCAATATAAGCCAAAAGGTCTTGATTACCCTGTCGCAACGAAAGAAGCTCATTGTCCAAGGCCTGTCCCTGTGAATGTCTTGCGAACAGTTTTTCCATACTAAGCTGAAAGGCTTGAAAATCATGGAGAACCGGATCATCTTGATGAACTAGAGGGATCGACCAGTCTGCCGCATTGCCACTAAGGTACGAAAGTACAAAAGCTACTTTAGCTTGATCAGTTGGAAAGGCTGCTGGCCGGCATAAGAAGTGCAACCGGCACTGATTGATAAATACTGCAAACCTCTTTGGGTCACCAGAAAATCGCTCGGGCGGAGCCAGAGGTACATTCCCAGGTAGGTTGATCTGCACTGGATTCATAGAGGATGTTGAAGGAAGATTTGCCCCTGATGCGGGTAACGGGGTCTGTCCGGCTTGTGACTGTAGCACTTGTCTAGCAAGATTGTCTGTTCTCTCCTTGGAAATAATTAGTTCCCTTCTTAGAGCATTCGTTTCCTGACGAGTTGCATGCACTTCTGCCCTTAGTTCCCCAAGTAACCGGGCTAGGGGGTGAGTATCCGAGGTTTCCATAGCGCCTGGGCGAGAGTTTTGCGGTAGGCTTTGCGTTCTGTAACGCTCACCTGATTCTCGCAGAGGCGCCGGTCTTGACTGGGCGACTACCGTATCTTCAAAGGTGATGTGTAGCACCCGGTTGGCTCTTTGGGCTGGACCTCTGTGCACTGTATGCCTGACGTGTAGAGTAAGATGTCTGCAGATAGAAAATATGGGGTTAATGAACTGGGGTTATTGGGGTGTCCCTATCTCTTTCCTCTTCTCCTCTCCTGTAGACACCAAAGGTTAACGCTCTCACCTTAGGTAAGTGAATGCCGAGCTCTCCATCTGCCTCGGGGCAGGGTGCTGTAGCCAGTTTCTTCACTGGATAGGTAGCGCAGGCCTCTTGACTTCAGAGGACTGCTGTCCGTCGTTTACTGCACGAACGGTAAGTTTCGAGTCATTCAAATGTCTTTTTAAAGTCTTTAATAATGATGTCTCTTGTTTTGCAGGGTTCCGGCGATGGCGGATGACGGGCTGAAGTGAGTTGAAGATGGAGCCCGTGTGATGAATAGAAGCGCCTGGAAGCACGTGAGTAAGCGCTTGTTGCCTGCTTCACGATGCGCTCTAACTGTCTTTTTATTTTGCAGGTACGAGTTCGGAGCGGCTGCAAGGTGCCGGAATACCCACTGGATTAGATGTGGAAAGGAGTAATGGCACGTGAGTATTAAAGTTCCCCAATGTCTTTAAACGCACCTTGTTTTGTCTTTCAGATGCGGATGCAGCGCCGAAGGCCTCCGGAGCGTGCGAAGAGTTGGTAAGCTTTTGTCTTTCAGATGCCGGAATGCAGTATGAAGACCTCCGGAGCGCACGAAGAGTAGGTAAGCCTTTGCCTTTCCGATGCCGGAATGCTAACCTGTTCTTTCTTGTCTTTATAGGTGTTGCTGAAGACTGGATTCAGGATGGTAAGCCTTTGCCTTTCAGATGCCGGAATGCTAACCTGTTCTTTCTTGTCTTTATAGGTGTTGCTGAAGACTGGATTCAGGATGGTAAGCCTTTTTCCTTAGGCCCAGGACTGGATGCAGAAGACACGATGAGCGTCCTGCTGCAGAGGGTGCAGAATAACGCAAAGCAAGATTCATCCACCGGGTGTGGTTTAAATAGCCTCCTGTAGTGCTTAGGTGTCTCCTTCCACAGCCACGCCTAAGTAAGAAAAGAGTTCCTGGTAAGAAAAGAGTTCCTGCCTTCCAGAAGAGTTCCAGTGTTCTAAATCTAGGGAGTGGCTCCAGCCCCACCCAACAGGAAAAGTAGTTCCAAACAGAAGAGGATCAGAGGCTCAACTGGCAGGCAAGTAAGCAGCATGGTCTGCTGCAGGTAAGTCCACCCAAGCATTATGAGCCCGGCGCTTCCAGCGCTGGGACTGGGCATATTTATGAGCCTGGTGCCACTGGCGCCAGGACTGGGTCCAAAAGGTCCCAATTGGGACTGGTTGGCACTCGGAACCTGGGTTATGGATCTGCTTCCTAGGGAGTTGGGAAAACCCTGAGCTTTTGGAAGCAGAGATCATGACAACTATGCCCCATGGCACCCTCACACCCAACCAAACACTATGCCCCATGTCCCCCTCACCCCCAACCAAACACTATGCCCCAGCCCCCCTCACACCCAACCAAACACTATGCCCTATGGCCCCCTCACCCCCAACCAAACACTATGCCCCATGACACCCTCACCCCCAACCAAACACTATGCCCCATGGCACCCTCACCCCCAACCAAACACTATGCCCCAGGGCCCCCTCATCCCCAACCAAACACTATGCCCCAGGGCCCCCTCACACCCAACCAAACACTATGCCCCATGGCACCCTCACCACCAACCAAACACTATGCCCCAGGGCCCCCTCACACCCAACAAAACACTATGCGCCATGGCACCCTCACCCCCAACCAAACACTATGCCCCAGGGCCCCCTCACACCCAACCAAGCACTATGCCCCATGGCACCCTCACCCCCAACCAAACACTATGCCCTATGGTCCCCCCACCCCCAAGCAATCACTATGCCCCATGTCCCCCTCACCCCCAACCAAACATTATGCCCCATGTCCCTCACCCCCAATCAAACACTATGCCCCAGGGCCCCCTTACCCCCAACCAAACATTATCCCCCATGTCCCTCACCCCCAATCAAACACTATGACCCAGGGCAGCCTCACCCCCAACCAAACACTATGCCCCAGGGCCCCCTCACACCCAACCAAACACTATCCCCCATGTCCCTCACCCCCAATCAAACACTATGACCCAGGGCAGCCTCACCCCCAACCAAACACTATGCCCCAGGGCCCCCTCACACCCAACCAAACACTATGCCCTATGGCCCCCTTACCCCCAACCAATCACTATGCCCCTTGTCCCTCACCCCCAACCAAACACAATGCCCCATGTCCCTCACCCCCAACCAAACACTATGCCCCATGTCCCCCTCACACCCAACCAATCACTATGCCCCATGTCCCCCTCACCCCCAACCAAACATTATGCCCCATGGCCCCCTCAACCCCAACCAAACACTATGCCCCAGGGCCCCCTCACACCCAACCAAACACTTTGCCCCATGGCACCCTCACCCCCAACCAAACACTATGCTCCATGTCCCCCTCACCCCCAACCAAACACTATGCCCCATGGCACCCTCACCCCCAACCAAAGACTATGCCCCAGGGCCACCTTACCCCCAACCAAACACTATGCCCCATGGCACCCTCACCCCCAACCAAACACTATGCCCCATGGCACACTCACCCCCAACCAAACACTATGCCCCAGGGCCCCCTCACCCCCAACCAAACACTATGCCCCAGGGCCCCCTCACCCCCAACCAAACACTATGCCCCATGGCACCCTAACCCCCAACCAAACACTATGCCCCAGGGCCCCCTCACACCCAACCAAACACTATGCCCCATGGCACCCTCACCCCCAACCAAACACTATGCCCTATGGCCCCCTCACCCCCAACCAATCACTATGCCCCATGTCCCCCTCAACCCCAACAAAACATTATGCCCCATGTCCCTCACCCCCAATCAAACACTATGCCCCAGGGCCCCCTTACCCCCAACCAAACAATATGCCCTATGGCCCCCTCACCCCCAACCAAACATTATGCCCCATGGCACCCTCACCCCCAACCAAACACTATGCCCCATGGCACCCTCACCCCCAACCAAACACTATTCCCCATGGAACCCTAACCCCCAACCAAATACTATGCCCCAGGGCCCCCTCACACCCAACCAAACACTATGCCCCATGGCACCCTCATAACCAAACATTATGCCCCATGTCCCTCACCCCCAATCAAACACTATGCCCCAGGGCCCCCTTACCCCCAACCAAACAATATGCCCCATGGCCCCCTCACCCCCAACCAAACATTATGCCCCAGGGCCCCCTCACCCCCAACCAAACACTATGCCCCAGGGCCGCCTCACCCCCAACCAAACACTATGCCCCAGGGCCCCCTCACACCCAACCAAACACTATGCCCCATGGCACCCTCACACCCAACCAAACACTATGCCCCAGGGCCCCCTCACACCCAACCAACCACTATGCCCCATGGCACCCTCACCCCCAACCAAACACTATGCCCTATGGCCCCCTCACCCCCAACCAATCACTATGCCCCAGGGCCCCCTCACACCCAACCAAACACTATGCCCCATGGCACCCTCACCCCCAACCAAACACTATGCCCTATGGCCCCCTCACCCCCAACCAATCACTATGCCCCATGTCCCCCTCACCCCGAACCAAACATTATGCCCCATGTCCCTCACCCCCAATCAAACACTATGCCCCAGGGCCCCCTTACCCCCAACCAAACAATATGCCCTATGGCCCCCTCACCCCCAACCAAACACTATGCCCCATGGCCTTCTCACCCCCAACCAATCACTATGCCCCATGTCAACCTCACCCCCAACCAAACATTATGCCCCATGTCCCTCACCCCCAATCAAACACTATGCCCCAGGGGCCCCTTACCCCCAAAAACAAACAATATGCCCCATGGCCCCCTCACCCCCAACCAAACACTATGCCCCAGGGCCCCCTCACCCCCAACCAAACACTATGCTCCAGGGCCCCCTCACACCCAACCAAACACTATGCCCCAGGGCCCCCTCACACCTAACCAAACACTGTGCCCCATGGCACCCTCACCCCCAACCAAACACTATGCCCCAGGGCCCCCTCACACCCAACCAAACACTATGCCCCATGGCACCCTCACCCCCAATCAAACACTATGCCCTATGGCCCCCTCACCCCCAACCAATCACTATGCCCCATGTCCCCCTCACCCCCAACCAAACATTATGCCCCATGTCCCTCACCCCCAATCAAACAAAATGCCCCAGGGCCCCCTTACCCTCAACCAAACAATATGCCCATGGCACCCTCACCCCCAACCAAACACTATGCCCATGGCCCCCTCACACCCAACCAAACACTATGCCCCATTGCACCATCACCCCCAACCAAACACTATGCCCCATGGCCCCCTCACCCCAAACAAACACTATGCCCCAGGGCCCCCTTACCCCCAACCAAACACTATGCCCGCGGCCCCCTCACACCCAACCAAACACTATGTCCTATGGCCCCTCACGCCCAACCAATCACGATGCCCCATGTCCCCCTCATCCCCAACCAAACACTATGCCCCAGGGCCCCCTCACACCCAACCAAACACTATGCCCCATGGCACCCTCACCCCCAACCAAACACTATGCCCCAGGGCCCCCTCACACCCAACCAAACACTATGCCCCATGGCACCCTCACCCCCAACCAAACTCTATGCCCTATGGCCCCCTCACCCCCAACCAATCACTATGCCCCATGTCCCTCACCCCCAACCAAACACAATGCCCCATGTCCCTCACCCCCAACCAAACACTATGCCCCATGTCCCCCTCACACTCAAACAAACACTTTGCCCTATGGGCCCCTCACCCCCAACCAATCACTTTGCCCCATGTCCCCCTCACTCCCAACCAAACATTATGCCCCATGGCCCCCTCACCCCCAACCAAACACTATGCCCCAGGGCCCCCTCACACCCAACCAAACACTATGCCCCATGGCACCCTCACCCCCAACCAAACACTATGCCCCATGTCCCCCTCACCCCCAACCAAACACTATGCCCCATGTCCCTCACCTGAACCAAACATTATGCCATATGGCACCCTCACCCCCAACCAAACACTATGCCCCAGGGCCCCCTTACCCCCAACCAAACACTATGCCACATGGCACCCTCGCCCCCAACCAAACACTATGCCCCATGGCACCCTCACCCCCAACCAAACACTATGCCCCAGGGCCCCCTCACACCCAACAAACACTATGCCCTATGGCCCCCTCACCCCCAACCAAACACTATGCCCCATGGCACCCTCACCACCAACCAAACACTATGCCCCATGGCACCCTCACCCCCAACCAAACACTATGCCCCAGGGCCCCCTCACCCCCAACCAAACACTATGCCCCAGGGCCCCCTCACACCCAACCAAACACTATGCCCCATGGCACCCTCACCCCCAACCAAACACTATGCCCCAGGGCCCCCTCACACCCAACCAAACACTATGCCCTATGGCCCCCTCACCCCCAACCAAACACTATGCCCCATGGAACCCTCACCCCCTACTAAACGCTATTCCCCATGGCACCCTCACCCCCAACCAAACACTATGCCCCAGGGCCCCCTCACCCCCAACCAAACACTATGCCCCAGGGCCCCCACACCCCCAACCAAACACTATGCCCCAGTGCCCCCTCAGACCCAACCAAACACTAGGCCCCATGGCACCCACACCCCCAACCAAACACTATGCCCCAGGGCCCCCTCACACCCAACCAAACACTATGCCCCATGGCACCCTCACCCCCAACCAAACACTATGCCCTATGGCCCCCTCACCCCCAACCAATCACTATGCCCCATGTCCCCCTCACCCCCAACCAAACATTATGCCCCATGTCCCTCACCCCTAATCAAACACTATGCCCCAGGGCCCCCTTACCCCCAACCAAACAATATGCCCTATGGCCCCCTCACCACCAACCAAACACTATGCCCCATGGCCCCCTCACCCCCAACCAATCACTATGCCCCATGTCCCCCTCACCCCCAACCAAACATTATGCCCCATGTCCCTCACCTCCAATCAAACACTATGCCACAGGGCCCCCTTACCCCCAACCAAACAATATGCCCCATGGCCCCCTCACCCCCAACCAAACACTCTGCCCTATGGCCCCCTCACCCCCAACCAATCACTATGCCCCATGTCCCTCACCCCAACCAAACACAATGCCCCATGTCCCTCACCCCCAACCAATCACTATGCCTCATGTCCCTCACCCCCAACCAAACATTATGCCCCATGGCCCCCTCACCCCCAACCAAACACTATGCCCCAGGGCCCCCTCACACCCAACCAAACACTATGCCCCATGGCACCCTCACCCCCAACCAAACACTATGCCCCATGTCCCCCTCACCCCCAACCAAACACTATGCCCCATGTCCCTCACCTGAACCAAACATTATGCCATATGGCACCCTCACCCCCAACCAAACACTATGCCCCAGGGCCCCCTTACCCCCAACCAAACACTATGCCACATGGCACCCTCGCCCCCAACCAAACACTATGCCCCATGGCACCCTCACCCCCAACCAAACACTATGCCCCAGGGCCCCCTCACACCCAACAAACACTATGCCCTATGGTCCCCTCACCCCCAACCAAACACTATGCCCCATGGCACCCTCGCCACCAACCAAACACTATGCCCCATGGCACCCTCACCCCCAACCAAACACTATGCCCCAGGGCCCCCTCACCCCCAACCAAACACTATGCCCCAGGGCCCCCTCACACCCAACCAAACACTATGCCCCATGGCACCCTCACCCCCAACCAAACACTATGCCCCAGGGCCCCCTCACACCCAACCAAACACTATGCCCTATGGCCCCCTCACCCCCAACCAAACACTATGCCCCATGGAACCCTCACCCCCTACTAAACGCTATTCCCCATGGCACCCTCACCCCCAACCAAACACTATGCCCCAGGGCCCCCTCACCCCCAACCAAACACTATGCCCCAGGGCCCCCACACCCCCAACCAAACACTATGCCCCAGTGCCCCCTCAGACCCAACCAAACACTAGGCCCCATGGCACCCACACCCCCAACCAAACACTATGCCCCAGGGCCCCCTCACACCCAACCAAACACTATGCCCCATGGCACCCTCACCCCCAACCAAACACTATGCCCTATGGCCCCCTCACCCCCAACCAATCACTATGCCCCATGTCCCCCTCACCCCCAACCAAACATTATGCCCCATGTCCCTCACCCCTAATCAAACACTATGCCCCAGGGCCCCCTTACCCCCAACCAAACAATATGCCCTATGGCCCCCTCACCACCAACCAAACACTATGCCCCATGGCCCCCTCACCCCCAACCAATCACTATGCCCCATGTCCCCCTCACCCCCAACCAAACATTATGCCCCATGTCCCTCACCTCCAATCAAACACTATGCCACAGGGCCCCCTTACCCCCAACCAAACAATATGCCCCATGGCCCCCTCACCCCCAACCAAACACTATGCCCCAGGGCCACCTCACACCCAACCAATCACTCTGCCCTATGGCCCCCTCACCCCCAACCAATCACTATGCCCCATGTCCCTCACCCCAACCAAACACAATGCCCCATGTCCCTCACCCCCAACCAATCACTATGCCTCATGTCCCTCACCCCCAACCAAACATTATGCCCCATGGCCCCCTCACCCCCAACCAAACACTATGCCCCAGGGCCCCCTCACACCCAACCAAACACTATGCCCCATGGCACCCTCACCCCAACCAAACCCTATTCCCCATGGCACCCTTACACCCAACCAAACACTATGCCCCATGTCCCCCTCACCCCCAACCAAACACTATGCCCCAGCCCCCCTCACACCCAACCAAACACTATGCTCTATGGCCCCCTCACCCCCAACCAAACACTATGCCCCATGACACCCTCACCCCCAACCAAACACTATGCCCCATGGCACCCTCACCCCCAACCAAACACTATGCCCCAGGGCCCCCTCATCCCCAACCAAACACTATGCCCCAGGGCCCCCTCACACCCAACCAAACACTATGCCCCATGGCACCCTCACCACCAACCAACAACTATGCCCCAGGGCCCCCTCACACCCAACCAAACACTATGCGCCATGGCACCCTCACCCCCAACCAAACACTATGCCCCAGGGCCCCCTTACACCCAACCAAATACTATGCCCCATGGCACCCTCACCCCCAACCAAACACTATGCCCTATGGCCCCCCCAACCCCAAGCAATCACTATGCCCCATGTCCCCCTCACCCCCAACCAAACATTATGCCCCATGTCCCTCACCCCCAATCAAACACTATGCCCCAGGGCCCCCTTACCCCCAACCAAACAATATGCCAACACTATGCCCCAGGGCCCCCTCACCCCCAACCAAACATTATGCCCCATGTCCCTCACCCCCAATCAAACACTATGCCCCAGGGCCGTCTCACCCCCAACCAAACACTATGCCCAAGGGCCTCCTCACACCCAACCAAACACTATGCCCTATGGCCCCCTTACCCCCAACCAATCACTATGCCCGATGTCCCTCACCCCCAACCAAACACAATGCCCCATGTCCCTCACCCCCAACCAAACACTATGCCCCATGTCCCCCTCACACCCAACCAATCACTATGCCCCATGTCCCCCTCACCCCCGACCAAACATTATGCCCCATGGCCCCCTCACCCCCAACCAAACACTATGCCCCAGGGCCCCCTCACACCCAACCAAACACTTTGCCCCATGGCACCCTCACCCCCAACCAAACACTATGCCCCATGTCCCCCTCACCCCCAACCAAACACTATGCCCCATGGCACCCTCACCCCCAACCAAAGACTATGCCCCAGGGCCCCCTTACCCCCAGCCAAACACTATGCCCCATGGCACCCTCACCCCCAACCAAACACTATGCCCCATGGCAAACTCACCCCCAACCAAACACTATGCCCCAGGGCCCCCTCACCCCCAACCAAACACTATGCCCCAGGGTCCCCTCACCCCCAACCAAACACTATGCCCCATGGCACCCTAACCCCCAACCAAACACTATGCCCCAGGGCCCCCTCACACCCAACCAAACACTATGCCCCATGGCACCCTCACCCCCAACCAAACACTATGCCCTATGGCCCCCTCACCCCCAACCAATCACTATGCCCCATGTCCCCCTCAACCCCAACAAAACATTATGCCCCATGTCCCTCACCCCCAATCAAACACTATGCCCCAGGGCCCCCTTACCCCCAACCAAACAATATGCCCTATGGCCCCCTCACCCCCAACCAAACATTATGCCCCATGGCACCCTCACCCCCAACCAAACACTATGCCCCATGGCACCCTCACCCCCAACCAAACACTATTCCCCATGGAACCCTCACCCCCAACCAAACACTATGCCCCATGTCCCCCTCACACTCAAACAAACACTTTGCCCTATGGGCCCCTCACCCCCAACCAATCACTTTGCCCCATGTCCCCCTCACTCCCAACCAAACATTATGCCCCATGGCCCCCTCACCCCCAACCAAACACTATGCCCCAGGGCCCCCTCACACCCAACCAAACACTATGCCCCATGGCACCCTCACCCCCAACCAAACACTATGCCCCATGTCAACCCTCACCCCCAACCAAACACTATGCCCCATGTCCCTCACCTGAACCAAACATTATGCCATATGGCACCCTCACCCCCAACCAAACACTATGCCCCAGGGCCCTCTTACCCCCAACCAAACACTATGCCACATGGCACCCTCGCCCCCAACCAAACACTATGCCCCATGGCACCCTCACCCCCAACCAAACACTATGCCCCAGGGCCCCCTCACACCCAACAAACACTATGCCCTATGGCCCCCTCACCCCCAACCAAACACTATGCCCCATGGCACCCTCGCCACCAACCAAACACTATGCCCCATGGCACCCTCACCCCCAACCAAACACTATGCCCCAGGGCCCCCTCACCCCCAACAAAACACTATGCCCCAGGGCCCCCTCACACCCAACCAAACACTATGCCCCATGGCACCCTCACCCCCAACCAAACACTATGCCCCAGGGCCCCCTCACACCCAACCAAACACTATGCCCTATGGCCCCCTCACCCCCAACCAAACACTATGCCCCATGGAATCCTCACCCCCTACTAAACGCTATTCCCCATGGCACCCTCACCCCCAACCAAACACTATGCCCCAGGGCCCCCTCACCCCCAACCAAACACTATGCCCCAGGGCCCCCACACCCCCAAACAAACACTATGCCCCAGTCTCCCTCAGACCCAAGCAAACACTAGGCCCCATGGCACCCACACCCCCAACCAAACACTATGCCCCAGGGCCCCCTCACACCCAACCAAACACTATGCCCCATGGCACCCTCACCCCCAACCAAACACTATGCCCTATGGCCCCCTCACCCCCAACCAATCACTATGCCCCATGTCCCCCTCACCCCCAACCAAACATTATGCCCCATGTCCCTCACCCCTAATCAAACACTATGCCCCAGGGCCCCCTTACCCCCAACCAAACAATATGCCCTATGGCCCCCTCACCACCAACCAAACACTATGCCCCATGGCCCCCTCACCCCCAACCAATCACTATGCCCCATGTCCCCCTCACCCCCAACCAAACATTATGCCCCATGTCCCTCACCTCCAATCAAACACTATGCCACAGGGCCCCCTTACCCCCAACCAAACAATATGCCCCATGGCCCCCTCACCCCCAACCAAACACTATGCCCCAGGGCCACCTCACACCCAACCAATCACTCTGCCCTATGGCCCCCTCACCCCAACCAATCACTATGCCCCATGTCCCTCACCCCAACCAAACACAATGCCCCATGTCCCTCACCCCCAACCAAACACTATGCCCTATGGCCCCCTCACCCCCAACCAATCACTATGCCTCATGTCCCTCACCCCCAACCAAACATTATGCCCCATGGCCCCCTCACCCCCAACCAAACACTATGCCCCAGGGCCCCCTCACACCCAACCAAACACTATGCCCCATGGCACCCTCACCCCAACCAAACCCTATTCCCCATGGCACCCTTACACCCAACCAAACACTATGCCCCATGTCCCCCTCACCCCCAACCAAACACTATGCCCCAGCCCCCCTCACACCCAACCAAACAATATGCTCTATGGCCCCCTCACCCCCAACCAAACACTATGCCCCATGACACGCTCACCCCCAACCAAACACTATGCCCCATGGCACCCTCACCCCCAACCAAACACTATGCCCCAGCGCCCCCTCATCCCCAACCAAACACTATGCCCCAGGGCCCCCTCACACCCAACCAAACACTATGCCCCATGGCACCCTCACCACCAACCAAACACTATGCCCCAGGGCCCCCTCACACCCAACCAAACACTATGCGCCATGGCACCCTCACCCCCAACCAAACACTATGCCCCAGGGCCCCCTCACACCCAACCAAATACTATGCCCCATGGCACCCTCACCACCAACCTAACACTATGCCCTATGGCCCCCCCAACCCGAAGCAATCACTATGCCCCATGTCCCCCTCACCCCGAACCAAACATTATGCCCCATGTCCCTCACCCCCAATCAAACACTATGCCCCAGGGCCTCATTACCCCCAACCAAACAATATGCCAACACTATGCCCCAGGGCCCCCTCACCCCCAACCGAACATTATGCCCCATGTCCCTCACCCCCAATCAAACACTATGCCCCAGGGCCGTCTCACCCCCAACCAAACACTATGCCCCAGGGCCTCCTCACACCCAACCAAACACTATGCCCTATGGCCCCCTTACCCCCAACCAATCACTATGCCCCATGTCCCTCACCCCCAACCAAACACAATGCCCCATGTCCCTCACCCCCAACCAAACACTATGCCCCATGTCCCCCTCACACCCAACCAATCACTATGCCCCATGTCCCCCTCACCCCCGACCAAACATTATGCCCCATGGCCCCCTCACCCCCAACCAAACACTATGCCCCAGGGCCCCCTCACACCCAACCAAACACTTTGCCCCATGGCACCCTCACCCCCAACCAAACACTATGCCCCATGTCCCCCTCACCCCCAACCAAACACTATGCCCCATGGCACCCTCACCCCCAACCAAAGACTATGCCCCAGGGCCCCCTTACCCCCAACCAAACACTATGCCCCATGGCACCCTCACCCCCAACCAAACACTATGCCCCATGGCAAACTCACCCCCAACCAAACACTATGCCCCAGGGCCCCCTCACCCCCAACCAAACACTATGCCCCAGGGTCCCCTCACCCCCAATCAAACACTATGCCCCATGGCACCCTAACCCCCAACCAAACACTATGCCCCAGGGCCCCCTCACACCCAACCAAACACTATGCCCCATGGCACCCTCACCCCCAACCAAACACTATGCCCTATGGCCCCCTCACCCCCAACCAATCACTATGCCCCATGTCCCCCTCAACCCCAACAAAACATTATGCCCCATGTCCCTCACCCCCAATCAAACACTATGCCCCAGGGCCCCCTTACCCCCAACCAAACAATATGCCCTATGGCCCCCGCACCCCCAACCAAACATTATGCCCCATGGCACCCTCACCCCCAACCAAACACTATGCCCCATGGCACCCTCACCCCCAACCAAACACTATTCCCCATGGAACCCTCACCCCCAACCAAACACTATGCCCCAGGGCCCCCTGAAACCCAACCAAACACTATGCCCCATGGCACCCTCATAACCAAACATTATGCCCCATGTCCCTCACCCCCAATCAAACACTATGCCCCAGGGCCCCCTTACCCCCAACCAAACAATATGCCCCATGGCCCCCTCACCCCCAACCAAACATTATGCCCCAGGGCCCCCTCACCCCCAACCAAACACTATGCCCCAGGGCTGCCTCACCCCCAACCAAACACTATGCCCCAGGGCCCCCTCACACCCAACCAAACACTATGCCCCATGGCACCCTCAGACCCAACCAAACACTATGCCCCAGGGCCCCCTCACACCCAACCAACCACTATGCCCCATGGCACCCTCACCCCCAACCAAACACTATGCCCTATGGCCCCCTCACCCCAACCAATCACTATGCCCCAGGGCCCCCTCACACCCAACCAAACACTATGCCCCATGGCACCCTCACCCCCAACCAAACACTATGCCCTATGGCCCCCTCACCCCCAACCAATCACTATGCCCCATGTCCCCCTCACCCCGAACCAAACATTATGCCCCATGTCCCTCACCCCCAATCAAACACTATGCCCCAGGGCCCTCTTACCCCCAACCAAACAATATGCCCTATGGCCCCCTCACCCCCAACCAAACACTATGCCCCATGGCCCTCTCACCCCCAACCAATCACTATGCCCCATGTCAACCTCACCCCCAACCAAACATTATGCCCCATGTCCCTCACTCCCAATCAAACACTATGCCCCAGGGGCCCCTTACCCCCAACCAAACAATATGCCCCATGGCCCCCTGACCCCCAACCAAACACTATGCCCCAGGGCCCCTCACCCCCAACCAAACACTATGCCCCAGGGCCCCCTCACACCCAACCAAACACTATGCCCCAGGGCCCCCTCACACCTAACCAAACACTGTGCCCCATGGCACCCTCACCCCCAACCAAACACTATGCCCCAGGGCCCCCTCACACCCAACCAAACACTATGCCCCATGGCACCCTCACCCCCAATCAAACACTATGCCCTATGGCCCACTCACCCCCAACCAATCACTATGCCCCATGTCCCCCTCACCCCCAACCAAACATTATGCCCCATGTCCCTCACCCCCAATCAAACAAAATGCCCCAGGGCCCCCTTAACCCCAACCAAACAATATGCCCCATGGCACCCTCACCCCCAACCAAACACTATGCCCATGGCCCCCTCACAGCCAACCAAACACTATGCCCCATTGTACCCTCACCCCCAACCAAACACTATGCCCCATGGCCCCCTCACACCAAACAAACACTATGCCCCAGGGCCCCCTTACCCCCAACCAAACACTATGCCCGTGGCCCCCTCACACCCAACCAAACACTATGTCCTATGGCCCCTCACGCCCAACCAATCACGATGCCCCATGTCCCCCTCATCCCCAACCAAACACTATGCCCCAGGGCCCCCTCACACCCAACCAAACACTATGCCCCATAGCACCCTCACCCCCAACCAAACACTATGCCCCAGGGCCCCCTCACACACAACCAAACACTATGCCCCATGGCACCCTCACCCCCAACCAAACTCTATGCCCTATGGCCCCCTCACCCCCAACCAATCACTATGCCCCATGTCCCTCACCCCCAACCAAACACAATGCCCCATGTCCCTCACCCCCAACCAAACATTATGCCCCATGGCCCCCTCACCCCCAACCAAACACTATGCCCCAGGGCCCCCTCACATCCAACCAAACACTATGCCCCATGGCACCCTCACCTCCAACCAAACACTATGCCCCATGTCCCCCTCACCCCCAACCAAACACTATGCCCCATGTCCCTCACCTGAACCAAACATTATGCCCCATGGCACCCTCACCCCCAACCAAACACTATGCCCCAGGGCCCCTTTACCCCCAACTAAACACTATGCCACATGGCACCCTCGCCCCCAACCAAACACTATGCCCCATGGCACCCTCACCCCCAACCAAACACTATGCCCCAGGGCCCCCTCATACCCAACAAACACTATGCCCTATGGCCCCCTCACCCCCAACCAAACACTATGCCCCATGGCACCCTCACCCCCAACCAAACACTATGCCCCATGGCACCCTCACCCCCAACCAAACACTATGCCCCAGGGCCCCCTCACCCCCAACCAAACACTATGCCCCAGGGCCCCCTCACACCCAACCAAACACTATGCCCCATGGCACCCTCACCCCCAACCAAACACTATGCCCCAGGGCCCCCTCACACCCAACCAAACACTATGCCCTATGGCCCCCTCACCCCCAACCAAAAACTAAGCCCCATGGAACCCTCACCCCCTACTAAACGCTATTCCCCATGGCACCCTCACCCCCAACCAAACACTATGCCCCAGGGTCCCCTCACCCCCAACCAAACACTATGCCCCAGTGCCCCCTCAGACCCAACCAAACACTATGCCCCATGGCACCCTCACCCCCAACCAAACACTATGCCCCAGGGCCCCCTCACACCCAGCCAAACACTATGCCCTATGGCCCCCTCACCCCCAACCAAACACTATGCCCTATGGCCCCCTCACCCCCAACCAATCACTATGCCCCATGTCCCCCTCACCCCCAACCAAACATTATGCCCCATGTCCCTCACCCCTAATCAAACACTATACCCCAGGGCCCCCTTACCCCCAACCAAACAATATGCCCTATGGCCCCCTCACCCCCAACCAAACACTATGCCCCATGGCCCCCTCACCCCCAACCAATCACTATGCCCCATGTCCCCCTCACCCCCAACCAAACATTATGCCCCATGCCCCTCACCTCCAATCAAACACTATGCCCCAGGGCCCCCTTACCCCCAACCAAACAATATGCCCCATGGCCCCCTCACCCCCAACCAAACACTATGCCCGAGGGCCACCTCACACCCAACCAATCACTCTGCCCTATGGCCCCCTCACCCCCAACCAATCACTATGCCCCATGTCCCTCACCCCAACCAAACACAATGCCCCATGTCCCTCACCCCCAACCAAACACTATGCCCTATGGCCCCTTCACCCCCAACCAATCACTATGCCTCATGTCCCTCACCCCCAACCAAACATTATGCCCCATGGCCCCCTCACCCCCAACCAAACACTATGCCCCAGGGCCCCCTCACACCTAACCAAACACTATGCCCCATGGCACCCTCACCCCAACCAAACCCTATGCCCCATGGCACCCTTACACCCAACCAAACACTATGCCCCATGTCCCCCTCACCCCCAACCAAACACTATGCCCCAGCCCCCCTCACACCCAACCAAACACTATGCCCTATGGCCCCCTCACCCCCAACCAAACACTATGCCCCATGGCACCCTCACCCCCAACCAAACACTATGCACCATGGCACCCTCACCCCCAACCAAACACTATGCCCCAGTGCCCCCTCAGACCCAACCAAACACTATGCCCCATGGCACCCTCACCCCCAACCAAACACTATGCCCCAGGGCCCCCTCACACCCAGCCAAACACTATGCCCTATGGCCCCCTCACCCCCAACCAAACACTATGCCCTATGGCCCCCTCACCCCCAACCAATCACTATGCCCCATGTCCCCCTCACCCCCAACCAAACATTATGCCCCATGTCCCTCACCCCTAATCAAACACTATACCCCAGGGCCCCCTTACCCCCAACCAAACAATATGCCCTATGGCCCCCTCACCCCCAACCAAACACTATGCCCCATGGCCCCCTCACCCCCAACCAATCACTATGCCCCATGTCCCCCTCACCCCCAACCAAACATTATGCCCCATGCCCCTCACCTCCAATCAAACACTATGCCCCAGGGCCCCCTTACCCCCAACCAAACAATATGCCCCATGGCCCCCTCACCCCCAACCAAACACTATGCCCAAGGGCCACCTCACACCCAACCAATCACTCTGCCCTATGGCCCCCTCACCCCCAACCAATCACTATGCCCCATGTCCCTCACCCCAACCAAACACAATGCCCCATGTCCCTCACCCCCAACCAAACACTATGCCCTATGGCCCCTTCACCCCCAACCAATCACTATGCCTCATGTCCCTCACCCCCAACCAAACATTATGCCCCATGGCCCCCTCACCCCCAACCAAACACTATGCCCCAGGGCCCCCTCACACCTAACCAAACACTATGCCCCATGGCACCCTCACCCCAACCAAACCCTATGCCCCATGGCACCCTTACACCCAACCAAACACTATGCCCCATGTCCCCCTCACCCCCAACCAAACACTATGCCCCAGCCCCCCTCACACCCAACCAAACACTATGCCCTATGGCCCCCTCACCCCCAACCAAACACTATGCCCCATGGCACCCTCACCCCCAACCAAACACTATGCACCATGGCACCCTCACCCCCAACCAAACACTATGCCCCAGGGCCCCCTCATCCCCAACCAAACACTATGCCCCAGGGCCCCCTCACTCCCAACCAAACACTATGCCCCATGGCACCCTCACCACCAACCAAACACTATGCCCCAGGGCCCCCTCACACCCAACCAAACACTATGCCCCAGGGCCCCCTCACACCCAACCAAACACAATGCCCCATGGCACCCTCACCTCCAACCAAACACTATGCCCCAGAGCCCCCTCACACCCAACCAAACACTATGCCCCATGGCACCCTCACCCCCAACCAAACACTATGCCCTATGGTCCCCCCACCCCCAACCAATCACTATGCCCCATGTCCCCCTCACCCCCAACCAAACATTATGCCCCATGTCCCTCACCCACAATCAAACACTATGCCCCAGGGCCCCTTACCCCCAACCAAACAATATGCCAACACTATGCCCCAGGGCCCCCTCACACCCAACCAAACACTATGCCCCAGGGCCCCCTCACACCCAACCAAACATTATGCCCAATGGCCCCCTCACCCCCAACCAAACACTATGCCCCAGGGCCCCCTCACACCCAACCAAACACTATGCCCCATGGCACCCTCACCCCCAACCAAACACAATGCCCCAGGGCCCCCTCACACCCAACCAAACACTATGCCCCTTGGCACCCTCACCCCCAACCAAACACTATGCCCTATGGCCCCTTCAGCCCCAACCAATCACTATGCCCCATGTCCCTCACCCCAACCAAACACAATGCCCCATGTCCCCCACCTCCAACCAAACACTATGCCCCATGTCCCCCTCACACCCAACCAATCACTATGCCCCATGTCCCCCTCACCCCCAACCAAACATTATGCCCCATGGCCCCCTCACCCCCAACCAAACACTATGCCCCAGGGCCCCCTCACACCCAACCAAACACTATGACCCATGGCACCCTCACCCCCAACCAAACACTATGCCCCATGTCCCCCTCACCCCAACCAAACACTATGCCCCATGGCACCCTCACCCCCAACCAAAGACTATGCCCCGGGGCCCCCTTTACCCCAAACCAAACACTATGCCCCATGGCACAATCACCCCCAACCAAACACTATGCCCCATGGCACCCTCACCCCCAACCAAACACTATGCCCCAGGGCCCCCTCACACCCAACCAAACACTATGCCCCAGGGCCCCCTCACCCCCAACCAAACACTATGCCCCATTGAACCCTCACCCCCAACCAAACACTATGCCCCAGGGCTCCCTCACACCCAACCAAACACTATGCCCCATGGCACCCTCAACCCCAACCAAACACTATGCCCTATGGCCCCCTCACCCCCAACCAATCACTATGCCCCATGTCCCCCTCAACCCCAACAAAACATTATGCCCCATGTCCCTCACCCCCAATCAAACACTATGCCCCAGGGCCCCCTTTCCCCCAACCAAACAATATGCCCTATGGCCCCCTCACCCCCAACCAAACACTATGCACCATGGCCCTCTCACCCCCAACCAATCACTATGCCCCATGTCCCCCTCACCCCCAACCAAACATTATGCCCGTTGTCCCTCACCCCCAATCAAACACTATGCCCCAGGGCCCCCTTACTCCCAACAAACAATATGCCCCATGGCCCCCTCACCCCCAACCAAACACTATGCCCCAGGGCCCCCTCACACCCAACCAAACACTATTCCCCATGGAACCCTCACCCCCAACCAAACACTATGCCCCAGGGCCCCCTCACACCCAACCAAACACTATGCCCCATGGCACCCTCATAACCAAACATTATGCCCCATGTCCCTCACCCCCAATCAAACACTATGCCCCAGGGCCCCCTTACCCCCAACCAAACAATATGCCCCATGGCCCCCTCACCCCCAACCAAACACTATGCCCCAGGGCCCCCTCACCCCAACCAAACACTATGCCCCAGGGCCGCCTCACCCCCAACCAAACAATATGCCCCAGGGCCCCCTCACACCCAACCAAACACTATGCCCCATGGCACCCTCACACCCAACCAAACACTATGCCCCAGGGCCCCCTCACCCCCAACCAAACACTATGCCCCATGGAACCCTCACCCCCAACCAAACACTATGCCCCAGGGCCCCCTCACACCCAACCAAACACTATGCTCCATGGCACCCTCACCCCCAACCAAACACTATGCCCTATGGCCCCCTCACCCCCAACCAATCACTATGCCCCATGTCCCCCTCAACCCCAACAAAACATTATGCCCCATGTCCCTCACCCCCAATCAAACACTATGCCCCAGGGCCCCCTTACCCCCAACAAAACAATATGCCCTATGGCTCCCTCACCCCCAACCAAACACTATGCACCATGGCCCTCTCACCCCCAACCAATCACTATGCCCCATGTCCCCCTCACCCCCAACCAAACATTATGCCCCATGTCCCTCACCCCCAATCAAACACTATGCCCCAGGGCCTGCTTACTCCCAACAAACAATATGCCCCTTGGCCCGCTCGCCCCCAACCAAACACTATGCCCCAGGGCCCCCTCACACCCAACCAAACACTATTCCCCATGGAACCCTCACCCCCAACCAAACACTATGCCCCAGGGCCCCCTCACACCCAATCAAACACTATGCCCCATGGCACCCTCATAACCAAACATTATGCCCCATGTCCCTCACCCCCAATCAAACACTATGCCCCAGGGCCCCCTTACCCCCAACCAAACAATATGCCCCATGGCCCCCTCACCCCCAACCAAACACTATGCCCCAGGGCCCCCTCACCCCCAACCAAACACTATGCCCCAGGGCCGCCTCACCCCCAACCAAACACTATGCCCCAGGGCCCCCTCACACCCAACCAAACACTATGCCCCATGGCACCCTCACACCCAACCAAACACTATGCCCCAGGGCCCCCTCACACCCAACCAACCACTATGCCCCATGGCACCCTCACCCCCAACCAAACACTATGCCCTATGGCCCCCTCACCCCCAACCAATCACTATGCCCCAGGGCCCCCTCACACCCAACCAAACACTATGCCCCATGGCACCCTCACCCCCAACCAAACACTATGCCCTATGGCCCCCTCACCCCCAACCAATCACTATGCCCCATGTCCCCCTCACCCCAATCAAACATTATGCCCCATGTCCCTCACCCCCAATCAAACACTATGCCCCAGGGCCCCCTTTCCCCCAACCAAACAATATGCCCTATGGCCCCCTCACCCCCAACCAAACACTATGCCCCATGGCCCTCTCACCCCCAACCAATCACTATGCCCCATGTCAACCTCACCCCCAACCAAACATTATGCCCCATGTCCCTCACCCCCAATCAAACACTATGCCCCAGGGCCCCCTTACCCCCAACCAAACAATATGCCCCATGGCCCCCTCACCCCCAACCAAACACTATGCCCCAGGGCCCCCTCACATCCAACCACACACTATGCCCCATGGCACCCTCACCCCCAACCAAACACTATGCCCCAGGGCCCCCTCACACCCAACCAAACACTATGCCCCATGGCACCCTCAGCCACAACCAAACATTATGCCCCATGTCCCTCACCCCAATCAAACACTATGCCCCAGGGCCCCCTTGCCCCCAACCAAACAATATGCCCCAAGCCCCATCACCCCCAACCAAACACTATGCCCCAGGGCCCCCTCACCCCCAACCAAACACTATGCCCCAGGGCCGCCTCACCCCCAACCAAACACTATGCCCCAGGGCCCCCTCACACCAGACCAAACACTATGCCCCATGGCACCCTCACCCCCAACCAAAAACTATGCCCCAGGGCCCCCTCACACCCAACCAAACACTAGGCCCCATGGCACCCTCACCCCCAACCAAACACTATGCCCTATGGTCCCCTCACCCCCAACCAATCACCATGCCCCATGTCCCCCTCACCCCCAACCAAACATTATGCCCCATGTCCCTCACCCCCAATAAAACACTATGCCCCAGGGCCCCCTTACCCCCAACCAAACAATATGCCCTATGGCCCCCTCACTCCCAACCAAACACTATGCCCCATGGCCCCCTCAACCCCAACCAATCACTATGCCCCATGTCCCCCTCACCCACAACCAAACATTATGCCCTATGTCCCTCATCCCCAATCAAACACTATGCCCCAGGGCCCCCTTACCCCCAACCAAACAATATGCCCCATGGTCCCCTCACCCCCAACCAAACACTATGCCCCAGGGCCCCCTCACACCCAACCAAACACTATGCCCCATGGCACCCTCACCCCCAACCAAACACTATGCCCCAGGCCCCCCTCACATCCAACCAAACACTATGCCCCATGGCACCCTCACCCCCAACCAAACATTATGCCCCATGTCCCTCACCCCCAATCGAACACTATGCCCCAGGGCCCCCTTACCCCCAACCAAACAATATGCCCCATGGCCCCCTCACCCCCAACCAAACACTATGCCCCATGGCACCCTCACCCCCAACCAAACACTATGCCCCAGGGCCCCCTCTACCCAACCAAACACTATGAACCATGGCACCCTCACCCCCAACCAAACACTATGACCCAGGGCCCCCTCACACCCAACCAAACACTATGCCCCATGTCCCTCACCCCCAATCAAACACTATGCCCCAGGGCCCCCTTACCCCCAACCAAACAATATGCCCCATGGCCCCCTCACCCCCAACCAAACACTATGCCCCATGGCACCCTCACCCCCAACCAAACACTATGCCCCATGTCCCCTTCACCCCCAACCAAACACTATGCCCCAGGGCCCCCTCACCACCAACCAAACACTATGCCCCATGTCCTTCACTCCCAATCAAACATTATGCCCCATGTCCCTCATCCCCAATCAAACACTATGCCCCAGGGCCCCCTTACCCCCAACCAAACAATATGCCCCATGGTCCCCTCACCCCCAACCAAACACTATGCCCCAGGGCCCCCTCACACCCAACCAAACACTATGCCCCATGGCACCCTCATCCCCAACCAATCACCATGCCCCATGTCCCCCTCACCCCCAACCAAACATTATGCCCCATGTCCCTCACCCCCAATAAAACACTATGCCCCTGGGCCCCCTTACCCCCAACCAAACAATATGCCCTATGGCCCCCTCACCCCAAACCAAACACTATGCCCCATGGCCCCCTCAACCCCAACCAATCACTATGCCCCATGTCCCCCTCACCCCCAACCAAACATTATGCCCCATGTCCCTCACCCCCACCCAAACACTATGCCCCAGGGCCCCCTTACCCCCAACCAAACACTATGCCCCATGGCCCCTTCACCACCAACCAAACACTATGCCCCAGGGCCCCCTTACCCCCAACCAAACACTATGCCCCAGGGCCCCCTTACCCCCAACCAAACACTATGCCCCATGGCCCCCTCACCCCCACACAATATGCCCCACGTCCCTCACCCCCAAGCAAACACTATGCCCCAGGGCACCCTTACCCCCAATCAAACACTATGCTTCATGGCCCCCTCACCCCCAACCAAACAATATGCCCCATGGCACCATCACCCCCAACCAAGCACTATGCCCCAGGGCCCCCTCACCCCCAACCAAACACTATGCCCCAGGGCCCCCTCACACCCAACCAAAAACAATGCCATATGGCTTCCTTACCCCCAACCAAACACTATGCCCCATGGCCCCCTCACCCCCAACCAAACATTATGCCCCATGGCCCCCTCACCCCCAATCAAACACTATGCCCCAGGGCCCCCTTACCCCCAACCAAACACTATGCCCCATGGCCACCTCACCCCCAAACAAACACTATGCCCCATGGCCCCCTCACACCCACCCAAACACAATGCCCCATGGACCCCTCAACCCCACCCAAACATTATGCCCCATGGCCCCCTCACCCCCAACCAAACACTATGCCCCATGTCCCTCACCCCAAACCAAACACTATGCCCCATGGCACCCTCACCCCCAACCAAACACTATGCCCCATGTCCCTCACCCCCAACCAAACACTATGCCCCAGGGACCCCTTATCCCCAACCAAACACTATGCCCCATGGCCCCCTCACCCCCAACCAAACACTATGCCCCATGGCACCCTCACCCCCAACCAAACACTATGCCCCAGGGCCCCCTTACCCCCAACCAAACACTATGCCCCAGGGCCCCCTCACACCCAACCAAACACTAGGCCCATGGCCCCCACACCCCCAACCAAACATTATGCCCCAGGGACCCCTTACCCCCAACCAAACACTATGCCCCATGGCCCCCTCACCCCCAACCAAACACTATGCCCCATGGCACCCTCACCCCCAACCAAACACTATGCCCCAGGGCCCCCTTATCCCCAACTAAACACTATGCACCAGGGCCCCCTCACACTCAACCAAACACTAGGCCCATGGCCCCTCACCCCCAACCAAACATTATGCCCCATGTCCCCCTCACCCCCAATCAAACACTATGCCCCATGGCCCCCTCACCCCCAACCAAACACTATGCCCCATGGCCCCCTCACCCGCTACCAAACACTGTGCCCATTGGCCCCCTCGCCCCCAAGCAAACACTATGCCCCATGGCACCCTCACCCCCAAGCAAACACTATGCCCCAGGGCCCCCTTACCCGCAACCAAACACTATGCCCCAGGGCCCCCTCACACCCAACCAAACACTATGCCCTATGGCCCCCTCACCCCCAACCAATCACTATGCCCCATATCCCCCTCACCCCCAATCAAACATTATGCCCCATGGCCCCCTCACCCCCAACCAAACACTATGCCCCATGGCCCCCTCACCCCCAACCAAACACTATGCCCCATGGCCCCCTCACCCCCTACCAAACACTATGCCCCATGGCCCCCTCACCCCCAACCAAACACTATGACCCATGGCACCCTCACCCCCAACCAAACACTATGCCCCAGGGCCCGCTTACCCCAACCAAACACTATGCCCCAGGGCCCCCTCACACCCAACCAAACACTATGCCCTATGGCCCCCTCACCCCCAACCAAACACTATGCCCCAGCCCCCCTCACACCCAACCAAACACTATGCCATATGGCCCCATCACCCTCAACCAAACACTATGCCCCATGGCACCCTCACCCCCAACCAAACACTATGCCCCATGGCACCCTCACCCCCAACCAAACACTATGCCCCAGGTCCCCCTCATCCCCAACCAAACACTATGCCCCAGGGCCCCCTCACACCCAACCAAACACTATGCCCCATGGCACCCTCCCCACCAACCAAACACTATGCCCCAGGGCCCCCTCACACCAAACCAAACACTATGCGCCATGGCACCCTCACCCCCAACCAAACACTATGCCCCAGGGCCCCCTCACACCCAACCAAACACTATGCCCCATGGCACCCTCACCCCCAACCAAACACTATGCCCTATGGTCCCCCCACCCCCAACAAATCACTATGCCCCATGTCCCCCTCAACCCCAACCAAACATTATGCCCCATGTCCCTCACCCCCAATCAAACACTATGCCCCAGGGCCCCCTTACCCCCAACCAAACAATATGCCAACACTATGCCCCAGGGCCCCCTCACCCCCAACCAAACAGTATGCCCCATGTCCCTCACCCCCAATCAAACACTATGCCCCAGGGCCGCCTCACCCCCAACCAAACACCATGCCCCAGGGCCCCCTCACACCCAACCAAACACTATGCCCTATGGCCCCCTCACCCCCAACCAATCCCTATGCCCCATGTCCCTCACCCCCAACTAAACACAATGCCCCATGTCCCTCACCCCCAACCAAACACTATACCCCATGTCCCCCTCACACCCAACCAATCACTATGTCCCATGTCCCCCTCACCCCCAACCAAACATTATGCCCCATGGCCCCCTCACCCCCAACCAAAGACTATGCCCCAGGGCCCCCTCACACCCAACCAAACACTATGCCCCATGGCACCCTCACCCCCAACCAAACACTATGCCCCATGTCCCCCTCACCCCCAACCAAACACTATGCCCCATGGCACCCTCACCCCCAACCAAAGACAATGCCCCAGGGCCCCCTTACCCCCAACCAAACACTATGCCCCATGGCACCCTCACCCCCAACCAAACACTATGCCCCATGTCCCCCTCACACCCAACCAATCACTATGTCCCATGTCCCCCTCACCCCCAACCAAACATTATGCCCCATGGCCCCCTCACCCCCAACCAAAGACTATGCCCCAGGGCCCCCTCACACCCAACCAAACACTATGCCCCATGGCACCCTCACCCCCAACCAAACACTATGCCCCATGGCACACTCACCCCCAACCAAACACTATGCCCCAAGGCCCCCTCACCCCCAACCAAACACTATGCCCCAGGGCCCCCTCACACCCAACCAAACACTATGCCCCATGGCACCCTCACCCCCAACCAAACACTATGCCCCAGGCCCCCCTCACATCCAACCAAACACTATGCCCCATGGCACCCTCACCCCCAACCAAACATTATGCCCCATGTCCCTCACCCCCAATCAAACACTATGCCCCAGGGCCCCCTTACCCCCAACCAAACAATATGCCCCATGGCCCCCTCACCCCCAACCAAACACTATGCCCCATGGCACCCTCACCCCCAACCAAACACTATGCCCCAGGGCCCCCTCTACCCAACCAAACACTATGAACCAAGGCACCCTCACCCCAACCAAACACTATGACCCAGGGCCCCCTCACACCCAACCAAACACTATGCCCCATGTCCCTCACCCCCAATCAAACACTATGCCCCAGGGCCCCCGTACCCCCAACCAAACAATATGCCCCATGGCCCCCTCACCCCCAACCAAACACTATGCCCCATGGCACCCTCACCCCCAACCAAACACTATGCCCCATGTCCCCTTCACCCCCAACCAAACACTATGCCCCAGGGCCCCCTCACCCCCAACCAAACACTATGCCCCATGGCACCCTAACCCCCAACCAAACACTATGCCCCAGGGCCCCCTCACACCCAACCAAACACTATGCCCCATGGCACCCTCACCCCCAACCAAACACTATGCCCTATGGCCCCCTCACCCCCAACCAATCACTATGCCCCATGTCCCCCTCAACCCCAACAAAACACTATGCCCCATGTCCTTCACTCCCAATCAAACATTATGCCCCATGTCCCTCATCCCCAATCAAACACTATGCCCCAGGGCCCCCTTACCCCCAACCAAACAATATGCCCCATGGTCCACTCACCCCCAACCAAACACTATGCCCCAGGGCCCCCTTACCCCCAACCAAACACTATGCCCCAGGGCCCCCTTACCCCCAACCAAACACTATGCCCCATGGCCCCCTCACCCCCACCCAATATGCCCCACGTCCCTCACACCCAACCAAACACTAGGCCCATGGCCCCCACACCCCCAACCAAACATTATGCCCCAGGGACCCCTTACCCCCAACCAAACACTATGCCCCATGGCCCCCTCACCCCCAACCAAACACTATGCCCCATGGCACCCTCACCCCCAACCAAACACTATGCCCCAGGGCCCCCTTATCCCCAACCAAACACTATGCACCAGGGCCCCCTCACACTCAACCAAACACTAGGCCCATGGCCCCTCACCCCCAACCAAACATTATGCCCCATGTCCCCCTCACCCCCAATCAAACACTATGCCCCATGGCCCCCTCACCCCCAACCAAACACTATGCCCCATGGCCCCCTCACCCGCTACCAAACACTGTGCCTATTGGCCCCCTCGCCCCCAAGCAAACACTATGCCCCATGGCACCCTCACCCCCAAGCAAACACTATGCCCCAGGGCCCCCTTACCCACAACCAAACACTATGCCCCAGGGCCCCCTCACACCCAACCAAACACTATGCCCTATGGCCCCCTCACCCCCAACCAATCACTATGCCCCATATCCCCCTCACCCCCAATCAAACATTATGCCCCATGGCCCCCTCACCCCCAACCAAACACTATGCCCCATGGCCCCCTCACCCCCAACCAAACACTATGCCCCATGGCCCCCTCACCCCCTACCAAACACTATGCCCCATGGCCCCCTCACCCCCAACCAAACACTATGCCCCATGGCACCCTCACCCCCAACCAAACACTATGCCCCAGGGCCCGCTTACCCCAACCAAACACTATGCCCCAGGGCCCCCTCACACCCAACCAAACACTATGCCCTATGGCCCCCTCACCCCCAACCAAACACTATGCCCCAGCCCCCCTCACACCCAACCAAACACTATGCCATATGGCCCCATCACCCCCAACCAAACACTATGCCCCATGGCACCCTCACCCCCAACCAAACACTATGCCCCATGGCACCCTCACCCCCAACCAAACACTATGCCCCAGGTCCCCCTCATCCCCAACCAAACACTATGCCCCAGGGCCCCCTAACACCCAACCAAACACTTTGCCCCATGGCACCCTCCCCACCAACCAAACACTATGCCCCAGGGCCCCCTCACACCCAACCAAACACTATGCGCCATGGCACCCTCACCCCCAACCAAACACTATGCCCCAGGGCCCCCTCACACCCAACCAAACACTATGCCCCATGGCACCCTCACCCCCAACCAAACACTATGCCCTATGGTCCCCCCACCCCCAACAAATCACTATGCCCCATGTCCCCCTCAACCCCAACCAGACATTATGCCCCATGTCCCTCACCCCCAATCAAACACTATGCCCTAGGGACCCCTTACCCCCAACCAAACAATATGCCAACACTATGCCCCAGGGCCCCCTCACCCCCAACCAAACAGTATGCCCCATGTCCCTCACCCCCAATCAAACACTATGCCCCAGGGCCGCCTCACCCCCAACCAAACACCATGCCCCAGGGCCCCCTCACACCCAACCAAACACTATGCCCTATGGCCCCCTCACCCCCAACCAATCCCTATGCCCCATGTCCCTCACCCCCAACCAAACACAATGCCCCATGTCCCTCACCCCCAACCAAACACTATGCCCCATGTCCCCCTCACACCCAACCAATCACTATGTCCCATGTCCCCCTCACCCCCAACCAAACATTATGCCCCATGGCCCCCTCACCCCCAACCAAAGACTATGCCCCAGGGCCCCCTCACCCCCAACCAAACACTATGCCCCATGGCACCCTCACCCCCAACCAAACACTATGCCCCATGTCCCCCTCACCCCCAACCAAACACTATGCCCCATGGCACCCTCACCCCCAACCAAAGACAATGCCCCAGGGCCCCCTTACCCCCAACCAAACACTATGCCCCATGGCACCCTCACCCCCAACCAAACACTATGCCCCATGGCACACTCACACCCAACCAAACACTATGCCCCAGGGCCCCCTCACCCCCAACCAAACACTATGCCCCAGGGCCCCCTCACCCCCAACCAAACACTATGCCCCATGGCACCCTCACCCCCAACCAAACACTATGCCCCAGGGCCCCCTCACACCCAACCAAACACTATGCCCCATGGCACCCTCACCCCCAACCAAACACTATGCCCTATGGCCCCCTCACCCCCAACCAATCACTATGCCCCATGTCCCCCTCAACCCCAACAAAACATTATGCCCCATGTCCCTCACCCCCAGTCAAACACTATGCCCCAGGGCCCCCTTACCCCCAACCAAACAATATGCCCTATGGCCCCCTCACCCCCAACCAAACATTATGCCCCATGGCACCCTCACCCCCAACCAAACAATATGCCCCATGGCACCCTCACCCCCAACCAAACACTATTCCCCATGGAACCCTCACCCCCAACCAAACACTATGCCCCAGGGCCCCCTCACACCCAACCAAACACTATGCCCCATGGCACCCTCATAACCAAACATTATGCCCCATGTCCCTCACCCCCAACCAAGCACTATGCCCCATGGCACCCTCACCCCCAACCAAACACTATGCCCCATGTCCCCTTCACCCCCAACCAAACACTATGCCCCAGGGCCCCCTCACCACCAACCAAACACTATGCCCCATGTCCTTCACTCCCAATCAAACATTATGCCCCATGTCCCTCATCCCCAATCAAACACTATGCCCCAGGGCCCCCTTACCCCCAACCAAACAATATGCCCCATGGTCCCCTCACCCCCAACCAAACACTATGCCCCAGGGCCCCCTCACACCCAACCAAACACTATGCCCCATGGCACCCTCATCCCCAACCAATCACCATGCCCCATGTCCCCCTCACCCCCAACCAAACATTATGCCCCATGTCCCTCACCCCCAATAAAACACTATGCCCCAGGGCCCCCTTACCCCCAACCAAACAATATGCCCTACGGCCCCCTCACCCCCAACCAAACACTATGCCCCATGGCCCCCTCAACCCCAACCAATCACTATGCCCCATGTCCCCCTCACCCCCAACCAAACATTATGCCCCATGTCCCTCACCCCCACCCAAACACTATGCCCCAGGGCCCCCTTACCCCCAACCAAACACTATGCCCCATGGCCCCTTCACCACCAACCAAACACTATGCCCCAGGGCCCCCTTACCCCCAACCAAACACTATGCCCCAGGGCCCCCTTACCCCCAACCAAACACTATGCCCCATGGCCCCCTCACCCCCACCCAATATGCCCCACGTCCCTCACCCCCAAGCAAACACTATGCCCCAGGGCACCCTTACCCCCAATCAAACACTATGCTTCATGGCACCCTCACCCCCAACCAAACAATATGCCCCATCACCCCCAACCAAGCACTATGCCCCAGGGCCCCCTCACCCCCAACCAAACACTATGCCCCAGGGCCCCCTCACACCCAACCAAAAACAATGCCATATGGCTTCCTTACCCCCAACCAAACACTATTCCCCATGGCCCCCTCACCCCCTACCAAACATTATGCCCCATGGCCCCCTCACCCCCAATCAAACACTATGCCCCAGGGCCCCCTTACCCCCAACCAAACACTATGCCCCATGGCCACCTCACCCCAAACCAAACACTATGCCCCATGGCCCCCTCACACCCACCCAAACACAATGCCCCATGGACCCCTCAACCCCACCCAAACATTATGCCCCATGGCCCCCTCACCCCCAACCAAACACTATGCCCCATGTCCCTCACCCCAAACCAAACACTATGCCCCATGGCACCCTCACCCCCAACCAAACACTATGCCCCATGTCCCTCACCCCCAACCAAACACTATGCCCCAGGGACCCCTTATCCCCAACCAAACACTATGCCCCATGGCCCCCTCACCCCCAACCAAACACTATGCCCCATGGCACCCTCACCCCCAACCAAACACTATGCCCCAGGGCCCCCTTACCCCCAACCAAACACTATGCCCCAGGGCCCCCTCACACCCAACCAAACACTAGGCCCATGGCCCCCTCACCCCCAACCAAACATTATGCCCCAGGGACCCCTTACCCCCAACCAAACACTATTCCCCATGGCCCCCTCACCCCCAACCAAACACTATGCCCCATGGCACCCTCACCCCCAACCAAACACTATGCCCCAGGGCCCCCTTATCCCCAACCAAACACTAGGCCCATGGCCCCTCACCCCCAACCAAACATTATGCCCCATGTCCCCCTCACCCCCAATCAAACACTATGCCCCATGGCCCCCTCACCCCCAACCAAACACTATGCCCCATGGCCCCCTCACCCGCTACCAAACACTGTGCCCATTGGCCCCCTCGCCCCCAAGCAAACACTATGCCCCATGGCACCCTCACCCCCAAGCAAACACTATGCCCCAGGGCCCCCTTACCCGCAACCAAACACTATGCCCCAGGGCCCCCTCACACCCAACCAAACACTATGCCCTATGGCCCCCTCACCCCCAACCAATCACTATGCCCCATATCCCCCTCACCCCCAATCAAACATTATGCCCCATGGCCCCCTCACCCCCAACCAAACACTATGCCCCATGGCCCCCTCACCCCCAACCAAACACTATGCCCCATGGCCCCCTCACCCCCTACCAAACACTATGCCCCATGGCCCCCTCACCCCCAACCAAACACTATGCCCCATGGCACCCTCACCCCCAACCAAACACTATGCCCCAGGGCCCGCTTACCCCAACCAAACACTATGCCCCAGGGCCCCCTCACACCCAACCAAACACTATGCCCTATGGCCCCCTCACCCCCAACCAAACACTATGCCACAGCCCCCCTCACACCCAACCAAACACTATGCCATATGGCCCCATCACCCCCAACCAAACACTATGCCCCATGGCACCCTCACCCCCAACCAAACACTATGCCCCATGGCACACTCACCCCCAACCAAACACTATGCCCCAGGTCCCCCTCATCCCCAACCAAACACTATGCCCCAGGGCCCCCTCACACCCAACCAAACACTATGCCCCATGGCACCCTCACCACCAACCAAACACTATGCCCCAGGGCCCCCTCACACCCAACCAAACACTATGCGCCATGGCACCCTCACCCCCAACCAAACACTATGCCCCAGGGCCCCCTCACACCCAACCAAACACTATGCCCCATGGCACCCTCACCACCAACCAAACACTATGCCCCAGGGCCCCCTCACACCCAACCAAACACTATGCCCCATGTCCCCCTCAACCCCAACCAAACATTATGCCCCATGTCCCTCACCCCCAATCAAACACTATGCCCCAGGGCCCCCTTACCCCCAACCAAACAATATGCCAACACTATGCCCCAGGGCCCCCTCACCCCCAACCAAACATTATGCCCCATGTCCCTCACCCCCAATCAAACACTATGCCCCAGGGCCGCCTCACCCCCAACCAAACACCATGCCCCAGGGCCCCCTCACACCCAACCAAACACTATGCCCTATGGCCCCCTCACCCCCAACCAATCCCTATGCCCCATGTCCCTCACCCCCAACCAAACACAATGCCCCATGTCCCTCACCCCCAACCAAACACTATGCCCCATGTCCCCCTCACACCCGTAACCAATCACTATGTCCCATGTCCCCCTCACCCCCAACCAAACATTATGCCCCATGGCCCCCTCACCCCCAACCAAAGACTATGCCCCAGGGCCCCCTCACACCCAACCACACACTATGCCCCATGGCACCCTCACCCCCAACCAAACACTATGCCCCATGTCCCCCTCACCCCCAACCAAACACTATGCCCCATGGCACCCTCACCCCCAACCAAAGACAATGCCCCAGGGCCCCCTTACCCCCAACCAAACACTATGCCCCATGGCACACTCACCCCCAACCAAACACTATGCCCCAGGGCCCCCTCACCCCCAACCAAACACTATGCCCCAGGGCCCCCTCACCCCCAACCAAACACTATGCCCCATGGCACCCTCACCCCCAACCAAACACTATGCCCCAGGGCCCCCTCACCCCCAACCAAACACTATGCCCCAGGGCCCCCTCACCCCCAACCAAACACTATGCCCCATGGCACCCTCACCCCCAACCAAACACTATGCCCCAGGGCCCCCTCACACCCAACCAAACACTATGCCCCATGGCACCCTCACCCCCAACCAAACACTATGCCCTATGGCCCCCTCACCCCCAACCAATCACTATGCCCTATGTCCCCCTCAACCCCAACAAAACATTATGCCCCATGTCCCTCACCCCCAGTGAAACACTATGCCCCAGGGCCCCCTTACCCCCAACCAAACAATATGCCCTATGGCCCCCTCACCCCCAACCAAACATTATGCCCCATGGCACCCTCACCCCCAACCAAACAATATGCCCCATGGCACCCTCACCCCCAACCAAACACTATTCCCCATGGAACCCTCACCCCCAACCAAACACTATGCCCCAGGGCCCACTCACACCCAACCAAACACTATGCCCCATGGCACCCTCATAACCAAACATTATGCCCCATGTCCCTCACCCCCAATCAAACACTATGCCCCAGGGCCCCCTTACCCCCAACCAAACAATATGCCCCATGGCCCCCTCACCCCCAACCAAACATTATGCCCCAGGGCCCCCTCACCCCCAACCAAACACTATGCCCCAGGGCCGCCTCACCCCCAACCAAACACTATGCCCCAGGGCCCCCTCACACCCAACAAAACACTATGCCCCATGGCACCCTCACACCCAACCAAACACTATGCCGCAGGGCCCCCTCACACCCAACCAACCACTATGCCCCATGACACCCTCACCCCCAACCAAACACTATGCCCTATGGCCCCCTCACCCCCAACCAATCACTATGCCCCAGGGCCCCCTCACACCCAACCAAACACTATGCCCCATGGCACCCTCACCCCCAACCAAACACTATGCCCTATGGCCCCCTCACCCCCAACCAATCACTATACCCCATGTCCCCCTCACCCCCAACCAAACATTATGCCCCATGTCCCTCACCCCCAATCAAACACTATGCTCCAGGGCCCCCTTACCCCCAACCAAACAATATGCCCTATGGCCCCCTCACCCCCAACCCAACACTATGCCCCATGGCCCTCTCACCCCCAACCAATCACTATGCCCCATGTCAACCTCACCCCCAACCAAACATTATGCCCCATGTCCCTCACCCCCAATCAAACACTATGCCCCAGGGCCCCCTTACCCCCAACCAAACAATATGCCCCATGGCCCCCTCAACCCCAACCAAACACTATGCCCCAGGGCCCCCTCACCCCCAACCAAACACTATGCCCCATGGCACACTCACCCCCAACCAAACACTATGCCCCAGGGCCCCCTCACCCCCAACCAAACACTATGCCCCAGGGCCCCCTCACACCCAACCAAACACTATGCCCCATGGCACCCTCACCCCCAACCAAACACTATGCCCCAGGCCCCCCTCACATCCAACCAAACACTATGCCCCATGGCACCCTCACCCCCAACCAAACATTATGCCCCATGTCCCTCACCCCCAATCAAACACTATGCCCCAGGGCCCCCTTACCCCCAACCAAACAATATGCCCCATGGCCCCCTCACCCCCAACCAAACACTATGCCCCATGGCACCCTCACCCCCAACCAAACACTATGCCCCAGGGCCCCCTCTACCCAACCAAACACTATGAACCAAGGCACCCTCACCCCCAACCAAACACTATGACCCAGGGCCCCCTCACACCCAACCAAACACTATGCCCCATGTCCCTCACCCCCAATCAAACACTATGCCCCAGGGCCCCCGTACCCCCAACCAAACAATATGCCCCATGGCCCCCTCACCCCCAACCAAACACTATGCCCCATGGCACCCTCACCCCCAACCAAACACTATGCCCCATGTCCCCTTCACCCCCAACCAAACACTATGCCCCAGGGCCCCCTCACCCCCAACCAAACACTATGCCCCATGGCACCCTAACCCCCAACCAAACACTATGCCCCAGGGCCCCCTCACACCCAACCAAACACTATGCCCCATGGCACCCTCACCCCCAACCAAACACTATGCCCTATGGCCCCCTCACCCCCAACCAATCACTATGCCCCATGTCCCCCTCAACCCCAACAAAACACTATGCCCCATGTCCTTCACTCCCAATCAAACATTATGCCCCATGTCCCTCATCCCCAATCAAACACTATGCCCCAGGGCCCCCTTACCCCCAACCAAACAATATGCCCCATGGTCCACTCACCCCCAACCAAACACTATGCCCCAGGGCCCCCTTACCCCCAACCAAACACTATGCCCCAGGGCCCCCTTACCCCCAACCAAACACTATGCCCCATGGCCCCCTCACCCCCACCCAATATGCCCCACGTCCCTCACACCCAACCAAACACTAGGCCCATGGCCCCCACACCCCCAACCAAACATTATGCCCCAGGGACCCCTTACCCCCAACCAAACACTATGCCCCATGGCCCCCTCACCCCCAACCAAACACTATGCCCCATGGCACCCTCACCCCCAACCAAACACTATGCCCCAGGGCCCCCTTATCCCCAACCAAACACTATGCACCAGGGCCCCCTCACACTCAACCAAACACTAGGCCCATGGCCCCTCACCCCCAACCAAACATTATGCCCCATGTCCCCCTCACCCCCAATCAAACACTATGCCCCATGGCCCCCTCACCCCCAACCAAACACTATGCCCCATGGCCCCCTCACCCGCTACCAAACACTGTGCCCATTGGCCCCCTCGCCCCCAAGCAAACACTATGCCCCATGGCACCCTCACCCCCAAGCAAACACTATGCCCCAGGGCCCCCTTACCCGCAACCAAACACTATGCCCCAGGGCCCCCTCACACCCAACCAAACACTATGCCCTATGGCCCCCTCACCCCCAACCAATCACTATGCCCCATATCCCCCTCACCCCCAATCAAACATTATGCCCCATGGCCCCCTCACCCCCAACCAAACACTATGCCCCATGGCCCCCTCACCCCCAACCAAACACTATGCCCCATGGCCCCCTCACCCCCAACCAAACACTATGCCCCATGGCACCCTCACCCCCAACCAAACACTATGCCCCAGGGCCCGCTTACCCCAACCAAACACTATGCCCCAGGGCCCCCTCACACCCAACCAAACACTATGCCCTATGGCCCCCTCACCCCCAACCAAACACTATGCCCCAGCCCCCCTCACACCCAACCAAACACTATGCCATATGGCCCCATCACCCCCAACCAAACACTATGCCCCATGGCACCCTCACCCCCAACCAAACACTATGCCCCATGGCACCCTCACCCCCAACCAAACACTATGCCCCAGGTCCCCCTCATCCCCAACCAAACACTATGCCCGGGGCCCCCTCACACCCAACCAAACACTTTGCCCCATTGCACCCTCCCCACCAACCAAACACTATGCCCCAGGGCCCCCTCACACCCAACCAAACACTATGCACCATGGCACCCTCACCCCCAACCAAACACTATGCCCCAGGGCCCCCTCACACCCAACCAAACACTATGCCCCATGGCACCCTCACCCCCAACCAAACACTATGCCCTATGGTCCCCCCACCCCCAACAAATCACTATGCCCCATGTCCCCCTCAACCCCAACCAAACATTATGCCCCATGTCCCTCACCCCCAATCAAACACTATGCCCCAGGGCCCCCTTACCCCCAACCAAACAATATGCCAACACTATGCCCCAGGGCCCCCTCACTCCCAACCAAACAGTATGCCCCATGTCCCTCACCCCCAATCAAACACTATGCCCCAGGGCCGCCTCACCCCCAACCAAACACCATGCCCCAGGGCCCCCTCACACCCAACCAAACACTATGCCCTATGGCCCCCTCACCCCCAACCAATCCCTATGCCCCATGTCCCTCACCCCCAACCAAACACAATGCCCCATGTCCCTCACCCCCAACCAAACACTATGCCCCATGTCCCCCTCACACCCAACCAATCACTATGTCCCATGTCCCCCTCACCCCCAACCAAACATTATGCCCCATGGCCCCCTCACCCCCAACCAAAGACTATGCCCCAGGGCCCCCTCACACCCAACCAAACACTATGCCCCATGGCACCCTCACCCCCAACCAAACACTATGCCCCATGTCCCCCTCACCCCCAACCAAACACTATGCCCCATGGCACCCTCACCCCCAACCAAAGACAATGCCCCAGGGCCCCCTTACCCCCAACCAAACACTATGCCCCATGGCACCCTCACCCCCAACCAAACACTATGCCCCATGGCACACTCACCCCCAACCAAACACTATGCCCCAGGGCCCCCTCACCCCCAACCAAACACTATGCCCCAGGGCCCCCTCACCCCCAACCAAACACTATGCCCCATGGCACCCTCACCCCCAACCAAACACTATGCCCCAGGGCCCCCTCACACCCAACCAAACACTATGCCCCATGGCACCCTCACCCCCAACCAAACACTATGCCCTATGGCCCCCTCACCCTCAACCAATCACTATGCCCCATGTCCCCCTCAACCCCAACAAAACATTATGCCCCATGTCCCTCACCCCCAGTCAAACACTATGCCCCAGGGCCCCCTTACCCCCAACCAAACAATATGCCCCATGGTCCCCTCACCCCCAACCAAACACTATGCCCCAGGGCCCCCTCACACCCAACCAAACACTATGCCCCATGGCACCCTCATCCCCAACCAATCACCATGCCCCATGTCCCCCTCACCCCCAACCAAACATTATGCCCCATGTCCCTCACCCCCAATAAAACACTATGCCCCAGGGCCCCCTTACCCCCAACCAAACAATATGCCCTACGGCCCCCTCACCCCCAACCAAACACTATGCCCCATGGCCCCCTCAACCCCAACCAATCACTATGCCCCATGTCCCCCTCACCCCCAACCAAACATTATGCCCCATGTCCCTCACCCCCACCCAAACACTATGCCCCAGGGCCCCCTTACCCCCAACCAAACACTATGCCCCATGGCCCCTTCACCACCAACCAAACACTATGCCCCAGGGCCCCCTTACCCCCAACCAAACACTATGCCCCAGGGCCCCCTTACCCCCAACCAAACACTATGCCCCATGGCCCCCTCACCCCCACCCAATATGCCCCACGTCCCTCACCCCCAAGCAAACACTATGCCCCAGGGCACCCTTACCCCCAATCAAACACTATGCTTCATGGCACCCTCACCCCCAACCAAACAATATGCCCCATGGCACCATCACCCCCAACCAAGCACTATGCCCCAGGGCCCCCTCACCCCCAACCAAACACTATGCCCCAGGGCCCCCTCACACCCAACCAAAAACAATGCCATATGGCTTCCTTACCCCCAACCAAACACTATGCCCCATGGCCCCCTCACCCCCAACCAAACATTATGCCCCATGGCCCCCTCACCCCCAATCAAACACTATGCCCCAGGGCCCCCTTACCCCCAACCAAACACTATGCCCCATGGCCACCTCACCCCAAACCAAACACTATGCCCCATGGCCCCCTCACACCCACCCAAACACAATGCCCCATGGACCCCTCAACCCCACCCAAACATTATGCCCCATGTCCCTCACCCCAAACCAAACACTATGCCCCATGGCACCCTCACCCCCAACCAAACACTATGCCCCATGTCCCTCACCCCAACCAAACACTATGCCCCAGGGACCCCTTATCCCCAACCAAACACTATGCCCCATGGCCCCCTCACCCCCAACCAAACACTATGCCCCATGGCACCCTCACCCCCAACCAAACACTATGCCCCAGGGCCCCCTTACCCCCAACCAAACACTATGCCCCAGGGCCCCCTCACACCCAACCAAACACTAGGCCCATGGCCCCCTCACCCCCAACCAAACATTATGCCCCAGGGACCCCTTACCCCCAACCAAACACTATGCCCCATGGCCCCCTCACCCCCAACCAAACACTATGCCCCATGGCACCCTCACCCCCAACCAAACACTATGCCCCAGGGCCCCCTTATCCCCAACCAAACACTATGCACCAGGGCCCCCTCACACTCAACCAAACACTAGGCCCATGGCCCCTCACCCCCAACCAAACATTATGCCCCATGTCCCCCTCACCCCCAATCAAACACTATGCCCCATGGCCCCCTCACCCCCAACCAAACACTATGCCCCATGGCCCCCTCACCCGCTACCAAACACTGTGCCCATTGGCCCCCTCGCCCCCAAGCAAACACTATGCCCCATGGCACCCTCACCCCCAAGCAAACACTATGCCCCAGGGCCCCCTTACCCGCAACCAAACACTATGCCCCAGGGCCCCCTCACACCCAACCAAACACTATGCCCTATGGCCCCCTCACCCCCAACCAATCACTATGCCCCATATCCCCCTCACCCCCAATCAAACATTATGCCCCATGGCCCCCTCACCCCCAACCAAACACTATGCCCCATGGCCCCCTCACCCCCAACCAAACACTATGCCCCATGGCCCCCTCACCCCCTACCAAACACTATGCCCCATGGCCCCCTCACCCCCAACCAAACACTATGCCCCATGGCACCCTCACCCCCAACCAAACACTATGCCCCAGGGCCCGCTTACCCCAACCAAACACTATGCCCCAGGGCCCCCTCACACCCAACCAAACACTATGCCCTATGGCCCCCTCACCCCCAACCAAACACTATGCCACAGCCCCCCTCACACCCAACCAAACACTATGCCATATGGCCCCATCACCCCCAACCAAACACTATGCCCCATGGCACCCTCACCCCCAACCAAACACTATGCCCCATGGCACACTCACCCCCAACCAAACACTATGCCCCAGGTCCCCCTCATCCCCAACCAAACACTATGCCCCAGGGCCCCCTCACACCCAACCAAACACTATGCCCCATGGCACCCTCACCACCAACCAAACACTATGCCCCAGGGCCCCCTCACACCCAACCAAACACTATGCGCCATGGCACCCTCACCCCCAACCAAACACTATGCCCCAGGGCCCCCTCACACCCAACCAAACACTATGCCCCATGGCACCCTCACCACCAACCAAACACTATGCCCCAGGGCCCCCTCACACCCAACCAAACACTATGCCCCATGTCCCCCTCAACCCCAACCAAACATTATGCCCCATGTCCCTCACCCCCAATCAAACACTATGCCCCAGGGCCCCCTTACCCCCAACCAAACAATATGCCAACACTATGCCCCAGGGCCCCCTCACCCCCAACCAAACATTATGCCCCATGTCCCTCACCCCCAATCAAACACTATGGGCCTCATTCCGAGTACGGCGCTAACCAATGGCGCTATTAACGCCTTGGTTGACGCCGTACCCGGACCGGCAGCGCCTTGGTGGTTGGCGGAATTACCGCCCCATTCCAAGGTTGGCGGGGCGGTAATTCCCCAATCCCCATTTACCCTTCCCCATTCCCATTCTCGCCCCATAGGGCATAATGGGAGTGGGGAAGGCGTCAATTACGCCACCGTAAATTACGGTGGCGTAATTAACATCAAGGTCCCTTAGCGCCATGGTATTTAACGCCTGCTAAAAGCAGGTGTTAAAAGCACCATGGCGCTAAGGGAACTCGGAGTATGGCGGTAAGGGATTACCGCCACCGCTCTCGTTAGCGGTGGCCGCTATCCCTTAACGCCATACTCGGAATGAGGCCCTATGCCCCAGGGCCGCCTCACCCCCAACCAAACACCATGCCCCAGGGCCCCCTCACACCCAACCAAACACTATGCCCTATGGCCCCCTCACCCCCAACCAATCCCTATGCCCCATGTCCCTCAACCCCAACCAAACACAATGCCCCATGTCCCTCACCCCCAACCAAACACTATGCCCCATGTCCCCCTCACACCCAACCAATCACTATGTCCCATGTCCCCCTCACCCCCAACCAAACATTATGCCCCATGGCCCCCTCACCCCCAACCAAAGACTATGCCCCAGGGCCCCCTCACACCCAACCACACACTATGCCCCATGGCACCCTCACCCCCAACCAAACACTATGCCCCATGTCCCCCTCACCCCCAACCAAACACTATGCCCCATGGCACCCTCACCCCCAACCAAAGACAATGCCCCAGGGCCCCCTTACCCCCAACCAAACACTATGCCCCATGGCACACTCACCCCCAACCAAACACTATGCCCCAGGGCCCCCTCACCCCCAACCAAACACTATGCCCCAGGGCCCCCTCACCCCCAACCAAACACTATGCCCCATGGCACCCTCACCCCCAACCAAACACTATGCCCCAGGGCCCCCTCACCCCCAACCAAACACTATGCCCCAGGGCCCCCTCACCCCCAACCAAACACTATGCCCCATGGCACCCTCACCCCCAACCAAACACTATGCCCCAGGGCCCCCTCACACCCAACCAAACACTATGCCCCATGGCACCCTCACCCCCAACCAAACACTATGCCCTATGGCCCCCTCACCCCCAACCAATCACTATGCCCTATGTCCCCCTCAACCCCAACAAAACATTATGCCCCATGTCCCTCACCCCCAGTGAAACACTATGCCCCAGGGCCCCCTTACCCCCAACCAAACAATATGCCCTATGGCCCCCTCACCCCCAACCAAACATTATGCCCCATGGCACCCTCACCCCCAACCAAACAATATGCCCCATGGCACCCTCACCCCCAACCAAACACTATTCCCCATGGAACCCTCACCCCCAACCAAACACTATGCCCCAGGGCCCCCTCACACCCAACCAAACACTATGCCCCATGGCACCCTCATAACCAAACATTATGCCCCATGTCCCTCACCCCCAATCAAACACTATGCCCCAGGGCCCCCTTACCCCCAACCAAACAATATGCCCCATGGCCCCCTCACCCCCAACCAAACATTATGCCCCAGGGCCCCCTCACCCCCAACCAAACACTATGCCCCAGGGCCGCCTCACCCCCAACCAAACACTATGCCCCAGGGCCCCCTCACACCCAACAAAACACTATGCCCCATGGCACCCTCACACCCAACCAAACACTATGCCGCAGGGCCCCCTCACACCCAACCAACCACTATGCCCCATGACACCCTCACCCCCAACCAAACACTATGCCCTATGGCCCCCTCACCCCCAACCAATCACTATGCCCCAGGGCCCCCTCACACCCAACCAAACACTATGCCCCATGGCACCCTCACCCCCAACCAAACACTATGCCCTATGGCCCCCTCACCCCCAACCAATCACTATGCCCCATGTCCCCCTCACCCCCAACCAAACATTATGCCCCATGTCCCTCACCCCCAATCAAACACTATGCTCCAGGGCCCCCTTACCCCCAACCAAACAATATGCCCTATGGCCCCCTCACCCCCAACCCAACACTATGCCCCATGGCCCTCTCACCCCCAACCAATCACTATGCCCCATGTCAACCTCACCCCCAACCAAACATTATGCCCCATGTCCCTCACCCCCAATCAAACACTATGCCCCAGGGCCCCCTTACCCCCAACCAAACAATATGCCCCATGGCCCCCTCAACCCCAACCAAACACTATGCCCCAGGGCCCCCTCACCCCCAACCAAACACTATGCCACAGGGCCCCCTCACACCCAACCAAACACTATGCCCCAGGGCCCCCTCACACCTAACCAAACACTGTGCCCCATGGCACCCTCACCCCCAACCAAACACTATGCCCCAGGGCCCCCTCACACCCAACCAAACACTATGCCCCATGGCACCCTCACCCCCAATCAAACACTATGCCCTATGGCCCCCTCACCCCCAACCAATCACTATGCCCCATGTCCCCCTCACCCCCAACCAAACATTATGCCCCATGACCCTCACCGCCAATCAAACAAAATGCCCCAGGGCCCCCTTACCCCCAACCAAACAATATGTCCCATGGCACACTCACCCCCAACCAAACACTATGCCCATGGCCCCCTCACCCCCTACCAAACACTATGCCCCATGGCCCCCTCACCCCCAACCAAACACTATGCCCCATGGCACCCTCACCCCCAACCAAACACTATGCCCCAGGGCCCGCTTACCCCAACCAAACACTATGCCCCAGGCCCCCTCACACCCAACCAAACACTATGCCCTATGGCCCCCTCACCCCCAACCAAACACTATGCCACAGCCCCCCTCACACCCAACCAAACACTATGCCATATGGCCCCATCACCCCCAACCAAACACTATGCCCCATGGCACCCTCACCCCCAACCAAACACTATGCCCCATGGCACACTCACCCCCAACCAAACACTATGCCCCAGGTCCCCCTCATCCCCAACCAAACACTATGCCCCAGGGCCCCCTCACACCCAACCAAACACTATGCCCCATGGCACCCTCACCACCAACCAAACACTATGCCCCAGGGCCCCCTCACACCCAACCAAACACTATGCGCCATGGCACCCTCACCCCCAACCAAACACTATGCCCCAGGGCCCCCTCACACCCAACCAAACACTATGCCCCATGGCACCCTCACCACCAACCAAACACTATGCCCCAGGGCCCCCTCACACCCAACCAAACACTATGCCCCATGTCCCCCTCAACCCCAACCAAACATTATGCCCCATGTCCCTCACCCCCAATCAAACACTATGCCCCAGGGCCCCCTTACCCCCAACCAAACAATATGCCAACACTATGCCCCAGGGCCCCCTCACCCCCAACCAAACATTATGCCCCATGTCCCTCACCCCCAATCAAACACTATGCCCCAGGGCCGCCTCACCCCCAACCAAACACCATGCCCCAGGGCCCCCTCACACCCAACCAAACACTATGCCCTATGGCCCCCTCACCCCCAACCAATCCCTATGCCCCATGTCCCTCACCCCCAACCAAACACAATGCCCCATGTCCCTCACCCCCAAACAAACACTATGCCCCATGTCCCCCTCACACCCAACCAATCACTATGTCCCATGTCCCCCTCACCCCCAACCAAACATTATGCCCCATGGCCCCCTCACCCCCAACCAAAGACTATGCCCCAGGGCCCCCTCACACCCAACCACACACTATGCCCCATGGCACCCTCACCCCCAACCAAACACTATGCCCCATGTCCCCCTCACCCCCAACCAAACACTATGCCCCATGGCACCCTCACCCCCAACCAAAGACAATGCCCCAGGGCCCCCTTACCCCCAACCAAACACTATGCCCCATGGCACACTCACCCCCAACCAAACACTATGCCCCAGGGCCCCCTCACCCCCAACCAAACACTATGCCCCAGGGCCCCCTCACCCCCAACCAAACACTATGCCCCATGGCACCCTCACCCCCAACCAAACACTATGCCCCAGGGCCCCCTCACCCCCAACCAAACACTATGCCCCAGCGCCCCCTCACCCCCAACCAAACACTATGCCCCATGGCACCCTCACCCCCAACCAAACACTATGCCCCAGGGCCCCCTCACACCCAACCAAACACTATGCCCCATGGCACCCTCACCCCCAACCAAACACTATGCCCTATGGCCCCCTCACCCCCAACCAATCACTATGCCCTATGTCCCCCTCAACCCCAACAAAACATTATGCCCCATGTCCCTCACCCCCAGTGAAACACTATGCCCCAGGGCCCCCTTACCCCCAACCAAACAATATGCCCTATGGCCCCCTCACCCCCAACCAAACATTATGCCCCATGGCACCCTCACCCCCAACCAAACAATATGCCCCATGGCACCCTAACCCCCAACCAAACACTATTCCCCATGGAACCCTCACCCCCAACCAAACACTATGCCCCAGGGCCCCCTCACACCCAACCAAACACTATGCCCCATGGCACCCTCATAACCAAACATTATGCCCCATGTCCCTCACCCCCAATCAAACACTATGCCCCAGGGCCCCCTTACCCCCAACCAAACAATATGCCCCATGGCCCCCTCACCCCCAACCAAACATTATGCCCCAGGGCCCCCTCACCCCCAACCAAACACTATGCCCCAGGGCCGCCTCACCCCCAACCAAACACTATGCCCCAGGGCCCCCTCACACCCAACAAAACACTATGCCCCATGGCACCCTCACACCCAACCAAACACTATGCCGCAGGGCCCCCTCACACCCAACCAACCACTATGCCCCATGACACCCTCACCCCCAACCAAACACTATGCCCTATGGCCCCCTCACCCCCAACCAATCACTATGCCCCAGGGCCCCCTCACACCCAACCAAACACTATGCCCCATGGCACCCTCACCCCCAACCAAACACTATGCCCTATGGCCCCCTCACCCCCAACCAATCACTATGCCCCATGTCCCCCTCACCCCCAACCAAACATTATGCCCCATGTCCCTCACCCCCAATCAAACACTATGCTCCAGGGCCCCCTTACCCCCAACCAAACAATATGCCCTATGGCCCCCTCACCCCCAACCCAACACTATGCCCCATGGCCCTCTCACCCCCAACCAATCACTATGCCCCATGTCAACCTCACTCCCAACCAAACATTATGCCCCATGTCCCTCACCCCCAATTAAACACTATGCCCCAGGGCCCCCTTACCCCCAACCAAACAATATGCCCCATGGCCCCCTCAACCCCAACCAAACACTATGCCCCAGGGCCCCCTCACCCCCAACCAAACACTATGCCACAGGGCCCCCTCACACCCAACCAAACACTATGCCCCAGGGCCCCCTCACACCTAACCAAACACTGTGCCCCATGGCACCCTCACCCCCAACCAAACACTATGCCCCAGGGCCCCCTCACACCCAACCAAACACTATGCCCCATGGCACCCTCACCCCCAATCAAACACTATGCCCTATGGCCCCCTCACCCCCAACCAATCACTATGCCCCATGTCCCCCTCACCCCCAACCAAACATTATGCCCCATGGCCCTCACCGCCAATCAAACAAAATGCCCCAGGGCCCCCTTACCCCCAACCAAACAATATGTCCCATGGCACACTCACCCCCAACCAAACACTATGCCCATGGCCCCCTCACACCCAACCAAACACTATGCCCCATTGCACCCTCACCCCCAACCAAACACTATGCCCCATGGCCCCCTCACCCCAAACAAACACTATGCCCCAGGGCCCCCTTACCCCCAACCAAACACTATGCCCGGGGCCCCGTCACACCCAACCAAACACTATGCCTTATGGCCCCTCACCACCAACCAATCACTATGCCCCATGTCCCCCTCACCCCCAACCAAACACTATGCCCCAGGGCCCCCTCACACCCAACCAAACACTATGCCCCATGGCACCCCCACCCCCAACCAAACACTATGCCCCAGGGCCCCCTCACACCCAACCAAACACTATGCCCCATGGCACCCTCACCCCCAACCAAACTCTATGCCCCATGGCCCCCTCACCCCCAACCAATCACTATGCCCCATGTCCCTCACCCCCAACCAAACACAATGCCCCATGTCCCTCACCCCCAACCAAACACTATGCCCCATGTCCCCTTCACACACAAACAAACACTTTGCCCTATGGGCCCCTCACCCCCAACCAATCACTATGCCCCATGTCCCCCTCACCCCCAACCAAACATTATGCCCCATGGCCCCCTCACCCCCAACCAAACACTATGCCCCAGGGCCCCCTCACACCCAACCAAACACTATGCCCCATGGCACCCTCACCCCCAACCAAACACTATGCCTCATGTCCCCCTCACCCCCAACCAAACACTATGCCCCATGTCCCTCACCCCAACCAAACATTATGCCCCATGGCACCCTCACCCCCAACCAAACACTATGCCACATTGCACCCTCGCCCCCAACCAAACACTATGCCCCATGGCACCCTCACCCCCAACCAAACACTATGCCCCAGGGCCCCCTCACACCCAACCAAACACTATGCCCTATGGCCCCCTCACCCCCAACCAAACACTATGCCCCATGGCACCCTCACCCCCAACCAAACACTATGCCCCATGGCACCCTCACCCCCAACCAAACACTATGTCCCAGGGCCCCCTCACCCCCAACCAAACACTATGCCCCAGGGCCCCCTCACACCCAACCAAACACTATGCCCCATGGCACCCTCACCCCCAACCAAACACTATGTCCCAGGGCCCCCTCACACCCAACCAAACACTATGCCCTATGGCCCCCTCACCCCCAACCAAACACTATGCCCCATGGAACCCTCACCCCCTACTAAACACTATTCCCCATGGCACCCTCACCCCCAACCAAACACTATGCCCCAGGGCCCCCTCACCCCCAACCAAACACTATGCCCCAGGGCTCCCTCACCCCCAACCAAACACTATGCCCCAGTGCCCCCTCAGACCCAACCAAACACTAGGCCCCATGGCACCCACACCCCCAACCAAACACTATGCCCCAGGGCCCCCTCACACCCAACCAAACACTATGCCCCATGGCACCCTCACCCCCAACCAAACACTATGCCCTATGGCCCCCTAACCCCCAACCAATCACTATGCCCCATGTCCCCCTCACCCCCAACCAAACATTATGCCCCATGTCCCTCACCCCTAATCAAACACTATGCCCCATGGCCCCCTCGCCCCCCACCAATCACTATGCCCCATGTCCCCCTTACCCCCAACCAAACAATATGCCCTATGGCCCCCTCACCCCCAACCAAACACTATGCCCCATGGCCCCCTCGCCCCCCACCAATCACTATGCCCCATGTCCCCCTCACCCCCAACCAAACATTATGCCCCATGTCCCTCACCTCCAATCAAACACTATGCGCCAGGGCCCCCTTATCCCCAACCAAACAATATGCCCCATGGCCCCCTCACCCCCAACCAAACACTATGCCCCAGGGCCACCTCACACCCAACCAATCACTATGCCCTATGGCCACCTCACCCCCAACCAATCACTATGCCCCATGTCCCTCACCCCAACCAAACACAATGCCCCATGTCCCTCACCCCCAACCAAACACTATGCCCTATGGCCCCCTCACCCCCAACCAATCACTATGCCTCATGTCCCTCACCCCCAACCAAACATTATGCCCCATGGCCCCCTCACCCCCAACCAAACACTATGCCCCAGGGCCCCCTCACACCCAACCAAACACTATGCCCCATGGCACCCTCACCCCCAACCAAACCCTATGCCCCATGGCACCCTTACACCCAACCAAACACTATGCCCCATGTCCCCCTCACCCCCAACCAAACACTATGCCCCAGTCCCCCTCACACCCAACCAAACACTATGCCCTATGGCCCCCTCACCCCCAACCAAACACTATGCCCCATGGCACCCTCACCCCCAACCAAACACTATGCCCCATGGCACCCTCACCCCCAACCAAACACTATGCCCCAGGGCCCCCTCATCCCCAACCAAACACTATGCCCCAGGGCCCCCTCACACCCAACCAAACACTATGCCCCATGGCACCCTCACCACCAACCAAACACTATGCCCCAGGGCCCCCTCACACCCAACCAAACACTATGCCCCATGGCACCCTCACCCCCAACCAAACACTATGCCCCAGGGCCCCCTCACACCCAACCAAACACTATGCCCCATTGCACCCTCACCCCCAACCAAACACTATGCCCTATGGTCCCCCCACCCCCAACCAATCACTATGCCCCATGTCCCCCTCACCCCCAACCAAACATTATGCCCCATGTCCCTCACCCCCAATCAAACACTATGCCCCAGGGCCCCCTTACCCCCAACCAAACAATATGCCAACACTATGCCCCAGGGCCCGCTCACACCCAACCAAACACTATGCCACAGGGCCCCCTCACACCCAACCAAACACTATGCCCTATGGCCCTCTCACCCCCAACCAATCACTATGCCCCATGTCCCCCTCACCCCAACAAAACATTATGCCCCATGGCCCCCTCACTCCCAACCAAACACTATGCCCCAGGGCCCCCTCACACCCAACCAAACACTATGCCCCATGGCACCCTCACCCCCAACCAAACACTATGCCCCAGGGCCCCCTCACACCCAACCAAACACTATGCCCCATGGCACCCTCACCCCCAACCAAACACTATGCCCTATGGCCCCCTCACCCCCAACCAATCACTATGCCCCATGTCCCTCACCCCCAACCAAACACAATGCCCCATGTCCATCACCCACAACCAAACACTATGCCCCATGTCCCCCTCACACCCAACCAATCACTATGCCCCATGTCCCCCTCACCCCCAACCAAACATGCCCCATGGCCCCCTCACCCCCAACCAAACACTATGCCCCAGGGCCCCCTTACCCCCAACCAAACACTATGCCCCATGGCACCCTCACCCCCAACCAAACACTATGCCCCATGGCACCCTCACCCCCAACCAAACACTATGCCCCAGGGCCCCCTCACCCCCAACCAAACACTATGCCCCAGGGCCCCCTCACCCCCAACCAAACACTATGCCCCATGGAACCCTCACCCCCAACCAAACACTATGCCCCAGGGCCCCCTCACACCCAACCAAACACTATGCCCCATGGCACCCTCACCCCCAACCAAACACTATGCCCTATGGCCCCCTCACCCCCAACCAATCACTATGCCCCATGTCCCCCTCACCCCAACAAAACATTATGCCCCATGTCCCTCACCCCCAATCAAACACTATGCCCCAGGGCCCCCTTACCCCCAACCAAACAATATGCCCTATGACCCCCTCACCCCCAACCAAACACTATGCACCATGGCCCTCTCACCCCCAACCAATCACTATGCCCCATGTCCCCCCCACCCCCAACCAAACATTATGCCCCATGTCCCTCACCCCCAATCAAACACTATGCCCCAGGGCCCCCTTACTCCGAACCAAACAATATGCCCCATGGCCCCCTCACCCCCAACCAAACACTATGCCCCAGGGCCCCCTCACACCCAACCAAACACTATTCCCGATGGAACCCTCACCCCCAACCAAACACTATGCCCCAGGGCCCCCTCACACCCAACCAAACACTATGCCCCATGGCACCCTCATAACCAAACATTATGCCCCATGTCCCTCACCCCCAATCAAACACGATGCCCCAGGGCCCCCTTACCCCCAACCAAACAATATGCCCATGGCCCCCTCACCCCCAACCAAACACTATGCCCCAGGGCCCCCTCACCCCCAACCAAACACTATGCCCAGGGCCGCCTCACCCCCAACCAAACACTATGCCCCAGGGCCCCCTCACACCCAACCAAACACTATGCCCCATGGCACCCTCACACCCAACCAAACACTATGCCCCAGGGCCCCCTCACACCCAACCAACCACTATGCCCCATGGCCCCCTCACCCCCAACCAATCACTATGCCCCATGTCCCCCTCACCCCCAACCAAACATTATGCCCCATGTCCCTCACCACCAATCAAACACTATGCCCCAGGGCCCCTTTACCCCCAACCAAACAATATGCCCTATGCCCCCCTCACCCCCAACCAAACACTATGCCCCATGGCCCTCTCACCCCCAACCAATCACTATGCCCCATGTCAACCTCAACCCCAACCAAACATTATGCCCCATGTCCCTCACCCCCAATCAAACACTATGCCCCAGGGCCCCCTTACCCCCAACCAAACAATATGCCCCATGGCCGCCTCACCCCCAACCAAACACTATGCCCCAGGGCCCCCTCACATCCAACCAAACACTATGCCCCATGGCACCCTCACCCCCAACCAAACACTATGCCCCAGGGCCCCCTCACACCCAACCAAACACTATGCCCCATGGCACCCTCACCCCCAACCAAACACTATGCCCCAGGGCCCCCTCAAACCCAACCAAACACTATGCCCCATGGCACCCTCACCCCCAACCAAAGACTATGCCCCAGGGCCCCCTCACCCCCAACCAAACACTATGCCCCAGGGCCGCCTCACCCCCAACCAAACACTATGCCCCAGGGCCCCCTCACACCCAACCAAACACTATGCCCCATGGCACCCTCACCCCCAACCAAACACTATGCCCTATGGCCCCCGCACCCCCAACCAATCACCATGCCCCATGTCCCCCTCACCCCCAACCAAACATTATGCCCCATGTCCCTCACCCCCAATAAAACACTATGCCCCAGGCCCCCCTTACCCCCAACCAAACAATATGCCCTATGGCCCCCTCACCCCCAACCAAACACTATGCCCCATGGCCCCCTCAACCCCAACCAATCACTATGCTCCATGTCCCCCTCACCCACAACCAAACATTATGCCCCATGTCCCTCATCCCCAATCAAACACTATGCCCCAGGGCCCCCTTACCCCCAACCAAACAATATGCCCCATGGTCCCCTAACCCCCAACCAAACACTATGCCCCAGGGCCCCCTCACACCCAACCAAACACTATGCCCCAGGGCCCCCTCACATCCAACCAAACACTATGCCCCATGGCGCCCTCACCCCCAACCAAACATTATGCCCCATGTCCCTCACCCCCAATCAAACACTATGCCCCAGGGCCCCCTTACCCCCAACCAAACAATATGCCCCATGGCCCCCTCACCCCCAACCAAACATTATGCCCCATGGCCCCCTCACCCCCAACCAAACACTATGCCCCAGGGCCCCTTCACACCCAACCAAACACTATGCCCCATGGCACCCTCACCCCCAACCAAACACTATGCCCCATGTCCCCCTCAGCCCCAACCAAACACTATGCCCCATGTCCCTCACCCCAACCAAACATTATGCCCCATGGCACCCTCACCCCCAACCAAACACTATGCCACATTGCACCCTCGCCCCCAACCAAACACTATGCCCCATGGCACCCTCACCCCCAACCAAACACTATGCCCCAGGGCCCCCTCACACCCAACCAAACACTATGCCCTATGGCCCCCTCACCCCCAACCAAACACTATGCCCCATGGCACCCTCACCCCCAACCAAACACTATGCCCCATGGCACCCTCACCCCCAACCAAACACTATGCCCCAGGGCCCCCTCACCCCCAACCAAACACTATGCCCCAGGGCCCCCTCACACCCAACCAAACACTATGCCCCATGGCACCCTCACCCCCAACCAAACACTATGCCCCAGGGCCCCCTCACACCCAACCAAACACTATGCCCTATGGCCCCCTCACCCCCAACCAAACACTATGCCCCATGGAACCCTCACCCCCTACTAAACACTATTCCCCATGGCACCCTCACCCCCAACCAAACACTATGCCCCAGGGCCCCCTCACCCCCAACCAAACACTATGCCCCAGGGCCCCCTCACCCCCAACCAAACACTATGCCCCAGTGCCCCCTCAGACCCAACCAAACACTAGGCCCCATGGCACCCACACCCCAACCAAACACTATGCCCCAGGGCCCCCTCACACCCAACCAAACACTATGCCCCATGGCACCCTCACCCCCAACCAAACACTATGCCCTATGGCCCCCTAACCCCCAACCAATCACTATGCCCCATGTCCCCCTCACCCCCAACCAAACATTATGCCCCATGTCCCTCACCCCTAATCAAACACTATGCCCCATGGCCCCCTCGCCCCCCACCAATCACTATGCCCCATGTCCCCCTTACCCCCAACCAAACAATATGCCCTATGGCCCCCTCACCCCCAACCAAACACTATGCCCCATGGCCCCCTCGCCCCCCACCAATCACTATGCCCCATGTCCCCCTCACCCCCAACCAAACATTATGCCCCATGTCCCTCACCTCCAATCAAACACTATGCGCCAGGGCCCCCTTATCCCCAACCAAACAATATGCCCCATGGCCCCCTCACCCCCAACCAAACACTATGCCCCAGGGCCACCTCACACCCAACCAATCACTATGCCCTATGGCCACCTCACCCCCAACCAATCACTATGCCCCATGTACCTCACCACAACCAAACACAATGCCCCATGTCCCTCACCCCCAACCAAACACTATGCCCTATGGCCCCCTCACCCCCAACCAATCACTATGCCTCATGTCCCTCACCCCAACCAAACATTATGCCCCATGGCCCCCTCACCCCCAACCAAACACTATGCCCCAGGGCCCCCTCACACCCAACCAAACACTATGCCCCATGGCACCCTCAGTACCCAACCAAACCCTATGCCCCATGGCACCCTTACACCCAACCAAACACTATGCCCCATGTCCCCCTCACCCCCAACCAAACACTATGCCCCAGTCCCCCTCACACCCAACCAAACACTATGCCCTATGGCCCCCTCACCCCCAACCAAACACTATGCCCCATGGCACCCTCACCCCCAACCAAACACTATGCCCCATGGCACCCTCACCCCCAACCAAACACTATGCCCCAGGGCCCCCTCATCCCCAACCAAACACTATGCCCCAGGGCCCCCTCACACCCAACCAAACACTATGCCCCATGGCACCCTCACCACCAACCAAACACTATGCCCCAGGGCCCCCTCACACCCAACCAAACACTATGCCCCATGGCACCCTCACCCCCAACCAAACAATATGCCCCAGGGCCCCCTCACACCCAACCAAACACTATGCCCCATGGCACCCTCACCCCCAACCAAACACTATGCCCTATGGTCCCCCCACCCCCAACCAATCACTATGCCCCATGTCCCTCACCCCCAATCAAATACTATGCCCCAGGGCCCCCTTACCCCCAACCAAACAATATGCCAACACTATGCCCCAGGGCCCGCTCACACCCAACCAAACACTATGCCACAGGGCCCCCTCACACCCAACCAAAGACTATGCCCTATGGCCCTCTCACCCCCAACCAATCACTATGCCCCATGTCCCCCTCACCCCAACAAAACATTATGCCCCATGGCCCCCTCACCCCCAACCAAACACTATGCCCCAGGGCCCCCTCACACCCAACCAAACACTATGCCCCATGGCACACTCACCCCCAACCAAACACTATGCCCCAGGGCCCCCTCACACCCAACCAAACACTATGCCCCATGGCACCCTCACCCCCAACCAAACACTATGCCCTATGGCCCCCTCACCCCCAACCAATCACTATGCCCCATGTCCCTCACCCCCAACCAAACACAATGCCCCATGTCCATCACCCACAACCAAACACTATGCCCCATGTCCCCCTCACACCCAACCAATCACTATGCCCCATGTCCCCCTCACCCCCAACCAAACATTATGCCCCATGGCCCCCTCATCCCCAACCAAACACTATGCCCCAGGGCCCCCTCACACCCAACCAAACACTATGCCCCATGGCACCCTCACCCCCAACCAAACACTATGCCCCATGTCCCCCTCACCCCCAACCAAACACTATGCCCCATGGCACCCTCACCCCCAACCAAACACTATGCCCCAGGGCCCCCTTACCCCCAACCAAACACTATGCCCCATGGCACCCTCACCCCCAACCAAACACTATGCCCCATGGCACCCTCACCCCCAACCAAACACTATGCCCCAGGGCCCCCTCACCCCCAACCAAACACTATGCCCCATGGAACCCTCACCCCCAACCAAACACTATGCCCCAGGGCCCCCTCACACCCAACCAAACACTATGCCCCATGGCACCCTCACCCCCAACCAAACACTATGCCCTATGGCCCCCTCACCCCCAACCAATCACTATGCCCCATGTCCCCCTCACCCCAACAAAACATTATGCCCCATGTCCCTCACCCCCAATCAAACACTATGCCCCAGGGCCCCCTTACCCCCAACCAAACAATATGCCCTATGACCCCCTCACCCCCAACCAAACACTATGCACCATGGCCCTCTCACCCCCAACCAATCACTATGCCCCATGACCCCCCCACCCCCAACCAAACATTATGCCCCATGTCCCTCACCCCCAATCAAACACTATGCCCCAGGGCCCCCTTACTCCGAACCAAACAATATGCCCCATGGCCCCCTCACCCCCAACCAAACACTATGCCCCAGGGCCCGCTCACACCCAACCAAACACTATTCCCGATGGAACCCTCACTCCCAACCAAACACTATGCCCCAGGGCCCCCTCACACCCAACCAAACACTATGCCCCATGGCACCCTCATAACCAAACATTATGCCCCATGTCCCTCACCCCCAATCAAACACGATGCCCCAGGGCCCCCTCACCCCCAACCAAACACTATGCCCAGGGCCGCCTCACCCCCTACCAAAAACTATGCCCCAGGGCCCCCTCACACCCAACCAAACACTATGCCCCATGGCACCCTCACACCCAACCAAACACTATGCCCCAGGGCCCCCTCACACCCAACCAACCACTATGCCCCATGGCACCCTCACCCCCAACCAAACACTATGCCCTATGGCCCCCTCACCCCCAACCAATCACTATGCCCAAGGGCCCCCTCACACCCAACCAAACACTATGCCCCATGGCACCCTCACCCCCAACCAAACACTATGCCCTATGGCCCCCTCACCCCCAACCAATCACTATGCCCCATGTCCCCCTCACCCCCAACCAAACATTATGCCCCATGTCCCTCACCACCAATCAAACACTATGCCCCAGGGCCCCTTTACCCCCAACCAAACAATATGCCCTATGGCCCCCTCACTCCCAACCAAACACTATGCCCCATGGCCCTCTCACCCCAACCAATCACTATGCCCCATGTCAACCTCAACCCCAACCAAACATTATGCCCCATGTCCCTCACCCCCAATCAAACACTATGCCCCAGGGCCCCCTTACCCCCAACCAAACAATATGCCCCATGGCCGCCTCACCCCCAACCAAACACTATGCCCCAGGGCCCCCTCACATCCAACCAAACACTATGCCCCATGGCACCCTCACCCCCAACCAAACACTATGCCCCAGGGCCCCCTCACACCCAACCAAACACTATGCCCCATGGCACCCTAAGCCACAACCAAACATTATGCCCCATGTCCCTCACCCCAATCAAACACTATGCCCCAGGGCCCCCTTACCCCCAACCATACAATATGCCCCATGGCCCCATCACCCCCAACCACACACTATGCCCCAGGGCCCCCTCACCCCCAACCAAACACTATGCCCCAGGGCCGCCTCACCCCCAACCAAACACTATGCCCCAGGGCCCCCTCACACCCAACCAAGCACTATGCCCCATGGCACCCTCACCCCCAACCAAAAACTATGCCCCAGGGCCCCCTCACACCCAACCAAACACTATGCCCCATGGCACCCTCACCCCCAACCAAACACTATGCCCTATGGCCCCCTCACCCCCAACCAATCACCATGCCCCATGTCCCCCTCACCCCCAACCAAACATTATGCCCCATGTCCCTCACCCCCAATAAAACACTATGCCCCAGGCCCCCCTTACCCCCAACCAAACAATATGCCCTATGGCCCCCTCACCCCCAACCAAACACTATGCCCCATGGCCCCCTCAACCCCAACCAATCACTATGCCCCATGTCCCCCTCACCCACAACCAAACATTATGCCCCATGTCCCTCATCCCCAATCAAACACTATGCCCCAGGGCCCCCTCTCACCCAACCAAACACTATGCCCCAGGGCCCCCTCACATCCAACCAAACACTATGCCCCATGGCGCCCTCACCCCCAACCAAACATTATGCCCCATGTCCCTCACCCCCAATCAAACACTATGCCCCAGGGCCCCCTTACCCCCAACCAAACAATATGCCCCATGGCCCCCTCACCCCCAACCAAACACTATGCCCCGGGGCCCCCTCTACCCAACCAAACACTATGAACCATGGCACCCTCACCCCCAACCAAACACTATGACCCAGGGCCCCCTACCACCCAACCAAACACTATGCCCCATGTCCCTCACCCCCAATCAAACACTATGCCCCAGGGCCCACTTACCCCCAACCAAACAATATGCCCCATGGCCCCCTCGCCCCCAACCAAACACTATGCCTCATGGCACCCTCACCCCCAACCAAACACTATGCCCCATTTCCCCTTCACCCCCAACCAAACACTATGCCCCAGGGCCCCCTCACCACCAACCAAACACTATGCCCCATGTCCCTCACTCCCAATCAAACATTATGCCCCATGTCCCTCACCCCCAATCAAACACTATGCCCCATGTCCCTCACCCCCAACCAAACACTATGCCCCATGTCCCCCTCACATCCAACCAAACACTATGCCCCATGTCCCCTCACACCCAACCAAACACTATGCCCTATGGCCCCCTCACCCCCAACCAATCACTATGCCCCATGTCCCCCTCACCCCCAACCAAACATTATGCCCCATGGCCCCCTCACCCCCAACCAAACACTATGCCCCATGGCCCCCTCACCACCAACCAAACACTATGCCCCAGGGCCCCCTTACTCCCAACCAAACACTATGCCCCAGGGCCCCCTTACCCCCAACCAAACACTATGCCCCAGGGCCCCCTCACCCCCAACCAATATGCCCCACGTCCCTCACCCCCAAGCAAACACTATGCCCCAGGGCACCCTTACCCCCAACCAAACACTATGCCCCATGGCCCCCTCACCCCCAACCAAACAATATGCCCCATGGCACCATCACCCCCAACCAAACACTATGCCCCAGGGCCCCCTCACCTCCAACCAAGCACTATGCCCCAGGGCCCCCTCACACCCAACCAAACACTATGCCCTATGGCCCCCTTACCCCCAACCAAACACTATGCCCCATGGCCCCCTCACCCCCAACCAAATATTATGCCCCATGGCCCCCTCACCCCCAATTAAACACTATGCCCCAGGGCCCCCTTACCCCCAACCAAACACTATGTCCCATGGCCCCCTCACCCCCAACCAAACACTATGCCCCTCACACCCACCCAAACACAATGCCCCATGGACCCCTCAACCCCACCCAAAGATTATGCACCATGGCCCCCTCACCCCCAACCAAACACTATGCCCCATGTCCCTCACCCCAAACCAAACACTATGCCCCATGGCACCCTCACCCCCAACCAAACACTATGCCCCATGTCCCTCACCCCCAACCAAACACTATGCCCCAGGGACCCCTTATCCCCAACCAAACACTATGCCCCATGGCCCCCTCACCCCCAACCAAACACTATGCCCCATGGCACCGTCACCCCAACCAAACACTATGCCCCAGGGCCCCCTTACCCCCAACCAAACACTATGCCCCAGGGCCCCCTCACACCCAACCAAACACTAGGCCCATGGCCCCCTCACCCCCAACCAAACATTATGCCCCAGGGACCCCTTACCCCCAACCAAACACTATGCCCCATGGCCCCCTCACCCCCAACCAAACACTATGCCCCATGGCACCCTCACCCCCAACCAAACACTATGCCCCAGGTCCCCCTTACCCCCAACCAAACACTATGCACCAGGGCCCCCTCACACTCAACCAAACACTAGGCCCATGGCCCCCTCACCCCCAACCAAACATTATGCCCCATGTCCCCCTCACCCCCAATCAAACACTATGCCCCATGGCCCCCTCATCCCCAACCAAACACTATGCCCCATGGCCCCCTCACCCGCTACCAAACACTATGCCCATTGGCCCCCTCACCCCCAAGCAAACACTATGCCCCAGGGCCCCCTTACCCCCAACCAAACACTATGCCCCAGGGCCCCCTCACACCCAACCAAACACTATGCCCTATGGCCCCCTCACCCCCAACCAATCACTATGCCCCATATCCCCCTCACCCCCAACCAAACATTATGCCCCATGGCCCCCTCACCCCCAACCAAACACTATGCCCCAGGGCCCCATCATCCCCAACCAAACACTATGCCCCATGGCCCCCTCATCCCCAACCAAACACTATGCCCCATGGCCCCCTCACCCCCTACCAAACACTATACCCCATGGCCCCCTCACCCCCAACCAAACACTATGCCCCATGGCACCCTCACCCCCAACCAAACACTATGCCCCAGGGCCCGCTTACCCCCAACCAAACACTATGCCCCAGGGCCCCCTCACACCCAACCAAACACTATGCCCTATGGCCCCCTCGCCCCCAACCAATCACTATGTCCCATGTCCCATTCACCCCCAACCAAACATTATGCCCCATGGCCCCCTCACCCTCAACGAAACACTATGCCCCAGGGCCCCCTCACACCCAACCAAACACTATGCCCCATGGCACCCTCACCCCCAACCAATCACTATGCCCCATGTCCCCCTCACCCCCAACCAAACATTATGCCCCATGTCCCTCACCCCCAATCAAACAAAATGCCCCAGGGCCCCCTTACCCCCAACCAAACAATATGCCCCATGTCCCTCACCCCCAACCAAACACTATGCCCCATGCCCCCCTCACACTCAAACAAACACTTTGCCCTATGGGCCCCTCACCCCCAACCAATCACTATGCCCGTTGTCCCCCTCACCCCAACCAAACATTATGCCCCATGCCCCCCTCACCCCCAACCAAACACTATGCCCCAGGGCCCCCTCACACCCAACCAAACACTATGCCCCATGGCACCCTCATCCTCAACCAAACACTATGCCCCATGTCCCCCTCACCTACAACCAAACACTATGCCCCATGTCCCTCACCCCCAACCAAACATTATGCCCCATGGCACCCTCACCCCCAACCAAACACTATGCCCCAGAGCCCCCTTACCCCCAACCAAACACTATGCCCCATGGCACCCTCGCCGCCAACCAAACACTATGCCCCATGGCACCCTCACCCCCAACCAAACACTATGCCCCAGGGCACCCTAACACCCAACCAAACACTATGCCCTAAGGCCCCCTCACCCACAACCAAACACTATGCCCCATGGCACCCTCACCCCCAACCAAACACTATGCCCCATGGCACCCTCACCCCCAACCAAACACTATGCCCCAGGGCCCCCTCACCCCCGACCAAACACTATGCCCCAGGGTCCCCTCACACCCAACCAAACACTATGCCCCATGGCACCCTCACCCCCAACCAAACACTATGCCCCAGGGCCCCCTCACATCCAACCAAACACTATGCCCCATGGCACCCTCACCGCCAACCAAACACTATGTCCCATGTCCCTCACCCCCAATCAAACACTATGCCCCAGGGCCCCATTACCCCCAACCACACAATATGCCAACACTATGCCCCAGGGCCCCCTCACACCCAACCAATCACTATGCCCCATGTCCCCCTCACCCCCAACCAAACATTATGCCTCATGGCCCCCTCACCCCCAACCAATCACTATTCCCTATGTCCCCCTCACCCCCAACCAAACATTATGCCCCATGTCCCTCACCCCCAATCAAACAAAATGCCCCAGGGCCCCCTTACCCCCAACCAAACAATATGCCCCATGGCACCCTCACCCCCAACCAAACACTATGCCCATGGCCCCCTCACACCCAACCAAACACTATGCCCCATTGCACCCTCACCCCAAACAAACACTATGCCCCAGGGCCCCCTTACCCCCAACCAAACACTATGCCCCGGGGCCCCCTCACACCCAACCAAACACTATGCCCCATGGCACCCTCACCCCCAACCAAACACTATGCCCCAGGGCCCCCTCACATCCAACCAAACACTATGCCCCATGGCACCCTCACCCCAACCAAACATTATGCCCCATGTCCCTCACCCCCAATCAAACACTATGCCCCAGGGCCCCCTTACCCCCAACCACACAATATGCCAACACTATGCCCCAGGGCCCCCTCACACCCAACCAATCACTATGCCCCATGTCCCCCTCACCCCCAACCAAACATTATGCCCCATGGCCCCCTCACCTCCAACCAAACACTATGCCCCAGGGCCCCCTCACACCCAACCAAACACTATGCCCCATGGCACCCTCACCCCCAACCAAACACTATGCCCCAGGGCCCCCTCACACCCAACCAAACACTATGCCCCATGGCAACCTCACCCCCAACCAAACACTATGCCCTATGGCCCCCTCATCCCCAACCAATCACTATGCCCCATGTCCCTCACCCTCAACCAAACACAATGCCCCATGTCCCTCACCCCCAACCAAACACTATGCCCCATGTCCCCCTCACACCCAACCAAACACTATGCCCTTTGGCCCCCTCACCCCCAACCAATCACTATGCCCCTTGTCCCCCTCACCCCCAACCAAACATTATGCCCCATGGCCCCCTCACCCCCAACCAAACACTATGCCCCAGGGCCCCCTCACACCCAACCAAACACTATGCCCCATGGCACCCTCACCCCAACCAAACACTATGCTGCATGGCACCCTCACCCCCAACCAAACACTATGCCCCATGTCCCCCTCACAACCAACCAAACACCATGCCCCATGTCCCTCACCCCCAATCAAACACTATGCCCCATGGCACCCTCACCCCCAACCAAACACTATGCCCCAGTGCCCCCTTACCCCCAACCAAACACTATGCCCCATGACACCCTCACCCCCAACCAAACACTATGCCCCATGGCACCCTCACCCCCAACCAAACACTATGCCCCAGGGCCCCCTCACACCCAACCAAAAACTATGCCCTATGGCCCCCTCACCCCCAACCAAACACTATGCCCCAGTGCCCCCTCAGACCCAACCAAACACTAGGCCCCATGGCACCCACACCCCCAACCAAACACTATGCCCCAGGGCCCCCTCACACCCAAGCAAACACTATGCCCCAGGGCCCCCTCACCCCCAACCAAACACTATTCCCCAGGGCCCCCTCACCCCCAACCAAACACTATGCCCCAGTGCCCCCTCAGACCCAACCAAACACTAGGCCCCATGGCACCCACACCCCCAACCAAACACTATGCCCCAGGGCCCCCTCACACCCAACCAAACACTATGCCCCATGGCACCCTCACCCCCAACCAAACACTATGCCCTATGGCCCCCTCACCCCCAACCAATCACTATCCCCCATGTCCCCCTCACCCCCAACCAAACATTATGCCCCATGTCCCTCACCCCCAATCAAACACTATGCCCCAGGGCCCTCTTACCCACAACCAAACAATATGCCCTATGGCCCCCTCACCCCCAACCAAACACTATGCCCCATGGCCCCCTCACCCCCAACCAATAACTATGCCCCATGTCCCCCTCACCCCCAACCAAACATTATGCCCCATGTCCCTCACCTCCAATCAAACACTATGCCCCAGGGCCCCCTTACCCCAACCAAACAATATGCCCCATGGCCCCCTCACCCCCAACCAAACACTATGCCCCAGGGCCACCTCACACCCAACCAATCACTATGCCCTATGGCCCCCTCACCCCCAACCAATCACTATGCCTCATGTCCCTCACCCCAACCAAACACAATGCCCCATGTCCCTCACCCCCAACCAAACACTATGCCCTATGGCCCCCTCACCCCAAGCAATCACTATGCCCCATGTCCCTCACCCCAACCAAACATTATGCCCCATGGCCCCCTCACCCCCAACCAAACACTATGCCGCAGGGCCCCCTCACACCCAACCAAACACTATGCCCCATGGCACCCTCACACAAAACCAAACACTATGCCCTATGCTCCCCTCGCCCCCAACCAAACACTATGCCCCATGTCACCCTCACCCCCAACCAAACACTATGCCCCATGGCACCCTCACCCCCAACCAAACACTATGCCCCAGGGCCCCCTCACCCCCAACCAAACACTATGCCCCAGGGCCCCCTCACACCCAACCAAACACTATGCCCCATGGCACCCTCACCACCAACCAAACACTATGCCCCAGGGCCCCCTCACACCCAACCAAACACTATGCCCCAGGGCACCCTCACCCCCAACCAAACACTATGCCCCAGGGCCCCCTCACACCCAACCAAACACTATGCCCCATGTCCCTCATCCCCAATCAAACACTATGCCCCAGGGCCCCCTTACCCCCAACCAAACAATATGCCAACACTATGCCCCAGGGCCCCCTCACACCCAACCAAACACTATGCCCCAGGGCCCCCTCACACCCAACCAAACACTATGCCCTATGGCCCCCTTACCCCCAACGAATCACTATGCCCAATGTCCTCCTCACACCCAACCAAACATTTGCCCCATGGCCCCCTCACCCCCAACCAAACACTATGCCCCAGGGCCCCCTCACACCCAACCAAACACTATGCCCCATGGCACCCTCACCCCCAACCAAACACTATGCCCCAGGGCTCCCTCACACCCAACCAAACACTATGCCCCATGGCACCCTCAACCCCAACCAAACACTATGCCCTATGGCCCCCTCACCCCCAACCAATCACTATGCCCCATGTCCCTCACCCCCAACCAAACACAATGCCCCATGTCCCTCACCCCCAACCAAACACTATGCCCCATGTCCCCCTCACACCCAACCAATCACTATGCCCCATGTCCCCCTCACCCCCAACCAAACATTATGCCCCATGGCCCCCTCACCCTCAACCAAACACTATGCCCCAGGGCCCCCTCACACCCAACCAAACACTATGCCCCATGGCACCCTCACCCCCAACCAAACACTATGCCCCATGTCCCCCTCACCCCCAACCAAATACTATGCCCCATGGCACCCTCACCCCAACCAAACACTATGCCCCAGGGCCGCCTTACCCCCAACCAAACACTATGCCCCATGGCACCTTCACCCCCAACCAAAGACTATGCCCCATGGCACCCTCACCCCCAACCAAACACTATGCCCCAGCGCCCCCTCACACCCAACCAAACACTATGCCCTATGGCCCTCTCACCCCCAACCAAACACTATGCCCCATGGCACCCTCACCCCCAACCAAACACTATGCCCCAGGGCCCCCTCACCCCCAACCAAACACTATGCCCCAGGGCCCCCTCACCCCCAACCAAACACTATGTCCCATGGCACCCTCACCCCCAACCAAACACTATGCCCAGGGGCCCCCTCACACACAATCAAACACTATGCCCCATGGCACCCTCACCCCCAACCAAACACTATGCCCCAGGGCCCCCTCACCCCCAACCAATCACTATGCCCCATGTCCCCCTCAACCCCAACCAAACATTATGCCCCATGTCCCTCACCCCCAATCAAACACTATGCCCCATGTCCCCCTCACCCCCAACCAAACATTATGCCCCATGTCCCTCACCCCCAATCAAACACTATGCCCCAGGGCCCCCTTACCCCCAACCAAACAATATGCCCCATGGCCCCCTCACCCCCAACCAAACACTATGCCCCAGGGCCCCCTCACACCCAACCAAACACTATGCTCCATGGCACCCTCACCCCCAACCAAACACTATGCCCCAGGGCCCCTTACCCCCAACCAAACAATATGCCCCATGTCCCTCACACCCAACCAAACACTATGCCCCAGGGCCCCCTCACACCCAACCAACCACTATGCCCCATGGCACCCTCACCCCCAACCAAACACTATGCCCTATGGCCCCCTCACCCCCAACCAATCACTATGCCCCAGGGCCCCCTCACACCCAACCAAACACTATGCCCTATGGCCCCCTCACCCCCAACCAATCACTATGCCCCATGTCCCCCTCACCACCAACCAAACATTATGCCCCATGTCCCTCACCCCCAATCAAACACTATGCCCCAGGGCCCCCTTACCGGCAACCAAACAATATGCCCTATGGCCCCCTCACCCCCAACCAAACACTATGCCCCATGGCCCTCTCACCCCCAACCAATCACTATGCCCCATGTCCCCCTCACCCCCAACCAAACATTATGCCCCATGTCCCTCACCCCCAATCAAACACTATGCCCCAGGGCCCCCTTACCCCCAACCAAACAATATGCCCCATGGCCCCCTCACCCCCAACCAAACACTATGCCCCAGGGCCCCCTCACATCCAACCAAACACTATGCCCCATGGCACCCTCACCCCCAACCAAACACTATTCCCCAGGGCCCCCTCACACCCAACCAAACACTATGCCCCATGGCACCCTCACCCCCAACCAAACATTATGCCCCAGGGCCCCCTCACCCCAATCAAACACTATGCCCCAGGGCTCTCTTAGCCCCAACCAAACAATATGCCCCATGGCCCCCTCACCCCAACCAAACACTATGCCCCAGGGCCGCCTCACCCCCAACCAAACTCTATGCCCCAGGGCCCCCTCACACCCAACCAAACCCTATGCCCCATGGCACCCTCACCCCCAACCAAACACTATGCCCCAGGGCCCCCTCACACCCAACCAAACACTTTGCCCCATGGCACCCTCACCCCCAACCAAACACTATGCCCTATGGCCCCCTCACCCCCAACCAATCACTATGCCCCATGTCCCCCTCACCCCCAACCAAATATTATGCCCATGTCCCTCACCCCCAATCAAACACTATGCCCCAGGGCCCCCTTACCCCCAACCAAACAATATGCCCCATGGCCCCCTCACCCCCAACCAAACACTATGCCCCATGGCCCCCTCACCCCCAACCAAACACTATGCCCCATGGCCCCCTCTACCCAACCAAACACTATGAACAATGGCACCCTCACCCCCAACCAAACACTATGACCCAGGACCCCCTCACACCCAACCAAAAACTATGCCCCATGTCCCTCACCCCCAATCAAACACTATGCCCCATGTCCCTCTCACCCCCAATCAAACACTATGCCCCATGGCCCCCTTACCCCCAACCAAACCCCCCACCCCCCAAATCAGCACATAAAAAAACATTAAAATCCAAACATTCATACACATTCGACACACATCCCACCCCCCTCCCCCCCTCATCGCAACATACACACACAAACATAAAGCAAAACAGACCCGATACACAAAGACAAACAGAGCACTCCCCGGAGACGTGCTGGCAGGCAGGTAAGCTGCAGCGCTGGCGAGGTAAGTGGAGTGGCACTATGGCTGGCGATCAAGCCTTACTGGCCACGCCAGCCGTAGTGCTGGCCCTCCATTGGTGCAGCACACACGCACTATGTGGCCCGTAGGAGCTGCGTGGTGCATGTGTGTGCTGAGCCAATGAGGGCCAGTGGTTTGTCCGGCCCGATGGAGGGGGGCCGATGCTGCTTGCGGGTCGCCCCCCATTAGGAAAGTCTGTGTGCCTCGCGGGCCGTGTGTTGTGCACCCATGCACTACACCATGGACCCCCAATACCGGAGATACAGGCGTTGCGCTGCACCGATGTATGACGCTTCCAGGGGGTCTTGTTCGCGAAGCTCTTGAGTTCTGGGCCTGAGCCACTGGGCGCCTTGCCTGGGGGGAGTCGGGGAGGGGAGGGGGGGGGGTGACAGGGCTTGGATTTCACGTCAGATGTTATCACCACTAAAGGCAGACGGACGATCTCCTCCCCCAACCCCCAGACTTCCAGCAGATCTAAGATCCCCCACCCGATCACTTGGGAGCTGATGATCTGGTCACACCGTATGAGATCTCTTAGCTCATGAGGTGATGCCTGGAGAGATCTGTGGACGTGCTCCTTTCTCAGGCACTTGCCCCCCATCGCCCACAGTAGCCCCTGGGTCCCCTTTCCTCACCCAGACATTTGCACACAATGAGACTTTCACGGTGGAGGAGGGCTGGCATCTTAGGCAAAGCGGCTGTGACACATAACATGAACTGGAGGGAATCTACACACTCGCCATCTCCCAGTGATCTCCCCCATCCTCTCTTCACACAGCACAGCCTGCGCAGCCCATCACACAGCGCAGCCTGCGCAGCCCATCCCACAGCACAGCCTGCGCAGCCCATCAAACAGCACACACTGCGCAGCCCATCACACAGCACACACTGCGCAGCCCATCCCACAGCACAGCCTGCGCAGCACATCCCACAGCACAGCCTGCGCAGCCCATCACACAGCGCAGCCTGCGCAGCCCATACCACAGCACAGCCTGCGCAGCCCATCCCACAGCGCAGCCTGCGCAGCCCATCACACAGCACAGCCTGCGCAGCCCATCACACAGCACACACTGCGCAGCCCATCACATAGCACACTCCTGCACAGCCCAGCACACAGCATAATCCTGAACTGCACAGCCCATCACACGGCATAATCCTGAACTGCACACCCTGCACAGGCAGCAGATCACATAACACATTCCTGCACAGCACAGCCTGCGCAGCCCATCAGACAACATAATCCTGAACTGCACACACTGCACAGCCCATCACACAGCACACTCCTGCACAGCCCATCACCCACCATAATCGTGAACTACACACTCCTGCACAACCCATCACACGGCACACTCCTGCACAGCCCATCACACAGCATAATCCTTAACTGCACACCCTGTACAGCGCATCACCCACCTGCGCAGAAGCTTCGTGGCCTTTCCGCTCTCGATTGCGATTTCCTGCAGCTGAAGGGCGAGTTCCTGGGGCTGCAACAGAGCAGGAGGAGGGGTGCAGACCCCAGACACACACTGCTGTGCCAGGAACACATCAGCGATACACGACCTGGCCGATACACTAGTATCTAATATAATCCACAAGCACCGACATGAGACACTGCTCCCCAGGACACGCTCTGAGGAGGGACCCCCCTAAACCCTCCTCCCCACCAAAGCCCCATTATTTAATCTAATGCGCATTCCCAGAGCCTGAGACACTGCCCCCCAGGACATGATCAGAGGCAGCACCCCATCCCTGGAACCCTATTATTTTGTCTAATGAAGGAGCCCAAAACCTGAGACACTGCTCCCCACAGCCTGAGACACTGCCCCCCAGGACATGATCAGAGGCAGCACCACATCCCTGGAACCCTATTATTTAGTCTAATGAAGGAGCCCAAAGCCTGAGACACTGCTCCCCAGAGAACGACACTGCTCCCCACAGCCTGAGACACAGCCCTCCAGGAAATGCTCGGAAGCAGGATCACATCCCCCAGAGCCCCATTATGTAATATAATGCACAAGCCCAGAGCAAAAATATGGTGAGTCCCATTGTCTACTCGCTTGGGAAGCCTAGAGCAGAGCACAGGTCCACACAGGGCATGCTGAAAAGCATGGGTGAGTTCATGCAGGGGAGGGACTATCATAGTGATGTGTGGTGCAGGGAATATGCACACAGCATGGGTGAGTTCATGCAGAGGAGGGACTATCATAGTGATGTGTGGTGCAGGGAATATGCACACAGCATGGGTGAGTTCATGCAGAGGAGGGACTATCATAGTGATGTGTGGTGCAGGAAATATGCACACAGCATGGGTGAGTTCACACAGAGGAGGGACTATCATAGGGATGTGTGGTGCAGGGAATACGCACACAGCATGGGTGGGTTCATGCAGAGGATGGACTATCATAGGGATGTGTGGTGAAGGGAATACGCACACAGCATGGGTGAGTTCACACAGAGGATGGACTACCATAGTGATGTGTGATGCAGGGAATATGCACACGCCACAGGTGAGTCATGCAGAGGAGGGGCTATCATAGTGATGTGTGGTGCAGGGAATATGCACACAGCATGGGTGAGTTCATGCAGAGGAGGGACTATCATAGTGATGTGTGGTGCAGGGAATATGCACACAGCATGGGTGAGTTCATGCAGAGGAGGGACTATCATAGTGATGTGTGGTGCAGGAAATATGCACACACCATGGGTGAGTTCACACAGAGGAGGGACTATCATAGGGATGTGTGGTGCAGGGAATACGCATGCAGCATGGGTGAGTTCATGCAGAGGATGGACTATCATAGGGATGTGTGGTGAAGGGAATACGCACACATCATGGGTGAGTTCTCACAAAGGACGGACTATCATAGTGATGGGTGGTGCAGGTAATACGTACACAGCATGGGTGAGTTCATGCAGAGGAGGAACTATCATAGAGATGTGTTGTGCAGGGAATATGCACACACCATGGGTGAGTTCATGCAGAGGAGGGACTATCATAGGGATGTGTGTGCAGGGAATATGCGCACACCATGGGTGAGTTCACGCAGAGGAGGGACTATAATAGGGATGTGTGGTGCAGGGAATATGCGCACACCATGTGTGAATTCACCAGGCATCGGAGGGACTATCATAGTGATGTGTGGTGCAGGGAATACGCACTCAGCATGGGTGAGTGCATGCAGAGGATGGACTATCATAGGGATGTGTGGTGCAGAGAATACACACACAGCATGGGTGAGTTCACGCAGAGGACAGACTATCATAGTGATGTGTGGTGTAGGGAATATGCACACACCATGGGTGAGTTCATGCAGAGTATGGACTATCATAGGGATGTGTGGTGAAGGGAATACGCACACAGCATCGGTGAGTTCACGCAGAGGACGGACTATCATAGTGATGTGTGGTGCACGGAATATGCACACACCATGGGTGAGTTCACGCAGAGGAGGGACTATCATAGGGATGTGTGGTGCAGGAAATATGCACACACCATGGTTGAGTTCACGCAGAGGAGCGACTATAATAGGGGTGTGTGGTGCAGGGAATATGTGCACACCATGGGTGAGTTCACCAGGCAGAGGAGGGACTATCATAGTGATGTGTGGTGCAGGGAATACGCACACAGCATGGGTGAGTTCACACAGAGGACGGACTATCATAGTGATGTATGGTGCCGGGAATATGCACACAGCATGGGCGAGTTCATGCAGAGGAGGGACTATCATAGGGATGTGTGGTGAAGGGAATATGCACACACCATGGTTGAGTTCACGCAGAGGAGGGACTATCATAGGGATGTGTGGTGAAGGGAATATGCACACACCATGGTTGAGTTCACGCAGAGGAGGGACTATCATAGTGATGTGTGGTGCAGGGAATATGCACACACCATGGGTGAGTTCACGCAGAGGATGGACTGTCATAGGGATGTGTGGTGAAGGGAATACGCACACAGCATCGGTGAGTTCACGCAGAGGACGGACTATCATAGTGATGTGTGGTGCAGGGAATACGCACACACCATGGGTGAGTTCACGCAGAGGAGGGACTATCATAGGGATGTGTGGTGCAGGAAATATGCACACACCATGGTTGAGTTCACGCAGAGGACGGACTATAATAGGGGTGTGTGATGCAGGGAATATGTTCACACCATGGGTGAGTTCACCAGGCAGAGGAGGGACTATCTTAGTGATGTGTGGTGCAGGGAATACGCACACAGCATGGGTGAGTTCACGCAGAGGACGGACTATCATAGTGATGTGTGGTGCAGGGAATATGCACACACCATGGGTGAGTTCATGCAGAGGATGGACTGTCATAGGGATGTGTGGTGAAGGGAATACGCACACAGCATCGGTGAGTTCACGCAGAGGACAGACTATCATAGTGATGTGTGGTGCAGGGAATATGCACACACCATGGGTGAGTTCACGCAGAGGAGGGACTATCATAGGGATGTGTGGTGCAGGAAATATGCACACACCATGATTGAGTTCACGCAGAGGTGGGACTATAATAGGGGTGTGTGGTGCAGGGAATATGTGCACACCATGGGTGAGTTCACCAGGCAGAGGAGGGACTATCATAGTGATGTGTGGTGCAGGGAACACGCACACAGCATGGGTGAGTTCATGCAGAGGATGGACTATCATAGGGATGTGTGGTGCAGGGAATACGCACACAGCATGGGTGAGTCCATGCAGAGGATAGACTATCATAGGGATGTGTGGTGAAGGGAATATGCACACATCATGGGTGAATTCACGCAGAGGACAGACTATCATAGTGATGTGTGGTGCAGGGAATATGCACACACCATGGGTGAGTTCATGAGGAGGAGGGACTATCACAGGGATGTGTGGTGCAGGGAATACGCACACAGCATGGGTGAGTTCACGCAGAGGACGGACTATCATAGTGATGTGTTGTGAAGGGAATACGCACACAGGATGGGTGAGTTCACGCAGAGGATGTAGTATCATAGTGATGTGTAGTGCAGGGAATATGCACACACCATGGGTGAGTTCACGCAGAGGAGTGACTATCATAGGGATGTGTGGTGCAGGGAATATGCACACACCATGGTTGAGTTCACGCGGAGGAGGGACTATCGTAGGGATGTGTGGTGCAGGGAATATGCGCACACCATGGGTGAGTTCAGGCAGAGGAGGGACTATCATAGGGATGTGTGGTGTAGGGAATATGCACACACCATGGGTGAGTTCATGCAGAGGATGGACTATCATAGGGATGTGTGGTGAAGGGAATACACACACAGGATGGGTGAGTTCACCCAGAGGATGGAGTATCATAGTGATGTGTAGTGCAGGGAATATGCACACACCATGGGTGAGTTCACGCAGAGAAGTGACTATCATAGAGATGTGTGGTGCAGGGAATATGCACACACCATGGTTGAGTTCACGCGGAGGAGGGACTATCATTGGGATGTGTGGTGCAGGGAATATGCGCACACCATGGGTGAGTTCAGGCAGAGGAGGGACCATCATATGGATGTGTGGTGTAGGGAATATGCGCACACCATGGGTGAGTTCACCAGGCAGAGGAGGGACTATCATAGTGATTTGTGGTGTAGGGAATATGCACACAGCATGGGTGAGTTCATGCAGAGGAGGGACTAGCATAGGGATGTGTGGTGCAGAGAATATGCACACAGCATGGGTGAGTTCACGCAGAGGAGGGACTATCATAGTGATGTGTGGTGCAGGGAAATGCACACACCATGGGTGAGTTCAGGCAGAGGAGGGACAATCAAAGGGATGTGTGGTGAAGGGAATGTGCACACAACATGGGTGAGTTTATGCAGAGGAGGGACTATCATAGGGATGTGTGGTGCAGGGAATATGCACACACCATGGGTGAGTTCATGCAGAGGAGGGACTATCATAGTGATGTGTGGTGCAGGGAATATGCACACACCATGGGTGAGTTCATGCAGAGGAGGGACTATCATAGGGATCTGTGGTGCAGGGAATATGCACACACCATGGGTGAGTTCACCAGGCAGAGGAGGGACTATCATACTGATGTGTGGTGTAGGGAATATGCACACAGCATGGGTGAGTTCATGCAGAGGAGGGACTAACATAGGTATGTGTGCTGCAGGGATTATGTACACCATGGGTGAGTTAATGCAGAGGAGGAACTATCATAGTGATGTGTGGTGCAGGGAACATGCACACACGAGGTGAGTTCATCCAGAGGAGGGACTATCATAGTGATGTGTGGTGCTGGGAATATGCACACACCATGGGTGAGTTCACCACACAGAGGATGGACTATCATAGGGATGTGTGGTGAGGGAATATGCACACAGCATGGGTGAGTTCACTTACGCAGAGGACGGACTATCATAGTGATGTGTGGTGCAGGGAATATGCACACACCATGGGTGAGTTCATGCAGAGGAGGGACTATCATATGGATGTGTGGTGCAGGGAATATGCACACAGCATGGGTGAGTTCATGCAGAGGACTGACTATCATAGGGATGTGTGGTGAAGGGTATTGACACACAGCATGGGTGAGTTCACGCAGAGGACGGGCTCTCATAGTGATGTGTGGTGCACGGAATATGCACACACCAGGTGAGTTCATGCAGAGGAGGGACTATCATAGTGATGTGTGGTGCAGGGAATATGCACACAACATGGGTGAGTTCACGACACAGAGGAGGGACTATTATAGGGATGTGTGGTGCAGGGAATATGCGCACCCCACGGGTGAGTTCACCAGGCAGAGGAGGGACTATCATAGTGATGTGTGGTGTAGGGAATATGCACACAGCATGGGTGAGTTCATGCAGAGGAGGGACTATCATAGCGATGTGTGGTGCAGGGAATATGCACACAGCATGGGTGAGTTCATGCAGAGGAGGGACTATCATAGTGATGTGTGGTGCAGGGAATATGCACACACCATGGGTGAGTTCACACAGAGGAGGGAATATTATAGGGATGTGTGGTGCAGGGCATATGCACACACCATGGGTGAGTTCACACATCTTGTTTACCTTTTACGCCCACTTAGGAATCAGCCTTAGACCTCCTATTCAGCCTTCCGTTCCTTCAAGTTCAAGCCCCTTATTCTGTTAGTTATTATTCCTCCCTGGGGCTAACTCCATTGGGTAAGATCCCAATTCTCACAGCATTCTATTCACATTTGTGTCTTGAACTTTGTACATATTCTCATCTGTTATATTTTGCATTCGGCACCTTGTCTGCATTTCCCATCAGATTGAAATACAGAAGCCTAGAAGAGAATAGGCCTGTCAGGGTAAGCTTCTTTTCTAAATCCTCTACCATCCAACTGATTTGGGATTCCGTATCCTTACGTACCTGAACCTCTACTCTGTTTCACTCAGAATCCTTCCTGACAAGATTCCAGACCACATTCAAAATAGCGTGATCCTCCACCAGCCGCTGCAGGAATCCACGCTCCCCAGCAGCGCATCACAGGGTTTTTTTCCCTTCGGGGTTTCCCCTGGAGACTCCACTCCAACCTAGCCTTTTTGGCTGGGGTTGAGAGGGGTTTTCAGGTAATTCCCTTCTGCTTCTATCCCGAGAGGGCTGACCATCGCAAAGGTAGGTGTCATTTACAATTGCCGAGAGATCATTTGCTTTCAAGTACTTATTATTATAAGGTTATTACAGTAAGCAACACCTAGTTGACCTAGAGAATTTCTCTTATCTCCGGCATTTGTGAAGGACTACCTCTGTGATGGATCAACAGATCCAGCAACTTATAGCTGCTGTGCAATCTCTGACTTCAGAGGTGCAAAATCTGAAGCAAGAGAATGCTAATCTTCGACAGGCTCAACAACAGTCTCAGCAACAGACTGCCCAGTTGGCTTCCCAACAGGCAACAGCTAGCAGGGTTCCTCATTGTTCAGAAGTTCCTCCTGGGCCCCTACCAGGGGGTCAGTTCGATGGCAATCCTCATAAGATAAAATAATTTTTAGATGCCTGTGCTGTACAATTTGCTTTTAAGGCAGCCTTCTTTCACACTGATCGTGACAGAGTAGGCTATATGATTTCGCAGATGGTGGGACCTGCTCTAGCTTGGGCAACTCCTTTGGTCACAACCAATAACGCCATATTAGATTCCCATCCTGCCTTCTGCAATAGCATTAGATCTATGTTCGGCAGACAGGAGATTCGAATAGCGGCCAAGGAACAATTGCTAGATCTTAGACAAGGCAATCAAGACATCTTAACCTATATCACTAGATTCAAACAGATTGCCAGCGAATCTACTTGGTCAGATGATGCCCAGGTTACTCTTTTCCAGAGAGGCTTGTCTGAGGATCTCAAAGATGAAGTATCTAGGGTTCCACGCCCCACGTCATTGACAGAATGTATCGCTTTAGTCATGCAGGTTGACTATAGGATAAAGGAAAGGAGCAGTGAAAGGCGCAAAGAGAAGCTCACTACTCGTACATTTTCTACTGCTCCCGCCACACAAAGCGGAAGCTCTAATGAGGAACCTATGCAATTGGGGTCAGCTAACCGAGGGCCTTTATCCCCTGAGGAAAGATCACGTAGAAGATCTCAGGGATTGTGTATGTATTGTGGCTCAAATACCCACACGGTCCAGGAGTGCCCCATCACTCCCCCGAGACGGTCGGGAAACGCCAACTCCCAGTCATAGGAGGAACCTCTTTGAATATGCGAGTGTCACAAGGAAATCAGCATCCTCACACTCTAATGTTGGTCTTACATATCAATTTCACATTTGGTAACCAGAAGATGACCGAGATTCCGGCACTTGTGGACAGTGGCGCTGCCGGAAATTTTATTGATGAAGTTTGGGCTAGACAACATCATCTACCTTTGCTCTCTTAAGGTGAAGCTATCCACGTTGAGAGTGTAGATGGTAGCCCTCTAACCTCTGGGCAAATTGTTAATGAAACCTATCCGTTAGCAATGTCAATTGCTACACACGAAGAAGTCATTACCATGGATGTGATACAAACTGCCCATTACCCTGTTATCCTAGGCCTGCCTTGGTTACGAAGGCATAATCCCTATATTAATTGGGCAGCAGGTTCACTCTTCTTGGGATCTGAGTTTTGCCTCAATAATTGTCTAGGTAAAACTAGCATGATATGTCATCCAAGGCAAGAGGAGAACAGACAAGTCACAATTATCGGGTCTGTCATCGGTCTTCCTTCTGAGTATCAAGAATTTGCTGAGGTTTTTTCCTCCTCGGATTACTCTCTACTTCCCCCTCATCGCAGAGATGATTGTGTTATCGATCTAATTCCAGACCAGCCTTTACCCTTCGGAAGGATGTACATACTTTCTTCATCCGAGAAGGTTGCTCTTAGGGAATACCTAGATCTCAACTTACGAAACAGACTTATTACCGAATCTACATCTCCAGCGGCAGCTTCACTATTCTTCGTGCCCAAGAAGAATACTTCTGAACTTCGACCCTGTATAGATTTCAGGGGATTGAACAAGATCACCATCCCAGACAGATATCCGATGCCTTTAATTCCAGATATCTTAGAGGCCGTCAAGGGAGCCCTCATTTATACAAAGCTGGATTTAAAAGGTGCTTACCATCTTATCAGGATCAGAAAGGGAGACGAATGGAAAACGGCTTTCCGGACACTGTTTGGCCATTTTCAATACCAAGTTATGCCATTTGGATTGTCCAATGCCCCGGCCGTTTTCTAGCGATTTATGGACCATTTATTTTCGGATTTACTGTTACACACTGTCATCGTCTACCTGGATGATATCCTGATCTTTTCGAAGGACATCTCTGAACATCAATTCCATGTCAGAGAGGTATTATACAGACTTCAAAAAGATCATTTATTCTGCAATCTGGAGAAATGCTTCTTTCATCAGCCCCAGGTGACCTACCTGGGTTATATTCTTTTGGCACAAGGTATCGCAATGGATCCAGACAAGGTTATGGCAGTTCAGAACTGGGCTAACCCTCGATCAATCAAGGAAATTCAACGTTTCGTTGGATTCTCTAATTTTTATCGTCGGTTTATCCCCAACTTCTCGGCCCTTACTCTGCCTTTAACCAACCTTTTGAAAAAAGGAGTTCCTTATGTCTGGAACGAGGAAACGCAAAAAGCTTTTGACACCTTAAAGAAGAGGTTCACGTCAGCACCCATACTTATAACTCCAGATCAATCACGCCGTTTCATTCTCGAAACGGATGCCTCCCAGTATGCCTTGGGTGCTGTTCTTCTACAAGAGGATGATCAAGGATTAGAACGCCCCATTGAATATTTCTCCAAAACTCTCGCTCCGGCAGAATTGAATTATACCGTTCTCGAGAAGGAGCTATTGGCGATCAAGAGGGCTTTTGAGGAGTGGAGACACTTGTTATTGGGAGCACAGTATCCAGTAGAGGTCTGTACTGACCATCAAAACTTAAGTATTCTCCAATACGCCCAGACATGTAACAGCCGACAGGCCAGATGGGCTCATTTCTTCTCCCCTTTCAGGATCATATTCTCGTTCATTCCCGGAAGACGTAATTTACAAGCGGATGCCTTATCACGTAAAGAGATCACTCATCAATTTTCAGTCAAACCTGAACCGATTTTTCCCCGCTGCGTCCTGAACGTTGAAAAGAAATACAAATCTACGGATTTTCTCAAATGCCTGGAACGAAGCTTGGTGCCCTCCGTTCTGAGAAGGCTGACCAGGAAGGAGTTGAGCCTTTTGTCAAAAAAATACGGTTGCTATTTACTTGGTAAACCGGTCTATGTACCCACTAAGTCCCTACAGAAGGAAGTTCTAAGTATGTGCCACGACTCTAAATCCGCAGGACATAGAGGTAATGTTAATACCCGTGAATTGATCTCCCGATACTTTTGGTGGCCTTTAATGCGGAATGACATCTTCACATACGTCAAGTCTTGCCCAGTCTGTCTGCAAAATAAGAGCCCTAGACATTCACCCTTCGGAACTCTGGTAAGAATGCCTATACCTACATGGCCTTAGCAGATTATTTCAACAGACTTTATTGTGGATCTTCCTATTTCCGAAGGATGCTCAACTATTATGGTAGTTATTGATTCATTGAGCAAACTGGCTCATTTTCTCCCATTCGCCGGTCTCCCTTCGGCGGCTCAAATGGCTCGAACTTTCATTTCCCGAATTTTTTCTCTTCATGGCCTACCAGAGACTTTACTCTCTGATAGAGGTTCCCAATACACGTCAAGATATTGGAAGCAGGTCTGTCCAATTTTGGGTATCACCCGGGCTTTGAGATCCGGTTTTCACCCGCAAACCAATGGTCAGACCGAGAGACTAAACCAGACCCTAGAAGGATACCTTCGGAGTTACATCTCAGCAGCACAAGACAATTTGCTAGGCTTGTTACCAATCGCAGAATACGCTTATAACAATGCGTACCATTCAGCGATTAAGACCTCTCCCTTCTTTTGTTCCTATGGGTTTCACCCTGCCACATTCCCAGACAAAAGGGCTATGGATGACAAATGTCCTGACGTGAAGTCCCTCCTGGAAAGGATACATTGAAGTCAACACGCAGCCTCTCAGGCACTTAGGACTGCTCAGGAAAGAACAAAGAAGATGGCTGATCGTCTCCGATCTAAAGCTCCTGTAATACAACCTGGAGATCTGGTCTGGTTATCTTCCCGATTTCTGCCTAGACATCTTAGGCCTTCCAAATTTTCTCCTAAATTCATGGGTCCTTTTCGGGTGATTTCGGCGATAGGAGCAGCAGCTTTCAAGCTGAAACTACCCAAGACATGGGCACGGATACATCCGGTCTTCCATGTTTCCCAGCTGAAACCAGACATTCAAAGTGTTTTTCATCCTGTGGTTTCTTCTCGTCCACCTCCAGTTATGCTCCATACCAATGCAGAGTACGAAGTCTCGGAGTTATGTGATTCATGTATTCACCGTGGTAAATTACAGTACTTAGTGGATTGGAAGGGTTACACACCTTCAGATCGTATTTGGGCATCTGAATTCAGTATCCATGCTCCACGACTAATCAGACAATTTCACAAGAGACACCCCGGTAAACCAGGGGGTAGTGACTTTTAGAGGGGGCATACTGTTACAGCTGTCCTGTTGGATCCCGCTGCTTCCCGTTTCTGGGTACCAATACCCACTTTTCGGCTCGGAATCGGGACTCTCAACATGGAGGAGCCCGAGACTGTGAGCAGCGCACTAGTTGTTCTCGCTCCCCGGACCGCGCGGTTAGCTCCGCCCCAGACTTCCGTAATGGAATATCCGGCAGCTAGAACTTTGGTCCTACGCGTTGCTTCTCTCTTCAGAGTCGCGCTGCGCACCATAAGTTCGCTACCTTTCTGACTTCCAAATTGATCTACTACTGCTACGCTGAGTTTCCGCTCTTCATTATCATCAAACCTTTCTCTCTCCTTTCCCCTTCTTTGATCCGTAGAAATCTCAATTACTTTCTTTGCCCTGCGAATCAACAGGAAGACACCTCCCAGCATTTGCAGCTGCTCCTACCGGTAGTGTTTTCGCCTTCTAGCAAGTTTTTGGGTTTGTGACTCTCACGGGATTTCCTCCCTCTTCATCTTGTTTTCCTTTTACGCCCACTTAGGAATCAGTCTTAGACCTCCTATTCAGCCTTCTGTTCCTTCAAGTTCAAGCCCCTTATTCTGCTCTTCACTATTCCTCCCTGGGGCTAACTCCGTTGGGTAAGATCTCAATTCTTACAGCATTCTATTCACATTTGTGTCTTGAACTTTGGACATATTCTCATCTGTTACATTTTGCATTAGGCACCTTGTCTGCATTTCCCATCAGATTGAAATACAGAAGCCTAGAAGAGAATAGGCATGTCAGGGTAAGCTTCTTTTCTAAATCCTCTACCATCCAACTGATTTGGGATTCCGTATCCTTACTTACCTGAACCTCTACTCTGTTTCACTCAGAGTCCTTCCTGACAAGATTCCAGACCACATTCAAAATGGTGTGATCCTCCACCAGCCGCTGCAGGAATCCACGCTCCCCAGCAGCACATCACAGGGTTTTTTCCCATTGGGGTTTCCCCTGGAGACTCCACTCCAACCTAGCCTTTTGGCTGGGGTTGAGAGGGGTTTTCAGGTAATTCCCTCCTGCTTCTATCCCGAGAGGGCTGACCTTCGTGAAGGTAGGTGTCATTTACAATTGCCGAGAGATAATTTGCTTTCAAGTGCTTATTAATATAAGGTTATTACAAGGGCACAGTGCCCAGAGATCTGAAGAAAGTCACCATCACCCCACTTGATCCTAAGGACCCAGCAAACCTTCGCCCAATAACTAACTCGAATTTCGTTCTTAAACTAATAGACAAGGTAGCAACACAGCAACTTCACCACTTTGTAGAGAACCAGGAGGTTTTGCACTAGCAACAATCAGGCTTCAGAGCGTCCCATAGTACTGAGACAGCCATGCTGGACCTGCAGAATCAGATGCTGAGTTTGTTAGACAAGAATAAGTTAGGGATGCTGATGCTCCTAGACCTAAGTGCCGCTTTCGACCTGGTGGATCATCATCTTTTCATCAAGGCACTTAGAGAGAACGTGGGCTGTTCCGAAGGAGCCCTTGATTGGCTTCTGTCATTTCTATCTAACCGCCAAGCCAAAGTCCATTGGGGTAGCAGTTTCTCTGATCCCTGTGACATCCTATTTGGAGTTCCCTAAGGGGCCAGCCTGTCACTGATGCTGTTTAATATATATATACGCACACTGTGCAGCTTATTGGTGGAAGCAGGAGTGTCGTTTACGAATTACGCGGACGACACCCAACTTGTATCGGAATTGGGGGGTAGTCATCGCGCCACGGATAGCGAAGTGATTGCAAGGGTTTACAAGACAATAGACGACTGGATGCAGGCAAATTGGATGTGCCTGAATGACTCAAAAACCGAAGTGATGTTGTTTGGTTCCAGTCGTCAGTTGGCCAATCTGGGGCAGAGAACAATTCTTTCCAAATCAAGAATGCCACTATTCTGGTGGCCCCTAAAGTGAAAACCCTGGGTATGATGGTCAATTCTGTGGTCGATTCTCATGCCCAGACCAGCTATCTTCAAAGAAATACGGCGTATTATCTCAGGCTAATGAAAGCAATTAAGCCGTTCATTAATGAAGGCAATATGGCCACGATAGCCAGAGCCATTATTCTATCAAAGGCTTGACTATGGTAATGCTCTGTTGTTAGGGGCCTCATCTAAGGACCTATCCAGCTGCCAAGTGATCCAGAACAATGCGGTCAGGCTAGTTAAGAATTTGAAGAAGAAAGACCATGCTACTGCAGATAGATTATCTCTGCACTGGCTTAGAGTAGAGGAACGCATAAAGTTCAAGGCTCTCTGTTTGGTACACAAGTGCCTTTACGGCATAGCGCCGGACTACTTGAAAAAGAGCTTAGTGCTCTACACTCCCAGGAGAAGTCTACGCTCAGAGGGAAAGTGCCTTTTGACTGTACCTAAGTTCAAGTTGAAATCCGGGTTGGGTAGATCCTTTCTGGTGCTGGCTCCTAAATTGTGGAACAGCATTCCGGAAACTCTAAGGTCTGAAGTAAATCACCTTGTTTTCAGGAAGCAGTTGAAGACACACCTTTTTAGATGATGAATCGGGGGAAAGCAGTGTTCAGGGTCAATCATCAGGCCGCAGTAATCGTTATTTAATGTCTGTCGTGCAGCTGCTGTGTTGTAAGTTTAAGCGCCCTGATGCCCTCGGGCTACCGGCGCTATACAAAAATAAAATAAAACACATACATACATAAATACATGTAATTGTTCATTGCACTGTTCAATATGGATTGGTTTGTATGTTTGTCATGTGTCGACGCTGAGTCTTCTTGGGGGCCTCCCTCACCAGGTCTTCGAGTACCCGCTATACACACTGATTCCTTATTAGCAAGGTCTACAAGTCCACTCTGCCTTGTTCCATATATCCGGAAGCACAGTCATGTTTCCCCTTTTCCTCCTGTATGACTAATTATGGGCTGCTGCCCATTACGTTCCACCAAGCCAGTCACTTTAGGCTACCCACACCTGGCTTGGACATTTTGCTTTGTTTAGGTTCACCGACCATGCGTGCCCTGTGGCTACACAATGCACGTTAGGTCCATGTGTGCCCCATATACACTCCTTCCTGCGATCCGATCACACGGCACATCAGAGTCGTCTCCGTGGTGTCATCCATTTCTTAACTACTCACTTTCAGGCTGGCAGGCTCCTCATTTATGAACCCTCTCCCTCTTTATCTCTATGTTTTTTTATATAGGGTGAGCTTTGCGGCATTTATACCTGACATTTAGCCTTGATGACTTCATCCCAGGCTCATTTTGCTCCAGCCCTCCTCCAGCATTGGGCTCATTTCAGAAGTTACCTTCAGGTAAATTCAGTACCCCTGCCATGGTTACTGTTCTGATGGCGTCTGTCTGTTTTGTCCCGCCTTGACGGACACCCAATGACCAGTGTGCCCCCCTTTGTTCATCCCAGGTTCCTCATACCCTTTGTCCAGCCGGACCTTGCTCCAACTGCTAGGGGTCCCTCGTCTTCTCCCAACGGGCCCTCCGTCCACGTTCCGGCTGCCTCCATAATAAGTGCCCACTGCAGCGAATCCTGTTTCCATTCCTGCCCAGCGATGAAACCTCTCCTGTTCATCCGCTCCTAGTCCCAGCACGAGCAGTGGTGAGTGGAGTGTTCTTCTGGGACTGCATAGGATATGTCTACAGTATTAGTTACCTCTTATTGACCCACTCCAGCACCTTGCTGCTGTTTTAACACAGTTCTCCTGTTTATCTACATTTTTTGTTCTCCCAACACAGAGTTCCCTGAGTTTTTTGACCCTAGAAGAAGGCTTCCATCTTTTCTGCCAAAACGTCAGCAGCACACAGACCCAGAATCCTCATGGGCTGTACTTAGTGCTGCATCCATACTTCTAACATCTCACCCAGACGTAGACCAAATATGAGGTCAGACTTTAGCCGGGCATAGGAGACCTACAACCAACGTCTCCTCCAACTGCACTTACATCCTGTGTTTCCTGCACCTAACCACATGGTATTTTCCACTTATTAGCAAGTTGTTTGTTAATTGTACAAGTGGATTGTTTACACCTTAGGACACCTGTAAACATGTTGCACCGGATTTCAAATATAACCATGTGTTTGTTCATTACAATGGTCATCATGTACTGTTATGTATATAAAAATAGAGACATGTGTTCATTAGCAGCGAGCGTGTCGTTTCTAACAATGCATGCCCCATTTGTATGGGCATCCAAAAGGGTTTAAAACCAGTTTGCATTTGAATTGTTTTGCATGTTTTTGATTTATAGAGGGTAGGACAACCCCCTAGTTATAGCTCCTTTAGTTGTGTCAGGTACCTCATCCTGAAGACTGGCAAAAGACAACTGAAGCCAATGCTCAGGATTCCCACAGAATTAGTCAGACACTCAGCTCCAGTGAAGGCAAGGTTAGTATTTCAAGGATCTTTCCCAGGTCGGGTAAATCCCAGAAAACTGGTCACGTCACCAGGGTGCCCCTTGAAAATAATGGTTTCTCAATTACCTTCCTGTCACTGCAGAATGATGACAAGTCAGAGGTATCCCAGGAACTCCACTATTTCGTGTGGGATTTAAAGGAAGAGTGAACAGAATGGCAAAGCATCACAAAGTGCACACAATGGCCACGTGTTCTAGACCTAAACAAGGGAACCCGAGTGAAAGTCAGCAGCTGAGGGCAAGAACCCTGGACCAACTAGTACAGCATTAAGACTATGCACAGGGACCAGACCCAAGGGATTAGGAAAATAAATGTTTACACATGTAAAGTACAGAGAAACATGCATTGCCAGATGAAAAGGACTGGGATCGGGGACATGCGCAAGCCTGGTACACTTGGGGTCTTGGCTGTACCTGTACCCACTAATTTTCATTGTCTAAATATTGCTGTGCACCAACATTCAGTCCGTTTCGTGGAAACACATCCCACACGTGTAAAATAAATGGCTCAGGAAACAGAAGTCAAAGATCATTTCCATGTTGTATTTTAGCAATTCTTACCAGTACCAGGATGAACCTCTGTCCACCTGATATGGGAGCGTCTAAGGGACCAATAATGTTGATGCCAACCCTCACAAATGATGTGCCAACCACTGGCGAAGGCTGCAGTGGGCAATGACACTACCCCCAGTCTTACCAGACAGCTGGCAAGTGAGGCAGGTCTTGCATTGAGCTTCTATATCTACCCACAACTTGTGCCAGCAAATGTGGGTTGAGAGCCTTTGCTTGGTCTTCTTAGTGCCAAGATGACCAGCTAAGGGCACCTCATGGGCCAACTGCAGAAAGAAGGGCCTGTACACCTTGGGTACAACTAACCATTTAACTGCACCATGTTCTGGCTCAGTGGACTCACTATAAAGGTGCTCACCCCCAATAAATCTTAAATGACCTAGGCACTTTGCCTTGGTTCCTGGGCCTGGGCCTGTTTCCTCGGGCCCTCCAGAGAGTGGGGGTCTCTCTGGACCTTACAGAAATCGACTCGAGTGGACCCGCCTTCAGCCAACAGGAACTGGAGTTCAGGGTGATTCTCTGGGCTAGTTCCTCTCCCTTAGGAGGGTCCTCGGGCTCTTCTCCCTCAGGAGTTGAGTCTAGAGAGTACACGGCCATTCGATCGGAGCAGCTCGGACCTTGCAATGGTCATTTCCCTGGGGATCATCCCATGAGAGTACACGGCCATTCGATCGGAGCAGCTCGAACCTTGCAATGGTCGTTTCCCTGGGGATCATCCCATGAGAGTACACAGACCCACGATCGATGCAGCTCGGACCTTGCAATGGTTGTTTCCCTGGGGATCATCCCATGAGAGTAAACAGCCATGCAATCGGTGCAGCTCAGACCTTGCAATGGTCATTTCCCTGGTGGATCATCCCATGAGAGTACACAGACACGCGATCGATGCAGCTCGGACCTTACAATGGTCATTTCCCTGGAGATCATCCCATGAGAGTACACAGCCACACGATTGATGCAGCTCGGACCTTACAATGGTTGTTTCCCTGGGGATCTTTCCCGTGAGAGTACACAGCCACATGATCGATGCAGCTCAGACCTTGCAATGCTCATTTCCCTGGGGATCATTCCGTTGAGAGTAAACAGCCAAATGATTGATGCAGCTCAGACCTTGCAATGGTCGTTTCCCTGGGGACCACCCAGGAGAGTACACGGCCACTCCATCGGTGCAGCTGGAACCTTGCAATGGTCGTTTCCATGGGGATCATTCCATGAGAGTACAGAGCCACGCGATCGGTGCTGCTCGGACCTTGCAATGGTCGGCTCCTTGAGGATCATCCCATGAGAGTACACAGCCACATGATCGATGCAGCTCGGGCCTTGCAATGGTCGTTTCCCTGGGGATCATCCAATGAGAGTACCCAGCCACGCGATCGGTGTAGCTCGGACCATGCAATGGTCGTTTCCTTGTGGATCATCCCATGAGAGTACACAGCCACGCGATCGGTGCAGCTTGGACCTTGCAATGGTCATTTCTGTGGGGATCATCCCATGAGAGTACACAGCCATACGGTCGATGCAGCTCAGACCTTGCAATGGTCGTTTCCCTGGGGATCATCCCATGAGAGTGCACAGCCACCCGATCGGTGCAGCTCAGACCTTGCAATTCTCATTTCCTGGGGGATCATCCCATGAGAGTACACAGCCATGAGATCGGTGCAGCTCGGACCTTGCAATGGTCGTTTCCCTGGGGATCATCCCATGAAAGTACCCAGCCGCGCGATCGATGCAGCTTGGGCCTTGCACTGGTCGTTTCCCTGGGGATCATCCCATGAGAGTACACAGCCACGCGATTGGTGCAGCTCGGACCTTGCAATGGTTGTTTCCCTGGGGATCATCCCATGAGAGTAAACAGCCATGCAATCGGTGCAGCTCAGACCTTGCAATGGTCTTTTCCCTGGGGATCATCTCATGAGAATACACAGCCACGCCATATATGCAGCTCGGACCTTGCAATGGTCGTTTCCCTGGGGATCATCCCATGAGAGTACACAGCCATTCGATCGGAGCAGCTCGAACCTTGCAATGGTCGTTTCCCTGGGGATCATTCCATGAGAGTACAGAGCCACGCGATCGGTGCTGCTCGGACCTTGCAATGGTCGGCTCCTTGAGGATCATCCCATGAGAGTACACAGCCACATGATCGATGCAGCTCGGGCCTTGCAATGGTCGTTTCCCTGGGGATCATCCAATGAGAGTACCCAGCCACGCGATCGGTGTAGCTCGGACCATGCAATGGTCGTTTCCTTGTGGATCATCCCATGAGAGTACACAGCCACGCGATCGGTGCAGCTTGGACCTTGCAATGGTCGTTTCCCTGGGGATCATCCCATGAGAGTGCACAGCCACCCGATCGGTGCAGCTCAGACCTTGCAATTCTCATTTCCTGGGGGATCATCCCATGAGAGTACACAGCCATGAGATCGGTGCAGCTCGGACCTTGCAATGGTCGTTTCCCTGGGGATCATCCCATGAAAGTACCCAGCCGCGCGATCGATGCAGCTTGGGCCTTGCACTGGTCGTTTCCCTGGGGATCATCCCATGAGAGTACACAGCCACGCGATTGGTGCAGCTCGGACCTTGCAATGGTTGTTTCCCTGGGGATCATCCCATGAGAGTAAACAGCCATGCAATCGGTGCAGCTCAGACCTTGCAATGGTCTTTTCCCTGGGGATCATCTCATGAGAATACACAACCACGCCATATATGCAGCTCGGACCTTGCAATGGTCGTTTCCCTGGGGATCATCCCATGAGAGTACACAGCCATTCGATCGGAGCAGCTCGAACCTTGCAATGGTCGTTTCCCTGGGGATCATCCCATGAGAGTAAACAGCCATGCAATCGGTGCAGCTCAGACCTTGCAATGGTCGTTTCCCTGGGGATCATCCCATGAGAGTACGCGGCCACTCAATCGGAGCAGCTCAAACCTTGCAATGGTTGTTTCCCTGGGGATCATCCCAAGAGAGTAAACAGCCATGCAATCGGTGCAGCTCAGACCTTGCAATGGTCTTTTCCCTGGGGATCATCTCATGAGAATACACAGCCACGCCATATATGCAGCTCGGACCTTGCAATGGTCATTTCCCTGGGGATCATCGCATGAGAGTACACGGCCATTCGATCGGAGCAGCTCGAACCTTGCAATGGTCGTTTCCCTGGGGATCATCCCATGAGAGTACACGGCCATTCGATCGGAGCAGCTCGAACCTTGCAATGGTCGTTTCCCTGGGGATCATCCCATGAGAGTACACAGACGCACGATCGATGCAGCTCGGACCTTGCAATGGTTGTTTCCCTGGGGATCTTTCCCCTGAGAGTCCATCAAGAGGATAACTCCCCTCCTCTTGATGTTGCAACTTATTCCAGGGGATTTGCCTCCCTTCCCCAAGTTCCTCTCACATTCAATGTACTTCACAAATCCTTAGGGCATGAATCATCCTTGGGATTCTCTGACTCACACAACAACACCTGTTATACTTCCCTGCCAGGTTCTATCATATAGTTCCTTGATACAATGTGGGTGCAGGTCCCAGACTCACAAAACACCTGGTATACTCTCCTGCCAGGTTCATTTTCACATTCACATTCACGAAGAGCATTTCTCCTCCTTCAGTGGGCTCTTCATGTACCTTGGGGTCACCCCCCATCCTGTTCATAAATGAGGCAGAGTCATGCACATACTCCACTACCTCAGCCGGTTGTGCTATGAATGTTGCTGTGTTGACAACCAGACACCTTATTAACTCAATTGCTGGATTGGACAAAATTGCCTTGTACCTTGACGATCTCTGCATTGTGAATGTGGACTTTTATTTTTCTAGTATCATAAAAAGCAAATGCTCCACATAGAGTCTGGCCCTCATTACGACCCTGGCGGAAAGTAACTGACCTGACCGCCATAGCGTAAATAGCGTTTCCGCCATTGCACGATGGAGTAAAGTGCGGCAAATTCTGACCCATCGGGCACGAGCATTACGCCATGGCGGAAGTGCAAAGTCCGCGATGGCGGAAATGTCCCCAAAACGCCCCTCACCGCCGTCGTACGGCGCCCTAGGTGCAATTCCGCCACCCATCATAGCGGTCACCGTAATGAGCGGTAATCGCAAAATACGGTGACCGTAAATATACGGAAACGGAAGTAAAAACATGGGGCCGGAACGGGAAACAGCACGCTGTACACCTATAAAATCCGAAACCCAACACAACCATGAAAAATCCAACCCTGAGACACATCCCAACCCGTTAGCCACCCTAGTTAAAACAATCAAAATGGGAAAAGTTGCTAAAAAAGCATGCGACCGCAAGCGGCAGGTCCACTTCTCCCATGAGGAACTCACCGTGCTCACAGAGACCCTCCAGGAGAATGCTGCCGTCGTCTTCTCGACGCAAATGACCAGGACGGCACTTGCGAACAAGAAGGCCATATGGCCCTGGTGGCACAGCGGGTAAGTGCGGTGGGGACCGCACCCCGCAACCCACAGCAATGCAGAAAGCGATGGGACGACTTGCGGATACGCGTACGGAGCATACTATCAGCCAACCGTAACATTGCCACAGCTACCGGGGGAGGATCAGAATCACCCATCAAGTTGACCCCCTGGGAAGAAATCTGTGCCTCCACCATTGGAATGGAGAGTATAGAGGGAGTCGGAGGGATAGAGAAAGGAGTGCAGACATCTGAAGAATCAGGTAGGTGGGCCAAATAAAACAATGCTAAATCCACAATGTCCAATCATGTGAAGTACCATGTGTCCACATAGTGCAACAGAAACACATGTCCAGGAGAAGGTTCACATACATTGGCCTGATAGCGCACTTTAAAAGTCACATTAAATACATAAATAATTTAAAATCCTAAAAACACCCTCTACACGTGCAGCATGCACACCCTAACTGCAGGCTGCAAAACAACTGCATCCTCAATCCACACAAAAATGAAACCACCTCCAAGGCCCTGACCCAAATCACCCTCAGGTACCACCCCAATGCATGTGATACATTGCCATTCCAATTTCCACAGACCCATAAATAACGCTCGCCCTCCTTTACTCCACCACAGGGTCCGATTCAAACGACGAGCTTCAGGACACCCCTACCAGCACACCTGCAAAGAGGGCCAAGACCAACGGCCAAAGACCCTCCACCTCAGCTGCACGGATCAAGACACGGCAGCAGCACAAATCAAGTGGCAGCACACAGGAGGGGACTTCAACAGGCACCCCAGCAGCCAGCATGCCCACAACAGCAGCACCACAGGTCCCCCAATGGATGCCACAGAAGGCACTGCTTCTGGTGGCAGCAGCACCATAGGTGACACTGCATTAATGCCAGCATGCTCCGACACAGACAACGGTGCTGTCGATGTAGGACCCATCCATGACCTGTCTCAATCCCCCTGTTTGTTTCATCCCGTACACCATGAGGATACCACGCAGGGGCACCCACAAGACGACGACTGGCCATCCCCCACAAGCCCTGTGGCAAGGCAACATGAGGTGATCAGCCCCTCTGTGACACCACCGCAAATGGGCATGGCCCAGCAGAGGCAACAGTCCCTCGACCAGGTGATCATGCAACAGCAGCAACTGGCCACGCTCCTCAAGGAGCATGCTGATGAATGTGGGGGTTCTAAGGCAGCCATAGAAACATCTACTGAGACACTTAGGGCACAAATGGAGAGAAGTACAGAGACACTAAGGGTACAAATGGAGAGAAGTACAGAGACACTAAGGGTACAAATGGAGAGAAGCACCGAGAGCCTGAGGGGGGAACTGCATGCGACGTCCAAAGACGTATGTGGTGAACTTGCCGCTGTGTGCCGTGTGCTCACTGAGCTCTCACAAACCCTTAGGGACATGCATGGACGTGAGCAGGCAGAGACATCATCCGTTGCAAGTTCCGTCCAGGGCAGCCCCCAACGTAGATCTGGGAGGAACCTGCGCTCCACAGGCAGGGGTGCCCCTGATACCCGGAGAGGGGGCTTGCAATAGCGTCTGCCCACTGACAATGAGCATCTTTGGACACTGGTGTTCGGGGGGAGGTAGGAGGGTGGAGGGGGTGTGTTGGGCTCACTTGGGTGGCGGGTCGATGGGGTGTGTAACATGATTTCACATATGCCATAAACAATGCACGATCATCCAATGAGATGTGTGGAGATTGATCTTTGTGTACGAGGCCATTATAGGCGTACAGTCCATATTGTGCATGTTCCAGACACACACAGTGCCACAAGTCCCGTGTCCATGTATCAGCCACCAGGCGTGAGTGCTAGAAGCATGCATCTATGATATTCTGACGAATTTCATGGGCCTCCTGTGCCTCGCGGACTCCTTGAGGTGCTGCCACATCCCCACCCTCATCATGACCATCTTCAGGTGCTAGCAGTTCTGCGTCAGGGGGCATGGGCACATTTCTACGTACGCACATGTTTTGTAGCATGACACATGCCATGACCATCTTTGCCACCTTCTCATGGCGGTACAGGAGTGCCCCGCCAGACCTGCTGAGGCAGCGGAAACGAGTCTTCAGTAGGCCGAATGCCTGTTCTATGACCACACGGGATAAACATATGATGTGGAATGCCATTGCTACGTACGCACCCCCCCCTTCCTGCCAGGTCATTGCCGCATCACATACCCCACATTATCATGCATGAAATGAGACTCACCCTGTAGCCAGGATCTGTTCCCTGCGTGTCGCTCCATGTAGCGTGGTATTGTAGAGTTCCTCAAGACCATAGAATCATGGGTTGATCCGGGAAATCGGGCACAACAATGTGTAAAGATCCTGTTGGAGTCACACACCATTTGTACATTAAGAGAATGATATTGTTTCCGGTTGCGGTACTGGACCTCCATGGCATGTGGGACAACCAATTCCACATGGGTGCAGTCGATGGCACCAATGCAACCCGGTATGCCGGCAAGTGCATGGAATCCCAATTTTGTGTTTGTAATCTCCTGCTCCGAGCGTGGTAAAGAGATGTAGTCGTCTGCGTGCTTCAGGAGGGCATCGAGCACTTGCAATAGTGTCCGTGACAACAGTGGCTGTGAAATGCCATGCAACTGTCCGACTGTGTGCTGGTAGGTGCCTGTGGCCAGGAAGTGGAGTACAGACACCACCTTCAGTAGGGGTGGGATGGCGGTTGGGCTATCTATCATGCTGACAAGGTCAGCGTGTGTCATGTTCACAATGGCGGTTATGGTGTCCCGGTCCAAACGGTAGAGGGTGTGGATCTGCTCAGCAGTGAGGTTGAACGGATGAGCTCGGAGGCGTGGGATTGCGGGCTGCCTGCGTGGTGGTAGTGGCTGTGCTGGTGGGCCTTGCTGGCCCTGCCTTGCCCTCCTCCTCCTCCTGCGTCTCCTCTGTGCGGCCGATTGTTGTAGTAGTTGGTGTTCGTCTTCTTCTTGAAGTTGGAGTACTTGCAGTGCTATCAGGTCCCCCAGGGCCAACATCGCTAGTCCTGCCGGTAGCATTTTGGAGTGGGTGTGGTTGTGGGAGGGGGTTGGGTGTGCAATGTATGTGTTTTCAGGCTGTATAGCCTCCACCTGTGGTGATTCATTCCACCTGTGCCAGCTGCAATCCCCTTTGGGCGAGCACGTCCCGCACACAACGCTGCAATTTGACGCATGTCATCTTGCTATTACAATCATGTATTTAATCTCGATGGCAGTGAAATATTGGTTTATATGTTCATTCTGCTATGGTCCCATTGTTTCACATACTATCTTTGCAGTTGCGAACAAACTTGTGAAGGGTCAGTGGAATGTAGTACTCGATTAACGGTGGACCCTCATGCAGCACTGTACCGAGGTTCACCGACGGGCGGGGCGTCCCATTTGTGAGTGAAGCCAGTTGCCATTTTCACACACTGCCGCATTACATGGATGAATTTGTGATTTCAAGCGGTCACAGATGCCTTTTCGACGTGATGTTGCAAATGAAGAATTTGAAGGACAGCGCTTTCGGTTTTCAGCTAGCGGCGAGGAGACGCCCACAGGTCTGACTGCAGACATAAAGTTCTATTGTTTAATGTCCTTCGGACAGGGGCCATGGCGAGAATGCAATGATTGATATGAATAGTATGGGATGCGCAATAGCGTAGTGGACGATAAGGCCGGACGTTCCCAAATACATGTTACTTCACAACACTGGAATTCCGGGCTGGAGCACAGTGGATTTTGCAGACTGCATTACGCACAGACTCAATGGAAATTTCACATGTTATGTGAGTAAATAATCAGGCGTTTTCATACCGGGATGAGGGAATGATGTATGGATGCATGGACAGATGATTTAATAGAGAGTTTGCCATGTACATGGCTTTTTGGAATCTATCCACTTCCCCTGCGCTATGTGATGCAGGGCTGCCATAGTGGGACCATCGTCTATCTGCCCTTGTTGAACCCTCCCTGTCTCGACGCGCCTTCAAACACTTGTGTCTATGCACGTTACTAATCCCATCTAATGGATTCTGTTTTAACAGACGCATGCACACAAAGACTCGTTTGTAATTGTGTTTTCACCTCGATTTATATAGTTATGATTCGCAAGTGATTTTTGGGTGGGAATAATCCTTTTGAGTGGCCTAGCATGCATATGGCTGTAGATTTAGTGTGATCATTGAAGTGAGTAATACAAATGAAGTTCTGAGGCCCATACTATTCTTTTTCATTTCATTTGGGTGACAGGTATCTCCTCCCCTTTTGCCGCTGCCATCTGTATGCCACTCCTGCAGATGGCTTTTACTCCCGACACCTGCTGCTTCGTGTTAATCAGTGGAGCACCATTACGATCTTATGGGACGATCGCCAATGGGCCACATGCCCTTACGCAGTACTAGTGGCTAGGAGCAACATATCGACCTTTCAGCTGGACTAGTGCCTACCTAATGGGACGGCCCTGCGGTTCTAGGCGCTTCCATGTTGCCTTTTTGAACGTGGATGTAGCCCCTGTGTACCATGGAGGAACAGGGCGTCGCACAAGAAGAAGCTGGTCATTTATTGCGGATGCAGCCCACAGTAATGAAAAATATTTTGGAGTTTATGACCTAATAGCTGTATGGGCTTGGTGAATTTGATGTGCATTAAATTTTTATTCTGATATTAACCGTGTAGCGTTATTCTTTGCAAGTAATGTGGCATATTCCTATTTGTGGAGCGATGTATTGTGAGAAGATCTGCATTGGGTTCCGGCTTCTGAGTATAGTTGCGTGGTACTGTAGTGGCCGCGTTTGCCTACGAAGCCCAGTAAGGTCAGGGATAGGGGCTGCTATTATGACTGTTTTAATGATGTCATGCTCAGGGGCGGGGGATTAGCTTTTGTGTAACAGATGCCGGTCAGCCAGGTGGATTGGTGGAATGATGTGATTATCAGAAAATGGCTGGTCACAGGTGCCTGTGTTTGCGTGCGTTTCTTGGAGCGAGACTGAGGTCATGTCCATTGGAATAGCTTCTGTATTCGTGCCATCTGTGCCCTGCAGCTCCCATTGGCCCCTCTTGAGATGAGCCTGGCTGCTCAGTCACTCTGCCAACTTGTGTGGTACATGCTTATGCTGATGGTTGGTTTGTTTACTGGCAAGAGTACAGGGCTGGTGCAGTCTCCCTCAGGATACTGCTTTGAATGTTGCCTTACACTGGTGTCAAGCGATGGGGGCCTGTTGTTGTTTTGTCTCATATTTCAGTTCATATTGCTGTACTTGAACCTTCACATGCCTGTGCTGCATCAGTACGGCAATGGTGACATGCCAAATATGGATGGCCACTCACAAGGCACTTGGAGCCCCTACATTCATTTGTTCGTTGGCATGCATGGGTGACTTGTACATTTCACTGGTTGCATTGTGTAACTTCATTGCACCTACGAGGAGTTGTGCAATGCGGGCAGGGAGTGGTGTACAGGCACTCAGTAGGGCCATTTACGGTTGGTTCACGATGCCGTAATTCTCACCATGGCGGAATGGTACTTTCCGCCATGCTTGATGGCGTTAAGTAAATGTCCGCTAGGGTCAGAATTTGCGTACCGTTGCGCCATGGTGGTAATTACGGTTGTGCATGGCGCGCGTGCGCGTACTTGGTACAGTTAGCGTTGGCGTTCACTACGGTGTCGCTAATGGCATCGTACTTTACGGTGACGGGTCATAATCGCACCGAGCGGTATTCGATGGCGGTATTACATTTCCGCCATCGTTTTTCGATTTCCGCCAGGGTCGTAATGAGGGCCTCTGACTGCAGAGCCCATCATTATTGTTGAAGAATTCTCAATAGCAAATACTGCTGCAGCGAGTGGTTGTTCGCATGGTAAGTTGTCTTGCATTATTGGGTGTAGGAGACCACTGTAGTTGTGTGTCCCGGTGGTTTCTTTTGAGTGAGGACAGCCGTCATCACTGTGTCATTAGAATGTGAAAACAGAAAGAATTTTGCTTTATAGTTTGGGGTTGCTGAAACTGGTGCGTGTGCTAATGCTTCCTTCAATTCGGCAAATTATTCATTCATTTCAGATGTCCATTTTATGGGTCTTTTACGCCTGTGTTTCTTTTAATCCCTGAAGGAGGGCTTCATAATTGAAGACCCAGGCCCTGGAATCATTGCACAGGCCTAGGAACTGCTGCATCTGCTTGACTGTGTGTGGCTGTGGTGTGCTGTTTATCACTTCTGCTTTCTCTGGAGTGATCTTCCTGCCGTCTACTGGTTTTATCTGTCATAGGTACTGTGAGGAGCCAGGAATGAGACAAGAAAACAGAGCACTTCAGTTTGTTGCCATTACATTTTATTGTAATAAAAAGGGGTTGGAAAATGCCTTACTGTCCCTACTCTAGGGGGTATTTTCCCTACCTCAACCAAAACTAAGGGACTGTCCAATGCTAGGATGTCCAAAGCAAACTGTGCTGTGTCTGAAATCCTATCCTCACCCTCACATTCTAAAAATAACTCTAAGGTGTTAAGCTTAACATTTGTGGTCTTGAAAGGTGCACAAATGTTGAAGTTCAAAAGAAATATATATGAATATGTACTCAAACACAAAGGTTCCCAATGGATAAGGTTCACAGTTGCAGGGGAGGCCTCCCTTCCCCAGGCTTATCTTCAAAAGACTTCAAGACTCCTAAGAGCACACATCCTCCTTGGAGTTCTCTTGTCAACACACAAAATAAAACACCTTGTATTCAACACAACTTAGACGTGAGTCCCAACTTCATAGGACATCTGGTGCACTCCCCTGCCAGGTTATTTTCTACTTCAATTTATCTTTGCTCACAGTCTTGACTTTCGCCTCGTGTATTCCTTTGCCAGCTCTTCTTTACGTTATTTGTTTTACACACTTTCAAACTTGGCTTTGCTGGTATACTCTCCTGCCAGAGCTTTTAATGTGATTCCCTTTACATACTTGCAAACTTGGCTCCGCCTGTTATACTCTCCTGCCAGGGCTTTTAATATGATTTACTTTACACTTGCAAGCCTGGCTTTTCCTAGTATACTCTCCTGTCAGGTCTTTTAATGTGATCCACTTTACACACTCACAAACTTAACTCTGTCTGGTATACTCTCCTGCCAGGGCTTTCATATGATTTACTTTACACTTGCAAGCTTGGCTTTTCCTAGTATACTCTCCTGTCAGGTCTTTTAATGTGATCCACTTTACACACTCACAAACTTAACTCTGTCTGGTATACTCTCCTGCCAGGGCTTTCATATGATTTCCTTTGTTACTTTCACCTCTATTAGTCCTCCTTTGGTAATAATGCATCTCATGTTCTCTTTCATTCACTTCACTGTCCTTTAATAATGTTCTTTGGTAGCGTTGCAGAAGCGCCCCAGTGTCCGCATCTCTCGCCTTAGGGCTCTCCTGCTTTCTGTGGTGTTCTGAGGTTCCCTCGCGGTAAACGGGAAGCAGCGGTTTGGTGTCTTGCTTCCACCTCACAGGCTCAACGGCTTCACCTGCCGGTTTCCACATCCTTTCCATGTGGGGGCAGCATGGGTGCTGCTCTTCGGTTCCCGTGGCCACCAACCAGAAACAGGAAATCAGTGCCTAGAAAAAACGAAAGCAAGACTCAGGAAAAGGCTTTGATTACCTAAGCTAGCAAAAGTGGAGGAAGCCATTCAAAGGTGCGGGTGCTGTCAAGCAACAGCCACGTCAATGGACTGCTCCTCATAGAAGCACCACAACATTGCATAAGGTTGTCGGCCTACATCAGCATGGATTCTTTAACAATCCTGTCAGATAGACAAGTGGTCAAGGTTCTCGATGTGGAGTTCTTACCATCAATTGTGGCTACAACAGTCATTGCATCGATTTATTTTATTTATTTATTTATTCAGATTTGTAGAGCGCACGTCAGCGTGGGGGCATTGTGGCGCTTGTTACAGACAATATTTTGGTTACATAGGATACAGTAATTACATACAATACAGAATTTACAGTAGACATGTGTACATTAATGACGCAGTATATTTACAAGGATTCCTGAGAGTTTCCTACTTATTTTGCAAGGACCGAGGTTTTCAGTTTCCTGCGAAAAATAGGAAGTGAGTTTTCTGCTCTAATGTCTGCAGGGAGAGCGTTCCATGTCTTGGCTGCAATGTAGGGGAAACTTAAACCTCCGGCTTTGGCTTTTCTGATGCGTGGGATGCAGATTAGGTTGGAGTATTGCGCCCTGGTGGGACGGGAGGAGGAGGGTTTGAGGATGGTTTCAGATAGATAGGACGGGGCGGAGAGAGAGAGGCATATGTGAGTGAGGATGAGGATTTTGAGAGTGATCGTTCTTTGACCGGGAGCCATTGGGCTGAGTGTCTGGCCCTGGGTGATATGCTCTCTTCTTGGGATGCTAAGAGCGGCCCGGAGGGCATTGTTCTGCGTGACTTGTAGTCTGTTTATGTTTTTGGCTGATGTGCCTGCTAGGAGTGCGTTACAGTAGTCAAGTTTGGCTCCAATGGTTGCCCTTGCTATAGAGAGGCAGTTGGGTTTAGAGAGGTAGGGCTTGATGGTGTTTATGAGTTTGGTGGTGAGTGCGGATGCGGACGTGATAGCGCTGACTTGTCTAGTCATAGATAGTGAATAGTCAAGGTATACTCCCAGTGTCTTTACGGCTGTGGATACGGGGATGATGGAGTTGTCAATGGAGAAGTTAGCGTACAGTTTGTCAAGTTTGTCTAGGGTGTTCTGCTGACCTAATATCATGATTTCAGTCTTGTCACCATTGAGGCAGAGGCCATTAACTGCCATCCATGCCTTGATGAGGGAGTAGATTGTGTGGAGTGCCTTGGCGTCTTCGTTGTATGATCCTGTGAGTGGTAGGAGTACTTGTGCGTCATCCACGTAGTTTGTGTATGTGATGCCATATGAGTCAAGTTTGTCAAAGAGGGGCTTGGTGAACAACTTATAGAGTGTGGGTGCAGTGCAAGATCCTTGAGGGACCCCGCAGTGGATTGTCGTGGGAGTGGCATTGGCGATGTCCGAGAAGACTTTCATGGCTCTACCCTCTAGGAAGGAAGTGATCCAGAGGGCTGCTTCTGTGGAGATTTGCACAAGTTATGGACATTTCTGAGGTCGCATGGGATCATACACCACCGCATCATATTACAGAGGCCCAAAGCAGAACAAAGATTCATGAGGACCGTAAATAAAGCCTTATGCATTACTGAAAACCAAGACAAGTGCACACTTAGGGCGAAATATGTCTTTTTGAGGGCATTCCATAATAAATCTCACTTAGAAACAGGGGTGGTAATGGCTGCAGCTTTGATGCAGAGAATGATACGTGGCATGCTTCTAAGTCACCCATAAAATCTTTATTGGCACAAGCCTTAAGAGTATATCACTTTTAAAACAACAAATTTAATATAAATATATAGATATATGCATAAACAATTTATGAGCACAACACAACACAATGTTTAAAAATAAATTCACAAACTTAAAGGGGGGCCGATGACCCATTTATATATCGATTTCTCAGCCTTAAGAAATACTTTCTGGGGCTGCTAAAACTGTTGCAGCAGCTAATAAGTATTTTAAAGCCATCCTAATGGTTCTAATACCTGTGTGCCTAAGCTGGGGAAAGCGTCTTCTGTCTATTCTTCATAGCTAACTTCCACTGGAGCATAAAGTGCGCCGCATTCTTCTGTACTTTGGGGCACTGTCGGCAGGTAGATCTTTGGAGGGAGGAGTGTGATCTCCAGATATATAAGTTACCACTCAGCAATAAGCTGAACCCCTGGTTCCGTCCAGTGCATCCAGCTGTCCTTCATTCCATTTCACACATGAAGGACTGGACAGGCACCACCAACGTTATATTGTGTGGTTGGGCCCCATGCATGCCATTTATTTTCAGCATTCACAGGGCAGAGGGGAAAAGGAAAGATTAAAAGCGAGGCAAACTTGCTGTTACTCTTTTATTTTTCCGTTACGTCCTTGTCATTTCAACCTCTTGAATCCCCACTGGTGGATGAAAAGAGACATTTGATTCTGCGGGTGAGAGCCCATGCCTTGATTTACCACTCTGCCCCATATAAAATGAGGCTGAGGCTCAGACTGTTTAGATACACATCTGTGTGAAAAGTAGCCCGTAGAACCATGTTGTAAAGGTACTTGGCTCACTTGCACTCCACCTTCTCTGCGTGTGCAGAGCACGCACTTCCGGTTAGCTTCCATCTTCCGCGTCACTGCTTGTCTGCTGTTAAGCCGTCACGCACTGCTCGCATGCGCTTTTAACCGTTGTGGTAAGTGAACAGACTTTGCTATTCAGTACCTTTTGCCCGTGCTCGTTGCTGCTATGACGATTCACTTTCGCCTTACCATGACAGAGCACGCGCTGCAGATCTGTGTTTTTCCTATGCGCATTTGTGTCTGAGTTGCTGCCATTCTTTGGGCTCTCATTGTTTAGAGCGCAGGAGTAGAATCTCTGCGCATGCTCACTTTAGCTTACCATGACAAGGCACACGCTCTTGATCAGTATCTTTTCTCCGCGCATGCGCATCTGAGTGGCTGGTGCCGTCTGAGCGCCCAGCGTTTAGTGCTCGGGAGTAGAATTTTCTTGCGCATGCTCACTTTAGCTTCCCATGGCAGAGCACGCGCGTCTGGTCAGTGTCTCCCCTGCGCGCATGCACATCTGAGTGGCTGGCTGTTAGGTTTAAATGTCATATCATTTTGTTTATATGTTTTACAGACCTTTGGAGTGTTTATTATGCTGTGTTCCATTCATGCATACACATTCCGAGAATTCCTGCATCCTAGGATTCTCTCGGAATGTGTATGTACTGCATGCTTTGAACTGGCAGACAGTTTGCCTTGAGTACCTTAAGCTGAAGGTACGTCTGCTGCCTGTGCTTAGTTTAACTTAAATAAAGCCTTTTGTTAAACTCCTTACGGCGTCGGTCCTATCTCAACACTGGCGATGAGGACGAGCCCTGCTTACACTCAGCTGTTCCCTGCCCGCAGCTGAGAAGGAAAGAAAAGGAAGGATAAAGCCAGCAGCACTTCCCTACTGAAGACTGCAGCACCCCGCTGTGCCCTACGAGTGCCGCTCCTCCCTGCATGGGAGTTCAGAGTGGCGCACTCTCAGCATTTTGAGCCGGTGCATAAGGCAGCAGGCGCTGCCCCACATTCCAGGTCAGAGGGGGGTGCCCAAAAATAGGGGGTGGAGCCCACATCAGCATTGGAAAAGACTCCATACTCACGTTCATGACGGAGTGTGTGTGTTTTCTCGTATGAGAACCACACAAGAGGTTCTATATATTTTGGGGAATGCTAAGGAAATCTTAAGGCCTCTAGGGGAAGTTACCACCTGAAAGAATTCTATGTCAAGACCGGAGGCTCGGATTATGCTTTCTCCAAACTTTACTGTTCAGCATCAAAGAAAAACACAACATGAAAAAAGATACAAAAACTATAAAAACTACAATAACCATGAAGTTTTTGAGTTTTGTAGTCCATGTCCATAGGTTCTCAAACTGACCATGTGATTCCAGTAACCAATCAAAACCAAGTCCTCATATAAAACCTCTTGTCCTCTTTCTATTCCTCCTCTTTCTTTGCTGCACGGCAGCGAGTTAAGTACTTTTCTTTATTACTTGTGAATGCATTGTGTGAGTGTATTGACGATATCATTTTGTTTATTTTGTTGGTACACGCGCGCGTGCCTTTCAGGCGGAGCATATCCGCTACAACGTAGGCGGCTCCCGAAGTTACGGCCGCGACGGGGCTGGTGCACCGGCAGCCGCAGCTTCACGGACCCGTCGAAGAGGGCACTGCAGCACGGAAGAAGGAGCGCAATGGGACCGCGTAGTTCCGGCGCTCTCTTCTTCCGTTCCGAGTTTTGAAGGATCAAGAGTGTTACGCGAGTTTTACAGTGTTATTAAACAGGAATCCTATTTTTTGCTGATTGCGATTCCAAAACAACACAAATCGTTTGAACAAACGAAGCGTCCTGTTTCAAGAGGCCAACAGCTCCCTTGCAGGCTACCAGAGATACCGCAGTTTATACGGGCACAGACCCAGGTAAAACCTGTCATTTGATATTTTTATATCTTTCTATATATCCAGAACCAGGGAAGATATTACATTCTTGAAGATTTGGCTCTCTGTACTTAGAGAGTTGACTAATCCCTGGTATATATATATATATATATATTTATTTTTACATACCATTAAGATTCTGACATTCCCCAGGGCCTGAGAATCATGAGTTCCTCCAGTGATGAGGGGAAGGCTAGTGTTAGCCAAAAGAGGAGCCACACAGCCATGACTGATTTCCTCCACAAAGCCCTGGGGGCTTCACTGGGACATGATCCTCAGCAGAGAGTGCTGATGGAGGATTGGCCCCGATTCTCTCAGGGCCTGGAGGAGGTCAAGGGCCTTAAGGCTCGGATGAAATCCAAAGGGGGCAGTAAATCAGCCTGTAGGGTGGAGGAAGCCCACACCCCCCCCCGGCACTCCAACAGGGAGGAAAGGTGGAAAAAGGAAGAGAAAAGGTAAAGCGGTGCCTAGCAGGGGACAAGAATTATCTAATACCTCAGATGAGGGTGAGAATGAGTGGGAGGAGGAGTATCCTGAAGAGGAGGAAGTCTTATTGATATCCTCATCAGAGGATGAAAGCCACGAGGCGTTAAATAAAAACAAGAAAAGGAAGAATGAGGAGGTGGAAGAGGACGGTGCAGATGAGGAGGATTTCGATCCGGAAGCACTGATCTGTCCCAGATCATCAGAATGGGAACCACCCAAGAGAATTGCGGCATATTTAAAGAAACGCCTGAGGGTGCCCCTAGCCAAAGAGGCTAGAAGCAAGATGAGGGCGGAATGCCCCAGACCACTCCTCCCTGAAGGTGCGGCCGATACACCTGTAATAGATGATAAAATGATAACCTTTATGAGTAAATTCACGAAAGATGTGAGGAAAGGCCTTGATAGATCCTGGCGATCATGTCAGGATAAGATGCTTGATATGACGGGACCCCTCACAAAGATCCTCCAGATGGGAGAAGAGGCAAAAGTCAAAGGGGAGCCGATAGATCCAGCTATTCTTATAGGATGGGCCCAAAGGGCAATATGCATGTTGGGCAATGCTAATCATGCCATAACCACCGAAAGGAGGAGATCTTTGTTGGTTAAAATCGACCCAAAATTGAGTGAATTAGCCTCCTCGGAATCAGCCTCTTCGGCAAAGGGAAGGTTATTTGGAGATTCCTTTATCAAGGAACTCACCAAATTTGTGAATTCTTACGCAGCCTTGGATAAGGCGCAAGCCTCTCTTAAGAGAGTTTTCGGGAGGCAAATTTTTGGATGGGCCAGCAGAGGCAGGGGTCGCTCGGCTGGCCGGTTCCAATACAACCGATCCTTCCAAGACAGAGCGAATTGGCGCGGACAAGAAGAGCGCAGAAATACACCTTTCTTCCCATCGAGGAGTAGGGGAAGAGGCAGGATCTGGCGAGGGGAGCGTCAGCAGAATAACACAGGTGAGATTACCATACCTACTTCCTATGACCCCAGAGGTAGGGGGGAGGACTGCGCAATTTTTGGAAAATTGGTTGAACATTTCAGGGGATCCCTGGGTACTTCAGACGGCTCAAGGTTTTTATATAGATTTTATAGAAACTCCAAATCAGAAAGAACTGCCGAAATGTTTAGAAATGAGCAGAGAAGACAAGGTCTCACTGGAAAAAGAATTACGGGGTTTGGTAAACAAAAGAGCTATTCGACCTGCTGCAGGTCAGGTAGGAGGTTACACAAGCAATATGTTCATAGTAAAAGGAAGACACAAGACGAGACTGATCATAAATCTGAGAGGCCTAAACAGTTACGTAGTGTACAGGCATTTCAAGATGGAAGGGATACATCTGTTGAGGGATACCCTCATTCAGGGAGATTGGTTAGCCAGAATAGATTTGAAAGACGCATATCTGACTTTTCCCATAGCAGAGGAGCTCTGCAGATTTCTGAGGTTCAGATGGGAGAGAACATTTTGGGAATTTCGATGTCTGCCTTTCGGCCTGGCATCGGCACCTTGGTGTTTCACAAAAATGATGAAACCCGTAATATCTCATCTCAGAGCTCAGGGGATAAGACTGATAATTTATCTAGACGACATATGTCTGATGTGTCAGGAGAAGGAAAAGTTGATAGAGCAGGTTCAGATAACAATAGAGGTGTTGGAGAGTTTGGGATTCCTGATAAATTGGGAGAAATCCAGTATAGTATCGGTTCAGTCAATAGAGTTTCTGGGTTTCATTGTGGACTCGATTCAGGGAACTCTCAGTTTACCCATTCACAAGGTGAACGATGTCAAGAAACAGTTGAGACAGACCCTAGCGAAGGGAGAGATGTCGTTGAGGGACATCGAGAGATTGGTGGGCTGGCTAGCGGCATCAATTCAAGCGATTTTTCCAGGACCTCTGCATTACAGGGCACTCCAGAGGTTGAAGATATCTCACCTCAGGAGGGGCGTTTCTTACGAATCAAAAGTGAATATTTCACAGGAGGTGAGAGAGGAGTTAGAATGGTGGCTCATTCATATGGATGCAAGGAACGGGAGAGCCATATTTGGTTCATCCCCGGACCTTATTATCGAATCCGACGCCAGCAGATGGGGCTGGGGAGCCCGATGCGGGAACCTGTCCACAGGAGGCAGGTGGTCGGACCAGGAGACCAGACTGCACATGAACTGCCTGGAGTTGTTGGCGGGGTCTTTTGCAGTGAGATGCTGGTCCCCAAGAGAAAGCACATTGTTGCGTTCTGTTAAAGATGGACAATGTCTCCGCAGTCAGGTACATCAACAGACTGGGGGGGACGAGGTCCAGGTTATTGGCGGATCTGGCGAAGGATTTTTGGGAACTCTGTCTAGAGAGAAGAGTTTCGGTGACGGCGGAATATCTGCCGGGCCAGACGAACGAAGTGGCTGATTGGAACTCGAGATACCTCAGAGACGCCAGCGATTGGAAGCTGGATGAGGTAGTGTTCCAGGAAATTATGACACGATGGGGTCCTTGTCAGGTCGATCTGTTTGCATCGAGGGTAAACAAACAGCTTCCTCGGTTCTTCAGCTGGAGACCAGACCCGGAAGCAGAGACGACAGATGCCTTCCTTCAATCCTGGGAACCCCAGAAGAATTACGCGTTTCCTCCTTTTTCAATGATAACGAGGACGCTGGCACAGGTGAGACGTCAAAAAGCATCCATAATTATAATTAAGCCGGACTGGAAGGGGCAGGCGTGGTTTCCCAGTCTACTGGAACTGACATATCACAACCCAGTAGTTCTACCCGACACAGAATTTATTAGTCAAGATCCCAGAGATCACAGTCATCCGCTAGTGAGGTCAGGGGGACTCAGACTAATAGCGTGGGCGATTTCAGGAGAGCTTGGGCTAGGCCAGGACTATTGAATGAGGCTGAGAACATCATTAACGAATCCTGGGCCCCAGGGACTCACAAGGCTTATAGATCAGCTTGGGATAGATGGAATAGCTGGTGTGTGGAAAGGAATATTCATCCCGATAGAGCGGATGTAGTGCACGTGGTTAATTTTTTAGCTCAGATGGCAGCGCTGGGGAAGGCTTACAGGACTATCAACACAGCCAGGTCTGCGATATATGCCAGGCTCCCTAGACTAGAGGGCGCAGCGATTGGTGAACATCCTTTGATCTGTAGATTGTTAAAGGGAGTAAGGATGTTAAAACCCCCTAGTGTTAAGTATAATCAGTTGTGGGATGTAAAGTCTTGAAACTATTTTTATCTTGGCCGGATAATCAAGTGTTGTCACGGAAAGCAATTTCAGGCAAATTAGCTATGCTCTTATGTCTTTTAGCATTCAAAAGATCCTCTGATGTTAGGGCTCTGGAGGTTAACAGGAAGAGTATAGGTCCGAACGGAGTGACTTTTCTTATAACAAAGAGGACCAAAACAGGTTTGAGATCTATTTCCTACGAATCGCTCCCAACTCAACCAAAATTATGTCCGGTTAGATGCTTAGCGGCATATGAAGAGATAACGAGGGAGGTTAGACCCCCGGGCGAGTCACAACTGTTGATAGCAATTTGTAGACCTTATAGAGCGATTACACCGGCCACTATAGCTAGATGGCTTAGATGGATGATGGTACAAGCGGGCATAGATGTTGAGAAATATGGCGCCCACTCCTCTAGAGGAGCGATGGCTACTAAAGCATATAATATAGGAGCCAGAGTAGAAGATATTATGAGGGCTTCAGATTGGTCGAATGAATCGACTTTTAAAACCTTTTATTTTAAGCCCATGGAAAGTGTGACATCGGTAGTGGTAAGTAAGCTTTGAACAAGCATAATCCGAGCCTCCGGCCTTGACATAGAATTCAGATTTTCAACACATTCGTTACTGAAAGTCATAATTCTATTAAAGACACGGAGGCGAAGGATTATCCCACCCTATCAATCGTATGAATGTAGAAAGTGATATATCATGTTTATGTGTTATGCATACTGCTTATGAGAAATATTTGTATGCTTTATTGAAGATATAATTTACTGTACCTATGTATACGATTGTCCTACCCAATTTTTTATTCGGTCTATAGTCACCTTTCTAATTTATGTTTTCTTTAGGAGGGACGACGGACAACAAGCAATCCGGGATCTGAATTAGGATGCAGAGGGAAGTTCAACGAAGTACTGAACACAACCTCGCAGGATCAAAGAAAGAGGAGGAATAGAAAGAGGACAAGAGGTTTTATAGGAGGACTTGGTTTTGATTGGTTACTGGAATCACATGGTCAGTTTGAGGACCTATGGACATGGACTACAAAACTCAAAAACTTCATGGTTATTGTAGTTTTTATAGTTTTTGTATCTTTTTTCATGTTTGTGTTTTTCTTTGCTGCTGAACAGTAAAGTTTGGAGAAAGCATAATCCTTCGCCTCCGTGTCTTTAATAGAATTATGACTTTCAGTAACGAATGTGTTGAAAATCTGAATTTCAAAGACTGCAAGTGGTTGCCCAGCAACTGGCACAGTCTTCTCGTCCAGGACAGAGTTTTGACATTCCATTTAGTTATTGTGATGCAACAAATGGTCTTTTGCTGAGCACCCTGTTCAGAGCCCTCAGGCAGGATATACCCTGCGGCTGATGCCCATTGTGATGTCATAATTGACTGTGTTCTTATTGGAATCATCACACTAGAGTTTCCCTGCCTGATGCCCATTGTGATGTCATAATTGACTGTGTTCTTATTGGAATCATCACACTAGGGTTTCCCTGCGCTGATGTCCATTGTGATTTCATAATTGACTGTGCTCATCACATCAAGTTCTTGGATTTTGTCAGGCTTTCCAGCTGATCCTATTCTGCCATTGTTCACTGTTACACTGCAAGACCAAGAGCTCACCCCTGACTTTGACATAATAGTGGCGGCAATTCCTCCGCCTGCACCATTCCTCCCCGAACCTGGGAGGCCCCCAGTCAGATGGGACAGATGGGTCAAGATGTTCGAAAATTACATTGTTGCTATTGGGGGCGATAGGTATAGCTCTGCCAGGAAGAAGGCACTTCTTTTACACAATTTGGGTCCGGAAGAGTGCATTGTCTTCGATGGCCTCACACGTGTGGTGGAGGACGGATCTGGAGACGCTGATGAGTATGTAATTGCTTTGAAAAAGATGGGAGATCACTTTGAACCCAGGAAGAATGTGACATTTGAAAGACACAAGTTCTTTCAACGGGCACAGGACAGTGCAGAAAATGTGGAATCTTATGTGGCTTCATTGAGGACATTGAGCCACACGTGTGACTTTGGGAACCTCACAGAATCCCTCATAATTGACCAACTAGTGTGCTGCACCAACAGTCCCAGGGTGCAAGAAAAGTTGCTTGCCAAGGATGTGTCATTAGAGCAGGCGGTGAAGTTGACACGCTGCATTGAGCAAACCTCTCAATGCATGAGGGCAATGAAAATTGACAAGCAATCATCACACAGCGTGCACAAGGGGTATATGCAGTCATGCCAAAGAAGAAAGGGAATATCAAGTGGTGGAATCAGAGGTGCTCTAGATGTGGAAGTACCAGGCATTCATCAAATTTTCCATCCTGTGCTGCATGAGTTGCAGAATGCTACAAGTGCAAGCGCAAGGGTCATTTTGCGAATATGTGTAAAGATGCTTCGGTGAATTGTCTTGAGCAAAGAGACACAGAATACCAATCTTCCACACAGCCCCTGCAAAGAATTCCATATGAGCCGCCTGTCCAGGAGAGAAATGCTAGGCAGCTGTTCCAGATTGATGCTGTATCAGGTGATGCCAAGGGGCCAGTTGACCATTTCATGATTGATGGGTGCCACATCAAGATGAAGGTGGATTTGTGTTCGCCTTGGACCATAATTTCAGAAGATACCTTCAAGAATATTCTAGGCAAGACTCCTGATCTTCTTCTTTCCGCTGAAGTACAACCCTGCGGTTATGCAGATGCAGACATTGCTCTCACTGGCGAGTTAAATGGCACAGTATCTTACAAAGGGAGAGAATGTTCGGCAAAAATTCTGGTTGCAAAGAAAGGAGCGTCATTACTGGGTTGGGAAGAGCAAAGGGTATTAGGTGTCTGTATACAAGCAAGTGCATCAGAACCTGTAACTATTGCAGACATTGAGGACAGGTGGTCCAAAGAATTTCCTGAGGTTTTCACGTCCAGCCTAGGAAGGTTGAATGACTTTGAGCACAACATAAGGCTCAAGCCTAATGCACAGCCGCTGGTGCATAAAGTGAGGCCTGTTCCACTTAAACTTCGGCAACAACTCCGTGAGGAACTTCAGAGTTTGATTCAAAAAGGTGTGATTGAGCGCATCAATGGAACGCAATGGCTCTCCCCTGTGGTCCTAGTAACGAAAAACAATGGTAGCCTGAGACTATGTGTCGACCTCTAGACCTTACCAAGAACATTTTCATTGAAAGGCACCCTCTACCCATAATTTCGGAGACTCTGGCTACACTTGGCGAACCTAGTTGGTTCTCAGTAATAGATCTCTCTGCAGCGTATCACCAGGTGCCACTATCGGACAAATGTCAACATGTAACTGCTTTTGTCACTCCAGAGGGCACGTTCAAGTATTTGCACATGCCTTTCGGACTAGCATCAGCTGCTTCCGTGTTTCAACGAGTCATTGAGGAAGTACTTAAAGGTCTGAAGAATGTTACTGTGTTTCAAGACGACATTTTGGTTTATGCTAATTCAGAGGGTGAACATGATGTGGCATTGAGGAGTGTTCTTCAGAGGTTGAAATCTTCAGGGCTGACTGTACAAAGAGAAAAATGTCGTATTGGTCTCAGGGAGGTTGAGTACCTGGGACACACAGTGTCAGGTCATGGTATATCACCTAAAACCAATCTTGTAAAGAATATATGTGAAGTACCTCCACCTAACGATAAAGATTGACTCAGATCATATATGGGTATGGCTGAGTTCTATCATATGTTTGTGGACAAATTTGCCACTATCTCAGCACCCCTAAGGAACTTATTGAAAAAAGGAGTGAGTTTCAAATGGGCTCCTGAGTGTCAGGAAGCGTTCGCTGCTATAAAGGAAGGGATCTCAGGAGCACCGTCTCTTGGTGGTTTTGTAATCAGTAGGAAAACTGTGCTCACGGTCGATGCTAGTTTGATTGGGTTAGGAGCCTCATTGTACCAAGTGGACTCGGGGAAAGAATGTCAGGTGATTGCTTTTGCTTCCAAGCCTCTGAGGGGGATGAATGTAATTATTCAGTAATAGAAAGAGAAGCATTAGCGGTGTACTGGGCCATTGTACATTTTAAGTTTTTTTTGTGGGGGCAAGAATTTTTAGTGAAGTCTGACCATAAACCGCTGGTTCAACTGTTAAGTAGCTGTGATTGGGTGAAAGGCTCTCCCAGGATTGCTAGATGTATTGTGGGATTGTAAGGATACAATTTTAAGATTGTTCACATTCCAGGTAAAGAAAATGTGGTGGCTGATTGCCTGTCTAGAATGCCAGTGAAACACACCGAGTGCACATCAGAAATAGTCATGGAAGAAGATATATCTATTTCAGACATGTCAGCAGTTGCAGTGGGGAAAGATGAATGGCTAGAAGCAGATGCATGTGACACATCTATCGCCAGGGTGAAAGAGTGGACAAGTAATGGGTGGCCCAGCAGGGATGCCCTAGATAGGAATTTCGATTGTATATATAAGGTGAAACAAGAGCTAAATCTGTCTGAAGATGTAATCAAACTCAGGAGAGGGTCCAGGATTATCCCTCCCTCAGGTATTAGGGCCCGCTTAGTAGATCTGTCTCATCAAGGCCATCTGGGAATAAACGCTACCAAAAGATTGTTAAGACAATCGTATTGGTGGCCAGGCATGGACAGCATGGTGGAAAAAAAGGTGAGGGGTTGTCATGAATGTGAAAAAGCGGATACAGGAAAAGTAGTCAGAGAAGTGTCACTTGTTCAAGTTCCATGTGAGCCAGGGAAAAAATAGCTGTGGATATAATTGGCCAAGTTTGGGCGATGGTTTTAGGTTTATGGTAGTACTTGTAGACTATCACACCAAGTGGGTTGAGTGGAAGGCTCTAAGAGAGGCCACTACGAATGAAATGGTCTCATTCTTTGAAGAGGTGTTCCACAGAGAGGGCTTTCCCACAGAGATCATAACAGACAACGGGTGCAGTTCTGTTCTCAGAGAATGAATGAATTCCTGGTCAGGTATGGTATCACACATTTGAGAACTGCGCTATACCACCCTAGAGCGAATGGTTTGGTCGAGAGGGCTAATAGATTCATTAAAGGGGGTATTCAGCTAGCTCTCAACTCAGGTCTTGAATGGCCGGAAGTGTTGAAAGAATTGGTGTGGAATTATCGTATTAATCCACATTCAATAACCAAGGTGTCACCTTTTGTCTCATTAAAAGGTAGGCAGCCAGCTACCAGGTTATGTCCTGGATGGCTGGAGGCATCAGGATGTGTGAATGTAGATGGACAGACAGTAATGAATTAGATTCATGATGCGCAGAATGAGTACGAACAGAGATTCGACTCTAATTTCAATGTAAAAGAGATGATGTTGACGGTGGGAGATTATGGGTTAATCAAAAACTCACGTTTTGGTGCGAAGTGTACAGAAAGCAAATTCCTAGGTCCCAAGAGAGTTAAAACTATTAGAAGTAGCATGGTCATTCTTGAAGGGGGTGAGTGTTGGTCGAAGTCTAAATTAGTCAAATGTGCACCAAATGTGAACAGAGAAAATATAATGAGATACAATGTCAATGTTGAGAGTCAAGAGGAAGCGGGAGGTGAAGGAGTTACATATCAATCACCTACAAACATTAGTGAGCAAGTGGAGGATGAATCCAATGCTGGAGACAACTGCAAAAGAACAAAGAGACGGCCTGATCGTTTTAAAGACTATTACCTTGAATAGCTTAGCTAAGATTCTTCCCCATTAAGGGAGGGAGATGTGTTAGGTTTAAATGTCATATCATTTTGTTTATATGTGTTACAGACCTTTGGAGTGTTAATTATGCTGTGTTCCATTCATGCATACACATTCTGAGAATTCCTCCATCCTAGGATTCTCTCGGAATGTGTATGTACTGCATGCTTTGAACTGGCAGACAGTTTGCCTTGAGTACCTTAAGCTGAAGGTACGTCTGCTGCCTGTGCATTGTTTAACTTAAATAAAGCCTTTTGTTAAACTCCTTACGGCGTCGGTCCTATCTCAACACTGGCCCCGTCCGGCCTCCCATTGTTCAGGGCATGGGAGCAGAATTGTCGGCGCACGCTTACTTTACCTTACCATAACAGAACATGCGCGTCTGGTCAGTGGCGCATCTGAGTGGCTGGCCCCGTCCGGGCTCCCATTGTTGAGGGCCTCCCTCCGAGTTGAAGCTGTCTGGGATTTTTGATGTGTTCTTTGCAGCCGCGCAATCCATGAATGAATGAGCGCGGGAGCGTTTGATTTCTGTGAGTGGGTCGTGCTCTTTTTACCCTTTAAGAACAAAAACACATCTTTATTTCCCGAATATGAAATGGTCTCTGCGTTTTCTATCATTATTCATCCCTCCTTTATTTGTGAATGGGAAGGTCAGTCAGCTCCCCTTCCTGTTCATGTGAATGGGAAGGTCAGGCAGCTCTCCTTCCTGTTCATGTGAATGTCAGGCAGCTCCCCTTCCTCTTCATTTGAATGGGAAGGGTAGCCATCCCCCTTCCTGTTGATGTGAATGGGAATGTCAGCCAGCCCCCCTTCCTGTTGATGTGAATGGGAATGTCAGCCAGCCCACCTTCCCGTTCATGTGATTGGTAGGATCAGCCAGCTCCCCTTCCTGTTCATGTGAATGGGAAGGCCAGGCAGCGCTCCTTCATGTGAATGGGTTGGGAAGGCAGCTCCCTTGCCAGTTCATGTGAATGGGAAGGTCAGCCAGCTCCCCTTCCTGTTCATATGAATGGAAAGGGTAGCCATCCCCCTTCCTGTTTTTGTGAATGGGAATGTCAGCCAGCCCCCCTTCCTGTTCATGTGATTGGTAGGATCAGCCAGCTCCCCTTACTGTTCATGTGAATGGGAAAGTCACCCAGCTCCCCTTCCTGTTCATGTGAATGGGAAGGCCAGGCAGTGTTTCTTCCTGTTCATGTGAATGGGAAGGTCAGCCATCCCCCTTCCTGTTAATGTGAATGGGAAGGTCAGTCAGCTCCCCTTCCTGTTCATGTGAATGGGAAGGTCAGGCAGCTCCCCTTCCTGTTCATGTGAATGGGAAGGTCAGGCAGCTCCCCTTCCTCTTCATGTGAATGGGAAGGGTAGCCATCCCCCTTCCTGTTGATGTGAATGGGAATGTCAGCCAGCCCCCCTTCCTGTTGATGTGAATGGGAATGTCAGCCAGCCCCCCTTCCCGTTCATGTGATTGGTAGGATCAGCCAGCTCCCCTTCCTGTTCATGTGAATGGGAAGGCCAGGCAGCGCTCCTTCATGTGAATGGGTTGGGAAGGGTAGCCATCCCCCTTCTTGTTTTTGTGAATGGGAATGTCAGCCAGCCCCCCTTCCTGTTCATGTGATTGGTAGGATCAGCCAGCTGCCCTTACTGTTCATGTGAATGGGAAAGTCACTCAGCTCCCCTTCCTGTTCATGTGAATGGGAAGGCCAGGCAGCGTTCCTTCCTGTTCATGTGAATGGGAACGTCAGCCATCCCCCTTCCTGTTAATGTGAATGGGAAGGGTAGCCATCCCCCTTCCTGTTGATGTGAATGGGAATGCCAGCCAGCCCCCCTTCCTGTTCATGTGAATGGGAAGGTCACCCAGCTCCCCTTACTGTTCATGTGAATGGGAAGGTCAACCAGCTCCCCTTCCTGTTCATGTGAATGGGAAGGCCAGGCAGCGCTCCTTCCTGTTCATGTGAATGGGAAGGTCAGCCATCCCCCTTCCTGTTCATGTGATTGGTAGTTGTGATTGGTAGGATCAGCCAGCTCCCCTTACTGTTCTTGTGAATGGGAAGGTCACCCAGCTCCCCTTCCTGTTCATGTGAATGAGTTAGGAAGGCAGCTCCCTTGCCAGTTCATGTGAATGGGAAGGTCAGCCATCCCCCTTCTTGTTAATGTGAATGGGAAGGTCAGCCATCTCCTCTTCCTGTTCATGTGAATGGGAAGGTCGGGCAGCTCCCCTTCCTGTTCATGTGAATGGGAAGCTCAGGCAGCTCCCCTTCCTGTTCATGTGAATGGGAAGGTCAGACAGGCCCCCTTCCTGTTCATGTGAATGGGAAGGTCAGCCAGCCCCTGTTCGTGTGAATGGGAAGGACAGGCCCCCCCTTCCCTTTTCTGCATTTTGTCCGTGTTCAGACAGCACCACGGATTGCAAGGCCAAGAAGCTCCGTCATGGTACCCCATATCTCTCAACCTTTCGCAACTGCTTGGAGGGTGAGAGAGTGGGTTGGACAACGGAGGTGGCGTCCGGCGTTAGAGGAAGTGACATCACAGGAAGTGACATCACAGGAAAGGGCAGAAAAAATCCCAATATTAACTAACTAGGGTGCTGCAACACTAGCCCCTTTTGCATGCAACCATTGTACCAAGTGAATGCAGTGAAAAAAATACAAATGCATGTTCATTCTGTACAGTTTCCTTTTGTTACCCAGAAGTGCACCTGCCTAAAAATAAATGTACAACTGTCACAAGAAACCAACTGTGCTCATATGATGTGGAACAGAGGCAGTCTGTACATCTCTGTGTAAGAGGGTGCTGAAGCCGTGCACATAGGGCATTTTTGCCACTAGTAACAATGGGGATGGAAATTGTTATGTTACGCAAGCAGCACTTGGGATCTATGGAATACTCAGGTTCTGTATGGCCAACAAGGACCAGGAGGCCTGTGGCAGGTGTCGCATAGTGCGTTGTCACCAGTGGCGTATCGAGCAGCGCGGCCGGGGGGCAAGCTGCTCCCGCACAGGATCTTTTGAGAGCCTGACCGGGATTTTCGTCAGTGGGACACTTCTCTCGTGCTACACCTCAACGAGGGACACCTCACCCTTTCTGAACACAAGAGGTGTCCTGCTGCCAGGACAATGTCCCAAGGAGCTTCGGGCAGCAGAGGGGCTCTCACGTTGCTCTGTGTTGACAGAGCATTTCAATGTGAGCTAATTGGCACTGATGGGAGGGATGGGGGTTATTAGCAGGGACTTTTGTCCCTTTAGAAATGGGCACGGCAGGGAGTAATCAGCAGGGAGAAGGAAAGGGTGCATAATGGTGCACGCTTTATTTGTGTTTTTTTTTACCACGCGCTTAATACCTGAGTGAAATAATGACTACCCAAGTGGCTCACATTACCCTGCATGATGCTATTGTGACTGTGCATGCAGGATGGGGAGAATGAAACTAAAGCCGTCCTCTTATTGCTCGACATATTTCTATGATGATGTAAATAATGTAAAGCTAATTATGAAAGGCATTGCTACGAATAAAGCATTATTTAAGGACTTGAAATGCAAAGGGAAAACTCAATGAATATCTTTATCAACTAAACCTGTGAAGATGCGGCCAGTTGCTTACATTTGTAAACATCCCAGATACACCATCTAACCAAAGTGTGTGATGCTGGGCAGATCTGCAGCTCTCTAAGTGTACTCTGTCAATGTTTTACTTCCGAGCGTATGCTGTTAATTTAAAAAAAGCCTGACTATAGAGTTGCTCCAAATATAACAATTTAGGTATTTTGCGCCACAAAGTTATTTGCCACTTGGCTCACTTATAGCAGCTTATTCTAAAGTCACTTCCATGGTGCCTCCAAGTATCAAAGACTGACGCAAAGTCCTTTTCTGTGAAGTCACTTCTGTTGGTGCGAGCCAGATGCAAATTAGGAGGGCAGTTTTATTTTTGTTGTGTGTTAAAATGCCATCTGCCACTAATGTTACCAAAAAGGTAGATTGGGGCAAGGGTAGGAGGTTTGTGGGCGCCTACCTAATTTTAAACAATATGAACTGCTTTCAAAGTCTTTCGATATCTGTGGTATCAAGTTTATTATGTCGGCAGATAAAATGTGAAGTCAGATGATACCAAACCTGTTCCCAAAACCAGACTCAAATGCCACAGGGGTGTGTATACAGTGTGCAGGGTCTTGACTCTGACATTATGTCGTGAACGCTCACCTCAGCGTTTTGGCAGGCTGCGGTCACTGGCAGCAGGGCCTGTGGGCAGCAGCAGCCGGGGTCTCATCTGGAAGGCTGCTGCAGGGTCCTCCAGAGCGTTAGTTCGGGCAGCAGCAGCAGAGTGAAGCAGCAGAGTGAAGCAGCAGAGTGAAGCAGCCAGGCGGATCCTCTCAGAGAGGCAAAGGGCTTGCCTGGAATAGCCCCTGAGGAGACTGTCATCTTCTCGCGGCGCGGGCTCATTTAGTGCAGCCAGCGACTGCGTAGTATAGTAATGCGAGCGTCGTGAGGTGTGGGTGAAAGCGGGCGAAAGAAAGGAGCTGCTGGGTGGGCAGGTGTGTGGATGCTTTTGGCGGGTGACACCCACCAAAATCGGGTGAGTTGAGAACTATGGTACCCTTTTTTACTTCTTGTCTCTGTATGCCTTCCAGATGTTCTGTCTATTTATTCATCAGTCTCGGTTTATTAATGTTAAAATGTTTCCTTTCTTCTTTCAGTCTGCTTTATGCCACTTCTCCACGACAGACCTGCAAGAAAAAGGCAATATTAAGCTTTCGAGAGACCCGAGAACACCACTATTTTGTTGGCACTTTCTTTAAAAAGTAAATAACTCATGATACAAAAGGTAAGAAAACATCTCTGCGTCCTGGCAGGAACTCAAAACTTTGGGGGCTGGGGCTACCCCTTCAAATGTTGTGGGAGAGGCTTTCTTCAGAGACGGTGGGCAGTGGCAAACTTTCTTGCATGGAGGCATTGTCTGCCATGGCATGTTTGTGGGAACTTGTGGCACTGCCTCTAAACAGGATTCATTTCTTTTACTACTTGCTAGAACGGTAGTGCTGTGACTGGCATTCGGTGTGTGGTGGGCTATGGTAATGCTCTAGCTGGCATGCGGTGTGTGGTGGGCTGCGGTAATGATGTGGCTGGCATGCAGTGTGTGGTTGGCTGCGGTAATGGTGTGGCTGGCATGCGGTGTGTGGTGGGCTGTGGTAATGCTGTGGCTGGCATGCGGTGTGTGGTGGGTTATGGTAATGCTGTGGCTGGCATGCAGTGTGTGGTGGGCTGCGGTAATGCTGTGGCTGCCATGCGGTGTGTGGTGGGCTATGGTAATGCTCTAGCTAGCATGCGGTGTGTGGTGGGCTGCGGTAATGCTGTGGCCGGCATGCTGTGTGTGGTGGGCTGTGGTAATGCTCTAGCTGCCATGCAGTGTGTGGTTGGCTGCGGTAATGGTGTGGCTGGAATGTGGTGTGTGGTTGGCTACAGTAATGCTGTGGCCGGCATGCGGTGTGTGGTGGGCTGTGGTAATGCTCTAGCTGGCATGCAGTGTGTGGTTGGCTGCGGTAATGCTGTGGCTGGCATGCGATGTGTGGTTGGCTATGGTAATGCTGTGGCTGGCATGCGGTGTGTGGTTGGCTATGGTAATGCTGTGGCTGGCATATGGTGTGTGGTTGCCTATGGTAATGCTGTGGCTGGCATGCAGTGTGTGGTGGGCTATGGTAATGCTGTGGCTGGCATGCGGTGTGGGGTGGGCTATGGGAATGCTGTGGCTGGCATGCAGTGCGTGGTGGGCTATGGTAATGCTGTGGCTGGCATGCGGTGTGGGGTGGGCTATGGGAATGCTGTGGCTGGCATGCAGTGTGGGGTGGGATATGGTAATGCTGCGGCTGGCATGCAGTGTGTGGTGGGCTGCGGTAATGCTGTGGCTGGCATGCAGAGTGTGGTGGGCTATGGTAATGCTGTGGCTGGCATGCGGTGTGGGGTGGGCTATGATAATGCTGTGGCTGGCATGCGGTGTGTGGTTGGCTATGGTAATGCTGTGGCTGGCATATGGTGTGTGGTTGCCTATGGTAAGGCTGTGGCTGGCATGCGGTGTGGGGTGGGCTTTGGTAATGCTGTGGCTGGCATGCAGTGTGTGGTGGGCTGCGGTAATGCTGTGGCTGGCATGCGGTGTGTGGTGAGCTATGGTAATGCTCTAGCTGGCATGCGGTGTGTGGTGGGCTGGGGTAATGCTGTGGCTGGCATGCGTGTGGGGTGGGCTATGGTAATGCTGTGGCTGGCATGCGGTGTGTGGTTGGCTATGGTAATGCTGTGGCTGGCATATGGTGTGTGGTTGCCTATGGTAATGCTGTGGCTGGCATGCAGTGTGTGGTGGGCTATGGTAATGCTGTGGCTGGCATGCGGTGTGGGGTGGGCTATGGTAATGCTGTGGCTGGCATGCAGTGCGTGGTTGGCTACTGTAATGCTGTGGCTGGCATGCGGTGTGTGGTGGGCTATGGTAATGCTGTGGCTGGCATGCAGTGTGAGGTGGGATATGGTAATGCTGTGGCTGGCATGCAGTGTGTGGTGGGCTGCGGTAATGCTGTGGCTGGCATGCAGAGTGTGGTGGGCTATGGTAATGCTGTGGCTGGCATGCGGTGTGGGGTGTTGTAGGATAATGCTGTGGCTGGCATGAGGTGTGTGGTTGGCTATGGTAATGCTGTGGCTGGCATATGGTGTGTGGTTGGCTATGGTAATGCTGTGGCTGGCATGCGGTGTGGGCTTTGGTAATGCTGTGGCTGGCATGCAGTGTGTGGTGGGCTGCGGTAATGCTGTGGCTGGCATGCAGTGTGTGGTGGGCTATGGTAATGCTGTGGCTGGCATGCGGTGTGGGGTGGGGTATGGTAATGCTGTGGCTGGCATGCGGTGTGTGGTTGGCTATGGTAATGCTGCGGCTGGCATACGGTGTGGGGTTGCCTATGGTAATGCTGTGGCTGGCATGAGGTGTGTGGTTGGCTATGGTAATGCTGTGGCTGGCATATGGTGTGTGGTTGCCTATGGTAATGCTGTGCTTGGCATGCAGTGTGTGGTGGGCTATGGTAATGCTGTGGCTGGCATGCGGTGTGGGGTGGGCTATGGGAATGCTGTGGCTGGCATGCAGTGCATGGTTGGCTACTGTAATGCTGTGGCTGGCATGCGGTGTGTGGTTGGCTATGGTAATGCTGTGGCTGGCATATGGTGTGTGGTTGCCTATGGTAATGCTGTGGCTGGCATGCAGTGTGTGGTGGGCTATGGTAATGCTGTGGCTGACATGCGGTGTGGGGTGGGCTATGGGAATGCTGTGGCTGGCATGCAGTGCATGGTTGGCTACTGTAATGCTGTGGCTGGCATGCGGTGTGTGGTGGGCTTTGGTAATGCTGTGGCTGGCATGCAGTGTGGGGTGGGATATGGTAATGCTGCGGCTGGCATGCAGTGTGTGGTGGGCTGCGGTAATGCTGTGGCTGGCATGCAGAGTGTGGTGGGCTATGGTAATGCTGTGGCTGGCATGCGGTGTGGGGTGGGCTATGATAATGCTGTGGCTGGCATGCGGTGTGTGGTTGGCTATGGTAATGCTGTGGCTGGCATATGGTGTGTGGTTGCCTATGGTAATGCTGTGGCTGGCATGCGGTGTGGGGTGGGCTTTGGTAATGCTGTGGCTGGCATGCAGTGTGTGGTGGGCTGCGGTAATGCTGTGGCTGGCATGCGGTGTGTGGTGAGCTATGGTAATGCTCTAGCTGGCATGCGGTGTGTGGTGGGCTATGGTAATGCTGTGGCTGGCATGCAGTGTGAGGTGGGCTATGGTAATGCTGTGGCTGGCATGCGGTGTGGGGTGGGCTATGGGAATGCTGTGGCTGGCATGCAGTGCATGGTTGGCTACTGTAATGCTGTGGCTGGCATGCGGTGTGTGGTGGGCTTTGGTAATGCTGTGGCTGGCATGCAGTGTGGGGTGGGATATGGTAATGCTGCGGCTGGCATGCAGTGTGTGGTGGGCTGCGGTAATGCTGTGGCTGGCATGCAGAGTGTGGTGGGCTGGGGTAATGCTGTGGCTGGCATGCGGTGTGGGCTATGGTAATGCTGTGGCTGGCATGCGGTGTGTGGTTGGCTATGGTAATGCTGTGGCTGGCATATGGTGTGTGGTTGCCTATGGTAATGCTGTGGCTGGCATGCAGTGTGTGGTGGGCTATGGTAATGCTGTGGCTGGCATGCGGTGTGGGGTGGGCTATGGTAATGCTGTGGCTGGCATGCAGTGCGTGGTTGGCTACTGTAATGCTGTGGCTGGCATGCGGTGTGTGGTGGGCTATGGTAATGCTGTGGCTGGCATGCAGTGTGAGGTGGGATATGGTAATGCTGTGGCTGGCATGCAGTGTGTGGTGGGCTGCGGTAATGCTGTGGCTGGCATGCAGAGTGTGGTGGGCTATGGTAATGCTGTGGCTGGCATGCGGTGTGGGGTGGGGTATGATAATGCTCTGGCTGGCATGAGGTGTGTGGTTGGCTATGGTAATGCTGTGGCTGGCATATGGTGTGTGGTTGGCTATGGTAATGCTGTGGCTGGCATGCGGTGTGGGCTTTGGTAATGCTGTTGCTGGCATGCCGTGTGTGGTGCGCTGCGGTAATGCTGTGGCTGACATGCAGTGTGGGGTGGGCTATGGTAATGCTGTGGCTGGCATGCGGTGTGTGGTTGGCTATGGTAATGCTGCGGCTGGCATACGGTGTGGGGTTGCCTATGGTAATGCTGTGGCTGGCATGCGGTGTGGGGTGGGCTTTGGTAATGCTGTGGCTGGCATGCAGTGTGTGGTGGGCTGCGGTAATGCTGTGGCTGGCATGCAGTGTGTGGTGGGCTGCGGTAATGCTGTGGCTGGCATGCGGTGTGGGGTGGCTATGGTAATGCTGTGGCTGGCATGCGGTGTGTGGTTGGCTATGGTAATGCTGTGGCTGGCATGTGGTGTGTGGTTGCCTATGGTAATGCTGTGGCTGGCATGCAGTGTGTGGTGGGCTATGGTAATGCTGTGGCTGGCATATGGTGTGTGGTTGGCTATGGTAATGCTGTGGCTGGCATGCGGTGTGGGCTTTGGTAATGCTGTGGCTGGCATGCAGTGTGTGGTGGGCTGCGGTAATGCTGTGGCTGGCATGCGGTGTGTGGTGGGCTATGGTAATGCTGTGGCTGGCATGCAGTGTGAGGTGGGATATGGTAATGCTGTGGCTGGCATGCAGTGTGTGGTGGGCTGCGGTAATGCTGTGGCTGGCATGCAGAGTGTGGTGGGCTATGGTAATGCTGTGGCTGGCATGCGGTGTGGGGTGGGGTATGATAATGCTCTGGCTGGCATGAGGTGTGTGGTTGGCTATGGTAATGCTGTGGCTGGCATATGGTGTGTGGTTGGCTATGGTAATGCTGTGGCTGGCATGCGGTGTGGGCTTTGGTAATGCTGTTGCTGGCATGCCGTGTGTGGTGCGCTGCGGTAATGCTGTGGCTGACATGCAGTGTGGGGTGGGCTATGGTAATGCTGTGGCTGGCATGCGGTGTGTGGTTGGCTATGGTAATGCTGCGGCTGGCATACGGTGTGGGGTTGCCTATGGTAATGCTGTGGCTGGCATGCGGTGTGGGGTGGGCTTTGGTAATGCTGTGGCTGGCATGCAGTGTGTGGTGGGCTGCGGTAATGCTGTGGCTGGCATGCAGTGTGTGGTGGGCTGCGGTAATGCTGTGGCTGGCATGCGGTGTGGGGTGGCTATGGTAATGCTGTGGCTGGCATGCGGTGTGTGGTTGGCTATGGTAATGCTGTGGCTGGCATGTGGTGTGTGGTTGCCTATGGTAATGCTGTGGCTGGCATGCAGTGTGTGGTGGGCTATGGTAATGCTGTGGCTGGCATATGGTGTGTGGTTGGCTATGGTAATGCTGTGGCTGGCATGCGGTGTGGGCTTTGGTAATGCTGTGGCTGGCATGCAGTGTGTGGTGGGCTGCGGTAATGCTGTGGCTGGCATGCGGTGTGTGGTGGGCTATGGTAATGCTGTGGCTGGCATGCAGTGTGTGGTTGGCTATGGTAATGCTGTGGCTGGCATGTGGTGTGTGGTTGCCTATGGTAATGCTGTGGCTGGCATGCAGTGTGTGGGTGGCTATGGTAATGCTGTGGCTGGCATGCGGAGTGTGGTGGGCTGCGGTAATGATGTGGCTGGCATTCAGTGTGTGGTTGGCTGCGGTAATGGTGTGGCTGGCATGCGGTGTGTGGTGGGCTGCGGTAATGCTGTGGCTGGCATGCGGTGTGTGGTGGGTTATGGTAATGCTGTGGCTGGCATGCAGTGTGTGGTGGGCTGCGGTAATGCTGTGGCTGGCATGCGGTGTGTGGTGGGCTATGGTAATGCTGTGGCTGGCATGCGGTGTGTGGTTGCCTATGGTAATGCTGTGGCTGGCATGTGGTGTGTGGTTGCCTATGGTAATGCTGTGGCTGGCATGCAGTGTGTGGTGGGCTATGGTAATGCTGTGGCTGGCATATGGTGTGTGGTTGGCTATGGTAATGCTGTGGCTGGCATGCGGTGTGGGCTTTGGTAATGCTGTGGCTGGCATGCAGTGTGTGGTGGGCTGCGGTAATGCTGTGGCTGGCATGCGGTGTGTGGTGGGCTATGGTAATGCTGTGGCTGGCATGTGGTGTGTGGTTGGCTATGGTAATGCTGTGGCTGGCATGTGGTGTGTGGTTGCCTATGGTAATGCTGTGGCTGGCATGCAGTGTGTGGGTGGCTATGGTAATGCTGTGGCTGGCATGCAGAGTGTGGTGGGCTGCGGTAATGATGTGGCTGGCATGCAGTGTGTGGTTGGCTGCGGTAATGGTGTGGCTGGCATGCGGTGTGTGGTGGGCTGCGGTAATGCTGTGGCTGGCATGCGGTGTGTGGTGGGTTATGGTAATGCTGTGGCTGGCATGCAGTGTGTGGTGGGCTGCGGTAATGCTGTGGCTGGCATGCGGTGTGTGGTGGGCTATGGTAATGCTGTGGCTGGCATGCGGTGTGTGGTTGCCTATGGTAATGCTGTGGCTGGCATGTGGTGTGTGGTTGCCTATGGTAATGCTGTGGCTGGCATGCAGTGTGTGGGTGGCTATGGTAATGCTGTGGCTGGCATGCAGAGTGTGGTGGGCTGCGGTAATGATGTGGCTGGCATGCAGTGTGTGGTTGGCTGCGGTAATGGTGTGGCTGGCATGCGGTGTGTGGTGGGCTGTGGTAATGCTGTGGCTGGCATGCGGTGTGTGGTGGGTTATGGTAATGCTGTGGCTGGCATGCAGTGTGTGGTGGGCTGCGGTAATGCTGTGGCTGGCATGCGGTGTGTGGTGGGCTATGGTAATGCTGTGGCTGGCATGCGGTGTGTGGTTGCCTATGGTAATGCTGTGGCTGGCATGCAGTGTGTGGGTGGCTATGGTAATGCTCTAGCTGGCATGCAGTGTGTGGTTGGCTTTATCAGTTGCTAGTTCATCATACATGTCCAGCTGCATTGTAATATAATCTCATTTAAACCTGGGTATTGCTACAGTTGCAATTTTCTTTTCATCTTAGACTAGTAGACCTCATAAACTCAGCTTTAAAAAGTAGCTTCATTGTGTGAGTAACTTTCTTTCTGTGTTCATTCTTGACCGAATGTGGTGTTCCGGGAATGTCATGCCAGTGAGACACTTCTGGCGACGCTTCAGTGTTCCAACCAGTGACTTCTCAGACACTTCAGAACTGCTGCGAGGAGGCGCCGTCTCCTGCCCTCGTTTAGCTTTCCCAGCATTCACCTGGCGTGCAAGCACTAACTTCCCATCACCACTTCAATTGCCTAAACTGTATGCGTACGAAAATCTCAATTTCTACCGATGAAATGATTTACAGACGTACTTGCATGGCATTTGTTAACAGCGTGCCCCGGGCACCGTTTAGCATCTGTGTCCTTTCCTGCCTGTCAAGGGCTCTATAGGTGAGTGAGGGCAAGGCAGCATTACCCAGAATTACTGGGGAAGCAGGCACAGTCCCATGTGCCCAAAGGTAGTTGCGCACCTGACCTGCACCCACATGTTTCTACTTCGGGGGAGTTTGTTTTCCACCTGGTGTGTCCCACTCCTCCCTTTCTTGAAAGGTTCTTTTTCTTCTCCATTACCTCTTCGTCCCTATTCGACGTCACAGTCCTTAACTTATGAAAGGCTCATAGGGCCGGCCCAAGCCCTGCACATCCTGTTTTTCTCTTTTGCTGTCCTCTGTGACAGGCTCACTGAGACTGGGAGCCTAGTGACCCCCAAATTATGCAGGCCCCACTCTTACGTGAATCTTATCACCTCTATCTCCAGGGCCTTTCCTCCACCCCCAGTAGGGGCTGTGGTAAGACTATAGATAAAAGCATATACCGTTAACTGCGCATCAGTGAAGAGAGTAGGCAACAACCCCTTCAGTAGGCGGCTAATCTCTTGCGTCTGCCCAGGAGGGGTTTACTAATGTCACGGTACATTATATTGATGGTCAGCTGCTCCAAGCTTCCAGAAATCCCTTGTATTGTCCTAAATATGTGCACCCTTTATAACATATCAATACACACGTCTGCAAATAGATGCCCCCCTCTTAAAGCCCATGTCCAGTAATGAACACTCAATGTTTCTTACACTCTCATGTATAAAGTAAATCTTTTAATTATGAGAAATAAGTAATTAAAGAAACATTGCTCCCATTATGATCACTAGACATAACACAATATGAAAAGATCACTGTGGAATAAACATCTATCATTGTATTAATGACCTTCCTATATGTTGTGAAAAAACAGGGGTTTTCCCTTCCCACTTCCGGGGGATCTGCCAAACAGGTGACATGGGGAGGGCCATTGCTTTGGGATCCCAACCCTGGGGGTGGTGGACAAGCAAGGGATGTTCACCTGGGTGGAGGGTCCTCTGGTATTGGGGAGGGATTATGATATCCCCCCTTTCCAAAACACTCCCTCCCCGGCATCCACTCTGTCTATTGTCAACCAGACCCCTGGTTTTCCCTGAACTCTCCTTGTTTATACCATCACGATAATATACAGATAGGACAGCTACGTTTGGAGGGACTCTACTATTTTCATGAATGTCCCACCAACAAGGTCAAGCAAAGTCAGGACTGAATGAACATTGTAACCACCTGAAGCCTGTTAATGCTCCTCAGGTGTATAAACGGAGTAACCACATGAGAGATGGAGAACGAGCTGGAGCCGGACAAGGAACCTGAGACAAAGACTAAGCTAAGAGGCTATGGAGAAGGCCTGAGCACCCCAAGGGAGGTTGGTGGAGAACGGAGCGCTGAGAAGCTAAGAGGTCATGGTTTGAGAGGGCCTGAGAGAGAGTGGCAAGGGAGCCGTGCCTCCCATGAGCCAGAAGGGGATAGCGTGGAAAGCTGCTCTCCAAAAATAGAATCATTGAAGGTGTTTGTTCACCTGGGCCAGAGAGGCCGACCAGGAGTGTCGGAGCATAGAGGGGCAAGCAAGGCGTCCCTTACCTTGACACAGAAGGCTATGCTAATCACAAATGGTTTGTTAAAAGTCAGAGGGGAACCTGGTTGGTGAAAGACACAAAATCCGAGCGATAACTTGTAGCCAAAGAAGCACGAGCGTAAGATGAAAGATGTGGTGAAGAGAAAGCTTCAGTTGTGCAATGTGAACTGTAAATAGTGTGTGATCGAGAAGGAAACAAAGTAACGGAAGGGTAACGTGTGTGCTTACCCATTATGGAAAGGTTCAGTTAAAAGTAAAGATAGCTCTCTGAAGTGCAGGGGAGCTGTGCAAAGCCCGAAGTGGAGCTAAAAGTGAAGCACGAGTGACAGAGTGCCTGTGGCACGATCATTTGAGCATCAGAGCGGTCACGCATGGAACAATGGAACCTAACTATGAGCATTCGAAAGTGTCTGACACGAAGATATGGTGAACTACGATAAATTGTGGAATTGTTGGGGAAGTGAACCCCCGTTGAATCAAGAGTGAGAATCAAGAGTGAAAGAAACTTATGTTAAAGCTTTTCAAATTGAACTTTGTGAAACTTGTGAAATAGTGATTGAAAGCCAGAAGCTTTTGAAATGTATTGGAACTTTACATTTTGAAACTAAGAAGACTCCCGGAGAAGCCCGAAAGAACGTTATGAGAAACATTTAAGTCTATGGAACTTTGCTGATCCCGAGCAGCTCAAGCGTGGGGGAAAGGAGCTGTGGGACAGCTCCAGGATCGTTGAAAGAACATCAGAGAAGAAAGCTGCAGAGCCACTGCAGTGCAATCCTGACATTACTTTGCTAAGGCCCTTTTTTATGTCGGCCAATTCCCTACACAGTGTCTATTTAGAAAGTGAGGGCAAGATTAGGTTAGACACAGACTTTCTTTTGATTTTGACGGACAGACTTTTGGACTTGTATTCATTTTCTTTAATGTTGAGATTACTCCCATATAGCGTAGGGCAAGATAGGAGGTATCCCAACCCCTTGTCTTAAATAAAGGTTTTCAAAGTGTATCCTTGTGTCTGCGTCTACCCCTTGGTATAGTGCCAATCTCACATATGGTGTTGGGTAGGGCATGCAGCTCAATCAAAACAGGTTGGCGGACTCTGAAGTATGAAAAGTTGAGTAAGAGAGCCTCAACATCAACTGTGACCACAAAAGGGGCCATTGGATTTGGCCTCTGTGATAGTAGAGAAGCAGGGAAATGAGGGTTAATACCTACAGATCTAGTCCTGATGCCTGCCCCCCTAAGTGTTACTTGCACCCAAATCAGGATTTGCTTGGAAATTTGGGCTTGATGTCCTAGCTGGGGGTTATTGATCCAGGCGATATCAAAGTCCTTTTACAGAATCATGGGGAGACAACATTTAGCATTCAACCCAGAGACAAAATATCTCAAGGGATACTCGAGAGAGCAGTGATGCCCATCTTAAAAGAGGAGACTGATAAGGGATAACAGAGAGAGAGGTGATCTAGGTTTTGGAGAAGCTGGCGAAAGACCCCAGACACATAACCCGCCAAAGATCAATGAAAGAGAACTGGGTAGCCCTTCTGACTTAGCTTTTGAAAGAGGAACGACCCCTTACTAGCACTGGCCTTTTAGCAAATAATATCTGAGCAAGAAGGAAGAGATCAGAGAAGGCCTTTCTTTTTCCTAGAGCAAGGGCTATTGTATAGGAGAGAGTCACTGGAGAAGGGATGATAAAAACACAACTGGTAGTTCCCAGGAGCCATAAATCCATTGTGCTTGAGATTGCCCATTCCCACCTTACAGGAGGCCATCTAGGGCAAACAAAAACACAATCCCACATAAGTAATACCTTCTATTGGTGAGGGATATACGCAGATATGATAGCATTTGTACAAGCTTGTGATATTTGTCAACGCACTAGCGCTCATACTCCACCTCTAGCGGCATTAAATCTCTTCCCCATTCTTGAAGTTCCTTTCTGAAAAATCGGAATTGATATTATTGGGATGCTTGAGACTTCTAAACTAGGTAATAAGTATGTGTTGGTGATTGTGGACTATGCCACAAGGTATCCAGAGGCTTTTCCTTTAAGAAATAACCCAACCCAACAGATCCTAAAACACCTTCTACCATTCATCTCACCAGTAGGATTCCCCAAAGACATTTTGACCAATCAAGGCACCAAGGTCTGGGATGTATAATGTCTTCTTGCACTTGCTGTTGGCCCCCCACAAAGACGCTTTGCTCATTGTAGAAACACAATTTATATTCTTCTGCACCTTCACTGGCTTCTCCATCGCCTCGATCCACGTTAGCTTTGCCACATGCTCATTCCACTATTTTCAACACACATCATTCACCCTTTCGATAACTTCTTCACCGAAACCCAAAAGGACTCTTCCATGCAGCACATTGTGGTCACTTGACACCTGTTCACAAAGAACATTACAGCTTTAGGTATGGCCTTTGTAAACACGCCCTGCTTTTGGAACACCAGGCACACTGCAGTTCGTTTGGGTCTATTATCACGAGTTGTATGCTCCGTGCCTGGAATGTGCTTCGCAACCCGCATAATGTCATATAGACCAAACGTTGAGCCTCCAAAAGCAGAGTTTCATGCAGCATTAATATCTTGGAGGCTCCCGACGCATGTGGTATCAAGGAACAAATGTAACAGCTCCCACTAACCCTCTTTTTCCTCACCAAGCTCATGTCTGCATATCAGACATTACTTAATTCTGGGTGGAGCTCTATCACATCTAATCCTAGTCCTAGTCCTAGTCCTCTATACTCATCATATTTGGGTCCTTTGAGCTGTCATTCGAAACCTTTTAATTCCCTGATGTGTGGCATAGTCAAAGGAAAACTTACCTTTGTCAGAAAACCCATTAGAAAATAATAAGGACATAGCTATCATCATATTAATAACAGTTGTGTTTGTTTCCATGTTAATAACAGTGGTGTTAACCTTCCCAGTTTCCCTGTTTAATGAAGAGATATTATTATTATTATTATGATTGGTATTCCTCTGTCCCCCCTTTTATATGCCCTCCCCATATAAAACTACATCCTAAATATATGCCCAATCTGAACATACAAAAGAGCAAACAGTTGAGATGCACATGCATAACACGGTATAGGCAGAGGAAACACGCTTACTGTAGGGTATTCATAAGAACAACGATATGAGCGTCCTCCGAATGCATTTTTAGACATTTGTATTTTCATTGTGGAAGACACAGAAGTAAAGAAGCAATTAGAAGTAAAGGAGAAGTGCAACTTGTGTGTAGCATTGTTTATATTTTGTGGAGGTAGGCAGGTTGCAAAAACACATTAAAAATGGTACCATAAAACTGTTTTGCTGTCCAATATGGGCTCAGAAGTCTCAAAGGAATCAATAGATTAGCTTATGCCAAGAGAACATCAATCAAATCAATAGATCATTTTATGTCAGAGTTCACACACTTCTGAATTCTATTCACCCTGTGTGTGGGGGGCTGCATGGGAGGGGGCCTTGCAGATATCCAAAAGATGTATCCAATACTGCAGCTTCCAGACCTTTACTGCAAGGGGAGGGGCATAGCTGACCGTGAAAGGGTCATTGTATCTAGGCTCACTCCACTGGCAGATTAAATTCTTAAGAAAGATTTGGTCTGCCGGGAAGAGCTGGAGAGCAGGTGATGTTGGTGGATCTGATGCAGCACTGGTTGTATATTCAGAGTGTGATGGCGCTATCTGTTGAGAAATACATTGTATTGCTTTTGTTAAGGCAGAAAGAGAATCTCTAAACTCATCCCCTAGAACGGACACAGCGCTGGCAGCATCTGAAGCTTTTCTGATGGGAGATAGGGGCGTGTGCATTCGCCGCCCTGTTATCACCTCATGAGGCGATAAATGATGCTCCTTACAGGGCTGCGTGCACATTGTAAACAATGCCAGGGCAAGCAGTGCACCCAGTTTTTCCTCACTGTGGTACACAGCACAGCTTTGAAAGTTTACTTTTTAATAAACCATTGATCCGTTCTACAAACCTGCTGGACTGAGGGTGGTAAATTAGGCAAATCTGATTCTTGATGCCCGGTAATGCTATTATTTGCTTGAATAGCTCATTAAAGAAGTGGGTGCCATTTTCGGATCTTAACACATCGCACACCCCCATCAAGGGAAAACCTCCCTGACCAAAAACCTGGCAGCACACTTAGGAACTGGATGTGCACAAGGACCTGCCTCCACCCATTGGGAGAAGGGACACACAATCACGTAACAACACCCATTACACCTCTTCCCCCATATCCGCATAGTTGATGTGCAATTCATGGAATGGCCCAGTGGGGTGGGGTAGGGTACCCAAAATAGTTCTTAGGGATAGGCCAGTACTGTAGGAGAGCACAGAGGCAACGTGCTGGTCTTGGAAGCAAGACCACACAGAGCAACAGATGTTCGTTTGAATCCATGATCCTCACTTAGAACCTGAACTCAGGTATTAATCGCATTATATAAAAAAATTAAAAATAAAAATAGTGCAATTAATTACCATTGTCAGTGTCTCTTGGAGATTGAGGACAAACCAGTCCTCCTTTAAGTCTGCAGAAATATGTTGTTCAACACATGGGACGGGCGGTGCATTTCACCACCTCTGTCATGAACGGCTGGGAAAGCGCTTCAATCAGTCTGTCCAATAATGCTACATGTTGGTCTGGGGACCCGTCAGCCCTCCTAAACCCTGCACTCTTCCATCGTGCTAGCTGTTGTGGTGACATAGGCTGAGTGAGAGTAAATAGTTACACGGCACCCCTGGGACATTAGAAGTGTCTCAATAAATGCTATGAGTTCTGCTGCTTGAGCTGAATAGTGCACAGGCATTCTTTTTTACACAGTTACCTCATACTCTCTGTCCACTAGACGGACCACAGCCGCACCAGTATGCCTTAAGCCAGTCCCCTGGTCAATAGTCGCTGACCCGTCAATGAAGAGGACCTCCCTCCCTTCGAGCAGGCTGTCTTTTGATTTTGGTATGTCTTCTTCCTCTCCCTCAAATGTCACATAGTCATGTTTAACACAGTGCACCACTCGCACCCATCTGAATCCGTTCCAACCACAACAATCCTTTTTGCAGACACCACCAAGCCTTGCAAATCCAGTGATAGTATCGTCCCTGCCACAAGCTCTGGGGTCACAACAGCCCTATAGATAAACCGGATGATATTCGCCAAGATGCCTTACCAATTTGGGGCACTGCATCAAGTAAAACTATGATCCCATACACAAACCTATTCAGGTCAACAGGAATGCCATGAATCACCAGCGCCCCCCTCCTCTGGCCTGTATTAGCACCACCACACTCATAGCACACATTCGAGGGGGGGGTGGTGCACATATTATTCCCCTATCTGTGAAGGAGATGCTCACGTTTAACTTACTCAAGAAGTCACGCCCTTACAAATTCACTGGGGAGGTTTCTGAATACAGTAAGGGTGCATGCACCACTTTGCCTTCTATTTTAATGGCTACATTCTGTGGGCTGTCCTAGTCAGGATATGTATTGGTACCTGGAAACGTGGAAGGGTCACTTCCCAGGACACTCACCCCCCGTTCCATTTGGAGCAGCATTATTTGCAGGCATTGGCCACCATATGATTGGTTCGGCGGTTGTTGCTTGCATTTGGACCTTAGACGGGGGAAGCAGCAGCACCTGTGGGTGCCGTGGTGGTATCTGCACATACGGTTGGTGTATTTCATATGGTATAGACGTGGACATCGGGGGAGATGGGAAGTGTTGCTGTTGTTGTGCAGGGCCAGCAGGGGTGTATGGATTGTATCCCGCTCCCATTCTGCTTCTACATTCCCTCGCAAAATGGCCCCACTTCCTGCATTGTCAGCACTGTACTGGTTTTTTCCTGATCGATTGGTGAGCTAACTGTTTTGTGGTTGGTGGTCTGGGGCTGTCTGGTACCCTGTAATTCTGGGGTCTTGGGATGGGGTATCTGGGCACTATGACTTAGGGTTTGGAATGGTAAAGTTTGGAGGCTCAGGCCCCCCTCATGGGATAAATGTTCGCAAGGAGCTCTCGGCCACCTCATGGCCTTGCAGTGCTGACAGTAAGAAACAATGAAAGGTTTATGAATCTTCGCGGGTTTGGTGTTGCTCACTGTTGCCCATGCAGCAGCCAGACTCCGAATGCACCCAACTATCTCTATGGTCTGGGGCTGGGCTTACTGCCCTGGCTGCAGCGTGGCACTAGGCCTCGATTTCAAAATGGCTACCATTTTCTAAAATGGTGTTTCATTCCTAGTGCAACCTATGCCCAGACATATAATAGCCTTCCCATAATGCAGCTTCTAACGATGCCCCCATTCCCTATAATGCCCCCCCCAAGCATCTACAACACACTCTTTGCCTCTGCCTCATTCAGAACCTCTTGGGGGCCTGGGCCAATCATCCCCGCTGTAAGGAGTGCAGGGTATCAAACAGTGAAGACAGACAGAAGTGATCACAGTTCAAGGATGTTAATTGAACTTCTAATGGGTTAGCTGAATGCTTATCTAACCTAAATCTAAGGATAAGAGCAAGCTATGACCATCAAATAATAAAAACGCAGTCCTAGTCAAGTCTCTGTGAAACAAAAGGGCTTATACTAATAAACCTATTGCCAATCCTTACTTCTAAATACAAAAGGATGTGGTACAATGGGGCATGCACAAAGAAAAGTGTTCCAGGAATAATATGTCAGGACGCTTGAGCATTTGGCTTCCCTTCCCCACGTTTTCAGCACAGGGCAATGCGGCACATTCGAGCTTCGCATACAGTCTGGGTTCCCCAGCCACGAGTATAGAGTTCAAAGCGCAGACATCAGGTCTTCTGCCAACGCCTCTTTTCCAATAACAGTCTCTTACGGCAGAGAGTCTGTCGTAACAAACAAGATCTCAAAGTTCCATTCCTCTCAGGATGTTTACATGCACAAGTTCTCACTTTCAGTGTTCATTTTTATTTATTTATTTATTTATTTTGACACTTATATAGCGCACACAACCCAGAGGTATCTAGGTGCTTTTAACTTAAGTAAGTGCTTCAGGTTACAGAAAAGGAAGCGTAAGAGGTGAATTACATCGTGGAACGTGCAAAGATTAATACATCATATGCCAAGTGTAAAAGAGAAGTACATGGTGATCGCATCCATTGGGCCAGACCCCATGTTGCCGGGCAGGAGCAGCACACTGTAGGAGATTTTGTTTTATTGAGGTAAATTCGGGATTTGGCGGTATTTTCTTACTGTAAAAATACTGGCAGTAATTTGGTGGTAAATTAGTCTTACATTTAGAGTGGGTCTAGTATCACACTATTTTAGTGACCATACCTTGTTAGCTTGTATTGGTGGTAATTTCAGTGGTATCTTGTTTTGCAATATTTTATTCCTGTGCTATAATGGTGAGCATGTTTTTTTATACTATAACCCCATCATAAAACAAACCTTTCCTTTCTATTAGAATACCTTCTAGTTGTCTGTAGAGAGCCCCAGACTTATACACCTCAGTAGAACCCAATGATTTTATTCATAGCGCCACCTACAGTTTGTGGCTGGTGTTACTGGCTTATGTACATCCATGTGCCATTAGGCATTACTGGCTTATGCACATCCAGTAATCTATGTGCCATTAGGCACTACTGGCTTATGCACATCCAGTAATCTATGTGCCATTAGGCACTACTGGCTTATGCACATCCAGTAATCTATGTGCCATTAGGCATTACTGGCTTATTTACATCCAGTAATCTATGTGCCATTAGGCATTACTGGCTTATGTACATCCAGTAATCTATGTGCCATTAGGCATTACTGGCTTATGTACATCCAGTAATCTATGTGCCATTAGGCATTACTGGCTTATGTACATCCAGTAATCTATGTGCCATTAGGCATTACTGGCTTATGTACATCCAGTTATCTATGTGCCATTAGGCATTACTGGCTTATGTACATCCAGTAATCTATGTGCCATTAGGCATTACTGGCTTATGTACATCCAGTAATCTATGTGCCATTAGGCATTACTGGCTTATGTACATCCAGTAATCTATGTGCCATTAAGCACTACTGGCTTATGTACATCCAGTTATCTATGTGCCATTAGGCACTACTGGCTTATGTACATCCAGTAATCTATGTGCCATTAGGCACTACTGGCTTATGTATATCCAGTTATCTATGTGCCATTAGGCACTACTGGCTTATGTACATCCAGTAATCTATGTGCCATTAGGCACTACTGGTTTATGTACATCCAGTAATCTATGTGCCATTAGGCACTACTGGCTTATGTACATCCAGTAATCTATGTGCCATTAGGCATTACTCCAGTTATCTATGTGCCATTAGGCATTACTGGCTTATGTACATCCAGTAATCTATGTGCCATTAGGCACTACTGGCTTATTTACATCCAGTAATCTATGGATCAGATTAGACACCTTCCCATCAGCATGCAAGGAAGGAAACATTCATCACACTGCACACAAACCTCTCATTTATAACTGTTTATTGCTAGCTTTCTCTTGTTTGCTATTTTACTTGCATTGGTAAACTGGCAAATGCACTACTGCACTGATATGAGCCTCCCCTTTGTACTTCACTTATGTTAACAATTCACAGATGCATGAATGACACAAAAATCCCATTTGTTTTTATATATGCTTTTGTATTGCATCTCATTTACAAGTCACAAAATCTTACCATGTAATTTACAGCATCATCTATAATATAAAATAACAAATAGAACAAGCAGGTATTTTGTAACATGGATTAATGTTCCCACATTCTGAAAATAGAGAAAAATAAACATGCAATGATTTCCTAACTTCCCTAGACTGCAATAAATCTTAGTCACACATACAGCATTTCACATGGTCCTCGCTTAGCACTTATCTTACCAAGGTCGGTATTTCTTTGAAGTCCCTCACAACCTCATTGTGATCGCAGATGCAGACCCAATGTCAGCCAGAAACTCTGCCGTAAGCTTGTGTGGGGGAGCGCCAACTGATTAGATCTGAAAGTCATCGCTCTACCCCTTGCAACCTCAGTCTGTCTCCTCAGCCCAGCATGAACTAACAGCTCTCTTCATTTCTATTTTCCAATAAAACGTTTGCCCGTCCCTTTATTGACGTGGCTTGTCTGCCTACATTTTCTCCCAATTAGGTTAAAAAGAATGTGCTCTGTGCCACCCTTCGTTTTCAAAACAATGAAAGCTTCAGGTCCAAAGTTACTGTTTCACTTTGCTTCCTGAATCCTGCATATTTTCTGTTCTCCACAAGCTGAAGAAAATGCGAGCATGCATTTAAAAATGAATCTCAGCAGTGCCACCAAAACATGGATTTCACCTCATTTTTCATAGAAGACTGCATTTTAATGTTAGAGAAGTTAGAATTAGTATTTTAGTAATGTTAATAATGTAAGTCGGTTATGTATTCTAATGTAGTCTCCATCCATGAAGCATCCAAAATACATGGTGCACTTCATTATTTGAACCTGGCAGCACACTAAGTGTTTCTATGTGTGCTCTGAATATCTGCAGTTTCAAATTGGGCCTGGCTGTGTTGTAAATCCTGTACTTTGCATACTACCAATAATGCTATATATTATACTGGCAAACAACAATATGCTATATTGCATACTGGCAAAACGCTATTATACGCTGGCAAAAAAAAATGTTATTATATTTTGGCAAAATGCTGTACATGTCCTTACAACACAGATGCAAAATGAAATCAGTGGGCCAATACATGGTGCCTACCCCATGTTGCAGGGTGGCAGCAGCCTACAGAAGCGAGAGTCCAGCAATGGGCAAATACACGGTGCCTACCCCATGTTGCAGGGCGGCAGCAGCACACAGATGTGAAAAGTCAATCAGTGGGCAAGTACATGGTGCCTACCCCATGTTGCAGGGCGGCAGCAGCACACAGATGCGAAAAGTCAATCAATGGGCAAATACATGGTGCCCACCACATGTTGCAGGGCGGCAGCAGCACACTACTGCGAAAAGTAAAGAAATGGGCAAATACATGGTCTCTACCCCATGTTGCAAGGTAGCAACAGCACACAGATGCGAAAAGTCAATCAATGGGCAGATACATGGTGCATACCCCATGTTGCAGGGCAGCAGCAGCACACAGATGCGAAAAAAGTAAATCAGTGGACGAATACATTCTGCCTACCCCATGTTTCAGGGCAGCAGCAGCACAGAAATGCGATGGTCCAGCAGTGGGCAAATACATGGTGCCTACACCAAGTTGCAGGGCGGCAGCAGCACACAGATGCGATAATCCAGCAGTGGGCAAATACATGGTGCCTACCCCAAGTTGCAGGGTGGCAGCAGCACACAGATGCGATAGTCCTGCAGTGGGCAAATACATGTATGGGGGGAGGACATCAAGGGGAAGAAAAGGGGATGGGGGTACACACAGCATCACAGGTGACCGTGGGGGAGAGAATCTTAACTGAAGCGGACAGGGAGTAGACAGGGGCCTTTGTTGTGGGCCTTGGTGTGACTGGCCGGCTCCCGTCTCCCGGTTGCTCCCATTGGCCATTCTTAACCAATGCAACCAATGGGAGGGCGCAGTTAGGCCAGATCAGGCAGCGCACACAGAAGAATGAAATCCAGCCATCTTGGAATGGCCGAAAAATCAGGGCAACCAGATAGTGCTCATAAGAAGCACACGAAAAACCCAGGTAGTGGGTTGAAGTCAGGAGAAATTATTACACAGCTTGCAATCCTCGGGCAGCCCGCAGTGGGAAAACGCATCATTTTTTTCAAAGATGTAATTATTTCACACAACGAGCGCAATGCACGCTGTAAATGCCGGGCTTACCGCATCGTGGGTCTCCCTCTTCAGGCTGAGACCTCCTTTTATCACAATGTTCACACTTAGAGCCTCATCACGAGTTGGGCGCTAACGCTGGCACTATTACTGCTGGCGCTATTAGCTCTACCACCACAACCCCGGTGCTATTAGTGTTGGATCACAGGTTTGACTGAACGGTTAGTGCCCATTCCCCATTGGGCCCATTCAGGAATTCCTCATTCCCCATTGGGCCAAATGGGGAAAATGTGCACTATTACCGCCGGCGGATTTCCCGCCGGCGGTAATAGCACTGAAAATCGGCACATTTGCCGTGGATTTCCCCCTAGCTCCGAGCTGGGGGGAATTCCGCCAAGGCCATGATCTTGGTAACCCTTAAATGTGGTGTTAATAGTGCTACCACTGCATTTAATAGTTACTGCCAGAATTAGCCTTGCTCATTCGGGCTCACACCACGGATCTTCCTTTTCCGGGTTTGGACCCTCTTGATATCTCAATGTTTACATATGGTCTCCTTCGGACAGGCTCAGATCCTCTTTTTACCAAAATCTAGGCTTTCAAATGTGTGATGGGTTTTGCTTAAACCGTTGCAGGACCACTTCGATTCACTTCACACGATTGTTTTCATCAATCTTCTACTTTCATTTCTCTTGGCGGGATACCTTACAGAGACCTTCATTTGAGCACATTCACGGTGTCGGACCACTCTGTCAACGGTATTGGATCTTGTCTTCTTAAGTTCAAACATTCAGCAGCAGTTTAGCTTCACTCTCGTCTTTCATCACACGTGTTCAACAATGTTCATTCCAGCATTCGTTATACAATGTTGCTGCTTGCAACCTTGACTTCAACACAGACCGGTCTTGCATTGGTCTCCCCAACTCACCGGCTGTGCTGATCTCTCTGGCGCTTCTTTGTTCTTGGTGCAAGGACGATACCATAGCAGCCGCTGCTGCTCCTCCTTGCCTTGGTTAGTTACACGGGAGGGCCCTTCGTATATTCGACACACAATGCAGGATTCTTCAGTCTGGTTTGCTGGCTTTACACTTTCTGCCTTGAAGGTTTCTTGAAAGTAACGCTGTCTGGTTGAAAAGGTCAAGGGTATTTTCCTTCTAGGTTTGCTGTCTTTCTCCCCTCGTTCAGCTGCCAACTCGAAACTGCTGTTCCTTTGTGTACTTCCTTGCTCAGAGTGTGATCTCGTGCTCGGCCTTTTATTCGTGTGGGGAAGTTTAATGGAAGTCAGGTGTGAGTGATTGTCAGTAATTGCCTGTCTTTGCCTGACCATAGTAGGACGACATGTCAGGTACACTGCTCAGTGTGTGAGTCTGTTTTCTCCCAGAGCAGGCTGTCCATGTGAAAGTGCTGGAGAAGGGAAAGGGGGTGGGGTGGCAAGGTTCCCACATATCCTACCTGGTAGGATGGGGTAAAGGTGTTTTAGAGAAGAGAGGGATATCGCGTCTCGCCATGCAGTGTCTCACTCCCACTCCCAAAGACCCCTCACCCAGGTGATCCTCCCGCACTGGTCCACCCCCAAGAACTGGATCCAGAAATTATGGCTGTGTCCTGGTTACGTGGATGACAGAACCCCGGGGACTAGCGGGTGAGACACCTTCTGGCTTCTCACACTGCTTCCCACCACTTGTCATTTATTATCCAGGGATTTCCAGCCATTTGTTCATGACCCAACAATAAGCTTGGTACAAGGGCTGCCAAGGGCAGAGTTGACGAACACTTTATGGGTTTCAATTGTTTTCTCAGGTTGTGTCCAGAGGTCATGCGTGTTGAATTGGTAGTCGTTTAAATTATAGCGTTCCAAGGACACCAGCAAGTCTGGGAGAGTGAGATAGCTATCGCCAGTTCAAAGGGAGCCTGTTTATTCTCCTCCCTCTTCGTATTGTTTGAAGTGTTCTTGCAAACCATGTGCATCATGACCAGGGTTTAAAGGTCCCATGCCAGATGGCACTTATAATGAATTATGATTGTGAATGTGAAACTATGTGATGATGTCATGACCTACCACAGAAGACTCCGGAAAAGGGGTGTCCTACGAACATGATCTGATGATGGTAGCTAACCAAAGTGACCAATGAGAATGTGGGAATTGGAGAAGATTGAATTTCTTTTGTATAGGTCTCACCAATCATGCATGGGAGGGATGGCCTATAATAAAATATGTGGGGGCGTTAAACTGTTGCCACATGTATAAAATGTGTAAACGTGTGTGGTTAGGATAGACTCCGGTTAATTTAACTCTACAGCCTCATCTATCTCCTCCTGGCTGATTGGACAAAAACATGTTTTACGGACAAACATGCACTCGCTTCTTAAGTGGGGGGCCTATTTTGGGTTAAAGTGATTAGAGGTCCATCTGCTACCCTTTCCCAGCAGATTCTCTCTCCGTTTTCAGTAGTGTGCCCATGCACAGAACCTGTGGCTGTCCCACCAGCAACAAGTTAGTTTTGCTTCTAAGCCACATTTCATGGTTTGCTTTGGGAACACTTGTGATGTAGCAATTGGTCCCCCATGGGAAATCTGACCTCCATATGGAAGAGCCAATTCCACTTGCACGTGATGCATGGGCCAGGCAGGACCCAATATGTAGGACCCCCAATACTGTGCAAACCTACACTGGCCGCTTGGAAAGTCCATATTCTCTGCCATGATCAAATAGTATGTTGCACTCCTGAAGCCTCGTTCAGCACCTCAGGCCAGGATTGGTGAGCAGGCAATGGTGCGTCTCTGCACATGTGACCTCCCTCTAAACCTGTCAACCTGAGGATGTGACATTAAACATGAGACTTGTTAGCAGCATACCTTGTGCTGTGCTGCTTAAATCCACGATTATGTAGCACTCTCGCATGCTTGTGTCCGTGTTTGAGAGCTGAGCACCTGTTATTAACCCTGTAGCCTTCTCGAGTTGGTCTAACCCCTTAATGTATCATATTATATACTGTCCATGCTGATGTCATAGTATTAGGTTCATCCCAGTACAACCTTCTAAGTCTCTCTCCATTCTGCTAGTCAACAGGTCCTTTACCCGTGCCAGTCGAGCGGCTGCTCCCGTAGAACGATTTGGAAACTAGGATGATACTTGAAAATTCAGTAATGGAAAAAGAACTTCTTCAAGCCAAATGAGGCCTTCACCACTGTCAACTTTTCTGGATACGTTTCATCGCAACCTTTGAGTGCAAATGAAAAAATGTGCAGGGGATGCACCTTTTCATTCACACTCATTGAAGAAATGCAAGCTCACCTTATTCTCACAGGTGCGTTGCACTGTTCAGGGGTCTGGCCAGTAGCACAGTGATGCGCGGGCCCTCACACCTGCCTCCTCACCTACAGTAGTGTCAGGAGCGCCCTCCTGACAGTGACGGGACGGAGGATAGCACAGGGGCAACGTGCTGGTCTTGGAATCCCGGATCTGCTCTTAGAAACCTAACTCGGGTATTAAGCACATTATAATTCTTTTTTTTAAATATACCTAAGTAAGTAATTAAATAAACATGTATGTCTGGCTCCTAGCAACCATGTGGTTTCTGGGCGCACAATCCATCAAGACAGGACTTCAAAGGGCTTGTCACTGTGAAATGCAAGTAGAACAACAGTAGGTCATGCCACTGCGTTCACACTTCCAGGGTCATGCACTGCTCATCCTCTGCACCTGCTCCATAAATGCACAGGGAAGTCTCTGCTTTCTGTACATTGTAAGGCCCTTCACTAGTTGTGAATTCAGGATGTGCTATTAAATGTGCATGAATTACCCTTGATTTGCACAAATGTGCATAGACGTGAGAAACAGGATCTGAATGTGCACTTGGTGGATTGAGCAGCTCCTTATTTTGTAAGTGATATCTCAGTTGGCACAAGAATCATTCAAGTCTCAGAGGGGTTTCACAGGTTTTTATTGAAATTCTTGTGGGCCTCGTACCTCTTCCCTAACCCAGGCATCCCTGACCCACGATTCGTAGATACAGAAGATTGGCGCCTACTGTCTTAGTCTACCTTGTGCTAGCCGTGAAGGTCTAAAGACTCCCTGAGGTCACTACTCGATCACGGTGTTAGTCCTCTACAGGAATTTGAGAATTGCGGCTTGCAGACACCCTGTTTGATGTAATCCTCCTTCTACCATGCTCACTCTCATCTATCCCTTCTACCTCTCTTCCTCAACTCTGCTAACCTCTCCTCATTCCCCCTCCCTCTTCTGTCCCTCCCAATGTCTATCGCTCCCTGTAGGCCTCCCGTCCGCTGTATAATGTTACTCTTTCCTCCAATATACTACTCCCTCCTCCGCACTACTACTCCCTCCTCCACACTACTCCTCCTCCGCACTACTACTCCCTCCTCCGCACTACTACTCCCTCCTCCACACTACTATTCCCCTCTCCACACTACTACTCGCTCCTCCACACTACTACTCCCTCCTCCACACTACCACTCCCTCCTCCGCACTACCCCTCCTCCACCACACTACTAGTCCCTCTTCCACACTAGGTTTACCTCCTCCACACTATGTCTACCTCTTCCATACTACTTCTAACTCCTCCACACTACTCCTCCTCCGCACTACTCCACCTCCTCCACAGTACTATTCCCTCTTCCACACCCACACCACAACTCTCTCCTCCACACCACTACTCCCTCCCCTCACACCACGGCTCTCTCATCCATACCATTGCTCCCTCTTCCGTACTACTACTCAAACACTCTCCTTTCACACAGTCACTAACTTCTTTAATCACATTTGCTTCACTACCACGCGTGCTCACACTGCAGTACCACTTTCACTCACTAACGAGTATCTCACCTTTTCCAAAAATTGACTCCACAGTCTGCTGTACCTTCCTTCCTCCTGCTGGTCTCTTGGTTCACCACCTCCACTCCTCTGACCTCACCCAAACAGCCTACACCTTCCTGTTCATCTTTTTATGCTCCTCCCACCCTCCTCCTGCCATTGGTTTACTTCCCCTGTTCTATTTATTTATTTATTTTGTAATTTGTATAGTGCACCCAACCTTGAGGCAGCTGGGCACTGTTCCTGACATTGAAAGAGACTTGAGAGGTACATGGTTACACTGTTATTGACAATAACAAGTACACAGGGAGTTACCTTACCATCTTCACATTAAGTAGAAATGTTAATGTACATATTGATGGGTTGCAGAAACCTGAACGAGAGTTATTTGAGTAGTTCTTGTGTGAGGAGCCATGTTTTCAGATGTTTGCGGAAGGTCCAGAAGGAGGCTTCTGACCTTAGTGCGGCTGGTAAAGTATTCCATTGTTTGGCAGCTACTGTCTCCCGATTTCTGAAGCTTGGAGCAAGGGGTAGAGAGTAAGTGTACGTAAACTGAGCACATAGGCCTATTAGAATTGTTGGTAGTGAATGTATCTGCCAAGTATTTGTGTTTTGAAGAGGATTCACTCCTGGATAGGAAGCCAGTGGGTGTCCCTTCTAATCAAGGAGATGTGGGTCTTTTTAAGGATTCGGCTCTCAGAGCATTGTTTTGGATCACCTGCCATTTTTGATATTATAGTTCTTAGTACCAGCAAAGTGGGCATTACAATAATCAAGTCTGGACAAGATGAAGGCCCTAGCTAGCGTGATGCAGCTGTCGCGTGACAGAAAGGGCCTGCAGGCATTAATGCGCTTGGATGTGTAGACTGCAACCGATGCAGTGGCGTTAACTTGTCTAGTTAAGTTGAGGGTAGAGTCAAGGCAAAACCCCAGGGTTTTACTTCCGTCGACACCTTGATAGTGTTGCTGTCTATATTGAAGGATTTGAAGAAGTCCGAAAGTTTGTTAAGACGGTATTGTGATCAAATGAGAAGAAGTTCTGTTTTTACATCATTTTGGCATAAACCATGTTGGGCCATCCAATCTTGAATTGTTTGATAGATTATGTTGAGATATTCAGAGTCAGTGTCGTGAGAACCGGAGATAGGAATGAGGATTTGAGTGTCATCTGCATAATTAGTGTAGGTGACACCCAAATCGTCGAGACGGTCGAATAGTGGTTTTGTGACTATAATATAGAGTGTGTGTGAGACAGAAGAGCCGTGGGGTACGCCACAGGTGACCAGGGCTGGTGAGGCTACATTGGAGGGTGAGAAAACTCTCATGGTTCTGTCTGTGAGGAAGGACTGTATCCAATGGATGGCTTTCGGTGAGACGTGGGAAGCAGATGCTTGGTGATTACATAGTAAGTTATGATTTATTAGGTCAAACGCTGCAGAAGGAGGAGAGCTAGTTTGCTGTTGCCTTTCAACTCGTCCATTTGTATTTTCATGTCAAGTAGTGCTGTTTCAGTCCCATGTCTTAAGCTGAAGTCAGATTGTTGTAGGCCAGGGAGATTGTTGGTTTCTAGATCATTTTGGATCTGGAGGTATGCTGAGCTGTCTAAAATTTTAAGGAGGACGGGCACTGTGGTGATAGGTCAATAGTTTGTCAGTATATTAGGGTTTAGGGTGGGTTTTTTTAGTAGAAGAAGGACCCACGCATTTTTAAGATTAGTTGGGACAGTTCCACTTCCAAAAGAAGCATTGATTAGCCTTCTGATGAAGGGTGTTAGTTCAGATGCACAGTCTTTGATAAAGGAAGCTCGGCATATGTCACCTTGGCATCTTGAAGGTGTGAGGCTAGATATGATTTTAGAGCATTCCATATTAGAGACAAGTGTGAATTCGAAGAAGATCTTGCTAGTTTTCTGACTAGCTTGAATGAGAGTCTGTTGAAGTTGGGAGGGTTTAGGGTAATTTTACATTGTAGGAGGGCTATTTTATCCAGGAGGGCTTGTTGAATGCCGGCACACCAGCTCTCATCTTTGAGGCAAATTTCTAATGGTGGAACTGGAGACTCAAGTTCTCTCAGGATGGCGAAGAGTTCCTTGCTCCCTGGTTTAGCATTGGTGATTCTCTCATTGACGTGGCACTTCTGGTTTGAAGGATAGCCTGCTTATAGTTTTTCGAGGCCTCAGCGCAGGTTGCTTTGTTCAGTTCAGTGTGGAGTTTTTTCCTTTTTCAGTTCTCTTTGTGCTACACATAGTTTAAAGGTTAGGGGTGTACCAAGAATTAAGGTGGGCTTGCGGTAAGGCTAGAGGCGCTACTTTATCAATGGCGTCTTGGACAGTTTGGTTGTATATGTCAATCATGACTGATGGGTCGTTAGAGCTGATGTTATGGTGTGCAGTGATGCGGTGTAGCAAAGGGAGGATGTTTACTCTGATGCTGCGTGAATTTCTAGATAGAGCAGCTGGTGCCATGGGAGGGGGAGAGTCTGACGCCAAGTTCATGGTGATGTTGAATGTGATTATGTGATGATCTGACGAAGGGCATTGGGAGTTGGAAATTATGTTTGTGTTGCAATTGAGGTCCACAAGCCAGTCCAGTGTGCAAACTTTATTGGGTGTAGGGTTGTTAATCCGGTGTGTGTAGCCTAATGCTGTGATGGTGTTGGCAAGAGCTAAGGCATTGTTGTCCTTGGGGCCATTAGAGCCCAGGTAAAGGTCTCCCAGTATTAGGGTTTGGGAGCTAGACTTGGTATTGGTAGAGAGGAGTTGTGCTATGTCGGGACTTCAACTCTAAGATGTCGATAACCGACCCACATCGAGTATGTCTGTGGTGTCTTGGTCTGGAGCACAAGACCTCGGCCTGCTCCAAAAGCCAGTCAGTGACCGGAAAGGGTTTGTAGGAGCGAAAGGGGAAATTGGAGGTAGATAAAAAAAAACAGAAATCCCTGCCAAAGAGACCTTCTTCGAACAAGCCAAGAAGCGACTCCCCTCGAAGGAAGAAGGTTAAAAGATCCAGGTCGAGGAGTGTCTCCCACGATTCCCACCACTCCTCGTCGAGGAAATAAAAAAAAGAGGCACCACGGGTCGCCTTCTTCGACTTCATCATCAGGCACCTCCCCATAGAGGGTATCTTGTCCCACAAAGGCCTCCGCACCAGCTGAATGGGAAGCATTTAGGTCAGAAATGCTAAAAATATTTCAGAGCCAAAAACCCTCAGCAAGCCATGCTCCTCCCATGCCTTCCACAGAAACACGTAAGGAAAGGGCTTGAGCCAAATCCTGCATGCCCTCGAGCATGGGACGAAGGCCAGATCCTCATCGAGAGCCGTTGAGACCTCGACACAATGAGAAATCATCAAAGGGTCCTTTGGGCCGTAAGTCAAAGCATAAGTCGAGATTGAGGTCGTCGATACCATCACTGCCAGCTGCGACCTAGATGCCAGCTGCACCCTAGATAGCAGCCGTGCCCTTCACACCTATAGCACCTTCGACAGCATTGAAGCCTTCGAAGCGGAAGTCGACTTCAGTAAAAATATTGACGTCTCCTCGAGAGTCCAGTTCTACATTTCTGAAACCTGCAATGCCCATTCCGAATAAGACATATATTCCTTTACCAAGGAAAGATTACTTCAAATCACTAACCTCAATGTATGAGGAAAATGAGCCATCAGATCCTGATGCGTCTTTTGGACTTTCCACTTCTCCCCCTTCCACGCACTTTCCCCCTTTTCCCTTCTCCATGCACTTGCACGTTCTTAATGTCACTGGGCCTAGTAAGATCGTTGTTTTTATTTTTTGTTCTCCCTTGTTCCCCTCCCTTTGCTTGGTCACGCTCTGAAACACTTGTGTACAAGCGCGATATTAATAAAATATCATATTATATCATAATGTTCCTGAGAGTTTTCTTTCAGAAGAGTCAAATTTGAAAGATCTTTATGACAAGCTGCAAACAGCCAGTGGGTAGACACGTCACCAGAGCTTGAATCTTGTAGACCTGATGCTGGTGAGCATGCAGATGCTTCATATAGACAGTTGTCTAAGGTTGTAGACTACTTGGGATGGAGTAGGCCTACTCTCCCCTTCGAGCAGGATGATCTGACAGACATCATTGACAAGGGTCCGCAAATGGATCCCATTTTACCATTTCACACTGCTCTCCAAAAAAGGGTAGCAGCAAATTGGGAAATGCCAGAGTCTAATCCGGCAGTAAACAAAAACATGACTAGAAAACAGCCCAACTACCTATCAAAACACCCCACAAAAGTGTGGTGGTCAGGAAGCAATGGCAGCTTCAAAGCAGGCGAAATATCCTACCATCCCTCCAAATAGGGATGACAAGAGAGTAGATGCATGGGCAAGTAAAGTATTTTCTACAGGGAGCATGGCTCTTAAATCAGCCAACTCCACATGTGCCTTAGCAAAATTGTCACACACTCTGCCGGACTGTATTTCCATAGCGGCGGAGCACATTCCCGAGGGGGAGGAAAAAGACGGATTCTTGGCTATTGTTAGAGACGACAAAGAAGCCATGTGCGAGTCCCTTCAGTCGGGTCTGGATTCTGCTGACAGCATCAGCAGAGCCATGGCAACTAGCATCGTAATACGCAGATTTGGGTGGTTGAGGAAGTCTGGATTTGCGCCGGATGTGCAGTCCAGACTCTTTAACATGCCTTTTGACGGTAAGGTTGACAAAAGCCTTGAGAAGTTGCAGACCTCGAAGGTGGCAGCCAAATCCTTAGGTGCCGATATTAGGCAGCCTCAGCCCTTTCGCCGCCATGGACAATCTTGGAGGCGTAGATTTTTTCGCTACTACTCCTCAGTTGGAAGAGGGAGAGGAATGGCTGGTCAAACAGGCCGAAGAAGATTCCCTCGTGGTGGACGAGGGAGAGGTGCAAAGCCCCCCCAAGCAGCAGCATCTTTACTTACAGCCACTTTTTCCACCACCTCAAACCCTCTCTGAGGTCTTGAGTCACAACACCCCAGTGGGAGGCAGACTGTCTCAGCATCTGAAAGAATGGCGAGACATTATTTTGGATTCTTGGGCATTGGAAACCGTATCCCAAGGTTACTGCCTTCCCTTCATTCAGAGACCTCAGAACCATCCACCATTGAGCCATTCTTTGAGAGTTCCAGATCAGCACCTTGTGCCGGAAATGTTGACCCTGCTAGAGGAAGGTGCCATAGAACCTGTGCCTGTAGTGGAGAGGAACAAGGGCTGGTACTCTCCATATTTCCTAATACCGAAGAAGGACGGAGGACTGAGACCCATCGTGGACTTGAGATACTTGAACAAGTTCCTCAGGAAGGACAAGTTCAAAATTGTCGCACTTTCTGAGATCATTCAGGCCCTCTAACTCCAGGATTGGAGGGTTTCATTGGACCTTCAGGATGCTTATTTTCATGTGCCGAATACAAGCACAGAAACTACCTGAGGTTCGTCGTTGGCAGTTCTCATCATCAGTTTCAAGTTCTGCCTTTTGGGCTGACCTCTGCCCGAGAGTTTTCACCAAGTTAATGGTGGTGGTGACAGCGAGTCTCAGGAGAGGGGGGATTCACGTCTAACCCTACCTGGACGATTGGCTGATCAGGACGTATACTCCCAAACAAGTACTGGATCATCTCAACGTCACCTGCCACTCTCATCACAGACTGGGCTTCTCCCTCAATTGAAGTTCATCGGGACTCTGCTGGATACATCCTTGGGAAAGAGCTTGCCACCCGAGGTTAGGGATCAAGACATTTTGCAGATGGTCTCCAAATTTTAGAGTGCCCAACATCTCCCGGCCTTCAATTATTTTGAAATTGCTTGGCCTCATGGCACCTGCATTTATCTGGTGCCAGACGCTCGCCTGAGAATGAGATCCCTTCAATGGGCTCTCAGGACACAATGGTCGCAATTCTCAGGCAGGGTGTCAGATCTACTTCAGGTTTCGAGCAGAGTTGCACAGGATCTCCTCTGGTGGGCCTGCAAGGACAACATTCTGAAGGGAGAACCTTTTTGGCAACCATGGCCGTCTATACAGTAGTGACTGATGCCTCACTCATGGGTTAGGGAGCCCATGCCAACGATCTGACAATCAGCGGTCGTTGGTCTCCATCGGAGTCCAAACTACACATCAATCGTTTAGAGCTGAGGGCAATCAGACTTGCGCTGAAGGCCTTTCTGCCCTCTGTACAGGGAAAGAATGTCCTTATAATGACGGACAGCACAGTGGCCATGTACTACCTGAACAAGAGAGGAGGTGTAGGGTCACTACCACTGTGTAGAGAGGCAATGGAGCTCTGATACTGGGCAATTCAAGATGGAATCTTTCTATCAGCAGTTCACCTAGCCGGAGAGCAGAACACGGCAGCAGACGCCCTGAGCAGGCAGAGCACAGTCTCCCATGAGTGGGAACTAGCTCAGGAAGTCCTTCAAGAGATCTTCACCCACCCCTCAAATGGATCTGTTCCCGTACCGCTCCAGGGAATTTCCAGCAAGAGGAGCTCTAGGGGACGCATTTGTGGTGGACTGGGAATTTCCCTCCTGTATGCGTTTCCTCAAGTCCCCGTCATTCCCTCGTGATCAGGAGGTTGAGAAAGGTCAGAAAACACATGATCCTAATTGCCCCCGATTGGGACAGGAGGAAGTGGTACCCGGACCTTCTGGACATGCCCATCTGCCCTCCAATACGTCTTCCACTAAGAGAAGACCTTCTCTCGCAAGAGGAAGGTCTGATTTTCCATCCAGAGGTCAAGACACTCAGCCTTCACGCATCGTTTCTGAGGGGCTGAGATACAAGGATTATGACCTCCAGGGTGACGTAATAGAGATTTTGCTTTCGGCCAAGAGGCCAGCAACAAATTCCTTGTATCGTTACCATTGGAACAAATTCTGCAGCTGGTGCAAGGACAAGAGTGTAGACCCTTTACTATGCAAAACACCAGAAGTGTTCTTTTCTACTATGCCTAGCCAATTTGGGGCTCCAGGTTGGAGCAATTAAGGACTATTTGGCGGTGCTGTACATCTTTAAACTGTTGCCAGAGTAATCTTCATATTTCAAGATCCCACTGGTGACACCATTTCTGAAGGACCTCACCAATGTGTCCCCCTCCCATCTCCCTTCCAGGCTCCAGTTTGGGGCATTCATCTGGTATTAACATTTTATATGTGTGCATCTTTTGAACCTGTACTTTCATGTCCGTTAAGGTTGCTAAAATTTAAAACCATTCTCTTGGTAGCACTAATGTCAGCCCGTACAGTGAGTGAATTGCAGGCACTATCATACAATCCACCCTTTACTATTTTCCACAAGGATAAGGGTGTTCTGAGCGTTAAACCTTAATTTTTCCCGAAAATCCTTTCAGATTTTCATGCAGGACAAAAAATCGTATTGCCCACTTTCTATCCTCCACCTCATCCTGGCAAAATAGGAGGAGTGATTACACAGATTGGATCCATGTAGAGCTCTACGCTTCTACATCTCTAGATTATCCAAACTTCGTATAGATATGATATGATCTGATATGATAGTTCATTTATATAGCACATATATACACAATGGGGTCATTACAAGGTATGAGGTAACCATGCTTCTATTAGCGGCATGGCTACCCCCTTACCGTGTACAGGGTTCGGGTTCCTTGAATAAGAAATTACCGGGCCATTCCGACCTTGGTGGGCCCGGTAATTCCTCATTCAAGGAACCCAAACCCATTCCCGTTCGAGCCCCCAACGGGTTTTTAACGGGCCCGTTGTTAGCACCCTGGTCTGCTCACGGGACCCGCTAAGGGCGCCTGGTAAAACCAGGCGTCCTTAGCGGGTTCCTGTGAGCAGACTCGTAATGAGGTGGGAAAGTGTTGACGGCTGCGGCACCATTACTGGCGCCGTTAACCCCTTACTTCCTCACTCGTAATGACCCCCAATGTGCTTCAAAGCGCTTCAAGGCAAGGGAGGGGAACAAGGGAAAATACAATTACATTCTTACAGGCCATGAACAGTAATGATGTGAAATTAACTATCGTACTCGGCCTGACGACATTTCAGATAGTGCAAGAGTTAAGACATAGATAAGGAGGGAAGGTAGGGAGGGGGAAGGAAATGGAAACAGACAGGCAACTACTGTACTAGGCCTGATGACATTTCTGGTAGAGCTGGAGAAAAACAAAAGGTGAGGGAGAGGGGTGCAGAAAGGGAGGGGAGGAACAAAACAAGTGACTATCGTACTTGGCCTACTATATGATCAGTTATTTATGGGCTATGTGCACCTGGCCACCCTCTGTCCCCTGGGCCCAGGTACTAGCTCACCCTGCCACCCTCCGGCTCTGCCTTCTGGCCACCACTTGCACTGGGGACTGTATCTGTACCCATACTGTCCCCCCTTCCATTTTCTTTTTTTTCTGCACTTATCAGACTTACCCAGTTCTGCTGCCGTAAACACAGCACTTGCCACTTGCTGGCTGCACTACCTCTGTTTATTGCCTCCATTATCTATTTATTTGTATTTATTATTATTTATCTGTTCTCCTCTGCTCTGCACTTTCCACTCTCCCGCTTCCATGCACTTTCCATCTTTCCCTTTCATATGCACTTGCACGTTCTCAATGTCACGTGGCCTAGTAAGATTGTTGTTGTATTCTCCCCTGTTCCCCTCACCTGCCTTGCCGCGCTCTGGAACACTTGTGTATGAGCGCAATACACATAAACTATCATATCATATCATATGCAGGCCACAAACTGGGTCAGGCTGTGACAAAGCAGACCTTATCCAAATGGATAATTCTTGCAATTTCAGAATGCTACATGCCGGCGGGCAAAGATCCTCCAGAAGGCTTAAGGGCCCAATCTACCAGGGGCATTGCTACCTCTACGTCTCCAAATGGGCGTCCCGATCAAAAGCATTTGTGAGGCAGCTACGGGGTCTACTATACACACATTCACAAAACATTACTGCCTTGAGTCTTCCCTCGGTCATGATGGAAGCTTTGGAAAGGCTGTCCTCCATTCGGTTCATGGAAACCATTAATAGCTAAATTCTCACTCCCCCCACCAAAACAAAACACTGCTTTGGGAGTCTATCAACCATGAGGAATACGTGGGAGGACACAATCCATTTGAAGAACAAGTTACTTACCCCTGGTAACGTTCCTTTGACTGGATCTTGCTCCCACGTATTCCTCATCGCCCTCCCAGCCTACCGCTCAGTAGAATTTCCCGTGCTATTACAGCTTGCGTTCCTTCAAAGCTATAGTATGGTCAAATTCGTCGGTATGCTGGTAGTTTCTACTGTGAGAAAAACAGAACTGATGCCAAGGGGCGCTGCGCGTGCTGTATATTTCTTCAATGACATAATTCTTGAGATGCAGGCCCTCGAGGGATATCAAGTCAACTGCATCGACGCACAGCGTCCTCTGCCGAAAATGTTTTCTGAAGCAGCTGCAGCTGGATATCAAATATCAAAGATGCGGAATACGTGGGAGGAATATCCAGTCAAGAACGTTACCAGGGGTAAGTCACTTGTTCTTCTCTCTCAGCACCTTATCTTTTCATATAATTCTAACCCTTTCCTTCCATTTAAACTGCGTTAACCGCATTTGGCACTAATAGGTGGCCTGGCTCCAAAATGCCCACGCCATGAGGTTCTTTGTCCTGTCCTTTGGCCATCTTACCCCTTTGCCTTCTCCAGGTCGAGCCGACCCGGGGCAGTCCTTATTTGGTCATGCAGTTTCCCACAAAACACAAAGCTTTTGTGGGCTTCTGCATGCCTTGTGTCTGTGCCTCAAGGATGTGGGCTGGGGTGTCTGTCCCTAATACACATCCTGGGTGGCAGAGAGTCTGGTGTGCTATTAATGACTGGGACCACCGTGGTCCATGATTGGTCCACATATGGAGTGTGTGTTTGTGAGCAGATCTCCCATTGGGTCCTCTTCGTTTTGGCCCAAAAGAGACTCTGGATAAGAGGAGGCCCCAAACACCCATACCATGTCAATCTCTGGAGTTCTCACTGAACGAAGGATAGGATCCAAGTATCCTGAAACTAAGAAGCCGAGTAGAGGAACCGCTGGAAGGTTCGGCACTCTGGGCCTGCTGTCGTTCTGTGGGACCCCCCTGCATCTGGTCGTCCTAGAAGGTCTGAGAAGACGCTTCATCCCATTAGAATAGTGGGACCAACTATTCTCGGCACCTTCAACAAAACCTGCAAGTAAGCCTTCTCGGAAGTGTCCCTGGGCCAATTAGTGGGCTGACCAGCTCACGCAGGACCTTTGCTCTGTCTCCACCGTCGTTTCGAGGAGGCCCTCGACGGTTGGTATACTGCTAGCTCTGTGTCCCTGGCACCCTCACACCGAACACTTGGCATTCCCAGGTCTGAAGTGAGACGAGTGCGCCAGGACCGGAGCAAACACAGTTACCGTGTTGCCCAGCCACGGCAACAATCTTTGCAGGTGCACTGCATTTGTGACCCTCTTGCCCCTGAAGCCTGCTGCAGTAAAACTGGCCTGATCCTTCCACCAGGAGAGGAGAAATCACCACTGCCCCGTTTGGGAATCATAACTGTATCTTCGGAACTGAAAGCCGCAGAGCCGTCATATTGCCGCATTTGAACCTACAAATTAAGTGGAATCGACTGGCGAAGTTTGGTCCGGAGTGCACCGGGGGTCGGTGAGTAATCGGATCCCTCACCGGTGGCCCCTCGTGCCTCCATCCATTTTTAAGCACAAGTGGCCCCTGGGGGTCCCTCCCCTTTCCACTGCTAGTGCGAACTAGCGAACTATTCCCGAAACTTGGAATCACCTCTGCCTTCAAGTGGAGGCCCTCCTCAAATAGTGGGAATTTATTCTTCATCGACTCACCCACCTCCCTGAGCTGCTAGAGACCTCTGAAGAGACCCCGTTTTGCCCATTGGAACAACCGCGTGCACCTGAACTGCATGTACTATTGAGCATAAGGTTCCTCTCTTCTTAGGGTTTGGACTGCCTCTTCATTAGGTGTGTGTTTGATGTTGAAGGGGACTAAAGACTACCTGCACTGCCTGTTTCCATCCTTTCTAGGTTGTGGCCATATTTTGTGCTGTTAACCCTTTAGACCCCAATGGTCTTGTATATATCTTGTATTGATTGTGTTGTGTTGGTTTGATAGTATTGCTGAGATTCTTTTACTATGTGTTGAGTTACAAAGGCCTTGTAATAAATGTGTTTATATTTTTGATATATACACCTGTCTGGGAGTCATTTGTAAGTGTTCTTGCTCTGTGTGCTCAGTGAGGTCTTTCAGTCACCCTCTCCCCTCCTGAGACCTAGTCTTGACAGCAGACCATAGCTACCCTGATTGGTCTGGCTTGTCCAGAGGTTACCCTGTTCCAAGAAACTAGGCTGGTCCTCTGAACCTTTGCCCACCAGGTTCAGAAATCTGTCTTAACAGAAATCCACCCATGTTTTCGTTTTTCAAAAGTGCCAAAATGTATGAACATACAATAGTCATGTAACTTAGCCGCCACTTGACAACATCCATTCAGACTTTACACAAACATTCAAGGTTGGGTCTATAATCTTTCTGAAAACCTGTGTCCACATTTGTCAAACAGCAACAAAGTTATAAGCCATCATAAAATGTTGAGACCCCCCTCTAATTTAGCCCCCTCTTGACAAAATCCCACCAGACTTTACAAATACATGTATATCTAGATCTAAAATCTTTTTGCAAACATTTGTGTCAATTTGTCAAATAGCACCACATTTATTAGCCCTTGCAATATTTTGGGACCCCCTCTAATTTTGCCCCCTTGTGACATAATCCCACCAAACTTTGCAAAAACATGTATATCTAGATTTATAATAGTTATGTGACCTTTTGTGCGGATTCATCAAATGGCACCACATTTATAAGCCTTTACAATATTTTGGGACCCCCCTCTGATTTTCTTTCCCTCTTTAGCAAACAGCTCCACACTTTACATAACCATTCAGAATCAGGTCTAGAAAATAATTCAAAAATTTCATGCAGTTTCACTGAGTGGCTCCACAGTTATAAGCCATCTGAAAACTGATTTTCACCAACCCTGTAATGCAGAAATAGGCATAGATGTCCCCGAACATCTGTAGTGTTCACGAACATCACAGGACTGCACCCGAACATCCAGACTGTTTGTGGACTTCCGGGGGGGGGGGGACACCAGTTTTTTGGCTTCTTACGGCCATATCCCATCCCATCCTCATCACCCCCAAATCCCCAGAGATTGTTTGATGAGTTTGACAAGTGCAATGTTGTGTTTTTTAATAGGTTTTTACTGCAATGTCCGCGGGCACCGGCGGATGTCCGCAAAGCCAACATGGTGGGCGTTTCCAAAAATCGGACGCATTTCATGCTTCTCACCATCCAATCAGTGGGCCTGCCGGATGTCCGCGAACCTCACGTCGCCTTCTGAACCAATCAGAGGCCCAATCCGCAGACCGAACAGAGAAGCGAGTCTCTGGACCGAACCCAGATATCACAAATTTGTATCCCCTACTTTTGGGCTGTTTTAAAAAAATCTACTGGACGGATTTACACCAAATTTACAAAAGCACGCTTTTGGGACCAAGCCACAGCTCCTGCCGCACATTTGGTGAAAATTCGTCCAGACGTTTGAGCTGCAGATATGAGCAACATTTGTTTTCCATTGCGTCTATGGAAATAAAAGAATTGGTACCCCCTACAACTGTGCCCCCCTTAATCATTGTACTTCTTTGGGAGGCTATCAAAGATGAGCAATCCATGAGAGAAAGGAGTCCATTAGAAGAAGAAAGGACTTACCTCTCAGTAATGTTCTTTTTGAGGGATATCCCTCCCACAGATTCCTCATTGCCCTCCATACCTGCCTCCTCTTGGTAAATAGCTGATACACCTTGGTTCTACAGTCCCTCAGCGGCAAAGAGCTAGGGAAAAAGGGTGGAACTGAGGTCACAGAGTGCAGCGCCTCTTTATATACTGGCCCCAAACTCATGTCCAGTATGTAGATGACTTGGCAGAGCACCCAGGGAGCCGCTCTGCACCTCTGGCAGCTGAAACGTTTCCGGAGCAGCTGCACCTGGAGCTAGATATCAAGGATGAGGAATCTGTGGGACAAACGTCCAGCAAAAAAGAACATTACAAAGAGGTAAATCATTTGTGCTTCACTCCAAAAATGTGGGCACAGGCAGAAGGCACTGAATTGTTCCATGGTGGTAAGATGCCCAAAGCTGGCATGTCCAGTGTGTTATAAAATGAATAAATGACAAAGACGCTAAGGTCAGATATAGTTGAGTTTTCTTTTAACCAAGAGCCCAGGTTTATTGAAGCTGTGTCACTGAGGCTGTAGTACCTTAGCCAGGTGCACAGGAACCAATTGAATGGCAGTCAAGAGCTCATGCAACCAGCAGACTAATGCAAAGATCAAGGAGATTGTGATAAGCAGATGGGCTGGGACATGCTGCAAGGAAAGTCTGCTGGTAAAGGCCTGTCTGGTCACATCTTGCTCAACATGTGTGGATCAGGAAGGCAGCACCGTAGCAGGGCTAGTGAGAATGATCAGCAGAATTAGTAATCTTTCTTCTTCCCATCAACTCTCTCCCTGCCTCCTGGATAAACTATAGAATTGTAGCAAGTAGGAAAGCTACTCATCTAGTGCTGTTGGCTGGGAGGTAGTGCCAGTAAAGACTGAGGTATCTTCGCAGTTAATTTCCCATGAAAACCCCTGACTGGCTGGCAGTCAATAGCAGGAATGTGGAGCTCTGGCCGCTGGAAGCAGATTCAGGGATAGATAGGAATGGGAACCTGAGTGGTGTTGTCTGCGAGTGGGTGGGTGCGAGAACCAAAAGATAGATAGCTGCCAGCAAGCATTAAGTATTTCACAATCCTTTGATGCTTATGCCTGCTAACCTTGTATATTCCGAAGTGATATCTATGCTCGGTTGTATCTAAATCGCTAACAGACATTTCTTGACCTTGCAAAATAGTCATCAACTAGCGTTGGACTATTTCAAAGCGCCCAAATTGGATCATGTCTGAATATTGTCTTTGTACTTATTCCCACTGCTAGTCCGTGGGAGATATGGTATCGTTTGTGCAGGCTGGATGTCTGTGCCCTGCGGCGGCCCCAGTCCATACAGGTAGATGGGGAGGTGCAGGATATCGTTGGGTCACTGGAAGGGTTATTGTCCAGAGCAGATGTGCTGGTAACCTGGTAGCAATCTTCATGCTCACCAGTGGATTCCCCATTTCCAGACATGGACCAGTGGGGCCTTGGTCCTTGCAGGATGTGCCAACACCATCTGGTGCAGGAATAACCGTACTTGTTGCATTTCTTCCTCCTTCGGGCTCTTAGATTGGACACAGAGCCAACTGTGGCCTTGTGCACGAGGGTAACATTATTTGCCATTCGAGGTTAGGTTGAAGATGTATTGTCCATGGACCAGAAAATTCTGATCCTGGTGCATGTCCCACTGGGATTTATATGCCATCACCTAGTATCTAGGTTGCATTGTCCATGGGTCCTGCTCACACTATTGACATGCGTGGTAGCCCTCATGTTCTATATTCAAGGTTGTGGTTTTATCTTTTGGGTGCTCCACAGACAGAGCTTCATGTGGGCACCGTACCTCTGCTCTTTTGGGTAGACATTGTTTGGTATTGACGGGACTTTCTATCCGTACCTCTGCTCTTGTGGGTAGACATTGATTGGTGACAGGACTTTCTATCCGTACCTCTGGTCTTGTGGGTAGACATTGATTGGTATTGATGGGACTTTCTATCCGTACCTCTGGTCTTGTGGGTAGACATTGATTGGTATTGACGGGACTTTCTATCCATACCTCTGGTCTTGTGGGTAGACATTGATTGGTATTGACGGGACTTTCTATCCGTACCTCTGGTCTTGTGGGTAGACATTGATTGGTATTGACGGGACTTTCTATCCGTACCTCTGGTCTTGTGGGTAGACATTGATTGGTATTGATGGGACTTTCTATCCGTACCTCTGGTCTTGTGGGTAGACATTGATTGGTATTGACGGGACTTTCTATCCATACCTCTGGTCTTGTGGGTAGACATTGATTGGTATTGACGGGACTTTCTATCCGTACCTCTGGTCTTGTGGGTAGACATTGATTGGTATTGACGGTACTTTCTATCCGTACCTCTGGTCTTGTGGGTAGACATTGATTGGTATTGACGGGACTTTCTATCCGTACCTCTGGTCTTGTGGGTAGACATTGTTTGGTATTGACGGGACTTTCTATCCGTACCTCTGGTCGTGTGGGTAGACATTGATTGGTATTGACGGGACTTTCTATCCGTACCTCTGGTCTTGTGGGTAGACATTGATTGGTATTGACGGGACTTTCTATCCGTACCTCTGGTCTTGTGGGTAGACATTGATTGGTGACGGGACTTTCTATGAGCTTTCTGGCAGTACCTGGTCCAGCAGTGCCTTTCCTTTGCATTCTTTCCCTTTTTTGACCTCCTGGTGACAACCCTGCATCTGTGATCTGACCGGTGGCTGGACTTCCCTTTGGATGTTTTGTTTATTTTACCTCCTCTACTTTTATGTTCCTTGGCCGGATTTTTAAATTCTTCTGCTTGCCTCGCAGACTGTTCTTTTGTAATCATCAGGGGCAGACGAGCATTCTCCAACTAGTGGTCCACCCCTGCCACTCCACACATGTAAGTCATGATACTTCTGATTGTTTGTCTTTTGGTGTCTGTGATTGATTTGGTAGATCTATGTTCATCAGTTTTGGTGTCGCATTATAGCTTGAGGCAGGCGTCTGTTGCTGACTCCCTGGCCACCTTGTCTTTGCCCTTGAACTTTGTCGCCAGTCAGCAACTCTGTTCCTTTTGCCAGGGGTAAAACTAACCATGAGGTTGTATTGCATTATAATTAGAATCCACCTTCTGATGCGAGGAGACATCAAATGTGAATTTTTGGGACTTAGGATGTGTATGAGGGGCTTGTGATCTGTTTTAATTTCAATGGGACTTCCCCAAATCAACCCTTTAAAATGCTCTAAGATCCACATCACTGCCAAAGCCTCCTTTTCAATTGTGGAATAATTTTTTTCCGCATCCTTTAATGTCCTAGAGGCAAAAGCAATTGGGACACTTGTTCCATGTTGAACTTGTTCCAATACTCCTCCTAAGCCCACGTTACTTGCATCAACTGATATAATGGATTTGGCTCTGCAATCAAACATCTTCAAAACGGGGGCCTTGTTTATCGACATTTTGATGTCTTGCAGTTCTCGCCTGCATTCAGGTGACCAATCAAAACTCACCCCCTTCTTCATCAAGCTCCTCATGTGACTCGTCCTGTGCGTATAGTGATCAATAAACTTAGAGTAGTATTCTGTCAATCCCATCAAACTCCTCAATTGATCCTTATTAGATGGTTCAGGCATTTCTAGGATCGTATTTACACGACTTTCTTTGGGCCTTATCCCTCCTGCATCAATGCAATGGCCCAGATACGTTACTTCCTTCCTTTTAATTCTACACTTCTCTTTTTTTAATGTGAGTCCTTTTTGTTGTAAAATCTGTAGAACACCCACAAGTTTGGCATCATGGTCTTCTTCTGATTCGGCTGATATCAGAATGTCGTCTTGAAAAAAATAGACACCTCTTAAACCTTCAAAAAGGTACTGCATCAATCTATGGAATACAGCAGGAGCGGATGCTAATCCGAATGGCATCCTTTTAAAGCGAAAAGCACCTAAAGGGGTTATGAAAGATGTGAGGTGCCTAGAATCTTCTTCCAACACCACTTGGTGGTATGCCGAAGATAGATCAAGAGGCCGATTCATGGAATTATTAGCGCGGCGCAAGTGGCCAAAAACGTGGGAATCGCAGTGCAAGTGCGAAAATCGCACGAAAAGCAGCGCACATCGATTCATGGAAGGCCATGCGCGAGAAGACCATCGGATGTGCGATAAGAAAGTGCGCGGCGCACGTTGGCGCACAGGCCATCCAACGGCGTGCGCCAGGTCACAGCGAAAATCGCACAGGCCACAGCGAAAATCGCACATAGCGCGGCGCACGCAACTAAAGTAGGCGTAACACAGGGCGTAACACTCGGAATGGGGAACAACTAGCCAAAATGTGGGCGTCACGGGGGAAGCACAGGGTACAAGTGCGCGGAACGCCCACACGCTCGCCTACAACACGTATTCATGGAATAGAATAGGGCAAAAAAGCGCACGCTCAAACCAGCGCACAGGCACAAACACGACCGCCACAAGAAAGCAGGCGGTAGCGTCTCTGCGCCTGGAAGAAATGTGCGCCAAAAGGTGCGCCAACAAATAGCACCTATATACAGCCATGATGAATGCCCAATACTGTGGCCCTCCAGGACAAATGATGTGAAAAGGGGTACCCACAAACACAGACACGCGCTGAGAGAAAAAAAAACGTGTGCGTGTATACCGGGGTGTGCGGGAAGTCTCACACGCGAATTGGCCGGGTACGTGGATTACAGGGGTGCGCGGGAAGTTCCACACGCGATTAGTCAGGGTACGTGGATTCCAGGGGTGCGCGGGAAGTTCCACACGCGATTTGGCCGGGTACGTGGATTTCAGGGGTGCGCGGGAAGTTCCACACGCGATTAGTCAGGGTACGTGGATTTCAGGTGTGCGCGGAAAGTTCCACACGCGATTTGGCCGGGTACGTGGATTGCAGGGGTGCGCGGGAAGTTCCACACGCGATATGGCCGGGTACGTGGATTTCAGGGGTGCGCGGGAACTTCCACACGCGATTTGGCCGGGTACGTGGATTTCAGGGGTGCGCGGGAAGTTCCACACGCGATTTGGCCGGGTACGTGGATTTCAGGGGTGCGCGGGAAGTTCCACACGCGATTTGGCCGGGTACGTGGATTTCAGGGGTGCGCGGGAAGTTCCACACGCGATTTGGCCGGGTACGTGGATTTCAGGGGTGCGCGGGAAGGGAACGTGGATTCCAGGGGTGCGCGGGAAGTTCCACACGCGATTTGGCCGGGTACGTGGATGTCAGGGGTGCGCGGGAAGTTCCACACGCGATATGGCCGGGTACGTGGATTTCAGGGGTGCGCGGGAAGTCCCACACGCGATATGGCCGGGTACGTGGATTTCAGGGGTGCGCGGGAAGTACCACACGCGATTTCGCCGGGTACGTGGATGTCAGGGGTGCGCGGGAAGTTCCACACGCGATATGGCCGGGTACGTGGATTTCAGGGGTGCGCGGGAAGTCCCACACACGATATGGCCGGGTATGTGGATTTCAGGGGTGCGCGGGAAGTACCACACGCGATTTGGCCGGGTACGTGGATGTCAGGGGTGCGCGGGAAGTTCCACACGCGATATGGCCGGGTACATGGATTTCAGGGGTGCGCGGGAAGTTCCACACGCGATTTGGCCGGGTACGTGGATTTCAGGGGTGCGCGGGAAGTACCACACGCGATTTGGCTGTGTGCTCCCAGGCATTACCTGTACACCCTCCACGGCCCCTGCAGGCAGCACACACCACAGGGGACTACCCTGCACACCTGCTCATGTCTCCCACCACCCCCATCCCCCAGCCACCAGGGGCACCTGCCAGCAGGCCCCCACCCATGTCTCCCACCACCCCCACCCCCCAGCCACCAGGGGCACCTGCCAGCAGGCCCCCACCCATGTCTCCCACCACCCCCAGCCCCCAGCCACCAGGGGCACCTGCCAGCAGGCCCCCACCCATGTCCAACCCATGTCTCCCACCACCCCCACCCCCCAGCAGTGCAGTGGCACCCACCACCAGACCCCCACTCATGTCTCCCACCACCCCCACCCCCCAGCCACCAGGGGCACCCTCCACCAGGCCCCCACCCATGTCTCCCACCACCGCCACCCCCCAGCAGTGCAGGGGCACCCACCACCAGACCCCCACTCATGTCTCCCACCACCCCCACCCCCCAGCCACCAGGGGCACCCTCCACCAGGCCCCCACCCATGTCTCCCACCACCCCCACCCCCCAGCAGTGCAGGGGCACCTGCCAGCAGGCCCCCACCCATGTCCAACCCATGTCTCCCACCACCCCCACCCCCCAGCAGTGCAGGGGCAGCCTCCACCAGGCCCCCACTCATGTCCCCTATCACCCCCACCCCCAGCCACCAGGGGCAGCCTCCACCAGGCTCCCACCCATGTCTCCCACCACCCCCACACCCCAGCAGTGCAGGAGCACCCTCCACCAGGCCCCCACTCATGTCCCCTATCACCCCCACCCCCAGCCACCAGGGGCAGCCTCCACCAGGCTCCCACCCATGTCTCCCACCACCCCCACACCCCAGCAGTGCAGGGGCACCCTCCACCAGGCCCCCACTCATGTCACCTATCACCCCCACCCCCAGCCACCAGGGGCAGCCTCCACCAGGCTCCCACCCATGTCTCCCACCACCCCCACCCCCCAGCAGTGCAGGGGCACCCTCCACCAGGCCCCCACCCATGTCTCCCACCACCCCCACCCCCCAGCAGTGCAGGGGCACCCACCACCAGACCCCCACTCATGTCTCCCACCACCCCCACCCCCCAGCAGTGCAGGGGCACCCTCCACCAGGCCCCCACCCATGTCTCCCACCACCCCCACCCCCCAGCAGTGCAGGGGCACCGACCACCAGACCCCCACTCATGTCTCCCACCACCCCCACCCCCCAGCCACCAGGGGCACCCTCCACCAGGCCCCCACCCATGTCTCCCACCACCCCCACCCCCCAGCAGTGCAGGGACACCCACCACCAGACCCCCACTCAAGTCTCCCACCACCCCCACCCCCCAGCCACCAGGGGCACCCACCACCAGACTCCCACTCATGTCTCCCACCACCCCCACCCCCAGCCACCAGGGGCACCCGCCAGCAGGCCCCCACCCATGTCCAACCCATGTCTCTCACCACCCCCCAGCAGTGCAGGGGCACCCACCACCAGACCCCCACTCATGTCTCCCACCACCCCCACCCCCCAGCCACCAGGGGCACCCACCACCAGACCCCCACTCATGTCTCCCACCACCCCCACCCCCCAGCCACCAGGGGCACCCGCCAGTAGGCCCCCACCCATGTCCAACCCATGTCTCCCACCACCCCCACCCCCCAGCAGTGCAGGGGCACCCACCACCAGGCACCCACACATGTCCCCCTGGCCCCAGGTCCTGACGATACACAATCATGGCAGTAATGGGCAGCATACCCAGAACAAACACCCAGGCAAGGATTGCATCCACCCACATAGTGAATGCAATTACATGATACAACCCCAATGGCAAGTATGTAAATGGACACATGTCCGACACACACACATACACAATGGCTGCAAGTGAATGTCAAAACCCATATCATGACATGTATGAAACCAATGAGAAAATAACACAAGTGAAAGTAAAAATAAAAAATGTATTAAAGATAAAAAATAAGTAAACAAATCAAACATACAACTATGTGGACAAGCAAATTAATGGTCCATGTCCGAGAACAAAAGTGATAATCAAAAAAACAAAGGAATTAAAAAAAAATGTTGTCCAAAGCAAAATAATGCAGCATGAAAAGAATGAAAAACCATTTCCTCATGGTGAACACAACAAGAAATGAAAATAAAGTATCTACAAAAAGCAAACTATATACAGGAATGTTCCAGGGTCCATGAGGCCAACACCATAAATGAAACCTACTACTACCTAATGTAAAAAAATATATACAAAAAAGTGGCCATTGTCCGAGCGGTCCAAAATAATAAAAATAAATAAAGGAAACCTAACACTAACTAACTAAATAACTATATACAAAGGCAGCGGGCAAGTCCTGCGGCTCACTTGGTGATGTTGCTGGCCAGGGCATCATCGAACTCCATGTCGATGTCCTGGAGGCGGGACTCTGCAGGTCTCGCAGGGATAACCCCATGTTCAGCTCAAACTCCCTGCGAGCTTCCTCGAGGCACTCAGCCCGCCTCAATGCCCGACGCATGGAGAACTCTGCCCTGACCATGGCGAGCCGCTCCTCTTCCGCCCGCTGCCGCTCCCCACCTATCCGCTGGACCAACTCCTCCCACACGGAAGACACCACCATCCCAGGGTTGCCCTGCCCTCCGGCCGATGCCTGCCCCTCGGATCTTGATGGCCCCGAGCCATTATGCCTCCCACGTCGAGCCCGCTGCTGCCTCCGACGCCACTGCCTCTGCCAGCACGACGGCATCCAGGCTGATGGAAACCACCGACACCGTCGTGCACGTGCCCTGCCCGATGATGCTGTCACATCTTCCATCTGCTGGGGTCCACTTGCTGTGTTGTCCACCCCTGCTGGACCTCCGACTCCCAACTGTGGCAGGGATGGGATCCCCACCGAGCTGGCTGCATTGGTCGGGGCAGGTCCACAGGGGGCCCTGGTGGCATCTGGGCCGGAAGACGGCAAGGAGAACGACTGGTGGATAGCCTGCACAGAGGAGGAGAGGGCCGCCAGATTGGCCAACACATGCAGGAAACCCCCGAACATGGCCGATCCCAATTGGGCCACGTCGGCATGGTGCACTTCGTGATGACGTGCGTGCTCCTCCCGGGAAGCACGCACGTCATCACGAATCACAGCCGTGCGCATCGCGACCCCAATCAGGACCTTCTCCACACGGCCAGGGGTTCCCACGTCCGCAGGTGGAGGGGAGTCAGGTGACATGGACATCCCCACTACCTGCGGACGGGCCTGGGACGGGGCATCCCTGCTGGTGCATGGTGGTGCACTCACAAGGTCAGGGACAGCGACATGCACAGGCCCCTCCACGGTGACCTGTGTTGCCTCCTGCCCCTGGCCCTGGACTGCACCACTTGCACCAGCAGGGATGCCCCCACCAGGCCCCATGTGTGGCCCAGTGGCGGCCTCCTCCTCCTCTGTGCAAACCACCAACCTGGATGGCTCCTCACCGTCTCCCGCCGTAGCAGGCCCCTGTGGGGGCTCACCCACCCCTTCCGCTGCAGCCGTGGGGGCATCCCCGCCGCGGTGCTCCACAGCGCCGTCTCCGCCCTCTTCTTCACTAGCCGCTGCGTAGAGGGAGACAAAGAACACAAGCATCAGGGTAAATAGCAGATGAGCAGCACTGTCAAAGTACACTTCCATCATGTCCCTCCACAACACATGGGTCACTCCAGGCAAAACACACACAGTAACAGGCATGGTGCATGCCATGGATATTTCCATGCATGTCCAATGGACTCTTGAAACATTCAATGATATGTAACTCACATGCATCATGGCTCATGCATATCACATGCACACACCTCACCTCAGTCACATCCATCTGGCCCCAAACACACCAAACACAGCCGAAACAAGGGTAAGTTGGCTGCTTCACTGAATCTGTGCATTGTCACACACATGTGTCATGCATCCATGGCATGCACAAGTCACAGACACGCAGGTCAGGCACACAGACATGGCTACCATATATGTACCTGGCATCAGCACCCATCCGTCGCCCCCACCCATGTCCAGGTACAGAGACTGGCATGCTCTCATGTTCAAAATCTGCATAGGGCTCCACATGCCGCATTTGAACACATGCAACAACCATGTGGATCACACATCACTGGTCGCACATGCATTACCATGATGTCCCTGCACACATACATGCATACATGGCCTATGTCACACATACAGGCAAGTATAAGAGAACCAGCACACCGCAACATGCCCTGTCTCACACAGCAATGCTTGGACACTTACCGCTCAACTCCAGACGGGTCTCCCTCTCAAGGATCTGGGCGTGGAGCGCTGGGCGTACGCGTTCTAGGAACCTCTTCTGGATGGAACTCATGCGGCCCCGGCCCCCCTCCACGAGGCGCCGGGCCTTCACAAGAGTCCTGGACCTCAAGTCCTCCCAGCGCTTCTTGATCTTCTGGACGTTGCGGGTTGCCACCCCCTCCGCGTTGATGGCAACCACACAGTCAGCCCAGATCCTCTCCCGTCCTTCCTTGCTGGCGCGGGACGATCCAAAGAGGGCATCATACTGCCCCAGGACATGCTCCACCAGGACACCAACTTCGGTGGCAGTGAAGCTGGTGCCCCTCTGCCCCTCTGGCCTGGGGTTGCCACTGGTGCCAGATGTGGAAGTGCCCGACATGGCAACCCCAGAGGCAGGTGTGGGTGGGCAACTGGGTCCTGGGGCTGGGCTGTGGAGCGATGTAATCCCAGTCGGGAGTCTTCAGTTCCAGCAGGGGTGGACACAGCAACTGGACCCCTGCAGATGGCTAATTTGCAGGCATCAAATGGCAGGGCACGGTGGCAGCAGGCAGGCAGGCAGGCAGGCAGCAGCAGCAGATGGCACGTGGGAGGCTGCTCGGGGCACTGGGGGGCAGTAACTCGGCCTTCTGGGCAGGAGCGTGGTCTTCCGTGTGTTTTCGGGTGGCCAGCTTGATACGGAGTGATTTGGCACGTGAAAATCCTGCACGTCAGCGTGAAATCCGAGGAAAGGCCCTTAGCGCGTAAGCGCGTCAGCACGCATACGCGATTCTATTGGACCAGAGTCCCTCAGCGCGTAAGCGCGTCTGTGACGTGACCCGCACGGATGTTCCCCACTCAGCACGTGATGACGGAGCACACGTGAAAATACTGCACGTCAGAGTGTCATCGCGTGTAATTGGACAAAAATGCGCTTACACGCGATTGCCCTATGTACGTGTATTTCAGGGGTGCGCGGGCACTTACACATGCAAGTACGTCAGCGCACCTGTATCCCGTGGTGCGTGGGAATTTCCACACGCTATTGGACTGGGAACTAGATTCCAGGGGTGCGCGGGTCACACGCTCGCCTAGAACACGCGCAAAGCATTAATTTGCGCACTTTTCAAATAACAAGCCAGATGCCAGGATGAACATACCGTTCCTAGCAGCAGTGGCAGTGGGCTACCAAAGGAGGAGGAGGAGGAGAGTCAGGGCCAGAATATTCACACCCAGAACCAGCCTTTTCGGGATGCCTGATGACCAGGTGTATGGAAGGTACAGGTTTCCACCACACATAATACTGGACCTGGTGAGTGAGTGGGAGGATGACCTCACATCACCCACCCTGTGCTCCCAAGCACTCAGCCCCCTGGAGTAGGTCCTCAATGTACTGCACTTCTTAGCCACTGGATCATTTCAGCGGACAAGTGCCATAGTGGGTGGGGTGTCACAGGCCACCCAGTCACGCTGCCTACACCAGGTCTTGGACATCATCACTGCACGCCCATCAGTCCGCAGGCACATATACCTGCCCAGAACAGCTGCAGAAAGGCATGCTGCGGCCCTGGATTTTTACGGTGTGGCACGATTCCCCAAAGTGCTAGGTGCCATCGACTGCACCCATGTGGCTCTACGTCCCCCCAGGGCATCTGAGCACATCTATAGGAACCGCAAGCACTGGCATTCCATCAATGTGCAGGTAGTATGTAATGCCAAGGGAATCATCACCTCAGTATATGCCAACTATCCCGGGTCCACCCACGACAGCTTCATTTACCGAATGTCCACCCTATGCCGGGACATAGATGCTGGGCGGCATGGCGATACATGGCTGCTTGGTGAGTATGTATGCCACTGCACATGCATGCATGTTGGATACTGAGCAAGGTCACAACCCCACCAATGATACCAATCACCACCTCCACAGGGGACAGTGCCTACCCTCTCAGCCCCCACATGATGACGCCAATTCGGAACCCCACCACGCCACCCGAGGTAAGATATGACACAGCCCACATTACAACCCGGGGCATAGTGGAGCGCACATTCGGAGTGCTAAAGTCACGCTTTCGCTCCCTTGACCGTTCTGGCGGGCAGCTGTTATACGCTCCCCCAGTAGTGTGCAGGATCATAGTGGCAGCATGTGTCCTGCACAACGTTGCAACACGCCGGGGCCTGCCCGTGGACATGGTGGTGGCACCACATCCCCAACCACATGCACAGCCGCTGCGCATGGGAGGGGAAAGGGCACGGGGGGAGGCAGCCTGTACACAGCTAGTGGCTAATTACTTCACATAGAAATCACACTCCTGTGGAGTGCACACTGCCCTGGCACATTCCATCTGACAATCAATGATGACTCAACCTGACACTGATCCTGAATGTCTGGAGAATGAACCTGGAATACCATGTCAGCCTGAGATTGTTCACCTGGAAGTGTCACAATGTGTGCATCCCTACCCACACACAACACCAATGCAGTTTTGTGAAGAAACACATTCAAGCAGCCAAAATGAATACCCACTTGCTAAATGCAACAAGAGGACAGTGCCATGTCACCCAACCCATCCCCAGCACCGCCACACAACACACCGTGCCATGTCATGCTATGTGCAGGTAAACAAAGTGATCCCCACAACATGACATCACTCTCACTATGTACAGTGGCACTATTAGAAACCTGCAACACCTGAAATGCTCACAGCAATGCCGGACCAACAACATACTTGAGCACGTAGTACCATTAACATGACATCACAAATGTTACATATTAGTAGTCTCACCACCTGGAAATGCCTGCACTCCCACCACTACCAACTGTGCAGTGTTGTCGCCATGTGACAAAAACATCTGAGTTCTAATTCAGAATGAGAGTTCCAATATGGCTTGAGAATTCCAAGTGTGGTTGTGTCTTCTAATGTGGAACTAAAGAACTTAATTTGGTGTACATTTTAGAATCAGAGTTCTAGTTTAGAACTAAATAACCGAACTTGGAATGCATTTTGGAATCAGAGTTCTAATTTAGAACTAAATAACCTAATTTGGAGTACCTTTTGAATAAGAGTTCGAATTTGGAATGGCTTTTTATTGTGTGGTTACAGGGTGCACTGAATGCTTGTGTGGGATCATTGGGATGCTGTGATGCTTCGATTGCAATATCGTGACTGTTGGCGCCCATTGATATTGCAATGACTCTGGCATAAAGGGCCCAGAGGAGCCTTATGGAAGAGTCTGCATTCAAGTCCCTATTCCAGGGTGATTTATTAATAGCTTGTGACCTGAAATCCCAGGACTGGACCATTCCCTAGAAACATGGAGCCATCTGGTAACCTTGTATTCAAAATGGAGAACCCCACAAAAACAGGCATTAATTGTGAATAGTGCATAGTTTTCCTATCCCTGATTCCACGTGACCATAACACTAACTCGTATCTTTCATGTTAGAAGTGCTGGGGGAGCATTCAAAGTCCAGTGTAACACCAATGTTGCCTGCAGCCTCTTGATTGAAGTGCTTTACTCATATGACTTGCCCAGGCAGCCTCTTATGACATCCCTCATCGCATCCCTTGCCCAGGCAGCCTCTTATGACATCACTCATCGCATCCCTTGCCCAGGCAGCCTCTTATGACGTCACATCACTTGGCTGGCAGTCCCCTGTGACGTCATTCCCCTACTGCCTTTAAATCTGCAGGCCTGACCCAAGTGAGTTGGCAGTGCAGGGGCCTGTGAACGCTAGCAGAGACAACCCCTCAGGTGTTGCAGACAGGTGAGTGCCTTCTTTGTTTGGGCTTCCCCTCTCCTCGTCAAGCTACAGCAGTTTGCCCAGCTCCATTTTGGAGTGGGAGAATCCAGCACTGTGGCTTAATTGGCCCAGTAACCTGCATTCTATGCATCAGAGTCTCCCAGCCTTCATCTGCCCCCGTCTGCCATGATGAGTGATGCCTTCTGGAGTACACGGTATGGGCTGTGACTGCTGTGAATGTGGTGTGAAGTGCATATTAAGGGCACTGCAGTCTAAAGACATAGCCAACAGGAGGACCGTACCTTATCTGCTTTTCCTGGACACTCTGGCATTTGTGCGTCTGCCTTTAGTGGTGATACTCCCCTAGGCGTACACCTCCCAGCGTTCATCTCCCATACTGTCCTCGCAAATCCATAGATTAGAGTATGGAATGTCTGTTGCTTATCCCTGAAGGCGAGGTGGCATCTCTGAGTGAGGTGTGAATGGTGTGAATGCCCAGTAGCAATGGTCAAAACCTTGTCGTGGTGCTACTGCTCACAGAGGGACCCCACTCCTGTGCCAATTTGACCTTTATTGTATGTAAGGAGTGCCTGTATAGAATGTTGTGGCATTAAAAAACTGCTCAAGGCATATAAGTGAGAAGGAATGTCAGAGTGGGATAACAGCAAAGGAACAGCAAAGGTCAGCAGAGTTCATGGTGACAGGAGCCTGGACCATGAGGCCATTGGCATCAGATGTGGAGTGGCAGTGGGCATCTTCCTAGTTCTGCTCTGCACCATGGTTTGGGCAGCTTCTATGCACACAAAGTAGCGTGTGCGGATCTGGAGGTGCAGACATTCTGTGGGAGATGTGTCCTGTTCTGACCCCACACCTTATCCTGTAAAGTAGGTTAGGGTGCCAGTGCTGTCAAAAGCTTTATCATCGATTTTATTCGTTGACCTCTGAAGGACCGAAATTGAGATTGGATGAGCAGGAGCTGAAACCATACCCTGGGCATCCAGCATTAACCAGTGGCCAATTGACCAGGAGCTACCACTGGAGAACCATACGCCAGTGCCTAGCGCTCCACAAACCTAACTTCCACATACGATGCAAACATACCAATGTAACCCTTATGTATGACCCATCTCGCTTTTAATGTCATAAATGTGTCCTCATTTGTATGTACAGCGTGCCCCAAATAAACAGTTAGATTCGCATTGGTGTGTATTCGGCATCAGTTGGCCTGGGGAGCCTTGTGTGTGAAGCCAACCAGGCTCTTCTAGGCTGCGAGCAGGAGCTAAATGGCCCCCAGCTCCCCTCAATTTCCAATCCTGACTTCTTGATAGACAGCACAGACTCTTCTACGCTACAAGCAGGAGCTAAATGGCCCCCAGCCCCCTCAATTTCCAGTCCTGACTTCTTCATAGACTGCAAGGAGAGTGCAGAGGACATTCCCTTGAACTGGCTCTTATCTAAGACCCAGGTACATGTAGTCTGTAACATGCTCACATTGTGTGCCATTAAAGAATGGTATGAATTGCTTGCTATTTTTGCTTGTATTATGTTCCCCTAGGGCCCAGGGGGTTCCAGTCTCTTTGTGGAGGTTAAGATTGTGGCTGCCTTCCTTTTTGGGTGCCAGTATGAGCAGGTCATCTGCACAAAGCTGGCATTTTATTGCGATGCCATTGAGTCTCAGAGCTGGGGCCTGGGATTCCCACAGCAATGCCGGGAGCTCATTGATAGAGATGAACAGGAGTGGGCTGAGGGTACACCTGTGTTCTGTCTCTGAGTGAGTGAGCCACTTCAGTAGAGTGATTGGCTCATTGATAGAGATGGAACAGGAGTGGGATGAGGGTACACCTTTGTTCTCCGAGTGAGTGAGCCACTCCAGTAAGAGTGATTGGCTCATTGATAGAGATGGAAAAGGAGTGGGCTGAGGATACACCTGTGTTCTGTCTCCGAGTGAGTGAGCCACTCCAGTATGGTGATTGGCTCATTGATAGAGATGGAACAGGAATGTGCTGAGGGTACACCTTTGTTCTGTCTCCGAGTGAGTGAGCCACTCCAGTAGAGGGACTGGCTCATTGATAGAGATGGAACAGGAGTGGGCTGAGGATACACCTTTGTTCTGTCTCCGAGTGAGTGAGCCACTCCAGTAGAGGGACTGGCTCATTGATAGAGATGGAACAGGAGTGTTCGGAGGGTACACCTTTGTTCTGTCCCTGAGTGAGTGAGCCACTCCATAGAGGGACTGGCTCATTGATAGCGATGGAACAGGAGTGGGCTGAGGGTACACCTGTGTTCTGTCTCTGAGTGAGCTACTCCAGTACAGTGATTGGCTCATTGATAGAGATGGAACAGGAGTGGGCTGAGGATACACCTGTGTTCTGACTCCGAGTGAGTGAGCCACTCCAGTAGAGTGATTGGCTCATTGATAGAGATGGAACAGGAGTGGGCTGAGGGTACACCTTTGTTCTGTCTCTGAGTGAGTGAGCCACTCCAGGGGAGTGATTGGCTCATTGATAGAGATGGAACAGGAGTTGGCTGAGGGTACACCTGTGTTCTGTCTCTGAGTGAGTGAGCCACTCCAGTAGAGCTTACTCTGTTTATTGTGATCAACACATACTTTATGTTAGGCAAAATCATATGCAGTACCCTTTGGGAACACCACACACAATTAAGACTACAAGTGACAGTGCAAGCCTGTACTACACAGTAAAGTGGTAGTGATGACTGAGCACCCAGACTTATCTCAAAAGTAAAGTGAGCAGTATCAATGGTTACACAAAGGGCAGCAATTACTATGATTCAAACACTGACTCAAGGTTTCTGAGTAAAAGAATATACATTTATTTGCACATCAGTTATAAAACATTTCACTATTATCAAGCAGTTGAAAAATCACAATCCTAATACACTACACCACACCCAATTGATTCTGGACAAGTTAAGCTCAAAATGAAGTGTGAGCAAAATGGCACTCCAGCAATTAAAAAGGGAGGGAAAGACAAGGTTAGACAAAAGTTGAGCAGTCCCAACAAGTAAGCAGGGCAATCTAGAAAAAGTAACTACAGTGAGGAAATCAAATCAAGAGGCCTGGGCCAAAGTCAATGGACCAAAGTCCATTCATTGAGTGATAATGAAAGTGAGTAGTCCCCCAAAATACACCAAGTACTCCCAATGAGAGTCAGTAATGGACACACCCCAGTAGGGAATGAGACCAGGACCAAGTGCGGGTGAAGTTAAGAGGTAAAGTTTATCTAGATAAAATAGGGCATGCAGAGGACTCTGCTTACTGCGAGAGCGCTCTGCCAGACAATACACTGCCAGTACATTTTAAAGGGTTACAGCGTCATTGATGACGAAATACATATAGTACAAAAGTTACATTTTGATTGGTAGGACAGTAGGCTGGCTCTATGCGATTGGATGATGGCTTGACGGGACGTCGGACATCACATGCATCAGCTGGGCTGGCCAGTGCGAGGTGAAGGTCATGTTGGTTCTGGGTGAGGCGGCAGGTGCTAACTCTCTAATCTTCACATTACTTCAGAGTATGCAATAAATGATCGCCGGCTTCATCTTGACATTTAGGGAGAAAAGCATATATTTCACATGTACATTTTAATTTGTTTACTTTGAGTCGATGACCAGGTGAAAGGTGTGGGATCTTTCTTTCAGGGGGCATGGGGGAACGGACTCAGTGGAAGGATGAAAGGATACATTTGTAACATCGAGACATCCGTGAGACATGAGCTTAGGCAGCACAGGCACTGGAGCGGAAAAAGGTGGGGGTCATCAGTGTTCATCGTGCACGGCGCTGCTGCGGGGAGAGGAGGCCTGACAATGGAATTTGAAATACACAACATGGACCATGGACCATGTCTCGGTATCGGACATTTGAGGGGCTTTTGTCCACGCTGAGGTTGTACCTTTATATACATTACACAAATCTAGCAATGTCCTATTTACAGCAAGACAGGTTTTGACTGTTGCTGCCCTTTGGGTCACGTAATTTACATCATAGCACATGGTTCTTCTAACATCGTACATATGCATACATTATGTTAGCAACAGTTGACTTGAACCGTGAACCAAATGTCGTATCTACTACAATCAGGCAGTCAACACATTTATCAACCATTAGTTTAGATCTCATGACGGCTGCTTCACTATGTTTTAGTAAAAGTCAGGATATATGCTCGCACGCGGGATTATTGATAGGGTTGACTCTGAGTGGCACACAGTTGTGGGGCATTCATCTGTTACATCAAAAAGATACGAGGTTAAGGGTTGTGTTAGGTGTATGTCTTCCGAGTGAGGTCTGCGGGTACAGAGGCAGGTTTGCGGAGATGGAACAGACAGTCACCGAGACACATGAGGAATGTTGGAGGGGGATGGCTTGCTCGCCGTGCGTAGATGCTGTTGAAGAGAGGCGCCAGCCTGCGGTTTGGTGTTTCTATGGTCCTGTCTAGGCCTAATACAAAATGAAGTCACAGTTGGGCCTACCTATACGAGTTACGCATGCATGGGTCACCCCTTGATGGTCCAATACCTTGGCCAGTGGTGCATGGTCAGCCTTGGTGTGAGCGTAATGCATATGAATGGACTGGAATATAGGGGAGGAGACCCTTCCTTACTATATTGAACCAGGCATAACTCGCATTCCAACTCTCTAATCAATACCTTCAACTCTCTCTTCCTAAATATCTTCCTTTTCTACCTCTTTGCTCATCCACCTCCAACTCCCTCAGGGTCAGTCGCTTCTCTAAGCAAAAAGTTGGTGGTAGATCTCTTTCTCCGGCTGGTGCCTCCCTCTGGAACAGCCTCCCTGCCTCCCTTAAACTTGATGAGAACCATCTCCGGTTCCGGAAGCACCTCAAAACCTTTCTCTTTGCTTCTGCTTTATCTCTTCATCTCCCCTGCTGATCTAATGGCTGAAACTGAAACTGCACTGGTTACCTGGCTACCCTCTGATCTCGGGCCCAGGCCTCCTCCCCACCAGTCGTACATCTGCCTCAAGACTTCAGCAAAAAGGCTCCCCTGGAGTAAGGAGATACTTACCAGGCTTACTTTCAATTGACTGCATGGGTCTTTAAATCCAACATGGAAGCAACCACACAGCCTAGTTCTAAGAACCAAGCCATGCAGTACAGTGTTTTGGGTGTGGCAGGCCTGGAACTTGTTGTGAAGTGCATGTTTAGTCTGATGTGGTTTGTCATGTGATTTATGATGTCACCTGAGTGCCTTTGGAATGTTGATGTATAAGAGGGAGAATGCTGTGGTGAGTGTTCTATGTTGAATCAGTTGGGCCCTCCCTTCCTGGGTGATGGGTGCCGGTGTTATTCATATGTCTTATTCCTGAAGTCTTAATCCTGTAATATGTAACTAAAGAACTTGAAGTAAACTTAAGAAGTAACCCAAAGTGGTGAGTACATTGCATCATTACAGAACTACCTTCACTGGTACTACTTTACCTGGGCTATATAAACCACACCCTGACTGCAGAACTCGCTTTGCGTTATTCAGCAAACAGCTGCGTGACGCTTACCGTGTCCAGCTCCTGGTCTTCAGCATCTTCCAGTAATCCTGCAAGAATAAGAACAAGATTATTCTGTTTTACCTGAGAACACCATCCAGCACTCAGCATCTCAGCCGGGCTGCAATCTGTGGAAACCAAGAGAAGAAGAAACATCAATCACCTGTGAGTACTAGCTTAAGGACTTCTGGCGAACCGCTACCACAGCTGCTCCTCGAACATCGCTACCTGCAATAATGAGAAAAGGAAAACAATATTAGAATGCGCACGCTTCCAAACATTGAATTCCATTGCACTACGCCGCGCTTCCATCCGGAGCACCACAGCAACATCTGCAAAGGAAAAAGAGACATATTCAGGTTTGCTTTCAATATTAAACAACCGCACAGCGCTGTACTTACCTTAATGGATTCAGGGGCCTGTTTTTCATCATGCTCTCATCCACTCCCAGCACCACAGAGGCCTGTGAGGAGAATTGGCTAAGAGCCCTGACAGGCCATGCCAAGGAGGACACTGGATTTTCAACCCCAGCAGGCTTCTACGAGATTAAGGGAATGCCTTTTGGATTAAAGAATGCACCTGCAACATTCCAAAGGATGGTTAATCAAGTTCTGAATGGGATGGAGGACTTCTGCATGGCATACTTGGATGACATTGCAGTGTTCAGCCCTACTTGGAAAGAACATGTTGATCACTTGGGATATGTTTTGCAGGCTCTTAGACAGGCCAATCTGACCATAAAGGCAAGTAAATGCCGGATTGGTCAGAGTAAGGTGGTCTACCTTGGGCATGAGGTAGGAGGTGGGGAAATAAGGCCTTTGCTCAGTAAGATTGAAGCTGTGCAAAATTGGACAACACCTACTACTCAAACCCAAGCGAGAGCCTTCCTAGGTCTCATTGGGTATTGCAGGAACTTCATAGAGAACTATGGGTCCATAGCTTCTCCCTTGAATGTGGCAGAATCATATGCAGTACCCTTTGGGATCACTACACACAATTAAGACTACAATTGTAAGTACAATTTTACCTTTGGTACAAGCCTGTACTACACAGTTATGTGGTAGCAGTGGCTGAGCAGCCAGACTTATCTCAAGAGTTGAGTGAGCAGTAGAACAAGTTGCACATAGGACCAACAAACAGTGATTCAAATATACAGAATCGTACAAAAATGTCGACCTGGGAATTGTGACAGGCAAAAATGCCGACTGTTTTTTTTTTAAACACCCCCTTTACACCACATATATATAGGGGGGGAATTTTCATTTTTTTTAAAAGTCAGCATTTTCGGCTGTTGCAATTACATGTGGTCGCAGTGATCACATAGATCGAAATATACACTTACTCAGGTTTCTTGGTAATAGAATATACATTTATTTACACAGTCAGTTTGAAAACATTACACTAGCATAAGCAGCTCAATGTCACACACTAATATACTACAAGTACACAACCAATAAGTTACTGAACAAGTTCAGCTCCTCTGAAGTGGGAGCAAAATGGCACTTCAGATACTTTAAAAAGGGGTAAAAAGACAAGGCTATAAGAATAGACAGCACAAATACTTTCATAGGCAGGGCAAAGGGTTTCAGTTAACTACAACCAGCAATTCAGTTCATAGGCCTGGGCCAAAGTCAACGGTTCAGAGTCTTTGTATAGGATAGCACAGTTCTGGTAGTAAACGGTTACGTCTTTGACACTGAGTTTAGAAGAATTTGGCTAGGCGAAAAGTTTGACGAATGTTTAGGGAAGGACAAGCCTTCAAAGTTGGGAAAGTTCCACGAACTTTCGCGATGGCTGAAAAGATTTCCGGACCGCGTTTGCACAGTACCTTTGTATTGAAGAAGAGCTGTAGCTGAGGCAGTTGTTCCTGGCAGTTCGAGCAGATTTCGCTGTTCCTGAGCTTCAGTCATGGGGACAAGGAGGACGTTGGTAGGTTCCTGCACTGCCCAGGGATGAGGCCACAAGCTTAGCAAACCGTCGGTCTAAGGTGTGTGTGCCTTAAAGTCTCCAAACTGGTATCCTTCCCACTGGCTATTCGGTTTTCCACAGCACTCTGCAGAACATTCATCCAGGAGGGGATGGTGTCCAGGCAGCTTATGAGTTGGTTGTTCCCACCAAACTCAAGGGAAGAAGTTAACCTTGAAGGGCTTCTCTGTCGATGGAGTTTCAGGCAATTCGGACCTGAAGCAGAGCTTTACCGGTCGTCCAGGAGTTGCAGCAGTCCTCTTCCTCCAGCTCATCTTCGGTTCTTTCATTCCAGTGGTTGACTCTGCTTTCCAAGTCCCAGAGACCTGCTTTTAAACAGTTTTCCCCCATTCATTCCAGCCTGGCTGTCACTCACACAGCAGGATGGCTGTCCTTGTCAGACAGCCAGCCGGCCAATCACGCCAGAGTGCATTCAGGTCTCTTAGAAGACTAAGCACAGGGAGTTTCGGGCACCTCCCTCACATCCTGTCCACCCCAGACACTCAGGCGTCAGAGGAGGGCTTCAGCACTGAAGCCCGACAAAGGCCAACGAATAAAGGGACCAAACCTGGTTTGGCGCACCGAGACAAACACAAGAAGGACCTTTCCTAAAAGAAATGGGGAAAAAAGATGACCATGGTCTGTTTTTACAGATAGGTCTTGGGCGCCATATTGAAAAACATGGCTGACCCGATTTTTAGCTACCGTTGTTCGCGGTCTGGAAAAATCATGGTAGTTTGATCTAAACCACTGCCACCAGCCATTTAAAGTAGAAAAGGGTAACATTTCACTGTTACATGAGTGTTTTGACTAAGGGGAAGCTAGGCAACCCCTCTAGCACTCTATAGGAAGATAGTGTGTGCTGGGTCTGTAAATTTAAAGAAACTAGTAAAGCCAATTTAAATTGACATGCTCTGACAGTAGTCAGTCCCAGAGAAGGTATTTAAACCTTGCGAAGTCTGAAAGACATCCCTGTGCCCCGTGCCACTGCAATGAAGGTGCTGTGTGACACACAGAAAAAGATTATGCCTATGGAGTTGTCTTAAAACTCCATAACCAAAGAACACAAAAGTAAAATGCACATCAAAATACATGGAAGAGTGGGGAAAAAAGCCTCACACTCTTCCCAGGAAATAAAATCAAATCTCGAAAGGTAAGGGAAATTACCACTTTCTTGAGCATTCTCCCTAAAATGGTCTCATCACCCATATTTCCTAAATAGATCAGATGGAATAAGGAGTGCACCAAGGAAAGCCCTTTGTCAAACTCCAGTCTTAAGAGCTCCCGACTACAGCCAAACCTTCATTGTGCAAACAGATGTTTCCAATTCAGGTATAGGTGCAGTTCTGAGTCAGCTGGATGAGAAAGGTAGGGAGCACCCCATCTGCTTCATCAGCAGAAAGCTGAAGGAACCAGAAACAAGGTAGGCAACCATTGAAAGAGGATATTTTGCTATTGTGTGGTCACTGACGAAGTTTAGACCATACTTGTATGGATCTACTTTTGTGATTCAGACTGACCACGAACCCTTGAGATGGTTGATGCAAATGAAAGGGGAAAACCCTAAACTATTGAGAAGACCCTCAAAAAGCATGATGGTACCCCTTGGGCTACCTGGGTGTGTGACCGTATGAAAAACTTAGATGGGTGGGTTAAGGGTTACAAAGTTAACACTTATGAAGGTATGAGAAATCTGTTTAAGTTTGGAGCCTTTCTATGATGCCTGCTCTCCTGAGCTGAGACACCACTTGGCTGACTCTAAGGAAATTGATCCAAAGAAGTTAGCAGACTTGTGGGTTGCCAACAGGGCTACTCACAAGGATTCTGGGGCAACTCAGAAAAAGGATGAGGGAAAGCAGCACACGAAAGTTAACAAAGAGAATTATAATACCTCCAATCCAAAAGAGGGCCACAAACATAACAAGGGTAAGCCACAAGGGAAACTGAATCAGGCTAGTGTACCTACTGGTGCTAAACCAGAAAAAGGTCAGACCAAGCCCCCATTCATAAAGACATTTGGAAAATGTTATGCTTTTGGGTCAACTGACCATCTGAAAGGGGATCCCAGATGCATGGGTAAACCTTCAAGGATCCACACTGTCTCCTTAGCCTTCTCCCCAGGGGAAGAAGTACCAATGGCAAGTGGAAACTTCCACTTACTGGCTGAGGAACCCATGAACGTTTCAGCCAGTGTTTCTTTAGTGTCCCTGGGTCTGTGGGAACAGCAGAACCTAGAAGTCTACAATTCCATTCCAGACAATACTAAAGAGTATTACAAAGACTGTTATTGTGAATGGTCAGGAGACACCTGCCATCAGAGACATTGGGGCCAGCATTACTGTAGTTGATGAATCTTTATTCAAGGTACAGGATGTTGCTAAAGCACCCAAATAAGTCACTAAGCTTGCTGGAGGCCCTTTCCAAAAGCTTCCACAGTTTCCAGCTCTCAACCAGTGCAATGACATGACTGTCAAGCTACCTGTTACTGTGCAGAGTGAAGAACCTGGGAGAGTCCGTTTGGTGAATGACTTAAAAACTCTTGGAGTTGTATCAAGCACCCCCAGGCCTCCCAGCAAAAGGAAACAGGAGCAGACTAGGAAGGCCAGAGAGAGTACCTTGAGGGGCTCTCCAGGGAAACTTATAGAGGAAACTATAACCCCCAGTCCACAGGACTTGCTGACTGCAATTTCTAAGAAGACAGAGGAAAAAGGAAAACCTAAAGCCTCAAGGAGGAAACCAGCCAGCACTCCTGTGCAACCAACAAGGACATCCCCGAGAGGACTGTCCAAAGTCACACCTGAGGAACAACCTAGTGAGGTTGAATCAGCTGCTGAGGAATCAAAGCTGGAAGAGGACCTTGCCCTTGTTGAAGATCTGCATCCTACAGACCATCCTGAGATGCAGTCTTTACAGAAGATGGACCCTGTAGGGCAGACTTCAGCAGAGGTCAAAGAGAGAGTCCTACTCTTGAAGGACTTCGCCAGCAGGCAGCTTCCCAGCTGGATGGGCAAGAGCCAGGGAAGCATAGGTTGTACTGGGAAGTTGACCTCTTCTACAGTGAACCAACTGAGTCTATCCCAGGGGACTACAGAAGACGTGTAGTGCCCCTAGAAAGCAGACTCCAGATCCTACAGTTAGCCCATGAGATACCTTTGGCTGGTGACTTGAGTTTCAAGAAGACCCAAGAAAGGCTCTCTCTGTATTTCTACTGGCCTAAATTAAGGTCTGATGTAGATAGGTTCTGTAGGAGCTGTCACACTTGCCAAACCTCTGGCAAGAGTGGAGCCAAGAATGTGGCACCTTTGGTGCCCCTCCCAGTGGTGGGAGTCCCTTTTGAGAGGCTAGGAATCAGCATTGTTGGTCCCTTAGACCCTCTAACCTCTTCAGGAAACAGGTTTATCCTGGTTGTAGTAGACCATGCTACTAGGTATCAAGAAGCAATACCTATGAGGACTGTGGCAGTTCAGTCTGTGGCTAAGGCCCTACTTGGTATTTTTACCAGGGTAGGTTTTCCTAAGGAAGATAACTCTGACAGGGGATCCAATTTTATGTCCCACTACATGCAGGCCATGTGGAAGAACTGTGGAGTAACGTACACGTTCTCAACTGCCTAACATCCACAGACAAATGGATTTGTAGAGAGGTTTAACCGTACAATGAAGAGCATGATAGGTGCTTTAGAAGAACCCCTTAGAAGAAAGTCGGACCGTCTACTGCCATGCCGTCTGTTTGCTTATAGAGAGGTCCCTCAGGAGGGAGTTGGATTTAGTCCCTTTGAGCTTCTCTATGGCCATCCAGTTAGAGGCTCCTTGGCCCTGATTGAGGAGGGGTTGGAAAGTGCTCCTTCCCCCAAGCCAGTGAGAGTCACTGACTATGCAATAGGTCTCCGGAGGAGAATGTCACACATGATGGCAGAAGCATCAAATAACTTGAAAGCAGGTCAGGCTCTGGTGAAGCATTGGTATGACCAGAAGGCCAGCATGGTTGAGTTTACTCAAGACCAGCCAGTTCTAGTTATGGTTCCTACAAGGCAGAGGGCCGTACAGGACAAGTGGATAGGACCATTCGAGGTTGTGGGCAAACTTGGAGAGGTCAACTATCTGGTGGACTTAGGCAATCCTAAGGAGTCCCCCAGAGTCTTTCACACCAACTGTCTAAAGGCTTATGTCACCACCCCAGAATTGGGAGCTTTGCTTCTAGCTTTGGCTCAAGAGGAGGAAGAGAGTGAACCTCTACCTGATCTCCTCAGGGGACAACCTTTACATGAGAAAATAGAAGGAGTTAATCTCTCTTCTAATCTGACACTGGAACAACAGGAGGAGTGCAGGTTTCTGTTAAACAGTTTGCCTCCCTGTTTTCACTATCACCAGGCTTGACCCCTTGGGTCCAGCATGATATTCTCACTGGTGACTGTTTACTTGTGAAAAGCGGAGGTTACAGGATGTCAGATCATGTAAGAACCCACATAAAGGAAGAAGTCAACAAGATGCTTGATCTCGGGGTAATGGAGCCCTCTACCAGTGTCATGATGCCTACCCCCAAGCATCCGGATCGAGTCCATCAGCCCCGGGAGCAGGCATCCAGATACTCATTAAAACCCCAACAGCCCCGGCTGGGGGCTGTTTGGATTCAGTCCTGGCGCCTTATGCGCCAGGCTCATCATAGAAATCAGTCCTGGCGCCATAGGCACCAGGCTCATAGACTTTACTTACCTTATGCAGACCATGCTGCAAATGAGTCCAAGCCAATGTGAGGCCTGGATGGGACTATTTTATTACAGGGACTATTTTTTACTCGGGTGTGGTTCTGGGGAACCTCTTACCTGGGACTACTTTGCAGGCTATTTAAACAACACCCGAACAGCAGCTCATGCTTCGTGTTATTCTGCATCCAGCAGAACCCTCACCGTGTCTGCAAGTCAGCATCCAGTCTTCTGCCACGCCCGCCTCGAATCCGGAGCTCCTAGACAAAAGGAAAAGAAAGGAGAAGAGGTTAGATCACGGACATTATTTGATTCCTTACCTGTTTCCGGACACAGCACATCTCCGAGCCTGGAAAGGACATTATTTCAGCACGCATCGCTTCGCCAGCAGCAGCGCCGCGTTATACTCACCAGTCCACTGCATCTTTCGACTCGGCGCTGCCTCCATCATTTTCTTGGTCGAAACCCAGCACCTGCGGGGAAAACAAAAGGAATAACAAGGTGAGCTGAGAAAACCGACAAAGACAATGGGCCTCATTACAAGTACTCCGGTCCGGAATTAACACTGCCGGTAAAACCATACCGGCACCGTTTCCATGTCCGCCCAATCATGACCCGCGGCCCCGGTAATAGCACCACCCTCAACCGCCACCGCGGAAATAGGGGTCCCGTTAAGTCCGTCTGCACGGAAACCCCTCCGTTACCATCAACATGAAACACCGTGAGCATCACAACTAGCGCGGACACGGAAATACCGGCAAAAAAATGGCGGAAATACCGTGATCACGGTTGCGGAACCGCCGCCACAGCGAGCATGGCATTATACACTGCCTGCTGAACTGAATCAGGGCACAAGGGCACCAAATCAGCCCAGCTGGACCTAGCAGGCCACTGGGAGCCTACAAAAGGGCCACACCCAGCCCAACACAACACAGAACCATGCAGGCAGCAGGTCTAATAGCTCTGGGACTGGGCCTACTCAACCAACAGCCAGCACTGCACATGGTGGCAGTAATGGCGCAGAGGAGGAGGCGTAGGCGGAGGAGGCGCAGGCGGCAACCAGCCAACCCTGCAGCTATTGCAAACCCCATTGCCCAGCCAGCCCGACCCCGCCACCAGCCAGCAATACCACACATCAGGGCCTCACCCTGGAACCTCAACCCAGGACAGATCCACACACTATACCGGCTGGACCGTGCAACAATCCTGTACATCACCGCCATGATTGAGGACAACATCAGCAGCCAAATTGACACCCCCACCGCCACCCCCCCCCTCTTGAAGGTTGTCTCAGTACTGCATTTCCTTGGCACTGGCACCTATCAACACACAGTTGGTGAGCTGCACGGCATATCACAACCCTGTTTCTCAAAAATCCTGGTACAGGTACTGGATGCCCTGTTGCACCATGTGTTGGAACACATAGCCCTACCCCGCACCCTCCCCGAGGTCATTGCCGCCAAGTTGGCCTTCCATTCCATAGCAGGCATGCCAAATTGCATAGGCGCAGTTGACTGCACCCACGTTGAGCTGACAGTACCACGTGCAATTGAGGCGGTGTTCCGCAATAGGAAACAGTATCACTCTTTGAATGTCCAGATGGTTTGTGATGCCACGCTACTGATTACACACTGCTGCGCACGTTTCCCAGGCTCAACCCATGACTCAATGGTACTGCGGAATTCCACATTGCCACGGTACATGGAACGCTATGCCGGACAAAGCACATGGCTATTGGGTGAGTACAGCTGACAATGCTACAACCCTGTCGAAGTGGTGTGTGTGTGTCCAGGCCAATGAGCATTGTGAGTGTGCCGCTGTGACCGCACATGCATCACCCCTCTTCCATCTACCAAATACACAGCGGATGCCAAACATCATGAAGGAAGACATGACGGGCACCACAATGTGCCCGTGCACACGCTGGCACAGCCAATCCCGTCACTGTCCCATGAACCTTGTGCCACTGCAGACACCCATCCTCAATTAAAACACTGCCTCAAAAGGCACGAGAGGCGTGTAAATGAGACGACGCGTATTTACTACTTCCGTACAGTGGAGTCACTCTGCCATGTGTGGACAGCACTGCACCGTAACATGCACACAATCAAATGTCACCCGCAGGGCACAGTAAACATGCAAGTTAATGTGTAGGCCCATATCCAGTTAGCGACATACATCGTGATGCCCAAAACATACCTCCATACACTGCATGGTACATATGCATGAATGAATGATGATACAAGATTGCACAGCAGCAGATGAGGACATGATGCCACAAACACTGACATGTTCCCCCATCTACATCCCATGTAGGTGATGCGGGATATGCACTCACGCCATGGATGATGACACCTGTACGGAGACCAAGGAACAGGCATGAAGAGGCATACAATAGGGCACATATCCGCACACGTGGAATGATTGAGAGGACATTTGGACTGCTGAAGGCCCGTTTCCGCTGCCTGAGCAGATCTGGCGGATCACTGCTGTACAGCCCAGTGAAGACGGGTAAAATCACGCTCGTATGTGCCATGCTGCATAATATATGCCTGCGCAGGAACATCCCAATGCCACCAGACGCAGATGAGGAAGATGGGGATGGGGATGGAGATGGGGATGGGATGGGATGGCACCGCCTCCCCCTGGGGGCCCACATGATGGCCAGAGAGCACGGATGCCCTGATTCGCATTTACTTTTGAGTCACAGCACATTCACAGAAATGCATGAACATGGTGACGACAATGAATTAATAGTTGCACTGCAAAATAAATGATCAATGTCCACACATGTATGTCTTGATTCGAAATGGTGATGTATTGATGTAATAACAACAGGGAAGGAGGTGCATTGGTTAGGGAAGCTGTACACCTGGGGCCACCCACCACTCAAACGTGCCCACCCCCACCCAGGCTCCATTGTTCAAACCCCCAAAACTACCTACCCCACCACCCAAATGTGCCCACCCCCACCCAGGCCCCATTGTTCAAACCCCCAAAACTACCTACCCCACCACCCAAACGTGCCCACCCCTCTCACACCCTTGTAGTCCACATGTGTCCTGCACTGCCCCACACACATGGCATCACTTCCGTGTGCGCTTCTGTGCCTGTGCAACCTTGCCCGAGGGACCTGTTAGCCTACTCAAGCGCCTCCTTGGACTGGCAGTAGTGGAGCTGGATGGGGTGGTTGTGTTTGATTGCGCAGAATCTGAGATTGAGGGCATCTGTGCCAGATTTGCCTGTTGGCCAACCAACATGGCCTCTACAAGCCTGGAGGTGTGGTTGTTGCCCTCCCGCACATGGCGTGCAAGGGTTACTATAGTGCTTGCAAAGCATCCGATGGACCTCGACAGGCGACGCACTGAGGCGCTGTAGCTCTCCCTCTGCAGCCTGGATTCCTCTAGCTGCCTCTCCACCAGCTGGGTGAGGGTAGCCTGCTGCTCCTCCATCCGCTGCATGCGGGCATTCAGTTCGGCCATGGATGGGGTGAGCGACCTCATGGGACTCCTCAGTGATGTGGGGCTGAACTCCAGCTCATGGAAGGAGCCCAGGTCTTCCAATGTGGGCATCTCCCCCTGTGGCCCCGTTTCCGAGTGCTCTTGCGGGGCACTGTAATCACTGCAGGCCGCCCCCTCTGCAGTGCTGCAGCCTTCGGTGTTGCGTTGGGTGGCCATGATAGGTTCCCGTGGCACCTGTCTAGACTCGGGCAGTGTGGAGACGGTGGGGATGTCGGTGGTGGTGGTGGGCGGCACATCTGTAGTGGCTGGTAATGTGGCCAGAGGTGCAGAACTGCCGGCAGCATCCTCCTGTGTGGTGGCGGTGGCTTGTGTATTTGCCGGTGCAGATTGGCTGGCCTGTTGTGCAGTATCACTGTCACTTGAAACGGCTGTGGGGACACAAAGGGCATGCAATTAGTGTTGTTGTGGTGGCAGATGGGTGCATCACATGCGTCATTAAGATTGTACATTAAATAATGTCAGTCACATGCATCTGATTGCTGGTGTATGCATTCTGTGATATTGGTTGCCATACGGATCATGATGGGTCCTTTGGCCCACTCATGCACTGCCTGGGGGGGGGGGTTGTTAATGGGTCCTTTGGCCCACACATGCACTGCCTGGGGGGGGGGTTGTTAATGGGTCCTTTGGCCCACACATGCACTGCCTGGGGGGGGGGTTGTTAATGGGTCCTTTGGCCCACACATGCACTGCCTGGGGTGAGGGGGGGGTTGTTAATGGGTCCTTTGGCCCAGTACTCACAACTGCATATTTTCATGTGGCATTCATGTTTGGGCACTTACCGGCATCTGCAGGTGGGCTCACTCCTGCCTCAGCCTCCCCGATCCCATGGATTGCCTCAAGGTGGAGGACGCTGCTGCAACGCTCGTCCCATGCTTGCAGCCTCAGTGGGGAAGGGGGTCCTCCGCCTGTCCCACTGCTGCGTTGGCAGAGCGTGGAAATGAGGTTGCGTACCCTCAGCCTCAGGTCGTCCCACCGCTTGTGGCAGTCCTTCACACTCCTCACTGTCTCGCCCACAGCGGTGAACTTGCGTGCAGCTTCGGCCCACACCTCCTTCCTCCGCTGCTGTGTGGCACGCCGTTGGTCGGCGCTGAACAGCATCTCCGCATTGTCCAAAATGTGCTCCACCAAGACGGTTAGCTCTGCCTCGCTGAAGCGCTGTTTGCGCTGCCTCTGAGCAGGAATCCTGGCAGACATGCTGGTGGTCCCTTTTGGCTTCTCAGAGTTAGGATTGTGCTTGTGCTGACTCTGGATGGCAATAGATTGTGCTTTTATTTGATGGCCGCCTCTCTGTTTCCTGTTTTAGCGATCATGGTATTTCCGATTCCGTGTCTGTGGCGGCGGAGGCGGACACGGGTTTTGCGCCACTTGTGGCTTCGTTATTTCCACTTCCGTGGGGTTTTCCGTGACGGCGGTAACAACGTTTCTGAGTCCGTGTGGTGCGCGCGACCGACAGCGTGTAATCAGACGGTTTTTCCGCAACCTTGCGGACACGGAAACGTTTTTACCGCCGTCACGGATTTTACACGGTCCCGGACTGGCAGGTTGTAATGAGGCCCAATCTCTTTGCCACCATAGGCTTACCTGCCTTACCACCAGAGGTATTATCCTTTAATTCGCTGCATCTTCCTATGCCGCACCTATAAAGGGAGAGAAAACAGCAAGTTAAACTCCTGCAACTTTTACCGGACAGTGGGCCTCATTACACGGTAGGCGGTAGGGGTTTACCGGTACCGGTAAGGGCACCGGTACCGGTAAACCCCTACCGCCTTACTGCGAGTTCCCTTTGCGGGACCCGACTTTAGCGGCTGGTTTTACCAGCCGTTAAAGTAGGGTGCCGCAAAGGGACCTCGGAGCTATTTACGGTACCGCAATTTGCGGTTCCGTAATTAGCACCTTCCCCATTACCATTATGCCCTATGGGGGCAAAAAATGGGAATGGGGAAGAGCCTTGGTGAATGGGGAATTATCGCCCCGCTCACCTTGGAGTAGGGCGGTAATTCCACCATCCACCAAGGCGGACACGGTAAAATACCGGCGTACCGTCTACCGTGTAATGAGGCCCAGTGTTTGGTAATACAGACTCTTATCTGAACGCCATCAGCTGCCTGCAGGCAATATCCTTTTGGACCCAGCTGCACCCTAACGAGGGAATGGAACAAGAGTGAACATCGGACATATTGAACTCTTTGAACTTTATAGACACTGGAGTCAATATTCCTCCGGAACTCCTCCAGTACCTTCAAACCAGTGAAGTAACTGGTATCTACGCGCCTCTGCATGCCATGCAGGATGGAGAGCTCATCATTTAAAAACATAAGGTGAGGTTACCAAGAGGGGATATCGGAGGTGATTAGTGGGGAGAACGAGAACAGTTGGGGGGCCATCACTAAAGTCCACGGGTGGCTAAATCCCTTTCTCCACTTGCAGGAGAATACTTCTACGAGTCCAGCAGACAAGATTAGGCGGGCCAGTCCAGACTGTCATCTCTTCACTACGCATCACGTTGGTGGAGACCGCAGCTGTCCGGGTCCGATCAACGCCCCTGTGGGAACCAGGTGAGCGTAACAACCAGTCCATGGTCTAGTCCAGTTGTACTAGGCTGGATCCAAGGAGTTGAGATTCTGTGTGGCCTAAAGGTCTCTTAATGCAGTCGCTAAGACTGATGCCCATCCTTTACCAAGGACAGATGAACTGGTGGACAAGCTTGGTTCAGCCAAGTACCTCAGTACATTTGACCTAACGTCAGGCTATTGGCAAATAGCTCTGACAGAGCATGCCAAGGAGAAAACTGCTTTCTCAACCCTACCAGGCCTCTTCCAGTTTAAGGTAATGCCTTTTGGACTAAAGAATGCACCTGCTACATTCCAAAGGATGGTTAACCAGGTTCTGAATGGGATGGAGGACTTCAGCATGGCATACTTGGATGACATTGCAGTGTTCAGCCCTACTTGGAAAGAACATGTTGACCACTTAGGAAATGTTTTGCAGGCTCTTGAGCAGGCCCATTTGACCATAAAGGCAAGTAAGTGTCAAATTGGTCAGAGTAAAGTGGTCTACCTTGGACATGAGGTAGGAGGAGGTGAAAGCAGGCCAGAATCCTACTTAACGGACAGACTCCCACTCAAAACAGCTTCCCTCAACTCTAAATATCTGAACAACTTAGCCCCCCCGTACCTCATGGAAAAAATCAAAAGGAAAACCTCTATGCGACCCACGAGATCTGCTAACACCTTTAAACTAGAAACTCCTCGGTTTAAACGCTCGACCGTGGGAGGAACTAGCTTCCCTGTCAAAGCTGCTCACTGCTGAACAAGTAACCACTCGACTTCAGAACTGAATAACCATACCCTAAATTCAGACACAAGATAATTAACTGGTTGCGAGCCAATGACTAACACCCAACTACAGATATACGATAGACAGTCTTGCTAGAGTGCTTCGAACTTTTCTAAGTCACATCCTGTACTTGCACACATGTTTGTATATATTCCTGCATATATTTCTTATTGCCTATTTGTTCGTTATATTCATGCCAAATATTGTAATAAGCTTAAGATTTCTTGTACACTGCTGCGCCCGGCTACCCAAGGGTTTGGTGCGCATTACCAAATAAACAAACAAACAAACATTGACTAGCAAAGTTCAAGCTGTACAAAACTGGGCCACCCCAACTATTCAAACCCAAGTGAGAGCCTTCCTAGGTCTCACTGGGTACTATAGGAACTTCATAGAGAACTATGGGACCATAGCTTCTCCCTTGAATGTGGTCTCCTCCCCCAAATTCCCTAAAAAGGTCAGGTGGAATGAAGAATGCACTCAAGCAGTTGAAGGCCTAAAGAAAGCCCTTTGTCAAGCTCCAGTCCTAAGAGCTCCTGACTACAACCAAACATTCATTGTGCATACAGATGCTTTAAATACCGGTATAGGTGCAGTTCTGAGTCAGCGGGATGAGAATGGTAGGGAGCACCCAATTTGCGTCATCATCGGGAAGCTGAAGGAACCTGGGACAAGGTCGGCAACCATTGAGCATGAATGATTTGCTATTGTGTGGTCACTGAAAAAGTTTAGGCCATACTTGTATGGCTCTACTTTTGTGATTCAGACTGACCACCAACCCTTAAGATGGTTAATGCAGATGAAGGGGGAGAATCCTAAATTGTTAAGATGGTCTGTCATCATACAGGGGTTTGATTTCACCATTGAACACAGGTCAGGGTGTCATCACCAAAATGATGATGGTCTCTCCAGAATGTTTGACCGACTGGAGTAAGGAGATTCATTCAGGGGTGGAGTAAATCCTCATGGGGTGACGAGTGTTAGGGAGAATTTTCAAAGATATGCTACTTCCCTTCACCTTAGAGACCCGCAGCAACTTTGCTAGAGTTTGAGGACTTTATTTTTTTACCTGGAAAGAGAGTGAGCTTTTTTTCCCACTCTTTCATGTATTTTGATGTGTGTTTTACATTTGCGTTTTTTGATTATGGAGTTTTAGATAACTCCATAGGCATCATCTTTTCATGTGTGTTACACAGCACCATCAGTGCAGTGACACAGGGATGTCTTTTAGACTTCTCAAAGGTTTAAATACCTTATCTGGGATAAACTACTGTTTCCTAGAGAATGTAAAGTGAAATTGGCTTTACTAGTTTTTCCAAATTCATAGACACAGCACACACCATCTTACAATGGAGTGCTGGAGGGGTTACATAGTATCCCCCTGTGTCTAAATACTCATTTAGCAGTCAAATGCTACCCTTTCCTATTGAAAAGGCTGGTGGCAGTGGTTTTACAACGAACTTCCATGATTTTTCCTGACTGTGAAATCCGGTAGCTAAAAATCACAGGAGCCATGTTTTTCAAAATGGCGCCTTAATCCCCTTTGTTTAAACAGGTCCCGGTCTTCTTTTTTCGCCATTTCTTTTTGGAAAGGTCCTTCTAGTGTTTGTCTCTGCGCGCCATACCAGGTTTGGTCCCTTTGTTTGTGTGCCTTTGGCGGGCTCCAGGAGTGAAGACCGCCTCTGGCGTCTGAGTGTCTTGGGTGGGCAGGAAGTGAGGAAGGTGCCCGAAACTCCCTGTGCTTAGTCTCCTAGGATACCCAAATGCACTCTGGCGTGATTGGCTGGCTGACTTTCTGGCAAGTACAGCCACCCTGCTGGGTGAGTGACAGCTAGGCTGGAATGAAAGGTAGAGAACTGTTTTAAAAGGCAAGTCTCCAGCACGGGAAAGGAGAGTCGACCACTGAAACGAAAGAACCAAAGACGAGCTGTAAGAGATGGCTTCTGCAACTCCTGGACCGCTGGTTTGCCCGGTGAAGCCCTGCTGCAGGTCGGAATCGCCAAACTCCTTTCGACAGAGAAGCTCCTTCAAGGACGGCTTCTTCCTTTGAGTTGGTGGGACCAATCAACTCATAAGCCACCTGGATACCATTCTCAAGGCTGGTTAGGATTAACCAGGGAGAGGTACACCAGCTTGTGTGCTTGAATCTACAGCTACTGGAACTGAAGTGACTCCATCTTGTTTGCTTTTTTGACGATTCCATGCAGTGCAGGAGCAGTGCAGGAGTCCCCCTGACGTCCTCCCTCTTGTCCCCAGAGGCTCAGGAACAGTGAGATCTGCAGGAACTGCCAGGAACCACGACTTAGCAGCATTTGTTTCTTCATACAAAGGTACTGTGCCAACCCGATTGAGAGAATGCCACTCTTGCGGTGAAAGTTCTTGAAACTTTCCCAACTTGCAGGCCTAATCAGCTTGTGACCCAACATATGATTCTTTTTTGTCTAAACTACTTCTAAGAACTATTGCAAAGACTTCACCATTTGATACCAGAATTCCTTTTTCCTATCCAGAATACTAGCCCATTGACTTTGGCCTAGGCCTATTGACTTGAATTGAACTCTTCTGGTGAACTGAAACTATTTGCAGTGTCTAACAAGTATATGTGATCTATTCTGCTTACCTTGTCCATTTTGCCCACTTGTAAGTAACTGAACTCCTATTTTGCTCCTACTTCAGGGGATCTCCAACTGCCTCAAAATGTTAGAGTTTTGTATTGAAGTGTATTGGTATATAATATTAAGTTGAATCCTTCTAGTGAAATGTTTTCTAAATGACTGTGTAATAAATTAATAAGTGTTTTACCAAGAAACCTTGAGTATGTGTCTCCTTGAACCACTGTGACTGAAATTCCTCTGTTTAACCTCTTGTACTGCTCACATTCAATCTTGAGATAAGCCTGGCTGCGCAGCTCGCTACCAAAAACTGTGTGGTACAGACTTATACCAAAGGTTGGTTTGGCTTACACCTGTAGTCCTAGTTGTGTGTGGTAGTCCCAGAGGGTACTGCATGCAATTCTGCCGAACAGTCACCAAATAATACCCACGTCCATGGGCTTTTGTGTGATTTGTGAACGCATACTTTGGTAATTTAATTGCTTAGGAGCACCAGATCATGTGTGACTCTAGCTTACAGTACTAAACACACTCTGCAGGCCGGGAGCTGTGGAAATTGAAAGCAGAACTCCCAGCATGCAACTCATTAGTCAAGTCTGGCTCAATGCAATCACGTGACCCTGGACGCACCTGGGAGCTATTTACCGTCCCAGCAGACACTCTACTGACCAGTATCCCCAGCACCTTCCAGAAGCTTGTCTGGGCGGCATAACGGTCCCTACCTCACCATACTGCCAGGTGGCAAGGTGCCACCTGTCTAGACTTAGCTCAATGTACCCCGTGTTCCTTTTAACATGGCATTTGCACGCGTGCAATCAGGCCCCATTCCACTTGGGAAATGCTAATCCAATTCTCAGTTCAACTTTGCCTTCTGGCACTCGGATGCCAGTCTTCATAATAGGGGAAATTCGGGCCTACAACTCCCAGAATGCCAAGTTCAAACCAGGAGTCGAGTTGCATCTCCAGAATGAAAGGCGGTATGTTAGCAGGTACAGATCTGTGTTCAGTCGCCTCCACCCCCACCATTTGTACAGATATCACTCTCCCCTATGCTATCTGTGTGTAGCCCACCTAGTCCTGCTGTTTCACTTAGCATTCTGGGATCTGTAGTTTCGCTACGTTCTGCGAGTTGGAGAATGGAAAAGAAAAAGAGCCGGGCTGCCCATGCTTGAACTCAGGCAGGCGAACCCATATGTGCTTCTTACTGTAACATAAAGACTGTTTATAGCAAGCCTCTATTTGAGGGTTTTGCAGAGTGAAGAGTGTTCACAAGGATGGTTGACAGTTTGCCAAGGTTGTAAGTAGCCAGTTAAAAGAAAAGAAAATTAGTATTAGCAAAGCCAATAGGTGTGTCGCTTGCAGTTCCTGGTGGCATTTTACATTTACAGGCAATGATGCAATTCTCAGGCACACAACAGTCATTGCTAAGAGGCATGTAAGCATTTTGACTTGACACAAAAGGACCAAGAAAAGAGTCTCAAGCCTGAGTGTACCCTTAGGTATTCACACAATAGAAAACTCAGGTTGATCGATTCTGTGGGGATATTTTCACAAAATGTTTAATTCATTATTTTTAGTTCGCCCTCTAGAGGGGTACTTGAAATTACTTTAACACAACTGCTTCATAGAAGAAAAAAATGATTTTATTTGATTTCTCTATCCACAGGGTATATAAAAGGAGGTACAGCTAGATATATTTCTATTGTGTACTGATATTCCTTTGTTTATTTTAAAAAAAGGATAGTATTTTAGATCTCCTGTGTTCCTCTTCTGTTCTGATCTTTCTCAAATAAATTTTCAGAATCCAGCTTGGAGGTTATTAAATGATTCCCATCTTTTTTATGGGACGTCATGAATCAGAGGGCCCAGATGAGTTTTGAATTCATTGTATACTCGTCTGAGACTCTTCCTGATATTTGAAGCCAGCCTGTGATACACTGATCGAGAACTGTGAATATCGCCTTGAGTCACATCTAGTGAGGACATTGACCACTGGCCTCGGCCACATTAAGATAGAACTGTGAATACCAGCCTGTGATACACTGATCGAGAACTGTGATTTTCGCCTTGAGTCACATCCAGTGAGGACATTGACCGTTGGCCTCGGCCACATTAAGTTAGAACGGTGAATACCAGCATGTGATACACTGAGAGAACCGTGAATATCGCCTTGAGTCACATCTAGTGAGGACATTGACCATTGGCCTCGGCCGCATTAAGACAGAACTGTGAATACCAGCCTGTGATACACTGATCGAGAACTGTGATTTTCGCCTTGAGTCACATCTAGTGAGGACATTGACCGTTGGCCTCGGCCACATTAAGTTAGAACGGTGAATACCAGCATGTGATACACTGAGAGAACCGTGAATATCGCCTTGAGTCACATCTAGTGAGGACATTGACCATTGGCCTCGGCCGCATTAAGACAGAACAGTGAATACCAGCCTGTGATACACTGATCGAGAACTGTGAATATCGCCTTGAGTCACATCTAGTGAGGACATTGACCATTGGCCTCGGCCGCATTAAGACAGAACAGTGAATACCAGCCAGTGAGACACTGATAGAGAACTGTGAACATCGCCTTGAGTCACATCTAGTGAGGACATTGCCCATTGGCCTCGGCCAAATTAAGATAGAACAGTGAATACCAGCCTGTGATACACTGATCGAGAACTGTGAATATCGCCTTGAGTCACATCTAGTGAGGACATTGACCATTGGCCTCGGCCACATAAAGATAGAATGGTTAATACCAGCCCGTGATACACTGAGAGAACCGTGAATATCAGCTTGAGTCACATCTAGTGAGGACACTGACCATTGGCCTCGGCCGCATTAAGACAGAACAGTGAATACCAGCCTGTGATACACTGATTGAGAACTGTGAATATCACCTTCAGTCACATCTAGTGAGGACATTGACCATTGGCCTCGGCCGCATTAAGACAGAACAGTGAAAACCAGCCAGTGAGACACCGATAGAGAACTGTGAACATCGCCTTGAGTCACATCTAGTGAGGACATTGACCATTGGCCTCGTCCACATTAAGATAGAACAGTGAATACCAGCCTTTGATACACTGACCGAGAACTGTGAATGTCGCCTTGAGTCACATCTAGTGAGGACATTGACCATTGGCCTCGGCCACATTAAGACAGAACGGTGAATACCAGCCTGTGATACACTGACAGAGAACTGTGAATGTCGCCTTGAGTCACATCTAGTGTGGACATTGACCATTGGCCTCGGCCACATTAAGATAGAACGGTGAATACTGGCCTGTGAAGCACTGATAGAGAACTGTGAACATCGCCTTGAGTCACATCTAGTGAGGACATTGGCCTCGGCCACATTAAGATAGAACGGTGAAAACCAGCCTGTGATACACTGATCGAGAACTGTGAATATCGCCTTGAGTCACATCTAGTGATGACATTGACCATTGGCCTCGGCCACATTAAGATAGAACAGCGAATACCAGCCTGTGATACACTGATCGAGAACTGTGAATATCGCCTTGAGTCACATCTAGTGAGGACATTGACCATTGGCCTCGGCCACATAAAGATAGAATGGTGAATACCAGCCTGTGATACACAGAGAGAACCGTGAATATCACCTTGAGTCACATCTAGTGAGGACACTGACCATTGGCCTCGGCCGCATTAAGACAGAACAGTGAATACCAGCCAGTGAGACACTGATCGAGAACTGTGAACATCGCCTTGAGTCACATCTAGTGAGGACATTGACCATTGGCCTCGGCCACATTAAGACAGAACGGTGAATACCAGCCTGTGATACACTGATAGAGAACAGTGAATATTAGACTGTGCCACATTGAGATAGAACCGTGAACACTGGCCTGCGTCGCACTCTGAGAGAGTTGCTAGTGCTGCCTTGATTCACATCTAGAGATTGCCGCACGCCTCCATCGCATTCATAGAGGATTGTTAATATTGCCTTGAGTCACACCTATTTACTTATTTTATTTATTTATTGCATTTATAATATGCCCAACCCATGGGTATCACAACGTAGTTACAGACATCTTATATTCATACAGTTATTTAGAAGTACATAGGTAATACATAATACATTGTGCAATCACACGTTTCTTATGACTATACAGCGAAAGACAGGAATTCTGGGACATCAGCTGGGTGTAGAGCAGAGGTTATTCAGAGGAGCTGCCTAGCATTTTTGTCCTAGTGGACAAGGAGGCATTGGGGTAGAATGTATTGAATAGCCATGTTTTGAGAATCTTTTTGAAGCGTTGGAGGGAAGGCTCAGATCTAACATGTAGTGGGAGTGTGTTCCAGAGTTTGGGTGCCATAACTGGGAAACTACTGCCTGCAGCTCTGGAGAATTCGAAGAGGAATAGTGAGGTGTGCCTTGTTGTTGGATCTTAAAGATCTGGTGGTTTTGTTCATGGTGACAGCTTTGTTGATGTATAAGAGGGCATTATTAATGAGGCATTTAAGGGAGACACAGAGTGTTTTAAAGATGATTCTGGCTTTGATGGGCCCCTTCTGCTGGCTGAAATGTGATTGGATTTTTTTTAGACCAATGGCTGCTCTCAGTGCTTTATTTTGTAATAGTTGTATTGTATAATAGAGGTTCCTAGCAGAAGCACATTACAATAGTCTAACTTTGATAGAATGAGGACAGTGACCATCACCCTCGTCCGCATTTAGATAGAACGGTGAATACCTGCCTGTGATACACTGATCGAGAACTGTGATTAGCCTGTGCCACATTGAGATAGAACCATGAATACTGGCCTGCGTTGCACTCTGAGGGAATTGTAAGTGTTGCCTTGAGTCAAATCTAGAGAACGCCATATTGAGATGGAGCTGTGAATGTTGGCCTGCGTCGCACTCGGATAGAGAGTTGCTAGTGCTGCCTTGATTCATATCTAGCGATTGCCGCACCGAGACAGAACAGTGATTACTAACCTTCCATCACACTCAGAGAGGATTGTTAATATTACCTTAAGTCACATCCAGAGAGTGTCACACTGAGATATGACTGAACATTACCCTGCTTCGCACTTAGAGACAACTGTGACCATCAGCTTTGGCCACATTAAGACAGAATTGTGAATACTAACCAGCACCACACTGAGATAGAACTCTGACAGAACCCAACGAATAGCTAGAGAGTTGCCCCAGCTCTATAACCCCCCGACTAGATCATCCCCACACCCACCAACTACACAGTCTCTTACCATAGCCACATATGGAACCAGACACACGTTATCTAGCAAGCCACACCACCAGACAGCCTGCAAAGTTGTATCAGACAAACCTGCCACACCCCAGACTAACCTCATGAGACAGCCAGACTAAGCACATAAGGCTGACTGTGCGTGACAACAGCATCACACCCACAATCATACAAGCAAGAAACCAAGAACCGAAGGAAACCAACCAGGAAAAGCACGCACAATTGTTCAATCATAACAAAAACCAAACCAACCAGCAAAAACACTGCACATGGGATACCGCCCCTGCAACCGCGACCTCAACCCTGAAGGAAACTCAAAGGAAACATAAACCAACTAATTTACAAGGGACCTGACTGCGACAACCCAAACAATAACCAAAAGGGAGAAACACTGCGACATCAACCCCACAACCTCCCACCAAATTACACAAAATGGCCCAAAAATAAATAGGACTATGATAAAGAAAAATGGGACAGTGAACAAACCCAAATGAACGCCAGCACAGATCTACAAATGCAGTACAAACCCCCACCGACAAGAACAAAAACAGAACTACTGCCGACAGAAGAGAAAAGTCCCTATCACTAACACCATATATCGCAAACAACCACTCACTGGAACAAACCAACCCAACGATTGAATCAGGAATGACCAACAACAGAACAACCACGCAGAACAGACAAAGCTAGAGGGAACAAGAACACAATCGACACTCTAACCCCATATATCACCAAAACACGAGGACCTACCCTTCAACAGCCACTAAATTTAGAAGAGGAACATGTATAAAACAAAAACCTAACACTTAACCTTGAGGAGCTGTTCAACGACAACACAAACACAACTGCACCACCACCACAACCGGAGATCTACATGGAAGAAAACCAAACCCCCAGTCAGTAGACAACACTGATAATAAAGCGCAAACCAAATTATAGCATAAAAATCCACATCAACCTAATCAACGCAAGATCAATGTCAAAACACTCAACAGAGATCTTTGACCTGCTGTGCAACAACAGTATCGACATCCTATTCATCACTGAAACTCATCACTGAAACATGGCTGGACGACAACTACAAAATCACACTTCAAAGCTGCCTCCCCATCAACTTCAAATGCCTACAGTAAAACAGGAAAGGAAAAAAGGAGGAGGCCTAGCAATAGCATTCAAAGAACACCTGATAATAAAAACAGCCAAACCTCTTACCATCGAGAACTGCGAATCCATGGTCATACACTTGCAAATCCAAAAATAGACATTAAATTCATACTGCTTTACAGACCACCGACATATGATGCAACCTTTGTCGACAACTTCATAGAGGCCACCACCAAAATAGCCATCCAACATGAGTATCTGATAATCCTGGGGGACTATATGGTGCAAAGAAAAACACACCAACTAACAAAGCCCACTAATCGGGCAACTAGCAACCAAGAAACTACAGCAACTGGTCAAAGGAGCAACACACTCTTCCAAGCGGAATCCAATACCAAGAAGCTTTTCAAGATACTGAAAGAACGCAAATCTCCTTCAACCCCTCCTGACACCTGCATTAAAGACAGCACTTGGTGTGCCAACATTCAAAAAGCGCTCGACAAACTCTCCACTCTCCCATCCAAAATAAATGACAACAAAATTAGCCTCCAGATTGACCGTAGCTCAATTTTCCCAATAAAGCCATCCCTACCGCTCACACCCACAAACCCTTCAGTTTTACACCACTAACTATACTAGAGGTTGAAAGCATCATCAGTAAACTCAAACCCTCAACTGCCAGGGAGACACATGCCCAGCTCCCATTATCAAGAAGGCTACACATGAACTAGCTCCTTTCATCACTGCCTTTATAAACTTGTCCTTCAACTCAGGCATCGTCCCTGATAACCTTAAGGATGCTTGGGTTATCCCCCTTCTCAAAAAAGCCCAGCATGAACTCTAGCATACTCACCAATTATAGGTCAATCACCACCATTCCCTTTCTGCTTAAAATCCTACATCGGGCGGCTTATCTGCAGATCCAGGACTACCTCGAATCCAACAAATTCCTCAGTCTCAGACAATCTGGCTTCTGGCCTAGGCACGGAGCTGAAACTGCCCTCATTGACTTAAAAACTCAAATTGAGGATCTGAAAGATCACGGGAAGCTGGCCCTGCTACTACTATTAGACTTATCGGCAGCATTTGATTTAACCATCAAATCCTCTGCAGGCATTTATCAAATATCAGTGGAGACATTCGTCAAGCTGGCAGGCTCGGCCATGTATCCCTGCCCGCCAGACATCTACAAATCAATCCTCACACAAGGAACACCATCAGAATATTACAGAAGTCTCTTCAATCAGTCGCTCGCCACAGGGACGGTAACACGATCCTTCAAATCTGCGTATATTAAACCACTACTTAAGAACACAAGTGGTGACATGGAAAACCTCTCCAACTACAGACCTATTTCAAACATCCCATACCCAGTAAAAATTCTAGAAACCTACATATACAAACTGACCCAAGAGCATGTTGAAAAACGCCAGTTGCTGGACCATGCGCAAATCGACTTCAGACCCGCTAAAGGGACAGAATCAGCACTCCTATTCACCTGGGATGACCTAACGACAAACGCAGACTCCAACACAACCTTGGCCATGATTCTGCTCGACCTCCCTGCAGCATTAGACACAGTAAGCCATGACACCCTCATCAAGAGATTAGAAGATATAGGTATAACAGACTTGGCACTACTGTGGATAAAATTATTACTAGCAAACAGAATAGAAACTGTCTGAATAAAGCTCTTCAATTCTGCTCCACAAGTTAACGACTGCAGAGTACCACAAGGATCCTGACTATCAACACTATACTTCAACATCTACCAGACTCCGCTAATCAAGATCGTCAAAAAATACAATCTTACGTGCTACAACTATGCGGACGACACTCCAATCATCTACAAAATCGAAGATGCACAAGAACAACACTGAGCTCTAAGAAAATGTCTCAAAGAAATCTATGACTGGATGAACGCCAACAACCTAAAAATCAACCCAAGAATGACAGAAATCAAGATTATATCCAAAAACCAACAGAACACCTACATACCGTGGCCGATAGAATTGGGAACCGCGCCCACACCGACAATCTTAGTCAAAAACCTGGGAGCTCTAATGGACAACGCACTAACATTAGAACCACAAGTAAATGCAAAAATTAAGAAATGCTTCTTCCTCCTTCACTCAACAAAAAGTAATCCTACCATTCCTGTTCTTCACCCACCAAACGCTGACAATCGTCACTATCATCATGTCAAGAACCAACTACGCCAACAGCCTCTACCTCGGAACGCCAGAACACCTGCTGAAGAAACTACAACGCATCCAAAACGCTGCAGCTAGACTCCTCAAACTATCTAGAAGAGATCACATCACACCAGTGCTAGAAATGCTACATTGGCTTCCAATCAAAATACGTTTCATGTTCAAAACAATGTGCACAACACACAGGGCAATCAGCAGCCAGGGAGCAGAATTACTACAAAAGAAAATAACCATCTACAAGCCGACGAGACTCCTGAGATCAAGCAATTAAAACCGTCTGGAACCTAAGCCATACACCAGGAAAAAAGGAGGGGGTTCCTCTTTCTCCCACCTGGCGGCAAAAACCTGGAACAACCTTCCAAATGAAATAAATACCAAAGACCACCTAACTAAAATTCAGAGCCTGTAACGCTTACCTATAACTGCCTCACAGACCCAGCAGCCATTCCTCTCTAACCTCGGTAACCTGATACCACGCTGGTCCTCCCTAAGGTCACTGCTCTCCTCATTACAAGTACTACTCTCAGTGTGGTCAATTACCAGGTCATCACACCTACCACCTCCCGATTTAGCTGCACCTAGCTCCTTGCACACCTCATCCATGGCCACCTCTCACAGATCTCCTGATACCTACCAAAGTACTGCACCTCAATACCACAACATCTACCTCAACGATCCGGCCCTATGGCTTGACCATTTCGCCAAAAAACCCTCACCTAACCAACCATGTCCTATCACTCTTAGAAACCTAAGATTAGGGTCTAGACTTATGGGTAAGAAGGGACACCCCATGTACCTGAGTTCATACCTCAAAACTTATACACACAGCCCGCCTCCACAAACGGCCACCTCACCCACGCCCCATCACACTCAAACCATCACAGCTTCATCAAGCAACGTTGGTTTAATTAAAGCTGCCCTGATTAACGCAAGATCCCTAGCTGCACACGCTCTGGACGTTGCTGATCTTATCAAAACTCAGGAACTCAACTTCATCGCCATCACCGAGACCTGGCTGCACGCGGCTTCCGGCCCGGCACTCCCATTGGCCATCCCCACTGATTACTCCATCATCAGGTGTGATCGCACCTCGAGAGGTGGAGGAATTGCTTTCATTGCTAGAAACTCATTAGGACTTAGAACCTTCCCAAGCACTAAGGTGGAAACTTCAGAATTACTCTCTGTCAAGCTTGGACTCTCTGCTAACCAAACGGCTACCATCCACCTAATATACAGACCCACTGGTCCACCCACATCCTTTGTGGATGATATCTCTACGTTAGTACTCAACAATGCTAAATCCAACTCCCAAACCATCATTCTTGGCGACCTCAATCTAGGACACCAAGACCCTAATGATCCTGCGGCCCTCGACCTAGCTAATACCTTAACAGATTTAGGTTTCACTCACCACATACAGGAACCCACCCACATTAAATGGCGATCCCTTGACTGGCTTAGTGACACCAATTGCAATATTAGCGTAATCTCCAACGCCCCTTGCTTGTGGTCTGACCACCATGTCATCACTTTCAGCATTGAAGCAGCCCCACCACCCAGGCCTTTGGTCGCCCCAGCCACCCTCACAAGAAATAAAAAGAACATTACGACAGAAAAAATACTCCCCCTTATCCTTCCCACACTAAATAACTCTCCTGACACTTGCTCAGACCCCACCAACCTAGCCGACATGTATAACCAGTCACTGCTTGCAGCCATCAACTCTATCGCCCCGCTCAAACTGAGGAAACCCAAACAACGAGCACACCTTAACTCATGGTTTACTCCCCAGCTTAGAGTGTTACACAAAGAGAAACGCTCAGCAGAGTCACGCTGGAGAAGTCACCACTCCGACGCCTACAAGGACAGTCTTCTGATAGCCACCCTTAACTATAAAGAAGCTGTACTCCAGGCAAAAAAAGATTCTTATAATAACCGCATTATGTCAGCCCAGTCCAATACTAAGGAACTCTTTAATATCCTTAAGGAACACGAGACACCTGCAGCCCCACCTGACTCTTGCTCCAAAGACAACACTTGGTGCACCAATATTCAGTCAGCACTCCTGGGTAAAATTGCTACCCTCCAATCTAAAATCAGGGACAAACAGAAATCCCTACAGCTTGACCAACCACCGACCACACCTACACTTAATACACATTTAACCTATCCGCATAAACCTTTCTCCTTCTCCCCACTTACTACTCTCGAAGTAGAAAACATAAACAATTTAAAACCTTCCAATTGCCAAGGCGACCCCTGCCCAGCACCTATTATCAAAGAAGCATCTCATGAGCTAGCCCCGTTCATTACAGCATTCATAAATGCCTCTTTCAAGACGGGTATTGTCCCTGACAACCTAAAGGACGCATGGGTTATCCCACTCCTCAAAAAACCCTCCCTTGACCCTAATATCCCAACTAACTTCAGACCTATCACTACGGTCCCATTCCTGGTCATGATCCTGGACCGCGCAGCCTACCTGCAGATTCAGGATTACCTCGAACTAAACAATCTCCTGGGCTTAAGACAATCAGGGTTCCGCCCTAAACATGGCACGGAGTCAGCTCTGATCGACTTGAAAACTCAGATGGAGTCACTGAAGGACAATGGGAAGCTAGCTCTTCTCCTTCTCCTCGATCTCTCTGCGGCTTTTGATCTGGTCAACCACCAAATACTCTGCCAGCATCTCAAATCCGCAGCCCATTTCTCCGACTCTGCCAATGCCTGGATCCATTCATTCCTGAGCAATAGATCCATAAGGGTCTTCTCACCGCTGGCTTCAGCGGATCCCTCCCCCATTCACTGTGGCGTTCCTCAAGGCTCGTGTGTATCCCCTACGTTGTATAACGTATTCACCAAGCCCCTCTTCGATGTGCTGGACTATCTGGGTGTCTCCTACACTAACTACGCGGACGACACCTAGATACTCATGCCTATCACAGGAGACTACACAGCTGACACCAAAGCCCTTAACTATGTTTACTCGGTCATCCAGGCCTGGATGGCACAGCACGAACTCTGCCTTAACGATGATAAGACTGAGCTCTTACTTTTAGGATCAAATCATCGGCTCAACAAACTAGACCAAACCTACAAGTCCTTTATTATTGACGGCAATGACCTTAAAGTCTCCAAAGATACTAAGACGCTAGGGGTCTATCTTGACTCCTCGCTTTCTCTGAACAGACAAATAAATGCAGTTAGGTCAGCTTCGGCCTATACCTGCAAACTTATCACTGCCTGTAGACCCTTCCTAAACTCCACCAACTGTATCCCACTCGCCAGAACTCTTGTTATGGCCAAAATCGACTACTGTAGTGCTCTCTACCTAGGGACCAGTCAGTCTAACCTTAATAAATTGCAAACTGTACAAAATAATGCCTTAAGGGCAGCCTTAAACATCCCGAGACGCTCTCATATCTCCTCTGTCAGATTGGACTTACGCTGGCTCCCGGTAAAACAGGGAATTGCCCTGAAAACCCTAGCTTTGACTCACAAATGTCTGAACAACAACGCCCCACCTTACCTGTCCACTCGCTTCTCACGCCACACCTCCACTCGACCTACCAGAGCAGCCCAAACTCACAGCCTCATCGTGCCTAGATGCAAACTCCAAAAAGCTGGTGGGGTGAGCTTCCCCGTCCTGGCCTCCAAACTCTGGAACACCTTGCCCACACCTATCAGAATTGAACCATCATTCCACTCCTTCAAGAGCAATGCTAAAACATGGAGGCTCTCCCAAGTCTCATGAGACCTTGACACAGTCCAGACTCCAGGTGGGGTACAGAACTGAATATACATTTTCTCTCTGCTCTGTCCCTGTATTATACACTGTTAATGGTACCCTTCGGTACATGTATATATGCTGTATATTTTTGTAACTTCTGTACCTACTGCTTTTTGTAACATGTTTAAGAGTATGCGCCCGGTTGCCCATGGGCCCTAGTTTTTTGCGCTTTATAAATAAAATAAAATCAAAAATCAAATCAGAAAACAACTAAAAACCGGGCTCTTCCATATCTCGTAACCGGACAGAAACAAGTGAAACAATAAACGGAAAATGCAAAAAGAACCAGTTGACAGAATCCCTGATGACACAGATAACACCTAGAACCGACAGAGAGGGGGACCACCGGCTAGAACAAAGAGACAATGCTAGGCGGAACCGACTACGAGCAACAACCAATCAAGACAGAACAATAGTTAACAAGGCTGACACAACAACAGGCACAACCATCAACCTTACCCACTACCAAGCATCCCCCATACAGACACGGCGACATGAACCTTGTGTAAACCCCAACCCAATTGTGCATCCACGCAATCAAATTACTACCTCACAAGACAACCATCCTCAAACTAACCCTCCATTTAAGCCAACCCGCCGGCCAAATGCGACCACTATGACCACACTAAGAAACATACAACCAAGCAAGTAGAAGACGGAATTCACTAAACCGACATACACAATACCCACGCAGTATTCTTGGAAATGTACTGACTTCGTAACAATTAACCCAACACACAACAAATTGTCTAAGACATAGGTATGGTGATTCACATACATCAATCCAGACATCCTGCTAAGGACTGAACTGTGCCGCGTCACACTCGGCCAGAGCTAGGGGTATGGGCATAGGTCACAACTAGATAGATCTGCGGGGACCAGCTTGCGGCAGGCTGACACCGAGATGTAGGGGCTGGCCTGAGTAAGAACAAAGATAGAATTGTAGAGATTAGCTAACACAACACATGGACAGAGAGATGAGAAACAACCTTGTCATGCTGAAACTAGATCAATGTAAGGAAGAAATCTCATCCTAATCTCAAAAGACACACAACATGAGTGTGCATTTTCTCTAGACAATGCTAATAACCAACCGTACTAAAACCTCACCCTCCTCTCAAACCCGAGCTAAACACAAACTCTTAAACCACAGCAACCTGCATGCACTTCACCACACCGCAACAACAGACACACCACACAGAGCCGCACACGACAGACTCCGACCGGATACCACACCAAAAAGCTAAGCCAACAGTGTTAACCAAACTGAAACTGCCAACAGCCCATCACAGCTCCCTTACTTGTTCTCCAAACGCTGTCCTACTAACACGCCCTAACCTACCTGCCTTTCTTTCTTTCTTTCAGATTTGCCAGGGGACCACTACAGTGGTGATAGTGTGTGGTATAAATATCCTTTAACATTCACATGTCATAGGTTTCTCATTATGCTTGTAAGCTTTACCAAAGTGAGAACATGTAAGCGTGATTTCTCTGCTGCAGCCCTAGTTTACCTTATTGCTTGAAAGACTTTGCATTCAAAACATGTTTCCGGTTTCTCATCACTGTGATTTCTCTGATGTATCACAAAGTGAAATTTCGCTTGAAAGCCTCATCACATTGTGGACATATATATATATAGCTTCCTCCTGGTGTGGTTTCTCTGATGAATCAATAGTTCACTCTTATTGATTGAAAGACTCAGTGTGAATTCTCAAATGTAGCATGAGTTGATCATTTCGCTTGAAAGCCTTATTACATTCAGAACATGTGTATGGTTTCTCCCCAGTGTGATTTCTCTGATGACGTAATAGTTCACTCTTTCGCTTGAAAGCCTTATCACATTCAGAACATGTATATGGTTTCTCCCCAGTGTGAATTCTCTGATGACTCAATAGATGGTCCCTTTGCTTGAAAGCCTTATGACATTCAGAACATGTATATGGCTTCTCCCCAGTATGATTTCTCTGATGACTCACTAGATGGCCCCTTTGCTTGAAAGCCTTATCACATTCAGAACATGCATATGGTTTCACCCCAGTGTGATTTATCTGATGACGCAATAGTTCACTCATTTGCTTGAAAGCCTTATCACATTCAGAACATGTATATGGTTTCTCCCCAGTGTGAATTCTCTGATGAATCAATAAATGATCCCTTTGCTTGAAAGCCTTATCACATTCAGAACATGTGTGTGGTTTCTCCCCAGTGTGATTTCTCTGATGAGTCAATAGATGATCCCATTGCTTGAAAGCCTTATCACATTCAGAACAGGTAAATGGTTTCTCCCCAGTGTGATTTCTCTGATGACTCAATAGATGAACCCTTTGCTTGAAAGCCTTATCACATTCAGAACAAGAATATGGTTTCTCCCCAGTGTGATTTTTCTGATGACTCAATAGTTGACTCTTTTGCTTGAAAGCCTTATCACATTCAGAACATGTATATGGTTTCTCTCCAGTGTGAATTCTCTGATGACTCAATAGTTCACTCTTTCGCTTGAAAGCCTTATCACATTCAGAACATGCATATGGTTTCTCCCCAGTATGAATTCTTTGATGTATGACAAGTTGACCCTTTTGTTTGAAAGCCTTACCACATTCAGAACATGTATATGGTGTCTCCCCAGTGTGAATTCGCTGATGTTTCAATAGTTCACTCTTTCGCTTGAAAGCCTTATCACATTCAGAACATGTATATGGTTTGTCCCCAGTGTGAACTCTCCGATGACTCAATAGTTCACTCTTTCGCTTGAAAGCCTTATCACATTCAGAACATCTATATGGTTTATCTCCAGTGTGCTTTCTCTGGTGTGCCAAAAGATTACCCCTTTGCGTGAAATACTGCTCACATTCAGAACATGCATATGGTTTCCCCCCAGTGTGATTTCTCAGATTTAGCAATAGATTATTTTTTTCTGTAAAAGACTTGTAGCATTTATGTTCTTTCTCTTCTGTGTGAAATCTCTGATGTTGCCATGAATAACCAGTTACCTTGAAAGGTGTGTCACATTCAGAAAATTCAAAGGGTAACTCCATTGTGAGGGTGTTAATTTTTAAATAGTGATTTCTGTGTAAGGAGCTCCTTGTCAAAATCAAAATATTTATATAATTTACTTAATCTCTCAGTTGATCTCACCAAGTCAGGTGCATTTTTCAACACATGAATGTCAAGAAAGAACCTCAATCCTCGGCCAGAACATGAGAGTCTGAAAATCAAAAAAAAGCTTGTGCTTGCAACCTTTCCGTGTCCAGAGCAGTTTCTAGACGTCTGTTTTTTGTGCTTTAATCCTAGCAGCTGCCACTAGAACGTAAACACCACAGCAGGTGCACCATTGATTCTGAAGCATCAAGTCCAAAGTTGGTGTTGAGCACCTTTTTCTTACTGAATGTGGTGCAATGCATGAACATGTCCAGCCTCTATTTTAAAGTGGCAGCCATTCTTAAACCATTTAACTGTTTTCCATGCTTCCTGCTTTGTTGCCCTGTTTGAAAGGAAAGGAAAAACAGGATTAATGTTCCATAAGAGATAAACACATATTTCTTGTTTTAAATAGAAAATGTGAAAAAGCAAAAGGGCTCTTTTTAGCTTTTGAAATCCTGATCTTCTACTGAATTTCTTATGGGCACTGAGTTAAATGAATAGAGTAAGGTGCCCTCAATATCATGGAAAGGGTTAACACACAAATCTATCAAGAACCAAGAGACACATTGACCATTCCCACACCACATGGCACATACATTAATAACCGTGTGAAACTCTAGCCCACAGCCAGGATTAACACAATGTGGTGACGTGTGGTCACTAGCCCACAGCCAGGATTAACACAATGTGGTGACGGGTGGTCACTAGCCCACAGCCAGGATTAACACAATGTGGTGACGGGTGGTCACTAGCCCACAGCCAGGATTAACACAATGTGGTGACGTGTGGTCACTAGCCCACAGCCAGGATTAACACAATGTGGTGACGGGTGGTCACTAGCCCACAGCCAGGATTAACACAATGTGGTGATGTGTGGTCACTAGCCCACAGCCAGGAATAACACAATGTGGCGACGTGTGGTCACTAGCCCACAGCCAGGATTAACACAATGTGGTGACGTGTGGTCACTGAAGTCTAAGAAATGGCCAGCCTATCAGTCAGTCATGGCGGCTTTTGCCAAGTCGGAGGTAGATAGGAACACTGCACTACCCAGTGTATCGATTAAATATTCAATCCATGGCATGGGGTAGGCGTCAAAAGAAGAAATGTTTTAACCTGTCGGAAGTCAATACAAAACCGCCAGGAGTGGTTGGGTTTTGTTACCAAAACGATTGGGGAGGGCCAGGGACTAGAAGAAGGTAATTTTGGCCCTTTAATTAGTTTCCACTTCTTCAATTACTATCTTTTTCCTAGTTTCTGGGAGTAAATAGGTTTTTAGATGGGTTACCTTTCCCTTTGGAGTTCTGATATAATTGTATGTGCCTTGTACTCTACCAGGCTTTTTTGCAAAATACATCTGTGAAAGAACTAACAGGATCGTCCAGGTCTCGGTTTCTCCTTTGGGAGATTCTGTGGAATAAGGTCTGTGTTATCAACTTCCTCCGGTACCAAGCAGGCTAGTATGGAGGATGTGGAGGCCGGTGGATTTCCCTTCCATTCCTTTAGCAGGTTAATATGATAGAGATGGGTCTTTTGTCTGGTTGGGCTACTCTATAAGTACATGCACCTGTGCGTTCTATTATCTCATACGGTCCGTGCCACTGAGACTAGTATAGTCTCACAGGTGGGTAAGAGGACCAACACTTTCTGACCCACAGAGAAAGAGCAGAGATTCACCTTTTTATCATAGTCTTGTTTTTGTTGGGTCTGGGCTTTAGTTTATTTATTTATTTATTATGGCGCTCTTAACCCGAAGGTATCTAGGCGCAAGTTTACAGGTTACAATTAAAGTGCAGGTAGTTTCCAATACAATTAACAGATTACATATAGATGGCATACAAATTGCTAATTACATTACAATTAACAAAGTACATACTGGGATAGGGGAGTAAATACCTTGAGGTAGATACAGTTATAGTTCAGAGCATCGAGCAGTTACAGTGCCATGGTACATTGAGATCCCTCATCTGTCAAGAATCTGGTACTATAGTCATTCTTATTCTGGTGAGACTAGCCACATTTTGTTTTCTTCGGAAGGCCAAGTACGCAGGCTCAGTTCTTAGTTCTGATGGCCGGGCATTACAACGCTTTGAGGCAAGGACAGGAAAACTCTTACCCCCTGTTTTTTCATGTTTGTATCTCAGGATCATGAGCTGGTTGACCTGGGAGGCTCTAGTAGGTCTGATAGATTGGTTCTGGTGAACTTACAGTTTAGGTATTTAGGGGCTTTGTTAGATAAGCATTTGTGGGCTAATGGTAGCGTTTTGTAGGCAATTCTGTTCTTCACGGGAAGCCAATGGACTGTTTTTCTAGCAGAAGTGATGTGGTTGGCTTTTGGGATGTTCAGTGCAGCTCTTAATGCGTTGTTCTGTAGCACTTGTAGTTTATTTAGGTTGTGACAACTAGTGCCAATGTATAAGGCAATGCAGTAGTCCCATTTCGATAAAATAAGGGCTCTTGCCAAGGTGATACAGCTGTCTGGGGAAAGGAATGGCCTGCAGGCGGTAATGAGTTTCACTGTATATGCCACCAAAGAGGTTGTAGCATTGATTTGTTTCAGTAGAGTGTCGAGTCAAGGTAGATCCCTAAGGGTTTGACTTCTTTCGCTAATTTGATGGTATTATCAATGGCAAGGCATTTAAATTGTTTCCGGTAGTGTGTGTAAAAGGTTTTGGGAGACAATCAATAGTGTCTCCGTTTTGTCGTCGTTCAGACAAAGGCCTTGAGTGGCCATCCATGCCTGAATAACTTGGTAGATTTCGTTCAACAGTTTGGAAACAGTATCATAGGATCCTGAAAGGGGTATGAGTATTTGGGTTTGATCTGCATAGTCAGTGTAGGTGACACCCAAACTGTCAAGGAGGTCAAATAGCGGCTTTGTAAAGATGTTATACAAAGTGGGCGAGACACACAAACCTTGGGAAACTCCACACAGAACTGGTGCCGGATTGGCCATTGCTGTCCGGGCGAAAACTCGCATTGTCTTGTTGGAAAGGAACAAGTTCATCCAAGATGTCGCTTTGGCGGAGAAGTGTCCAGCCGATGTCAAATGTTTGCATAGGACCTTGTGATTGACCAGGTCAAAGGATGCAGATGGGTCTAGCAGGAGAAGGAGAGCTATCAAAGGAGCGCTATCAAAGGATGCAGATAGGTCTAGCAGGAGAAGGAGAGCTATCAAATGATGCAGATAGGTCTAGCAGGAGAAGGAGAGCTATCAAATGATGCAGATAGGTCTAGCAGGAGAAGGAGAGCTATCAAAGGAAGCAGATAGGTCTAGCAGGAGAAGGAGAGCTATCAAAGGATGCAGATAGGTCTAGCAGGAGAAGGAGAGCTATCAAAGGATGCAGATAGGTCTAGCAGGAGAAGGAGAGCTATCAAAGGATGCAGATAGGTCTAGCAGGAGAAGGAGAGCTATCAAAGGATGCAGATAGGTCTAGCAGGAGAAGGAGAGCTATCAAAGGATGCAGATAGGTCTAGCAGGAGAAGGAGAGCTATCAAAGGATGCAGATAGGTCTAGCAGGAGAAGGAGAGCTATCAAAGGATGCAGATAGGTCTAGCAGGAGAAGGAGAGCTATCAAAGGATGCAGATAGGTCTAGCAGGAGAAGGAGAGCTATCAAAGGATGCAGATAGGTCTAGCAGGAGAAGGAGAGCTATCAAAGGATGCAGATAGGTCTAGCAGGAGAAGGAGAGCTATCAAAGGATGCAGATAGGTCTAGCAGGAGAAGGAGAGCTATCAAAGGATGCAGATAGGTCTAGCAGGAGAAGGAGAGCTATCAAAGGATGCAGATAGGTCTAGCAGGCGAAGGAGAGCTATCAAAGGATGCAGATAGGTCTAGCAGGAGAAGGAGAGCTATCAAAGGATGCAGATAGGTCTAGCAGGAGAAGGAGAGCTATCAAAGGATGCAGATAGGTCTAGCAGGAGAAGGAGAGCTATCAAAGGATGCAGATAGGTCTAGCAGGAGAAGGAGAGCTATCAAAGGATGCATATAGGTCTAGCAGGCGAAGGAGAGCTATCAAAGGATGCAGATAGGTCTAGCAGGAGAAGGAGAGCTATCAAAGGATGAGGATAGGTCTAGCAGGAGAAGGAGAGCTATCAAAGGATGCAGATAGGTCTAGCAGGAGAAGGAGAGCTATATTACCTTTATCCAGTAACTCATCCAGTTGTATTTTAAGAAGGAGCAATGGTCAGCTTACTATATCAGCAGCACGCACACGCACAGGGCACGGGCACTCACGGAAGTACTCGTAGAAGTACCGCTTTGCCACACAGCAGCGTCGGCTTGGCATAAATATATCTTTTTTGGCCTCATACAACTTGGGTTCTCATTGTAATGTGGCAGAACAGTTCCTCTTCCAAATAGCTCATTACAGCCTGGTGAGTTGTGCTTTTCTGCCTTCTGTGTTCATCTGTGTTAACATGTCTATTTCTTATCGGCCATATTCATTAACAACCAACATGCAGAGTGATATTCACAAGGACGGTCCTGCAATCTGCACGCCCACAAATGCGAGCTTACGTACCAGCCACCTTCGCCTGCTCTTACCATGTCTCATGGAGCAGCACTCCCACTTAGCCTAAGCAGACCGCCTTTGTTGCTCCACACAAAATAAATATGCAACATCAAGTTTTTGACTCCAATTCACCCAACATCTCTCAATCTCTGGCTGCGGCAGGTCTTGAAGAGGCTAATACTCTTTCAGTCACAACACTATTACAACTCCAAGAAAATAGGCATGCTTTTGCACTGAGAGTTAGCCCTATTCGCTCAGTGTCATCTTCGCCTAACAAGCATAACATTACAGATATTTCTGTCTATGCCAGTCAATGCGAATCACCCATTTCCATCTACAGTACAAACTCTATGCATAAAGGCGGGTGTGAAAATTCTACCACACATCAATCACCTTCACTTTCCTAGGTACACCCTACTCCGAGACGCCCTAGTCATCCGCCTCCTATGAAAGGCTTGATCACACATAATCCAATGATTGAAATTGCTTTGTCTGCCATTAACACCACCATGGTAACACTCTTTAAACTGTATGAATCATTGGAGGCAAAAATCTCGAAACAGTCATCACAGTTGGATAAAGTGACGCTATGGTTAAACTCTCTTTATAATCACCACTGTTCCATTAAACAACCCGACGTGCCCACTCTGGTTGACAATAACGAAGATGTAATCATCTGTGAAAATATTGCTGCTCTGAACTGTTTGACACAACCGCAGCCTGTGCTCCCTATTTTCCCAGCAGTCTTTCGACCATTTGTCGACTCCGCAAATGCGATTGCCAAATCCACAGTCATTGAGTCATGGTCAAGTATGCCGCCTTCCCCTCTTAGATGTATGCAAAGCCCCAAGTTCTGGCGCCCTCTTGGATGATAAGGAACCCTCATCCAAGAGACAGCCATATTGTCCAAAACCAAAACGAAAAAAAGGTCTTGCTCCGACTATGAAGAAATCAAAAAACTTGCCTTCAGACCGGCAGACACAAAACACATTAACCTCCTTTTTTCAAGCTTTAGGAACAGCAAACAAAAACAAATTTGGTGAGCCACAAAAACTGCCTGAAGTACAGCCAACAACTGTACCACAAAGCCTCGATACTCAAAATGAGTTAATAAATCCAGTACTGTCTTATCCCCCGCTGAATGACTTGATCAACGAAATACACAAAGCCAGCCTACCCCGTAGCATCGCAATTCATTGCCCCGGCTCCAATAGTGAGTCCCAAACTTGTCGAAAGCCCAAAACAACAAACTATGGAAGAACATCCCTCACCTCTCTTAATTGAACAATTAAAGGGAGCTGGTGATAGCTATTTAACACAACGAATTTCATTATCTACCACAATCCCTCACCCTGAAATAACAAAAGGCTTAACGCAAATGAGCTCTTTGGACACACAGAAAACCTCAAAACAGTCTGTGTCTTCAGTCTTCAAATGCTCTCCCACCAAACCATACATCTGATCACACATTAATCCCCACCTATCCCACTAAGTTGGGTCCTCCACGACTAGAGATGAAACAATCTCCAGATGTCATGTTTTTGGATAACAATCATAGAGCATCACGACACACCGAAGCTCTAAATTCTGATTGCCATTCATTGATCATGAAGTGCCGAGAGGGATCCTTTTCATCACACACTCTCAACAGACAGAGTGTGCTCAACATCTTTGGAGATGTATCTGAATTAGAAGACATTACCTCTCGTGATATTGAGCAAATTAAATTCATCTCAGACAAAGCTGCCTATGTCATTAGACTCTGGTTACCCTCAGGAGTCATGCTTAATACAATCTGGCAGGTGAAAATGAAACTATTTGATATGGGCTTTCTAGTTGTACAAGACCCAGTAAGGCACTCACTTAGAGCTCTCCATCAGACACCCGCTGCAAACATAAATCCCAGTGTGTGATCTGATTATGAGTCTTTCTTAAGCACCCGTCATATACAGTAACCATTAGTTACTCAATCTGAAATCCTATTAACCCTGGCAAGTTGGAATACCCGGCGTATTTTGCATTTGCAGACCTCCCTTTGCAACCTCTTGATAAACCATGCTATTATGGCTCTTCAGGAAACCTGGCTATATGAAACCCCACTTTGGGACAATTATGACATGGTCCTTATACCAGCAAGTCACCAGGAGAAAGGTTGACCAGCAGCGGGATTATTAGTTGCGGTAAATAAGAACCGTGGCCACGTCATTTCAGCTTGGGATTCTGTAAGTTCTTTTCTACTCTTAGTCAGAATTGTCTACTCATCACATGTTATTGTCCTTATAAATATATATTGCAATCTGGCGGGCCTCCCTGATGATGAATTTTATTCCGGGCTAAGTAGACTTTTTGAGCTAATAATTCAGATCCCAGAGATCACTGATACAATAATTGTAGGTGACTTCAATTTGGATTGTGTGCCATCCTTTCATAGCACTCATGCCAAGGATGTCATCAAATGTATTTCCTTTATGGCAGACAGTTATAAGAAACAAGTGAATGGGTCAAAGTGAAAAGCATGACCCCTTACTGTTCATTCAAAGTTCACACAGAAATATAAATACCAAACCTACATTTCAACAAAACTTCTTTTTATAGTTTTCTAGCATTTACTTGCTTCGTGGTTTAGGTATAGTGCTGAACATCATTGATTACAAAATCAAGCAATCAACATTTGCACAGTAAAAACAAGGGCAAGTTGAGTTTCTTGCACATAGGTCTATACAGTAAACATAATACAGTTTCTACTGTCGATAGATAGGAGGAACGACAGGCGTCATATCACAAGGACAAGTGGAACAAGTATACAGTACATATATTAGTGCGAGACAGTAAACATTTGTAACACCGTGTTTGAAGGGAATATTAGTCTACACCAGGTGCTTCAGCCCTATATGGGGGCTGTGTGAGCCAATTTCTTCCTAGAGCCTTCGTCAGGGCGGGGAAGACTATGTTGTCAGGATCTTCAGATGGTGCTGAAATGAATGAGGGATAGTAAGGGGTATGCTAAGGACATAATTTTAAAACACGTGATCAAATCATTTAATATCCTCCGTGGAGTAGGTGGACATTGCTTACCTGTGGGACTTGAGTAAAGCCACAAGCGTAGAAATGGGGGTGGTCCAGGGACCTGTAATGCCCTTTGGGTCGTGGTCACAGTGGACACCTATTTTAATGAAAATAGGAGAGCTTAATGTATTATCCTACTCCGTTCTGAAAAGAACTATACCACTTGGTACAATAAACAACACTAAATGTGTGGGGGGCTTACCTAAACTGAGGTAGCCGGGAGGTAGTCTTAATTGAATGATTCAGCAGGACTCCAAAAACGTACCCTAGACAAATTACAAACAAATACAGCGTCAGGATAAGGGCTATTATGACTGTAGGCATTGGCTCGTGTGTAAAATCGGCTGATATCAATGTGGGGAGACACAGATCAAATACCTAACTGTGGCGCTCAACTGTGTGCCCTTGTGGAAGCGTTCCCCAGGGGTCCTGTGGAGATTCGAGACATGCAAAGCGTAGTGCCGAAAACTCCTGTAACAATCACAGCAGCCCAGCGATGCGGACATCATTTTTCTGGGGCTGACTACTGTCCCCCAGAACATGTAAAGTTGCCATTAACTTTACTAGTCTGTCTTAAATCCACAGACCCAGTACAAACCACTGGAGTACTGGAAAGGGTTACTACTTATCCCTTTTTGTCTGTTTCTCTTGGAGCATTGTTTTGCTCTTCCATTAAGACTTGGCTGGTGGCAGTGGTAACTACCCTATTTATTCTATCGCGATTATCTTAAATAACCATAGTATTGTTTTAGGCTATCTTGGTAGTCTCAAACTTAAATCCGCTTGACCATATTGTTTTTAATATTGCTCAGGCTGGGTTCAGTCGCCATTTTTTTTTTTGGAAAAGTCTTTCTCGTCTTCGTCTCTATGCACCAAACCAGATTTGGTTCCTTTGTTCACCGTCTTTTCATGGGCTTCTGCACAGAAGCCCTCCTTTAGGCGCCTGAAAGTCTGGGTAGGCAGGATGTGAGGGAGGGGTTTTAGATCCCCTGTCATGGGTTCCCTTGGTAACCCAAGTCGCACTCCTGTTTGATTGGCTGGGTGACTGTCCCCGCCAGGACAGCCACCCTGCTGTGTGATTGACAGCCAGGCTGTGTGAATGGGGGAAAACTGCATAAAAAGCAGGTCTCTGGGTCTGGAAGAGCAGAGTCGCCACTGGAATGAGAGAACCGAAGAGGAGCTGACAAAAGAGGACCCCTACAACGACTGAACTGCCTGGTGAAGCCCTGCTGCAGGTCCGAATCATCAGATTCAAACGGCAGAGAGGATCTTCCAAGGATCTTCTTCCCTTGAGCTGGTGGGACCAACCAGTTCACCCAAACTCCAAGCCAGGACCCCCCTCTTCTGGTCGAATTCGCGGTACAGAGCTAATGTGGGCCGGATAGCCGGGAAGGATGGACCCTGCTTGGGTTTTAAGGAGCGCACCTTTTATTTGTTGCTTTGGTCTGCTGCTGGTTTCTTCCCTGGGTAGTGCAGGACCCTCCAGTCTTCCTACTTCGTGTAAGTCCGACAGTCGCTTCAAGAACCGTGAGCCTGCTGGACCTGCCAGGAACGTCCGCCTCAGCAAGAGCTTCTTCTCCGTTTAAAGGTACTGTGCAAATCCGGTTGTTCGTCACGTCCAGCCCTGGTGAAGGTGTGTGAAACCTTTCGCCAATCCGAGGGCTTGTCCTTCTCTACTCTTTGAACTAACTTTTCTGCCGACCAACTTCGTCCAGAACTCTTGGCAAAGACTTAACCGCGAACTACCCAGAACTGTGTGATCTTGAGCAAAAGACTTTTGTCCTATTGACTTTGGCCCTAAGCCTATTTTACTTGATTCCATCACTGTAGTTCCTCTTTCTAGATTGCCCTGCTTACGTACCTGTTGGTACTGCTTCCTTTCTGCCTAACGTTGTCTCCCCCACCTTTTTAATTAACAGAGTGCCATTTTGCTCCCACTTCATTTTGTGAGCTTAACTTGTCCGTAAACTATTGGGAGTGATGTGGTGTATTAAGAGTGTGATTTTTGAACTGCTTCACTTTAGTGAAATGTTATACAACTGAAGAGTAAATAAATGTATATTATTTTACTTGGATACCTTGAATCAGTGTTTGTTTGAATCATAGTAACTGCTGTCCTGTAACTATTTGATACTGCTCACTTGCTCTTGAGATAAGTCTGGCTGGTCAGCCATTGCTACCACTTTAATGTGTAGTACAGGTTTGTACCAAAGGTGAATTTGTGCTGCCGCTTGTAGTCCTAATTGTGTGTGGTGTTCCCAAAGGGTACTGCATATAATTCTGCCTAACAGTCCTAATGTGGCCCAATGTGTTTCTTGACCACCACCTTTTCAAAAATGTCACCACCTTTAATATCATACCGCACCCTTATAGCGATCACAATTTATTGGCATTCAAGAAGCACTCCTTGGCAAAATTGCTATGTTACAAGCCAAAATTGAGTCAAAGAAAGAAAGTCGCACCTTTGCAGACAATCCTATCTCTCTCACCCACACCTCACAAATGGAGGATAACAACCTATTTGAATTCTCCACCTTCACCACCAAAGAGGTTGAAGACATAATTAACTCTCTGAAACCCTCCACATGCCAAGGTGACATCTGCCCTGCACCAGTTATCAAAGACGCGGCCACACATCTTGCCCCTTTCATCACATCTCTTATAAACTCACCCTTCCCATTCAGCATAGTACCTAACAACCTTAAAGATTCCTGGGTTTTTCCTCTACTCAAAAAACCCACTCTAGACCCCCAGTGTCCCCACGAATTACAGACCTATTACTACTGTGCCCTTCCTCCTAAAAATCCTTGACAGAGCTGCCTACCTACAGATCCAGAACCACTTTGAGAAAAATAACTTACTAGGACTAAGACAATTGGGCTTCTGCCCCAAACAATGCACTGAGACATCCTTGATCGATCTCAAGACACAAATGGACAATCTCAAAGACAACGGCAAACTAGCCCTTCTTCTCCTCCTCGACTTGTCGGCCGCCTTTGACTTGGTAAATCATGACATTCTCTGCAAACATCTAGCCTCAGCAGCTAAATTCTCCGACAAGGCCAATGCCTGGATTCAGTCATTCCTGAACAACAGATCCATGAGGCTTTTTGCTCCCACAGCCTCTGCCGAACCAGCCCCGGTTACATGCGGTGTCCCCCAGGACTCCTGTGTTTCCCCCACACTATACATTGGGCCTCATTACACGGATGCCGGAGAACCATGGCGCTATTAGCGCCATGGTTCATGACGGTAAAATACCGGCACCGCCTTGGCGGAAAGGGGAATTACCGCCCCATTCCAAGGTTGGCAGGGCGGTAATTCCCCCTTCCACCATTGCCCTTCCCCATTCCCATATTTGCCCCATAGGGCTCAATGGGAATGGGGAAGGCGCTAATTACGGTACCGCAAATTGCGGTACCGTAATTAGCTCCCTGGGTACCTTTGCGGGTTGGTTTTTAACGCCTGCAAAAAGCAGGCGTTAAATCCCCAAACCCGCAAAGGGACCTTGTAGTAAGGCGGTAAGGATTTACCTGTACCGGTATTTTACCGTTACCGGTAAATCCTTACCGCCATCCGTGTAATGAGGCCCAATGTGTTTAAAAAACCTCTCTTCGACATACTGGACCATTTGGGTGTCATCTACACGAATTACGCAGATGACACTCAAATACTCATCCCACTAACAGGCGATTACTCCACCGACAACAGTACTCAACAACATTTATTCCATTATCCAAGAATGGATGGCCAAACACGGCATCTGCCTCAACGACAAGACTGAGCTTCTTCTCCTAGGCTCCCAATCCAGACTCAAAGTCGACAAACTTTACCAGAAATTCACCATTGACGACCATAACATTTCCGTCTCCAACAATGTCAAAACTCATGGGATTTACCTCGACTCCTCCCTTACACTGATAAGACAAATCAACGCCATTTCATCCGCCACCACTTACACAGGTAAGCCCATCAATGCCAGTAGACCTTACCTCTCGACCTCCAACTGCACCACCTTAGCCAGAGCACTAGTACTCTCCAAAGTCGACTACTGCAACGCTCTCTACCTGGGTACCAGCCAAAAGAACATCAACAAGCTGCAAGTTATCCAAAATAATGCACTAAGAGCAGCTATGAACATGCCCAAACACGAGCACATCTCTGACGCCAGACGATCCTGTCAATGGCTATCTATACCTCAGAGGATCGAATATAAAACACTCACACACAAATGTTTATCCAACCAAGCACCTAGATACCTCTCGGACAACTTCACGCACCACAACCCATCTCGCCCAACTAGGTCAGCCCAAACACAGTGCCTAAACATCCCCAGATTTAAGCTCCGAAAAGCAGGCGGCACAAGCTTCCCTCTGCTTGCCGCTAAACTCTGGAACTCAAAACCAGCCGATCTCAGATCCGAACCATCCTTTCACCGATTCAGACTCAGTACCAAAACTTGGCTACTGGCCAAAGAGGCCTAAAACGCCACCTTATTACTACACAAATGTACTTACTGTCTGCACAATCTGTACAATTTCAAATCTTGTAAATATGTTATGTGTATATTATCAATAACTGTTTTATAATGTCTAGACTACCTGTATTATGTACCTACTGACCATGCTTGTAATATATTGGCTACGTTGTAACCATGCCAAGTGCCTGGATGCCCCAGGGCCAGGCGGCGCTATATAAATAATAAACTAAACTATCAAGTGGAACAATACGCCAAAAAAATTTAACATGGATGTCTCAGCAAGTGACAATTAATAATGCCGAATTTCGTATTCTGTGGTCAGCGAATAGTTTAGAAAACTTTAATATATTGATTGCCCACTATGACGTATGTTGTCATCCATTATCTTATACAACCTTGCTCCTATCCTTAGATCACCCAATCTTTGTACCGAATTATGACAAGAGTAAACATAATCATTATTTTGACCCAGAAGTGAAGGCCAAGAAAAATTAATATCGTTAACAACGAAGGATAGCCATTAAATCAGCAAACACCTTCCCTAAACAAATTTTAAATGCACTACGGTCCAAACATAAACAGTGGACCAGAGCCCATGAGGCGCAACAATTTCAAAGAGATAGTGAAAAAATGCTGCAAGTGCTTTTCACAGAGAAGTCAGCAGCTACTTGGGCGCTACTCAACCAGAGTGTTAAACCTCGACCACTTGTAGCCCAAATAAACATCAATGGACAGCCCATTTTACATCTTCATACACCGATCCAGACTTTGATAAGTTTACACGAACATCTAACTTAGCCCCACAGTGGTTGCTAGAACGCTCTCCTGAAACTCTGGAACTGTTCATCAGACAAGCCAGAGCCTCCTGGGCTGCTGGTCCTCATGGCCTTCACAATCAACTCTTTATATCCAATCCAGGCATGTGCTCCTCAATTTTGAATAAGATCTTTAAGTAGGTATTACAAACTAAAAATATTCATCAGTCATGGAAAACATCAATTATTGTGCCGATGTATAAAATGTGCGATCGTACATTGCTGCAGAACTATGAGCCAATTGCACTTTTGGATGCCGCAGGCAAACTATTCGCCAAACTGATACTACGGGACTTCAACAGATGCACCAAGAACGGCCAATTTAAAGGCCCCCAACAATCGGGTTTTGTAGCCGGAATGGGGACACACATCAACCTACTATGTCTCAATGCAATAAAAGCCCAATATCATGCAACTAAGCAATCTATCTATTTTGCGTTCATAGACCTATACGCAGCTTTCGACTCCATATCACGAATCATTCTTATGTCAAAATTAGCAAGGGACTGCTGCCCAGCAACCATAGTCGAAATTATTCATGTTTTGCATTTGCAGACTTCAGTACGTATTAGACTGAACCTGGATGGTCTTTTATCTAGTCCTATCGTTACAGCAAGAGGCTTGAAGAAGGGTTGTTTATTGGCTTCAGCGATATTCAACTATTTCATACACGACGTAAGCCAATCTTTTGCGGAAGTAGTGTCCGATTCACCAGGCATACATGGTGCCTCTATTAAAGCACTCATGTATGCAGATGATTTAGTTCTAATTGCCAAAAAAAGCTGTTAACTGCATTTTCCAGATATAATGACTCAAACCAACTTGTAATTAATACCGCGAAATCTCAAATTGTGATCTATTCGGCATCTAAAACAGTACAGAATAGTTTTTTTTGGTCAGTTAAAGAAATCAAATTTTTGATAGTACTAAGTTACACTTATCTGGGTACAATCTTTGAGGGTAACACGAATGCAACAGGGCAAGTAGATACCGCGGAGCGAAAATTGGTCACTGCCATCGCACAAACAAAAATAATTCTATTTTGCTATGGTCAAGTGGCACAGCGAGTAGAGCGCTCGCTTTGACATCCGTACAGAGCTTGCTAACGCAGGTTCGAATCCCGGCCTGGCCAAACTCAGCCTTTCATCCTTCCGAGGTCGATAAATGAGCACCACACACCGTGGGTAATAATAAGCAGCGCTCAGATACCCAAGGGTTCGTAGCGCTATATAAATGCCAAATTATTATTATTTTATTATTATGGTAAATTTACAGTGAAACCGGCATGAGTGTATTGGCATCAGAAGGCCACTCCATGCCTTCTATATGGCCTTGAAACACAACCGCTATGGCCACAAACTACTGTAGAGAAGCTAGAAGCTACATTTTGGTGCAGTATTTTACTATTACTACATTGTATTCCTGGTGCATGGCTTTGTTATGAACTTGGCTTAGTTTCGCTCCATGCTGTTTATATGTGGATATTATGTGCATTGTTTCGCAAATGTTTGATATCCACAGAATTTAACAATATTCTCCAAACTTTGTCAACTTACCTATTCACAACGAAGCATGTATTTGCCCAAAGATGGATGAAAGAAGTATATTGGACTCAAAGTAGAGCTGAGATCTCAATAGAGACTATAAACACGAACCCAGATAAAGACAAACAAATGTTATACAGGTGGGATTGGCTTTCAACTCAGGACAAATGTTTGAAATATAAAAACCATTGTGAATTTCTTTTTTATCCAAAACATGTTAAAATTATGGAACCTTATTTGATGAAATCCCCTTCCCCCGTCATAAGAAATGCTATACTAAGGTTACGCTTTAATCTTTGGCCCACCCGCGAACTCCAGGTCAGACGTAAATCTATATCCAAAGAAATGGAATTCTGTCGTTTTTGCCTCAACAGTGGAACCCCCGAGTCACTCCAGCATTTAATTACCGTTTGCCCTAAACTGATAGGTTTTCGTCAGTCCTTTTTTTAAAGATCACTGTGGTTTTCTGAGTGCATTAGAAATAGCGCCATCAGTGGAATAACATATTATGTGCGGGTAACTTGTCAATTATTTAGCCACCGTGAATTGTTTAAAAGCGCTTAAACTGGATTCTCAAGATGTATAATTATACATGTAATATGTTTTTATGTTTTCTCTCTTTCAGGTTATGTTTACTTTTGAATGCCTTTAACCCCTTCAGTGCTAAGGACGAGCTATCTCCAGCTCAGAGGAGCCATCAGCGATGTCCAGGCAAAATGAGATGCACCCCCCACCCCAACCTTACAGTGGTGCACCTGGGAGGAAATGATTTAGCGTCTGTGGGAGGGGAAGGGATACAGGAGCTGCTCATGGAGGAACTGGAATGGATAGCACAGAGGTTTCCAAACACTGATGGTTTGGTGCCAGATTTCCAGGAGCTTTCTTTTTGTGCTGGGTGATGCCATACACCCACTGGTCTTACTTCCATTTCCAATCCGTGTGCAGTCCAGCCTTCCGTGGTGGTAGATGACTGAGAAGTGTCATGTATGTGGTGGAAGGAGCTGAAAAATGTACAGATATCTGCCCGGCAGTTTGGATGTGTTATTGGCAGGGGAAGCACTGAATGTCACTCTTTTATATGTTTCCTTTGCAGTTGCGGCTACTGAAAAGCTTTTGCTGACTTATTTAAGTACTACATATATTACTTGGTAATGCGGGGGTGGACCGTTACTGTGGTGGGGGAAAATGTGGCTGCATTGTCAGTGATCTGGGTGGGAAAGGGTAGTGGGGAGGTTCGGGGGCCAGTGATGGTTGTGCCTTGCATTGAGGAAGGTGGCTGCTTTGCAGAAAGAACGGTTTGGCCGACATAAGTAGCAGCAAATTTTCAATTTTTTTTCCAGTAGTAATGCAGATGGTCATTTTTTTCTGAGCATACTATGCACACTTGGTACAGAGCTCATTCCTTTTACTGCAATTGTCCCCATTTCTGTGGTCCAATTCCAGCAGTGGTCCCAATGAGCCCCACCAGGGTCCCCATCCTTTTGCAGGGGGAAAAGCTGTAACGCAGGGTAGCTAGAGGGGGGGGATGTCATTGGCCTTGGACGTCCATACCCCAGGTGGATATTTTGTCCCCTAAATTCAGAAGGGTGCAGGGTGCCACGGAAGGGTCCCCATCCCTTCCTGGAGGGGAAAGCTGTAGTGCTGACCAGGAAGCGATGTAGGGTGGTGGTGGTTGATGTGTGTGACCTTGGCCGCCTCTCTGCCTTGGTAGTCGAGTGCCCCCAAGTTCACCAGTGGTCCTGGAGCTGTGGCCGAAACACTCAATGAAAGTGTCTGAAGGTGCATCCATTTGTGGCGATTATGGTACATTCTGTCTGGGTACCTATATTCAGAAAGCGTACAAAGCACACTTCCTGTGGACTTCATATCCTCTGGCAGACCAGCCACCCTGCCAAAGTATAGTGGTGTAGCATGTGCAAGTAACCTTACCACCGTGTGGTGCAGTCGGTGGCCCACAGGAGTAGAAACCTTCACTGCTTACAATTGCGACAGCACAACTGACATACTATCTTCACCTCTTTCCCCTGCAAATAATGTGGCAATTATGTGTCGACCTACTGTTATCTCAAATGAGAGGTGCGTGTCCGAATGGGTGAAGTGTGTGTCTGGGATTGTTACAAGAGCCATGTGTTGACGCAATTGTTGTGCTATTTGGTAAACTGTATGTGTAGCCATAATCATGGGGGTTTTCCTGTTTCCATTTCCTAGTGAGGATGAGGGTTGTGTGGCCTTGCAGTGCATTGGTTTGGGGTCGGTGGGATGCTCCTTCACCAGCTCCGAGGAGCCATCATCGATGCCCAAGCAAAAGGAGAGGCCCCCCCCTGACCTTATAGTGGTGCACCTGGGAGGAAATGATTTTGCATTTGTGGGACGGAAGGGGGTACGGGAGCAGCTCATGATGGACCTTGAATGGATTGCACAGAGGTTTCCAAACACTGTGGTGGCCTGGTCCCAGATGATTCCCAGGATGGATTGGAGAACTCCAGGGAATAGAAGGGCCACCAACCGCTCGGTGTGGAAACTGATTGCCGAGTTCACCAGACTGACAGAGGGCAACACCAGAATACGGACCATTCACCATGGCAATATCAAAGGTGCTGTGATGTTTCACAGAGATGGGGTGCACCTTTCCAAAACAGGCATGGAGCTGTTCATTGGAGACATACTGGATTTTGCCCAGACGCTATTTTAGGGGGGGGTTTGCCCAGTGACTGATGGACGCACTGAAAGATGTGAAAAGTGAATAAAAATGATAGTAAGTATGTTGGCAGTGAGACTTCCACTTCCTAGCAATTGTTTGCATTCATGGCATGTCAATGCATTCAGTATGTCTGTGCTGCTTATAGCTACCCATCACCGCTTGCATCAGCCTAAATCAATTTGCTTGGCCTTGCAATAATTTCGTCCTTGTGACCTTTCCCCTTACAACAGACACCCCTATGTGAATGAGCAGGTTTTTTTTGTCAAAAGTGTGCCAGCAGTTGCCTGGAAGGGCCTGCCGTGTACTTTTCTTATCGTCCCTGTCTGCGTCTTGATTTCCTCAGGCTTTTCAACTCACCCAATCACTAATACGTTGCATGGTTGCTTCTCATCTCCATTTCCCATCCACCAGCATCCCATGGAGGAGGGCATCGTGCAAAGCATGTTGGCTGTTTCTGAATAGGTAGGGTGGCTGAAATCCTCGTCCCCACACTTGCATTTGTGTAAAGTTTAGTGGAAGATGTCTTTCTTTTAGGTGCAGGTGTGTTGTAGCGGTCTACCCACTTGTAGAAAAGCAGTCAGCTGGTCCTTAGCATTTCAAGTGTGTGTTTGTAAAGTAGTACTCCGTTTATTGTAGCGTGCAGGGAGTACTTCTTTTGCAGAGGGCTGCTACAGTTTGTGAGCAAAGTCTGGACCTTTTTGTGTACTTGTGTGGAGTAGGTTTGTGGCACTGAATACCACTAACTGTTACTACATTCCATACTTTCAGAAGCACACATACTTATTGTTTCAGTCTTCATTTGGTCTATGGGCAGTGAAGGGTTCCACAGCGAAGGTACTCATGGCTTCTCGGCGATCAATGTCTGGTGCGGAGACATTAGCTGTAGTGATGGAGTCTGGCTCAGAGCAAGGCACAGATGTGGACATGCATTCTGAAACAGATAGTGCTTCTGAGGGGCAGGAGGGAAGTGAGTTGTCCATTGATGAAAGTCTCTCCTCCAGCTCATTATCGTCATCATCTGATGACGAAGAGGAAGGAACAGTGCGTCCACCTTTTCTCACACTTCCCACAGGCAGGGGACCTGTAAGGGGGAGGGGACGTGCAGGACGGCCACGCAATGTGGCAGTTCCTGACATGGCTGAAGAGTAGCTCTGGGTGCCTCCAGCAATGGCTCAGCCTGTTGTGCCCCCTTTCACTGGTATATCAGGGTGCACAGTGAATACAGATGGGATTCAGCCTATTGATTTTTTCAACCTTTTTGTTGATTATAGGTTCATTGCAGATGTGGTTCAGCAAACCAATTTGTACGCTGCACAGTTCTTGAGATCAAGGGGTCCCACTCTGAAACCCCAGTCCAGAGCACAAGCATAGATTCCCACAACCGAGGATGAAATGAGAACATTTTGGGCTCTCATTCTGCTCATGGGAATTTCCCAACCGCCGTCTGTCTCGATGTACTGGTCTACTGTAGCTCGACTTTATTGCCCGTTTTTTGCAGCTGCATTAAGCAGAAATCGCTTTCAAGCTCTGTGCCGTATGTTGCATTTCAATGACAACTCGGCAGCATTACCCAGAACTGACCCAAACTTTGATAGGCTCTTCAAACTCCAGCCATTTCCGGACCACTTCACTCACCGATTTGCAGAGGTGTATGTTCCTAGCCAGAACATATCCATCGATGAATCATTGGTGTTGTATAAAAGTCGGCTACTGTTCAGGCAATACATTCCAAGCAAGAGATCACGATATGGGATTAAAATGTACATGTTGTGTGAAAGTACCACTGGGTATGTCTGCAGCATCAGAGTCTACACTGGTAAAGACTCTACCTTAAACCCTCCGGGCTGCCCAGCCCATTTAGGGACAAGTGAGAATATTGTTTGGGATCTTCTCACACCATGGCTCCACAAGGGTCACCATTTATATGTGGACAATTTCTACACAGGCATTCCACTGTTCAAGAAATTGTTCAATGTGGGCACACTGGCATGCGCTACAATCCGCAGTAACCACAAAGGCTTCCCCAGACAACTTGTGTGTAAGAGGTTGGCCAAGGGATAATGGGCCTCATTACGAGGTAGGAGGTAGCCATGGTGCTACTAGCACCATGGCTACCCCCTTACCGCATTCTGGGTCCGTGTTCTCGAAATAGGGACTTATCGGGTCATTCCAACATTGAAGGACCCGGTAAATCCCCATTCCGAGAACCATTCCCCATTCCAGCCCCCATAGGACTCAATGAGAATGGGGATGGAGCTAATAACGGGCCTGCTAAAAGCGGGCCCGTTATTAGCTCCCTGGTCCCTTAGCGCCTCCCGCTAAGGGCGCCTGGTGAAACCAGGCGCCCATAGCGGGATCCGCTAAGGGACCTCGGAATAGGACAGTAAAGGTTTACTGGCACCGGTCTCCTTAGCGGTGCCCGTTATGCTTTAGCGCCCACCTCGTACTGAGGCCCAATGTATGGCACTGCGGCGGGATGAACTGTTGGCAGTGAAATTCTGTGACAAAAGGGATGTGTACATGCTAAGTACTATTCATAAAAAAAATAATTCTGCAGTCAACGTGAGTGGGCAGACTCGGCAAGTACATGGGTGGAGTAGACAAAAACCACCAAGTGCTTGAGTCATACCGTGCTGAACGCCAGTCGCGTTTCTGGTACAAAAAGTTAACCACACACATTGTGCATATGGCAACATACAATGCTCATGTTGTGTACCGTGTAGCTACTCCACAAAACAACCTCTTGAACTTTGAATTAGCAATTGTTCAATCTCTGGCTATGGTTCATGTACCAATTCCCTCCTGTCCAGACTTAGAAGATGTGGCCAGATTGCAAGAGCGACACTTTGCAGATTATGTTCCTCCCTCTGCCACGAAGGCACAACCTTACCGAAAATGTAAGGTGTGTACAAAACAAGGAAAGAGGAAGGATACTCGGGTGTACTGTCCCCAATGCCCTTCCCAGCCTGCCCTCTGCTTTCAGCCCGGTTTCCTTTTGTATCATACTAAGGAAAAATATTGGAGAGCGACTGATTTCCGCAAATGCCCATCATTCCTTGAAAGGGACCCTTGGCCGCTGAATTTGTGCATGTCTTATAAAGGAATGGCGCTCTTGCTCCCTGCACTGGAGGTGTACCTTGAATGAAAAAGCAACAGGATGTCAACTCACTTCACTTCATTTAGCGTGCCTTCACGAGCATTGCTAGTCCTGCTTCCTCCACTTGAGGCCTGCCTTGGAAAGGCAACCACAGCCGTAGCTTTCCCTTGAGGCCTGCCTGCAACATATACATAAGTCTAGATCCCTCAGCTCAAGGCGTGACTTGCAAAGGAACGCTAATCAGGCTCCTTCCATTGGAGGCGTGCCTGCGAAATAGTAATCATTACAGATCCCTTTACTCGAGTCGTGCCATGCACAAGAAAGGAACTCCATTGTGGGTCATTCCCCTTTGGTGTGCTTTGGCAAGCAATGCTAGTCCTGCTCCCCCCAGTTGAGGCCTGCCTGGGAAAGAGACATCACCCCAGTACCTTTCACTTCAGGTCTGCCTCATAAGAAAAAGGCAGTCTAGCTCCCTATGCGCGTGATGTGCCTTGCAAAGTAACACAATTTAGGCTCCTTCCAAAGCAGCCGCATCTTGGAAAGGAATGCCACTCCAGCTCCCTCCACTTGAGGTGTGCCTTGCAGAAGATGGGCACACGACTCTGGTTCACTCCCCTTTAGCGTGCTTTGGCAAGCAATGCTAGTCCTGCTCCCCCCACTTGAGGCCTGCCTGGGAAAGAGACATCACCCCGGTACCTTTCACTTCAGGTCTGCCTCATAAGGAAAAGGCAGCCTAGCTCCCTATGCGCGTGGTGTGCCTTGCAAAGTAACGCAATTTAGGCTCCTTCCACTTCAGGCACACCTTGGAAAAGAATGCCACTCCACCCCCTCGACTTGAGGTGGGCCATGGAGAAGAAGGGTAGAGCAATCTGGGTCACTCACCTTTGGGGTGTCTTGGCAAGGCACGCTAGTGCAGTTTGCTCCTGTTCGGGATTGCCGTAGAAAAAAACGTCTGGGAAGCCCCATCCGCTTCCGGCGCACATTGGAAAGGAACCCGAATCCGACTCCTTCCACCTAAGGTTTGGCATGCAAAGAAAGGCCAGTCCCGCTCCGTCTACTCAAGGGGTGCATTGGGGAAGACCGGAACACCATTAAGGTTCCCTCCACTCAAGGGGTGTCTTTTCAAAATAATACACGCCACTTTGGCTCCCTCCCTTGAGGTCCAAGTGTCAAGAAAGTGGTACTTGGACACCAACTGTATGGTGGCGGTGTCTTGCGTACCTCGTAACATCCTGCCTTGTTTATTGTTTTACTGTGAGTAATGTTATGTGTGGTGTAAGTGAATGAATTGGATATGATTGGTGTGTGAATTAGGTAAAGATACAAAGAACATGCTGATGTCATTTCTGTGAATGCACTTTTCCAGCACTGCAGGAATGATTGCCATGTTGCAGGGTGTGTGCTTTGTGTGGGTACGGTTGAACATATGAATGTTTGCCCAGAGTTGCTATGGGCATACTCAAAGCTGGTGTGGAAGATAGCGCCTGTAGGGCAGGGTAGCTAAGTCAGCCAGTATGCACTTGCTATCAGTGTCCACATATGATTGCAGGCACAAAAAGTTTGAATGCAGACACAGTTGCTATGCAATTGCTGCCAAATGATAGTTCAGATATGGCTAGAGACATGGTTGCATTGTAAGCACATGTCCACGTGGTATAAGTGTGTAGATACGCTCATGTGTAGATACGCTTGCTCTGGTGCAAGTGATTTGGTAGAAGTGTGACTGCTGAAATGGATGCCAACTGACTGCAGACACGAAAGGGATACGAATGGCCAGTGATCCGGTGGTTGCCTTGTCGTGGCATCACTGCTCACAAGGACGATCCTTCTTATGCTACACAAGGAGGTTTCTCCTTGTGCTTAATCCCACTTTGCCTGTCCAACTGCATTGTGACTGGTATGTATGAGAAGTGCGAGGAAAGGTGCCATGTGAAATGGCTTACTGACAGTATTTTACTGATACCGGCGCGCAATAAAGAGAAGTTACTATATGAATGATGTACCCATTGTCATTCAGGTGCGACACCTGCACATAAGAGGTCTGCCTCTCATTGGGACACATGTGGGAACGCAGGACGGTAGGCCATGTGTTGTTGGCGGTGTGTTTCGGTGGGTGGCCAAAGCGAAATGTCTGAGAAATGTCTACATTTCCAGCCATTTTCAGAGACATTTTCCTCTGTCCACTCACCGAAACACGTCGCCAACAACAGATGTCATAACTTCCCGCGTTCTCACAGGTGTCCCGGCGAAAACGGTACCTCACTTCCGTAAGATTGTCTTAAGGGTCTTATTACATCTCTCCACTTATCCATCCGTCTGTCTGTCTGTGGGTGGGTGGTAAACTAAGGTGCTCAGAGTAGCGATATGTAATAATTCTTTTATCTTTCCGATCAGTTTGCTCATAAAGTTCTTTCCCTGGTCTGTTCAAATCTCCTTGGGTAAGCCCAATCGAGAAAAGAAGGGCAGCAGATGTTTTAAAATCTGTTGGGTAGTGCTGTTTCTCATGGAGAAGGCTTCGGGGTATCGGGTGGCATAATCCACAATCACCAAGTTCAAAGGTGCCGCTAAAGTAATAGGTGAGCTGGTTTTCTGACATCTCACACGTTTGGATAAAGTTCTTTATATCCACATATAAACTGTGCCAACAGAACTTCCCACTAATCTGGGCTTGAGTCTTAGACTGCCCCAAGTGCTCTGCCCCTTCAAACCCCCCGTCAAATGGGAGTGAGCAATTTCCAGCACTATGTTCCGGTGGGTCTTGGGTATCACCAGCTGTTTCTCTCCGATAAAGGAGACCTTGTTTCAAAAAGAAAAAATGGTTGCCTTTTCTTAGGCCTCAGCTAGTATGTGATTTTTTTCACTGGGCAAATGCTAAATCAGGGAGGATAGTTGCCTCATCATTCAGGGGGGGGCTGATGTCAGTTTCCTTATCGACCTCTCCAAAACGCTGATCACCTCTCTGTTTCCCTAACTTCCCTTTCCTCTTCAAAAGTGGGGAACAAAGCCTGTTCAAGACTTCCTTGGCATATTTTATCTCCAGGTCATATTTTATCCATGGTTTGCATTAAAACTTTTACACCTCCTCTAAAGTCTGGGTTTATGACTCCTGCAAACATTTCTAAACTATATTTCCATGCAAGGCCAAATGTTGGAGCCAACCTGACGTAACAGCCAGATACGGGTATTAGGACCAGGTCCATGGGAATTAGTCCACTCTTCCCAGGAGCCAACAGATTCTTTGGTTGCAACCGAGGGGTCCGAGGCTCGATTACTACGTTTTTAAAATCTTAAGTTCCCTAATTAGTGTGAGTTATATCCCACTGCTGACAACACATATAAGGAAGGCATGGTATCATGAAGGAAGACAGACACAAGTGGTACACGGTTCAAGGGTGTTTATTGAACTGCAATGGGTTGAATGAACACCCATCTAAGCCTAAATCTAAGGATGGGAGTAAGCTACGACCATCAAAGTAGAAATAACAGTCCTAGTGGAATCTTGTCAAAATAAAAAGGGCCAATAGTAATAAACCTATTGCCAATCCTTACTTCTAATAAGAAATGGGGCCTCATTACGAGTTTGGCGGTAGCTGTGCCTGTCAGACTTGCACGGCTACCGCCAAACTCGCATCCGACACTGGCACCCACGAATGGGCAATTACCGGTCCATCACAAGTTTGGCGGACCGGTAATTGTCCATTCGCGGGTGCTGGTAATGCTGCACTCCCCATCCCCATTCTGCCGCATAGAGCAAAACTCGTAGTTTGGCGGTACGGTGACAATGGTGCCGGTGCCTTACCAACACCGTTGTCACCGTACCTCCGAACTTATAATGAGGCCCATGGTGTGGGAAAATTATGTATGCAAAAGAAAGGGTTCAAGAAACAGTATGTCAGGACAGCTGGATAATAGCTTCCCTTCCCCTGGGGCAAGGTGGCACACTTGAGTTTAGCACACACTCTGGTTTCTCCAGCACGAGAATGCAGTTCAGGATACAAATACCCGGGCCTTATGTGACAAAGTCTCTTTTTTCAGTAAAAGTCTCTTACTTGAAGAACGCCTGGAGTAAGTAACACATTACTTACCTGTAACTGTTATTCTCCAGCATGGGTCTGGCATGGATTCACATGCTCATGAATATTCCCCATCAGGCTGGGAATCCTCGGTAACAGAAAAAACTGTTTCAGTTTTGTTTCTAAACTGTCTTTCCCCTATGAACCAATCACTGAGCTCTGGATCATACTGCCCACAGCCAATGACTGCCCTCTACCTAAGCCCCGCCTGTGGCAGCCATCTTCAGATTTGGTAGCACGTAAAGTGGCAGTAGGACCAAGAGAAGAGCCACAAAGGGGCAAGCGGAAGGGTTTGCATGTGAATCCATGCCAGACCCATGCTGCAGAACAACAGTTATAGGTAAGTAACTTGTTCCTTCTCCGGAATGGGGTCTGGCATGGATTCACATGCTCATGTATGCAAGAATAAATAGCAGTACATAAATGCACAACCACAGAAGGTGGCAAGGCTCAACAGAAGAAATCTCTTACCTCCTCAGCAGCCTCACCTTCAAGCGAACAGGTTGTGCAGCACTGCTTGGCCGACTCGGGACTCCTCCCTGGAATCCCTGTCGACGCAGTAGAATTTCTTGAAGGTATGCATCGACCTCCACGTAGCAGGCCTGCAGATGTCCAGCAGGGGTACACCAGACAGGAACGCCATTGTAGCAGCGATCGCTCTGGTAGAATGGGCTCTCGGATGGCCAGGCAGCGGTCGGTTTGCCAACCGGTGACAGTGAGTGATACAGCCGGAGAGCCACCTGGAAATTGAAGCCTTGGAAAGGGACTTCCCATTGTTCACAGGACCAAAGTTCACAAAAAGCTGAGACGTTTTCGAGAAACTCTTTGTGCGGGCCTCATAAAACTTCAGCGCTTGAGCCACATTCAGTGAGTGCAAAGTCCTTTCAGCCGGCGACAAAGGTGTCAGCAGCGCCAACCCCTTATCCGAGACGTCGTTCAGAAGCGGTGCCGACAGGATAGTCTTCCTCTTCGCCTCCCGGCGTTGGTACAAGAAGCCCTTCTCCTCCGGGGTAACCTGGAAAAGCTGTGATGCACGGGCAATCATGGAATGAAAGGATCCCACCTCGTCCGGTGGAGAGGCTCTCAGCGCCGGTGAGGCAGGATCTCCCAGTCCAGCAGCATCGTCCATATCGGTCGTTGTGGGGTTGGGGGTGAGCCAGCAACGGTTGGAATGGAGGTGTAGGTTGTCAACTCCTCTTCGCCGGTGGCTGCCCTGGTGTCAACTGTGTCACTGGCGGTGCCACTGGTGCCAGCGAGGTTGTCGGCAACCTCCTCTTAATCTCTGACACCAGCGTGTGGCGGTCGAGAGGATATCCTGTGGTAAGTCTCTTGGGGGAACCTGTTGGACAGGGTCGCTGGGACCAGCGCCCGTGTCGTCGTTCCAGTCGACGGTATTGACATCGCCACCTCTGGTGCCATGCGGCATCTCCTCGACGTTCCCATCGTCGTCGTTGTCGTCACCACAGTGGATGGTGCGGACAGACAGCCTGATGGCCTTCTAGAAACTTCCAAGAAGAAAACACTCAATGATTTCACCCATGAGGAGCGATGAAAGATGCCAAAAAATGGGTCCCCGTTAATCAGATGAACAAACGATGGAGCACAGAGGCTCGATTGAACAATAATATGTCTTTCCTACCATAAAGGCGCAAAAAAATGCAGAAAGTTCTAAGCGAAACACGAGGACTCCCAACACTTGAACGTGCAGTAAACATTTTAAGATGACTGCCAGAGGAGGGGCTTAGGGAGAGGGCAGTCTTTGGCTGGGGGCAGTATGAACCCAGAGCTCAGTGATTAGTTTATATGAGAAAGACAGCTTTTAAACAAAAGTGAAACAGTTTTTTCTTTTATAGAGGATTCCCAGCCTGACGATGGGGAATATTTATGAGCATAATAATCCATGCCAGACCCCATGCTGGAGAAGGGAGAGCAGCTTAACTCTGCAAACTACCATCCGATAGCAAGAGAGTATACAAGTCCCTATCCGAGAAAAGGGAGAGCGGCTGAACCATGCAATGTACCATCGGATAGCCAGAGAGTATGCAAGTCTGTATACAAGAAAGAGAGGGGCTGAACAATAGCGAGAGAGTATACAAGTCCCTATACAAGAATAGGGAGAGCGGCTGAACCCTGTAAACTGCCATCTGATAGCAAGAGAGTATACAAGTCTGTATACAAGAAAACGGAGCGCGGCTAACCAATGCAAACTACCTTCGAATAGCGAGAGAGTATACCAAACCATATACATGAAAATGGAGAGTGGATCAACCCTGAAAACTACCATCTGATAGTGAGAGAGTATACAAGAAATGGGGAGTGGCTGAACCCTGCAAACTACCTTCCGATAGCAAGAGAGTATACAAGTCCCTATCCGAGAAAAGGGAGAGCGGCTGAACCATGCAATGTACCATCGGATAGCGAGAGAGTATGCAAGTCTGTATACAAGAAAGAGAGGGGCTGAACAATAGCGAGAGAGTATACAAGTCCCTATCCGAGAAAAGGGAGAGCGGCTGAACCATGCAATGTACCATCGGATAGCGAGAGAGTATGCAAGTCTGTATACAAGAAAGAGAGGGGCTGAACAATAGCGAGAGAGTATACAAGTCCCTATACAAGAATAGGGAGAGCGGCTGAACCCTGTAAACTACCATCTGATAGCAAGAGAGTATACAAGTCTGTATACAAGAAAACGGAGCGCGGCTAAACAATGCAAACTACCTTCGAATAGCGAGTGAGTATGCAAGCCCCTATACAAGAAAAGGTAGCGGCTGAACCCTGCAAACTACCATTTGATAGCGAGAGAGTATACAAGAAAAGGGAGAGCGGCTAAACAATGCAAACTACCTTCGAATAGCGAGAGAGTATACCAAACCATATACATGAAAATGGAGAGTGGATCAACCCTGAAAACTACCATCTGATAGTGAGAGAGTATACAAGAAATGGGGAGTGGCTGAACCCTGCAAACTACCTTCCGATAGCAAGAGAGTATACAAGTCTGTATGCAAGAAAAGCGAAAACGGCTGAACAATGCAAACTACCATCTGATAGCGAGAGAGTATACAAGCCCCTATACAAGAAAATGGAGAGCAGCTGAACAAAGCAAACTGCCATCGGTGAGCGAGAGAGTATGCAAGTCCCTATACAAGAAAAGGGAGAGCAGCTGAACCCTGCGAACTATCATCTGATAGCGAGAGCGTATACAAGCACCTATACAAGAAAAGGAAGAACAGATGAACATTGCAAACCATCATCCGATAGCGAGAGAGTATACAAGTGCCTATACAAGAAAATGGAGAGTGGCTTTACCATGCAATTACTATCTGATGCGAGAGAGTATACAAGCCCCTATACAAGAAAAGGGAGAGCTGCTGCACCCTGCAATGTGCCATCTGATAGCAAGAGACTATACAAGTCCCTATACAAGAAAGGGGACAACGCCTGAACCATGCAATGCACACTATCACCACCGCTCTGGTCCCCTGGCACTCTGGGGGATCTGAAAAGGAAAGAGGGTGGGGTGGGTTAGTAAGGTTGAGCGGGAAAAGAGCAAGAGAGCTGTGAATTGCTATTGGCAGCCTCAGTTCGGTTAACACCGTTCGCTGAGCTTAGATGTGCTTTTCGGTTGGTAGTTGTCCTGTGTTGTTGTACAAGGCTATGTGTGTTATGTTTTGTTGTTGCAATGTAGTGAAGTGTGTGTGGTTTGTAGCGCTTTGGCAGTGTGGTTGTGTTTATGTAGAATGTCAGCGGTGTACGCAGACGGGTGAGATTGTTTAGTGGGGTTGGTTAGTGGCATCCAATTCCAATCTTTACAATTCTGTCTAGACGTGACACAATGCTAGTTTTCACTATTCTGTCTAGATATGATGTGAGCTAGTATTACAATTCTGTCTTTTTTATTGTTCTTGGTTTATCTCAAACCTTTACAAACAGAATTTATATTTAAACTTTTTCATTCCTTTACCATAAAAGCAATCATAAAATAGTTTAAATTATTTACATTCAATTTCAGATCAAAGATAGATTTCCAAGGATTCTCAACATATCAGTAAGTCATTCATGGTTTAAACAACATAAATTGATTTTCCATATGAACAATAAAGCTAAACAAGGCAAAGATCAATGGCCTGTATGTGCCTTCCATTAATCTATTCCATACATGATCCATACAGTCTGAAAAGGAAGGATTGACAAAGGTCAAAACAGCATAGATCTTTGAAATGTATACAGTCCGGCATTATATGTCTCAATGATTCCGAAAGCGCATTGCACCCCCGGAAATCTACATTCCCACTTATTTCAGGAATGTTTGACCATTGTGACACTCTCTCACAAGTAGCAATTTTTTTACATTTAAATCTTAAATACATACTGCGAACAATTTTGCATGGATAAGACTGGTGCGGCATTCTTTTTCTAGAGTATTTTGCATATTTGGTGAAGGTTTTATTGGTCTCAATCATTTCAATTGTTCGAATCCAATTACGCTTCTAGATTTTCTTTTTAACATAAGCGGGTCGAGTGATTAGGTCATCCTGTGTAACATCCAATTTGATTAAAGTTAATTTCATCTGTCTAAGGTAGGCGTTCAAAGAGTTAGAAGACTCATCTGTGTTCATGTGGTGAAGATCATTATATAATGAATTTCGAGGTGGGCCAACATTTTAGAATAGTCACACAAAGATCGCCACAGATGTCGACTTAACAGAGATAATAGTCCAAATTCATGTTGGATTATAGGATTCGGAATCGACATAGCTAAACACAGTGCTGACTTCAACACTCGACCATGGATCGAATCTAAGATAGAATCGATATTAACTAGACACATATCAATTGAATACAGTAACACATGTTCAACTTTCTTCGTCAGAAACTCAACTTAAGGTAGTAACGAATACATGCAGAATCTTTTTATATATTATCCTCATTTGTGATGAAAATGGACGTAGCTTTTCATTCAGATGTTCTGACCAATATTTAAGAGAAGTGGAGTTACATATATTGTAAACTAGATAGGTCAGATTTGAGGGCTGTTTGATTACTATATCATTCATTTTCCATCTATACATTTTTGGTTTTTTCCTAGATGAGAAAACATTCATGTTTGTTTTGTCAACATTTGCACTCAAATTATGGGCTGCTGCATAATCTGAAAAAGAATGTAACTTGTTTTGCAGCCCATAAGGAGTTGCGTCTAGCAACAGCATGTCATCAGCAAATGCCAACCAATGAATACGTGACGTACCAAACCGAACAGCATATGATGTTATAGCATCCCAGATTCGATCACATCACATATGTATAGGTTAAACAGAATTGCTGCTAACATACAACCCTGTTTAAGTCCAACAAATGTAGGAATGGAATGGGTAGAAGTGCCTTCTTTAATAATGCTAACTTGATATGTCATACCCAAGTGGAGTTTTTGAATCTAAGAAATTAAATATGAGGGGATACCCATAAGGTTCATTTTCTTCCATAAGATGTTACGGACAACTGTATAAAATGCTGAGGACATGTCAATTGAGGCGATATTAACAAGCATCCCATTAGAGGTTTTAGACATGGCTAGTAGGTAGGATAAGTAGGTCGCATTAAGCGCAGTTCCCATACCTTTTCTGAGCCCGACCAGAAATTTAGAATAGAGATCAGAATTGACAATCTACTTCTCTAAATAACACAGAAGAATGATGGAGAATACTTTAGATGCTACATCCGCCAAGGCAATAGCTCGATAATTAGACGGGTTTAACGGATCTCCTTTTTTATAAATAGGGACTATAAATAGGGACTATTATTGCATTTGTCCATGACTCAGGTAGAGAGGCTGTCTTTAGAATTAGATCAAATTCCACTTTAAGTATGTGAGCCCAGAGAGCAGGATCATTCTTTAACACACACAGAGGAATTCCTTCAGGTCCTGCCGCTCTCGACGGGTTAAGTCTACCAATAGCCCATAAAATATCAGATAGTGATATTTGTGTGGAGGAATTATGGTCACATTTGGTATTAAAAAAGTGATGCTTTTAAATTCAGATGGTAAACAAGATGTATTTGAAATATAATTTATCCAGGATGACGCCGGTATACATGAGTCAACAGCAGAATTGTGAGGCTTGGCTAATTTTAAGAATTTCCAAATGTCTTTTGATCTCGGAGCGCAAATAAATCTGAGCATCTCAGCATCTCAATATTACCTTTGTTATGAGCGTTAATGCAATGCCATTTGATATGATTTTTAAACTTTTGTAGAATCAATTTCTTTTTAGATAGAGATCGAAATGCATCGATTTCCGGATTTCATTATTTTTCGCAGATTTTAGGTTTTAAATTATTAGATCAAAAGGTGGAACAAGAGTAGGTTTCATTTTTGGTTTAGTTGTACATGTTTCAGAGATGATCTCGGAAATTAAAGCAGAGATAGAGGATTCATATCTAATAGAGGACAACAAATTAAGGAGTTCAAGACGCTCAAGTTTAATACGCTGAGATAGTTACATGGTCAGCTTATCACAAGTAGATTGATTCCATCAAATTGATAGACTACATCTGTCAGATTCAAGCAGGCCAAGCTGTTAAATAACAGGTAAACGCATTGGTCCATTGCTTAGAACAAGTTGGATAATCGCATGGTCACCACCATGCGCCGAATGGATAGTTATATCGGATACCAAATGTAATGAAGATTAAAATATCCAAAAGAAATCTATCATTGAAGAATGAAAACCTTGCTTCCATGTAAATTTAGCATCATCCTTTTTGGAAGGTAACAGAGACAAGACCCAACCAGAAAAGAAAGTAACCCATCTATCTCCTCTATAAACAGACTGACGATCGATCCTTATGTCTCCTTTTCAACGAGAAATGTCTGTAGCACAGCAACAATTAAAGTCACCTCCAATGATCGTGTTGCAAGATGGATAATATAGGGATACATATTCCAATATCTCGTCCAGGTCATTGAACATAGAGTCTAACATCACCTTTGGCTGGTTCCAATAGATATTAATTAGAATTAGAGACCAACTGGGGCTGGATCCAGAAACTAACAGAATTGCCAAAACATGATCAAAGCAGAATAAAAGCTTTGAAGTACATTGCAAAGAATTGTTAACTAATGTTACCAGTCCTGCTGACAGACGACCATACCCTGGTTTAATAACATTTGCACAAAATGTTTCATAACCAGGGAGAGTGAACGACAAAAAATTCATGGTCTCTTGAACAAAGACCACATCAGGGCGCTGAGAAGCCGGAAGGGAGACAAAGAATCGAGCCAGATTAATGTAGCCACAAACGTTCCAAGAAAAGACTTAACGCAGAGCAAGATACAGATAAGATTTCAGATGCAGGCGTCATAGCTATAAAAGGACATCATTAAAGACTCTAAACAAGACCAGTCTTTAATTGATCAAGCAATCAATAATAAATTAACTACAGCAGCATTTTTTCCTTGGGGAATATCCGCACCAGACTTGTCCATGTCAGACCCTTTATTCGTCACCGGAACTTTGAAATTTAAAAATTCCAAAGCCTCTATTTCAGATTCAAATAGACGCAATTCAAAGCCCAAGTCATACAGATCAGATCTATTCAGCCATATAAGTTTTTGGATGGTAGGAGTTTTTAGATAACTTAGCATTCTGTGTTTATTTTCTCTTGGGAGGGATATTCTGTCAAAATCGTCAAATTTTAGGTTTCGTAAGGCTGGTATATGACTGATCACATCCAAAATTGCAGGGTGGTTCATTAGTGATTTTTCTGATAAACCACGACAATCCGTCCAACCCATCAAAATATAAGAATTTTGTTTAGTGATTTCAACTTCCTCATGTATATAATTTTTCGCCAAAGAAGTAACGTTGTTGGGTGCAACCGCTGAATGGTCACCCTTATTATCTATTTTTACTTCATCTTGTAAAGAAGTAGAGACAACCTCGGTTAAAGAATTGAATGAAGCTTGGCCAAGGTCAGCCTTGTGGAAGGTAGGATTAGATAGAATTGCATTTAGGTTATTGATAGAGTTCAGGCCATCTTGTACAGCCGGTTTTAAATAAAGAAGCATTGATGATTATTTGTCTCAGAGGGCTGCAAGTTGGCAATTTGTTGTGAGGGCTATTTTGATTCAAGGACAGACGGTTGATAATTATTCTGATTAGACCCTACGTGAGCAGATCCTGTGTTAATAAAGGTACTATTCATAGGAGCAGTAAGTTGAAGACTAAGCGGATGAGAAGTGGAAGAAGATTGAAGTCCCATTTTCGGAACTGAAATTTTCATTTTTATAGCTTCAGCATAGGTTTTAGTGGATTCAGCGTTTTTAAAATTTCAGCATCCTTGATGTTCGAGTTGAACTGGTTCCATTTTTTTAGACATGTTTTATCCCTTTAATTGTAAAATAAGCAGCCATGACCGGTTGCATTCCGATCTACTATCTGTATTGAAGAAAAAACAAGGATGACAGACCAAAGCCCGATGCGTGTGCTAGACAGAAATCTACTTAGAAGTGCAAGGGATCCAGCTGCGTATTCTGGTCATAAGATGAGCAGGTCTGTTCACACCCAGCATATAGTAGACATAAAGGGGTGAATGACCAGTGTGTAAGTGCGCTCTCCCTTAAAATTTCAAAGTTTCAAAGCTAAATTGAGTATTTCAAAATTGATTCAGAACTGTTGGACTAACAAATTTTTTGTCAATGTCCAAAATCCATCGTTAATAAATGATGCAGTATGTTGGTGAAAACATTAATTCTTGATTAGAAGTGTTTATTGTATGAAGAACTCTGCCGACACGTGTTTCGACAATCATGTCGTTTTCAAGGCATTCAAGTCAACAATTGTTCACTTGATAAAAAAGGCGAATATCAGCTATTACCAAAGACCATTAAGTCATTACCAAGTTTTCGACTTAGTGATGCGCAATATCATTGGATGCCTTGAAAACGACACGATTGTCGAAACACGTGTCGGCTGAGTTCTTCATACAATAAACACTTCTAAGAATGAATGTTTTCACCAACATATTACCATCTGTATTGGCTGCATTGCATATTTTAATTTCATTCACACTCACACTAGATGGACTGTTTATCACATCACATGCTTTTTTGTTGTTGTTGTTCTTCATTTGTATATTCTGAGATGGCATGTCATCTTTCAACAGTAGATGTTGACGACTCTCCTTAGTCAATTGAGTTCTATCAATTATCTCATCATCTGATGCGATAGGTACTGAAGTCTGAAAAATGCGCACTTGCATCGACTTGATGAGAGACACTCCTGTAACTGAGGTGAGGACTTTAGAATTTTTATTTTTATTTCTGGGGTTCCTAAGTTTTACCGCTTTTCTGATTAGACAATTTTGACGTCTTGACATTGGCATATAGGAGTCTTTCTGTAGCGCCTCCTCCATTTCGGAACTTTCAATCAGATGAGTAAGCAGGGTTGGACTATTAGGATGTGAATTATCCATCCCATGGCTTTCCATATGTACAATAGCCGAGGGCCCAGGAGTTTGTCACAAGAGAAAGAGAATGAAGTTGTACTTTAATGTCTTTTATCTCCTGTATTGAATCACGTAGATCCTGAGACAAACCCTGAACGATGGTTATTAAAGACCCTGGTTCATCTATTGATTCCTTTAGATTTGGTTGAGGATTAGGACCAGAACTACTAAGGGCAGAGTTGTAACATTCTGTTTGAGAGCTTGTATTCACATAAGCTTGTTTAGCTTCAATATTACAGCCCTCAATAATACGTTGTTTTAAATTGTCCCGATATTCATTGTCAAGTTGTCTACACGTCTTTCTATCGGTCATAAAACCTTCTAGGTGATTGATTTTGTTTAAGATGTTTGAGATAGAATGTTTCATTTCCCTGATTTCTAGGTGTGTGACCTCATGACCTTTATCAAGTAGGTCGAGGATCTTAATTATCACAGGGAAGGTATAAGGTTATTTTATAATTTGCGAAGATGAGAACTCATTGCTTATTAGAAGGGACTGGGTGTTATCGGCTCTACCTTGCGAGTTGTGTCTCGATGGATTTTTCAAATCTGGATGACAACTACACAAGGTATTGGTGAAAGAAGAGTTCCTGGGCCCTTTTTGATTAGTTATTTCGGAGGGATTCGTTTTGTTGTCAATGGGAGATAAATCCTCACGGTCAGTCCTTGGAATGTGAATCACAGGATGAGAGCTATCACCCACCTTGGATTCCACGATTTGGGCTGCCAGAGTTGACTTGGGTTTATTAATAAATGGAAAATCTCGTGGAAATAGCACTACTTCATCAGACTGGAAAGGAGTGGCAGTACCCAAAGAACGCCTATGGGGTTTGTCAAATCCCACACAACCACTGGGCCTAATATGGATCAATCACTTATGGGCTTAAAGTGGCGATCATCTTGAAACACCAAATCATGGGGATCACCAGAACAGTTCTGTTTAACAGAATTTTCATTACCCAATGCACTTTCTTGTAAATGAACTTCCTCAATAGAATAGGTGTACAAATTCGTTAATTTATCCATATTTGAATATGGTGGGCAAATTGATGCCTCATGTAACAAATTAGCAGGTGCAGCAATATGATTCGAAAGCACCCCATTATCACATTGCGTTGCCAAGGAGTAGTCACAAACTAAATGGCCCCTTCCATGATTACAGAACAATCCGTAAAATTAGAAAGAGGAGCACCTGCTTGTGAGGATGAAGGTCTTACTAAATCCTTCAGAACAGAAGGGGTTGTCATGCAGCGTCCACTTCGTAGTGTGGCTCTGCCTACCATAGTGAGTTGTATTCAAAGCAGGGAATACGACTGCAACTATCCACCCAAATATCAACACTGATTTAAAGCAAAAGAGGGATATTCAACAAACCAAATGTAAATCACTCTTTCTTCTTAGATAACATACCCTGCCGTTCCTCCGCACCGCGGTACAGCCAAACAGTCTGAGACACTTTCAGACACTTCCGGTGCGCGCGCGGTACACGTGACTGGAATATTTGTAATAGAAAGAGTCCAATCGCAGTGAATGCGAGGTAGAGGCGGGGCTGTCGGCGGCACAGGGCGTTGTGGCTGTAAAGAGAAAGTGGGTATGAGCGTACTGCAAAGTAGCATAGCGAAAATACACCTTAAGTGTGAGCTCAAGCACCTTTTCACAATCCTAGAGTGAAAACAGTATTTACTTGTTAAAGTCCAAATGTCCACATGAGCGCAGCAAAGTGTTGCAAGCACCCGATGCTTCTCCTTGCCAACAGCGTCCTCAGTAGAAGCGAAGTGGCGAAATACAGCCAGTGAAAAGGGTAAAGTCCCACTGCCAAACAGTCTGAGACACTTCCGGTACAATTCTGTCTAGATGTGACGCAACGCTAATCTTTGCATTTCTGTCGAGATGGGACACAGGTTAATATTCACATCCCAATCTCAATGTAGCGCACGCTACTATTCCCACCTCTATCTGTATGTGTCGCAGGCTAATAATCACACCTCCATCTCAATGTGGTGCAGGCTAATAATCACAGTTCTATCTCAATGCGGCGCAGGTCAATAATCACAGTTCTATTTCAATGTGGCACAGAATAGTTCTATTGCAGTGTGGCACATGCTAACATCCAACCTTCCATCCCAACGTGGCGCAGGCCAACAATCACAGTTCTATCTCAATGTGGCACAGGTCAATAATCACAGTTCTATCTCAATGGGGCACAGGCTAATATTAACAGCTCTATCCCAACGTGGAACAGGCCAATATTCACAACCCAATCTCAGAGTGAAGAAGGTCAATAATCACAGCTCTATCTCAAAGTGGCGCAGGCTAATCACAGTCCTCTCTAGTTGCGATTCAGGTTATACTCGCAATCCACACTAGTTGTGAAGCTAGTTAGTATTAATAGCCTGGTGTGCTATGTTCTGAGGCTAGGTAGAGTGGCAGGGCTTCCTGGAGTACTGTGATTGCTCTACTCATCAACCATGCCACACCTACCTTGGTGGTTGCTGCTGGTTCACGGCTGGCCCTGGCCTCCCCTGCTGACACCTGCACAGTTTGGAGTTGCCATTGTAGGAGTCGCCCTTTGCCTTGGGGCTCTTAGCTGAAGGGGATGCCGGAGAGAGGGCAGTTCTGGTCAGATTTTCTTTTATGGGGACGAGGGCTAATCAGGGAGTGTGGGTGGGCTGGGAGGCGGGTTGGGGGTTGATTGCGGTAGCGGGCAGGGGGAGCGGGGACAAATGCGCTTAGCGCGCTGCGTGTGGTTTTTTTAAAGCACACTAATGTAATTTGGAAAGGCTTACTGGGTCGGGGCCTTGATTCTCACTCACCTTGGCCTCTTGGATTTTTCCCAAATGGTGCCAGCGAGTACGGCGCATCCAGGGTTGTTGTGGCTACAGAGCTCGGAGCTCAAGCCAATCAGGGAGCGTGGGAGGGCTGGGAGGCGGGACGGGACTTGGGGAAGCGGGACGAATGCGCCCAGTGTGCTGCTCTTGATTTTTTAAACCACACTAATGTAAATTGGAGAGGCTTGGTGGGTCGGGCCTTGATTCTCACTCACCTTGGCCTCTTGGATTTTTCCCAAATGGTGCCCATAGCGAGAGAGTATACAAGCAACTATACAAGAAAGGGAGAGCGGCTGAACCCTGCAATGTATCAGCTGACAGCGAGAGAGTATACAAGCCCCTAAACAAGAAAACGAAGAGAGGCTGAACCCTGCAAACTACCAACTAATCGTGAGAGAGTATACAAGTCCATCTACAAGAAAAGGGAGAACGCCTGAACCATGCAATGCACCTTCTGATAGCGAGAGAGTATACAGGCCCCTATACCTGAAAAGGGAGAGCGGATGAACCATGTGATGTAACTTCTAATAGCAAGAGTGTATACAAGTCCCTATACAAGAAAAGGGAACCATGAAATGTACCATCTGATAGCGAGAGTATACAAGTCCCTTTAATTTTTTTTTTAATTAGTAATCTGGTTTATTACAAACCTTTTACTATGAAACATTAATTAATAGATTTAACAATTCGTCAAATATTTAATGGGCCTCATTACGACCTTGGTGGTACGGTATGAGCGGTGCCGGTATGGCACCGGCACCGTTCATACCGTACCAGTTTTCCTCGCGGGTGCCTGACAGCCTGCCAGGTCTGTGCAGCACCCGCGAGGAAAACCCGTAGATGCACCGGCACAGTTATTAACGGTGCTGGTGCATCCATCCTCCTCATCCCCACTCTGCCCTATAGGGCAGAGTGGGGATGAGGAGCCCGGTAATACTACCGCCCGCGAATGGGCAATTACTGGCCCGGAAAACTCGTAATAGGCTGGTAATTGCCCATTTGCGGGTGGCAGTGCTGGTAGTGAGTTTGACGGTAGCCGTGCCTGTAATGCAGGAACGGCTCCCGCCAAACACTTAATGAGGCCCAATGTCGCGGAATCACAAATTCTTCAAAATGGTTACTTCAGCCAAAATTGGAGTACCCTGAATATGAGCGATTTTTGCTCGCCTATTATCAAAGAGGGCCAGCGATTGTCTTCGGGCATTGGTGTTTCTTCTGTTTGCAATATGTTCCGATATTGCTGTCTCGTTCCAGCCATCGCATCACAGTTCATAAGAATGTATGGTTTCCGCTTGGTTACGACAGACATTACAGTAATTCAGATATGCTTTTAGTTGTTTCCGGTGTGTTAATACACTCTTGTCAGAAGGAGTTTCAGCCTCAAACGTAAGAAGTTACATTTGAATTGTGGCTTTGTAGACCCAGTCTGTGAAGGCGACCGATGTAAGTTGTAGATACAATTTGGTCTGAAAATAAGAGATTTGAGTATATGTTGCGTCTAATCGGAGTGGTGGTTAAAAAAGCCAATTGAACCACAGGTAAAATTTATATGATTCAAAGGACTCAGATGAAAGACAGTGCCAAAATCCAGTTTTGCAAAGAAAAAAAGGTTTTAATTGATCATGTCCTTATATGACACGTGTTTCGGCTATTTCCACTAGCTTTTCTCAAATTAGGGCCTTAATATATCAATAACAAAAAAACACAAAATATTAAGCAGTGGAACAGTGATAAGAGCGAGGTGGAAAAAAAGGAGGGGTGAGATTAAATTGCACAACAATATATCATCCAAATACAGAAATTGTAAAAGTTACATAAATTAATAAGAACCATCCAAAACAACACAATGGTAAGAGAAAAGTAAGTGTTACCGTTCATCATACTAGTCACAAGCATAAATAATTCATATGAAGCTCTGCGAGTTTTGTGTAATGCTGCTTGCGCTGCTAATTGTTTCGATTTCATGGTAAGTTGATTAACACAGTATTAATGCGTGCTACGTGTCTAAATTTTAGATGCGCATCCGAGCGTGTATCAGGTTTTAACTGATACGTTGCCGATGCGCGGTCCCATTAAAGTCTTAAAACAAAAGTCTACTGCTTAAGAAAGGGTAGTTTCAAGACGGACTCTTACCCGCTCCATTCTTTCCATGTGCTGCTTGCGCTTCGTTCTAAGCTCTGAGGCGCCGGTGGCGTCCATATACTAGAGCTTGTTGTTGCAGTCGTCGTCATGAAACGTAAGAAGTCTCTACATTTTGGGCACGGAAATTTGAGTAGATATTGATGCAGCTGGTTTACTGCATGACAGTCATTAACACAGTTTATGGAGAGTTTGGGCCTCATTACGACCCTGGTGCTCCCGTAATGAACAGTGCCGGTAAGGGACCAGCAACGTTCATTACGGGGTTCCCTTGCGGGACCCGCTCAGAACGTCTGGTCAGACCAGACGTCCTTAGTGGGTCCCGCGAGGGGACCAGGGAGCTAATAACGGGCCCATTATTAAAGGGCCCGTTATTAGCTCCCTCCCCATTCCCATTGAGCCCTATGGGGGCTGAAATGGGGATGGGTTTTTTCAATGAGGAATTAACTGGGTCCTCCAAGGTTGGAATGGCCCAGTAATTCCACATTGAAGGAACCCGGACCTGGAACCCGGTACGGAGGCAGCCATGCCCTTATTAAAGGGCATGTCTACCTCCATACTCGTAATGAGGCCCTTTGTATTTTGCCTTGCTTTCTTGTGTCTCCATCCAGTCAATCCATTGAATTTATTTTTTTTGATCATGCAAGTATTCATTTTTAGGACATCTTCTGAGTCTAATGCACTTAGCCATCTAGAACAACTGGCTTTCCATTGGTTCAGTATTTCGGTTTGCTGTTTAGTTTTACTTGATCTCAAGATCTCGATAGAAACAATGGCATCATCGACCAGAGTTTTTTGATATAGATCAAGTGACTTCCAGAGCACTATCGAATGTATCGATTGTGTCGCAATTTCAAACCTTATCCGTACAATCAGAAAGGACTTTTGACGGGACAGAACCCTTCTCCAGAAAGTACTTTCTAGCTGATCCCAAAGTGTCCACGATAAATAGAGACCAGCTTCTGCGCCGAAGGATAGAATTGGAATTACCTTCTGTCAGTAGAATGTTAATTCCCGGACTCACAGAGAATTTCCCATATTTTCGATGTAGTACGTAGGCTTGATGCGCCAGAGAGCGCACTTTAGTGCGAAGGGCATTTCCCCAATCATGTTCGTCTAAAGCAGTATTGATCCATACCCCTAGATATTTGATCTTTTGTACTTGCATCAACTTGGTTAGGCCCAAGTAAAGGGAACAATTCTCATTACGCTGCCCTTGCCGGTTAGAGAAAGACATTGTTTTGGTTTTTGTAGAGTTGATGGTTAGCCCATTGATGCCCAGGTAGTTGACAAGTGCGTTTAGAATATGATGACCAATCAGTGTTCTGTCTAACAACACAACGTCATCTGCATATATCATCCAGAGTATAGCAGTACGGTTTAAGATCGGTGGAAATGTTTGTACTTCATGTTGTGATATATTCAGATCAGAGATATACAAGTTGAACAGAAATGCAGCAAGTCGGCAGCCCTGTTTTAGTTTGTTCCATGTGTCGATTTTCTTGGATAATGTGCCTTGGTTAGATAACCTGACCTGAATTGACGTGGCAGAGTAAAGCTCTTGAATGGCAGATATCAGGTCCGGAGGACAATTCCACATCCATAGCTTTAGCTACAAACTCGACGGTCGACACTGTTGAATGCTTGTTTTAAATCTATGAAAACAGCATAGACTTTCATTTTCGATCTCATTTCTTCCAATTTTAGGAGATTTATTAGCAGAAGATTGATGTTAGTTCCTGCACCTTTAACTAATCTGGTCTGCCTGGGATGCATTCTATTGGCTTGTTTTGCCCAGTGTGTTAACTGTCTGAGAAGTACTCAAGCAAACAGTTTTCCCAAAGGAGCTAACATGCCAAGCAGGCGGTAGTTATTTGGAGAAGCGCTGTCTTCTTTTTTGAGTATAGGAATCAACGTTGCAGTTTTCCTTGAAGATGGAATCTGGTTTGTGTCCATTATCGTGGAGAACAGGGAAGCGCAGAAATCAGCCCATGCTTCCGGATTTAGCTTCAAGGTATTGTTTGACAGCCCATCTGGCCCAGGTGTTTGTCAGGAATTAAGTCATTTGATTTGCATCAGGATAGCATCCTTATCCCATTCGATGTTCCATCTTGAAAGTGTATTCTTTTTCTGCAAGTGTTCCCAGGATGGGGGCTTGGCAAACAGGGTGGCAACAAGTCCCTATACAGGAAAAGGGAGAGCGGCTGAACAAATCAAACTACCATTGGAGAGCGAGGGAGTATACAAGCGCCTATACAAGAAAAGGAACAAGTTACTTACCTGTAACTATTGTCCCCCAGCATGGGTCTGGCATGGATTCACATGCTCATGAATATTCCCCATTGTCAGGCTGGGAATCCTCTGTAAAAGAAAACCAGTTTCACTTTCGTTTATAAACTGTCTTTCTCTTATAAACCAATCACTGTGCTTGGGTCATACTGCCCCCAGCCAATGCCTGCCCTCTACCCAAGCCCCTCCTCTGGCAGCCATCTTCAGATTTGGTAGCACACTAAAGTGGCAATATGACCAAGAAGAGCCGCAAGGGGCAGGAGGGAGAGTTCCCATGTGCATCCATGCCAGACCCATGCTGGAGAACAACAGTTACAGGTAATTAACTTGTTCCTTCACCAGCATGGGGGTCTAACATGGTTTCACATGCTCATGAATAAAGAATACATAGCAGTACCTTCATACACAACCCCGGGAGGCGTAAAGGCTCAACAGAAGAAATTACTCTTACCTCCTCACCAGGCTCACCTTCAAGCAAACAGGTTGTGTAGCACTGCTTGGCTGACTCTGGACTCCTCCCTGGAATCCCTGTCGATGCAGTAAAATTTCTTGAAGGTATGCATCGACCTCCACGTAGCAGGCCTGCAGATGTCCAGCAGGGGCACACCAGACAGGAACGCCGTTTTCGCAGCAATTGCTCTGGTAGAATTGGCTCTCAGACAGCCAGGCAGCGGTCGGTTTGCCAACAGGTGACAATGAGTGATGCAGCCAGAGAGCCACCTGGAGATACAAGCCTTTTACAAGGCCTTCCCATGTTTCACAGGACCAAAGTTAACAAAAAGCTGAGAAGTCTCCCGGAAACTCTTCGTGCGGGCCACATAAAACTTCAGCCGGCGAGAAAGGAGTCGGAAAAAGCAGAGGCAACACCAAGGGCTCGTTGAGATGAAATTCCAATGGAACCTTGGGCATGAAGGAGGGGTGCGTCCACAACACCACCCTCACCTCGTGGAAAGTCAATTAAGGTCACTTGCAGGACAGGGCCTGTATCTCACCTACTCTCCTGGCAGAGGTGATGGCCACGAGGAAAGCTGTCTTCCAAGACAGGAACTTAAGAGGAGCTTGCTGCATCGGCTCAAATAGGGCCCCCATGAGCCTAGTCAGCACCACGTTGAGTTCCCATGCCGGGTCAGAATCCTTCACCGGCGAGAACGAACGGAACAGTCCTCTGATGAACTCCTTCACTAGACAGTGCGACCAAAGAGAAGACCGTCCCAGAGACCTGGTGTAGCAGGAGATAGCCGTCAGATGTACAACAAGTATGGGAAGACTTGTGGGGCCGTGACCCTCATTGGGTTAACTTTCTGCGACCGGCAACAAGTCGCGAAACGATTCCATTTGTGTCCCTAACACTTTAGAGTTGACGATGCCCTGGCCTTGGTGAGGACCTCCCTGCAGTCTGCAGGCAGCTCGTAACCACTGAGCTCTAATGCTGCAGGAGCCAGGCCTTCAGGTTCAGCAATCCTGTGTCTTGGTGCAGGATTGCACTTCCTTCCCTGGCAAGAAAATACACGACCAATGGTAGCTTGACTGGAGAGGACACAAACATGCTGTGAAGCTCTGGGTACCATATTTGCCTCGGCCACGCTAGCGCAACGAGGATCATCCTGCACTGGCACCGTCTGAGTTGACTGATGACTCGTAGTAGCGGCGGCAACGGAGGGAACGCGCATAAACAACAGAGAAAAAGGATTACTATACTGGAAAGGATACGGACAGCCCCAGAACCGACATGGAAGCTCCCTCAGTACGGATGACACCAGATAGACTGAAACACAGGTGACACCCATGGAGACGGAGTCAACTACCCCAGACAAACCCACCAATAACCTCACCCCCCCCCCTTAGTTGCCACCAGGTATCAAAGTGTCAATTGAATTGCCGAAACACTGACAATCACCACACTAGCTGAGTGGTGGACATTGGCAGGTGCTCTGGCCACAGAAGTAGGAAGGGAGGAAAGGTGGGGTTGTGAGGGAGGCTGGTTGAGGTGGGGGGACAGATGTGAAAGGGACATTGAATGCAAGATGGGCCCAGACCAGAACAGTGGCACATCAGGAGAGACTACACAAGCCCAGCGCCTCAATTTAGGATAGAGATGCCAACTAAGCAATTCCACTAACGATTTCCCTCCTCTGCACACACCTCTCAAACGCCAAACAAACAACCACAAACCTACAGCACAACAAACCGCACAATCTTCACTACATTGCAACAACACAACAAAAACACACAGACTTCCACAACGACTACTGGCCGCAAACACCCTAGGCCCAGCCAACAGACCCACCGGGCTGAGGCCGCCAACAGCGCATCACTGCTCTCTTGCACTTTCCCTGCTTTCTCCCACTAACTCACCCTCCCTTCCTCTTTCAGAGCTGCCAGAGCGCCAGGGGACCACTCCGATGGTGATAGTGCGCGGCACAAATATCCTTTAACATTAACATATAGGAACATGACTTCCCCAGGGAAGGAGAATGCGTCCCCCATGCTGCCCGGCTGGGGCAACCTGCTGGCGAACCTCTGGCACTTGGTGTTCGTCGCAAACAGATCGATCTGTGGACTGCCCCAACGGTGAAAGAGATAGTCCACTTGATCCTGCCAAAGCTCCCACTCAAAGCAAGAGCGCAGCTCCCTGCTGAGGGATTCGGCAATTGTGTTTTTGACTCCCACCAGGTGAAAAGGAAGAGGAACATCCCCTGTGCGATGGCCCAGTGCCACAACTCCTGTGCCTCTCTGGAGAGTGCCAGGGATCTAGTTCCCCCCTGCTTTCGGATGTAAAACAATGTGGTGGTATTGTCCATGAAGACCCTCACACTTTGCCCCTGAGGGACGGAAGAAAAGACTTGAGGGCCCAAAACACAGCCCGTGGTTCCAGGACGTTGATGTGCAGCTCCTTCTCCTCCGGCAGCCAGAGGCCTCTGGTGTGGAGATGAACGGTGTGTGCTCCCCACCCCTCCAGGGAAGCATCCGTCGTGACAGTCTCCTGGTAGGGGGGACACTGGAAGTCGGTGCCATGAGCCCCACTTCTTGTGTGTGTTACACAGCGCCTTCAGTGCAGTAACACAGAGTTGTCTCTAAGACTTCCCACTGGCTCCATTTTTCTGGGGCTGACTATTGTCGCCCAAAACAGGTAAAGTTGCACTTTACTTTATGTAGTCATTTAACCTACAGACCCAGTACACCCCATTTTACATGGAGTATTGAAAAGGGTTAACTCTGATCCCTTTTTTGTCTGTACCTCCTGGAGCCTCGTTTCGCTCCCTTAACACTAAGACTTGGCTGTTGGCAGTGGTATCTACCCTAACTTTTCTACTGCGATTATACTATATAAACGTGGTACTGTTTTAGGCTATTGTATTAGCCTCGAACATAAACCCGCTTGACCAAATACTTTTTATTTTGGCTCCGGTCGGATTTAGTCGCCATTTCTTTGTGGTAATATTCTTCTTGCGTTTTACTTTGTGCGGCAGGTTTGCCTTCTTTCTTCGCCGTCCTTTGGCAGACGTCTAGGAAGAAGCCCTCCTTTGGCATCTGGGTGTCTAGGTGGGCTGAATGTGAGGGAGGGGTTTAGTAACCCCCTGCACAGGGTCTCCCTGGAGACCCAAGTCGCACTTTGTGTCCATTGGCTGAGGTGGTTGTCCAGGCAGGACAACCCCCCTGCTGTGTGATTGACAGCCAGGTTGTGTGAATGGGGGAATTTGGCATAAAAGGCAGGACTCTTGAGCTGGAAGAGAGATTCGCCACTGGAACTACAAGAAATGGAGAGAAGCGCAGAAGAAGACGGCTGCTGCAACTCCCGAGTCCCGGTGAAGCCCTCCTGCAGTCCTGAGCTATCTACCCTTCAACGACAGAGAAGATCCAGTCCGGAGTCTTCATCCCTTGAGTCTGGTGGGATCAACCAGCTCACCTTTCTACAGCCAGAGAATCCTCTCCTGGGTCGAAATCGCTGCACGAAGCTGTAGTGGTCTGGATAGCCATCAGAAGAGCCCTCTCCTGTTTTAAAGGAGGGCACCTTTTATTCACTGTTGCTTTGCTGCTGATGGCCTCATCCCTGGGTAGTGCAGATCGCTCCAGACGTCGTCCTTCTTGTCCCCACGACTTAAGCTTCAGGAATCGTGAGTCTGCAGGAACTACCAGGAACAACTCTGTGGCACCAGCTTTCTTCATTTGAATAAGGTACTGTGTCCATTTGACCATTCTCTACGTCCGGCCTTGAGGAATCAGGGTGAACTCTTCCTTACCAAAGGCTTGTCCTTTCTTCCTTCCCTCTTATAACTTTTGCCTTTGTGTGGGAGCAAGGGGCCATCAGGCCCCTCGCATCCTTTATTTCTCAGTACAAAACTCGGAACAAGTGCCTCCAGTAGTGGGTTCGCCCCTTGCCCTTATACGATGTTAACTTTGGTTGACTTACGCGTAGATGGGACCCCTGAGCAGGACACGGGCCATCCATTTTTGTACCCCCTTTCGACTCCATCTTGGTGACTAGGCCTCACTGCTATAGTACAAAAACGCTTCTTCTCCCTTTTTCGCAGCGGCCAGGCGCGCAGGGTACATGGCCCCCACCCTCGTTCTCACTCTGACTGGAAAACTCTGCGGCTCCATTCTCACGTTGAGGTCGGAGGCATTTGCAACAACTAATAAATGTAACACATCATTCTTCCTCTGAGATCTCTGTCCTGCATGTGAACCAGCATGAACTAAGCACATAGCCCGTTCATCTCCACAAACGTGTTCTTGCACCCGCACACTCGCCAGTGGAAACTGCCATTGTGACCCTGTGTTCCTGCAAGATATTCCTTTCATGTGCCAGACCACTGACCACGCCATGATGCCCACCCAGAAGATCCCCAACTAACATTAGACCCCTGCTGCAGTATATCGTTGCCTACCACTAACAAATGCCACATACCAGAGATTCACACTTCAACCAGTGTATTATAGTGGTCAAGACCCTTAACCTAAGGCCTGTATAATCCAATGTTATTGATAGTATAGATATATGTGTGACTTTTATAGAAACATGATAAACTACTGAAAGACTTTGAACAATTGTTGTTTAGTGCATGCATTTTTGAGAATATTTTATGTTAGCTTAGATAGTGACCACCCTGCTTCACAGCGACCTGACCTTCACCCATTCGGAGCACAGATGTCTGACGTCCATCCTCCCGCCAACTAAGCAACCAACCCGGAGGAAGAGATGCCACCCACACCTAAGGCACCACACGAACTGACCAATCCGGGACCAACGTAGTATCCTACGTTAGTTGCGTCACTTCGCTTATAAAAATGTATTGTAACGTTAATTTTGTCAGAGCGCTCTCAGAGATCTTTTGAATGCCATTCATTAGATAAACCTTGCCTTGAACTCTCGCAGCCTGCTCTCTTTGCCTTATTCCCCGTCCAGGGTGTGTCTGTTTTATTCGTTTGCACATGTAAGACAGGGAGGGCACAAACATTTGGAGAGGTGCCTCGAGGGCCGCACTGTGCGGCGAGATCTGGGACGCCCCCAGCAAAACCATCGCCGACCAGCCTGTGCGCATTACAAGAAAGGGTCAAGGATTCCCAGTTGACGAATACCCGACTGAAAAGCTGCTTGCCGAGGCAGGCCACGGCTTGTTTGGGGTGCGGAACCTGACTGGGGTCAGACCGTGAATGGTGACCCTCGGATTACCTGAACACGTGAGTACCGGTTGCAAAGGTTTCCAAGGAAAGGTAAGGGGGAAAATAAGGGAACAAGAGAACAGGTGATAGTGAGTTATAGCCAAGAGAAGGGGCTGTGTTGAGTGATGCTGAGGCTTTTTCTGATCTGTCCTTTATATGGCCAATAGGTTTTGTGAAAAGTGAGAAGAGGTATCCTAGCCCGAACGGGGTAGACGGCGGCACCGCGTAGCATTGTCTCGTCCAGTGCAGATAAATAAGTGAAGATAAGAGAAAATAGTAGGAGTCTCGTATATTGAGTAGACTCGGAGTAGATCATTTAGAATATTCTTTTTCTGTGTAAGCAAGAATTCTTGGGAAAGAGTAAAAGGGTGTAAGAGGGGGGAGTGAATGAGAAGAGTAGGTAAAACGGGGAAGGGTAAAAGGATTTGGTAACGGGAACAAAGGGGAAATAAAGGCGCGCAGGTAGTGCATGTGCATGTTATTGTGTTATATGTTTTTCGCTTCTTGTCCATTTTTTGTCGCATATGTCAAAATATTGTAAGTAATTTGTTGGTAAGGGGTATACATGCGAAAGTGAACTGTTGAAATTGGAAATGCAATAATTACAAAGGTAACATTAAATATTGATACACAATAATTGCCAATAATTGAGAAACGCTTGACATATTGTTGATCTATACAAGGGGACAGGTGGTTGGAGGGTGTGATTAGAGGGAAGCTCAGGTGCAAGCGCACATACAAGTGAGGGGAGAAACATCGTCATGGGGGGAATAACATCATTAGCTCATATTTGCCAGCACCTCCCACTATATAGTAATAGGATACAAAAATACCACGATCAGTGGGTGACGTAGATAAAAGGGGACAGCGTGACACCAATTTGGCTAGAGGGAGGGTCTTTGACAAACGGGTTTTAGATTTAGTGTCCACGCACTTATTGGCGAGATATAAGGGGAAACAGTTGCAGAAGGGAAGTATTGGACTTGTGGCGAATGTTCGAGGAAATTGCCCCTGCAGCAGAGGTAAGTACAGAAATAACAATCGAAAAACAGAATACACAGGAAGAGTTAAGCAGAACGCCAAAGGGTGAGTGCACAACGACCACAGCTGAGAAGGACACAACCAAAATAAACCCCTTAATGACAAGACCAGCAGTAGAATACAGCGAGCCTCTGTACATACTGGCATGCCCCACCCCCACTCCCTCAAACTGAGCAATAGCCACAGCACCACCGCCATATGACAAAGGAGGCCTTTATGGCCCGACAAGTGCATCCCCTGTGAACTTAGCGCGATCAACCAGAGATTTAGACTGCCAGCTAGGGCATGCACAAATGGAAATAACGCGGCTAAGGGCACTGTGCGACCGAGGCCAAATGCTACCAGGGGGAGGGGGAAGTACCACCATTGTCAGTAGCAAATCTCACACACCCGCTAAGTGCAACAGGGGAATTAGCCCCAGTGATGCCAAAGCCAGCACAGTCCGTACTTTCTCAGGGAACACCTACATCACAGGGGCGAGAAAAAGAATGGCGATCAGGAGAGTTCCTGTTACATCTGAATGATAAACCAGTGAGAATTATACGCCCAGACACCCCAGAAAGCCAGCGCAGAGAAGGACAAAAGGAGAATGGCGAGCAAGAAGAGGAAGTACAGGAGGTGTGGAGTGATCTAGACGAATACGAGGAAGGAGTGGCAGTTGTAGGATCCCCACTGCCACACCATTTCGATGACATGGATCCACGATCACTCCCACGATGGCAGGGTAGATTAAGGGAGCGAGTAGGGAATATGCTAGTAAGACAGACAAAGAGAGGGACAGTAAGTAAAACAGGAAGAAGCATAAATTGCAGATGCCGTTAATACATAAAGGAGCAGGCAGGCCACACTATATCCCGTGGGCCCAGATGGATGAAAACAACTTGTTGAAACTCCTCCCCCCACTTGCGGCAGGGGCGGGGAAATGGATACATGCATTCGAGAAGAATACGGCAGGAGTACCGTTGGCGATAGGCGATGTAAAAAGTTTGATGGTGTCCGCCGTTGGTGATCAAGCAGACGCGTTTGTGAAAAGGTGGGATTTCTGGGAGTAACAATGAGCTGTGACCGCCACGATGGATCGCCCTTTAACAATATTCGAGCACAAGTATGGGACGCATTGCGGCGCACATTTCCAGACATCCCAGATTTATATTTGGTAATGCAATGTACGATGGAGGAGAACAAGGATCCTACGCAATTCATACTGCGGGTGCAAGACTTGTGAAAGCGAAACTGGTATGGGGAGGACCCAATCCAGCGCCTTGTTCTATTTTATCATCAAGAAACAGCTCCCGAAGGAGGTGCAGAAGGCCTTGGACAAAATAGCTGGGATAGAAGCCAAGGGCTGGCCTGAAATTCAGAGTATAATTGTGCACCACTGTCAGAGGATCAAAGAAAGGGAAAAGGAGAAAGCACAAAAAAGGTCGGCAGACGAAGCAAAACTGGTGCAGAACAAATTAATGAAGGTCGCCGCCATAAACGCCAGCGTAACCGCTGATAGAGAGAACGAGGGGGATGAAAGTGCGGGAAACAGACCAGTTGGGATAGAGGCGCTGTGGGCAGCAGGAGAACAAGGACTGTGGAACGGAGAAGAGCCACACAGAGGACCACAGTGGCAAGAAAGACTGGCGAGAGGAAGAGGTGGGTACCGTGGCTAGAGAGGGGGTTCGGAGGTATGAGGAATAGAGGATTCGGTGGGCAAGGGATAAGAGGGGGACAGCAAGGGTCATGTTGGAATTGTGGGAGATGGGGACATTATTCAAGAGATTGCAGAATGTGGCCTTCAAGGTATTTTCAAGGGCAACCACCCATGGACAATGAACAGGTATGAGGATGCCCACACCCAGGTAGCCCCTATGGATTACCAATGGGAGGGGAAAGACCACAGGAGCAGTGCTATAACGAACCCCAAATGCAACAAAGACAGCCACCCCCACAACCGCATCACAGTGCATCACAGCCCATGGCAAGACAAAACACTGTAGGGAACGCCAGCAATAACAGTTTCGCAACAGCTGCAAACGGTGCACCTGCACCATTCCGTGGTGTAACAGTAGTTGGAGATAATGGCCCTCATTACGACCCTGGCGGTAATTTGCAGACATTAACATGTCTGTGCTGGCCAGATACCGCTAAAAGCGGCACATTACGACCAATTGGGCACGAGCATTGCGCCATGCCGGTAATGTAACAACCGCCATGGTGAAAAAGTACCAAAAACGCCACTTACCGGCATCGTATGCCGTGCAAATAGCACGTCCGCCACCTCAGCTATCGATATCAACGATCACCGCCATTAGCGGTGACTGCAAATAGCGGGAACCGCTATTAGCGGTGACCGCAAATAAGCGGATCCGGAAGTTGTGTCAACGCACAGGAACGGGAAAGAGCACAGCGGCCATCTTCAAAAACACAATCTATTGCCATCCGCCTCAACCAGTGGACACCTGACCCCCACAATCTCTGCTGAGCTTCATCTACATTAATCCATCCTCACAATGCCAAAAGTTGTGAAAAAAAGTGGAGAGCGGCTGCAGCAGGAGCGCTTCTCTAAGGAGGAGCTTAACATGTTGGCAGACACACTAACATGCCGACGTGGTGTTCTCGACCGAGATGACAAGACCGGTAATAGCCTGTAAGAAGGCCATATGGGCCATGGTCGCACAGAGGGTCAGTGCAGTTGGCACTACACCCCGCAATGCACGACAGTGCAGGAAGAGGTGGGATGACCTACGGCTCCGCGTAAGGAGTATTCTTTCTGCCAACAGAAACCTGGCCATGGGAACTGGTGGAGGAGCAGAGTCACCAATAAAAATGCAGCCATGGGAGGAGACATGTGTCGCACTCATTGGCACCGAAAGCATCAAGGGGGTCGGAGACATGGAGAGAGGAGCCCCAACTTCATGTGAGGCAGGTAGGTGCCTCTAATCCAGCCATGCTGTTAGGGAGAATTCTCTGTTTAGGCTGAATTTCCTAACCTAGTGAGTCCCCCAGCAGCTTTGCTGGATTTTTTGGGTTTATTATTTTCTCCTGCCAAGAGTGAGACTCTTTTACCCTCACTCTCGGACATGATTTGAGTGTGTTCCTTTGACTCTAGATGTGTTTAATGGGCTATGGAGTGGTTTACTCCATAGGGCTTCATGTGTTTTTGTGATGTGTGTTACACAGCACCCTCAGTGCAGTAACACAGGGGTGTCATAGTGACTTCCCAGTATAGATTCCATACCCTGGGACTGACCACTGTCTCCCAGGGTCTGTAAAGTCACCATTGACTTTACTAGTCTTAAATTCTGAACAGAACCAGTACAAACCATCATATTGTGGACGTACTGGCTGGGGCAATTCGATTGCCCCGGGGTGTGTTAGTCGAGGGGGCACGTCTCTGTCCCCCCCTGATCGAGTTTTGGCTGGTGGCAGTGGATACTACTTTTTATATTCAACCGCGAATATTTCTCTATGGGATTTTCCAATTGTTCGAGGCTACTATATTTATTTCATTACGATAGCCTCGAACATATCGCCGGTTTATTTAATTAATATTAATTCTCCGGTTGGTGTTTTTTGCCAAAACTCGGTTCTAAAATGGCATTTGTGTTCTCTTCTGTGACTCCAACCCAAGTTGAGCCCTTTGTTCCACTTTTTGGCGGGCTTCTCCACAGAAGCCCTCCAAAGTGGTGCCACTCTACTTAGGAGGGGTGGAGGGGGATTTAGGCACCCTGGACTGAGTTACCTAGGCAACTCAAGTCGCACTCCGTCCTGATTGGCCCAATGTTTGAGTGACAGCTAGGCTGAGTGAATGGGGGTTTTCTGCATAAAAGCAGGGCTTTGTGGACTGGAACTTTAGAAGTCGCCACAGGACCTAAGAATCCGACGAGGGAGAAGCCTTCTCGTGGCCGCCTTGCCTGTGCCCAGCACCCCGGCAACCGGGATACCACGTTTTACCATGACCGCGAATTAAAGGGTAATACCTTTAACCGGAAAACTCCAAGGCTGGTTTCTTCCCTGGCAGTGCAACGACCTTCATCTTTCCTCCAAGTCGAGATCTTCTCTTCCACTCGACGACGACGAGACTTGCACCCACTGCCAGGAACAACTGCCACCGCTGGAGGATCCTTCCCACTTAAGGTACCGTGTCCCGCCCGGCTTCCCTTGCCACCGACTGTACGGGGTAGATTTAGCCCCCGGCTTTCGAACCTGGGTTAGCCTGGGACACCCTGGCTAAACTTTTCTGAGCCTCTCTAAACTCTTTCCGAACTCTCTGCAAGACTTTCTAAGCCTAGTGTAACTGTATGATCTTGGGCGCATTTGTGCTCTGCTCTCTCCAAGAGTGGGCCCAGCCTATGGACTTTGGCTCACAAGTTACTTTTGCTCTTCTGCCTTGCTAATAGTGTTCCTAAAGCTTAGAGTGGTGTACCTTCCCATATCCTGTCTTTTTCCCTCCCTTCTTCATGAACTTGTTGGAGTGCCATCTATAGTTAAGCACTCACCTTTGTATGAAAATAAGTGGCGTTAACTAAGACTTATCTAATAAGGAACAAGGGTTGTATATATTATAATAGGAACTGTGTTTAGAGTATTTTACGATAAGAGTGCTGGGGTGTTTCAAACTGTGTGTTTTTAAATAAATATAATTATATACTTTGATACCAAAGCTCTGGTCAGTGTTTGCTTGTATTGTTGTATCTGAGTGCCTATTGTGTATACTTTGCATACTGCCTAACTCTTCTTGAGGGAAGTCTGACTGCTCAGCCACAGCTACCAGGTAAATCTGGGTGGTACAGACTGCTACCAAGTGGGTTTACTGCTAACACCTGTAGTCCTAAATCTTTTGCAGTGTTCCCAAAGGGAAACTGCACAGGTTTCTGCCTAACACATGCCAAAGTCACTGAAGTCCAGATAGATGGGAATTGCAATGATGCCTGACAGGGTTAAGACAGCACATTTGCATAATACTGCCCACAGGCAGTTCTGACCTCCACCATTTCCATAGCCACCCACATGCCTTCATGCTTCTACCACCTAAAAATATGTCACTGCCTCCAATGTGCAACATGTACCAATGAAAATGAATGCAGCCATCACAATGCCTGCTCAATGTCCACAGAGGCATCACTAACCCTATCCCCCCTTTGCTCCACCACAGGCTCTCATTCGGACAGTGACGAGGAAGACACTGCCACCACACCTGCAAAGAAGGCCAGGCCCGATGTCCCTACACAACAACCCTCCACCTCTGCTGGAAAAAACAAAATCCCTCTGCAGCCAAAATCAACAACCACAACACAGGCCAGGGCAAGATGTGCACCAGGCCAAGCACCATGGTAGCACCAGCATCACACACCCAGCAAGTGTTGCCCACCGAAAGCACTGGGTCTGCCGGAAGCAGCACAATAGGCGAGACTGCTGCCACTGCAGGTGGCTCAGACGATGATGCAGGGAATGCAGATGTAGTTGTAGGTCCCCCACTGGCCACCTTCATTCCCCCCTACCTGTCCCCATGCAGCCAGCATGATGAAGGAATACAGCGGCAATCCCCTGATAACTCTTGGCCAGCCACTCCATCCCCAGTTGAAAATGTGACAGAGGGGAGCAGCACATTCGACACGCCACTGGCATTCTCGTCAGCCCAGAGAAACCAGGAGTCAAAGGAACAAATAGTCCAGTGCCAACAACAACTGTCCTCACTAATGAACCAGCATGTGGCCGAATGTGAGAGCGCTAGGGCCGAAATGCAACTATGTGCAGAGACAGTGAGGGCAGCAATTGTATCCACATACAAGGACATATGTACAGAATTAGCCGCGGTGCGGCACGTGCTCTCAGACCTTGTTCAGGTTTTGAGGGACATGCGTCCTTGTGAGGGGCCAAGTACCTCCTCGGCTGCCAGTTCTGCCCCATCCAGCCTTGTCCGCAGATCAGCCTGGAACCTGCGGAGTACAGGCAGGGGTGCCCCGGGTTCAGGGAGAGTGGAGGGGGGGCAATAGAGTCCGCCCAGTGGGACAATCCCACATGATGCACTAGACCACAGGCATCCACACACTTTTGTGGGAAGTTGAGGGGGGCGGGGGGGATGCGGTGTGTTGGAAGGGGGCAGGGGGATGGGGTGTCTTGGGAAGTTGAGGGGGGAGGGGGTGTGTTCAGTCAAATCACCTAATCAATACAGTTTATGGTTATGCACAAATCACATGTGTGGACATTGATCATTGTGTACGTGTGCTTTATTTGTGAACGGTCCACAGTGTGCATGTCCCAGACACACACAGTGCCCCAAGTGCCATCTCCATGTGACACCCACCGTCCATGTGTGCTAGAAGCATTGGTTAGAGTCTGACGCATGGCACGTCCTTCCTGTGCATTGCTTCTGCCCTGAGGTGCTGCCCCATCCCCACCCTCATCGTCAGGTGGTTGCAGTTCAGTGTCAGGGGGCAGGGGCACATTCCGTCTGATGCACATATTGTGTAGCATTACACATGCCATGACGATCTTTTCCACCTTCTCATGGCGGTACAGGAGTGCCCTACCAGACCTGCTGAGGCAGCGAAACCGTGCCTTCAAGAGGCCAAATGTCTGCTCAATCACCACACAGGTACAGGTATGTGCACGATTAAATTCCTCCTCGTGCCGGTTCTGTGGGTTCCGGACTGGGGTAAGGAGCCACCTCTTCAAGGGATAGCCTGCATCACCTGTATGTGGGCAACAATGTGTGTGTCAATCATGACATCAGATTTCAAATCATGACATAACACCATGGCATGCATTCATCTCTTCCTTTGAACCCCATTTCCATGCACGAATGCAGTCACATGATGTGACCGCTATATGTGTATTCCTCTTATCGACTGTTTTGCATGCCTTCAACCACTCTATGCAAGGGGGTCCAGTACCTTATGAGTGCCCATTCACTGTGTGAGTACATAGCGGTTGTTTTGGTGATCTGGCCGATGTCCATGTGTTATCAATGCTCTCATCATGGCACCATTGCTGTCAGCCTCATGATGACCTCACTGAGCACTAAAAATGTTGTCATGCAATTCATTTGGGCCTCTATGTCCATGTATTGGTGTTTTGATGTTCATGTCCGTCATGTGGCTCCTTTGTGCGCAGTTCTGGTGGACTGGCCTTTCAGTTGATGGTGTTTGGTGCCGTGTATTGGCTGAAGTCATTGCATGTAGGTGCATTTCTTTGAGCTGGATGCGGTCTGATTTTGTACAGTGCACATGCATTTGGTTGGGTCATGGTTGGGACACATCTTCATTCACATGGTAGGGCTGCCTACATCTGGCATTATGTGGTCAGGTGTCAGCTAAAGTCTGCACTGCTTTAGGGTATGAGCTCGCTCCATTACCTCTGCTACTCGCAGCCAGATGAAGTATGCATCCCCCCCCCCTGTCTGCCAGGTAAAGTATGCACCCCCCCTGTCAGCCAGATGAAGTATGCATCCCCCCTGTCAGCCAGATGAAGTATGCATCCCCCCCTGTCAGCCAGGTAAAGTATGCATCCTCCCCCCCGTCAGCCAGATGAAGTATGCATCCCCCCCCGTCAGCCAGATGAAGTATGCATCCCCCCCCGTCAGCCAGATGAAGTATACATCCCCCCCGTCAACCAGGTAAAGTATGCATCCTTCTCCCCCTGTCAGCCAGATGAAGTGTGCATCCCCCCCTCCCTGTCAGCCAGGTAAAGTATGCATTGGTACGTCAATCACCTATCCACTTCACAATTCCATGGCCATGACATGAGACTCATCAAGTAGCCAGGATCTTGGCCCTGCATGTCGCTCCATGTAGCGTGGTATTGTGGAGTTCCGCAGGACCATTGAATCATGGGTTGATCCGGGGTATCGGGCACAACAATGTGAGATGATCCTGTTTTAGTCACATACCATTTGTACGTTGATTGAGTGGTATTGCTTACGGTTGTGGTACGCTACCTCCATGGCATGTGGGACCACCAATTCCACATGGGTGCAGTCGATGGCACCAATGCAACCAGGTATGCCGGCCAGTGCATGGAAACCCACTTTGGTGTTTGCGATCTCCTGGGCAGACCGTGGTAAGGAAATGTAGTCTGTGTGCTTGAGGACGGCATTGAGCACTTGGTTCAGCGTACGTGAGAATAATGGTTGTGAAATGCCATGCAAGTGCCCCACTGTGTGCTGGTAGGTGCCTGTGGCCAGGAAGTGGAGCATGGACACTACCTTCAGTTGGGGGAGGTGGCGGTGGGTGTTTCAATCATGCTGACGATGTCGTCGTGTTTCATGTCCACTATGGTGGTGATGGTGTCCCGGTCCAAACGGTACAGGGTGTAGATCTGCTCAGCAGTGAGGTTGAATGGACTGGCTCTGATGCGTGGGATTGGGGGCTGCCTGCGTGGTAGCACTGGCTGTGCTGGTGGGGCTTGCTGGCCCTGCCTTGCCCTCCTTCTCCTCCTGCGTCTCCTCTGTGCTGCCTGTTGTTGTAGTAGTAGTTGTTGTTGCTGTAGCGCTTCCATTGCAATCAGGTCCTCCAGCCCCAACATTGCTAGTCGTATTGGAATCATTGTGGAGTGTGACTGGGTGTAGGAAGGGGTGAGGTGTGCTCCTTTTGTACTTGGCCAGTCTGTATTGCCTCCACCTGTGCTGATTGTGTGCACCTGTGACAGCTGGGAACACTGCACATGGCCATTTACGGTTGGTCCGCGATGGCGGTATTAGCACCATGGCAGTAAGCTACTTTACAGCCTTCGCAAGGGCGTTAAGAGCATGTCCGCTCAACTCGTCATGTTCCCCAATTTGCGCTATGCCGCTATTTCCGGCATGGGGGGGGTCGCGTGCCCACGCCCTTGGTGCTGTTAGCGGCACCGTTAACTACGGTGCCGGTAATTGCACTTACTTAGATCATAATAGGACCTAGCGGTAAGCGATGCCAGTAATCCTTTACCGGCATAATTTTTCACTTACCGCCAGGGTCGTAATGAGGGCCAATGTCTTTTCAGTGCCAGGACAAGAAAGGTACGCAGATTAGGACAGCCCACAGGGAGCACTTGCGTGTCCAGTCCTATCCACCACCCTACGTGCAGAAGAGGAACCACTAGTGGGGGCAGAGATAGGAAACAAGCAGTTTATATTTATGGTAGACTCAGGAGCTGAAAAATCATGTCTTATGGAAGGGCAGTTTCTGCTCTCAGGCAGGAATTTGGAAATGCATGGGTTCTCTGGGGCAATTTTAAAAGTTCCTTACACCAAAGATCTTGATATAAAGGTGGGGGGAAAAACAGTGCGCGCACCCTTACTGTACCACGAAGACGTGCCAATCAACTTGCTGGGCAGAGATTTGCTAAGTAAATTGAACATGACCATTTCATTTACAGAGCGGGGAATAGTGTGTTCCACCTCAGGAGTATGCCCAGTACGAGCAATGTTGATGATTAGTACAATGATGAATGAAGTTGTAGTGCGAGGGACACCCATTGACATAGACATGTTTATCTATGGCATCAAGGTGTTAGCCCGAGTAGTAACTGTGTTATACATGGATCCGAATATAAGGCTAAGAGACATAACTGACGAAGAATTATTCACTGATAATGAAGATGGAGAAATAATAATGGACATAAGCATACCTTGTGACATGATCCAGTACAGGGAGGTCCACAACCCACTTATGGCTAGTGTTAATGCCCCACCGACAATATTTGAGGAAGACATGGCAAAGGTGGCACCAGGAATTTGGACTACAGGCCCCCATGATGTAGGGTTACTACATGAAGTGACACCAATAAAGAAAACTCAAACCAGGTGCTCTACCGCCACGAGTGAAACAATATCCGATATCCAGAGAAGCAGAGGAAGGAATTAGGGAGACAATCAATGCACTCCTGAACCAAGGTATCATAGTGCCATCAAACTCCCTGTGTAACACGGCTATCTTCCCGATCAAAAAGGCAAAAGGAGGGGCGTGGAGGATGATCCAAGATGTCCGCCCACTCAATGACGTCATTGAAATAGAGTTCCCATTAGTGCCTAAACCGGCATCAATACTGTGCAGTATACCCAAAGAACCTACATGTTTCACTGTGGTTGACTTGAAGAATGCTTTCTTCACCATACCACTTGACCTAGGATCGCAGTACCTTACAGCATTCACACTGGGAAACAACAGATAGGAGCATCGCAGACTCCCAAAGGGGTACTGCGAAAGCCCCAGCATTTTTAACAGAGTACTACGTGAAGATATTGGAAACATAGATGTAGAGAGCACCATTATACAATACGAAGACGATTTACTCATCTGCAGCAAAACAGAAGAAAAATGCAGAGAAGACTCCATAACGCTATTAAACGTGTTAGCTACCAAGGGGTACAAGGTGGATAAAGGGAAACTACAATACTGCCTTGCCGAAGTTGTATACCTCGGACAGTTAATATCAAAAGATGGAAAACGAATACTCCCAGACAGGGCAGCTGCTATACGTAACATTATCACACCAAAAACACTGAAGAACATGCAAATATTAGTTGGCATATGTAACTATTGCCGAGCATGGATCCTTGATTACGCAGCATACACACGTCCATTACTGCAAGCATTAAAAGAAGCACAGAAGACTAGAGCCCCAATAAAATGGACACATGACATGATGACTCAGTACTTCAGACTAAAAGACCTTATTGCAGATGCCTCAGTCCTCGCGAACACAGATTATGAGAGGGAATTTTCCTTGTTCTCGCACTGCAATGCAACACTGATGACAGCAGTACTGACACAAAAAACATCATTAGGCCACAAACCATTAGCCTATTACAGCGGAACACTAGATGCGGTGATGCAAGGTCACTTCGCGTGCAAACAGGCCCTCGCAGCTGCGGCCTTTGCCATTGAAAAGAGTGCCACAATTGTGATGGGATGTTCCGTAACATTATATGCAGAGCATTATTTGCGATTCTTGAGCGGTCAAAATCAACATTAACAACACAGAGAGCAACCGCATATGAGATAATTTCAAGCCCCAATGTGCATGTGGTCAGGTGTAAAACAGTTAACCCAGCAACATTCATTACAGAACCATGTACAATGGAGGACATGCAGGAACACGACTGTGCAACCTATGAGGGGGAGGGCGACGATATTCCCAAAGCAAGTGAAAACGCCCTGAAGGAAGGAGAAGTATATTTCATAGATGGGTCAGTATCAATAAACCAAGAAACAGGGGAGAAGCATGTAGGGATGGCAGTAGTACGTATGGAGGAAGATAGCTATGAAACAATTGTCCAAAAGCGCCTCCCGTCCCATTACTCCGCACAAGCGGCTGAACTAACTGCATTGATTGAAGCATTACGCACAGCCAAAGGATGCACAGTGACGATATATTCAGATTCAGCATATGCAGATACCACTGTCCATTCAGGACTATCCCACTGGCATAGAAGGGGGTTCAGAAGAGCAGATGGCTCCCCCGTACAGCACGCTGCATTATTGAATGAATTGATAAATGCATTAGCAGAACCATTGGTAGTGGCAGTTGTGAAATGCCAAGCCAATACCAACAACACAGATGCAATCTCATTGGGAAACGCGGCAGCGAAGGTGGCCTCGTATTTCAATATAACACCAGCATCCGAATGCATTGTAAAGGCAGCCACTGCAGAGCCACTAGAAGAAGCCTATAGTAACACACCCATAGCACAGCTAATAGAGCTACAGAGGAGAGCACCACCAGAGGAGCAAGAGTTGTGGAGCAAGCGGGGGTGCAAATAATCAGCCACAGACCTCATTTGGAGACAGGAGACAACGGGACAGGTAGTGATGCCGGTAGAATTACTAGCATTCCAACAGCTGCGCTTCCCAGCCCATGTAGCGAAACAACACATCGCCGCAGACATCCAGGAACATTGGTTTGTCCCCAACCTACAGGAACACTTGTCAAAATTTGTCATAGAGTGTACAACATGTCAAACATACAATTCAGGGATGACATTGAGGACATTGCGAGGCACTTTGCCACGACTAGTGGGCCATTCAGGGAACTCCACATAGACCACGCCGACATGGGAGAGAGATGTAACGGAGCAAGGTATTTAATTGTGGTGGTATGCCCCGTTTCAAGGTCGGTGGAGGCGGGTCCATGTCCCCACCCAGACGCGAAGTGTGCGGTGACATTTCTAGTGCGACAAGTGTTTTCCCGGTGGGGAATATGTGATGTGATACGGTCAGACAACGGCACACACTTTGTGAATGACCTCTTCAAGGAAGTGACATCACTCTTGGGGGTAAAGCACAAACTGTATTCCATTTATCATACGATGGCCAATGGAGTGGTAGAAAAGATCAACGACCTGCTCAAGAGTAAATTATCGAAGTTGTGTAATACATTAAAGAAAAACTGGGTATATTGCCTGGCCCTAGCACGGTTCCAACTCAGAACGCAACCATGCAAGGACCACCATCTGAGCCCCCATGAATTTGTGACTGGGAGGCGAATACACACACCACTCTCCCTGATTAGGAGAGCATCAGACATACACAGGGCTGCCACAGTGCTGGGGGAAGAATTTAAGGAATACTTAACTCATCTGACGTGCGCAGTACGCAGCATAGCGCGACAAATAGCACCGCCTTTTACTGAAAATGTGGCAACTGACACTACCACACCAGCTGCAGACAGCCCAAGTGGGCCACTGATGCCAAGGGCACAGGTATACGTGAGAAGTTTTGTGAGGAGATGGAATTCACCGAGGTTTCATGGCCCCTACGAAGTTATCTATAGTACGCCCACTGCAGTGAAAGTTAAGGGACTGAAATATTGGGTGCACCTCTCAGATGTGAGGAGGGCACGCGATAATGCACTCCCTCAGAGCGAACAGGAATGTCCAAGTGGTACTACAAATGAGGCTGAGAAACAATAACGATGTGATTTAATGTAAAGAAGAAAAAATTATAAAGGGCGAAAGTAATGATGCGCCCTCTGATTTTCCATGCCTTATGTCCGTATCCTACTTCCTTTCATTCTCTTTTCATCACTATACTTCTCTCTCTCTTGCATTAAAATGCCTAAAGCAAAGGACATAACTTAAATGAATGTATAACAAAAAAAATAAACAAGCAATAGTAAACGGAAGTAATGAGTAAACATGAAATGTAAATTATATATATATATACATATTTTGGTGACTTAACAAATTTGTATCGCCCCTCCAGGTGACAAATGTCCCATCGAAGCGCAATCACGGAGAATACATTAATGTTAGATAGTTATAGGGATGCCATTAGGGCTAAAAGGTTTAGCAATGTTGAATGCGTTTTGAAATGTGCTGCGGTTTTGTTTTCGGTGATGTTGTTTTTCATGGCCTGGTACTATACTCTCTTATCTCTGGTTAATGACATGCACAAAGCGTGGAGCGGGGCTAATATGATACGAGAAGCATCCAACCTAATATGGACTGGAGTAAAGACAATGTGGGGAGAAACATATAACATTGGTATTAACGATACAAATGTGACAACCTTCAGAACGTGCCGCTGCAGGTCCAACAATTGTCTCCTGGTCACATCCTGGCATAAATCTGAGTAATGATTATGAATCAAATGAATATGATGGCGACTATTATTGGCCGAGCAACCCAGCCAACACAAGAACGCATGCACAGACAGCCATAGAACCTACCTCATATTACGCTGCTGCTACTAATGAGTATACACATGTCATATTCAACAGCAATGACATTGCCTGGGCTGGAAGGTTCCCAATACATTACCAAAAAGTGAGAAGCTACAAGGAGGGAGAGAGAAGGAGAAGGAAAAGTGGGGCGGGAGGGAAAAGATATGACATTTATCATGACCTGGGGTTAGATGAAATAGATTGATCATGGTGGCGGGGTCTTCTAACAATTGGTATTCAGACATGAGTGCCACAGCAAAGCAAGCAACAGATGAAAGCTGCTATGTCTGTTCACTCATACCACATGCATCAGGGACACCGAAAATGTTGGTACCACAGGAAGTGCCCTTGTCAGAGGCTCAATGTTTAATTCATTTAGTTTTGTGCAGGATAAAAAGCACCTTCCAGGCACACACCGTAAATATAGAAAGGATGGAAAATGAGAGAACATGCACAAGCCGGCGCCAAGGAGTAATTTGCCTCAAAGAGCCATTTTTTGTCATCAAAGGGACAAGGTATGCAGAGAATAAGTGGCACGATGAAACTATGGAATGCAAAGCAGAAGCACTCCGGGGGCTATCTGAAGACACCTTCCAATGGATAAAAGAAGTGTGTGCCCCTATTTGGTCGCAACACATCACTAAGCTAACATGGATCATAGCACTGGAAAAGCCCATAAAAATACAGAAAGAAGTACCACATGAACTAAGCTTCCATGGGGAAGGGAAGGTGAACATGGGGGAGGCAAAGAAATGCAATAAGACAGTAATAATACCTGATATGAGGAAAGGCACTGCAGCTCTCATGGACATGTACTGGATTTGCGGCAAACAAGCTTACCTGCATCTCCCTGCATCCTGGAAAGGTACTTGCGCCTTAGCCACCCTCCATAGAGCCCCGATGGTAATACCAGAAAGTCATGTCCAAGGAACAGCAGGAGAATCAGTAGGCAAATCAGCAGCAGGGCAATCGGCTGGGCCATCGACAGCGCCCCAACTAACAGTAACAGAACCTCCAGCTTATGAACTGTTGTCAGAGCATGAGTTGAAAACAAAGCTATCACGAAGTAAAAGATCATCCAACTATATCTCATCCGAATCTTCAAAACTGCTTGCTGAGATCCTGCAAAAGTACAAGCTTTTCTCATCTGCAGAGACATTCTTCGCATAGCTCCTAACTCCAGGGCTCCACGCACGAGCGAATGCCAAATGGTTACAAATAGTGCGCTGGAAGCTTATCCAACTGGTCAACGACACTGAAGAAGGATTCAACGTTATAAAAATATAGCTCCGTGCCTTGCGCCTAATGACAATGCAAAACAGATATGTTCTAGATCTCCTCACGGCGATGGACGGTGGTGTGTGCCGAAAAATAGGGGGGGCCTGTTGCACATTCGTGCCATCTGAAGATGCAGATAACGGGACACTCTCACATGTGATAACAGCAGTCCGCAACCTAGGAGAAAGGATGAGAACAGAAGGTGGAGCAGAAGAAAGCACATGGTTTGATAACATGTTCAGCTGGATACCATCATGGGTGAATGTAATGATGAAAATACTTGTCCCCATCATCGTCTTTGTGCTCCTATTATTCTGCGTGCGCCAATTAGGACTCCGGTGTTGTGCAAAAAGTAGGTCTACCTCAACTATGATGATGGTAACAATGGGCCGTCCGACAACGGTAGCAACCATGATAGATGCCCAAATACAAATAGGGGAACATAACACTCCACAATACAGGATGACTGCCATCTACAGGCAATATGGGGACAGGGTTGATAATTTATATCACACCACAATTAGAATTGCAATGGAATAACGAGGTATGGGTAGACCTGGACGGGGAAGGTGGGATATACTTAACATGCACTCCAGATGAATATGCAAGAAGAGGGAATAGTTTGAGAAGTGTATGCAGAGCATGGATGCCAATAAAGGGTACCCCAGCCTGGGAAGAAGCAGTCGCTGAAGCTGAGTACTACCGAAGGGAGAATGAAAAGAATAAAGTGTCATAATTCGTTACTTTAGATGTAACGAAAGGGGGGAATGTGTGGGAGCAAGGGGCCATCAGGCCCCTCGCATCCTTTACTTCTCAGTACAAAACTCGGACCAAGTGCCTCCAGTAGTGGGTTCCCCCCTTGCCCTTATGCAATGTTAATTTTGGTTGACTATCGCATAGATGGGACCAATGAGCAGGACACGGGGCATCCATTTTTGTACCCCCTTTTCGACTCCATCTTGGTGACTAGGCCTCACTGCGATAGTACAAAAACGCTTCTCCTCCCTTTCTTGCAGCGGCCAGGCGTGAAGGGCACATGGCCCCCACCCTCGTTCTCACTCTGACTGGAAAACTCTGCGGTTCCATGCTCACGCTGAAGCATTTGAAACTAATAAATGTAACACATCACTCTTCCTCTGAGATCACTGTCCTGCATGTGAACCAGCATGAATTAAGCACATAGCTCGTTCATCTCCACAAACGTGTCCTTGCCCTCGCACCCTCGCCAGTGGAAACTGCCATTGTGACCCTGTGTCCCTGCAAGATATTCCTTTCATGTGCCAGACCACTGACCATGCCATGATGCCCACCCAGAAGACCCCCCAACTAACATTAGGCCCCTGCTGCAGTACATCGTTGCCTACCATTAAAAAATGCCACATAGACCCACACTTCTTCTTGTGAGCATAGACCCACACTTCAACCAGTGTATTATAGTGGTCAAGACCCTTAACCTAAGGCCTGTATAATCCAATGTTATTGATGGTATAGATATATGTGTGACTTTTATAGAGACATGATAAACTACTGAAAGACATTGAACAATTGTTATTTAGTGCATGCATTTTTAAGAATATATTATGTTAGCTTAGATAGTGACCACCCTGCTTCACAGCGACCTGACCTTCACCCATTCGGAGCTCAGATGTCTGACGTCCATCCTCCTGCCAACCAAGCAACCAACCCGGAGGAAGAGATGCCACCCACACCTAAGGCACCACACAAACTGACCAATCCGGGACCAACATAGTATTATTATATGTTAGTTGCGTCACTTTGCTTATAAAAATGTATTGTAACGTTAATTATGTCAGAGCGCTCTCAGAGATCTTTTGAATGCCATTCATTAGATAAACCTTGCCTTGAACTCTCGCAGCCTGCTCTCTTTGCCTTATTCCCCATCCGGGGTGTGTGTTTTATTCGTTTGCACGTGTAAGACGGGGAGGGCACAAACACCTTCCTTTGACACTATCCAAGTACTCCTGGCAACGTTAATCTCGAACTGTTCTAAATGTGTGATCCTCGACAACAGAGCCCTGCTCCATTTGACACTGGCACAGGCCTATTGACCTTATCTGTCTCTTGGAATACGTCCTGTGATTCCTGTGCCTTGACAAAAGTATTGCCTATGATTTTTATCCCCTATTCCCTGGTTTAATTCAATGTGCTAAGTGTGTTTGACTACGGTTACATTTCTTCCCGCGGGTACGCTTTTCTTTTGTAAAACCGAACTGTCATTACTGTCAAAAAGTGAGCGCTGCTTAACCCACGGTAACGTCTTTTGTTTCACAACACCGGTCTGTTCAATCCTAATGTACTTACCTTGAATTGACCTGAACCAAAGGAATTGGTTGTGTGTGGTATATTTTAGAGTGTGGTTTTGTTTAATAGAAGTGAAGTGTTTTGTGAACAGATGGTTTAAAAATAAACGTACTTATAGTTTTTAACCAGAAACCTTGAGTCAGTGGGCCTCATTACGATTTTGGAGGTAAGTTCTGGTACTTACCGGCATGGCGGAAAGAACGAGACCAATCTGGTCACAGACCGCTAATTGCTGCCTATTACGACCTTGCGGGCACGAGCTTTCCGCCATGCCGGTAAAGCACCTAGCTGCATGCCGCTAAATGGCCCGTAAAACCCCCTACCGGCATGCTGCGAGACGTACTTAACAACACCGCCACGGGAGCAGTGACGTCTGTAAATAACAGTGACTGTAATTTACGGATGCCGTAAATTACGGTCACCGTAAAATAATGAACCGGAAATATCGTCATCGCACAGGAACGGGAAGGAGCGCGGCGGCCATCTTTGAAAACACAATCCATTGCCATCATCATCAGGCGGCACCCTTGGGAGCAATCTAAAGTTAGGAAAAGGCCTGCACACCCGGTAGCAATGCCAAAAGCACCAAAGAAGTCAGCGGACAGGCTCCGCAAACAGCGATTTAGCCTCGAAGAGCTACAGGCCATGGTCGACACCCTGGAGGAGCACGCTGACGTCGTGTTCAGCGGCGACATGTGCCGGGAGGCGGTGTTCTGCAAAAAAAACATCTGGGCGTAACTCACCCAAAGGGTGAGCGCAGTAGGCACCACCCCCCGCGACTGCCGCAAGCGGTGGGATGACTTGCGGATGAGGGTGCGGGGCCTCCTCTCTGCCAACCGGAGTCAGGCACAGCAGACCGGAGGGCGCCCAAGTTCCCCAATGAGACTGGAACCATGGGAGGAGACATGCGCTGCACTGATTGGCACCACATCCATAGAGGGCGTCGGTGAAATGGAGTGTGGGGCACCATCGTCGGCTGATGGAGGTGAGTGTCCAAAGTCAACACCGCCAATGGCAATTACATGATAAACACACACCCAAGGGCCGTCCAAAGCACCTTGTCATGGTGCCCTCCCCCATCCAAATCATGCTGAGCCAACTGCCACCCAAGCAAGTGCCAAGTGCATGTACATAATGCACATCACACATAGTACACAAACTGGCACATCCCATGATGCACGCCGTGCAGACGGGTTGGCAGTGTTCGAGTCAGACTGCACAGTACCAGGCCAGGATGAGTGTCTCTGACACCTGCGTACATATCAGACACGTTGCAACGCCCAAAAGGCCACAAACCCCAAATGATTGAAATGTGAATGCAGCCATTAGTAATTAGCGTCTCAAACAATCACTCATGCCATCCTTCTCTTCTACCCCCAGAGGCACTGAGCATGAGAGCGAGGAGTCAGAGACAAGCCGTCCCACCACTTCCAAGGGCAAAGGCAGGGTCCGCCGCATACCAGCCCGGACAAAAACACCCGCCCCGGCTACCCAAAGGTCTATGGAGGATGCACCACCCCATCCCTTCCCGCATCGGCACCTGCCACAATGCCCACCCCAAGGTCAGAGGAGTGGAGCATTGCTGTGGAGGTGGCAGCCACGGCCCCCCTGGTAAATGTGGACAGCCCCTGTCCATCTGTGGGGCATCTGATGAGGACTTCTACCCCACTGTCCACACCCCAACAATGTCCCCCAGGTGTCGTGCAGTGACTAAGGGGAGCCCAACACACCTGGCCGAAGTGCACGTGGTGATGCGCAGGGAGATGCCGATCCCGGGCCCAGTTCCCTAGTCGAGGACCCAATCCCCTGCAGGGATGAAAGACCACCACTGGATGCATTTCGTTTGCCACAGCTCACTGCCCTCATCACTGTGGCGATGGAAGAGAACCGCCAGGGCAGGGTTGAGTGGCTAGACAAACTCAGGGCAATGTGTCAGGTGGTCACGGAGCGCACAAACCGGTTATGCGATGTCCTTGGACGCATTGCAGATGCCCTTGAGGCTGCGCATCCCAATCAGCCGCCTCAGCAGAAGGATACCCACTCATCCAGTCGCACCACCCCGGCAAGGCCACCGCGACGCACCCTGCGTTCTCAGCGGCACCGGTACATGCCCCCCCCTGGGCCCCGGGAGCAGGGAGTAGTCGGCATTGCTGCCACATGTGGCCTTGATGGACAACATGGGACTACTGTTGTGGAGTTGGGGGGGATGCGGGTGGGGTGTGAGGGTTTGTTGTGGAGTTGGGGGGAGGGGGGTGGGTGGGAGTGTTTGTTGTGGAGTTGGGGGGGTGAGGGTGTCTTGTGGTGATGGGCAGGAGGGTGGTGGGGGTGGGGTGGTGCAGGGAATTTTCACACTTATGCTTTTGAATCAACAATACACCGTTGGATTTGCAAAGTTAAACATGTGTGGACATTCATCATTGTGCATGCGTATTATGATGTATGACAGTGCATGGTCTACAAGTATCCACACACCCAGTGCCCTATGTGCCCATGTCATGGCACCCTCTGCTGACTTGTGTTTCAGTTTTGTTGTCCAATCAATGTTTGCCACACGACATGTCTCTCCTGTGCACCGGCTCAATGATGCTGTCTTGCCCCTTCCTCCTCCTCCTTCACTCCAACTTCATCTGGTGTTAGTCCCATGTCAGGGGACAGGGCCACGTCCCAAGGGATGCACAATTTCATACAGCATCACACATGACATGGGGCTCTTGGACACCTACTCATTGCAGTAGCTGGGTCCCCCACCGGACCAGCTTAGGCAACTAATATGTGCACTGTAAAGCCAAGTGGCTGCTTCATCTGCACGCATGCACGGGTCTGGGCAGTATTGTAGGCCTCCTTGGGCCTGTTCTGTGGGTTTCTGACAGGGGTCCTGTACCTTGGTGTCAAGGGACAGCCACCAACACCTGCATGTGTAGCCAATGAAGGTAAGTGTCTTGACTATCATGGTGGAGTACTGGACTTGTCTTACATGGTAGCAGGTCATTGATGCCCATACGCACATGTCCATGGATGCATTTACCCCATTCATGGCCCCCAATATGTGTCCTGTGCAATGGAATGCTGTAGGGGGGAGGGTCTTCCAGATGGTCTATGAACAATGGCACGCACATCTCGTGGCACGTGCTTCATTTATGCATGCAGCAGTCTTTAGGTTAGATCCATGAATTGCAGTGTACTGTGTGATTCCGTAGTTGGGCGTGTTGGCTGTAGTCAGTGGCATATTCATCATACTGCTCTTATCCGTACTATGGTGACAAAGTCAGACGACTCAACATGCAGACAGGCACGTCATCCTGCATGTCGCCCCATGCGGCAGGGTAGCATGAGGTTCATCTGGCCCATTGAGTCATGATTTTGTCCTGGATGTCGGGCCCACCCATGTGTGATGGTGTTGCTTGCGTTGCATTCCGTCTGCACGTTGGTGGAGTGGTATTGCTTGCCGTTGCGATACGCCACCTGCATGCCATGCGGGTCTGGCAAATCCACGTGGGTGCAGTCAGGGGCACCCATGCAATTTGACATGCCTGCCAATGCATGGGGTGAAACATTTGTGTCGTATTATCTCCTGGGTGGTCCGTGGTAGGGATTTGTAGTCCCTTGTGCGCTTGTGGACGTGATGCAGCACTTGGTTCTGCATCCGTGAAATGGACGGTTGTGATATGCCATGCATGGGCCCCACTGTGTGCTGGTAGGTGCCTGTGGCATGGATGTGGGGAACAGGCACCACCTCCAGTTGAGCAGAGATAGCGGTGTGTATTTGTATGATGCTCACTTATCTCTCGTAATTAATCAGGGCAACTATGGTGGTGATGGTGGCACAGTCAAGCTGGTAGAGGGTGAGTATCTGCTCAGGGGTTCGCTTGAGGGACCGGACCTGATGCATGGGAGTGGGGGCTGCTGGGGTGGTGACGGTGGCTGCACTGGTGCTGCATGCTGGGCCTGTCTCACCCTCCTTCTCCTCCTGTGTCTCCTCTGTGGTGGGGCCTGGTGTTGTTGGTGTCGTTTTTGTAGTTGTGGCCTTGCAAGCAGGGCCTCCTGCTTCATGTACTGCTACCACTATTGGTATCATCTTGGTGTGGCAGGGGGTGTGGTGTGTGGGTGTGATCCTTTTCTGCTGTGGCGGACTCCATTGTCTACACCTGTGCTGATTGTGTGGACATGGGGCTCCGGGAACCACTGCTCAGGATTCTTTACACCTTCTCTGAGATGCCTGTATGTACTCCATGCCGGTAAGGTATTTTACGGCCTTAAGGAGGCTGTTATTTACGTGTCCGCGTTACATGTGATCAGCTCCGGTTTACGCCATGCCGCTAACATGGTGCGCGTGTGACCCAAGACCGCTATTTACTGCATCGTACTTTATGGTACCGTAAATAGCGGTCTGGTTGGTCGGAATAGCCTGTAGTGGTAAGCGATGCGGTAATCCTTTACCGGCATCGTTTTACCCTTACCTCCAACCTCGTAATGACCCCCAGTGTTTGAGTCACAGTAATTGTAGTCCTTTGTGTAATCCCTATTACTGCTCATTTGCTCTTAAGATAAGTATGGCTGCTCCGCTACTGCTACCACTATAACTGTATAGTACAGGCTTGTACCAAAGGTGAAATTCTACTGCCACTTGTAGACTTAATTGTCTGTAGTGTTCCCTATGGGTACTCCAGAGGATTCTGCCTAACACGCGCCACCACCTTATCACTCGATAGAACTCCTCGTCGATCACGATCCTGTCGTTGAAGCTTCCAGACACCTGGATCCAACGGGAGTCCAAGAATTCCTAGAGCAGTCGCATCCGCAACCTGTAGAGGCGGATCAGGAAGATACATGATGACATCATGCCGAGCAGTGACTTGATGGTCCTCACCATGGCGATCTTCATTGCTAACAGCCATTGGGCTTCATTCGGAGGTTGGAGGTAGTCATGGCGCTATTAGCGCCATGACTACCTCCAATACCGGTACCGCGTCCGCCCTCGTTCAATGGGGACTTACCGGTGTAGTCGGACCTCTGCGGGACCAGTAAGTCCCCACTGAAAAAGCCATTCCCCATTCCCATTTCTGCCCCCATAGGGCTCAATGGGAAGGCGCTAATAACGGTACCGCAAATTGTGGTACCGTTATTAGCTCTGAAGTCCTTTAACTGGCCCCGTCCATAACACCTGAGGAAGAGACCCACTAAAGGAAGGGACCTCGGAATAGGGCGCAAAGGGATTACCGGCAGCGATGTCCTTAACGGTGCCCGGTACCCTTTTGTGCCCACCTCGTAATGAGGCCCACCGAGTCTTCGTAGATCGAGAATGGGCCTCCAGCCCATGGTCTTCTTTCTTATCAGACAGTAGCTTGAGTAAACTCTGGAGCCCCTGAGTCGCTTGGGAACCAGCTCTATAGTCCCTTTTCTTAACATGGCCCGAACCTCCAGCAGCAGCTAAGGCTTGTGGTGTTCTTGCCGGGACACAAGTGGTATTCGCTGACACTTTTGCTGAAACTCCAAAGTGTGTCTGTGGGCAAGTGTCCAGCACCCATTGATCGGTGGAGAGGTTTTCCCACATGCTGATGAAGTTTGCCAGCCGACCTCGTACCGGGGTGCAGGGGTGGGGACCCGAGGTCTGGCTGTTTCAGTCCTGCTTGGAGGCTGGTGCGCTGCCTTGGGAGCCTTGACGACAACGGCGGCCAACTTCGAAGGCCTTGGGACGACCTGTGTAGGCTTCCTGGGTAGTGGAACGGGAGGGTTGGCGGTAAGAGGATGATCCACCACCGAAACTCTTTGAAGATCTACCCAACTTCCCTCCTAAGGATTGAAAGGATCGTGCTGTTGCAGAGTGCCAAAGGTATGGGCCGTCTCTGTGTCGGTCTTGATGGCCAGAAGAGATTCATCGACGGCCTTGCCAAAAAGATTGTTTCTGTCGAACGGCATGTCCAGGACACTCATCTGGACATCCTGTCTGAAGTTGGTGGCCTTCAGCCAGCCACGACGACAGAGGCAAACCCTGTTTCCCACCTGGCGGAACCCTGTGTCCGCAATGTCCAGGGCCACGGTGATGGTGTGGTCCGACGCCACCTCGCCTTCCTGAAGGATCTCCATAGCCTCTACCCGCTTGTCCTCGAGGAGGAAATCCAGGATCTGAGCTATCTTGTACCATAGCTCCCGGTCCTATCTGGCCAGGATCGCTAAGGCATTGGCCGCCCTGACCATTGTCGCTGCTGAGTAAATGACCTTCCATCCCACAGCGTTAAATTTCCTAGCCGCAGCAGAGACCACCAAGTCCGGTGATGGTTGTGACTGCAACATTTGGGTGCAGATTCTGGCACCTGGTATTTCTTTTCTAGCCAGTCCTCCTTCATCCCAGATGTCGTCCTGGAGTGGTACCAACAGAATGGTCTTCCTTTTTGCCTCCCGCCGCTGATGCAGGAAGCCCTCCTTCTCTTCCATGGTGAGCTGGAAGAAAGCGCTGAAGCCTGGGCGATGATGGAGTCCAAGGATACGACTTCGTCTGGCGGAGAAGCTCTCGGAGGTGGAGAGATTCCGCTGTCGTCAGTGTCCGTCGTCGATGTGTCCATCCCCATATCCCTAGGGGTGGGGCAGTGATGGTTAGAGTGGAGGCATAGGGTGTCTCCTCCTTTTCTTTGGCAGTGGTGGTGGCCCCGGTGCCAACGGGGTTGTCACCGGTGGTGTCGCTGGCATCCTCTAATGAATCTCCAACACCAGTGTGTGCAGGTTCAAGAGAATATCATGCGACAGATCTCTGGGAGGTGCATGGGGAACAGGGTCGGTGGGTCCAGCTCCTATGTCGTCGCCCCCGCCTCCGGCCGGCATCTCCTCGGCGTTCTTTACACCACCTCCTCCAGGATGGTGTGGACGGAAACTATGTCTTCCTCGTCGGACGAAGAAATATCTGTGCCCTGGAGCTCTTGCACGCCCTCCGTCCTCCTTCTTTGGGTCCTGAGGGGTCGGCATCGGGCTAAGGTGCGGTCCGGCATCCTCTTTTAAAGAGTCTTCTACACTGGTTTGGACGAAGCCTCCTGCCTGGGAGGAAGGGCCACTCTGACCACCACCGGGGTACCCTGGACTGGGTCAGCCCCCTTTGCCTTTGAGAGGGCGACAGCAACCATCGCAAAAGAAGAGGACGATTTGGCTTGGATCACTTAAGGCCTAAACTGGCAGGTGGGACACCTTATCCTGCTTGGTCTTCTCTGGCTTCTCAGGCAGCTTCCCTGGGGTAGCTGACTTTTTCTTCGATGAAGAGCTGGAGCGATGACTGGAGTTTGAGGCTGATGGAGACAATGAACGCGTCCGACTGTCGCGGGACCCGATTGTGCGGCGACCGCAACAGAAGTGGACTTGCGGCACTTGACCTTGTATTGGGCCCTTACGGATGGAGCGTTCTCAAAGGATTTAGAAGCCCGCTCTGGCTGGCTGGATATGGAGGAGGCATGCCCCTGTGAACCACATGGGGTAGAGGCCCTGGCTTTGAGCCACGCCGCCAGACGGACATGCTGATCCTTCATTGTGCGCTTGGAAAAGCCACAGCAGGTCTCGCAATATTCCTCCTTGGGCGTTGCGAGAAGACAATAAAAGCACTGGGAATGCTTGTCGTCCGTAAAAACATCCCGGAAATGGCAGCTGGTGCAGAGCTTGAAGAGGGAACCACCGTCCTTCTCCTCCAACATGATCAGGCGCGGTACAGGCCTAATGGCCTTCTGGATACTTCCAAGAAGAAAAAACACTAGACGATTTAACCCTGGAGGGGTGATTAAAGATGCCGAAAAACGGGTCCCAGTCGGATGAACAAATGATGGAGCATATGGGCTCGATTGAACAAAAATAGGGGGTTCCGACCAAAAAAGTGCCAAAAACGCAGAAAGCTTTGAGAGCGAAACACGAGGACTCCCAACACTTGAACATGCAGTCAAAATCTGAAGATGGCCGCCAGAGGAGGGGCTTAGGGAGAGGGCAATCATTGGCTGGGGGCAGTATGTACCCAGAGCTCAGTGATTGGTTTATAGGAGAAAGACAGTTTATAAACAAAAGTGAAACTGTTTTTTCTTTTACTGAGGATTCCCACCCTGACGATGGGAAATATTCATGAGCATGTGAATCCATGCCAGACCTCATGCTGGAGAAGGGAGAGTGGCTCAACCTGAAAAATTACCATCTGAGAGCGAGAGAGTATACAAGTCCCCATACAAGAAAAGGGAGAGTGGCTGAGCCCTGCAATGTACCATCTGATAGCAAGAGAGTGTACAAATCCCTATACAAGAAAAGGGAGAGCAGCTGAACCATTCAATTAACATCTGATATCGAGAGAGTATACAAGTCCCTATACAAGAAAAGGGAGAGCGGCTGAACCATTCAATTAACATCTGATAGCGAGAGTATACAAGCCCCTAAACAAGAAAAGGGAGAGCAGCTGAACCATTCAAACTTCCATCGGATTTAAGAGAGTATACAAGTCCCTATACAAGGAAAGGGAGAACGCTTGAAAAATGCCATGAACCATGTAATATGTTAATGTTAAAGGATATTTATACCGCACACTATCACCACCCGAGTGGTCCCCTTGTGCTATGGCGGATCTGAAAAGGAAAGAGGTTGGGGTGGGTTAGTAGCGTTGAGTGGGAAAAGAGCAAGAGAGCTGTGATGTGCTATTGGCAGCCTCAGACAGTTAACGCTGTTCGCTGAGCTTAAGTGTGCTTTTCGGTTGGTAGCCATTATGTGTTGTTGTGCGAGGCTATGGGCCTCATTACGAATACGGCGGTAGGGGGGTTAACGGCACCAGTAAGGATGCCAGTGCCATTAACCCCCTACCGCCACATTCCGAGGTCCCTTAGCGGAAAATGCTAAGGGACCATGGAGCTAATAACGGGCCCGCTATTTGCGGGCCCGTTATTAGCTCCTTCCCCATTCCCATTGAGCCCTATGGGGGCTCGAATGGGAATGGGGAACGGTTTTCAGAATGGGGACTGGAATGACCCGGTAATTCCCAATTCCGACTACCCGGACCCGGACACAAATTTGAAGGTAGCCAGGGTGCTAATAGCACCTTGGCTACCTCCAAGGTCGTAATGAAATTTGATGTGTGTTATGTTTTGTTGTTGCGATGTAGTGAAGTGTGTGCGGTTTGTAGTGCTTTGGCGGTGTGGTTGTGAAGAATGTGAGAGGTGTACGCAGACTGGTGTGATTGTTTAGTGGGGTTGGTTAGTGGCATCGGTATTTAGAAGAGGAGCATTCCAATATTTACAATTCTGTCTAGATGTGATGCAATGCTAATCTTCGTAGTTCTATCCAGATGGGACGCAGGTTAATATTAACATCTCTATCTCAATGTAGTGCACGCTACTATTCACACCTCTGTCTCAATGTGGTGCAGGCCAATAATCACACCTCCCTCTCAATGTGGCGCAGAATAATATTCACAGTTCTATCTCCATCTAGCGCATGCTAATATTCATCCCTATATCTCAATTTGGCACAGGTCAATAATGACAGTTCTATCCCAAAGTGATGCAGGCCAATATTCATCCCTCTATCCCAAAGTGGTGCAGGCCAATAACCACAGCTCTATCCCAATGTGGTGCAGGCCAATATTCATCCCTCTATCCCAAAGTGGTGCAGGCCAATAACCACAGCTCTATCCCAAAGTGGTGCAGGCCCATATTCATCCCTCTATCCCAAAGAGGTGCAGGCCAATAACCACAGCTCTATCCCAATGTGGTGCAGGCCAATATTCATCCCTCTATCCCAAAGTGGTGCACGCCAATAACCACAGCTCTATCCCAATGTGGTGCACGCCAATAACCACAGCTCTATCCCAATGTGGTGCAGGCCAATAACCACAGCTCTATCCCAATGTGGTGCAGGCCAATAACCACAGCTCTATCCCAATGTGGTGCAGGCCAATAACCACAGCTCTATCCCAATGTGGTGCAGGCCAATAACCACAGCTCTATCCCAATGTGGTGCAGGCCAATAACCACAGCTCTATCCCAATGTGGTGCAGGCCAATAACCACAGCTCTATCCCAATGTGGTGCAGGCCAATAACCACAGCTCTACCCCAATGTGGTGCAGGCCAATAACCACAGCTCTATCCCAATGTGGTGCAGGCCAATAACCACAGCTCTATCCCAATGTGGTGCAGGCCAATAACCACAGCTCTACCCCAATGTGGTGCAGGCCAATAACCACAGCTCTACCCCAATGTGGTGCAGGCCAACCACCACAGCTCTATCCCAATGTGGTGCAGGCCAATTACCACAGCTCTACCCCAATGTGGTGCAGGCCAACCACCACAGCTCTATCCCAATGTGGTGCAGGCCAACCACCACAGCTCTATCCCAATGTGGTGCAGGCCAATAACCACAGCTCTATCCCAATGTGGTGCAGGCCAATAACCACAGCTCTATCCCAATGTGGTGCAGGCCAACAACCACAGCTCTATCCCAATGTGGTGCAGGCCAACCACCACAGCTCTATCCCAATGTGGTGCAGGCCAACCACCACAGCTCTATCCCAATGTGGTGCAGGCCAACAACCACAGCTCTATCCCAATGTGGTGCAGGCCAATAACCACAGCTCTATCCCAATGTGGTGCAGGCCAATAACCACAGCTCTATCCCAATGTGGTGCAGGCCAATAACCACAGCTCTATCCCAATGTGGTGCAGGCCAATAACCACAGCTCTATCCCAATGTGGTGCAGGCCAATAACCACAGCTCTACCCCAAAGTGGTGCAGGCCAATAACCACAGCTCTACCCCAATGTGGTGCAGGCCAACAACCACAGCTCTATCCCAATGTGGTGCAGGCCAACCACCACAGCTCTATCCCAATGTGGTGCAGGCCAATAACCACAGCTCTATCCCAATGTGGTGCAGGCCAATAACCACAGCTCTATCCCAATGTGGTGCAGGCCAATAACCACAGCTCTATCCCAATGTGGTGCAGGCCAATAACCACAGCTCTACCCCAAAGTGGTGCAGGCCAATAACCACAGCTCTACCCCAATGTGGTGCAGGCCAATAACCACAGCTCTATCCCAATGTGGTGCAGGCCAATAACCACAGCTCTACCCCAAAGTGGTGCAGGCCAATAACCACAGCTCTACCCCAATGTGGTGCAGGCCAATAACCACAGCTCTATCCCAATGTGGTGCAGGCCAACCACCACAGCTCTATCCCAATGTGGTGCAGGCCAACCACCACAGCTCTATCCCAATGTGGTGCAGGCCAATAACCACAGCTCTATCCCAAAGTGGTGCAGGCCAATATTCATCCCTCTATCCCAAAGTGGTGCAGGCCAATAACCACAGCTCTATCCCAAAGTGGTGCAGGCCAATATTCATCCCTCTATCCCAAAGAGGTGCAGGCCAATAACCACAGCTCTATCCCAATGTGGTGCAGGCCAATATTCATCCCTCTATCCCAAAGTGGTGCAGGCCAATAACCACAGCTCTATCCCAAAGTGGTGCACGCCAATATTCATCCCTCTATCCCAAAGTGGTGCAGGCCAATAACCACAGCTCTATCCCAAAGTGGTGCAGGCCAATATTCATCCCTCTATCCCAAAGAGGTGCAGGCCAATAACCACAGCTCTATCCCAATGTGGTGCAGGCCAATATTCATCCCTCTATCCCAAAGTGGTGCACGCCAATAACCACAGCTCTATCCCAATGTGGTGCACGCCAATAACCACAGCTCTATCCCAATGTGGTGCAGGCCAATAACCACAGCTCTATCCCAATGTGGTGCAGGCCAATAACCACAGCTCTATCCCAATGTGGTGCAGGCCAATAACCACAGCTCTATCCCAATGTGGTGCAGGCCAATAACCACAGCTCTATCCCAATGTGGTGCAGGCCAATAACCACAGCTCTATCCCAATGTGGTGCAGGCCAATAACCACAGCTCTATCCCAATGTGGTGCAGGCCAATAACCACAGCTCTACCCCAATGTGGTGCAGGCCAATAACCACAGCTCTACCCCAATGTGGTGCAGGCCAATAACCACAGCTCTATCCCAATGTGGTGCAGGCCAATAACCACAGCTCTATCCCAATGTGGTGCAGGCCAACCACCACAGCTCTATCCCAATGTGGTGCAGGCCAACCACCACAGCTCTATCCCAATGTGGTGCAGGCCAATAACCACAGCTCTATCCCAATGTGGTGCAGGCCAATAACCACAGCTCTATCCCAATGTGGTGCAGGCCAATAACCACAGCTCTGTCCCAATGTGGTGCAGGCCAAAATAACCACAGCTCTATCCCAATGTGGTGCAGGCCAACCACCACAGCTCTATCCCAATGTGGTGCAGGCCAATATTCATCCCTCTATACCAAAGTGGTGCAGGCCAATAACCAGAGCTCTATACCAAAGTGGTGCAGGCCAATAACCACAGCTCTATCCCAATGTGGTGCAGGCCAATAACCACAGCTCCATCCCAATGTGGTGCAGGCCAACCACCACAGCTCTATCCCAATGTGGTGCAGGCCAATAACCACAGCTCTATCCCAATGTGATGCAGGCTAATTACAGTCCTCTCTTATTTATTGCATTTGATTAGACGCCCAAACCCTTCACATCTTAATCTTACAACTTAGTTCTTGTAGCGGTACAAGCTTTGGTTGCAGCAAAGTTATTTAACATTATAGTTACAATTAGGAATTACATCATCTTGATACAAGCAGCATAGTTTCGTGGTTGTTGTTAGAGTTAGCTTGGGTGGCTAGTATGTTTTTAGTTGCTTTCTGAACTTTTGGAAGGAGGTCTCATTGGTGAGGATGGGGGAGCGAGTTCCAGACACCCGGGGCTGCTATGGGGAAGCTGGAGTTGCCTGCTCTGGAGGTGGTAAAGCGTGGGATGTGGAGGTGTGTACTGTTGCTAGATCTAAGTGGTCTCATTGTGGTTTTGCGGGATATGCTTTGAATAAGGTAGGTGGGGGCTGATTCAGAGATGCATTTGTGGGTAATGGCGAGTGTTTTGTGGAGAATTCTCGCTTGTACTGGTAGCCAGTGTGCATCTCTTCGGTATTGGGAGATGTGTTCTCTTCTCTTTATAACAAGGGCAGCTCTAAGGGCTTTATTTTGCAGAAGTTGTAGTTTGGCTAGGTTTCTTTTTGAGGTGCCTAGCAGTAGGATATTGCAATAGTCTAGATTTGTGAGGATTAGGGCTCTGGCGAGTGTCAGGCAGTTTTTGGTGGAAAGGAAGGGTTTGCTTAATGTAATGAGTTTAACTGTGTATGCAGTGGAGGAGGCGAGAGCGCCAATATGGTTTTTCATAGAGAGATTGGAGTCAAGGTGAACTCCTAGAGTTTTGACTTTGTGTGAGATGGTGATGGGGGTGTCGTTTATCAGTATGGAGGTGTAGTCAGGCGAAGGTTTACTGAGCTTGGCTGGGGAGCCGACTATGAGGATCTCCGTTTAGGCAGAGACTGTTATACGCCATCCAATTTTGGATGAGGGAGTAGATTTTATTGATGCAGGCAGTGTCCTGTTCTAGATTACCTGCGATGGGGATAAGTGTTTGCGTATCGTCAGCAAAAAGTGTGTAGATTACTCCAATGGCATCTAGTGCTGCAAAAAGTAACTTTGTATATGCATTGTATAACAGTGGGGAGAGGCAGGACCCTTGTGGTACTCCCAAAGGTACCAGGATAGGATCGGCTGTTTCTTGAGGTACGGTCTGAAAGGAAAGATTTTATCCAAGTTGTGGCTTTCTTTGAGAAGTGGAAGTTAGTGAAGGGGGTGCTGCATAATTTGCCATGGTCGACTAAATCGAACGCAAAGGAGAGATCTAGTAGTAATAGAATGCCCAGCTTACCAGAGGTCCTGATGGAGTCCATCTGTTTTTTTAATCCAGGACAGCCGTCTCAGTGATGTGGCTCAGACGGAATCCCGATTGTCTGTCGCCTAATAGATGATGCTGTTCTAAGTGGGTTTGCGCTTGGCAGTAGGATATTTTAGCAATGATTTTAAGGAGGAAGGGTACTGTTGTAATGGGCCTATTGTTCGTAGGATCGGTGGGATTAAGTGTGGGTTTTTTGAGTAGGGGTGTGACCCAGGCTGATTTCATGGATACTGGTATGGTGCTGGATTTGAAGGATTCATTGACAAAGTTGCTGATGATGGGTGCTAAAGTGGCAGCGCAGTCTTTGCTTTCGCAGGGAAGTTGTCGCCTTGAGAATTTGATGGCTTAAGGGAGGCTATCGTTTTAAGGACTTGGTCGTTGGTGACTCGTTTAAAGTGGAATTCAGGTATATCAGGTTTAAGGCATACATCATGTAGAAGCGATGGAGTATTGATAGGCTTGAGGAGCTTTTTTTGAGAAGCAATTTTGTTTTGGAGTGTGTTCACTTTGGAGGAAAGAGCATCCTGTATAGTGGTACACCACGCTTTGCTGATGGTCACGGGGCGGGTGGGTTGGATGGGGAATTCAAGTTCTTTAATAATGGTGAATAATTCTTTTGTATTAGAGGCAGCATTGATTATCCGATTGTTCAGTGATTCTGCTTTGTGGGCGAGTATGCTGCTTATATAGGTTTTGGATAATTGTTGCAGCTTGATTTGGAGTTCTGGGGAGTGTTTTTTCTGATTAAGTGTTCTAATGCTCTTTTTTCCCCCCCTTCTGAGTTTTTTTAAGCTCTTCATTGAACCAGGGTGTAAATACTGGAGGGGGGGTCTGTACTTCTGCTCTCTATATGGTAGAGGGAAGGCACAGAGGACCATAGCCAAGATTCTCTATTATTGTTAACATAGTTGAGCAATCAAGGCCTAGCTTCTCAGGAGGTCATGCAGGCTGGTTCCTAAGTACAGTGTAGTCCCCAAGCCCCCACACAGGAATGTCCACACACTATTAGTAAAAACACAGTCTTTATATAATTAAGTTCAAGGTTATGTACACTATCACAATAACTCACTTTGTGCTCAGCAAATCGACAATGGCAAATATATACAGTTCTAAAGAGGTACCACAATTATTAACAGATCTCATTAAAGTGCATCAACTGTACTCTGGTTAAATGTCACACAGATCAAAGTAATAAAGGAAACCAACAATAGATATAGGAGGGAAAGCAGTTGGTTAGAATAATTGGCAGAATACTGGCTCCTACCCCAAGACACAGTTCTGTGTGGCGATCCCCCACCTGGACCACTTGTAAAATAAAGATACATCACAAGCCCAGTCCATATATTGTTTTATAAGTCTTATTTCCTTCTATAACGTTTCTACCCCGAATGTACTTGGTAGAGCAGAGTTCTTCGAAGAAGCGTCGATGGATCTTTCTTGAGTGACTCCCTTTAAAGCAGGAGCCACGGATTGTCGAGAGGCGTCGAAGAAGGTGAACTTGGCGTTGATGAAAGGTTTGAGGGTGCCGAGACCACAGCGTCGATCCAGGCGGTGCTCGTCAGCGACATCCTGCGAGGATGAGGTGTGCGGGGCACCTCAACGTTTGATAGTTCAGGGCCGCAAAGAGATTCTCAAGAACTGTGACCCGACAAGGGCGTCAAGTCGAAGTCTTTGTGGTCTTTGGGTGGCGGGAATCCCACTGGCGGATTTTTCCCTTCGCGTCGGCGTCCTCGACTTTCTCCGGCAGGATAAAGCGGTCGACGGTGCTGACAAGGGAGTCCTTAGATTCAAATGTCTCTTAGGCAAAGGTGGAGCATTGCGGCTCCGGTCGTCGGTGGCACGGCTTCGACAAGCCTCCAGTGGTTACAGCGACACTCCGAACCCTGGTCGACAGCAATGGACTTCGTCGGCGTCGATGTCCGGGTGCTTCACTTCGGTTTCCTCGGCGGTCCCAGTCTCCAGTCAGCAGCCTTTCGAGGGTCCGACTTCCAGGGAGCTTCGGCGAAGGTTAGCGGTGCTCGATGGTCCCTCAGAGCACGGGAAGAGGGTGCCAAGCCAGGTCCTCTCTCGGATCAGTCCTTGAGGAACTTGACAGCTTTCGGATCGGGCCGAAGCAAATGCAGCAGCAGTTCTTCCAGCTGGGCGTCAAGGATAAGCAGTTCCAGTTACTCTTCAAGTGTCAACTCAGCTTCTGTACAATTTCCAGTGGTGAAAGGTCCCCAGATATACTATTCTGTCTTTCATCCACACTGCTGGGTCACACTCAGCAGCCAATCATACAGAAGGGCATTCATGCAGTCAGGCAACCAATCAGGCATACAGTGCATTCAGGCCATACTCCTCCTCTCAGACACTCACAACAATAAATGTGTATTGGGACAAGTGCCCAGCCATTCAACCCTACACACTGCATTCATACCAGTTTCGGGCAGGGCTGTCTCAGTCATTGTGTCATACATCAGAAACCAGACATCCACCCTGGAGCAGGAGGTCCCATCGACGCTGCAGGAGCAGTGCCCCAGATGCAGAGGAGAAGCAGGAGCTTCCTCTGTCCATTAGGTAAGCCTGCAAGCTTATCCTAAGTATCGACGACTTCCTGCATTTAATCTCCAAAATGCGGCTAAATGTGCGCATTTAAAAGCACACCACTCGAATTTGATCCAATCTTGATAAGAAAACGCCACGCACCGCTCGCTGCTTATTTTTGCAAGCCCTGAGCCACTGAAGCACGAGGACGCCCGCTTCAAGATGGCCGCTGGGATGCAGTAGGCACCCATCTTCCCCTCTCTACACCCATCCGGATGCTCACCCCCTTCCATTGGCTAACCGGACTAGAAAGTGCCCAATCAGCCGCCGGCAGGCGAAAGCCGGCCCCCTCAGGAAGGCCACCGAGAGAAGGCTGAAACCTGTCCTCAGCCTGTCGCCAGCCGTCGCTAGACTCGTATCGCCCAGCACTCGAATATCGCAGTATTAGGAGCTCCAGGACCTGCCCTACCCCTCTTGAACACCAGGCGAGCACCCTGCTTCCTGGCCCCACCTCCCTGTCAGCAACAAGGTAAGCGCTGCTATTACGAAGCGCATGTCCAACAAACTTTACCTACATCTTATATGCACCCTTCAAGCATACTGGAAGGCTATCCTGTCTGTCCTCTGACTCTGTGCCTCAATACATGTCTCACTGTAAGCTTTCATGATATTCAAAGCTTGATCCCACTGTGTCTCCTCTGTTCCCATTGCCGTATTCTGCATTTACTGTGCCACCTCTTGTCTCCAGGCATGACTTTGAACTGTGCCCAGATGCACGCCACTCAATATGTGTGCTCTTTTAATATGTAGCCCCATTCTCAGCTGCATCGATGCATTCTAGTTAATGTGAGACCTAAAGTGCCTGTGAGTTGCATTATACCCTTTGGTCGCCTCCTGACCGCATTCGAAGTGTGTTGCACCTTATGCCTAGGCCTTTCTGCCTCCATTGCTAAATTTTAATCTAGGTGACCCCTATTTATGCATTAGATTGTTGTGCCTTTCACTGATAAATCGAATCTAGGTGTCCCTACTTATGCACTTGATTGGTGTGCCGTTCTGCCTTCATTGCTAAATCAAATCCTGGTGACCCCTATTTATGCATTAGATTGCAGTGCCCCCCGGGCTTTCTCCCTCCTATGCAGGTAACTAGGATGACCATCATGTACATTAGTGCTCTCCTTCCACTTTACTACACGCTAGCTTTACGACTTGCCCAAGTCACGCAGCTACATACGGTAACCACCTTACCACTCCATCCTAAACCTGATCATCCCTCTCTCAGTCTAGCCTCCCTACGACTTATGGTGTCGCTTAGAATGAGCCCGGCAGCCTTTGCTGGAGGACAGATCAACCAATACCTTAATGACCCTGCACTCTGGCTAGAACACTTCGTTAAGAAACCTACACCCAACCAACCTTGCCCCTTCCTTCTTAGAAATAAGAGACTAGGCACCAGATTTCACCTACGTCACTCCCGTAACAATGTCTCGAAGCAAACCTTACTACCTCCACTTGGTTCACCGCCTATCATTACCACTTGCAAATCCACAACTACAGAGGTTAAACTGCCCATGTTTAAGGGTGCCCTTATTAACGCCAGATCCCTCACTGCACATGCACTAGACATAGCTGAACTTATCACCACATCTGACCTTGACTTCCTAGCTATATCTGAAACCTGGCTTCATGCTGCTTCTGGCCCCTTACTAGCGCTGGCTCTACCACCTGACTACGGCATCACACGATGTGACCGCCCCACTACCCACTCTAGAGGTGGGGGTGTAGCCTTCATCCACAAAAATGCGCTTGACCTAAGAGTGATACCTGATGCCAAACTGGCATCTGCTGAGCTGTTGTCAGTCAAATTAGCACTCACCCCCAATCAAACGGCCACTGTGCACCTCATTTACAGACCTCCGGGTCCGGCACTGTCCTTTGCCAGTGAAATCTCCACCCTCCTTCTGGACAATACTAAAAACAAATCACAAACTATCGTCCTAGGCGACCTTAACTTAGGTCTTGGAGACCTAAAGGATCCTGTGGCAACTGACGTGGAGAACATACTAACTGATCTTGGCCTCACTTTGTACATCCAAGAACCTACCCATATCAAAAGGTAGAATACTTGATTGGTTAGCTGGCTCCAATTGCAACATTAAGGTTCTTAGCAACACCCCTTGTTTATGGTCTGACCACCACGTCATAACCTTTAACATTGAAGCATCTCCACGCATCTCGACTCCAATAGCCCCAGCACTCCCGACTAGAAGCAAAAAAGATATAACTAAGGAGAAACTCCTCCCGCTGCTACTCCCAGCTCTTAATGCAGCCATCAACACCTGCCCTGACCCTACGTCCTTAGCAGACACGTACAACCAAACTATGCTAACGGCTATTGACTCCATAGCACCTATCAAACTTAGGAAGGCCAAATTACAAGCTCACCTTAACTCATGGTTCACCCCACAGTTAAGAACTCTCCGCAAAGCGAAACGCTGTGCTGAAAATCGATGGAAAAGCCATCCCTCTGACGAGCACAAAGATGGTTTCCTTCTTGCCTCACTCTCCTATAAAGATGCTATCATCACTGCAAAAAAGGAATCCCTCAACAACCGCATTATGCAAGCTGACTCGAACACTAAGGAACTTTTCGAAATCTTAAAAGAGCTTGAAACTCCAGTCGTCTCCCGTGACACCTGCTTGAAAGCTAGCAAATGGTGTGCGAACATCCAAGCAGCCTTACTAAATAAAATTTCCTCACTACAAGCGAAAATTAAAGATAAACAGGACAACCTGAAGCTCGATAACTGTGCTCTCTCCCCTGCCAAGGCACCCACTCTAGTCACTACCAACACCACACCATTTACATTCTCATCGCTCACCGTCGTCGAGGTAGAAAACATAATTCTCAGAATTAAACCCTCCAACTGCCAAGGTGATCCATGCCCAGCCCCTATTATCAAGGACTCGGCGCATGAGTTGGCCCCATTCATCACTGCCTTCATTAACTCGTCATTCAAAACTGGTATTTTCCCAGATAACCTGAAGGATGCTTGGGTGATCCCTTTGCTCAAAAAAGCTTCCCTCGACCCAAGCATTCCTACTAATTTCCGACCCATCACAACAGTACCATTTCTGCTTAAGATTCTAGACCGTGCTGCGTACCTTCAGATTAGAAACTACCTGGAATCCAATAACATGCTAGGTCTACGACAATCTGGATTCCGCCCCAGACACGGGACGGAGACTGCGTTAATAGACCTCAAAACCCAAATCGAAGTCCTAAAGGATCAGGGCAAGCTAGCAATGCTACTACTTCTCGACCTCTCGGCCGCTTTTGATTTGGTTAATCACCGGATCCTTTGCAAGCACCTCCACACCGCTGCCAACTTCTCATCCTCCGCTGCAGCATGGATCAAATCCTTTTTGAGCAACAGATCCACGAGAGTCTTTGCCCCATCCGCAGCTGCCGACCCTTCCCCAATTCACTGCGGCGTACCTCAGGGCTCTTGTGTGTCACCCACACTCTATAACATCTTCACAAAACCACTCTGTAATGTGCTTGACTATCTGGGTGTCTCCTACACTAATTATGCAGAGCTTCTCATTTTGGGCACTGCACAACGCCTGAGCAGACTTGAACCGGCATACCAATCTTTCACTATAGATGGCAATAGGATTCGAGTTTCAAAAGACACTAAAACATTAGGGTTCTACCTTGACGCTACGCTATCATTAACCCGACAAACAAATGCTGTCAGATCTGCGTCAGCATACACATTCAAATTCATTGCAGCCTGCAGACCTTTCCTTACCACCTCCAACAGTGTCACACTAGCAAGAACCCTCATCATGGCTAAAATTGACTACTGCAGTGCTCTCGACCTAGGCACTAGTCAAGAGAACTTAAACTCCAAACTACCCAACACAATGCCATTCGTGCCACCTTAAACATCCCTCGTAACCACCATATCTCAGAAACCAGATCAAAGTTAAAGTGGCTACCTGTCAAGCAAAGAATCTCACTCAAAGCATTCGCCATTACGCACAAATGTCTGGCCAACAAGGCCCCCATCTATCTCGGCAGTCGACTGTTGCGACACTCGACCTCCCGTCCACTAAGAACTGCCCAGTCCCATTGCTTAGCAATCCCTAGATTTAAACTGCAAAAAGCAGGGGGTTCAAGCTTCCCGGTCCTAGCTTCCAAGCTCTGGAATTCTCTCCCTGTTACTATCAGAGCGGAAGAGTATTTTCACACTTTCAAAGCCAATACCAGATCCTGGCTTTTCGACCTGCCTTAAGTCCCACACAGCGCCTCTATCTTACTCTCTCTGACCTGCTGACTTGTTTACGTGTACTTAATGTCCTGTTCATATCGTGTAATGTCATTCCTCTGTAAATTCTTGCATCGTGACTCCTGTATCTATGCATTTCTGTAACCTTACAAATTGCGCCCTGATGCCCCCGGGCCTGCGGGTTGCGCGTTATAAATAAAATAAATACAAATACAACAAGAAGTGCATATTGGTCACACACTCCATTCACCCAGGTCCCACCCACAGGGAGTACCCACAAAATACAGTCAATGGGAAGGCTCTAGCCAGTCTGGCCTGGACTTCACAACACCATATATGGAACTTCCGCCCAACAGACAGTCGGGGGGAAGCGACAGAGTCAAGGCTTCCCAGGACTTTGGGGAAACAAGGTAACAGGCAATAGAAAGCAAGAGGCCATCTTGTTTCCTATCAGGAATCAACTGATCCCAATGGCACATCCTGGATATCCCAAAATGAAGGATACTCAGAGCACCTGTCAAATTCAGCATGGAGCTGCCACCAGCCCATGCCCTCCTCTGTGTGCCACACACAGGTGCCCAAAAACATACACTAGGGGCACATGGTTGCACCCCCACCCATGGGTGACATAAGGGTATCCCATGGGTCTGTACACCAAACCAAAAACAGGAAGAGCTGCACTGCAAGGAGTCCCACATGGATTCCTGGGCAGAAAACAATACAGAACACATATTAAAAAGGACACAAATGAAAAAGGACTACAGGACAAGGACAGGGAGGCCCTGTCCCTCCAATGCATTTCCAGCATCACACAGGGTGAACTATGTTTGGGTTTAAGTATTTTGGTTTTGAGTGGGGCTACTTCGTCTATTGCAGAATTTAGACATTGGTGGTAGTGGTCTGAGATGTTTTCGACATTAGAGAGGTCTTGCGGTTTGGCACTGAGTAGGTTAAGGTGTTAAGGGGTAAGTTTATGTATGTTTCTAACTTGAATAGGTGCTTGATTAGGAGTTTTAGTGATCGTTCTGAATTTAGGTTTATGCTAAAGTGGATTAAGTGGTGGTCAGTCCATTGCATCTTATAGATGTCTACTATCGATACAATGGTGCCATGAGTCAGTATCCAGTCGAGGATTCTATGTGTGGGGGCGTTTACTATTTGAGTGAATTGCATCTCACAGAAAGCCTTGTGGCAGTCTGTTGCTTTACTGTCTTGCGGGTCATTAAAACCTAGGTTAGGGTCTCCTAGGAGCATGTATTTGGTTTTAGGTTTAAGCGTAGGTGTAATTAATAATGGTAAGTCTATATCTGGATTGGTACGAGTGCTTGGTGATCTGTATACTATAAGGAAGTTAATTGTTAACTTTGGGCTGGTGGCTAGTTTGAGAGCGAGGGTTACGTATCCCGCTAGTGATTGCATTTTGCACTCCCTGAAGTGGAGTGAGATTTTGTGGATTATGGCTACTTCTCCACCTATGGCATTTAAGCGATCAGCTTGAAGGAGGGTGTACTCCTCTGTTACAGCTAATGTGATTTGTGGTCCTGAGGCAGTGAACATCCATGTTTCAGTAAGGACCAGGAAGTCGAGTTTAAATTCTAATATACAATTGTGTATATCGATGGCATGTGCTCCTAGGGATCTTACATTAAGTAGGGCTCCTGTTAGTGCTTCACTGGGTTTGGGTGAACTCAGGGGTGGAGTTGAGGGTATCTGTGGTTGACCCACTGTGTTGTTAGGTAGAGTTTGCTGGGACTCCATCAGTCGCCGACTGCTGGGTATTGGTTATGGGGTTTATTTTAGCTGAGGATGTGTGCAGTGGCGTCACAATGGGGCTCTGCTGGATTTTAACGGTGGAGTGATGGTGGTGGGTGCGTGTAGAGAGTTTGTCGTTTCTTGTGGGTACTGAACAGGGTCTGGAAATGGCTGTGGTATATTTGGTTCTGGAAGAGAGGCGTGTGTTGCGTGATCTACCCAGTACTGGTAGAGTCTGTATGGGAGTTGTTGGTGCGATAGGGAAAGCGGGGGGTGCTGGGGAGGAATGGCGTGGGGCAAGGCAAGGGGCGGTGTCTGTGTGATTAGAGTAATAGTGGAATACGCTTTGGTTCCACAGTCAGGGGTACATGCATCACAGGCACTAGCATGGGGCATTCATATAGACGCGATTGGTTGCAGTGTAGCATATGTATACCTATCGTACATGGAGGTACGCAGAGCGATTCTTGTGCCTGGTTAGTAGTCACAGTTACAAGGGAGTCAATACAAATATAATATGGTGGTAAGCAATCTAACGATAGAGGGTACAATAGCATGGTGTGTTGGCACTGGAAGTTTGGAATGCAGGATTCTTTCAGACTTACCAGGTCATTGGCTGGGCGATTAAAATAATGTGGTGTAGTTCCCAACTGGTTGGAATTGGGCATGGTGTCTGGCCTTGGGCTCTGTTTGGCTCGTGACAGGCTCAGGACAGGAGCCTTCGTTCTCCATCTTAGTGTGGACGCCGGCTTGCACCTGCCAGTGTTTCGGGGTGAGGGATAGGTTGTTGTGTGACCAATCAGCGCTCAGGTTGGGCAAAGGAGCAATGAGCCCTAGAGGTCAGCCATCTCTAGTTGTGATTCAGGTAATACTCGCAATCATCACTAGTTATGAAGCTAGTTAGTATTAACAGCCTGGTGTGCTATCTTCTGAGGGTAGGTAGAGTAGCAGGGCTTCCTGGAGTACAGCGATTGCTCTACTCCCCACCCAGGCCACACCTACCTTGGTGGTTGCTGCTGGTCGATGGCTGGCCCTGGCCTCCCCTGCTGACACAGTTTGTAGCTGCCATTGTAAGAGCCGCCATTAGCCAAAGGGGATGCCACACAAAGGGCAGGTGTGGTCAGATTTTGGTTGATAGCTGGCCCTGGCCTCCCCTGCTGACACAGTTTGGAGCTGCCATTGTAAGAGCCGCCCTTAGCCAAAGGGGATGCCACACAAAGGGCAGGTGTGGTCAGATTTTCTGTTATGAGGTCAGGGGCTAATCAGGGAGTGTGGAAGACGGGATGGGGGTTGATTGCGGAAGCGGGAAGGGGAGCTGGAGCAAATGCACCGAGAGTGCTGCTCGTGATTTTTTAAAGCACACTAATGTAATATGGAGAGGCTTGGTTGGTCGGGCGCTCGATTCTAACTCACGTTCGCCTCTTGGATTTTTCCCAAATGGTGCAGGCGAGTACAGCGCGCCCCAGGTTGTTGTGGCTACAGAGCTCTGAGCTAAGCCAATCAGGGAGCGTGGGAGGGCTGGGAGGAGGGATGGGAGTTGCGGAAGTGGGCAGGGAAAGATGCCTCCAGTGTGCTGCTCGTGGTTTTTTAAACCACACTAATGTAATTTGGAGAGGCTCTGTGGGTCAGGGCCCTGATTCTCACTCACCTTGGCCTCTTGGATTTTTGCCAAATGGTGCTCATAGCGAGAGAATATACAAGCCCCTATACAAGAAAGCAGAGCGGCTGAACAAAGCAAACTACCATCGGATAGCGAGAGATTATACAAGTCCCTATACAAGAAAAGGGAGAACGCCTGAACCCTGCAATGTACCAGCTGACAGCAAGAGAGTACACACCCCTATACCAGAAAAGGGAGAGCTGATGAACCATGCAATGTACCTTCTAATAGCGAGAGAGTATACAAGCCCCTATACAATATAAATGAGAGCAGCTGAACCCTGCAGACTACCTTCTGATAGCGGGAGAGTATACAAGCCCCTATACAAGAAAAGGGGGAGCGGCTGAACCCATGCAAACTACCATCTGATAGCGAGAGAGTATACAAGCCCCATACAAGGAAAGGGGGAGCGGCTGAACCCTGCAAACTACCATCTTATAGCGAGAGTATATACAAGCCCCTATACAAGAAAAGTGGGAGTGGCTGACCCATGCAATGTACCATCTGGAAGCACTATTTGACATTTCCAGCAAGATTATTGCATATATGTTTATTGCTACATTAAATCAGGAGGAAAGAGAATAAGTATTGCCCCATTGTCAGGTTGTATTTAAAAGGGTTTATCCAAATATACTAATATTATGATTGAGATTTTTTCCAAACAGAACTCTGCTTTCAGAGTTTTTAGGTCAGCATATGATAGAGCGCCTTTGGGCTAAAGTGGCAGCAAAACATTAAGGGATCTGTTACTTCATTGTGAATTAAAAATGAGGGTGCGTTTAGATTTAGAGGGAATGTGGACTGACAATCTTGAGATGGACTCAGGGGTGAAACAGGGGGGTGCTTTAGCCCTCCTGTTATTTAATAAACACAAGGTCTACTTATAGTGCTGCCAATAAAAGGAAATACATATAAATACATATGCTAACAAAGCTCAGGCCCTGCTAGTTTCAGGTGGAGGATTGGAAAAGAGCGCATCCAAACTGGGGGAGATGGGACTGGATTACAACATCAGACAAAGCAGAAGGCTACAAACCGGGGCCTCACCGGCCATCTGCAAGCAGTAGTTTAAATGAACTGAGACCATATCTGGGGACATTTCGCGATTTATGTCACAAAGGATTTTCATGAGAGCCCGTCTCAACCTTTTGATGACCAATGAAATAAGGGCTATCAGAGGAATCTCGTGTGAATCACAGGACTGGGTCGAAACTGTCAGGCACCTACTCCCATCATGTAAGGGATTAATCAAAGAAAGACATATTCATATGGGCCACCTTTTCAAAGATGTATCATCGCCCTTTAATGAAGAAGATGAGGGACGGAGGAAGAACTAGAGATGCAGTGACTCGATCTCCAGAAAGAAGAGTTGGCCTGACCGGGGAGGGTGGTACGGATGATGTACAAATGCTACTTTGCAAATGGAGCCGGAGAGGATCAAACTCTCCAGTCTTCTTTCTGGCGCTTTTGTAAGGATTTCAGATGTTTAGGACTAAGATGGTGTTATGAATGCAAAATTGTAAAAATTGCACATGCAATTAAATCAATGAAAAAAATAACGGGGTTCCAGGCCTATGAAATGTGAGGGTTCTTCATGGACCCAAGAGATGGCTCCAATGGGCAAGAAGTGGCAACAGGTGAGCACCCAGAGGCAAGATAGTGTGCACAGGAACAGCCGGGGGAAGCAGGAGCAGCCAGGAGGGGGGGCAGGAGTGGCCAGGGGAGAGCAGGAGCGGCCAGGGGAGACAGCAGCTGCCAGGCGCAGAGCAGAATAGGCCAGAGGGGAGAGCACAGGAGCAGTCAGGGGGCGAGCAGGAGTGGGCAAGGGAGAGCAGGAGCGACCAGAGGGGGCGGGAGTGTCCAGGGGAGGGCAGGAGCAGCCAGGAGTGGCAGCTGTGAGGAGGGGGACAGGTGTGGCCAGGAAAAAGCAGGAGCGGAGGAATGGCCAGGGGGGGAGAGGCAGGAGTGGCCAGGAGGGAGAGCAGGAGTGGCCAGGGGGGAGAGGGAGAGGAGCAGCAGGAGGGGGCAGGACCTTCCAGAGGGTGCACAGGAGTGGCCAGGGGGGAGAGCAGGAGTGGAGCAGCAGGAGGGGGCAGGACCTTCCAGAGGGTGCGCAGGAGTGTCCAGGGGGGGGGGAGCAGGAGCGTCCAGGGGAGAGGAGGGGCAGGAGTGGCCAGGGGGGAGAGCAGGAGTGGCCAGGGGGGAGAGCAGGAGTGGCCAGGGGGGAGAGCAGGAGTGGCCAGGGGGGAGAGCAGGAGAGGAGCAGGGCCTTCCGGAGGGTGCGCAGGAGTGGCCAGGGGGGGGGAGAGGCAGAGTGGCCAGGGGGGGGGGAGAGGCAGGAGTGGCCAGGGGGGGGGGGAGAGGCAGGAGTGGCCAGGGGGGGGGGGGAGGCAGGTGTGGCCAGGGGGGGGGGGGGGGGGGAGGCAGGTGTGGCCAGGGGGGGGGGGGGGAGGCAGGTGTGGCCAGGGGGGGGGGGGGGAGAGGCAGGTGTGGCCAGGGGGGGGGGGGAGGAGAGGCAGGTGTGGCCAGGGGGGGGGGAGAGAGGCAGGAGTGGCCAGGGGGGGGGGAGAGGCAGGAGTGGCCAGGGGGGGGGGGGAGAGGCAGGAGTGGCCAGGGGGGGGGGGGGAGAGGCAGGAGTGGCCAGGGGGGGGGGGGAGAGGCAGGAGTGGCCAGGGGGGGGGAGAGAGGCAGGAGTGGCCAGGGGGGGGGAGAGGCAGGAGTGGCCAGGGGGGGGGGGGGGGAGAGGCAGGAGTGGCCAGGGGGGGGGGGGAGAGGCAGGAGTGGCCAGGGGGGGGGGGGGGGAGAGGCAGGAGTGGCCAGGGGGGGGGGAGAGGCAGGAGTGGCCAGGGGGGGGGGGGGAGAGGCAGGAGTGGCCAGGGGGGGGGGGAGGCAGGAGTGGCCAGGGGGGAAGAGGCAGGAGTGGCCAGGGGGGGGAAGAGGCAGGAGTGGCCAGGGGGGGGAAGAGGCAGGAGTGGCCAGGGGGGGGGGGAAGAGGCAGGAGTGGCCAGGGGGGGGGGGAAGAGGCAGGAGTGGCCAGGGGGGGGGGGGAAGAGGCAGGAGTGGGCAGGACCTTCCGGAGGGTGCGCAGGAGTGGCCCGGGGGGGGAAGAGGCAGGAGTGGCCCGGGGGGGGAAGAGGCAGGAGTGGGCAGGACCTTCCGGAGGGTGCGCAGGAGTGGCCCGGGGGGGACGAGGCAGGAGTGGGCAGGACCTTCCGGAGGGTGCGCAGGAGTGGCCCGGGGGGGAAGAGGCAGGAGTGGCCCGGGGGGGAAGAGGCAGGAGTGGGCAGGACCTTCCGGAGGGTGCGCAGGAGTGGCCCGGGGGGGAAGAGGCAGGAGTGGCCCAGGGGGGGGGGGGTAAGAGGCAGGAGTGGCCGGGGGTGGAGGGGGGAAGAGGCAGGAGTGGCCCGGGGGGGGGGGGTAAGAGGCAAGAGTGGCCAGGGGGGGGAGAGAAGAGGAAGGAGTGGCCAGGGGGGGGAAGAGGCAGGAGTGGCCAGGGGGGGGAAGAGGCAGGAGTGGCCAGGGGGGGGGAAGAGGCAGGAGTGGCCAGGGGGGGGGGAAGAGGCAGGAGTGGCCAGGGGGGGGGGGAAAGAGGCAGGAGTGGCCAGGGGGGGGGGGGGAAAGAGGCAGGAGTGGCCAGGGGGGGGGGGGAAGAGGCAGGAGTGGCCAGGGGGGGGGGAAGAGGCAGGAGTGGCCAGGGGGGGGAAGAGGCAGGAGTGGCCAGGGGGGGGGAGAGGCAGGAGTGGCCAGGGGGGGGGAGAGGCAGGAGTGGCCAGGGGGGGAGAGGCAGGAGTGGCCAGGGGGGGGGAAGAGGCAGGAGTGGCCAGGGGGGGGGGAAGAGGCAGGAGTGGCCAGGGGGGGGGAAGAGGCAGGAGTGGCCAGGGGGGGGGAAGAGGCAGGAGTGGCCAGGGGGGGGGGGGGCAGGAGTGGCCAGGGGGGGGAAGAGGCAGGAGTGGCCAGGGGGGGGGAAGAGGCAGGAGTGGCCAGGGGGGGGGAAGAGGCAGGAGTGCCCAGGGGGGGGGGAAGAGGCAGGAGTGGCCAGGGGGGGGGGAAGAGGCAGGAGTGGCCAGGGGGGGGGGAAGAGGCAGGAGTGGCCAGGGGGGGGGAAGAGGCAGGAGTGGCCAGGGGGGGGGAAGAGGCAGGAGTGGCCAGGGGGGAGGAAGAGGCAGGAGTGGCCAGGGGGGGGAGAAGAGGCAGGAGTGGCGCAGCAGGAGGGGGCAGGACCTTCTGGAGGGTGGGCAGGAGTGGCCAAGGGGAGAGCAGGAGTGGCCAGGGGGAGAGCAGGAGCAGCAGGATCTTCGGGAGGGTGGGCAGGAGTGGCCAGGGGGGAGAGGAGTGGCCAGGGGGGAGAGCAGGAGTGGCCAGGGGGGAGAGCAGGAGTGGCCAGGGGGGAGGGGGAGAGGAGCAGCAGGAGGGGGCATGAGCTTCTGGAGGGTGGGCAGGAGTGTCCGGGGGGAGAGCAGGAGTGGCCAGGGGGAGAGCAGGAGTGGCCAGGGGGGGGGGAGAGGCAGGAGTGGCCGGGGGGGGGGGAGAGGCAGGAGTGGCCGGGGGGGGGGAGAGCAGGAGTGGCCAGGGGGGAGAGCAGGAGTGGCCAGGGGGGGGGAGAGGCAGGAGTGGCCAGGGGGGGGGGGAGAGGCAGGAGTGGCCAGGGGGGGGGGGGAGAGGCAGGGGGGGGGAGAGGCAGGAGTGGCCAGGGGGGGGGAGAGGCAGGAGTGGCCAGGGGGGGGCAAGAGGAAGGAGTGGCCAGGGGGGGGCAAGAGGAAGGAGTGGCCAGGGGGGGCAAGAGGAAGGAGTGGCCAGGGGGGGGCAAGAGGAAGGAGTGGCCGGGGGGGGCAAGAGGAAGGAGTGGCCAGGGGGGGGGAAGAGGCAGGAGTGGCCAGGGGGGGGAGAGGCAGGAGTGGCCAGGGGGGGAGAGGCAGGAGTGGGCAGGACCTTCCGGAGGGTGCGCAGGAGTGGCCCGGGGGGGAAGAGGCAGGAGTGGCCCGGGGGGGGGAAGAGGCAGGACCTTCCGGAGGGTGCGCAGGAGTGGCCCGGGGGGACGAGGCAGGAGTGGGCAGGACCTTCCGGAGGGTGCGCAGGAGTGGCCCGGGGGGGAAGAGGCAGGAGTGGCCCGGGGGGGGGAAGAGGCAGGAGTGGGTAGGACCTTCCGGAGGGTGCGCAGGAGTGGCCCGGGGGGGAAGAGGCAGGAGTGGCCCGGGGGGGGGGTAAGAGGCAGGAGTGGCCCGGGGGGGGGGGTAAGAGGCAGGAGTGGCCAGTGGGGGGGGGGAAGAGGCAAGAGTGGCCAGGGGGGGGGAGAGAAGAGGCAAGAGTGGCCAGGGGGGGGGAGAGAAGAGGCAAGAGTGGCCAGGGGGGGGGAGAGAAGAGGCAAGAGTGGCCAGGGGGGGGGAGAGAAGAGGCAGGAGTGGCCAGGGGGGGGGAGAGAAGAGGCAGGAGTGGCCAGGGGGGGGGAGAGAAGAGGCAGGAGTGGCCAGGGGGGGGGAGAGAAGAGGCAGGAGTGGCCAGGGGGGGGGGGAGAGAAGAGGCAGGAGTGGCCAGGGGGGAGGGGAGAGAAGAGGCAGGAGTGGCCAGGGGGGGGGGAAGAGGCAGGAGTGGCCAGGGGGGAGGGAAGAGGCAGGAGTGGCCAGGGGGGAGGGAAGAGGCAGGAGTGGCCAGGGGGGAGGGAAGAGGCAGGAGTGGCCAGGGGGGGGGGGAGAAGAGGCAGGAGTGGCGCAGCAGGAGGGGGCAGGACCTTCTGGAGGGTGGGCAGGAGTGGCCAGGGGAGAGCAGGAGTGGCCAGGGGGAGAGCAGGAGCAGCAGGATCTTCGGGAGGGTGGGCAGGAGTGGCCAGGGGGGAGAGCAGGAGTGGCCAGGGGGAGAGCAGGAGTGGCCAGGGGGGGGAGAGCAGGAGTGGCCAGGGGGGAGGGGGAGAGGAGCAGCAGGAGGGGGCATGAGCTTCTGGAGGGTGGGCAGGAGGTGTCCGGGGGAGAGCAGGAGTGGCCAGGGGGGAGAGCAGGAGTGGCCAGGGGGGAGAGCAGGAGTGGCCAGGGGGGAGAGCAGGAGTGGCCAGGGGGGAGAGCAGGAGTGGCCAGGGGGGAGAGCAGGAGTGGCCAGGGGGGAGAGCAGGAGTGGCCAGGGGGAGAGCAGGAGAGGAGCAGCAGGAGGGGGGCAGGGCCTTACAGAGGGTGGGCAGGAGTGACCAGGGGGGAGAGCAGGAGTGGCCAGGGGGGAGAGCAGGAGTGGCCAGGGGGGAGAGCAGGAGAGGAGCAGCAGGAGGGGGCAGGACCTTCCGGAGGGTGCGCAAGAGTGGCCAGGGGGGAGAGGCAGGAGTGGCCAGGGGGGAGAGGCAGGAGTGGAGCAGCAGGAGGGGGCAGGACCTTCCGGAGGGTGCGCAGGAGTGGCCAGGGGGAGTGCAGGAGTGGCCAGGGGGGAGAGGCAGGAGTGGCCAGGGGGAGGAAGAGGCAGGAGTGGCCAGGGGGGAGGAAGAGGCAGGAGTGGCCAGGGGGGAGGAAGAGGCAGGAGTGGCGCAGCAGGAGGGGGCAGGACCTTCCGGAGGGTGCGCAGGAGTGGCCAGGGGGAGGAAGAGGCAGGAGTGGCCAGGGGGGAGGAAGAGGCAGGAGTGGCCAGGGGGGAGGAAGAGGCAGGAGTGGCCAGGGGGGAGGAAGAGGCAGGAGTGGCCAGGGGGGAGGAAGAGGCAGGAGTGGCCAGGGGGGAGGAAGAGGCAGGAGTGGCCAGGGGGGAGGAAGAGGCAGGAGTGGCCAGGGGGGAGAGGCAGGAGTGGAGCAGCAGGAGGGGGCAGGACCTTCCGGAGGGTGCGCAGGAGTGGCCAGGGGGGAGAGGCAGGAGTGGCCAGGGGGGGGGAAGAGGCAGGAGTGGCCAGGGGGGGGGAAGAGGCAGGAGTGGCCAGGGGGGGGGAGAAGAGGCAGGAGTGGCCGGGGGGGGGGAGAAGAGGCAGGAGTGGCCAGGGGGGGGAAGAGGCAGGAGTGGCCAGGGGGGGGGGAAGAGGCAGGAGTGGCCAGGGGGGGGGGGAAGAGGCAGGAGTGGCCAGGGGGGGGGGGAAGAGGCAGGAGTGGCCAGGGGGGGGGGGAAGAGGCAGGAGTGGCCAGGGGGGGGGAAGAGGCAGGAGTGGCCAGGGGGGGGGAAGAGGCAGGAGTGGCCAGGGGGGGGGGGGAAGAGGCAGGAGTGGCCAGGGGGGGGGGGAAGAGGCAGGAGTGGCCAGGGGGGGGGAGAAGAGGCAGGAGTGGCCAGGGGGGGGGGGGGGAAGAGGCAGGAGTGGCCAGGGGGGGGGGGGGGGGGAAGAGGCAGGAGTGGCCAGGGGGGGGGGGGGAAGAGGCAGGAGTGGCCAGGGGGGGGGGGAAGAGGCAGGAGTGGCCAGGGGGGGGGGTGGGAAGAGGCAGGAGTGGCCAGGGGGGGGGGAAGAGGCAGGAGTGGCCAGGGGGGGGGGAAGAGGCAGGAGTGGCCAGGGGGGGGGGGAAGAGGCAGGAGTGGCCAGGGGGGGGGGAAGAGGCAGGAGTGGCCGGGGGGGGGGGAAGAGGCAGGAGTGGCCAGGGGGGGGGGAAGAGGCAGGAGTGGCCGGGGGGGGGAGAAGAGGCAGGAGTGGCCAGGGGGGGGGGGAAGAGGCAGGAGTGGCCAGGGGGGGGAAGAGGCAGGAGTGGCCAGGGGGGGGGGGGGAAGAGGCAGGAGTGGCCAGGGGGGGGGGGAAGAGGCAGGAGTGGCCAGGGGGGGGGGGGAAGAGGCAGGAGTGGCCAGGGGGGGGGGGGGGGAAGAGGCAGGAGTGGCCAGGGGGGGGGGGGGAAGAGGCAGGAGTGGCCAGGGGGGGGGGAAGAGGCAGGAGTGGCCAGGGGGGGGGAAGAGGCAGGAGTGGCCAGGGGGGGGAAGAGGCAGGAGTGGCCAGGGGGGGAAGAGGCAGGAGTGGCCAGGGGGGGGGGAAGAGGCAGGAGTGGCCAGGGGGGGGGAAGAGGCAGGAGTGGCCAGGGGGGGGGGAAGAGGCAGGAGTGGCCAGGGGGGGGGGAAGAGGCAGGAGTGGCCAGGGGGGGGGGAAGAGGCAGGAGTGGCCAGGGGGGGGGGAAGAGGCAGGAGTGGCCAGGGGGGGGGGAAGAGGCAGGAGTGGCCAGGGGGGGGGGGAAGAGGCAGGAGTGGCCAGGGGGGGGGGGAAGAGGCAGGAGTGGCCAGGGGGGGGGAAGAGGCAGGAGTGGCCAGGGGGGGGGAAGAGGCAGGAGTGGCCAGGGGGGGGGGGAAGAGGCAGGAGTGGCCAGGGGGGGGGGGGAAGGAGGCAGGAGTGGCCAGGGGGGGGGGGGGAAGAGGCAGGAGTGGCCAGGGGGGGGTGGAAGAGGCAGGAGTGGCCAGGGGGGGGGGGAAGAGGCAGGAGTGGCCAGGGGGGGGGGAAGAGGCAGGAGTGGCCAGGGGGGGGGGGAAGAGGCAGGAGTGGCCAGGGGGGGGGGAAGAGGCAGGAGTGGCCAGGGGGGGGGGGAAGGAAGAGGCAGGAGTGGCCGGGGGGGGGGGAAGGAAGAGGCAGGAGTGGCCAGGGGGGGGGGGAAGAGGCAGGAGTGGCCAGGGGGGGGGGGGAAGAGGCAGGAGTGGCCAGGGGGGGGGAAGAGGCAGGAGTGGCCAGGGGGGGGGAAGAGGCAGGAGTGGCCAGGGGGGAGGAAGAGGCAGGAGTGGCCAGGGGGGGGAGAAGAGGCAGGAGTGGCGCAGCAGGAGGGGGCAGGACCTTCTGGAGGGTGGGCAGGAGTGGCCAGGGGGAGAGCAGGAGTGGCCAGGGGGAGAGCAGGAGCAGCAGGATCTTCGGGAGGGTGGGCAGGAGTGGCCAGGGGGGAGAGGAGTGGCCAGGGGGGAGAGCAGGAGTGGCCAGGGGGGAGAGCAGGAGTGGCCAGGGGGGAGGGGGAGAGGAGCAGCAGGAGGGGGCATGAGCTTCTGGAGGGTGGGCAGGAGTGTCCGAGGGGATAGCAGGAGTGGCCAGGGGGGAGAGCAGGAGTGGCCAGGGGGGGGGGAGAGGCAGGAGTGGCCGGGGGGGGAGAGCAGGAGTGGCCAGGGGGGAGAGCAGGAGTGGCCAGGGGGGGGGGAGAGGCAGGAGTGGCCAGGGGGGGGGGAGGAGGCAGGAGTGGCCAGGGGGGGGGGGGGAGAGTGGCCAGGGGGGGGGGGAGAGGCAGGGGGGGGGGGGAGAGAGGCAGGAGTGGCCAGGGGGGGGGGGAGAGGCAGGAGTGGCCAGGGGGGGGCAAGAGGAAGGAGTGGCCAGGGGGGGGCAAGAGGAAGGAGTGGCCAGGGGGGGGCAAGAGGAAGGAGTGGCCAGGGGGGGGCAAGAGGAAGGAGTGGCCAGGGGGGGGCAAGAGGAAGGAGTGGCCGGGGGGGGCAAGAGGAAGGAGTGGCCAGGGGGGGCAAGAGGAAGGAGTGGCCAGGGGGGGGAGAGGCAGGAGTGGCCAGGGGGGGGGGGAAGAGGCAGGAGTGGGCAGGACCTTCCGGAGGGTGCGCAGGAGTGGCCCGGGGGGGAAGAGGCAGGAGTGGCCCGGGGGGGGGGAAGAGGCAGGAGTGGGCAGGACCTTCCGGAGGGTGCGCAGGAGTGGCCCGGGGGGGACGAGGCAGGAGTGGGCAGGACCTTCCGGAGGGTGCGCAGGAGTGGCCCGGGGGGGAAGAGGCAGGAGTGGCCCGGGGGGGGAAGAGGCAGGAGTGGGCAGGACCTTCCGGAGGGTGCGCAGGAGTGGCCGGGGGGAAGAGGCAGGAGTGGCCCGGGGGGGGGGGTAAGAGGCAGGAGTGGCCGGGGGGGGGGGGTAAGAGGCAGGAGTGGCCCGGGGGGGGGGTAAGAGGCAGGAGTGGCCAGTGGGGGGGGGGAAGAGGCAAGAGTGGCCAGGGGGGGGGAGAGAAGAGGCAAGAGTGGCCAGTGGGGGGGGGGGAAGAGGCAAGAGTGGCCAGGGGGGGGGAGAGAAGAGGCAAGAGTGGCCAGGGGGGGGGGAGAGAAGAGGCAGGAGTGGCCAGGGGGGGGGGAGAGAAGAGGCAGGAGTGGCCAGGGGGGGGGAGAGAAGAGGCAGGAGTGGCCAGGGGGGGGGGAGGAGAAGAGGCAGGAGTGGCCAGGGGGGAGGGGAGAGAAGAGGCAGGAGTGGCCAGGGGGGGGGAAGAGGCAGGAGTGGCCAGGGGGGAGGGAAGAGGCAGGAGTGGCCAGGGGGGGGGGAGAAGAGGCAGGAGTGGCGCAGCAGGAGGGGGCAGGACCTTCTGGAGGGTGGGCAGGAGTGGCCAGGGGGAGAGCAGGAGTGGCCAGGGGGAGAGCAGGAGCAGCAGGATCTTCGGGAGGGTGGGCAGGAGTGGCCAGGGGGAGAGCAGGAGTGGGCCAGGGGGGAGAGCAGGAGTGGCCAGGGGGGAGAGCAGGAGTGGCCAGGGGGGAGGGGGAGAGGAGCAGCAGGAGGGGGCATGAGCTTCTGGAGGGTGGGCAGGAGTGTCCCGGGGGGAGAGCAGGAGTGGCCAGGGGGGAGAGCAGGAGTGGCCAGGGGGGAGAGCAGGAGTGGCCAGGGGGGAGAGCAGGAGTGGCCAGGGGGGAGAGCAGGAGTGGCCAGGGGGGAGAGCAGGAGTGGCCAGGGGGAGAGCAGGAGAGGAGCAGCAGGAGGGGGGCAGGGCCTTACAGAGGGTGGGCAGGAGTGACCAGGGGGGAGAGCAGGAGTGGCCAGGGGGGAGAGCAGGAGTGGCCAGGGGGGAGAGCAGGAGAGGAGCAGCAGGAGGGGGCAGGACCTTCCGGAGGGTGCGCAAGAGTGGCCAGGGGGGAGAGGCAGGAGTGGCCAGGGGGGAGAGGCAGGAGTGGAGCAGCAGGAGGGGGCAGGACCTTCCGGAGGGTGCGCAGGAGTGGCCAGGGGGAGTGCAGGAGTGGCCAGGGGGGAGAGGCAGGAGTGGCCAGGGGGGAGGAAGAGGCAGGAGTGGCCAGGGGGGAGGAAGAGGCAGGAGTGGCCAGGGGGGAGGAAGAGGCAGGAGTGGCCAGGGGGGAGGAAGAGGCAGGAGTGGCGCAGCAGGAGGGGGCAGGACCTTCCGGAGGGTGCGCAGGAGTGGCCAGGGGGGAGGAAGAGGCAGGAGTGGCCAGGGGGGAGGAAGAGGCAGGAGTGGCCAGGGGGGAGGAAGAGGCAGGAGTGGCCAGGGGGGAGGAAGAGGCAGGAGTGGCCAGGGGGGAGGAAGAGGCAGGAGTGGCCAGGGGGGAGGAAGAGGCAGGAGTGGCCAGGGGGGAGGAAGAGGCAGGAGTGGCCAGGGGGGAGAGGCAGGAGTGGAGCAGCAGGAGGGGGGCAGGACCTTCCGGAGGGTGCGCAGGAGTGGCCAGGGGGGAGAGGCAGGAGTGGCCAGGGGGGGGGGGAAGAGGCAGGAGTGGCCGGGGGGGGGGGGGAGAAGAGGCAGGAGTGGCCAGGGGGGGGGGAAGAGGCAGGAGTGGCCAGGGGGGGGGGGAAGAGGCAGGAGTGGCCAGGGGGGGGGGGAAGAGGCAGGAGTGGCCAGGGGGGGGGGGAAGAGGCAGGAGTGGCCAGGGGGGGGGGGAAGAGGCAGGAGTGGCCAGGGGGGGGGGGAAGAGGCAGGAGTGGCCAGGGGGGGGGGGGGAAGAGGCAGGAGTGGCCAGGGGGGGGGGGAAGAGGCAGGAGTGGCCAGGGGGGGGGGAAGAGGCAGGAGTGGCCAGGGGGGGGGGGAAGAGGCAGGAGTGGCCAGGGGGGGGGGGAAGAGGCAGGAGTGGCCAGGGGGGGGGGGAAGAGGCAGGAGTGGCCAGGGGGGGGGGGAAGAGGCAGGAGTGGCCAGGGGGGGGGGGGGGGAAGAGGCAGGAGTGGCCAGGGGGGGGGGGGGAAGAGGCAGGAGTGGCCAGGGGGGGGGAAGAGGCAGGAGTGGCCAGGGGGGGGGGAAGAGGCAGGAGTGGCCAGGGGGGAGAGCAGGAGTGGCCAGGGGGAGAGCAGGAGTGGCCAGGGGGGAGAGCAGGAGAGGAGCAGCAGGAGGGGGCAGGACCTTCCGGAGGGTGCGCAAGAGTGGCCAGGGGGGAGAGGCAGGAGTGGCCAGGGGGGAGAGGCAGGAGTGGAGCAGCAGGAGGGGGCAGGACCTTCCGGAGGGTGCGCAGGAGTGGCCAGGGGGAGTGCAGGAGTGGCCAGGGGGGAGAGGCAGGAGTGGCCAGGGGGGAGGAAGAGGCAGGAGTGGCCAGGGGGGAGGAAGAGGCAGGAGTGGCCAGGGGGGAGGAAGAGGCAGGAGTGGCCAGGGGGGAGGAAGAGGCAGGAGTGGCGCAGCAGGAGGGGGCAGGACCTTCCGGAGGGTGCGCAGGAGTGGCCAGGGGGGAGGAAGAGGCAGGAGTGGCCAGGGGGAGGAAGAGGCAGGAGTGGCCAGGGGGGAGGAAGAGGCAGGAGTGGCCAGGGGGGAGGAAGAGGCAGGAGTGGCCAGGGGGGAGGAAGAGGCAGGAGTGGCCAGGGGGGAGGAAGAGGCAGGAGTGGCCAGGGGGAGGAAGAGGCAGGAGTGGCCAGGGGGGGGGAAGAGGCAGGAGTGGCCAGGGGGGGGGGAAGAGGCAGGAGTGGCCAGGGGGGGGGGGAAGGAAGAGGCAGGAGTGGCCGGGGGGGGAGGGAAGAGGCAGGAGTGGCCGGGGGGGGAGGGAAGAGGCAGGAGTGGCCGGGGGGGGGAGGGAAGAGGCAGGAGTGGCCGGGGGGGGGAGGGAAGAGGCAGGAGTGGCCGGGGGGGGAGAGGCAGGAGTGGCCGGGGGGTGAGAGGCAGGAGTGGCCAGAGGGGAGAGGCAGGAGTGGCCAGAGGGGAGAGGCAGGAGTGGCCAGAGGGGAGAGGCAGGAGAGGAGCAGCAGCAGGAGGGGGCAGGACCTTCCGGAGGGTACGCAGGAGTGTCCAGGGGGGAGAGCAGGAGTGGCCAGAGGGGAGAGGGAGAGGAGCAGCAGGAGGGGGCAGGAGCTTCCGAAGGGTGGGCAGGAGTGGCCAGGGGGAGAGCAGGAGTGGCCAGGGGGGAGGAGCAGCAGGAGGGGGCAAGACCTTCCAGAGGGTGGGCAGGAGTGTCCAGGGGGGAGAGCAGGAGTGTCCCGGGGGAGAGCAGGAGTGGAGCAGCAGGAGGGGGCAGGACCTTCCGGAGGGTGCGCAGGAATGTCTAGGGGAGAGCAGGAGTGGCCAGGGGGGGAGAGCAGGAGTGGCCAGGGGGGAGAGGCAGGAGTGGAGCAGCAGGAGTGGCCAGGACCTTCCGGAGGTTGCGCAGGAATGTCTAGGGGGGAGAGCAGGAGTGGCCAGGGGGGGAGAGGCAGGAGTGGCCAGGGGGGGAGAGGCAGGAGTGGCCAGGGGGAAAGAGGCAGGAGTGGCCAGGGGAAAGAGGCAGGAGCTTCCGGAGGGTGGGCAGGAGTGGCCAGGGGGGAGAGGCAGGAGTGGCCAGGGGGGAGAGGCAGGAGAGGAGCAGCAGGAGGGGGCAGGATCTTCCGGAGGGTGCGCAGGAGTGTCCAGGGGGGAGAGCAGAAGTGGCCAGGGGGGAGGAGCAGCAGGAGGGGGCAGGACCTTCCGGAGGGTGGGCAGGAGTGTCTCGGGGGGAGAGCAGGAGTGGCCAGGGGGGAGAGGCAGGAGTGGCCAGGGGGGAGAGGCAGGAGTGGAGCAGCAGGAGGGGGCAGGACCTTCCGGAGGGTGCGCAGGAGTGTCCAGGGGAGAGGGGGAGAGGAGCAGCAGGAGGGGGCAGGACCTTCCGGAGGGTGAGCAGGAGTGTCCAGGGGGAGAGCAGGAGTGGCCAGGGGAGAGGAGCAGCAGGAGGGGGCAGGAGCTTCCGGAGGGTGGGCAGGAGTGGCCAGGCGGGAGAGCAGGAGTGGCCAGGGGAGAGGAGCAGGAGGGGGCAGGACCTTCTGGAGGGTGGGCAGGAGTGTCCCGGGGGGAGAGCAGGAGTGGCCAGGGGGAGAGGCAGGAGTGGCCAGGGGGAGAGGCAGGAGAGGAGCAGCAGGAGGGGGCAGGACCTTCCGGAGGGTGCATAGGAGTGTCCAGGGGGGTGCGCAGGAGTGTCCCGGGGGAGAGCAGGAGTGGCCAGGGGGAAGAGGCAGGAGTGGAGCAGCAGGTGGGGGCAGGACCTTCCGGAGGGTGCGCAGGAGTGTCTAGGGGGGAGAGCAGGAGTGGCCAGGGGGGAGAGCAGGAGTGTCCCGGGGGGGGGGGAGGAGAGCAGGAGTGTCCCGGGGGGGGAGGAGAGCAGGAGTGTCCCGGGGGGGGGGGGAGGAGAGCAGGAGTGTCCCGGGGTGGGGGGAGGAGAGCAGGAGTGTCCCGGGGTGGGGGGAGGAGAGCAGGAGTGTCCCGGGGTGGGGGGGAGGAGAGCAGGAGTGTCCCGGGGTGGGGGGGAGGAGAGCAGGAGTGTCCCGGGCGGGGGAAGAAGCAGGAGTGTCCCGGGGGGGGAGAAGCAGGAGTGTCCCGGGGGGGGGGGGGGGGGGAGAGGCAGGAGTGGAGCAGCAGGAGGGGGCAGGACCTTCCGGAGGGTGGGCAGGAGTGGCCAGGGGGAGAGCAGGAGTGGCCAGGGGCGAGAGCAGGAGCGGCAGGAGGGGGAGAGGAGCAGCAGGAGGGGGCAGGAGCTTCCGGAGGGTGGGCAGGAGTGTCCAGGGGGAGAGCAGGAGTGGCCAGGGGGGAGAGGGAGAGGAGCAGCAGGAGGGGGCAGGACCTTCCAGAGGGTGCGTAGGAGTGGCCAGGGGGGAGAGCAGGAGTGGCCAGGGGGGAGAGGAGCAGCAGGAGGGGGCAGGTCCTTCCGGAGGGTGCACAGGAGTGGCCAGGGGGGAGAGCAGGAGTGGCCAGGGGGGAGGGGGAGAGGAGCAGCAGGAGGGGGCAGGACCTTCCAGAGGGTGCGCAGGAGTGTCCAGGGGGGGAGCAGGAGCGTCCAGGGGAGAGGAAGGGCAGGAGTGGCCAGGGGGGAGAGCAGGAGTGGCCAGGGGGGAGAGCAGGAGTGGCCAGGGGGAGAGCAGGAGTGGCCAGGGGGGAGAGCAGGAGTGGCCAGGGGGCATGGGGCGAGAAGGAGCAGCAGGAGGGGGCAGGAGCTTTCGGAGGGTGCGCAGGAGTGTCCAGGGGGGGAGCAGGAGTGGCCAGAGGGGAAAGAAGAGGAGCAGCAGGAGGGGAGAGGAGCAGCAGGAGGGGAGAGGAGCAGCAGGAGGGGAGAGGAGCAGCAGTAGGGGAGGCAGGAGTGGCCAGGGGGAGAGCAGGAGTGGCCAGGGGAGAGAGCAGGAGTGGGCAGGAGCTTCCGGAGGGTGGGCAGGAGTGGCCAGGGGGGAGAGCAGGAGTGGCCAGGGGGGAGAGCAGGAGTGGCCAGGGGGGAGGGGGAGAGGAGCAGCAGGAGGGGGCAGGAGCTTCCGGAGGGTGGGCAGGAGTGTCCAGGGGGGAGAGCAGGAGTGTCCAGGGGGGAGAGCAGGAGAGGAGCAGGGCCTTCCGGAGGGTGCGCAGGAGTGGCCAGGGGGGGGGGGAGAGGCAGGAGTGGCCAGGGGGGGGGGGAGAGGCAGGAGTGGCCAGGGGGGGGGGGAGAGGCAGGAGTGGCCAGGGGGGGGAGAGGCAGGAGTGGCCAGGGGGGGGAAGAGGCAGGAGTGGCCAGGGGGGGAGAGGCAGGAGTGGCCAGGGGGGGGGGGGGAGAGGCAGGAGTGGCCAGGGGGGGGGGGAGGCAGGAGTGGCCAGGGGGGGGGGAGAGGCAGGAGTGGCCAGGGGGGGGGGGGGAGAGGCAGGAGTGGCCAGGGGGGGGGGAGAGGCAGGAGTGGCCAGGGGGGGGGGGGAGAGGCAGGAGTGGCCAGGGGGGGGAGAGGCAGGAGTGGCCAGGGGGGGGGAGGAGAGGCAGGAGTGGCCAGGGGGGGGGGGAGGAGAGGCAGGAGTGGCCAGGGGGGGGGGGGGGGAGGAGAGGCAGGAGTGGCCAGGGGGGGGGGAGAGGCAGGAGTGGCCAGGGGGGGGGGGGAGAGGCAGGAGTGGCCAGGGGGGGGGGAGAGGCAGGAGTGGCCAGGGGGGGGGGGGAAGAGGCAGGAGTGGCCAGGGGGGGGGGGAAGAGGCAGGAGTGGGCAGGACCTTCCGGAGGGTGCGCAGGAGTGGCCCGGGGGGAAGAGGCAGGAGTGGCCCGGGGGGGGGGGGAAGAGGCAGGAGTGGGCAGGACCTTCCGGAGGGTGCGCAGGAGTGGCCCGGGGGGGACGAGGCAGGAGTGGGCAGGACCTTCCGGAGGGTGCGCAGGAGTGGCCCGGGGGGAAGAGGCAGGAGTGGCCCGGGGGGGAAGAGGCAGGAGTGGCCCGGGGGGGAAGAGGCAGGAGTGGGCAGGACCTTCCGGAGGGTGCGCAGGAGTGGCCCGGGGGGGGGGGGAAGAGGCAGGAGTGGCCCGGGGGGGGGGGGTAAGAGGCAGGAGTGGCCGGGGGGGGGGGGGTAAGAGGCAGGAGTGGCCCGGGGGGGGGGTAGAGGCAGGAGTGGCCAGTGGGGGGGGGGAGAGGCAGGAGTGGCCAGTGGGGGGGGGGGAGAAGAGGCAGGAGTGGCCAGGGGGGGGGGGAGAGGCAGGAGTGGCCAGGGGGGGGGGGGAGAGGCAGGAGTGGCCAGGGGGGGGGGAAGAGGCAGGAGTGGCCAGGGGGGGGGGAAGAGGCAGGAGTGGCCAGGGGGGGGGGAGAAGAGGCAGGAGTGGCCAGGGGGGGGGGGGGAAGAGGCAGGAGTGGCCAGGGGGGAGGGAAGAGGCAGGAGTGGCCAGGGGGGAGGGAAGAGGCAGGAGTGGCCAGGGGGGAGGGAAGAGGCAGGAGTGGCCAGGGGGGAGGGAAGAGGCAGGAGTGGCCAGGGGGGAGGGAAGAGGCAGGAGTGGCCAGGGGGGAGGGAAGAGGCAGGAGTGGCCAGGGGGGAGGGAAGAGGCAGGAGTGGCCAGGGGGGAGGGAAGAGGCAGGAGTGGCCAGGGGGGAGGGAAGAGGCAGGAGTGGCCAGGGGGAGGGAAGAGGCAGGAGTGGCCAGGGGGGAGGGAAGAGGCAGGAGTGGCCAGGGGGGAGGGAAGAGGCAGGAGTGGCCAGGGGGGGGGGGAGAAGAGGCAGGAGTGGCCAGGGGGGGGGAGAAGAGGCAGGAGTGGCCAGGGGGGGGAGAAGAGGCAGGAGTGGCGCAGCAGGAGGGGGCAGGACCTTCTGGAGGGTGGGCAGGAGTGGCCAGGGGGAGAGCAGGAGTGGCCAGGGGGAGAGCAGGAGCAGCAGGATCTTCGGGAGGGTGGGCAGGAGTGGCCAGGGGGGAGAGCAGGAGTGGCCAGGGGGGAGAGCAGGAGTGGCCAGGGGGGAGAGGCAGGAGTGGCCAGGGGGAGAGCAGGAGTGGCCAGGGGGGAGAGCAGGAGTGGCCAGGGGGGAGAGCAGGAGTGGCCAGGGGAGAGGGGGAGAGGAGCAGCAGGAGGGGGCATGAGCTTCTGGAGGGTGGGCAGGAGTGGCCAGGGGGGAGAGCAGGAGTGGCCAGGGGGGAGAGCAGGAGTGGCCAGGGGGAGAGCAGGAGTGGCCAGGGGGAGAGCAGGAGAGGAGCAGCAGAAGGGGGGGCAGGGCCTTACAGAGGGTGGGCAGGAGTGACCAGGGGGGAGAGCAGGAGTGGCCAGGGGGGAGAGCAGGAGTGGCCAGGGGGGAGAGCAGGAGAGGAGCAGCAGGAGGGGGCAGGACCTTCCGGAGGGTGCGCAAGAGTGGCCAGGGGGGAGAGGCAGGAGTGGAGCAGCAGGAGGGGGCAGGACCTTCCAGAGGGTGCGCAGGAGTGGCCAGGGGGAGTGCAGGAGTGGCCAGGGGGGAGAGGCAGGAGTGGCCAGGGGGGAGAGGCAGGAGTGGCCAGGGGGGAGGAAGAGGCAGGAGTGGCCAGGGGGGAGGAAGAGGCAGGAGTGGCCAGGGGGGAGGAAGAGGCAGGAGTGGCCAGGGGGAGGAAGAGGCAGGAGTGGCCAGGGGGGAGGAAGAGGCAGGAGTGGCCAGGGGGGAGAGGCAGGAGTGGAGCAGCAGGAGGGGGCAGGACCTTCCGGAGGGTGCGCAGGAGTGGGCCAGGGGGAGTGCAGGAGTGGCCAGGGGGGAGGAAGAGGCAGGAGTGGCCAGGGGGGAGGAAGAGGCAGGAGTGGCCAGGGGGGAGGAAGAGGCAGGAGTGGCCAGGGGGGAGGGAGAGGCAGGAGTGGCCAGGGGGGAGGGAGAGGCAGGAGTGGCCAGGGGGGAGGGAGAGGCAGGAGTGGCCAGGGAGGAGGGAGAGGCAGGAGTGGCCAGGGAGGAGGGAGAGGCAGGAGTGGAGCAGCAGGAGGGGGCAGGACCTTCCGGAGGGTGCGCAGGAGTGGCCAGGGGGGGGGGAAGAGGCAGGAGTGGCCAGGGGGGGGGGAAAGAGGCAGGAGTGGCCAGGGGGGGGGGAAAGAGGCAGGAGTGGCCAGGGGGGGGGAAGAGGCAGGAGTGGCCAGGGGGGGGGGAAAGAGGCAGGAGTGGCCAGGGGGGGGGGGAAAGAGGCAGGAGTGGCCAGGGGGGGGGGAAAGAGGCAGGAGTGGCCAGGGGGGGGGGAAGAGGCAGGAGTGGCCAGGGGGGGGGAAAGAGGCAGGAGTGGCCAGGGGGGGGGGGGAAGAGGCAGGAGTGGCCAGGGGGGGGGGGGAAGAGGCAGGAGTGGCCAGGGGGGGGGGGGAAGAGGCAGGAGTGGCCAGGGGGGGGGGGGAAAGAGGCAGGAGTGGGCCAGGGGGGGGGGAAAGAGGGCAGGAGTGGCCAGGGGGGGGGGAAAAAGAGGCAGGAGTGGCCAGGGGGGGGGGGGAAGAGGCAGGAGTGGCCAGGGGGGGGGAAGAGGCAGGAGTGGCCAGGGGGGGAAGAGGCAGGAGTGGCCAGGGGGGGGGGGAAGAGGCAGGAGTGGCCAGGGGGGGGGGGAAGAGGCAGGAGTGGCCAGGGGGGGGGAAGAGGCAGGAGTGGCCAGGGGGGGGAAGAGGCAGGAGTGGCCGGGGGGGGGGGGAGAGGCAGGAGTGGCCGGGGGGGGAGGGAAGAGGCAGGAGTGGCCGGGGGGGGAGGGAAGAGGCAGGAGTGGCCGGGGGTGGCCGGGGGGGGGGAGGGAAGAGGCAGGAAGTGGCCGGGGGGGGGAGGGAAGAGGCAGGAGTGGCCGGGGGGGGGGAGGGAAGAGGCAGGAGTGGCCGGGGGGGGGAGAGGCAGGAGTGGCCAGAGGGGAGAGGCAGGAGTGGCCAGAGGGGAGAGGCAGGAGTGGCCAGAGGGGAGAGGCAGGAGAGGAGCAGCAGCAGGAGGGGGCAGGACCTTCCGGAGGGTACGCAGGAGTGTCCAGGGGGGAGAGCAGGAGTGGCCAGAGGGGAGGGGGAGAGGAGCAGCAGGAGGGGGCAGGAGCTTCCGAAGGGTGGGCAGGAGTGGCCAGGGGGAGAGCAGGAGTGGCCAGGGGGGAGGAGCAGCAGGAGGGGGCAAGACCTTCCAGAGGGTGGGCAGGAGTGTCCAGGGGGGAGAGCAGGAGTGGCCAGGGGGGAGAGGCAGGAGTGGCCAGGGGGGGAGAGGCAGGAGTGGCCAGGGGGGGAGAGGCAGGAGTGGCCAGGGGGGGAGAGGCAGGAGTGGCCAGGGGGGAGAGGCAGGAGCTTCCGGAGGGTGGGCAGGAGTGGCCAGGGGGGAGAGGCAGGAGTGGCCAGGGGGGAGAGGCAGGAGAGGAGCAGCAGGAGGGGGCAGGATCTTCCGGAGGGTGCGCAGGAGTGTCCAGGGGGGAGAGCAGGAGTGGCCAGGGGGGAGGAGCAGCAGGAGGGGGCAGGACCTTCCGGAGGGTGGGCAGGAGTGTCTCGGGGGGAGAGCAGGAGTGGCCAGGGGGGAGAGGCAGGAGTGGCCAGGGGGGAGAGGCAGGAGTGGAGCAGCAGGAGGGGGCAGGACCTTCCGGAGGGTGCGCAGGAGTGTCCAGGGGAGAGGGGGAGAGGAGCAGCAGGAGGGGGCAGGAGCTTCCGGAGGGTGGGCAGGAGTGGCCAGGGGGAGAGGCGGGAGTGGCCAGGGGGGAGAGGCGGGAGAGGAGCAGCAGGAGGGGGCAGGACCTTCCGGAGGGTGAGCAGGAGTGTCCAGGGGGAGAGCAGGAGTGGCCAGGGGAGAGGAGCAGCAGGAGGGGGCAGGAGCTTCCGGAGGGTGGGCAGGAGTGGCCAGGCGGGAGAGCAGGAGTGGCCAGGGGAGAGGAGCAGGAGGGGGCAGGACCTTCTGGAGGGTGGGCAGGAGTGTCCCGGGGGGAGAGCAGGAGTGGCCAGGGGGAGAGGCAGGAGTGGCCAGGGGGGAGAGGCAGGAGAGGAGCAGCAGGAGGGGGCAGGACCTTCCGGAGGGTGCATAGGAGTGTCCAGGGGGGTGCGCAGGAGTGTCCCGGGGGAGAGCAGGAGTGTCCCGGGGGAAGAGGCAGGAGTGGCCAGGGGGAAGAGGCAGGAGTGGCCAGGGGGAAGAGGCAGGAGTGGAGCAGCAGGTGGGGGCAGGACCTTCCGGAGGGTGCGCAGGAGTGTCTAGGGGGGAGAGCAGGAGTGGCCAGGGGGGAGAGTAGGAGTGTCCCGGGGGGGGGAGGAGAGCAGGAGTGTCCGGGGTGGGGGGAGGAGAGCAGGAGTGTCCCGGGGTGGGGGGGAGGAGAGCAGGAGTGTCCCGGGGTGGGGGGGAGGAGAGCAGGAGTGTCCCGGGGTGGGGGGGAGGAGAGCAGGAGTGTCCCGGGGTGGGGGGGAGGAGAGCAGGAGTGTCCCGGGCGGGGGAAGAAGCAGGAGTTTCCCGGGCGGGGGGGAAGAGGCAGGAGTGGAGCAGCAGGAGGGGGCAGGACCTTCCGGAGGGTGGGCAGGAGTGGCCAGGGGGAGAGCAGGAGTGGCCAGGGGCGAGAGCAGGAGCGGCAGGAGGGGGAGAGGAGCAGCAGGAGGGGGCAGGAGCTTCCGGAGGGTGGGCAGGAGTGTCCAGGGGGGAGAGCAGGAGTGTCCAGGGGGGAGAGCAGGAGAGGAGCAGCAGGAGGGGGCAGGGCCTTCCGGAGGGTGCGCAGGAGTGGCCAGGGGGAGAGCAGGAGAGGAGCAGCAGGAGGGGGCAGGACCTTCCAGAGGGTGCGCAGGAGTGTCGAGGGGGGAGAGCAGGAGTGTCGAGGGGGGAGAGGCAGGTGTGGCCAGGGGGGAGAGGCAGGTGTGGCCAGGGGGGAGAGGCAGGTGTGGCCAGGGGGGAGAGGCAGGTGTGGCCAGGGGGGAGAGGCAGGTGTGGCCAGGGGGAGAGCAGGAGAGGAGGAGCAGCAGGAGGGGGCAGGTCCTTCCGGAGGGTGCGCAGGAGTGGCCAGGGGGGAGAGGCAGGAGTGGCCAGGGGGGAGAGGCAGGACCTTCCGGAGGGTGCGCAGGAGTGTCTAGGGGGGAGAGCAGGTGTGGCCAGGGGGGAGAGGCAGGAGTGGCCGGGGGGGGGGAGAAAGAGGCAGGAGTGGCCAGGGGGGGGGGGGGGAAGAGGCAGGAGTGGCCAGAGAGGGGGGGGGGGAAAGAGGCAGGAGTGGCCAGAGAGGGGGGAAAGAGGCAGGAGTGGCCAGAGAGGGGGGGGGGAAGAGGCAGGAGTGGCCAGAGAGGGGGGGGGAGCAGCAGGAGGGGGCAGGAGCTTCCGAAGGGTGGGCAGGAGTGGCCAGGGGGGAGAGCAGGAGTGGCCAGGGGGGAGGAGCAGCAGGAGGGGGCAAGACCTTCCAGAGGGTGGGCAGGAGTGGCCAGGGGGGGAGAGGCAGGAGTGGCCAGGGGGGGAGAGGCAGGAGTGGCCAGGGGGGGAGAGGCAGGAGTGGCCAGGGGGGGAGAGCAGGAGAGGAGCAGCAGGAGTAGGAGGCAGGACCTTCCGGAGGGTACGCAGGAGTGTCCAGGGGGAGAGCAGGAGTGGCCAGAGGGGAGGGGGAGAGGAGCAGCAGGAGGGGGCAGGAGCTTCCGAAGGGTGGGCAGGAGTGGCCAGGGGGGAGAGCAGGAGTGGCCAGGGGGGAGGAGCAGCAGGAGGGGGCAAGACCTTCCAGAGGGTGGGCAGCAGGGGGGAGAGCAGGAGTGTCCCGGGGGGAGAGCAGGAGTGGAGCAGCAGGAGGGGGCAGGACCTTCCGGAGGGTGCGCAGGAATGTCTAGGGGGGAGAGCAGGAGTGGCCAGGGGGGAGAGCAGGAGTGGCCAGGGGGGAGAGGCAGGAGTGGAGCAGCAGGAGTGGCCAGGACCTTCCGGAGGTTGCGCAGGAGTGGCCAGGAGGGGGGAGAGGCAGGAATGGCCAGGGGGGAGAGGCAGGAGTGGCCAGGGGGGAGAGGCAGGAGTGGCCAGGGGGGGAGAGGCAGGAGTGGCCAGGGGGGGAGAGGCAGGAGCTTCCGGAGGGTGGGCAGGAGTGGCCAGGGGGGAGAGGCAGGAGTGGCCAGGGGGGAGAGGCAGGAGAGGAGCAGCAGGAGGGGGCAGGATCTTCCGGAGGGTGCGCAGGAGTGTCCAGGGGGGAGAGCAGGAGTGGCCAGGGGAGAGGAGCAGCAGGAGGGGGCAGGACCTTCCGGAGGGTGGGCAGGAGTGTCCCGGGGGGAGAGCAGGAGTGGCCAGGGGGGAGAGGCAGGAGTGGCCAGGGGGGAGGAGCAGCAGGAGTGGCCAGGGGGGGGCAGGACCTTCCGGAGGGTGCGCAGGAGTGTCCAGGGGAGAGGGGGAGAGGAGCAGCAGGAGGGGGCAGGAGCTTCCGAAGGTGGGCAGGAGTGGCCAGGGGGGAGAGGCGGGAGTGGCCAGGGGGGAGAGGCGGGAGAGGAGCAGCAGGAGGGGGCAGGACCTTCCGGAAGGTGCGCAGGAGTGTCCAGGGGGAGAGCAGGAGTGGCCAGGGGAGAGGAGCAGCAGGAGGGGGCAGGAGCTTCCGGAGGGTGGGCAGGAGTGGCCAGGGGGGAGAGGCAGGAGAGGAGCAGCAGGAGGGGGCAGGACCTTCCGGAGGGTGCGCAGGAGTGTCCAGGGGGGTGCGCAGGAGTGGCCAGGGGAAGAGGCAGGAGTGGCCAGGGGGAAGAGGCAGGAGTGGCCAGGGGGAAGAGGCAGGAGTGGCCAGGGGGAAGAGGCAGGTGTGGAGCAGCAGGAGGAGGCAGGACCTTCCGGAGGGTGCGCAGGAGTGTCTAGGGGGGAGAGCAGGAGTGGCCAGGGGGAGAGCAGGAGTGGCCAGGGGGGAGAGGCAGGAGTGGCCAGGGGGGAGAGAAGAGCAGGAGTGTCCCGGTGGGGGAGGAGAGCAGGAGTGTCCCGGTGGGGGAGGAGAGCAGGAGTGTCCCGGGGGGGGGAGGAGAGCAGGAGTGTCCCGGGGGGGGGGAGGAGAGCAGGAGTGTCCCGGGGGGGGGGAGGAGAGCAGGAGTGTCCCGGGGGGGGGGAGGAGAGCAGGAGTGTCCCGGGGGGGGTGAGGAGAGCAGGAGTGTCCCGGGGGGGGGTGAGGAGAGCAGGAGTGTCCCGGGGGGGGTGAGGAGAGCAGGAGTGTCCCGGGGGGGTGAGGAGAGCAGGAGTGTCCCGGGGGGGTGAGGAGAGCAGGAGTGTCCCGGGGGGGTGAGGAGAGCAGGAGTGTCCCGGGGGGGTGAGGAGAGCAGGAGTGTCCCGGGGGGGTGAGGAGAGCAGGAGTGTCCCCGGGGGGGGGCAGGAGAGCAGGAGTGTCCCGGGGGGGGGCAGGAGTGGCCGGGGGGGGCAGGAGTGGCCGGGGGGGGGGGGCAGGAGTGGCCGGGGGGGGGGCAGGAGTGGCCGGGGGGGGGGCAGGAGTGGCCGGGGGGGGGGCAGGAGTGGCCGGGGGGGGGGGGGAGAAAGAGGCAGGAGTGGCCAGGGGGGGGGAAAGAGGCAGGAGTGGCCAGGGGGGAGGGGGAGAGGAGCAGCAGGAGGGGGGGGCAGGAGCTTCCGGAGGGTGCGCAGGAATGTCTAGGGGGGAGAGCAGGAGTGGCCAGGGGGGAGAGGCAGGAGTGGAGCAGCAGGAGTGGCCAGGACCTTCCGGAGGTTGCGCAGGAGTGGCCAGGGGGGGGGAGAGGCAGGAATGGCCAGGGGGAGAGGCAGGAGTGGCCAGGGGGGGAGAGGCAGGAGTGGCCAGGGGGGAGAGGCAGGAGCTTCCGGAGGGTGGGCAGGAGTGGCCAGGGGGGAGAGGCAGGAGTGGCCAGGGGGGAGAGGCAGGAGAGGAGCAGCAGGAGGGGGCAGGATCTTCCGGAGGGTGCGCAGGAGTGTCCAGGGGGGAGAGCAGGAGTGGCCAGGGGAGAGGAGCAGCAGGAGGGGGCAGGACCTTCCGGAGGGTGGGCAGGAGTGTCCCGGGGGAGAGCAGGAGTGGCCAGGGGGGAGAGGCAGGAGTGGCCAGGGGGGAGGAGCAGCAGGAGGGGGCAGGACCTTCCGGAGGGTGCGCAGGAGTGTCCAGGGAGAGGGGGAGAGGAGCAGCAGGAGGGGGCAGGAGCTTCCGAAGGGAGGGCAGGAGTGGCCAGGGGGAGAGGCGGGAGTGGCCAGGGGGGAGAGGCGGGAGAGGAGCAGCAGGAGGGGGCAGGACCTTCCGGAGGGTGCGCAGGAGTGTCCAGGCGGAGAGCAGGAGTGGCCAGGGGAGAGGAGCAGCAGGAGGGGGCAGGAGCTTCCGGAGGGTGGGCAGGAGTGGCCAGGGGGGAGAGGCAGGAGAGGAGCAGCAGGAGGGGGCAGGACCTTCCGGAGGGTGCGCAGGAGTGTCCAGGGGGGTGCGCAGGAGTGTCCCGGGGGAGAGCAGGAGTGGCCAGGGGAGAGGAGCAGCAGGAGCTTCCGGAGGGTGGGCAGGAGTGGCCAGGGGGGAGAGGCAGGAGAGGAGCAGCAAGAGGGGGCAGGAGCTTCCGGAGGGTGGGCAGGAGTGGCCAGGGGGGAAGAGGCAGGAGTGGCCAGGGGGGAAGAGGCAGGAGTGGCCAGGGGGAAGAGGCAGGTGTGGAGCAGCAGGAGGAGGCAGGACCTTCCGGAGGGTGCGCAGGAGTGTCCCGGGGGGGAGAAGAGCAGGAGTGTCCCGGGGGGGGAGGAGAGCAGGAGTGTCCCGGGGGGGGAGGAGAGGAGAGCAGGAGTGTCCCGGGGGGGGGTGAGGAGAGCAGGAGTGTCCCGGGGGGGGGGGGGTGAGGAGAGCAGGAGTGTCCCGGGGGGGGGGGGTGAGGAGAGCAGGAGTGTCCCGGGGGGGGGGGGTCAGGAGAGCAGGAGTGTCCCGGGGGGGGGGGTGAGGAGAGCAGGAGTGTCCCGGGGGGGGGGGTGAGGAGAGCAGGAGTGTCCCGGGGGGGGGTGAGGAGAGCAGGGAGTGTCCCGGGGGGGGGGTGAGGAGAGCAGGAGTGTCCCGGGGGGGGGGTGAGGAGAGCAGGGAGTGTCCCGGGGGGGGGGTGAGGAGAGCAGGAGTGTCCCGGGGGGGGGTGAGGAGAGCAGGAGTGTCCCGGGGGGGGGGTGAGGAGAGCAGGAGTGTCCCGGGGGGGGTGAGGAGAGCAGGAGTGTCCCGGGGGGGTGAGGAGAGCAGGAGTGTCCCGGGGGGGTGAGGAGAGCAGGAGTGTCCCGGGGGGGGTGAGGAGAGCAGGAGTGTCCCGGGGGGGGGTGAGGAGAGCAGGAGTGTCCCCGGGGGGGGTGAGGAGAGCAGGAGTGTCCCGGGGGGGGTGAGGAGAGCAGGAGTGTCCGGGGGGGGGTGAGGAGAGCAGGAGTGTCCGGGGGGAGAGGAGAGCAGGAGTGTCCCGGGGGGGGGAGAGGAGAGCAGGAGTGTCCCGGGGGGGGGGGGGAGAGGAGAGCAGGAGTGTCCCAGGGGGGGGAGGAGAGCAGGAGTGTCCCAGGGGGGGAGGAGAGCAGGAGTGTCCCAGGGGGGGAGGAGAGCAGGAGTGTCCCAGGGGGGGGAGGAGAGCAGGAGTGTCCCCAGGGGGGGGGAGGAGAGCAGGAGTGTCCCAGGGGGGGAGGAGAGCAGGAGTGTCCCAGGGGGGGGAGGAGAGCAGGAGTGTCTCAGGGGGGGAGGAGAGCAGGAGTGTCCCAGGGGGGGAGGAGAGCAGGAGTGTCCCAGGGGGGGGGGGAGAGCAGAGTGTCCCAGGGGGGGGAGGAGAGCAGGAGTGTCCCAGGGGGGGGAGGAGAGCAGGACTGTCCCAGGGGGGGGAGGAGAGCAGGAGTGTCCCAGGGGGGGGGAGGAGAGCAGGAGTGTCCCAGGGGGGGGGAGGAGAGCAGGAGTGTCCCAGGGGGGGAGGGGGAAGAGGCAGGAGTGTCCCGGGGGGGAGGGGGAAGAGGCAGGAGTGTCCCGGGGGGGGAAGAGGCAGGAGTGGCCAGGGGGGGGGAAGAGGCAGGAGTGGAGCAGCAGGAGGGGGCAGGACCTTCCGGAGGGTGGGCAGGAGTGGCCAGGGGGAGAGCAGGAGTGGCCAGGGGCGAGAGCAGGAGCGGGAGAGGAGCAGCAGGAGGGGGAGAGGAGCTTCCGGAGGGTGGGCAGGAGTGTCCAGGGGGGAGAGCAGGAGTGTCCAGGGGGGAGAGCAGGAGAGGAGCAGCAGGAGGGGGCAGGGCCTTCCAGAGGGTGCGCAGGAGTGGCCAGGGGGGAGAGCAGGAGTGGCCAGGGGGGAGAGCAGGAGAGGAGCAGCAGGACCTTCCGGAGGGTGCGCAGGAGTGTCGAGGGGGGAGAGCAGGAGTGTCGAGGGGGGAGAGCAGGAGTGTCGAGGGGGAGAGGCAGGTGTGGCCAGGGGGGAGAGGCAGGTGTGGCCAGGGGGGAGAGCAGGAGCAGCAGGAGGGGGCAGGACCTTCCGGAGGGTGCGCAGGAGTGTCCCGGGGGGAGAGCAGGAGTGGCCAGGGGGGGAGAGGCAGGAGTGGCCAGGGGGGAGAGGCAGGAGTGGCCAGGGGGGAGAGGCAGGAGTGGCCAGAGGGGAGAGGCAGGAGTGGAGCAGCAGGAGGGGGCAGGACCTTCTGGAGGGTGCGCAGGAGTGTCTAGGGGGGAGAGCAGGTGTGGCCAGGGGGGAGAGGCAAGTGTGGCCAGGGGGGAGAGGCAAGTGTGGCCAGGGGGGAGAGGCAGGTGTGGCCAGGGGGGAGAGGAGGAGCAGCAGGAGGGGGCAGGACCTTTCGGAGGGTGCGCAGGAGTGTCCCGGGGGGGGAGAGCAGGAGTGGCCAGGGGGGGGAAGAGCAGGAGTGGCCGGGGGGGGGAAGAGCAGGAGTGGCCAGGGGGGGGGAAGAGCAGGAGTGGCCAGGGGGGGGGAAGAGCAGGAGTGGCCAGGGGGGGGGGAAGAGCAGGAGTGGCCAGGGGGGGGGAAGAGCAGGAGTGGCCAGGGGGGGGGGAGAGCAGGAGTGGCCAGGGGGGGGGGAGAGCAGGAGTGGCCAGGGGGGGAGAGCAGGAGTGGCCAGGGGGGGGAGAGCAGGAGTGGCCAGGGGGGGGGAGAGCAGGAGTGGCCAGGGGGGGGAGAGCAGGAGTGGCCAGGGGGGGGGAGAGCAGGAGTGGCCAGGGGGGGGGAGAGCAGGAGTGGCCAGGGGGGGGAGAGCAGGAGTGGCCAGGGGGGGGAGAGCAGGAGTGGCCAGGGGGGGGGAGAGCAGGAGTGGCCAGGGGGGGGGAGAGCAGGAGTGGCCAGGGGGGGGGGGGAGAGCAGGAGTGGCCAGGGGGGGGGAGAGCAGGACTGGCCAGGGGGGGGGAGAGCAGGAGTGGCCAGGGGGGGGAGAGCAGGAGTGGCCAGGGGGGGGGAGAGCAGGAGTGGCCAGGGGGGGGGAGAGCAGGAGTGGCCAGGGGGGGAGAGCAGGAGAGGAGCAGCAGGAGGGGGCAGGATCTTCCGGAGGGTGCGCAGGAGTGTCCAGGGGGAGAGCAGGAGTGGCCAGGGGAGAGGAGCAGCAGGAGGGGGCAGGAGCTTCCGGAGGGTGGGCAGGAGTGTCCCGGGGGGAGAGCAGGAGTGGCCAGGGGGGAGAGGCAGGAGAGGAGCAGCAGGAGGGGCAGGATCTTCCGGAGGGTGCGCAGGAGTGTCCAGGGGGAGAGCAGGAGTGGCCAGGGGAGAGGAGCAGCAGGAGGGGGCAGGGACCTTCCGGAGGGTGGGCAGGAGTGTCCCGGGGGGAGAGCAGGAGTGGCCAGGGGGGAGAGGCAGGAGTGGCCAGGGGGGAGAGGCAGGAGTGGAGCAGTAGGAGGGGGCAGGACCTTCCGGAGGGTGCGCAGGAGTGTCCAGGGGAGAGGGGGAGAGGAGCAGCAGGAGGGGGCAAGACCTTCCAGAGGGTGGGCAGGAGTGTCCAGGGGGGAGAGCAGGAGTGTCCCGGGGGAGAGCAGGAGTGGAGCAGCAGGAGGGGGCAGGACCTTCCGGAGGGTGCGCAGGAATGTCTAGGGGGAGAGCAGGAGTGGCCAGGGGGGAGAGGCCGGAGTGGAGCAGCAGGAGTGGCCAGGACCTTCCGGAGGTTGCGCAGGAGTGGCCAGGGGGGGGGAGAGGCAGGAATGGCCAGGGGGGAGAGGCAGGAGTGGCCAGGGGGGAGAGGCAGGAGTGGCCAGGGGGGAGAGGCAGGAGAGGAGCAGCAGGAGGGGGCAGGATCTTCCGGAGGGTGCGCAGGAGTGTCCAGGGGGAGAGCAGGAGTGGCCAGGGGAGAGGAGCAGCAGGAGGGGGCAGGACCTTCCGGAGGGTGGGCAGGAGTGTCCCGGGGGGAGAGCAGGAGTGGCCAGGGGGAGAGGCAGGAGTGGCCAGGGGGGAGGAGCAGCAGGAGGGGGCAGGACCTTCCGGAGGGTGCGCAGGAGTGTCCAGGGGAGGGGGGAGAGGAGCAGCAGGAGGGGGCAGGAGCTTCCGAAGGGTGGGCAGGAGTGGCCAGGGGGGAGAGGCGGGAGTGGCCAGGGGGGAGAGGCGGGAGAGGAGCAGCAGGAGGGGGCAGGGACCTTCCGGAGGGTGCGCAGGAGTGTCCAGGGGGAGAGCAGGAGTGGCCAGGAGCTTCCGGAGGGTGGGCAGGAGTGGCCAGGGGGGAGAGGCAGCAGGAGGGGGCAGGACCTTCCGGAGGGTGCGCAGGAGTGTCCAGGGGGGTGCGCAGGAGTGTCCCGGGGGAGAGCAGGAGTGGCCAGGGGAGAGGAGCAGCAGGAGGGGGCAGGAGCTTCCGGAGGGTGGGCAGGAGTGGCCAGGGGGGAGAGGCAGGAGAGGAGCAGCAAGAGGGGGCAGGAGCTTCCGGAGGGTGGGCAGGAGTGGCCAGGGGGAAGAGGCAGGAGTGGCCAGGGGGAAGAGGCAGGAGTGGCCAGGGGGAAAGGCAGGTGTGGAGCAGCAGGAGGAGGCAGGACCTTCCGGAGGGTGCGCAGGAGTGTCCCCGGGGGGGAGAAGAGCAGGAGTGTCCCGGGGGCGGGGGGGGAGAGCAGGAGTGTCCCGGGGGGGGTGAGGAGAGCAGGAGTGTCCCGGGGGGGGTGAGGAGAGCAGGAGTGTCCCGGGGGGGGGTGAGGAGAGCAGGAGTGTCCCGGGGGGGGGGGGGGTGAGGAGAGCAGGAGTGTCCCGGGGGGGGGGGGGGTGAGGAGAGCAGGAGTGTCCCGGGGGGGGGGGGGGTGAGGAGAGCAGGAGTGTCCCGGGGGGGGGGTGAGGAGAGCAGGAGTGTCCCCGGGGGGGGGGGTGAGGAGAGCAGGAGTGTCCCGGGGGGGGGGGTGAGGAGAGCAGGAGTGTCCCGGGGGGGGGGGGGGTGAGGAGAGCAGGAGTGTCCCCGGGGGGGGGGGTGAGGAGAGCAGGAGTGTCCGGGGGGGGGGTGAGGGAGAGCAGGAGTGTCCCGGGGGGGGGGTGAGGAGAGCAGGAGTGTCCCGGGGGGGGGGTGAGGAGAGCAGGAGTGTCCCGGGGGGGGGTGAGGAGAGCAGGAGTGTCCCGGGGGGGGTGAGGAGAGCAGGAGTGTCCCGGGGGGGGGTGAGGAGAGCAGGAGTGTCCCAGGGGGGGGAGGAGAGCAGGAGTGTCCCAGGGGGGGGGGAGGAGAGCAGGAGTGTCCCAGGGGGGGGGAGGAGAGCAGGAGTGTCCCAGGGGGGGGAGGAGAGCAGGAGTGTCCCGGGGGGGGAGGAGAGCAGGAGTGTCCCGGGGGGGAGGAGAGCAGGAGTGTCCCAGGGGGGGGAGGAGAGCAGGAGTGTCCCAGGGGGGGAGGAGAGCAGGAGTGTCCCAGGGGGGGAGGAGAGCAGGAGTGTCCCAGGGGGGGAGGGGGAAGAGGCAGGAGTGTCCCGGGGGGGGAAGAGGCAGGAGTGGCCAGGGGGGGGAAGAGGCAGGAGTGAAGCAGCAGGAGGGGGCAGGACCTTCCGGAGGGTGGGCAGGAGTGGCCAGGGGGAGAGCAGGAGTGGCCAGGGGCGAGAGCAGGAGCGGGAGAGGAGCAGCAGGAGGGGGAGAGGAGCTTCCGGAGGGTGGGCAGGAGTGTCCAGGGGGGAGAGCAGGAGAGGAGGAGCAGGAGGGGGCAGGGCCTTCCAGAGGGTGCGCAGGAGTGGCCAGGGGGAGAGCAGGAGTGGCCAGGGGGGAGAGCAGGAGTGGCCAGGGGGGAGAGCAGGAGTGGCCAGGGGGGAGAGCAGGAGAGGAGCAGCAGGACCTTCCGGAGGGTGCGCAGGAGTGTCGAGGGGGAGAGCAGGAGTGTCGAGGGGGGAGAGGCAGGTGTGGCCAGGGGGGAGAGGCAGGTGTGGCCAGGGGGGAGAGGCAGGTGTGGCCAGGGGGAGAGCAGGAGCAGCAGGAGGGGGCAGGACCTTCCGGAGGGTGCGCAGGAGTGTCCCGGGGGGAGAGCAGGAGGGGCCAGGGGGGAGAGGCAGGAGTGGCCAGGGGGAGAGGCAGGAGTGGCCAGGGGGGAGAGGCAGGAGTGGCCAGGGGGGAGAGGCAGGAGTGGCCAGGGGGGAGAGGCAGGAGTGGAGCAGCAGGAGGGGGCAGGACCTTCTGGAGGGTGCGCAGGAGTGTCTAGGGGGAGAGCAGGTGTGGCCAGGGGGAGAGGCAAGTGTGGCCAGGGGGAGAGGCAAGTGTGGCCAGGGGGAGAGGCAAGTGTGGCCAGGGGGAGAGCAGGAGAGGAGGAGCAGCAGGAGGGGGCAGGACCTTCTGGAGGGTGCGCAGGAGTGTCCCGGGGTGGAGAGCAGGAGTGGCCAGGGGGGGGGGAGAGCAGGAGTGGCCAGGGGGGGGGGGAGAGCAGGAGTGGCCAGGGGGGGGAGAGCAGGAGTGGCCAGGGGGGGGGGGAGAGCAGGAGTGGCCAGGGGGGGGGAGAGCAGGAGTGGCCAGGGGGGGGGAGAGCAGGAGTGGCCAGGGGGGGGAGAGCAGGAGTGGCCAGGGGGGGGGAGCAGGAGTGGCCAGGGGGGGGGAGAGCAGGAGTGGCCAGGGGGGGAGAGCAGGAGTGGCCAGGGGGGGGGAGAGCAGGAGTGGCCAGGGGGGGGGAGAGCAGGAGTGGCCAGGGGGGGAGAGCAGGAGTGGCCAGGGGGGGGAGAGCAGGAGTGGCCAGGGGGGGGGAGAGCAGGAGTGGCCAGGGGGGGGGAGAGCAGGAGTGGCCAGGGGGGGGGAGAGCAGGAGTGGCCAGGGGGGGGAGAGCAGGAGTGGCCAGGGGGGGGGGAGAGCAGGAGTGGCCAGGGGGGGAGAGCAGGAGTGGCCAGGGGGGAGAGCAGGAGTGGCCAGGGGGGGGAGAGCAGGAGTGGCCAGGGGGGGGAGAGCAGGAGTGGCCAGGGGGGGGAGAGCAGGAGTGGCCAGGGGGGGGAGAGCAGGAGTGGCCAGGGGGGGGGAGAGCAGGAGTGGCCAGGGGGGGGAGAGCAGGAGTGGCCAGGGGGGGGAGAGCAGGAGTGGCCAGGGGGGGGAGAGCAGGAGTGGCCAGGGGGGGGAGAGCAGGAGTGGCCAGGGGGGGGGAGAGCAGGAGTGGCCAGGGGGGGGGAGAGCAGGAGTGGCCAGGGGGGGGAGAGCAGGAGTGGCCAGGGGGGAGAGGCAGGAGAGGAGCAGCAGGAGGGGGCAGGATCTTCCGGAGGGTGCGCAGGAGTGTCCAGGGGGAGAGCAGGAGTGGCCAGGGGAGAGGAGCAGCAGGAGGGGGCAGGAGCTTCCGGAGGGTGGGCAGGAGTGTCCCGGGGGAGAGCAGGAGTGGCCAGGGGGGAGAGGCAGGAGAGGAGCAGCAGGAGGGGGCAGGATCTTCCAGAGGGTGCGCAGGAGTGTCCAGGGGGAGAGCAGGAGTGGCCAGGGGAGAGGAGCAGCAGGAGGGGGCAGGACCTTCCGGAGGGTGGGCAGGAGTGTCCCGGGGGGAGAGCAGGAGTGGCCAGGGGGAGAGGCAGGAGTGGCCAGGGGGGAGAGGCGGGAGAGGAGCAGCAGGAGGGGGCAGGACCTTCCGGAGGGTGCGCAGGAGTGTCCAGGGGGAGAGCAGGAGTGGCCAGGGGAGAGGAGCAGCAGGAGGGGGCAGGAGCTTCCGGAGGTTGGGCAGGAGTGGCCAGGGGGGAGGAGCAGCAGTGGCCAGGGGGGAGGAGCAGCAGGAGGGGGCAGGACCTTCTGGAGGGTGGGCAGGAGTGTCCCGGGGGGAGAGCAGGAGTGGCCAGGGGGGAGAGGCAGGAGAGGAGCAGCAGGAGGGGGCAGGACCTTCCGGAGGGTGCATAGGAGTGTCCAGGGGGGTGCGCAGGAGTGTCCCGGGGGAGAGCAGGAGTGGCCAGGGGGGAAGAGGCAGGAGTGGCCAGGGGGGAAGAGGCAGGAGTGGAGCAGCAGGTGGGGGCAGGACCTTCCGGAGGGTGCACAGGAGTGTCTAGGGGGGAGAGCAGGAGTGGCCAGGGGGGGGGAGGAGAGCAGGAGTGGCCAGGGGGGGGTGGGAGAGCAGGAGTGTCCCGGGGGGAGGAGAGCAGGAGTGTCCCGGGGTGGGGGGAGGAGAGCAGGAGTGTCCCGGGGTGGGGGGAGGAGAGCAGGAGTGTCCCAGGGTGGGGGGAGGAGAGCAGGAGTGTCCAGGGGGGGAGGAGAGCAGGAGTGTCCCAGGGGGGGAGGGGGAAGAGGCAGGAGTGTCCCGGGGGGGGGAGAGGCAGGAGTGGCCAGGGGGGAGAGGCAGGAGTGGAGCAGCAGGAGGGGGCAGGACCTTTCGGAGGGTGCACAGGAGTGGCCAGGGGGGAGAGGCAGGAGTGGCCAGGGGGGGAGAGGCAGGAGTGGCCAGGGGGGAGAGGCAGGAGTGGCCAGGGGGGGAGAGGCAGGAGTGGCCAGGGGGGGAGAGCAGGAGTGGAGCAGCAGGAGGGGGCAGGACCTTCCGGAGGGTGGGCAGGAGTGTCCAGGGGGGAGAGCAGGAGTGTCTAGGGTGGAGGGGGAGAGGAGCAGCAGGAGGGGGCAGGAGCTTCCGAAGGGTGGGCAGGAGTGGCCAGGGGGGAGAGCAGGAGTGGCAAGGGGAGAGGAGCAGCAGGAGGTGGCAGGACTTTCCGGAGGGTGGGCAGGAGTGTCCAGGGGGGAGACCAGGAGTGGCCAGGGCGGAGAGCAGGAGTGGCCAGGGGGGGAGGGGGAGAGGAGCAGCAGGAGGGGGCAGGAGCTTCCGGATGGTGGGCAGGAGTGGCCAGGGGGGAGAGCAGGAGAGGAGCAGCAGGAGGGGGCAGGAGCTTCCGAAGGGTGGGCAGGAGTGGCCAGGGGGGAGAGCAGGAGTGGCAAGGGGAGAGGAGCAGCAGGAGGTGGCAGGACTTTCCGGAGGGTGGGCAGGAGTGTCCAGGGGGGAGAGCAGGAGTGTCCCGGGGGGAGAGCAGGAGTGTCCCGGGGGGAGAGCAGGAGTGTAGCAGCAGGAGGGGGCAGGGCCTTCCGGAGGGCAGTAGCAGCAGGAGTGGCCAGGGGGGAGAGGCTGGAGTGGCCAGGGGGGAGAGGCTGGAGTGGCCAGGGGGGAGAGGCTGGAGTGGCCAGGGGGGAGAGGCTGGAGTGGCCAGGGGGGAGAGGCTGGAGTGGCAGGAGTGGCCAGGGGGGAGAGAAGGAGCAGTAGGAGGGGGTAGGAGTGTCCAGGGGGGAGAGCAGGAGTGGCCAGGGGGAGAGCAGGAGTGGCCAGGGGGGAGAGGCAGGAGTGGCCAGGGGGGAGAGGCAGGAGTGGCCAGGGGGGAGAGGCAGGAGTGGAGCAGCAGGAGGGGGCAGGACCTTTCGGAGGGTGCACAGGAGTGGCCAGGGGGGGGAGAGGCAGGAGTGGCCAGGGGGGGGAGAGGCAGGAGTGGCCAGGGGGGGGAGAGGCAGGAGTGGCCAGGGGGGGGAGAGGCAGGAGTGGCCAGGGGGGGGAGAGGCAGGAGTGGCCAGGGGAGAGGAGCAGCAGGAGGTGGCAGGACTTTCCGGAGGTGGGCAGGAGTGGCCAGGGGGGAGAGCAGGAGTGGCAAGGGGAGAGGAGCAGCAGGAGGTGGCAGGACTTTCCGGAGGGTGGGCAGGAGTGTCCAGGGGGGAGAGCAGGAGTGTCCAGGGGGGAGAGCAGGAGTGTCCCGGGGGAGAGCAGGAGTGTCGCAGCAGGAGGGGGCAGGGCCTTCCGGAGGGCAGTAGCAGCAGGAGTGGCCAGGGGGGAGAGGCTGGAGTGGCCAGGTGGGAGAGGCTGGAGTGGCCAGGGGGGAGAGGCTGGAGTGGCAGGAGTGGCCAGGGGGGAGAGAAGGAGCAGTAGGAGGGGGTAGGAGTGGCCAGGGGGGAGAGCAGGAGTGGCCAGGGGAGAGAGGCAGGAGTGGCCAGGGGGGAGAGGCAGGAGTGGCCAGGGGGGAGAGGCAGGAGTGGCCAGGGGGGAGAGGCAGGAGTGGCCAGGGGGGAGAGGCAGGAGTGGCCAGGGGGGAGAGGCAGGAGTGGAGCAGCAGGAGGGGGCAGGACCTTTCGGAGGGTGCACAGGAGTGGCCAGGGGGGGAGAGGCAGGAGTGGCCAGGGGGGGAGAGGCAGGAGTGGCCAGGGGGGGAGAGGCAGGAGTGGCCAGGGGGGGAGAGGCAGGAGTGGCCAGGGGGGAGAGGCAGGAGTGGCCAGGGGGGGAGAGGCAGGAGTGGCCAGGGGGGGAGAGGCAGGACCTTCCGGAGGGTGGGCAGGAGTGTCCAGGGGGGAGAGCAGGAGTGTCTAGGGTGGAGGGGGAGAGGAGCAGCAGGAGGGGGCAGGAGCTTCCGGAGGGTGGGCAGGAGTGTCCAGGGGGGAGAGCAGGCGTGGCCAGGGGGGAGAGCAGGAGAGGAGAAGCAGGAGGGGGCAGGGCCTTCCGGAGGGTGCGCAGGAGTGGCCAGGGGGAGAGCAGGAGTGGCCAGGGGGGAGAGCAGGAGAGGAGCAACAGGAGGGGGCAGGACCTTCCGGAGGGTGCGCAGGAGTGTCCAGGGGGGAGAGCAGGAGTGGCCAGAGGGGAGGGGGAGAGGAGCAGCAGGAGGGGGCAGGAGCTTCCGGAGGGTGGGCAGGAGTGGCCAGGGTGGGAAGAGCAGGAGTGGCCAGGGGAGAGGAGCAGCAGGAGGGGGCAGGACCTTCTGGAGGGTGGGCGTGGGAGTGGCCAGGGGGGAGAGGCAGGAGTGGCCAGGGGGGAGAGGCAGGAGTGGCCAGGACCTTCCGGAGGGTGGACAGGAGTGTCCCGGGGGAAGAGCAGGAGTTGCCAGGGGGGAGAGCAGGAGTGGCCAGGGGGGAGAGGCAGCAGGAGGGGGCAGGACCTTCCGGAGGGTGGACAGGAGTGTCCCGGGGGGAAGAGCAGGAGTGGCCAGGGGGGAGAGCAGGAGTGGCCAGGGGGAGAGGCAGGAGTGGAGCAGCAGGAGGGGGCAGGACCTTCCGGAGGGTGCGCAGGAGTGTCCAGGGGGAGAGCAGGAGTGGCAGGAGCTTCCGGAGGGTGGGCAGGAGTGGCCAGGGGGGAGAGGCAGGACCTTCTGGAGGGTGCGCAGGAGTGTCCAGGGGGAGAGCAGGAGTGGCCAGGGGAGAGGAGCAGCAGGAGGGTGCAGGACCTTCCGGAGGGTGGGCAGGAGTGGCCAGGGGGGAAGAGCAGGAGTGGCCAGGGGAGAGGAGCAGCAGGAGGGGGCAGGACCTTCCGGAGGGTGGGCAGGAGTGGCCGGGGGGAGAGGCAGGAGTGGCCAGGGGGGAGAGGCAGGAGTGGAGCAGCAGGAGGGGGCAGGACCTTCCGGAGGGTGGGCAGGAGTGGCCAGGGGGGAGAGGCAGGAGTGGCCAGGGGGGAGAGGCAGGAGTGGAGCAGCAGGAGGGGGCAGGACCTTCTGGAGGGTGCGCAGGAGTGTCCAGGGGGAGAGCAGGAGTGGCCAGAGGGGAGGGGGAGAGGAGCAGCAGGAGCTTCCAGAGGGTGGGCAGGAGTGGCCAGGGGGAAGAGGCAGGAGTGGCCAGGGGGGAAGAGGCAGGAGAGGAGCAGCAGGAGGGGGCAGGACCTTCCGGAGGGTGCGCAGGAGTGTCCAGGGGGGAGAGCAGGAGTGGCCGGGGGAGAAAAGCAGCAGGAGGGGGCAGGAGCTTCTGGAGGGTGGGCAGGAGTGGCAAGCGGGGAGAGCAGGAGTGGCCAGGGGAGAGGCGCAGCAGGAGGGGGCAGGACCTTCCGGACGGTGGGCAGGAGTGTCCCGGGGGAGAGGCAGGAGTGGCCAGGGGGGAGAGCCTTCCGGAGGGTGCGCAGGAGTGGCCAGGGGGGGAGAGCAGGAGTGGCCAGGGGGGGAGAGCAGGAGTGGCCAGGGGGGGAGAGCAGGAGTGGAGCAGCAGGAGGGGGCAGGACCTTCAGGAGGGTGCGCAGGAGTGGCCAGGGGGGAGAGGCAGGAGTGGCCAGGGGGGAGAGGCAGGAGTGGAGCAGCAGGAGGGGACAGGACCTTCCGGAGGGTGCGCAGGAGTGGCCAGGGGGGAGAGCAGGAGTGGCCAGGGGGGAGAGCAGGACCTTCCGGAGGGTGCGCAGGAGTGGCCAGGGGGGGAGAGCAAGGAGATTCCCGGGGGGGAGAGCAGGAGTGTCCCGGGGGAGGAGAGCAGGAGTGTCCCGGGGGGAGAGCAGGAGTGGCCAGGGGGGAGAGGCAGGAGTGGAGCAGCAGGAGGGGGCAGGACCTTCCGGAGGGTGCGCAGGAGTGTCCAGGGGGAGAGCAGGAGTGGCAGGAGCTTCCGGAGGGTGGGCAGGAGTGGCCAGGGGGGAGAGGCAGGAGAGGAGCAGCAGGAGGGGGCAGGACCTTCCGGAGGGTGCGCAGGAGTGTCCAGGGGGGAGAGCAGGAGTGGCCAGGGGAGAGGAGCAGCAGGAGGGTGCAGGACCTTCCGGAGGGTGGGCAGGAGTGGCCAGGGGGGAAGAGCAGGAGTGGCCAGGGGAGAGGAGCAGCAGGAGGGGGCAGGACCTTCCGGAGGGTGGGCAGGAGTGGCCGGGGGGAGAGGCAGGAGTGGCCAGGGGGGAGAGGCAGGAGTGGCCAGGGGGGAGAGGCAGGAGTGGCCAGGGGGGAGAGGCAGGAGTGGAGCAGCAGGAGGGGGCAGGACCTTCTGGAGGGTGCGCAGGAGTGTCCAGGGGGGAGAGCAGGAGTGGCCAGAGGGGAGGGGGAGAGGAGCAGCAGGAGCTTCCAGAGGGTGGGCAGGAGTGGCCAGGGGGAAGAGGCAGGAGTGGCCAGGGGGAGAGGCAGGAGAGGAGCAGCAGGAGGGGGCAGGACCTTCCGGAGGGTGCGCAGGAGTGTCCAGGGGGGAGAGCAGGAGTGGCCGGGGGAGAAAAGCAGCAGGAGGGGGCAGGAGCTTCTGGAGGGTGGGCAGGAGTGGCCAGCGGGGAGAGCAGGAGTGGCCAGGGGAGAGGCGCAGCAGGAGGGGGCAGGACCTTCCGGACTGTGGGCAGGAGTGTCCCGGGGGAGAGGCAGGAGTGGCCAGGGGGAGAGCCTTCCGGAGGGTGCGCAGGAGTGGCCAGGGGGGGAGAGCAGGAGTGGCCAGGGGGGGAGAGCAGGAGTGGCCAGGGGGGGAGAGCAGGAGTGGCCAGGGGGGGAGCAGGAGTGGAGCAGCAGGAGGGGGCAGGACCTTCAGGAGGGAGCGCAGGAGTGGCCAGGGGGGAGAGGCAGGGAGTGGCCAGGGGGGAGAGGCAGGAGTGGCCAGGGGGGAGAGGCAGGAGTGGAGCAGCAGGAGGGGACAGGACCTTCCGGAGGGTGCGCAGGAGTGGCCAGGGGGGAGAGCAGGAGTGGCCAGGGGGGAGAGCAGGACCTTCCGGAGGGTGCGCAGGAGTGGCCAGGGGGGAGAGCAGGAGATTCCCGGGGGGGAGAGCAGGAGTGTCCCGGGGGAGGAGAGCAGGAGTGTCCCGGGGGGGGGGGAGAGCAGGAGTGTCCCGGGGGGGGGGGAGAGCAGGAGTGTCCCGGGGGGGGAGAGCAGGAGTGTCCCGGGGGGGGGGGAGAGCAGGAGTGTCCCGGGGGGGGGAGGGGAGAGCAGGAGTGTCCCGGGGGGGGGGAGGGGAGAGCAGGAGTGTCCCGGGGGGGGGGGAGGGGAGAGCAGGAGTGTCCCGGGGGGGGGGGGAGGGGAGAGCAGGAGTGTCCCGGGGGGGGGAGCGAGCAGGAGTGTCCCGGGGGGGGGGGAGCGAGCAGGAGTGTCCCGGGGGGGGAGGGGAGAGCAGGAGTGTCCCGGGGGGGGGAGAGCAGGAGTGTCCCGGGGGGGGGAGAGCAGGAGTGTCCCGGGGGGGGAGAGCAGGAGTGTCCCGGGGGGGAGAGCAGGAGTGTCCCGGGGGGGAGAGCAGGAGTGTCCCGGGGGGGGAGAGCAGGAGTGTCCCGGGGGGGGAGAGCAGGAGTGTCCCGGGGGGGGGAGAGCAGGAGTGTCCCGGGGGGGGAGAGCAGGAGTGTCCCGGGGGGGGAGAGCAGGAGTGTCCCGGGGGGGGGAGAGCAGGAGTGTCCCGGGGGGGGGGAGAGCAGGAGTGTCCGGGGGGGGAGAGCAGGAGTGTCCCGGGGGGGGGAGAGCAGGAGTGTCCCGGGGGGGGGGAGAGCAGGAGTGTCCCGGGGGGGGGAGAGCAGGAGTGTCCCGGGGGGGGGGGGAGAGCAGGAGTGTCCCAGGGGGGGGGGGAGAGCAGGAGTGTCCCGGGGGGGGGGAGAGCAGGAGTGTCCCGGGGGGGGGGAGAGCAGGAGTGTCCCGGGGGGGGAGAGCAGGAGTGTCCTGGGGGGGGGGGAGAGCAGGAGTGTCCCGGGGGGGGGGGGGAGAGCAGGAGTGTCCCGGGGGGGGGGGAGCAGGAGTGTCCCGGGGGGGGAGAGCAGGAGTGTCCCGGGGGGAGAGCAGGAGTGTCCCCGGGGGGGAGAGCAGGAGTGTCCCCGGGGGGGGGGAGAGCAGGAGTGTCCCCGGGGGGGGAGAGCAGGAGTGTCCCGGGGGGGGGAGAGCAGGAGTGTCCCCGGGGGGGGGGAGAGCAGGAGTGTCCCCGGGGGGGGAGAGCAGGAGTGTCCCGGGGGGGGAGAGCAGGAGTGTCCCCGGGGGGGGGAGAGCAGGAGTGTCCCCGGGGGGGGGGAGCAGGAGTGTCCCCGGGGGGGAGAGCAGGAGTGGCCAGAGGGGGGGAGCAGGAGTGGCCAGGGGGGGGAGCAGGAGTGGCCGGGGGGGGGGGAGCAGGAGTGGCCGGGGGGGGGGGGGGAGCAGGAGTGGCCGGGGGGGAAGAGGCAGGAGTGGAGCAGCAGGAGGGGGCAGGACCTTCCGGAGGGTGCGCAGGAGTGTCCAGGGGGGAGAGCAGGAGTGGCAGGAGGGGGCAGGATCTTCTGGAGGGTGGGCAAGAGTGGCCAGGGGGAGAGCAGGAGTGGCCAGGGGGGAGAGCAGGAGCAGCAGGATCTTCCGGAGGGTGGGCAGGAGTGGCCAGGGGGAGAGCAGGAGGGGCCAGGGGGGAGAGCAGGAGTGGCCAGGGGGGAGGGGGAGAGGAGCAGCAGGAGCTTCCGGAGGGTGGGCAGGAGTGGCCAGGGGGAGAGGCAGGAGTGGCCAGGGGGGAGAGCAGGAGAGGAGCAGCAGGAGGGGGCAGGACCTTCCGGAGGGTGCGCAGGAGTGTCCAGGGGGGAGAGCAGGAGTGGCCAGAGGGGAGGGGGAGAGGAGCAGCAGGAGGGGGCAGGAGCTTCCGAAGGGTGGGCAGGAGTGGCCAGGGGGAGAGCAGGAGTGGCAAAGGGAGAGGAGCAGCAGGAGGGGGCAGGACCTTCCGGAGGGTGGGCAGGAGTGTCCCGGGGGGGAGAGCAGGAGTGTCCCGGGGGGAGAGCAGGAGTGTAGCAGCAGGAGGGGGCAGGGCCTTCCGGAGGGTGCGCAGGAGTGGCCAGGGGGGAGAGCAGGAGTGGCCAGGGGGGAGAGCAGGAGTGGCCAGGGGGGAGAGCAGGAGTGGCCAGGGGGGAGAGCAGGAGTGGCCAGGGGGGGGCAGGACCTTCCGGAGGATGCGCAGGAGTGGCCAGGGGGGAGAGCAGGAGTGGCCAGGGGGGAGAGCAGGAGTGGCCAGGGGGGGGCAGGACCTTCCGGAGGATGCGCAGGAGTGGCCAGGGGGGAGAGGCAGGAGTGGCCAGGGGGGAGAGGCAGGAGTGGCACAGCAGGAGGGGGCAGGACTTTCCGGAGGGTGCGCAGGAGTGGCCAGGGGGGAGACCAGGAGTGTCCCGGGGGGGAGAGCAGGAGATTCCCGGGGGGGAGAGCAGGAGTGTCCCGGGGGGGAGAGCAGGAGATTCCCGGGGGGGAGAGCAGGAGATTCCCGGGGGGGAGAGCAGGAGTGTCCCGGGGGGGGAGAGCAGGAGTGTCCCGGGGGGGGGGAGAGCAGGAGTGTCCCGGGGGGGGGGAGAGCAGGAGTGTCCCGGGGGGGGGGAGAGCAGGAGTGTCCCGGGGGGGGGGAGAGCAGGAGTGTCCCGGGGGGGGGAGAGCAGGAGTGTCCCGGGGGGGGGGGGGGAGAGCAGGAGTGTCCCGGGGGGGGGGGAGAGCAGGAGTGTCCCGGGGGGGGGGGGAGAGCAGGAGTGTCCCGGGGGGGGGAGAGCAGGAGTGTCCCGGGGGGGGGGAGAGCAGGAGTGTCCCGGGGCGGGGGAGAGGAGCAGCAGGAGCTTCCGGAGGGTGGGCAGGAGTGGCCAGGGGGAGAGGCAGGAGTGGCCAGGGGGGAGAGGAGCAGCAGGAGGAGGGGGCAGGGCCTTCCGGAGGGTGCGCAGGAGTGTCCAGGGGGGAGAGCAGGAGTGGCCAGAGGGGAGGGGGAGAGGAGCAGCAGGAGGGGGCAGGAGTGGCCAGGGGGAGAGCAGGAGTGGCAAAGGGAGAGGAGCAGCAGGAGGGGGCAGGACCTTCCGGAGGTGGGCAGGAGTGTCCCGGGGGGAGAGCAGGAGTGTCCCGGGGGGAGAGCAGGAGTGTAGCAGCAGGAGGGGGCAGGGCCTTCCGGAGGGTGCGCAGGAGTGGCCAGGGGAGAGGAGCAGCAGGAGGGGGCAGGACCTTCCGGAGGGTGAACAGGAGTGTCCCGGGGGGAGAGCAGGAGTGGCCAGGGGGGAGAGCAGGAGTGGCCAGGGGGGAGAGCAGGAGTGGCCAGGGGGGAGAGCAGGACCTTCCGGAGGATGCGCAGGAGTGGCCAGGGGGGAGAGGCAGGAGTGGCCAGGGGGGAGAGGCAGGAGTGGAGCAGCAGGAGGGGGCAGGACCTTCCGGAGGGTGGGCAGGAGTGTCCAGGGGGGAGAGCAGGAGTGTCTAGGGTGGAGGGGGAGAGGAGCAGCAGGAGGGGGCAGGAGCTTCCGGAGGGTGGGCAGGAGTGTCCAGGGGGGAGAGCAGGAGTGGCCAGGGGGGAGAGCAGGAGAGGAGAAGCAGGAGGGTGCAGGGCCTTCTGGAGGGTGCGCAGGAGTGGCCAGGGGGGAGAGGCAGGAGTGGCCAGGGGGGAGAGCAGGAGTGGCCAGGGGGGAGAGCAGGAGTGGCCAGGGGGGAGAGCAGGAGTGGCCAGGGGGGAGAGGCAGGAGTGGCCAGTGGGGAGAGGCAGGAGTGGCCAGTGGGGAGAGGCAGGAGTGGCCAGGGGGGAGAGGCAGGAGTGGCCAGGGGGGGAGAGGCAGGAGTGGCCAGGGGGGAGAGGCAGGAGTGGCCAGGGGGGATAGGGGGGATAGGGGGGAGAGGCATGAGCAACAGGAGGGGGCAGGAGCTTCCAGAGGGTAGGCAGGAGTGGCCAGGGGGGAGAGGCAGGAGTGGCCAGGGGGAGAGGCGGGAGAGGCAGGAGTGGCCAGGGGGGAGAGGCAGGAGTGGCCAGGGGGGAGAGGCAGGAGTGTCTAGGGGGGAGAGCAGGAGTGTCTAGGGGGGAGAGCAGGTGTGGCCAGGGGGGAGAGGCAGGAGTGGCCAGGGGGGAGAGGCAGGAGTGGCCCAGGGGGGAGAGGCAGGAGTGGCCCAGGGGGGAGAGGCAGGAGTGGCCCAGGGGGGAGAGGCAGGAGTGGCCAGGGGGGAGAGGCAGGAGTGGCCAGGGGGGAGAGCAGGAATGTCTAGGGGGGAGAGGCACGAAGTGGCCAGGGGGAGAGGCACGAGTGGCCAGGGGGGAGAGGCACGAGTGGCCAGGGGGGAGAGGCACGAGTGGCCAGGGGGGAGAGGCAGCAGGAGGGGGCAGGACCTTCCTGAGGGTGCGCAGGAGTGTCTAGGGGGGAGAGAAGGAGCAGCAGGAGGGGGCAGGAGTGGCCAGGGGGGGAGAGCAGGAGTGGCCAGGGGGAGAGCAGGAGTGGCCAGGGGGAGAGCAGGAGTGGCCAGAGGAGGGGGCAGGAGCTTCCGGAGGGTGCGCAGGAGTGGCCAGAGGGGAGGGGGAGAGAAGGAGCAGCAGGAGGGTGCGCAGGAGTGTCTAGGGGGGAGAGCAGGAGTGGCCAGGGGGGAGGGGGAGAGAAGGAGCAGCAGGAGGGGGGCAGGAGTGCGAGCATATGAGGAAGAGGCTTGTGGGGCACACACGCTCCGTCCTAACCCTTGGGGAACGCGAAGGGGATATATTCGCCCAGAACTCAGAATAAACGCTAGAATGGGGAATATTAAACCTCTCACCTCCGACTCCTGGAGAGGGAGCGCCCGGGCCTCTGACCCCCCGCAGGCCAATGGCGAGACACGAGGCAGGGTCTCCAGTGCGCATGCGCAGAATAGTACTCCCAGTGCTGCGCATGCGCCTAGGCTATGAGCCGGCTCTCCGCCCTGCGCATGCTCAAAACGGGTACATAGGCTACTGCGCATGCTCATAGCCCGCGAGAGGCCGTACCGCCACTCTGCGCATGCTCTTAGCCCGTGAAAACCGGAAGTGCACTCCGTGAATGCCTTTGCTTTCCTACGCATGTCCGTCCGTCAGCAATGACCAATCAGGACGTGTAACACACAGGAGTGCACTCAAGTGCACATTTAATGACGTCACGTTTATGGACATCACTTTATATTTCACCCCCCCACCCCCAACATCACATTAGGTGGGGCAAATGCTGCAGGGTTCCCTGCAATCAAAGCAATGGGAATAGGAGGATGGTGGTGGGGGGCTTCGCCTGGTTACGTGCAGCGTCCTTTGGGCGCTTTCCCCCCATCCCCCCATTTCCACGTTATGGTAACATTAGTGCTAAAGGCATTGTGCACACACACGTGCCACACAAAACTAAACTGCCAGCCTGTAGGACTGTTCTGCACACAGGGCACTGACCTGTTAGATTAGAAGCATCAAGGCTCTGTGCAGCAAGAGCCCTGCACCCCCATATTCTGCATCTGTATTTACATCACCAACATAACATTACAAGAAAGGTGTTTATCAGACTGTAGAGGTATCGCGAGAGCACAGCTCTCGCGAGATCTCGCTCGCGCGACCAGCTCCGCCCCCGCGCGCTACGCGCGCACTACGGGGACGAGCTGAGGACGCGCCCGGCAGCGTCTTCCCGGCTCCTCCGAGCACGGGAGATTAAATATAGATAAAGGCTCTTTATTAATCACGGCACACAAACCTTTGTTGGCCACGTTGGCCCTGCTGATCCAGGACATATATGTGTGTCTCCTTTATACAGACCTGTGAGGAATAAAGTCCTGTAGAAAAGCCTGCCTGTATCCTGTCTTCATTCAGGCCCTTTATACTACATAAATTGGCGACGAGGACCACAACAACAACCCACGCAGAAACATGCAGGGAGCCACACCGCCACCACCCTTTCTACAGACACCAGGTAGGCCTGCCATTCCTTGGCCACAATGGCAGCCCCTGTTCACGACCTACGTGGAGGCAATGGGCGGATCTGGATTTTCAGCGGTGAGACGCAGGGCCATGTTGCTAAATGCCTTAGGGGTGGAAGGGCAAAGAATTTTCGAAGGCCTTACCCCGATACCAGTTGATGACGACAATGACGACGTGTTCATGGAGGCCGTGAGGAGAATCGTTAAGCGGTTCGCAAGCAAAGAGAACACGGTACTCCATAGAATAAGGTTTTACACTCGGAAACAGGAGCAGTCCGAACCTGTCGATGACTACGTCACGAAGTTAAGGGAACTAGCAGCCTTGTGTAATTTCGGTACCGAAGCGGAAAACCGCATATGCGACATGCTACTCGTCCATACCAACAGTCGCAAAGTCCAGGATAAGTTCATCCTAGAAAAAGAATTGCAATTAGAAAAAGCCGTGGAAATTGCCAGAGCGGTAGAAGAAACCGCGGGGAGAAGGAAAGAGTTTACAGGAGCCCAAGTCCCCACTGAAATACAAGCAGTTGGATTCCGTCCTAGAAAGGAGAAATCCGCACCAGACACGAGAGAGTCAAGAAACAGCAAGAGGGAACCTCTCAAGTGTCATAGGTGCTCCAGCACAAAACACCTGGCCTATGACAGAGAATGCCCAGCCAGAGACAAGGAGTGTTCAATTTGCAGACGCATAGGACATTTCTCGACTGTGTGTAGGTGGAGGAACAAGAAAGTAGCGAGCCTCACTACGGATCACACGAAAGATGGCGAATCCTCGTCAGAAGAGGAGGGGACACCCACGGTCATAATGGTAAACAGCACCCGAGCCCGGAGAGAGAAGCCTCACTGCGTCATCAAAATCGATGGAAAAGAGACGCGGGTCATGGCAGATTCCGGGTCAGACCTCACAATCCTACCCCTTCAGACTTATAAAGACATGGTGGGTAAAGAGAAAGTGGAAGTGCTCACCACACGACACAAGCCCACAGTATTCGGTGGGGCCTCGGTCGAACTCTTAGGGTACATCAACGGTAAAGTTGAATTCAAAGGAAGGGAAACCATCACCAGAATTTACTTTAGCCATGAAGGGCCGGCAGTATTGGGCTGGGATGATCAAGACAAGTTAAAAATCAGACTGGATCCCAGCACAGAAGATCAAGTCCTATCAGTCGAGATGAAGAGCGAAGCAGTGGTAAAGAGCGACTACCCATCACTTTTCTCGGAGGAGCCGGGACACATTAGAAGCTTCATTCACAAGATCGTGCTCAAGAGGAATGCCGTCCCTGTCAAACACAGGGTGAGACCAGTACCGGCCACAGCAAGGGACACCCTGAGACAACAGCTGGACAAAATGAAGAGGGAAGGAGTGATAGAGGAAATCGAAGCGTCCGAATGGCTGAGCCCAGTAGTCCTGATAAAGAAACCCCACTCCCAGGAACTAAGGGTATGCATAGACCTGCGCAGCCTAAATTTAGAAGTCGTCACAGACAACTACCCGCTGCCAAGCATAAACGAACTCATATTATTAATGAAGGAGGCCAAAATATTCTCGAAGCTTGATATGAGAAATGCATATCATCAGATACAGCTCCATGAAGAGTCGAAACCCCTTACAGCTTTCATCACGCCCTTTGGCACGTTCCAATTCACGAAAATGCCTTTCGGGTTGTCGTCAGCTGCGTCGGCCTTTCAGCGCATGATGGACGTCCTACTCAGGAAAGTCGAAAATGTAGTATACTTTCAGGATGACATACTAGTTTATGCAAAGGACAAGCTGACGCACGATACCACCCTCAAAGTGGTTCTCAACAAACTACAAGACGCAGGAGTGCGTTTACGTCACGAGAAATGCTCGTTTGGAGTGAAAGAAGTGGAATATCTAGGCTACAAAATTTCGGAAAAGGGGATCAGCCCGAAAGAAAATCTGATGCAAGCCATCACCAAAGCTCCCGAACCAGCCACCAAAGAAGAGGTGAGGTCATTTCTGGGATTGGCTGAGTACTACGCGAAATTCATACCTAAGTTTTCGGAAACCACGTCACCACTACGCGATCTACTCAAAAAGGGGACAGAATTTTCGTGGAATGAACCGCAGAAGATGGCAATGGACACCATAAAGCGCCATATCATGAAAGCTCCGTGTCTGCAACCTTTCAACCCAGAGTGGGACACGGTCATTACCACGGACGCCAGTGCGTACGGATTAGGAGCAGTGCTAACGCAGAGGAGAGGTGACACCGAACATGTGGTGGCCTTCGCGTCTAAGGCACTATCAGAAGCAGAACAGAATTACTCGACGATTGAAAAGGAGATGCTAGCATGCGCATGGGCAGTCGAACACTTCAGAACATATGTGTGGGGCACAAAATTCAAGCTGGTGACAGACCACAAGCCGCTCATCCACATGCTCAGCCCGGGAGGCACCAAAACATCCACGCCCAGGTTGGCTCGCATCGCAGCAAAGCTACAAGAATACACGTTCAATATCCATCACATATCGGGTTGGAAAAATTCGCAAGCCGACTGCATGTCGAGACTGCCAGAAAACAAGGAAAGGGCTACCACCTTCCTACATGGGGAATGCATAGTTGCGTCCATATCAGACATAAGGACCCCAGATTACCTGGAACTCGGCGAAAGACACTGGGAAGAAGAAGATGGAAAGGACCCGATCATGGCCAAGATACGCAATTGGATCAAAGAGGGTTGGCCCAATGAGAAAATGCTGCCGGAAGGCATGAGAGCCTACTGGAAGGTGCAGGATGAGTTGTCAGAAACGGAGGGAATAATCATGAAAATGGATCAGATCATCCCCCCCACTGGAATGAGGCGCACCATACTCTGCAGGGCCCATGCGGGTCACCTGGGGAACACGATGACTCGCCGCAGGGTGAGAGAAGCCTACTGGTGGCCGTCTATGGACCAGGAAATACGCGCCATGATAGAGCGCTGCCACGAATGCCTGAACAGTGACAAAAGACTTAAGGTCCGACAAGCGCCTCTCATTCCCACGGAGATACCAGAAGCGGTATGGTCCAAAGTGGGCATTGACTTCATAGGCCCCCTGGAGGCCATGGAGACGGAACATAAATATGGCATTGTGTTAGTCGACTACTTATCCAAGTGGGTCGAAGCTGAGTTTGTCCCGAATATAACCACAGAGACGGTCATAGACGTACTCACTGAAATCTTCCAGAGGGAAGGCCTCCCCAAAGAAGTCGTCACGGACAATGGGGTGCAACTAGTATCCAAAGAAATGGAAGCATTTTTGAGAAAGAACAACATCAAACAAAAGAAGGCGGCCTTGTATCACCCCCAAGCAAATGGACTGGTGGAGAGGGCAAACAGGTTCATAAAAGGGGCCATCCAACTGGCAACAGCGTCAGGAATGAACCCCCTCAAAACTGCCAAAGAAGCCATAGCGGCTCACAGACTCACACCAAATGGGATTACCCAAATATCCCCATTCAAAATGTTGAGAGGGAGGAGTGCGGCTTCCACCCTCATTCCTCCATGGCTGGCGAAAGTAAGGGAAGATGAAGCAGTCGACATGACTGAAGTAGTCTGGCGCATGGAAAGAAACAAGAAACGCATGAAAGCGTGGAGTGATGGAAGAAGAAGGACGAAGCAAGCGCCCAACTTAAGAGAAGGGGACTGGATCAAAATCAAATTGCCGAGAAAGGACCCCGACACAGGATCCCGATACAGTAGGCCCATAAAAGTAGCTCACCAAGGGACCAATCACGTCCGCACTGAAGACGGGCGCTCGTGGAACTTGGAAAGGGTAGCTGTATACCAGAGAAGGCAAGAAGAAGCGAGGACCCAAGAGACACCCCACGTAGAAACCGGGAATGACAATAGGAGAAACGAGGAGCAAGAAGCAGAAGGAAGCGAAGGAGAAGGAGAAGCAACCGTAGGAGAACGGGGAGAACCAAGTGAAACTCTCGAACCCGAACAGCAGAGACCTTGCCCTGAAATCAGTGAGAGGCCCCGAAGGGAATGCAGAAGACCGGTGAGATACAAAGACTATGTAGTACAATGAACCTGTTCTGCTTTTGGGAGAAGGGAGGTGTGTAGAGGTATCGCGAGAGCACAGCTCTCGCGAGATCTCGCTCGCGCGACCAGCTCCGCCCCCGCGCGCTACGCGCGCACTACGGGGACGAGCTGAGGACGCGCCCGGCAGCGTCTTCCCGGCTCCTCCGAGCACGGGAGATTAAATATAGATAAAGGCTCTTTATTAATCACGGCACACAAACCTTTGTTGGCCACGTTGGCCCTGCTGATCCAGGACATATATGTGTGTCTCCTTTATACAGACCTGTGAGGAATAAAGTCCTGTAGAAAAGCCTGCCTGTATCCTGTCTTCATTCAGGCCCTTTATACTACACAGACTTTGATAAACTTACTGTAGAAAAGTGCAGTCATTCAGTTGTGCCTCAGATGCACCAAAGAGTAGCCATGGGTCTGTTCTACCTGGAAATGCTACTTCAATAATTGCCATAACGTATCTCCATGGCAGACACCCGGCTGGGGTGCAAGGGGCTATTTAATTAGTGTATTCATCAGGGGACCGGCATGGGAGCAGCCTGTCCCTGTGTGTGCGCCCCGCTTGCGCTCCATGGAGCACGCCGACAGGACGGGATACACTACTACACAAGCACATTGATGGTAGTGACATTAACACAAGTTTCTTTCTGTAAGCAAGAGACAAACAACCTTCTGGTGTGCAATACATACATGGTCACTCTCATTGCACATATAGCAACTCTAAAGTCTAGCAAACCATATGAGAAAAGATTGTATGTAGAAATAATTGCAAACTGTATCACTTCCAGGGTCTGACGATTTTGATAGATACTTGTGAGATTAAACATTTGCCCAGGATCACACAGTTTGGTTAAGTGGTAAAACCAGGATTTGGGCCCAGTGTGCGATGTAAGCAGCATTTGATCAAATATCTTCCCACCTTTAGTTCATGTCATTTTTTGTTAAGTTTGGGGGTTGAACATCTTAAATAACAATCAATTGTATTGCAATGTTGTCATAAAAACATGTGAGAGCAAAAGAATATGATTATAGTTTTTATTGTCTTCCTCCGAAATGGCAAATTCCAGTAGCAGCCTGGACACACACGTGAATCTAAACAACCTCTTTGGGCGTGTAAACCTGTATCCACAGTGAAATAAAAGGCACTGCAGTGTGAGGGCGTTATTCCACACAGCGTGCAATCATATGTGGCCCTCCTATCATCAGCCAGCATTTGCACATCCTAGGGGGCAACAGTCCTTCCCCAAGCAGTGGGCGCCTGGACCAGCAACCTTTACTAGCTCTTTCTGTCATGCTTTGATAAAACAAAGCCAGACGTGCCAACATTCCAACTCACCTGGGTTGCACATTTTCCAATAGGGATGCATTGGGGCTAGAAGTATTTTAGGCAGGAGAACGTGAAAAATATCAATATTTTTTCACAAAAAGTCGGGGGTCTCCCGCCTAAATCGGGAGGGTTGGCATGTATGCAAACCAACCTCAGAGGGAGCAGCTGTGCCTCCCACATGTGTGCACTCTCACAAGAAAAAGTGTGCAGTTCAGCTGGGAAGGAATAAGAGAAAGTATCCCTCTGCAGAGGAGGTAAGTCGGGACCTTTAACAGTCCTGGGCAGTGTGGCGTTGCCCGATGACGGGCGAACGCGGCGGCGTGACACGTCACGCCGCCGCGTGGTGTTTAAATAAAGGGGGCGTTCCCGGCCGCGGCAGAGCGACCGGGAAGCCCGAACTAGCAACACCGTGTCTCCGTGTGCTATGTGTGGCGGGGCTTGCGGGACCGCATCGGGGGCGCGGATAGAGCCCCCCAACAGTGGCGACGAGGTGTAGAGGAGACCCGGGCCCGGCGGTGAATGACTTCACAATATTTTTCTTACCGGAGCGGATCGAAGATTCGCTCCGATCAAGGCCGGGTCGCGAGGACGCACACGCGGCCGGCGGCCATTTTGTCTCGAGGCCATAAATCTTTCTCAGGCTCCGGTTTGGAGCAGAAACGTTTTATGAGCCTAATTTTTGGACACATTAAGAGCGGGTAGCTCAATCTGCACGCCCATATCCTTGTTATGGATTTTTGAGTTTTTCTGGGACTCATACGTCGTGTGGAAGCTCGGAGAAGGATTGGTATGACTGGGCTTGCCTGAAACCAGTCCATGCTCCAGGCTTAATTTTTGGAACTTCCTAATTTGGTATGGACAGTCAATAGTGGTTGCATGACAGCTTCTTCATCACCTTCATCATCAGTGTGCGGTGCATCTCTTTCTTCATCTCCTTCATCATCAGGTACACCTGGCGTGTTGGGTCTTGCCGGATTTACCCCATGGGGACTGGTGGTGTGCTGGGGTGACCAGATTGAGGCTGCTGCACGAACGCCTGAATTGTCGTGGGTTTGAGTTGCGGCCCCCAACGCAGTAGGTGGGGGTGCCTGTGCGCTCAAGTCCATGGACGGGTCTGACGGTTCAGACGACGACACTTCATCAACGTCGCAACCCCAGGATCGTGGCCAGGTGGCTGCCCCGCGGACCGCCCAACAGCCGGCTGCTGCACCCCCAGGGACTCAGGCTCCTCCAGGTCTGCTGCTGGGCCAACCTGCACCCCCCATCATGGCTCAACAACCAGTGCCCACCGCTCACGCAGCTCTGCAGCCCATTCCAGAGTTTGACGCGTCAGGTCCACCCTCAAGCATGGGGCCTCGATGGAGGAGATGGGAGAGTCGTCTTGATATGTACTTCAGGGCGGCACACGTGACGGATGATGACAGCAGAATCGCCACTATGCTGTATTCGGCTGGATCCGCAGTCCAAGACATTTTTGAGTCCCTTACGCCTGCCAACAACACGTATGATGCGGCCAAGGCGGCACTCCTTACTCATTTTCTCCCTCTTGCGAACGCGGACTATGAGAGGTTTGTCATGCTCTCGGCCAAGCAAAAGGAGGAGGAGACGCTGGACACTTTCTATGGTCGCCTACGCCGTCTTTCTCTGGGATGTGCATGGGGGGATGCGGACGACATGATCCGCACCATGCTCATTCAAGCATGTTTGTCGGGGAAACTCAGGAGACAAGTCCTCAGGGAGCCTGGCATCACGCTGCCACGCATATTGGAGCTAGGCCGGTGCCATGAAGTAGCTGAAGCCCGGGCTGTCAAGATGGAGTCTGGGTCTCGTTCAGTGAGGTCGGAGGAGGTGTGCGTCGTGTGGCGAGGTGGCCGAGGAGCGAGGCGTCCGGGCGGAGGGCCCCGAGACAGGGCAGGAAGAGCCGGTGAGTCATGCCAAAAGTGCGGCTATGACCTCCCTCACGCAGCGGAGTGCCCGGCGGCTGGAAAGGTCTGTGGGAGGTGTGGACTGGCAGATCACTTCTCGAGGGTGTGCCGTGCAGCCCTGCCCGTGATGGTACCGAGAGGTCAGGCTCGGATATGGGCCCCTCGCCAATACCAGCAGCCCAGCGTAGCCCAGGTGGAACAGGGTGAGGGTGATCCTCAGGCGGAGGTGGCTGATGAAGAGGACGAGGAAAACATATTTTTTGTCTCGAGTGTGGAGATGCTCAAAGGGAAGAGCAGAAGGCAGCCACGGTGTATCGTTGAGATCAACAACGCCCCGGTCCCAGTCCTGGTGGACACAGGTGCCTCTGTTAATGTGATGGCCAGGGAACATTATGACTCTCTTAGACCCCCCCCAAGTTTGGTAATGCCGAGGGCCCGTATATTTGCGTTCGGTGGTCAAGATCCCATACCACTGGATGGGGCGTTTGTAGCGAAGGTGGAGCATGATGGGTCGCACATCAAGGCTCGATTTTACGTAACCCCAGTCAGTAGCAATACCCTGCTCAGTTGTGCGGCTGCGGAAGCTTTGGGGATCGTAAGATTTGCATACGCCGTGCACCGAGAGGACATAAATGACCTCCTGGACCGTTACGCTAAGCTCTTCAATGGGATCGGTAAGATGACAGGAGAACCGATCCGACTGCATATTGATGAGTCCGTGCAACCGGTTGCGCTGAAACACCGCAGAGTGCCCTTCCATCTAAGAGAACTGGTGGACAAAGAACTGGACAATTTGGTGCACCTCGATATCATCGAGAAAGTGGAGGGCCCGACACCCTGGGTGTCCCCGATTGTGGTTGCCAGAAAACCTAAGCAACCTGACTCAGTACGCATCTGTGTGGACATGAGGCTCCCCAATAAAGCCATCCGGAGGGAGCGGCACCTCACACCGACCATCGATGACATTATTGCTGAGGTCCAAGGGGCTCGTGTGTTCTCCAAGCTGGACCTCCGAGCTGGCTATCATCAGGTCGTACTCCACCCTGAGTCCCGGTACATTACAACCTTCACTACTCATCGGGGGTTGTATCGGTACAAGCGGCTGAGCTTTGGAGTGTCGTCGGCCGCCGAGGTATTCCAGAATATCATCAGGGGCGCCCTGGCAGATCTGGAAGGTGTCCTTAATATCAGCGATGATATTCTGGTGTTTGCCAAGACCGAGGTGGACCATATGCAGAGACTGGGAAAGACTCTAGACCGCCTTCTGTCGCTGGGCCTCACCCTTCACAGGGAGAAATGTGAGTTCCTGCGCTCGTCTATCGAGTTCTTTGGGTTCATTTTTAAGGAGGGCGGGGTGTCGCCAGATCCGAAGAAGGTCCAAGACATTAAGGCGGCGAAAGCACCTGAGTCGGTAACGGAGGTGAGGAGTTTTCTAGGGATGGTCACGTACTGTGGGCGTTTCATCCAGAATCTGGCCGCAAGGTCGGAACCTCTTCGGGCGCTCACCAAGAAGGACACGCTGTGGCACTGGGGCCCCCTGGAACAAGCTGCCTTCGAAGACATCAAAGGTGCTCTCACCATGGAGGACACTATGGCATTCTTCGACCCAGCGCTGGAGTCGGAAATTGTGGTCGATGCGAGCCCTTTCGGGCTGGGTGCTGTGTTGACCCAAATAGACATCACTGGGACCATTCGACCGGTGGCGTATGCCAGCAAGGCTCTCACAGACACGGAACAGAGATACTCCCAAATTGAACGGGAGGCTTTGGCGGTGTTATGGGGCTGCCGCCACTTCCGGCTCTACGTGCTGGGGCACCCGGTGACCGTGGTCACAGACCATAAACCACTGATTCCAATACTGGCAGGGTCCTCATCTAAACCCCCGGCAAGAATCGAGAGATGGATGCTTGCCCTACTTGAATACTCCGTCACCCTTGTCTACAGACCAGGAGCCAACAATGCGGCGGACTACTTATCCCGCCATCCTGGAGCGAGTGGGGGAGAGGGGTATGATACCTGTGAAGAGGAAGCGGACAGTCATATACGCATGGTTGTGGAGGCGGCAACACCAAATGCGATGTCCATAGAGGAACTGGAGGTGGCAGCAGCAGGAGATGAGTGTTTTCAGATATTGAAACAATCGATGCACAACGGATCCTGGAAGTCCATTCTGGAGGCAGTGGCCGGACGCACACCAGAAGCTAGAGCATCGCTGGAACAGTTGTGGAAGGTCAAGGAAGAGTTATCATTCTCTAACTCCGGGCTGCTGCTCCGGGGGGACCGCATTGTTGTTCCACAATCAAAGGTCCTCGAGGTGATCAGTCTCGCCCACCACGGACATCAAGGGGCCGCCAAGACCAAGGCGCGACTCCGCTCGAAGGTTTGGTTTCCCGAGCTGGAGAGAAAGGTCGACGAGTTCGTGGCAGCATGTGTGTGGTGTCAAGCGGCCTCCCCTCTCCAACGGGAGCCTGCCATTGAGGCCATGCCTAGGGGCACGAGGCCTTGGGAGATCGTTCATGCGGACTTTGGCTCGACGTCAGTGGGGACTCATTTCCTGGTGATAATAGATGAATACTCCAGATATCCAGAGGTTGAGTTTGTGGAGTCCGTGGCATTCGAGCATGTGGTGATCGCTGTTGAGAAGATCTTTGCGGCCCATGGTTTTCCACACACACTCTGTTCCGACAATGGTTCGCCGTTTCAAAGCGAGAGATTCTCTGAGCTGATGGAGAGCTGTGGAATACATCATAGGAAGGTGTCCCCACTGTGGCCCCGGGCAAATGGAGATGCCGAGAGACTGATGCGGACATTGAACAAAACATTCCGGATTGCTCAGGGACAAGGCCAATCCCTACAACGGGCCCTTTATCAATTTCTCCGTGTGTACCGTACCACTCCACATGCCGCCACCGGAGTGGCCCCGGCGGAGGTGCTGTTCCGGAGATGCCCCCGAGGACTGCTGCCGGAAGCGGGGAGGAGGGAACCAGGGGTCATTGATGATCAGCGAGTTGAGGTTGAGAGACGGCTTCGGATTGAGCAGGAAAATCTTCGACGGGGCCTTCAACCTCAGAGGCTCGAACCAGGGGATGAGGTTCTAATCCGGAATAGACATCCCCAGGGCAAACTCTCACTACCCTACGAACCCGAACCATTGGACGTTGTGGCGGTGAAAGGTTCTATGGTCACGGCCTCTGATGGCAGGTCGGCCGTCACCCGGAACGTCAGCTTCTTCAAGAAGTTGGGGGATTCGCGAACTGAAACCCCCCCTGAACCTGATCCTCCCTACACATCGTTCAACGACAGCTTCCAGGACGAGGTGCCGGAGTCTCCCCTCCGAGGTGAAGCAACCGAGGGACATCGATTGCCGGAGGTAGGCCGGAGGTACCCCCAGCGATCTGGGCGTGGGAAGCCCGCCTACCTCAGTGACTATGTTGTTGGACAGATGGCCAGTGAGTTTGGGGATCCTAATGGGGGTGGCTGCAATTAAAGGGGTTCTGCTCTTCTGGGTGTGCAGTGAAGTGTTCATAAGTGTGGTTATTGGGTTAATAAAGTTGAAAGGTTTGTGTTGTTTGTTGATCCTCCCGGAAAAGGAGGAGTGTGGCGTTGCCCGATGACGGGCGAACGCGGCGGCGTGACACGTCACGCCGCCGCGTGGTGTTTAAATAAAGGGGGCGTTCCCGGCCGCGGCAGAGCGACCGGGAAGCCCGAACTAGCAACACCGTGTCTCCGTGTGCTATGTGTGGCGGGGCTTGCGGGACCGCATCGGGGGCGCGGATAGAGCCCCCCAACAGGCAGGTTCTGTGCGAAACGCAAGACCCAACTCACTAAATTGGTACAGTCCAGCAAAATACAGGATGGTTGGCCACCCTAAATGAGAATCGATAAAAACAGGCTCTTTATCTGCAATGCCATGTCATACTTAAGCAATATGCCCCGAGCAACGGGAGCATTACTGAGTCAGTTAATGCCCCGGGGCATTACCAGACTCGGTAATGCCCCCACTGCGAGGGGGATATTGCTATTAGTATCCCGGGCCCAAGACCAGGGTACTAAAAGCATCTTTTTCTGTCTTGAAATGCTGCAGCATTTGGGAACAGAAAAAAAAAAATGACAAAGAAAATGGCTGCCGGGAAAGAGAAAACAGAGTCTGTTTTCCCTTTCCATGGCGGCCACCTGGAGAAGAAATCTGAAGGTAAGTGGGGTTGGGAGCGTGGGGAGGACAAAAAAATACCTGAATCTCCAGCGGGGAGGAAGGCAGCCTCCAGCCATGTGCATACATGCCAACATTCTGTGACCAAAAATCTGTAGGAATCTTAAAGTTTCAAAAATATTGAAAAAAATTGGTATTTGTTGCCACTAAATCGGTAGAACTGCTTAAAAAGTGGTATTCTACTGCCTAAATCGGTAGGGTTGGCAAGTATGTAACAGGTGCCAGAGAGAGGGGCGCTGCGTTGTGCAGCTACACTGAAGAAATAGCATAAGACACTTGCGGGCGGGTGGAAGTGGCGAGACTCGCGCAGGGTGGGGCTGAAACGTGCGATTTCCCCCCGGCTCCTGGCGCAAGCTCACACCTGCCAGAACTCATTGGGAGGAGTGGCTCGCCATTGCTTTAGCGGCTCGCCCCAGCATGTAGATGACTGGCCCCGGGGGGAGCTGAGGTGCAGTGAACCATGTGGCTGTTGATATCCAGAAGTGCTGGACCGGATCTCACGGGCACCTCTGGCAGTCTGGGGAGGTTGCACTAGCGCACTGGTCTGCTAACTGCTGCCAGTAAGAACACACCATTACAAAAGCAGCAGCTTGGACACATCCCCACTGAAGAATATTCCTCGGATTCTGTCAACTTGCGCACCCTGCAGCCATGGCTGAACAGGCTCCTAAATCCAGACCAAAAAACAAAACAAAAAATTATTTAAAATTGGTATTTGTTGCCACTAAATCGGTAGGTGGTAGGACTGCTTAAAAGGGGGGTTGGCAAGTATGCGTTTGGAGGCTCGGAGTGGGGATGACCCTGCTTCGAGCCTCCTCATTGGCGGAAGGGCTGCCACGCCCCCCACCGGGTACAATGGCGTGCAATTCTGTCTGAGGAATTCCCGGCCAGGTAATGCCCCAGCGAGAGCCAATCAGAATGTTTCTTACATTCTGGTTGACTCTTGCCGGGTACTAATTGTATTTATCCATATAAAGAAATATCACCATTGAAAAGAATTCACCCATTATCCAGTGTGGATAACCGTGCAGAATGAAACAGCTCTGGTGTGGCCATCTCTTGTACACCCTCTCCTAAAAAAGCCACCTGTAGACCCTTCTTGCCCAGCTATCGCCCTGTACCACCCCTTTTTTGGGCAAACTCTTGGAGAAGCTGGTTATCGCCCAACTGACCTGCTCTCAAACCTGGACTCAAACACTCCCTCTGTTCTTAACCTCCTTGATCTCTCTTCTGCCATTGACACAGTCAGCAACTGCATCCTCATAAATCATTTCCTTGATACCGTACAAGACTTAAGACATAAAGAGCAGGATCCGCATGGAGGAAAGGCCAACCTAAGATTTAATCAGGAGCTAAATTAAAGAGAAATGTCTTAACACCCTTTTAAAGGAGGTGAGTGAATGTTCCTGCCCGAGATGAAGGGGTAACTTGTTCCAGGCTGATGGTGCTTGTACATCAAATGTTGTACCACCAAATCTCGTAAGCTTGAATCTTGGCTGTGTACATTTTGTAGTATCAAAGAGCGTAGGGGATGTCTGGACATCAGAGGAGTCAGCCGATCGCATAGATGTTGCGCAGAGTCCTTGTTAGAACATCTATAGGTCAATGATTTGATTTGATTTCATTTGATTATTATATCGCACTTAACTGTATCCGGGCACTGATGGATGAAAGTCTTCAAGTGAGGTACTGAACAGGTCATGAACACATGCAATCCCTGAGCTCAGTGGTCGAAGTGGGCGGGAGCGGTCGGGAGCGGTGCTTCTATACTTCTTTTAAATAGGTTTTACCGTTCCTATACTTTTATTTTAAAAAGAAACCGTTCCGGAACGGTTTCGTTTTAAAATAAAGGTGTAGGAACACATTGAAACTTGCACTTGCAGTGCACTGCACTGGACGTTCCCTTAAACATCAGGCACATGTGTTTTGTGCTTGTATTGTGCATAGGAGGGGGTGCATCAATGGGGTTTGTGGGGAGCGGTGCAGGCCAGTAGGGAACATAGTTCCACTACTTCTTTTCATACACTTCGACCACTGCCTGAGCTAAAATAGTCTAATTAAACAAGTGGGTTTTTAAGGCCCTCCTAAACTGGACCAATGACTGACAAGCTCTGATCTCCATTGGGAGATTGTAATTTCAAATCTCCTATCCCCTCTGGAGACACATTTAGAGCGTGGTAACCTCAGCAAAAGCTTGTCTCCTGAGTGCAATGCTCTAGCAGTATAGTAACAACGGACCTTCACACTGAGATACTCTGGGGCAAGCCCATTAATGCATTTGTAGATCAAACAGGCTACTCTGAATTTGATTCGGTCCTCAACCGCCAGCCAGTACAGGGATCTACGAAGCGATGAAAACTGGTCCCATTTTCCCAGCTGCCCCACCGATCTGACCGCTGCATTCTGCACTTTCTTCAGTCTGTATATCTGCTTAGTTGGTATGCCTGCCACCAGGCTGTTGTAATAGTCCAGGCAGGTGTTCGTCATAGCCCCTACAACCCCTGCATGATCTTCTGATGGTAGGAAGGGAAGTACATTCCTCGGTATTTGCAGGGAGTAGTACACTGACTTGACCTTAGCCCCCATCTGGGCTTCACTACTGAGATTCTGCTGCCAGACACAGCCCAAGTTTTTAATATTTTGGAGCAAATTGTAGCCTCTCACCAAGAATACGCAGGGAGAATAATTGCTTCTCATCTGTAACTCTCCCCTTGGGCCCAAACAGAATAATATTGGTCTTTGCTGCATTGAGTTGTAGTTGGTTATCGGTCATCCACTTATCAATGTCAGCCATACACTGATAACACTCCTAAGCGCGTCTTCAATGTTTTTTGCATCAATATAGGTTTGAGTGTCATCGGGGTATGAGTGAAAGCTCAACTCGTGACTCCTGAAAAGACTAGAGGGGTGTTATCTGTACTCCTTCCCTCTATATGGCAGAGTAGAAGCACAGAGAACCCCAGACAAGATTCTCTATAGGGTAGCAGTGGACGAGCAACCAAGGCTTAAGCTCTCAGGAGGTGATGCAGGCTGGTTCCTAAGTACAGTATAGTCTCCAAGCCCCCACAAAGGAATGTCCAAACACTGTTATGTGCTAGCACAGTTCTTTATATAAATAAGGTTCAAGATATATACATCAATTAATAACACATGTTGTACTTTGGCAAATCTAATATGGCAAATGTATACAATGGGCCTAATTATAAGGTTGGTGGTCCAGTAAAATCGATGCTGGTTTAGCGTACTGGCTTTGTTTACCTGACCGGAGTATTATGAGCAGCGATGTGCTACACTTCCTTGCCACAGGCACTTACCAGCAGACAGTGGGGCAGCTGCATGTAATCTCAAAGCCCTGTTTCTCCCGTGTGCTCAACCAGGTGGTAGATGCACTCCTGAAGCACACAAATCATGAAATGAAAGCACATCAAGTTACCATGGACTGCGGAGGAGGTGAATGTAACCAAAATAGCATTCCATGCACAGGCAGGAATGCCAAATGTAATTGGTACCCTCGACTGTACCCATGTGGAGCTGGTTGTCCGGCATGCTGTGGAGGTAGTGTACCGCAACAGGAAGCTCTACCATTCCCTGAATGTCCAGATGGTGTACGATGTATGCAAAATCATCACGCATTGCTGTGCAAGTTTCCCTGGCTCCAAACATGATGCCATGGTGCTGCACAACTGCATGCTTCCCTGATACATGGCATGACACGCTGCACAATGTACCTGGCTGCTGGGTGAGCCTCAACACAGGGCCACAAGGGGTGTTGATTGGGGGGTGGAACCACAAGCATAGGCAATGTGTCTGTTGGCTGGGCCATGAGGGGTGTTGATTGGGGGGGATCACAAGCATAGGAAACCTGTCTGCTGGCTGGGCCATGAGGGGTGTTGATTGTGGGGGGGATCACAAGCATAGGCAACGTGTCTGCTGGCTGGGCCATGAGGGGTGTTGATTGGGGGGGAATCACAAGCATAGGCAACCTGTCTGCTGGCTGGGCCATGAGGGGTGTTGATTGGGGGGGGGGTCACAAGCATAGGAAACATGTCTGCTGGCTGAGCCATGAGGGGTGTTGATTGTGGGGGGGATCACAAGCATAGCCAACCTGTCTGCTGGCTGGGCCATGAGGGGTGTTGATTGGGGGGGAATCACAAGCATAGACAACGTGTCTGCTGGCTGGGCCATGAGGGGTGTTGATTGGGGGCGAATCACAAGCATAGACAACGTGTCTGCTGGCTGGGCCATTGGGGGCTAGGAACATAGCACAGGATTGCATACATGAGGAGCACAAGCGCACACCACATGCATGAATACATAACAACTCCTGAAAATAGGCGTAAGAATGACCATGAATAAAATGAAGTGCAGATAGATTGTGTCGGGAAATAGAAGGCAAAGTCGGATGAGGAATCAGACCTAGATACCTCTACATCCCCAACCTGCACGATAACAAATCACACACATAGAATGGAACAAGACCACACACAGCGTCCTATGTGCATAAAACGGTGACCCTAGTAAATTTAACAGAATGTGAAACACAGCCAATGGATGCAGATGTGGCATGCCTACACAGCTGTGCGTGCATTCAAGCAACATACACACCAGCACATTCTTCTGGAACATCATAAAACATGAACCACAGGTACCACAATGCACCACCCGGCAGTCACAATGCATGAAATACATGATCTCAGCAAAGGAAATCACAAGTAATGCAGCCATGCCTAAGCTAAATCCAACTGCCACACAGAGAAATCTCACTCACTGCACTCAGTCCACAGGTACACCTCAGATCAGTATGCTTGTCCTGTCACCTTAAGGGGCACCTCCAAGTACAATGGATCAAGTATGGAAACCTGACCCACATACGGCTGTCAGGCATTCTCGCTCTCATCTGTTACGCTCACCTGGTCTCTGCGGAGGCGTTGGGACCCGGTTGCAGCCCTCCCGGGATGCGGTCACTCAGGTCCGACTTCGCCCTCTGTGGTTATATGGTGACTGGTGGTAATAGGTGATGCTGCTCGGGACTGCTCCTGTTGATTAGTTTTGGCGAGCACTCCGTCCTGCTGCTTCTGGCAGGGGCGCTTGTGTGATCTGGACCGAGTTCCTTCGCTGGTCCCTTGCATGTGGTGGTCCAGTCCTGCTGCGACTAAGCCACTATACTTCAGGTAAGTGTTCCTGTTTGCCTTTGTCTTTCCTTGTCTGTTTTTGTTGTATTGTAAAGTTTGTTGTCTTGTATTGCTGTCCGTTCCACTTTTGATGTTTGCTCTTTTGCTTTCTTCCCTTGCAGGTGATGTTGCCGGCCCGGCAGAAGCTGTGGAGCTCGAGGCAGCAGCCGGAGGGAATGAGGAACAAAGCTGCAGTGGTACAGTAGCTGGTTAAGTTGTTAACTAGGGGGCGCACAGGGTCCAAATGCAGTGCGGCCCTAGGACAGATGTCCTTGTCTTTCTTCTTCACAGGATCCGAATTCGTGGATGCGGAGTGCGGCGCTGCATCATCGGGATCAGGATCACTGGATGTCAGGAGATGAGGCTGCAGATGAAGCGATGAAGCACCAGTTTGCTGGAGGTGAGTATGTAGGAGAACACCTGATTTCAAAGGTAAGTAAACTGGTCCAAGCGGCGGTGAGCGTCACGTTGCACGCGAGTGCACAGTAACGCGAAGCACCGACCTTAAGGATGGAGCAGCTTATATAGCTGAGCTTCTGAAGCCATGCACACAAGGTTCAGCCTGCCTGCCACACCCTGCCACACCCGATGAGTCAGCACATGATGATGTTCTCTAGAATAAAGGCTTTCAGCTCCTGGAACGTTCTTGTAAAATAAAAGCACTCCTGCACTGAAATAAAGTAAAAGCACTCCTGCACTGAAATAAAGTGTTCCTACTCACATCTATATATGAGCCTGGCGCCAAAGGTGCCAGGACTGAGTCCAACCAGGGCCCCTGTGTTTATGGGTCCCAAAGGGGCATAAGTGAGTCAAGTGACCCATTGCCCCTATCACTAGATGGTGTGGTTTTTGTGTTCTGGGGCCTGTGGCCATGACAGCACCCCCCCCTCAAGGGCCCTCTCATGGGTGGTTCCCCCCTGGCCCTGGTTTAGTGGGGTTATTGTGGTGGAACTGCCTGATTAATCGTGGAGCGTGGACATGCTCACTGGGTTCCCATGTCCGATCTTGGGGTCCATATCCTTTCCAGTCTATAAGGTAGTATAACTTGGACCGGACCATCTTAGAGTCTAGGATCCTTTTGACTTCGTATTCTGGTTCTCCTTCAACTATTTCGGGATCGGGTGGAGTATCGACCCGCGTACCTGGTCTCAATGGTTTTAGGGGAGACATGAAACACCAGGTGGACCTGCATGTGGGCCGGTAATTCTAATTTCATGGCCGCAGGGTTTATCACAGCCTTAATAGTGTAGGGTCCCAGATATCTGGAACGGAACACCCGTGGTCATTTCAGGAGGATGTTTCTGGATGCTAACCGAACCTTGTCTCCAACTTGGTAGTTGGGAGCTTCCCTTCGGTGTCGATCCGCAAACTGCTTCTGTTTCCTTTGGCTCTGGCAAGATGCTCTGCTGCTTCCTTATAAACTTGGGTGATGGTTTTGTGTAAGGTCGTTACAGCAGGTATTTCTAATGATTTGAGTGGGTCGAAAACGGATGTCCGTGGATGTCGACCGTACACTATGTAGAATGGGCTTTGTCCTGTACTGGTGTGGATGGAGTTGTTATATGCATATTCTGCTAACCAAAGTATGTCCTTCCACATATCCTCGATTGGTTGCAGCATACACCTTATGTATTGCTCGAGGGTCTGGTTAGTCCTTACGGTATGGCTGTCGTTTGGGGGTGATGGCTTCTAGATAACCGGAGGTTGATTTTGGCAATTTTACAATACCTTTTCCAGAATGCAGAGACAAACTGAGTTCCTCTGTCTGAGATCAATATTGATGGGAACCCGTGTAGCCAGACAATCTGTTCCAAAAACACATTAGCCAGAGTAGAAGCAGTTGGCAGACTAATGCCAAGGTGCTTGGGGTACTTCTAAAGGACGTAGCAGACCTTTGGGAGTTTGTTTTTGGGACTTGTGTTGTGCACAGGTGCCACAGGTTGCGATGAACTGGAAAATTTCCTTTTGCCTAGTTGGCCACCAGTAATTTTTCTTTATTTTAGATTGGGTTTTGGCTATTCGCGGATGCCCTTCTACTAATGAATCGTGATTGTTTGCGACGATTTGATTCTGTAATTTCTTATCCGGGATGTACAATCGTCCTTGGTAGTATGGTAGGTTGTCCACGATCGTGTATGGGTCTCCCTTCCCTAGCCATCCCTGTTGCGCTGGTGGACTCATCAAGTGTTGCAGGTCAGATTTTAAGTTGTCTATAGTGGTGGTTGTGGCAATCATGCCTTGGATTCGTCTTTTAGGGATGATGGCCACGGGGTCTGGTGTAGTGAATGCCTCTTCTCCCTCACTCATGCGAGACAGGTCGTCCGCTTTTCCATTGCGTATTCCGGGTCGATAGGTAATGACAAAGTCGTTTTCCGCAAAGAAGAGAGCTCTGCAGAGTTGGTGTGATGATTGCGCTTTAGTTGTCTTCAGATATTGTAGATTGTGATGATCCATGACGACGGTGACTGTATGTCTAGCTCCAAGAAGATACTGGGGGTCATTATGACCCTGTTGGTAGGGGGATAACGGGGCCGGTAGAGCTCCCAGCACCGTTAACCCCCTAGCGTCTTATTACGAGGTCCGCTCGCGGGACCCACTAAGGACGCCTGGTAAAAGCGGTCCGTCATTAACAGGCCCGATGTTAGCATGCTCCCCATTCCCATTGAGCCCTGTGGGGGCTCGAATGGGAATGGGGATACACAGGGTCTGGATTCCCTGAATGGGGAAATACCGGGCCCTACAAGGTCGGAATGGCCTGGTATTTCCCCATTCAGGGAACCCAGACCCGGCACCCGGAATGGGGGTAGCCATGCCACAAATAGCGACATGGCTACCGCCTTCCGTGTTATGAGGCCCAATGTCTCCAGGCTTTGAACGCTGCCTTAATTGCTAGCAGTTCTTTATCAGTGATTGCATAATTCAATTCAGGGGCTGAAAACTTGCAAGATGAGAATACCACAGGATGCAACTGACCTGTTTCAGGGTCTCGTTGTGACAGGACTGCTCCCATTGCTATGTTGGAAGCATCAGTTTCGACCATGTATGGTAGTTCTGGTTGAGGATGCCATAGAATTGGTGCTGTGGTAAATGCTTGATTTAGCTCCTGGAAGGCTTTCTCTGCCTCTGCGGACCAATTAAATGGTTTATTTTTCCATAGTAAAGAGGTGATTGGGTGGACAATCTGGGAGAACCCGGGAATGAACCGGCGATAAAAGTTGGTGAACCCAAGTACACGCTGTACTCCCTTTATGGATGTCAGTGAGGGCCAGTTAAGGATAGCTTCTACCTTGCACGTGTCCATGCATACGCCCCGTGGTGTGAGAATAAAGCCGAGGAATTCTACCTCTGTCACATGAAAGAAGCATTTCTCAAATTTGGCATATAGCCAGTGTTGCAGCAGTTTCTCCAAAACTGCCCGGACATGGTTGACGTGGTCCTCCTTGGTGGTCGAATAGATAAGAATGTCATCAATATAGACAAGAGCGCAGACGTCCAACAGTTCGGGGAGCACATCATTCATGAAAAATTGGAACGCCGCCAGGGCAACACATAGTCCAAAGGGCATAACCTGATATTCATAAAGGCCGTATTTCGTGCGAAAGGCCGTCTTCCGCTCGTCTCCTTTTCTGACTCTTACTAGATGGTAGGCCTCTCGTAAGTCTAGTTTTGTATATATCTGAGCATTTTGACTTGATCCAAGAGCTCGGGGATAAGCAGTAAGAGCTACAGTTTTTTACTGTGATCTGGTTAAGTGCTCTGTAGTCAATGCAAGTTCTCAGGTCTTGCTCCTTTGTAGGCACAAACAAGAGGGGCGAGGATGCAGGGGACTTGGATGGACGAATGAAGCCATTTGCTAGATACTGATCGAGGTATGTTTTTAGATGCTGGTTTTCCTGTTCTGTTAGGGGATAAATCCAGCTGCAGGGAACTTGAGCTCCAGGTACCAGATCAATTTGGCAGTCATACAGTCTGTGTGGAGGTAGGGTGTTTGCTTGCTCTTTTTGAAGGACATCTTGGTAATCCAGGTATTCAGGTGGTGATGAACTGGTGAGGCCCAGTATGGTTTCTTTCTTTGACGAACCTGGGTTGGTAAGACCTTTTAATGAGAATCCCTTGCTATACCAGGTGTCGGCACAGTCTTGGGGAAAGAACTAGTTTACGCCAGTCAATCCTGGGATTGTGGGTCTCCAGCCAGGGCATTCCCAATATCATCTGGAACTGAGGAGATCCGATGAGATCGAAGGTGATGTCTTTTTGGTGACCGTCCTGACACAGAAGCGTGACCTTCTTGGTGTAATGCGTCACTGGGCCGGATGATAGCTGAGATCCATCAACTGCTGTGACGTTTTCCAAAACCTGCTTCTGTCGGAGAGGAAGGCCAGATCTTGGTCCATGTAATTTCCCACAGCCCCACTGTCAATGTATGCCTCCAAGGCATGTATTTTCAACGGTTGCTTGTGGTTTACCAAGAGCACTGGGATGACTAGATGTGACCTCTGTATAGATTCCTTTTCACCACTGGACAATTGGACCCCTACGCTTGCTGGGCGTTGGAGTTTCCAGAGTCCTGTTCATCTTCTTCACCCTTGTCAGTTGCTCCAACTGCTTTCCTGGGTGGTTTCACCAGGCATTCTCAGAGATAGTGACCTGCCTTACCACAGTACAACTAAAGCAGCTGCTGTCTACTTTTCTCCCTTTCTGCCTTAGTGAGTGGGCTGTGCAAGCCTCCGATTTGCATTGGCACAAATTGATCATGTGATTTGGTTTGATTCTCACTGGGTCGCACGTAGACAGACTGCCCCTTGGCCTTGGCCAGATCCATCTTCCGATCCTGCAATCTGTGATCGAGCTGCACTGTCAGGTCGATGTATTCAGCACATCTTTCCGGGGGATTTATTACTTGGGCTAATACGTCCTGAAGTTCCCCTCGCAAGCCTCAGTAAAAGAGCATAGTTCTTTTCTCCACTGGCCAGTTAGTTTGTGCAATCAGATGATTGAAGGAAGAGATATATGTTAGTAGGTCTTGATTACCCTGCAGTAGTGATAACAGTTCATTGTCCAGAGCCCGCCCTTGAGTATGCCGTGCAAATAGTTTCTCCATTTCACGCTGGAAACCTCCAAAGTCTCGAAGCAAAGGATCATCCTGGTTTACCAAGGGTATTGACCAGTCTGCAGCACTACCTCCCAAATATGAGAGTAAAAATGCCACTCTCGCTTGATTGTTGGGGAATGCCCCAGGTCTGCACAAGAAATGTAGGCAACATTGATTCATAGAGATGGTGTACTTATTCGGATTGCCTGTGAAGGGTTCTGGGGGGGCCAGGGGAATCCCCCTGTAAGAACCACCTGTACTGGCGTGGGCTGTGGAGGCTTGGCAGGAGGGGCATACCCCAGCAGTGGGACCTGGACTGCCTGTCCCTGAAGAATCTGCCTTGCCAGTTCATCTGTCCGCTCCTGGTTCACAATTAGATCCCTCCTTAGGGCATTGGTTTCCTGTCTTGAGGCATGAACTTTAGCCCGTAACCCTCCCAGTAATCGGGCCAACTGGTCCGTTTCAGAAGTTTCCATAATGCCCAGGCAGAGATTCAAAGAGGCTTTGCGTTCTGTTACTGTTACCGGTCTCTGCGGAGGCATTGGGGCACGGTTGCAGCCCTCCCAGGGGTGAGGTCGCTCGGGTCCGACTTTGCCCTCTGCGCTTATGTGGTGACTGGTGGTAATAGATGATGCTGCTCGGGACTGCTCCTGTTGATTAGTTTTGGCGAGCACTCCGTCCTGCTTCTTCTGGCAGGGGCGCTTGTGTGATCTGGACTGAGTTCCTTCACTGGTACCTTGCACGTGGTAATCCAGTCCTGCTGCGATTGAGACACTATACTTCAGGTAAGTGTTCCTGTTTGCCTTTGTTTTTCCTCATCTGTTGTTGTTGTATTGTAAAGTTTGTTGTCTTGTATTGCTGTCTGTTCCACTTTTGATGTTTGCTCTTTTGCTTTCTTCCCTTGCAGGTGATGTTGCCAGCCCAGCAGAAGCTGCGAAGCTCGAGACGGCAGCTGGAGGGAATGAGGAACGAAACTGCAGTGGTACAGTAGCTAGTAAGTTGTTAACTAGGGGGTGCACAGGTTCCAAATGTAGCGCTGCCCTAGGACAGATGTTCTAACCTTGTCTTTCTTCTTCTTCTTCTTCACAGGGTCTGAGTTCGTGGATGAGGAGTGCGGTGCTGCGGCATCGGGATCAAGATCACTGGATGTCAGGAGGTGAGTCTGCAGATGAAGCGATGAAGCACCGGTTTCCTGGAGGTGCGCATGTAGGAGAACGCCTGGTTTCAAAGGTAAGTAAACTGGTCCAAGTGGCGGTGAGCGTCACGTTGCATGCGAGTGCACAGTAACGCGAAGCACCGGCCTTAAGGATGGAGCAGCTTATATAGCTGAGTTTCTGAAGCCACGCCCACCAGTTTCAGCATGCCTGCCACACCCTGCCACACTCGATGAGTCAGCACATGAAGACCATGCCTAGGGAGCCACACCCAATGAGTCAGCACATGAGGATGTTATCTGGAATAAATGCTTTCAGCTCCTGCAAAGTACTTGTCAAATAAAAGCACTCTTGCACTGAAATAAAGTGCTCCTGCTCACATCTCTATATGAGCCTGGCACCAAAGGCGCCAGGACTGAGTCCAGCCAGGGCCCCTGTATTTATGGGTCCCAAAGGGACATAAGCGAGTCAAGTGACCCATTGCCCATCACTAGATGGTTTGGATTTTGTGTTCTGGGGCCTGTGGCCATGACATCATCCCAGAGCGGGCGCACAGGGCCTCTGCCTGCTGCTCTGGAATTGTTTCACCCGCTCTCTCTCTCCTGTCAGTGGGACCTTCCTCAACACCAGTCCCTACAGCATCTGGGGAGGTACTGCAGCCATTCCTGTTCCAGCCTCCACCTCACACGCCTTGTGGAACTTGGCTGCTGTGTCCACAGCCCCATCCTTCACGGGCCCCTCGATTCCACCGGGCCCTCCCCTGCCGGCATCAGACACTCCTCTTCTCGCCCTCGTCTTGAAGGGAACCCTGGACCTCTGCCTACTATTCGTGACTTCTTCACCTGCTCTCTCATATTAGCGGGTCGCCACCTCCACTTGGGCCTTCCTCTCAACACCGGCCCTCTGCGTTTGTAAGGCACTTTGGCAATGCCTGCTCTAGCTCCTGCTTCTCACGCCTCGCGGATACTGGCTGCTGTGTCTGCTGCTCCACCACTGCTGCATGCCTCTCACATCCTCATACCATTAATCTCCTTGACATGATGCTGCTATCCACGGTCCGCCTGCCTCCTCTGGGGCCCTCTACTGTCACTGCCGCCTGCTGCCACCTGGCCCTTCTGATCTGCAGACTGCCAGCTACCACCTGGGCACTTCCTGTCTGCTGGCCCCCTACCACCACCAGTGCTCTTTATTTCCCACTGGGCGCTTTCTACCTCCTGGGACCTTCCTGACTGCTGACCCCCTGCCACCACCAGGGCTCTTTCTTCCCATGGGCCGCCTGCTGCCACCTGGCCCTTCTGAACAGCAGACCACCTGCCACCACCTGGGCCCTTCCTGCCTGCTGGCCCCTGTCTACACCTGGGCTCTTTATTTCCCTTGGGCCGCCTGCTACCACCTGGGCCCCTCTGATTTACAGACAGTCTGCTACCACCTGGACCCTCCTGTCTGCTTGCCCCTGCCTCCACCAGGGCTCTTTACTTCCCACAGCCTCCCTACTATCACCTGCGCCCCTCTGTTCATCGGTCCGTCTGCTACCACTTGGGCCCTTCCTGTCTGCTGGCCCCCTGCCACCTCCAGGGTTTTTCATCTCCCACGGACCGCCTGCTACCACCTGGACCTTTCTGATCTCCGGACCGCCTGCTACCACCTGGGCCCTCCTGACTGCTGGCCCCTACCACCACCAGGGCTCTTATTTTCCCACTGACCCTCTGCTACCACATGGGCACTCTGATCTGAGGTTTGCCTGCCTACCTGTGCCCCCTGCCTACTCTGGCCCCTGGCTGCTTTATTCTGGGCCCTTCCGGACTGCAGACCCCCCTGCCACAACTTAGGCCCCCTGGACTGCTCCCAGCACTATCCCTCTACCCACTGATGCCTCCCTTTCACTCTCTCTTCATCACAGTACTCTGTTCTCATGCGCATTGCCAGACCCCACTCTCCTCGTCCTCCTTATTTTTCGCCCTCCTCCCCATCCTTCCCTTGCCCCCTCCCTCTCCTACTTTCCAGCCCCCTTTTTCTCATGTCCATTCCCTTGCTCAACCCCCTCCCCTGTTCACCCCATCCACTTCCAAACCTCCCTCCCTCATCATCCTAACCTCATCTAACCCCCTATTGTCCAACCCTCCAGTCTCATCAACATTGCTCTCTGGAATGCTAGATCCATCTGCAATAAGACCACAGCCGTCTTAGACATGTTCTTCCGACTTAACCTTCATTTCCTCTGTATAACCGAAACCTGGATCCCCCTTCACAACTTTAGTGTTCCTGCCTCTCTCACCAACTCTTCCTTCTCTTTCTCTCATGCTTCTCACTCTCTGGTTGTGGTGGTGGCATTGGTCTCCTCTTCTACCCTAAATACTTTTGTTTTACCTCCTCATTGCCTCTTCCTACCTTCCCTTCCTTTGCATACCTATACAAATCCTTTACTTCCCCTCACCCTACTTCCTTTCTAATTATCTACAGACCTCATGGCCCCCTCTGCTCCTTTTACAATGACCTCAACCACCTCCTCTCTCTTATTTCTCCCTCTCCCCTCACTGTACTCGGCGGCTTCAACCTTCATCTCCCTACTCCCCCTCAACCTTCCCCTCTTCTTTCTATCCTTGACTACTACCTCCTCTCACCTGTCCCTTCTTCTCCTACTCACTCTTCTGGTTCCACCCTTGATCTTATCTTTAATTCAAAGTACTCCTCCTCCCCGTCTCTACCATACCCAACTAGCTCTCTGATCATGCTTTACTCTCCTTCTCCCTTACTCCACCTATCCCTCCTTCCACTCCTGTACCCTCCCCCATGTCCTTCTCTCGACAAGATCTCCGTAACTTTAGCCCTTCTCTCTTTTTCGACACTTGCTCTTCCTCTCTTCCCCCTCTCTAACTTTTCTTCTCTCTCAGCTAATGAAGCTCTGTCCTCTCTGTCCTCCTCTATCTCTTCCACTCTTGATCAACTTTACCCCCTCTCCTCCTTCCTTCCCACTCGCAAACCTTCTCAACCTTGGCTTTCCCCTCACCTTCTGTCCATGCGTCGTCTCCTCCGTCGCCTCGAACGACACTGGCTCAAAATTCCCTCTCTATCTAATCAAACCTCCTATTTCTTTTACCACTCTCTTTATCACTCCTGCCTTAGCTCTTCTAAACGTTCCTACTATTCTAACCTTCTCCACTGACAAGCCTCTCATCCTCACTGTATCTTTCAAACCCTTTCTCGTCTTCTCTCCCCGCCCACTACTGACCCCTCAGATACGTCCTCCCTCTCTCCATCTGACTTCACTGACTTCTTCTCTTCCAAAATCCTCTCCCTTTGCCAAAACATTAATTGCTCCCCTTCCTATTCCCCTCCTCCCCTTCCCTCCACTCCCCTTCAGCTTACATGTCTGACCTCTCTCCTGTCACTCCTTCTGACGTTTCCCTTCTCCTGTCCAAATCTCATCCTACTGCTGCCCCTTCTGATCCTCTCCCCACCCTACTATTCCCAAGATATACCCTCTCCTCATTCCTCACCTAACCTCCTTCTTCAACAGTTGCTCTGCTCTGGTACTTTCTCTCCCGCCTTCAAGCACGCCACTATCATCCCTCTTCTAAAGAAACCTTCTGCTAATCCCCTTCTTGCTTTCAACTTCCGTCCAATCTCGCTTCTCCAGAGACCAATAAAGTCAATGGCAACTTTACATGTTCTGGGAGACAGTAGTCAGTTCCAGAAAATGGAGTCTGAGTTGGGAAGTCTAAAAGACAACCCTGTGTCACTGCACTGAATAACACACAGTAAAAAGATGATGCCTGTGGAGTAGGTGAGGCTCCACAGTCTATGAACACAAAAATGTTAAACACACACAGCAAAACACATGAAAGAGTGGGAAAAAAGGCTCACACTCGTATCAGGTGAAAAAAATAAATCAAAATCCAGCAAAGCTGCTGAGGGACTCAGTAGGTAAGGGAAATTAGCCATTTTGGAGAATTCTCCCTAAAACTCACACCCTCACCCAGACTAAGGGACAGGCAGCAGGATTTAATCCACTCCTGGATGAATCTCTTCACTCTAGTCAGTCAAAAACATCCTAGAGAGACCATCAGCATTTTGGTGGTGACATCCTGCTCTGTGCTCAATGGTGAAATCAAACCCTTGCAGGCAGATTGACCATCTCAGAAGTTTTGGGTTTTCTCCTTTCATTGGCATTAACCATCTCAAGGGTTGGTGGTCTGTTTGAATCACAAAAGTAGATCCATACAAGTATGGTCTAAACCTCTTCAAAGACCACACAATGGCAAAACATTCACACTCTGTGGTTGCCCACATTGTTTCTGGTTCCTCCAGTGTCCTACTGATGAAGCACATGGTGTGTTCCCTACCTGTCTCATCCACTTGACTAAGGACTGCACCGATACCTGTATGGGAGGCATCTGTCTGCACAATGAAGGGTTGGTGACAATCAGGAGCTCCTAGGACTGGAGCTTGACAAAGGGCTTTCTTCAGGCTTTCAAAGGCTTGAGTGCACTCCTCATTCCATTCAACCTTTTTAGGGAATTTTGGAGAGGAGATCACATTCAAGGGAGAAACTATGGTCCCATAGTTCTCTATGAAATACATGTAGTACCCAGTGAGACCTAAGAAGGCTCTCACTTGGGTTGAGTAGTAGGGGTGGCCCAGTTTTATACAGCTTGTACTTTGCTAGGCAATGGCCCTATTTAACCTCCTCCTTCCTCATGACCAAGGTAGACCACTTTGCTGTGACCGATTTGACATTTGCTTGCCTTTATGGTCAGATGGGCCTGCTCAAGAGCCTGCAAAACATATCCTAAGTGATCAACATGTTCTTTCCAAGTAGGGCTGAACACTGCAATGTCATCCAAGCATGACATGCAGAACTTGATTGACCATCCTTTGGAATGTAGCAGGTGCATTCTTTAATCCAAAAGGCATAACCTTAAACTGGTAGAGGTATGCTGGGGTTGAGAATGCAGTTTTCTCCTTGGCATGGTCTGTCAGAGCTATTTGCCAATAGCCTGAGGTTAGATCAAATGTAGGGAGGTACTTGGCTGAACCAAGTCTATCCACCAGTTCATCTGTCCTTGGCAAAGGATGGGCTTCAGTCTTAGTGACTACATTTAGAACTCTATAGTCCACACAGAATCTCAACTCCTTGGATCCTGCCTTTGGTATTAGAACAACTGGACTAGACCATGGACGTGTAGATGGTGCTATAAGCCAGAGATCAAGCATCTTGTTGACCTCTCCTTTGATGTGGGATCTCACATGTTGTGACATTCTGTAACTTCTCCTTTTCACAGGTAAACAGTCACCAGTGAGAATATCATGCTGACCCCAATGGGTCAAGCCTGGTGAAAGTGAAAACAGGGAGGCAAACTGATTCAACAGAACATTGCATTCCTCCTGTTGTACAGAAGTCAGTTGAGAAGAGAGATTGACTCCTTCTATGTTCTCATCCAAAGGGTGGCCTCTGAGAAGGTCAGGTAGAGACTCACTCTCCTCCTCCTCTTTAGCTGAAGCAAGAGGCAAAGCTCACACTTCTGGTCTTGAGACATATGCCTGTAAACGGTTGGTGTGAAAGACTCTGGGAGCCTCCTCAGGTCTGCCTAAATCCACCAAATAGTTCACCTATCCAAGTTTGCCCACAACCTTGAAGGGTCCTATCCATTTGTCCTGCAAGGCCCTCTGCCTTGTTGGCACCATAACTAATACAAGCTGGTCTTGAGTAAACTCAACCATGCTGGCCTTCTGGTCATGCCAATGTTTGACCAGAGCCTGACCTGCTTTTAAGTTATCACTCGCTTCTGCCATCATGTGTGACATTCTCCGCCGGAGACGTATCACATAGTCAGTCACTCTGACTGGCTTGGGGGAAGGAGCCCTCTCCAACCCCTCCTTAATCAGGGCCAAGGGGCCTCTTACTGGATGGCCATAGAGATGTTCAAAGGGACTGTAACCAACTACCACCTGAGGGACTTCTCTATAAGTGAATAAGTGATAATGTCCCGGGAGGATAGCTCAGTGACAACGTGCCTGCCTTGGAAGCAAGACAACACGAAACAACACAGGTTCTACCCCCGGGTCCACGCTTAGAAACCTATGGGTATTTAAGTGTGTTATAAATACGCAACTAAGAAAATAAAAAACAATTACGCAACTAAAAAACAAACAATACCTGTAACAGCGCCTCGATGCCCGCGGGCTGTGTGAGTGCTTTAAAAATGCAAAAATAAAAAATAAATAAGCAAAGAGAAGGCATGGCAGTAGAAGGTCCTACTTTCTCTTAAGGGGTTCCTCTAAAGCACCTATCATGCTCTTCACAGTACGATTAAACCACTCTACCAGTCCATTTGTCTGTGGATGGTAGGCTGTAGAGAACTTGTAAGTGACGCCACAGTTTTCCCACATGGCTTGCATGTAGTGGGACATAAAATTAGATCCCCTTTCGGATGTCACTTCCTTAGGAAACCCTACTCTGGTAAAAATACCAAGTAGAGCCTTAGCCACAGCCTGACCTGTAAAAGTCCTCATAGGTATCGCTTCTGGGTATCTAGTCGCATGGTCTACTACAACCAGGATAAACCTGTTCCCTGAAGATGTGGGAGGGTCAAGGGGACCAACAATGTTGATGCCCACCCTCTCAAAAGGAACTCCCAACACTGGGAGAGGCACCAGGGGTGCCACATTCTTGGATCCACTCTTGCCAGAGGTTTGGCAAGTGTGACAGCTCCTATAGAATTTGTCAACTTCTGAACCCATCTTAGGCCAGTAGAAGTATTTGGAGAGCCTTTCCTTGGTCTTTTTGACACTCAAATGACCAGCCAAAGGTATCTCATGTTCCAAATGTAGGAACTGGAGTCTGTTTTCTAGTGGCACTACACTCCTTTTACAGTCCCCAGGGATAGACTCATTCGGTTCACTGTAGAAGAGGCCATCTTCGCAGCTCAACCTGTGCTTTCCAACTTCTTGCCAATCAAGTTGAGAAGCAGCCTGTTGCCGAAGATTTCGAGAGTAGGACACTCTCTTTGTCCTCTGCTGAAGTCTGCCCTGTTGGGTCCACCTTCTGCCCATAAAGACTGCAGCTCAGGATGGTCAACAGGGTCAAGATCTCCAACCAAAACAGTGTCTTCCTCCAGATCTGACTCTTCAGAAATTGGATCAACCACACATGGTTGTACCTCACACTCTGCCTCAGCAGGTGGAGGAATCAAAGGTGTGACCTTGGACAATCTTGGGGATGTGCTTGTTGGTATCACAGGGGTGCTTTCTGTCTTTTTCCTTGAGGTCTTAGGTTCCCCTTTGCCTATTTCTTTTCAGAAATAGCAGTGAGCAACTCCTGTGGAGTGGGAGTGATAGCTTCCTCTATCAACTCCTTTGGAGAGCCTCTCAAGTTACTCTCCCTTGCAGGCCTAGTGAGCTCCTGTTTCCTTTTAATGGGAGGCCTGGGGGTAGTAGACACAACTCCAATAGATTTCAGTTCATTACCCAACAGGACTCTCTCAGGCACTTCACTCTGCACACTAAAAGGTATCTTGACAGTCATATCATTACACTGGATGGGAGCTCGTAACTGGGGAAGCATTTGCACAAGGCCTCCAGCTAACTTGGTGAGGCATTTGGGTGCCTTAGCAACATCCCCCACCTTGACAAATTATTCATCCACCACAGTCATGCTGGCTCCAGTGTCTCTGATGGCAGCAGTTTCCTGGCCATTCACAAGAACGCTATCTTTATAATACTCTTTAGTATTATCTGGGATGGAATTATAGACATCTAAATTCTGTTGTTCTCACAAGCCCAGGGACACTAAAGAAACACTAGCTGAGACTCTCATGGGTTCATCAGCCAGTAGGTGAAAGTTTCCACTTGCCATAGGTACTTCTTGTTAGGGCCCTATGGCTAAATCCAGCAGTGTTGGCTTAACACGTCGTGATGCAATTGAGTCTTTCTGACAATATATCCCTCAAGAGTACAAAAGGACAGATTGAGGTGAGTACTGCCCGCAAATATTGGTACACCCTGGTACCCAGACAGCTGGCTGCAAGAGAAATTAACCAAGTATTAACACATAACTCAAGACAACAAAATATCTAAGCACAGTGATGAGCAGATACTCACAAGCAAGAAAAGTAGACTGGGACTGATAAGTTCCAAGCTAGATTGGTGAGTATCCTGAAACAAGAGACGTGACTATTACCACTAGCGGAATTGGGAATGGTTGAGTATGATTTAGTCTACCGATCAGGGTATGTTAAGAAAAAACTTTTCCAAATGGATTGGATATCTACTGGTGACCAACTAGCACATTATGTACAATATTTGGAATACGTAAAATTTAGACATAAGCAAATCCCAAGGATGCATTATTTAAAGATTTGTCCTAGTGAATGTATCAGACAAATGTTCATGAGATTCAGGCTCAACCTCTTCAATACCCAAGAGTGCACCAAATAATGGACTGATAATTATGTTAAGCTTTTTGATCAAGGATGTCGTTTTTGTCAGAATACAAAGGAAACAGAAACGTTAAAACATCTCATACTTTATTGTCATTTTTTTGAAATGCAACGCTTGCTATATTTCAGCAAATATTTAGAAAATAAGTCTATCTTTGCACTAGAATTATTCTGGTGCTTCTGTATGTGGGGAGATAGCAATACCCTGCTCATTGCGTTAACACGTTTTCTATGTTTCAATCAAACCAAAATAGATGAAGTATGAAATAACATTTTCATTGTTTTAACCTCTGTTTAGGCAAGTATCATCTTGTCTCTCTTACATCTTAGATACTAAATGTGCTAGACGGATATTTAATAAATGTCATCCTTGGAAATAAACATCAAGCAACTACTTCAAAGATACAATGTTACTCACCAGTTGGTGAACTGGTCGGGGCGTTGCTCGACCTTGGGATAACCGAAGAGGGAGAAGCTCCGGAAAGTATTCAGTCTAAGCTGGAGTGTACAAAGGTACGATCCAGAACCAAACCTCCTCAACTCGAGGACCTCTTTAAGGCAATGTACCCCTCTGCTGAATAACAAACAGTCAGAAAAATCGATTAACCAAAAGAGCGGGGAGAACCACACCGCCAAACCCAGACTGTAAGAAACAAAAGCACAATATTATGTCACTGACTTGGAGACAACTGTGTAAATTCAAGATCAGATCAACAAACAATACTTGATAAAGGTTTGATAGGACTCTATGGCAATATAGGATGGTTAGTCGGGAAACAAGAAGAAAATAAGGAGAGACAGGTAAGAATGGTAGTGTAATGATTATCAAGAAAACAAACCAAATGACTGAAGGCTTAACCAATAGGTGTTTTTCGGGTAGCGAAAATACTAACCAACAGGAGGAGAAAATAACAAACAGGAAGGTTAGTGTAGGAAAACTACCCCGAATGGCACGAGGGTCGCAAACTAGATCCGGGATGGTGCACTACAAGAAAGCGTTCAGAAAGTGCACAGTTGCTGATTGAAAAGTTCCAAACGCAGAAGTTCACACAATGGTTCCAGGAATATGGGAGTTGGTCAAAAAGGACTGTTCATGTGTTCATACATTCCTCATAAACAGTGACTACTAAAACGTGGAATGTTGTAGGCTGAGTGTAGTGGAGTATAATAAAGCAATGTGGTGGTCGGTTGAAGGGAAGCAGGCCAGCAAGAAGGCTTACCTTATGAATGAAGGCAGCGTGAGGTCTCAGCAGGTAGGTGGAACAGCTGCTGAGGAGACCGCTACAAGGAGCAGCGCGCCAGCAGAATGGCTTGCCTGAAGGAACGAAGGCAGCGAGGAGTATCGGCAAACAGGAGGAACCGCTGCCGAAAAGCCGCTGCAAGGATGCTGCAAGCCAGGATGGTACGTCAAATCCAAGGGGTAATCCAATAGAAAGGTCAAAAAATGTTCCGAGTTCAGTTGTAGAAGAGATTCTGGATCAAAGGAATTGAAGTAATAACGCTAATTAGAAGCAGCGTTTACTCCTTTGGCACTCGTATTTGAAGAGGAAAAGGAGGCATCACTGTGCGCGTATTGCGTGTAAACGTTGTGTCACGTGACTACCCAAAACACGGGCAGCGGAAAAGCCACGTCTCCATGGTAATCTCCAGCGTTGCCAGATCGGAGATACCTGGAGACGGGGAACGCGGCGGTGGGTCATAACATACAAATGCTTAGGTAAAACATTGTAATCTTATAGGTGATTGGAAATGTGATAGAGGATATTTGCACTTATTGATTTTAGGATTGCTATTTTTCATCGATAGATTTTTACGAGAGTTTTTAGTTTAATGTGCTAAAAAAAATTATTGTTTGTTTTATAATTGTTTGGTTTATAATTGTAAAGATGCTTTGCATTAAAAACAATTTAAAAAAAAATAAAAATAAAAATAAAAAAAAGAGAGGTGACTACTGTTACCATGAGTACAGGATAGTAGGAAAAAGGAAGAACCAGACAGTTGTGTGCTTACCAATAAGTGGTCTGGATGAATTATGAAGATGAAATTGTTGTAATGGAGTGGTGGTCCTGGGAACACAATGGCCCTCATTATGACCCTGGCGGTAAGTGAAATACGATGCCAGTAAAGGATTACCGGCATCGCCTACCGTTAGGCCCGATTATGACCCGAGATAGCGCTATTAACTGCACCGTAATCAACGGTGCGGTTAAAAGCGCCATGGTCGCGGGCACGCGACTCCCATGCCGTAAATACGGCCATGGCGCTAAGTTGGGAACATTACGAGTCACGCGGACATGGAAATAATGCCTTTGTGAAGGCCGTAAAGTACCTTACCGCCATGGTGCTAATACCGCCATCGCGGACCAACCGTAAATGACCATGTGCAGTGTTCCCAGCTGCCACAGATGCACACAATCAGCACAGGTGGAGGCAATACAGACTGGCCAAGCACAAAAGGAGCACACCCCACCCCTTCCCACACACAGTTACACTCTACAATGAATCCAATACTACTATCAATGCTGGGGCTGGAGGACCTGATTGCAGTGGAAGTGCTACAACAACAACTACAAGAAGTACAACAACAGGCAGCACAGAGGAGACGCAGAAGGAGAAGGAGGGCAAGACAGGGCCATCATGCCCCACCAGCACAGCCAGTGCCACCATGCAGGCAGCCCCCAATCCCACGCATCAGAGCCAGTCCATTCAACTCAACCGCTGAGCAGATCCACACCCTGCACCGCCTGGACCGGGACACCATCACCACCATTGTGGACATGATACATGACGACATAGTCAGCCTCATTGAAAAACGCACCGCCATCCAACCCCTACTGAAGGTGGTGACTGTGCTCCACTTCCTGGCCACAGGTACCTACCAACACACAATGGGGCAACTGCATGGCATTTCACAACCATTATTCTCACGTACGTTGAACCAAGTGCTTGATGCCCTCCTCAAGCACACAGACAAACACATTTCCTTACCACGGTCTGCCCAGGAGATCTCAAACACCAAAGTGGGTTACCATTCACTGGCTGGCATACCTGGTTGCATTGGCGCCATCGACTGCACCCATGTGGAATTGGTGGTCCCACATGCCATGGAGGTAGTGTACCGCAACCGTAAGCTATACCAACCAATCAACGTGCAAATGGTATGTGACTCAAACAAGATCATCACACATTGCTGTGCTTGATTCCCCGGATCAACCCATGATTCAATGGTCCTGCGGAACTCCACGATTCCACGCTACATAGAGCGACATGCAGGGCACAGATCCTGGCTTCTCGGTGAGTCGCATGTTAGGCTCATGGAAATGTGATGTGGGTAGGTGATTGAGGTATAGATGCATACTTCACCTGGCTGAGATGGGGGGGATGCATACATAACCTAGTTGCGAGTGCAAGAGGGAATGGAGGAAGCTCACACCCCAAAATCCTCCCAGACTGCACCTGACTCCTGACCATATAATGCAAGATGCAAGCAGCCCTACCATGCGAATGAAGCGGTGTCCCAACCATCCCACAGACATCTGCATGTGCACTGTACCAAATCCGACTGCATCCCCCACAACAAAATGCAGCCACAAGCAACGACTATAGACAATACAAAGCACAAAACACCATGAACTGAAAGGCCAGTCCCCCATTACTGCGTACAAAGGAGTCACATGAGGGTCAAATACATCAATACACCGCTACACTGACACAGAAGCCCAACTAAATTGCATGACACCATTTGCAATGCGTAGTGAGAGCATCATGAGGCTGACATCAACGTTGCCAGGATGGAAGCATACAAATAAGAGGACATCTGCAAGATCACAGGAACAACGGACGTGGACTGACACAGTGCATGTGCACTCACAAGGAACTGGACCCCCCGCGCACACTAATCAATGACATGCAAAACAGTCCATAAGAGGAATACACACATACCAGTCTCATCGTGTGACTCCATCCATGCATGGAAATGGTGTTGAGATGAAGAAACAAATGCATGCCATGATATCACTTAATGAGGTCAAACATGATGAGTTAACTTACACATGCATTGTTGCCCACATGCAGGTGATGCAGGCTATCCCTTGAAGCGGTGGCTCCTTACCCCAGTCCGGAACCCACAGAACAGACACGCGGAGGACTATAATCGTGCCCATAAACAAACCCGTGTGGTGATTGAGCAGACATATGGCCTCTTGAAGGCACGGTTTTGCTGCCTCAGCAGGTCTGGTGGGGCACTCCTGTACCGCCATGAGAAGGTGGCAAAGATTGTCATGGCATGTGCCATGCTACACAATATGTGCATCAGACGGAATGTGCCCCTGCCCCCTGATGCAGAACAGCAACCACTTGACGAAGAGGATGAGGAGGGTGGGGATGGGGCAGCACCTCAGGGAGGAAGCGATGCACAGGAGGGACGTGACATACGTCGGATTCTGATCAACCAATTCTTCTAGCACACATGGATGGGGGTGTCACACGGAGATGGCACTTGGGGCATTGGGTGTGTCAGGGACATGGACACTGTAGACTATTCACCAATAAAGCACACATACGCAATGAGCAATGTCCACACATGTGATTTGTGCATAACCAAAAAGTAAAATTACGTGAACACACCCACTCCCCCCTCCCCCATCTACTCCCCAACACACCCACTCCCCCTCCCCCTCTACTCCCCAACACACCCACTCCCCCTCCCCCCTCTACTCTCCAACACACCCACTCCCCCCCACCCCCTCTACTCCCCATAACATGGTGTGGATGACTGTGCACAAGTGCATCATGTGGCATCAGTAAACGAGGCTGCGCCTATTGGCACCCCCCTCTCCCGGCACCCGGTGCACCCCTGTCAGTACGCCGCAGGTTCCTGCCCGATCTGCGGTTGCGGCTGGTTCGGGTTGAACTTGCTGCCGAGGAGGAACTGGGTTGGTCACATGGCTGCATGTCCCGCATTGTTTGGACTAGCTCTGAAAGTACGTGCCGCACCGCGGCCAGTTCGGCACAAATGTTCTTAGAAGTGGACTCAATGGCAGACCTAACAGTATCAGCACATTCGCGCATTTCCCCCCTAGCGGTGGCGCATTCTGTGACATGCTGTGTCAACAGGGCTGCAAGTTGCTGTTGCTGCGTGATTATTTCCTGCATGGACTGTTGGCTGTTGTGGCCTGTGCCTGATGGTTGTGGCGTGTCCATTATGCTGCTCCCCTCCTGGACATCTGCTATTGGGCAGGGAGTAGCTGGCCAAGAGTTTCCAGGAGAGTGCCCCTGTATGCTAGTGTCATGCTGGCTGCATGGGGACAGGTAGGGGGAATGCAGGGGGCCAGTGGGGGGAGCCACGACAATATCTACATCCCCTTCCTTGTTGTCTGAGATAGCTGCAGTGGCAGCAGTCTCACCAATGGTGCTGCTTTCTGCGGATCCAGTGCCTTCAGTGGACACCACTGGGCGGATGGTTGAAGTCGGTGGCGCTGAAATGGTTGACATTTTGATATTGGTGCAGTGGCCTGTTCTGTGCTGTGGGATTTATCCTGTTGTGGGGGTTTGCTCTTTCTACCCGAGGTGGAGGGACGGTGTTGTGGCTCTTCGGGCCTGGGCTTCTTGGCAGGTGTTGTGCCTGTGTCTTCATCGGTACTGTCCGAATGAGAGTCTGTGGTGGACCAAAGGAGGGAGAGAGGTAGTGATGGGTCGACAGACATTGAGCAGGCATTGTGATGGCTGCATTCATTTTGATTGCTAGATGGTTCACATTGGAGGCAGTGACATACAGGTTGTCTCACTCTTAGGTGGTAGAAGCATGGAGGCATATGGGTGGCTACAGAAAGGGGGTGCATTATGCATGGTACAAGGTGGAGGTCAGCCCTGCCTGTAGGCAGTCTTGTGCAAATGTGTCCGGTGGACCCTGTTAGGCATCATTGCACTTCCCAACCATCTGGACATCATTGTGGTGAGATTGGCATAGTTGGACTTAAGGCACCTACCTGCGTCGCCTGATGTCGGGGCTCCTCTCTCCATATCTCCAACTCCCTCAATGCTCTCCGTGCCTATGGTGGCGGCACATATCTCCTCCCATGGCTGTAGTTTGATGGGCGACTCAGCTCCTCTGCCAGTTGCCATGCCAAGATTCCGATTGACCGCCAGTATTCGCCTGACCCGGAGCCGTAGATCGTCCCACCTTTTTCGGCATTGTCTGGCATTGCGGGTTGTTGTGCCGACGGCACTGACCCTCTGGGCTACCATGGCCCATATGGCCTTTTTTTGCTGCGGTCTGGTCATCTCCATGGAAAACACAACATCAGCGTGCTCTTGGAGGGTTTCTGCCAACATAGTTAACTCCTCCCATGAAAAGCGCTCCTGCCACAGCCAATCTCTGCTCTTCTTCAGAACTTTTGGAACCTGATGTGGAATGGGTGGTGTAGAAGGTTTGTGGAGGTTGTGGGAGTCAGGTGTCCACTGGTAACAGAGGATGGCAATGGATTGTGTTTTTAAAGATGGCGGCCGTGCTCTTTCCCGTTCCTGTGCGGTGACGATACTTCCGGATCCGCTTGTTCAAGGTCGCCGCTAATAGCGGTTCCCGTTAATTGTGGTTACCGCTATTAGTGGTGACCGCTAATGTCGATGGCTAGGGTGACGGAGGTGCTATTGTCATGCCTGCCAGGTCCTCTCATGCTCGAGGTCAGCACCCTACACCTACAGCCCAGAGATCAGCCAGACCATTTTATACTCGGTGGCGACTCTGGGGAAAGATTCCTGGTAAACGCCTTCATTTCCGCTAGTCCATTGTCAGACCTTATTATCTTCTGCGGATGGCGAACATTCTTTGTTAATCATACCGCGCATACCATTCACATTACCAGTTTCATTCCACAGGTATGCGCGAGTATCACATGACCGGACATCAACACGCTACTTACGCGTTTTACGTCAGCTGACTCATTTAAACAGGAAGCCTCCCGCTAATCGGCGCTTCTGATCGTTGTTTCCTTGATCTTCGTTCCGGAGCTCGGTTTCTACCTTGCTTCTAAGCAGCTTCCAAACTGCTCTTTCCCTTTTGCTCCAGCCGGACCCGCGCTGCTATTTCTGGTGGTTTCCTGAACTGCTCTTTCATTTCTGCCAGCCGGACCCGCGCTGTCTTCACATCTGGTCTTCGGATCCATTTCTAATCTCTAAAGGTCCCAACCAATCCCAGTCTATTTGGACAATCATTTTCTAGGAATTTCCTTTCCATCCGTTTCCTCAACCAACTACTTCCTACAAGGATAGTGCACTGAACTTATGGACGCTATCCGGTGTGCACCAACCCGTCTCTAGTGCGGCCCTCGTTCCGTTCGGGTTAGTCACCTTACTAACCTCCCCTTTTCCTTCGTTGGTTTTTATTTTTCGGATTGTATTCCTGGAACTCAATCTTCAGTCTTCAGTCCATACAACTACAGGTTAGTGTATCCTCAATCTAACACTTACATAGTAATTAGGTTAATTGACTAGCGACTAAAACTTATCATTCTTATCCAACAGACTGGGGGTATCCATCCAAATATCTGGACCTTTCCACTAATTACTCTATCAGGCTGTGTCTGTTGATCAATAGTCTGAGAGTGGCATTGGTTGGAAGGTTTTCAATCATCAAAATCTTCTCCTTAGAAGACCCCCGGAATAGCCAATCGGGAGAAGCTCTACGGGAACTCAACTTGTATCCTTTTGTACATCTGAGTATCCTTTTTGGTGTTGTGCTAGTGTTATACCTTGTAATTGTAACAGCTATTTGCATGGCATACGATGCCGGTAAGTGGGATTTTACGGCCTTTAGCGGCATGGTGGAGATTATATTACCGGCATGGCGCAATGCTCGTGCCCGAGAAGTCGTAATGTGCCGCTTTTAGCGGTTTCTGGGCAGCACAGACACATTATTTGCGCTATGCCGGTAATGGCCGATACTTACCGCCAGGATCGTAATGAGGGCCAATGTCTTGTTTCCTATTCCCACAGGCACGAGGTCGCCTAAAAGGTCTTTGATCCTTGCGCAGTTGCGCTGATGTCCTTTGATCCATACGCCGATGCGCTAATGTCCTTTAAGTTCCTTAGAGTCTTGGAGCTGTAAGAGATGGAAGACGTGACAATGGTTGGATTTGAAGCAGTCCAATAGATGTTCTGTTTTGGCAACAAGCAGGTAAGACGTGAGGAATGAGACGAATACAGACCATGGACGTTCCGAGTTTGGCAATAAGCAGGTAAGACGTGAGGGATGAGACAAATGCAGTCCGTGGACGTTCCGGTTTGGAACCAAGCAGGTAAGACATGCAGGCATGAGACGATTGCAGTCTGTGGATGTTCTGAGTCAACAACAGATAACAAGTAGGCAAATGACAAGACTGAGGCAAGGGAGGTCACAGAGCAGACCAAGGGTTTGAAGAGCTAGGAAACAAGGTAACAAGATGCGTAGCTTTGAAATTACAAATTCAGAAGCACCGGTCTGCGTGTGGGAGGGGTTTAAATACAGATCAGCTGACCGCACAAACAACGCGCCGCAGTAGGCTTGAGTGCCTACGTGAATGCAAAGGGTGCCAGCGTCTCCAAGGCAACCCATAGCATTCTCTGAAGGGATGCGTAAGCAAGGACAAACCAGGGTTCCGAGGTTCTAATGGGAAACCCGAATTTGCCTGTAAACTGTTAAATCTACTAGGGATTCGGGAATGTTTCTTCCTGTGTGAGACCAATCTATGAGCAGACAAAGAGGAATCACATGGAACCCTGACGGTTTCCTCCCCCAAAGAAGGATCTCCAGAGTGAGAGGCCAAGAATCTGGACAGGAGGAGAGGAGCATGCGCATTTGACTCTGGTTCCCACGTACGCTCCGCCGGACTGTATCCTTCCCAATCAATGAGAAAATGACAAACCCCACATATCTTCTTTGTCTCCAGAATAGCTTTAACCTCATACTCCTCCACACCCTTGACTATCACTGGTGCAGGACGAGAAGGAAGGCGGGTGCCTGCGGGGCATGGCTTCAAAAGGGAAACATGAAAGACTAGATGAATCTTCCACTGGGAAGGCAACTCTAAAAGGACCACCAAAGGATTGAGCACTTCTTTAATAGGAAAGGGACCCATAAAACGAGGTACCAAACATCTACGACCAGGCAAATGGAGGTTTCTATAAGCCCACCAGACCAGCATTCTGGGTTGATAATCAGGGGCAGGAGTCCGGTGCTTGTCAGCATAGTGTTTAGCTTGCCGTTGCGCGGCCTCCAAGTTATCAGAGACTGTCTCGCTCAGGGAAATGAAGTCACAAATGCAACCCTGAGCTGCTGGATTGTCAGTGGTAGGAATAACATCCCCAGGAATTGACCTGGGATGTAGACCATAACGGGTTAAAGAACGCAGTGATGCCAGTAGACACATGGACTGAATTATTGTATGCATATTCTGCAGCTCCCAAAACATTTAACCATGACTCTTGATGCTGAGCAATTAGACAGCGTAAGAATTGCTCCATAGTGGCATTCGCCCTTTCTTTCTGCCCATCTGTTTCAGGGTGAATGGCCGTGGCGTAACGTCCATCTATACCCAAAGCAGTGACTAGATGATGCCAGAAATGGGAGGTAAACTGTGAACCACAATCAGTGATGATGATCTCTGGCAGACCAAAACGATGAAAAACGTGCTGCAAGAACAATTCCGCTAGGACCGGAGCAGAAGGCATGCCTTGGCAAGGTACGAATAAGGCCATCTTAGAAAAGTAGTCTATGACCACCCATATGGTATCACAACCTCTGACAAGAGGTAATTCTACCACAAAGTCCATTGAAATCATTAGCGAAGGTTTGTTCGGGACAGGCATAGGATGAATCAATCCCATTGGTTTGGACACAGTACCCTTGCACTGAGCACAAATAGCGCAATTCCTGAGGTAATCCGACACATCCTTAGTCATAGTAGGCCAGAACGCCCATCGTTTTAATAGCTCAAGAGTCTTGCGTCCCCCCAGATGTGCGGTCATTAACGCATCATGACACCACTGAAGAGTCAACACACGGGTTTCAGGTGTAGGAAGATAAAGCCGCCCTTGTACATATGGCATTGAGTGGATGACTTCCATCTCAGGAGGACTAGTCGCCATCCAGGATTGAATCAAACCCTTCAAAGAGGAATCAACAGTACAAGAACAAATGACAAACAACGGCTGTAAAACCTTCCCAGACAGGCGTCTGTCCACCTTCATTCAATCTGGATAAAGCATTTGCCTTAGAATGCAAACTGCCGGGACAGTAAGTGATCTGGAAGTTGTACATTGAAAAGAATTCATGGCAACGTGCATGGTGTGCGGTGGTACAGCATACTGATTTAAGAGCAAGAAGAGTACGGTGGTCGGTGAAGACCTGTACTGGTGTAATAGTACCCAATAGATGGTATCTCCACACCAGGAATGCATCACGTATTGCAAGTAGTTCACGTTCAGTGATGGTATAATTCATCTCATACTTAGTAAGTTTTCCAGAATGATAGGCCACGGGATGTAGAAGACCTGTGTCCTCACATCTCTGGGACAGAATAGCCCCAATAGCTTGATTTTGGTCCGGATGCTGTAGCACCGGGGCTGAAGTAAATGTGGACTTAAGCATGACAAATGCTTCTTGGGCTTGATCAGTCCATACAAAGCGAGTCTTGGAGCTGTTCAGTGCAGTCAAGGGATCTGTGATAGCAGAAAAGGAGTGGATGAACCGCCTGTAAAGGTTTGCAAACCCTAAAAAGGACTGAAGAGATTTTACATTATTTGGGACAGGCCAGTCCAAGATCACTTTAACCTTATTATTGCTCATCTTAACACCCTCACTGGTGATATCGTATCCTAAGAATTCCACCTGATCAGCATGAAAGACACACTTCTCCAATTTGGCATAGAGACTGTTTTCACGCAGTCTCTGTAAAACGGTGGGGATGTGTTGAACATGTTCTTTGTAGGTAGGGGAATATATGAGAATATCGTCAAGATAGACAACTATGAACCGGTCCAATAAATCCTTGAAAACATCATTGATGAAATACTGGAACGTAGCCGGGGCATTACATAAACCGAATGGCATAACCAAGTATTCAAAAACACCGTACTTTGTCTTAAAGGCTGTTTTCCATTCGTCACCTTCTCTGATTCTCACCAGATTATAAGCTCCCCTTAAGTCAAGTTTGGTAAAAAAAAACATGGAAGAACCCAGTTGATCCAACAGGACTGAAATCAGCAGAATTGGATACTGATTCCGGACTGTGATTGCATTCAGTTCTCTGTAATCGATACAGGGGCATAGGTCTCCCTCTTTTTTGGGAACAAAGAAAAGAGGTGATGCTGCTGGAGACCTAGAGGGACGGATGAATCCCGTACTGAGTGCCTGGTCTAAATACTCTTTTAGCACTACGTCCTCCTTTTGCGTAAGTGAATAAATTCTACCAGAAGGAATACGGGCCTCTGCAAGTAGTTCAATCTGGCAATAATAAGGACGATGCAGAGGTTGCTTTTCTGCTTTGTTTTATAAAAAAACATCCCTGAAAGAATCATATTCTTTAGGAAGGAGCACTGTAGTGATGGCCCCAATCGTAAATGCTGTATCAGCAGCTTGGAACTAGGATTACCTGATTCAAAGACTTCTGACATTGGTCCGAGGTAAATTCAACAGAACGTGACACCCAATCGATGATAGGATTGTGTTTAGTTAACCAGGGCAAACCCAGAATCAGCTTGAGTTGGGGAGCTGAAATGACATCAAAATGGATGACCTCTGAATGATTGTCACCAATTGATAACACAAGATCAATGGTTTGTTCCATCACCAAACCAGAGATCAGAGATGTACCGTCCACTGCATTAACTAACTCTGGTGTTTTCTTTGAAAGCAACGTGGTCATGTACATATTGTGCGTCCACATAATTTCCAGTTGCACCTGAATCAAGAATGGGTTCAACAGACCAGGTTTTCTCAGATGGAAAAGACAAGGTAGCCAAAACTGAAAAAGGAACCGAGGATCTGGGGTCCATGACAACTTGACTCGACAAAGGGACGAGCTTGTCGAGATATTGTCGAGCTTTGGCGTTTCCCGCCTTCTTAGGTTTCTTGGGACAAAGTTTCAAAAAGTGTTCTGATGAACCACAGTAGAAGCATAAATGATTGGCCCTTCGAAGCTCTCTTTTTGTGGGGGTAAGGAGGCCTCGAATGGCACCAATCTGCATTGGCTTGGATGTTGAAACAGGTATCAACACAGGCGAAATGGCTAGGGTGGTTCTTTGTTCACCCTTTCGTTCTGCCTTGCGAATGTCAATTTGCAACACAAGGTCAACCAGTTCTGGGAAACCACTAGGCACAACCGGTACCGTTGCTAAAACATCCTTCAAGCCTTCTGAAAGACCTTTATAGAACAAAGCAGCTTTCTTTTCATCTGGCCAATCTCTTTCTGCAACTAGTTGGTTGAATTCAGCCAAATATTCCAAAAAGGAAATGTCTTTCTGTTATAAGGAAAGCAATTCAAGGTCCGTCGCCTGTGATTTACATCGGGTATCGAAAACACGGGTCAATGGAGTATCAGTGCCTCACAATCATAGAGTAGCGGGCTACTTTGTTCCAAAAGGGGATTGGCCCATACTGCAGCAGTACCCCCAAGGTTAGACAGAACAAAGGCTGCCTTTGTAGTAGCATCCGGAAAGGAGGCACGCCTACAAAAGAAGTGTAAACGGCACTGATTAATGAACGTTCAAAAGGTTTTAGGATCCCCTAGGAACCTTTCTGGAGGAGCCAACGGAAACTGGGCTGCCATGTAGACAGGACCTGACTCAGTTCTCGATTGAGCCCTTCCTGCAGCCAAATCCGCTCCAGGACTAGATGCTCCAGTCCCTGACTGCAAGCCAGCATGTAACTCATTGATATGACGTTGAGTAGCATCATGTGCTGCTGTCATGTCGGCCCTGAGGTCAGCCACCACCTTGGATAAAGCCACCAAGTGGACAGCGGCTTCTTCCATTTTAAAGGCTTCTGAATATGTTAGGGCCCAAGGGCTAAATCCAGCAGTGGTGGCTTGACACGTCGTGATGCATTTGAGTCTTTCTAACAATATACCCCTCAAGAGTACAAAAGGACAGATTGAGATGAGTATCTGCAAGAGAAATTAACCAAGTATTAACATATGACTCAAGACAATGAAATATCTAAGCAAGGTGATGAGCAGATACTCACAAGCAAGAAAAGTAGACTGGGACTGATAAGTTCTAAGCTAGATTGGTGAGTATCCTGAAACTGAGATGACTATTACCATAAGTACAGGATAGTAAGAAAAAGGAAGAACCAGACAGTTGTGTGCTTACCAATAAGTGGTCTGGATGAATTCTGAAGATTAAATTGTTGTAATGGAGTGGTAGTCCTGGGAACACAATGTCTTGTTTCCTATTCCCGCCGGCACGAGGATGCCTAAAGAGTCTTTGATCCTTGCACAGTTGCACTGATGTCCTTTGATCCTTGCGCCAATACGCTAATGTCCTTTAAGTTCCTTAGAGTCTTGGAGCTGTAAGAGATGGAAGACGTGACGATGGTTGGAGTTGAAGCAGTCCAATAGACATTCTGTTTTGGCAACAAGCAGGTTAGACGTGATGAATGAGACGAATGCAGTTCGTGGACGTTCCGAGTTTGGCAATAAGCAGTTAAGACATGAGGGATGAGACGAATGCAGTCCGTGGACGTTCCGGTTTGGCAGCAAGCAGGTAAGACGTGCAGGGAAGGAGGTGAATGCAGTCCGTGGCCATTCCGAGTTTGGCAATAGGCAGGTAAGACGTGAGGGATGAGACAAATGCAGTCCGTGGACGTTACGGTTTGGCAACAAGCAGGTAAGGCATGCAGGGATGAGACAAATGCAGTCCGTGGATGTTCCGAGTCAACAACAGATAACAAGTAGGCAAATGACAAGACCGAGGCAAGGGAGGTCACAGAGCAGACCAGGGGTTCAAAGAGCTAGGAAACAAGGTAACAAGATGCGTACCTTTGAAATCACAAATTCAGAAGCACCGACGTGTGGGGGGGGTTTAAATACATATCAGCTGACCGCACGCACAAGGGCGCCAGCTTCTCCAAGGCAACCCATAGCGTTCTCTGAAGGGACGCGTAAACAAGGACGAACCAGGGTTCCGAGGTTCTGAGGTTGGATGTAAACTGTTAAATCTACTAGGGATTCGGGAATGTTTGTTCCTGTGTGAGACCGATCTATGAGCAGACAAAGAGGAATCACATGGAATCCTGACACTTCTTCCTCTGGGAAGAAGACTAAGGAGACATTGTAGACCACTGAAGGTTTACTCTTACATCCGGGATCCCCTTTCACATGGGCAGTTGACCCACAAACATAACATTTCCCAAATATTTTGATGAATGGGGGCTTGTTCTGACCTGCATATGGTTTTGGTACAGATGGTACACTAGCCCGATTTGGTTTCCCTTGTGGTTTACCCTTATGTTGCTGTTTGTGGCCCTCTTTTGGATTGGAGATTTTTGAATTCTCCGTGTTATCTTTCTTTGGCTCCTTTCCCTCATCCTTCTTCTGAGTTGCCCAAGAATCCTTGTGAGTAGTACTGTTGGGAACCCACAACTCAGCAGCCTTAGCTAACTTCTTTGGATCTATCTCCTTAGAATCAGCCAAGTGCTGTCTGAGCTCAGGAGTGCAGGCATCATAAATTGACTCCAACATAACAAGATTTCTCATACCTTCATAAGTGTTTACTCTGTAACCCTTAACCCAACCATCTAGGTTTTTCAAACATTCACATACCCAGGTAGCTCAAGGGGTACCATCATGCTTTTTGAGGGTCCTAAACCTCTTAAGGTACTGGGAAGGAGTCTTCCCAAATCTAGCAATTAAAGCTAGCTTTACACATTCATAATCCATCCTATCCACCTCCCCCAACTCCATCACAGCATCAGATGCAACAGTGGGTAGCCTAGAAAAGAGCCAAGGAAACAACTGATTCCCTGTAATGTCTTGAATCCCATGGTTATATTCACACATTGCCAACCAATCCAAAATATCAAGCTTAGCCTCATACATACCAATAATTTCTTTAGGCATACAGGGTCTGTTAGGACTGGAAGACCTAGAAGACTCTGGGAGGGAAGCATTTTCAATAGACAACTTTTTCATTTCTAAGGCATGCTTCATCTCCATTTCTCTGAGCTTACATTATTGATGCTTTTGTTCAGTTTGAGCATTTATACGTTTAGATTCCAATTCAAGCCTCATCTTTTCTATAGCAATGAATTCAGGACTGTGTGTAGGACCTGATGGGGTCCCAGTGGATAACGGTTGAGGTTGTTGAGCAGGCAGAAGTGCAGTAAGGCCTACAGTGTGAGACACATCTGCCTCATCTAACTCATCCATAATAACAGACACATTATCATCCTCATCATTTTCCACATTTTCTGGAGGGGCAGGTACTTCAGACCTCCTCCCCGGACTTTGTTTCTCTAACAACCTTTAAATTAATTCTGACTTTTTGCCTTTCACAGAGAGATTCCTTCCTCTACACAGATTTTTTAAATAATCCACAGCGTATCTAAGGAGGGTCTCCTGACTGTAGCTTTCCATATCAGACATGAGTAATATTGCTTTTTAGTGATGTTTAGCCTTGTAGTTAGTTGATCCAAGGTAATAGCAGCACTCTACGTGTAATCACTATACTTGATCCTCACCGCTGTACACCAGTGTTAGGCAAATCATATGCAGTACCTTTGGGAACACTACAGGTAATTAGGACTACAAGTGACAGTACAAATTCACTTTTGGTACAAGCCTGTACTACACAGTAAAGTGGTAGTGATGGCTGAGCAGCCATACTTATCTCAAGAGTAAAGGGAGCAGTATCCGAAGCTACACAGATGGTACAGATGGGGACAGGCTCTGATGTTGTGATGGAGTTGGGGGAGGTGGATTAAGGGTTTTGATGTCTGCTCTCCTGAGCTCAGACAGCACTTGGCTGATTCTAAGGAGATAGATCCAAAGAAGTTAGACTTGTGGGTTGCCAACAGGGCTATTCACAAGGATTCTGGGGCAACCCAGAAGAAGGATGAGGGAAAGCAGCCAAAGAAAGATACCAAGGAGAATTCTAATTCCTCCCATCCAGAAGAGGCCCCCAAACATAACCAGGGTAAGCCACATGGGAAGCCAAATAGGGCTAGTGAATCCTCTGGTGTCCAACCAGAGGGAGGTCAGCAAAAAACCCAATTCCAGAGAGCATTTGATAAATGCTATGGGCCTCATTACAACCTTGGTGCTAAGTGCACCAACTTTACCACCATGGTGTAAACTCCGTTTACACCATGGTGGATGGCGGATTTACCGCCCCATTCCAAGGTGAGTGGGGCGGTAAATCCCCATTTCCCATTTTCCCTTCCCCATTCCCATTTTTACCCCATAGGGCATAATGGGAGTGGGGAAGGCGCTAATTACGCCGCCGTAAATTACGGCGGCGTAATTAGCACCATGGCAGGTTAGCGCCATGGATTTTAACGCCTGCTAAAAGCAGGCGTTAAAATCAGAATCAGGCGTTAAGGGTTAACGGTGGCGTTAACCCTTAACGCCTGAGTTGTAATGAGGCCCTATGTGTGTGGGTCAAATGACCATGTGAAAGGAGATCCCAGGTACAAGGGTAATCCTGTAGGGATCAGCACTGCCTCCTTAGCCTTCTCCCCAGAGGAAGAAGTGCAAATGGCTAGTGCCCACTTTCAACTATTTGCTGAAGCACCAATGGGTCTTCAGGCCACTGCATCCTTAGAGTCCATGGGTCTGGGTAAGGAACAGTATATGGATGTGTACAACTCCATTCCAGAAAACTCTAGAGGGTATTATATGGACAGTGTGCTTGTCAATGGCCAGGATACTCCTGCCAGGAGAGACACTGGGGCCAGCAGAACAGCAGTGGATGAAAGCTTTTTCAAGCCTGAGGATGTTGCTCAGGCACTCAAAGGTCCCACTACATTTTGTCCAGTTGGTTCCAATTCTACCAGCTCTCATTCAGTGTAATAATATGACAGTGAGGATTCCTGTCAGCGTCCGGAATGAGGTGCCTGTGAGAGTCATGTTGGGGAATGATCTAAAAGCTCTAGGAGTAATATTCAGTACCCCCAGGCCTCCCAGTGAGAGAAAAAAAGAACCAAACCAAATTGGCTAGAGAGGCAACCTTAAGAGACCACTCTGAGCCTGTGGGAACCTCTACAGAGACCCCCTGGTGTTAGTAAATTGACCTCTAACCCAGGCAAATCTGAGGCTAGTATAGTATGGAAATGGGAGCCCCAACCAAGCTCCATCATTGCCCATCCAATTGTAAAGTCTTTGACTCCCCCTGCTTCTGAGGAAGAGGTGGATAGACAAATTTGACCCCTCTCTGGGCCTGTGAGAACTGGTAATTCTCAAAGCTGGTGGAAGACCAGGAAATGTAGGTCTAAGGCTAAACACCTTAAGACTATTGGAGCTTCTACTGAAGACTCAATGTAAATCCTAATGTTAGGAGGGAAACCTCTAAAATAGGTAAGGTCAGATCTCAGGGGAAGTGCCAGCATGTACCTTGCTTGACCACAGCCCCAACCAAGATACCTGAGACCCAACCTGCTCTTGTGAGAAAGGTGGTGAGGAACCATGGAGGCCCCTCTAGATCTAAGGTATTCCTTTCTAAGGACCCCTTGAAAAAGACTATTGTAGGGGCAAAGGTTGTTACAACCTCTGAGGGACTGTTAGAACAGATCCCCTATACATTAAAAAAGAGAGCTGTACCACAAAAGGTTTGTAGGACATATAGTCTACAAATGAAAACCATTGGTAAAAGATTTCCTAGCAAGGGTTACAAAAGGTTGCTGGTGTACTCAGCAGCCCATTTATCCAACTTGCAATAGGAGATCCATCCTGGTGGGGATTAGAACCTCCTGTCCCTTAATCTGGGGGGGGGGGGCGAGTGTTAGGGATAATTCTCCAGAAAATGCTAATTTCCCTTACCTACTGAGTCCCTCAGCAGCTTTGCTGCATTTCTAGGATTTATTTTTTTCACCTGGTAAGTGTGTGAGCCTTTATTTCCCCACTCTTTAGTGCAGTGACACAGGGTTGTCTTTTTCAGACTTCCCACTTTAAACTCCATTTTCTGGGACTGACTACTGTCTCCCAGAACATGTAAAGTTGCCATTGACTTTATTAGTCTTTTTAAATTCACAGACGCAGTACCAACTATCTTACATAGAGTACTGGAAAGGGTTAATAGTTATCCCTTTTTGTCTGTCTCTCATAAAACACTTAGTTCCCCTTTCTTTAAGATTTGGCTGGTGCCAGTGGTATCTACCCTATATTTCCTTCCGCGGTCTATTTGAATAGCCTTGGTACTGTTTTAGGCTAAGTTAGTAGCGTTGAATTTAAATCCGCTGGACCCCATTTACTTTTATTTGGTTCCGGCTGGGTTTATTCACCATTTCTTTTTTTAAAGGTCTTTCTCGTGTTTTACTCTGCGTGCCAAACCAGGTTTGGTTCCTTTGTTCACTGTCCTTTGGCGGCCTTCTGCACAGAAGCCCTCATTAGGCACCTGAATGTCTGAGGGGGACACAATGTGAAGGAGGGGTTTAAAACTCCCTGCACAGCATCTCCTTGGAGACCCATGTCGCACTCTGTATGATTGGCTGTGGTGACTGTCCCGCCAGCACAGCCACCCTGCTGTGTGATTGACAGCCAGGCTGTGTGAATGGGGGAAAACTGCATAAAAAGGAGGTCTCTGGGACTAGGAAGGCAGAGTCGCCACTGGATCGAGAGATCGGAAGAGAAGCTGAAAGAAGAGGACCACTACCACGACTGAACCTCCCGGTGAAGCTCTGCTGTGGGTGCGAATCTCCAAACTTCGACGACAGAGAAGTTCTGCAAAGAATCTTCTTCCCTTGAGCTGGTGGAACCAACCAGTTCGCCAAACACCAAGCAAGGCCTCCCTCCCCTGGGCAAATTTGCTGTGCACAGTTGCAGTGAACCGGATAGCCAGGAGGACCAGACCCTGTTTGGGTTTTAAGGAGCGCACCTTTTATTTGTTGCTTTGCTCTGCTGCTGGTTTCTTCCCTGGGCAGTGCAGGACCCTCCAGTCTTCCTCCTACTTGTCAGTCCAACAGTCGCTTCTGGAACCGTGAGCCTGCAGGACCTGCCGGGAACTTCTGCCTCCGCTACAGCATTCTTCTTCTACTTAGGTACTGTGCAAACACGGTTGTTCGTTCCGTCTGATCGCGGTGACAGTGTTTGAAATCTTTCACCAATCCGAGGTCTTGTCCTTCTCTACTCTCTTAAGTAACTCTTGGCAAAGACTTAACCGCGAACTACTCTGAACTGTGTGATCCTCTGCAAAGACTCTGAACCATTAACATTGGCCCTGTCCTATTGATGTGAATCCTCATTGTAGCAAGCCTTTTCTAGATTGCCCTGCTTACTTTTTGGTGCTGCTTAATTGTGTGTAACCTTGTCTTTCACTCCCTTTTAAATTGCTGAAGTGCCATTTTGCTCACACTTCATTTTGAGCTTAACTTGTCCAGAATTCATCAGGTGTTGTGTAGTATTTTAAGATTGTGATTTTTCTGCTGCTTTACTTAGTGAATTTGTTTTACAACTGATGTATAAATAAATGTATATTTTACTCAGAAACCTTGAATCATTGTTTGTTTGAACGGATCTATGTGATCACTGCGACAACCGGAAATGCTGACTTTTTCTTTTTTTCACCCTTTACACCACATATATATGCGGGGTAGACCCCCCGCAGCACCCCCATATTAATATCATACTCTAAACCCCCCCACATATATGTATGGTGTAAGGGAGGGGTTAAAAAGAAGAAAAAAAGTCGGCATTTTCGGTCGTCTCAGTTCCCAGGTCGACATTTTTGTACGATTCCGTTATAACCATAGTAATTGCTGTCCTTGGTGTAACTTCTGATACTGCTCACTTTACTCTTGAGATAAGTCTGGATGCTCAGCCATTGCTACCACTTTACTGTGTAGTACAGGCTTGGACCAAAGGTGAATTTGTACTGTCACTTGTAGTCTTAATTGTGTGTGGTGATCCCAAAGGGTACTGCATATGATTCTGCCTAACAGGATGTTGTACGAAAACGATTCATTCGTCCTCGACCAGATACAAATCGGACTCCAACGGAAAGTAAATGCCCTACAAGATTATGGTGACTGTAACAGGGTGATGATCAAGTTTTCTAAGACTGAAATCAAACCAAATAGCGAAAAAGAACAAAAAAACCTCAGTGGCGTATTACATCTTATCGCATATTTCTGATGGAATCCACTAAATACCTGGGAGTGACGGTCCGTGAATAACAGAACTAAAAACGTGACCTCCCAGGGAGTGTGGTTTTTCCGGAAATTTGGGACATTTTCCCTGAGACCGCTTTTAACATTTTACAAACAAAAAGTTATACCTATTCTCTCTTACAGAGCTGAAACCATGGTATTTCTGCCAAGGGAGATATGCACTGTTATGGACGAAAATCCTTAGACTGCGACACTGCAATTTCATGTGGATGAGCTAGCACAGGGTGTAGTCTACCTAGCTGTGGGATATTGCTCGCTGGTAGTTATCTTGATGTGAGGGATCTGGCACAGTCAGGCTATCTGGCAGAATCCGGCTAGATGTGAAATCCTGCTATTTGGCACAGTCAAGCTATCTGGCAGAATCCGGCTAGATTTGAAATCCTGCTATTTGGCACAGTCAAGCTACCTGGCACAATCGGACTGACTGTGAAATGTTGCTATCTGGCACACCGGCTAAATGCAAAATGGTGCTAACTTGCACAATAAGGCTATCCGGCACAATCAGGCTCAATTTTATGTTGTTATGTTAATGTTAAAGGTATTTGTACTGCACTCCGTCATCAACGGAATTGGTCCCAGGCGCTGAGGCGGATCTGCAAACAAGAAGGCAGGGTGGCATTAGTCAGGTGAAGAGGGAGTAGGAAAGTGAGAAAGGTGGTGTCTTGTTGGCAGCTTAAATTCAGTTCTCACTGTGCGCTGAGCTTGGGTGTGAATAGCGGATCGATGTGAGTCTTCGTGTGCTGTTGGTGTGACGTATGTGTTTTTTGTTTGTTGGAGTGTGGCGAATTGTGTGCGGTTTGCTGTGTGAGAAGGTGGTTGTGTGGATCTTTGTGTTAAGTATGCAGAAATTTGAGCTTTTGGTTTAGTGGTTTCTATGTCTCTTAGTCCTTATAATTCTTGTTGTATGTATCTGGTTGTCCTATGGCGTAGGCATATTATTTCTCTTTTTCTTTCCTGTCTGTCTAATTGTTAGGAGTGATGGCGTGGCAAGTTCCCCGCTGTTTCAGTTTTGACCTTAGTGTACCAGGTTGGAGCTTGCATTGTCCCCCACTCTGGTATTGGTGCTGTACCTTTACAATCACCTGCTCCCTTCCTATCTATTTCCTGTCGGTGGTCCATTGCTGCTTGTGTTTACTTTGTGGCCAAGGTGTTACTGATAACACCACCCCTGATTGGCCTTCCCTATCTCCACAACTATCTGTAGGTCAATATGCACATGGACGTGCTTGCCTTAATTTCATTCCTTCAGCCAGGTGAGCCGTATGGCCCTATGACCTTCGGAGCCTATATTTTACATTTGTGGTGCACCCAGACCTGCATGCACCATGCTCCTCCAGCCCCTCTCCCAGACTCCATTTCCTCCTGTCTCCCAACCCACCCACCACGCCTGATTGGCCTTCGCTATCCCCACAAGTATCTGTAGGTCAACGTGCACACAGATGGACTTGCTTTAATTTTGTTCCTGCAGCCAGCTGAGACACACTGCCCTGTGACCACTGGAGCCTATATTTTAAATTGTGGATACGCCCAGGCCCCCTCCCAGACTCCATTTCCTCCTCCCACATAAATCCCTCCCACCTCCCAACGTGCCCACCACCCCCAATTGGTGGCTTTTGTGCCTTGACCACCCACTCCAGGGCAGTCCTATGCCGGCATCCCCTGTGGCTAAGGCCCCCAAAGCAAAGGGTGGCTCCCACAGAGGTCGGCTCCAGAAAGTGTCTGCAGGTGTCAGCAGGGGAAGCCAGTAGCCAGCCGTCAACCAGCAGCGACTAGCACGGTAGGACCAGCCTACGAGGGGAGTTGTACAAAAACTGCATTGTTAGGTCGCTGTGTTTAGTCTTGTACACAAACTGCATTGTTAGGTCTATGCCTCTCTCCCACTATACAGAACTCTCAAATCTAGCTGTCTTTAGTCCTGTACACAAACTGCATTGTAAGGTCGCTATGTTTAGTCTTGTACACAAACTGCATTGTTAGGTCTAGGCTTCTCTCCCACTATACATGACTCTCAAATCTAGCTGTCTTTAGTCTTGTACACAAACTGCATTCTTAGGGTGCTGTGTTTAGTCTTGTACACAAACTGCATTCTTAGGTTGCTGTGTTTAGTCGTGTCCACAAACTGCATTGTTAGGTCACTGTGTTTAGTCTTGTACACACACTGCATTGTTAGGTAACTGTGTTTAGTCTTGTACACAAACTGCATTGTAAGGTCACTGTGTTTAGTCTTGTACACAAACTGCATTGTTAGGTCGCTGTGTTTAGTCTTGTACACAAACTGTATTCTTAGGTTGCTGTGCTTAGTCTTGTACACAAATTGCATTGTTAGGTCTAGGCCTCGCTCCCACTATACACGACTCTCAAATCTAGCTGTGTTTAGTCTTGTACACAAACTGCATTGTTAGGTCACTGTGTTTAGTCTTGTACACAAACTGTATTCTTAGGTCGCTGTGCTTACTCATGTACACAAATTGCACTGTTAGGTATAGGCCTCGCTCTCACTATACAGCACTCTCAAATCTAGCTGTGTTTAGTCTTGTAAACAAATTGCATTGTTAGGTCTAGGGCTCTCTCCCACTATAAAGGACTCCCTAATTTAGCCGTGTTTAGTCTTGTACACATACTGCATTGTTGGGTCACAAAGGTAGTCCTGTTCTACCTTGCACTCATCTTGCACTGTGAAACTTAGTCCTCAATTCCATAACATAGTCATTGAGGCACCAAGTCATTCACTGGCCACACCTGTTCAGCTCCCTGGCACAACCCTGGCCCCACTGAGACCCACCAAAGTCGCTCTTTACCCCCACTACCACTCAGATCACCCCCCTTCCACAGTGCACATCCAACTGGGGCCCCTGACCCCCATTTTTCCCATGCCCCAACCTTACCCTTCCACTTCAGTCTGTCACTCTCTCCCCTACTCGCAGATCCCACACTCTGTACAATTAAGAGCTGCAAGATAGAGAGAAGGATCAGATAGCTCCCACCCATGGAACACACAATCCCTGACGCAGCCCACTTACATTCCCCCAACCAAATATAGACCACTCCCACCTTTCACTTGAGAACCACCCACTCTCTCCCACATTCCGATGACTGCTCATAATGCAAGGAAAAGACAAGACCACAGACACCTAATGCCCCCCCTAGCATCTCCCACTCTCTGACACAGTTTGCAACCACCGCCACAATAATACAGGAGCGAGACCTCACTGCCCGCACCCAACCCAGTCCTAGTTCTCTTCCACTCCTTCCCCTGTGCACCCACTCTAACTACCCCCTCATCCCCACACTCTACCTCCCCCTTCACTTCCCGCCCTCACTGCCTCTCCCCACATCAGACCCCGCTCTCCCCACAAACACCACCCACCCTCCACCCACAAAGGCGTTCCTCCAAATATCCTGCACCCTCATCAACGCCAGGTCTGTTTCCAAAAACAGACTCCACATCTACAACCTCATCACAGAAGAAAACCCAAACATCCTCTTCATTACTAAGACCTGGTTCTAGGATGACTACGAACCTCTCGCAGACGAGTCCTTTCCACCTGGTTACACTCTCACTGTTCGTAACAGATCTCGTAGGTGAGATGGGCTTGCAATATTACACAAAAGACCAATTTAAGCTATTAACCATGGACACCTCCAACAGCACCAGTGATTACGAATCCCTCCTGATAAAACTCCAACTCGCACCATCCACTTCACACAGTTTCCTACTCATCTACAGACCCCCCGGTTATAACAAAAACTTTGCAGACACATTTGGCGAAGCTCTGGTCGCCAACCTCATCCAACACCCAATTCTCACTACCCCAGGAGCTTTCAACATATGGTTCAACTCACCATCAAAACCCATGACCAGGTCACTCACAGACACTCTAGAACCACTCAATATGAAAGATCACACATCCACTCCCACTCAAACGAGAGGCCACACCTTTGATGCAATATTCAGCACCACAAACATATCCACCCAACCCCCGTGCCCACTGTCATGGTCTCATCACCCAGCACTCTGTTTCACCATACCGGTCAACACTGTGGTCAGCGGCCAGCACCCAACATGTCCTCCACAAACTGCCCCCTCCACTTTCCCATTATGGAACAAAGTGGGATCACCCCAGATCTTGAACTCTCACTCTGCAACTCCCTCAACTCACTCTTGCTAGTGGAAGTACCACTGGCTATTGACTCCTTCGACTTTTGGCTTTCCAATGCCCTCAAACCCCTCACCCAGTCAAAACGTTCCTCACAGAGATGTGGACCATTGCCAAGCTGGTTCTCCCCCAATCTCAAACCCCTCAAAACTCTTGAGCGCTGTCTTCAAGGGGCCTGGGGAACCGACCCTTCAGCCCAAAACAAAAATGCCCCAGCAAGGACAACCAGACCCTACAGATCACAAATCGAAAAAAGCAAGAAATCATATTATGGGAACCAAATCCAAAATGGCCGCAATGCAAGTAAGGAACTACAGAAAATCATAGCAGAATTCAAATCACCCTCATGTTCTCGCCTGACCATCCCAAGATCCCAAGGCTTATACAACACTCTTTTGTTTCACTTCTACAACGCCCCCAACGAAAGACACAATGCCATCATCGCCAAATTAAAAGTCCTGCCACCACTGCCCACACTCCCTCCACAACGCCCCAACACAAACCCTGCACCAATCTCAAATTTCTTTTGTCTCATCTCTCCCATCACACACCAAGAATTCCTCTCACTGTTAGCAGCCACCTGCCCGTCAGGCTCTCCAGAAGACACGTGCCCACCCATATTGCTCAAGAAAATACTAAGCGCCACCTGTGCAGGCAACGTCGCTCACGCAATCCTTAACCACCCACTCACCTCAGGAACCGTCCCAAAAGCCCTAAAAACATCCTACACCAAACCCATTCTCAAAAAACCGATGCTTGACCCACTTCGTCCTCAAAACTACCGACCTATCTACAACACGCATTTCATCGCCAAATTGATTGACCACACAGCTTACAAACAGCTTTGCCAATTTGTTGAATCCAATAACCTCCTAGACCCAGCCCAATCAGGTTTCAGACCAATAAGGGGAACAGATGCCTCCCTAGTCGCCATCTGGGATGACCTAAAAAGAACAGCCGATGCAGACAGCTGCGCGGTTCTAACCCTTCTCGACATGTCCGCAGCTTTCGATCACATCATATTACAAATTCTAGGAATCAAAAACAGAGCCCTGTCGTGGATCTCTTCCTTCATCTCTATCCGGTCGCAAATCATGCACCTCGACCAATTCACATCCATATCATGTCCAGTCTGCAAAGGTGTTCCCCAAGGAGCATCCACGTCACCGCTAATCTTCAATTTCTACATACAACCCATTCCCACGATCATCCATTCGTACAACCTTACATGCTACAACTATGCAGATGATACCCAGATAATCCTCAAAAACCCAAATTCTGAAGGATCCGGCAGCCCCGACCTATCATCATGCCTCTCTGATATTGATCACTGGATGACGATCAAACACCTCATCCTCAACCCTGGGAAAACCGAAATCCTACTCTGCGGGAAAACATCCCTCATCCCCCAACCTATCCCTTGGCCCGAACCACTAGGTCAAGCACCAGCCCCCTCAAATGTGGTTAAAAACCTTGGATGCAAATTCGACTCAGATCTATCCCTCACCAAACACACCACCAATTTATCCAAAACCTGTTTCATTTACGTATCCGCAGGCGGATTTTCACCTACCACACCTATCCCCACTGTTTCTTGGCCATCAAATTCATCATCCTCTCCCGCCTTGACTATGCAAATTGCCTCTACCTAGGAGCCCCTGCATCCCAACTACAGAAACTCCAAAGAATCCAAAATGCAGCAGCATGCCTGCTCACTAACCTTCCCGTTAGAGAACACATCAGCCCTACCCTGAGAGTCCTCCACTGGCTCACTATTGTTTGACACACCACCTTCAATGCCATGTGTATCACCCATCACGCAATCCACAACACTGGCCCTGAATTCCTACGAGACAAAATTGTCCCTTACCAACCTTTCAGGAACCTCAGATCTCGCAATGCATTTCGCCTAGTGAGCCCACCGCATAGCTCCATAAAACTTGGTGGCACCTCCTTCTCCGTCCAAGTGCCAATCATCTGGAATTCCATCCCCCTACACATTCGCAACATCGAAAACCACCTGAAATTCCGGCAGGCCCTTAAAACCTAATAATCTCCAATGCTTTTGATCACAGTTCAGGGGCCGGCAGCTCTCGCCGCAGTTTCACCTGACACACCACCACATTCCACTCAACAACACTGCCCGCCGTTTAGAGCTCCATCTAAGCCAGCAGCTTTTGTTGTGGCTTTTCCTGATCCACCAACATCCCATCCACAACAACATTCTAACTCAACAAGCACCCGAGCTAAGCCAGCAGCTTTTGCTGTGCCTACACTCGCATCACACTCACAGCGAAACCCTGCCCCCCAGTCCACATGAGAGACAACTAACAATGAGATAAGAGGCCCTGGCTAGCACACACACATCATTAACTATTCACTGCCACTGTTAACCCGCAATGCTCACACTGGGAAGCTCCAAACACTAGCAACACCACCACAATCCTATTCCCCAAGCTAGGTCAAACAAGCCCTCAATGACTGTTACATTACGGATACTTACTATACAATAGGCTGAAACCTACGGCCTTTCATGCCTAGGCCCCCCTCCACCTACATGAATCGAGGGGTAGCTCCCTCCATTTTGTTCGCCATATATGGAGACCTCCTGCACCACAAAACCAGGGCCGCCTGCCCACCATAGAGGATTCTCAATTTAGATGCAGCCTCCTTCTTGGCTTACTATATGACAAAACATACTGCAGGGGGATACCCGGGGCTCTCCCACCTTTACAGAATCCTCATATCTAGGTGTAGCCTCGATCTAGTTTCACCATATGCTTAAACCTCTGGCTCTGCAAAACATAGGCCTTTGTCCCACTGTACAGGATCCTCTAATCTAGGTTTTTACTCCGTCTCTGCTTACTATACGCTGATACTGCCTACAGTATGAAACCTAGGCCCATCGCTACAGGACTCTCAATTTGAGACCCGGACATATAAGCAATCTCGTAGCCTATGGTACGTATAGCTCACACCACTAGTGTGGACACAGGCATTCATCAATGCATGATAGAACACGTCTACGGCTAAGCATATCCGGCCTAGGTTCACACATAGCTGTCTAGACTGAAACACCTGACGTACCCCAACACCTCTGCCACTAGCATACAGCGACCACCTCCCGAAAGGAACTCTGTATAGCTGGCCTCATATAGACTCTCTCGACAACAGTAATCTATCTCTAACCCTCAAAGAGCACCCACCCACGTGTCTGACCTCTACTGGGGTTAGATACGTGGCTGGCAAGGCTCGACACATACTTAGTCGAGCCTTGCCAGTCACCCAAGTCTTAGAATGTCAAACATGCACACACGCATCTAAGCTAATCCCCTAGAATCTCTAACCACATTAACTATGGTCACCAAGGGCATTCCAACCAAGGAAAAAGCACATTGAGGCCACACAAGTGGGAAAAGAGCGCTGTATAAATAAAAAAATACAATACATCCTTCTTAGCCTTCCATCCTGATCTTTCTGTGATTCTTCTTTGGTATGATTCTAGCTTCTTTATCTTTCAGTTGGTAAGGTTGCATCGTAGGTTTGTGGCCAGTATAACAGTCTGAATTTCAGGTTTGTTCTGGGGTTTTTTGATAGGCGAGGATTCGAGATTAGCATTAGGGTTATTGCCAGTCCGCCACCTCTTTTGGTTTTCCTTTTGCTTGGACGCACTTGAAGTTATCAGGCAGGCAGTTGTTGAGAGTGATCTTGTAGTTGTCATCTAGCCATGTTTTAGCTACGAATAGGATGTCGATACCTCCGTCACATAGGAGGTCGTAGATTTCAGGGCATGTTTGGACATTGACCTTGCATTGATGAGATTGCAGTGGATCCTTTTGGTGTGGTTTTGTTTTGAATTGTGGGTGTTCATTTGGGGTGCTTCTGTGTTGACGCCCATTGGTTGAGGTTCTGTGGAGGATAGTTGGGTTGTTGACTTCTACTGCATCATCTCCTCTAGTTTGATGTGGATATCAGTAATGCCCTTCTGTTCTTGTGATACATGGAGTAAGGGGGTTGGTATCATCCCATCCTCTTCTTGGGTGTTAGGCAGAATCACCTGCAGTACCCTTTGGGAACACCACACACAATTAAGACTACAAGTGACAGTACACATTCACCTTTGGTACAAGCCTGTACTACACAGTAAAGTGGTAGCGGAGTAGACAGACTTATCTCAAGAGTAAAGTGAGCAGTATCAATAGTTACACAAAGGACAGAAATTACTATGATTCAAACAAACACTGACTCAAGGTTTCTGAGTAAAAGAATACACATTTATTTACACATCAGTTATTAAACATTTCACTATTATCAAACAGTTGAAAAATCAAAATCTTAATACACTACTCCACACCTAATAGATTCTGGACAAGTTAGGCTCAGAATGAAGTGTGAGCAAAATGGCACTCCAGCAATTTAAAAGGGAGGGGAAGACAAAGTTAGACAGAAGTTGAGCAGCACCAACAAGTAAGTAAGCAGGGCAATCTAGAAAAAGGAACTACAGTGAGGAAATCAAATCAAGGGGCCTGGCCCAAAGTCAACGGACCAAAGTCTTTGCAGAGGATCACACAATTCAGGGTAGTTTGCGGTTAAGTCTTTGCCAAGAGTCCAGAACGAAGTTGGTCAGATGAAAAGTTACTTTAAAGAGTAAAGAAGGACAAGCCGTCGGATTGGCGAAAGATTTCACACACTTTCACCGCGGCTGGATGAAACGAACAACCGGGTTAGCACAGTACCTTTAGAGCAGAAGAATGCTGTAGCTGAGGCAGACGTTGCTGGCAGGTCCTGCAGGCTTACGGTTCCTGAAGCGACTGTCGGACTGACAAGAAGGAGGAAGACTGGAGGGTCCTGCACTCTTGCACTGCCCAGGGATGAAACATGCAGCGGAGCAAAGCGACGAATAAAAGGTGCGCTCCTTAAAACCCAAGCAGGGTCCGTTCCTCCTTGCTATCCGGTTCACTGTAGCTGTGCACAGCAAATTCGACCAGAGGAGGGAGGCCTGGCTTTCAGTTTGGCAAACTGGTTCCCACCAGCTCAAGGGGAGAAGATTCCTTGCAGATCTTCCCTGACGTCGAAGTTTGGAGATTTGGACCCGCAGCAGGGCTTCACCGGGAGGTTCAGTTGTGGTAGAGGTCCTCTTCTGTTACCTTCGCTTCGGTTCTCTCGATCCAGTGGCGACTTTGCCTTCTCAGTCCCAGACACCTGCTTTTTATGCAGTTTTCCCCCATTCACACAGCCTGGCTGTCAATCACACAGCAGGGTGGCTGTCCTGGCAGGACAGTCACCTAGCCAATCAAACAAGAGTGCTACTTGGGTTACCAAGGGAACCCATGACAGGGGTCCTAAAACCCCTCCTTCACATCCTGCCTACCTAGACTTTAAGGCACCTGAGGAGGGCTTCTTTGCAGAAGCCCGCCAAAGGTCGGCATACAAAGGGACCAAACCTGGTTTGGCGTGCAGAGTAAAACAGGAGAAAGACCTTTACAAACTCATCCGGAACCGAATAAAAATATATATGGTCCAGCGGGTTCAAGTTCAAGGCTACCAAGATAGCCTAAAACAATACCAAGGCTATATAAAATAACCACAGAAGGAAAAATAGGGTAGATACCACTACCACCAGCCAAGTCTTAATGAAAAGGGAATGTAACAATGTTCCATGAGAGACAGACAATCAAGGATAACTATTAACTCTTTCCAGTACTCTATGTAAGATAGTTTGTACTGGGTCTGTGAATTTAAAAAGACTAATAAAGTAAATGGTAACTTAACATGTTCTGGGAGACAGTAGTTAGTCCCAGAAAATGGAGTCTGAGTTGGGAAGTCTAAAAAGACAACCCTGTGTTACTGCACTGAAGGTTCTGTGTAATACACAGTAAAAAGATGATGCCTATGGAGTAGGTGAGGCTCCACAGTCTAAGAATACAAACATGTTAAACACACACAGCAAAACACATGTAAGAGTGGGAAAAAAGGCTCACACTCTTACCAGGTGAAAAAGAAAAATCCTAGAAATCCAGCAAAGCTGCTGAGGCACTCAGTAGGTAAGGGAAATTAGCCATTTTGGAGAATTCTCCCTAACATTGGGTCCTCACGTCTTCTTGAAGTATCGAGGTTCTCTGGTTGTTACGAGGTACGGTGTAAGGTATATAGATTGTTCTCTTACAATGTTTGTTCTGTTGATTGTATTATTTGGCAGGGTGTGTTCTGTATTCAAGCCAGCTTCTACTGGAGGTGGTTGAGTTTGTGTATCTGTATTAGTTGTTCCATGTTCCTGCTCTCTTTGTCAGTGTCCGATTCTGTGTCGGGGCATTTTGGGTGTGTGGTGGTAGGGGCTGGTCTGGGTATTGCATTTACAGGGGCAGTTGCCCACCTGTCATGTCTTGTGCTATGGTAATGTTGAGTTTTATCCTTTTATGTTGTGATGCCTGGATGCTCTCGGAGAGAGTCTGTCTGTTCAATCGGTTGGGTTAGGGTGTTCATCTTTCTATGGGAGGACTTTCCAAGGTGGTACCTGGTAGTGGACGTGTGGCACGGTTGGTTATGGGGGGCTGTGCGGTGCAGGTTAACTAGGGTAGTGATATTGGTTGTAATTACTAGCATTTAGTGGCTGCTGAGTGTTCTTGGGTGTCGGGGGTCTAGGATTCATTTACGGCAGGTACTGATAGAATACCCAGAGCTTTGAGATGACAAGATAGTGGAGAGCCTAGGTTTCAGAGGTTGTTTACAATGAGAGAGTAGTCTTAATTTAGGATATCAGAGGGTGGGAGAGGGATCTAGGTTTCGACAAATGCCAAGCAATAATTAAACACCTTAATTGCTGACACCTGACAACATGAAAAAGGCCTAGGTTTCACAGAATGGCAGGCAGTAATTAGAACATCTAGATTAAAGACAACTTGAAAAACTGGAGAGAGGACTATGGTTCGCAATTCTTTCTCAATGTGGCAGAGGCTAATGGTCACATTCCCCTCCAAATGTGACACAAGGCAATGAGCCTCATTACGAGGTTGGAGGCAGCCATGGCGCTATCAGCGCCATGGCTGCCTCCAAAATCGTTCCGGACCCGGTCTGGTGGATGGAGCAATTACCTGTCCATTACGAGGTCAGAGGGACCGGTAATTCCCCATTCACCAGAGCCATTCCCCATTTCCATTTGAGCCCCCATAGGACTCAATGGGAAGGGGGAAGGCGTCAATAACGGTACCGCAAATTGTGGTTCCGTTATTGACCCTGGTAACCCTTTGCGGCTCCCGTCCTTAAAGGAATGGTTCGGTCAAAATTTTGTATTGCCCCTACGGGTCGGCCATGTGTTTTTAAGCCTAAATCGCTCGATTTTAGAAAAATTTCCTATGGACCTTACCCGAGTTTTCGTCCATTAAACGCACGTGAAAACAGGCAGTAGGGCGCTGCTATTTTGTGATAATCCTATCACCTGCCGCATCGCCCTGGCTGACCTGCTTTTGCGGCACTAAATCATATCCCCCGCCCCTGAGCCTGTCATCAGCAGACGCGTCCCGCCCATTTCACAACACCAAAGCACGTCTCGTGTCAACATTCGTTGCGCTTCAGCTAATGACGTGTCGCCATGGAAAAGGCAAGACGCCTCTTTTCTCAATAAGTATAAACAGACCGTTTCACAACACACAGCAGCAGATTTTCGATTCCATTCCTCTCTCTGTGTTACTTTGAGTATTCTGTGACTCGTTTCTGTGCTCTGAACACACAATGGCTACAATAATGCCCTACATGTGCGAGCCCGAGTATACCGAGGAGGAACTACTGGAAAGGGAAACATGCAAAAACGATGGGTCTTCGGACGGCAGTTGGGAGGACGATTCAACAACTGAAGAGCCTGGACCTAGTCGCATGGACGGTGTTTCCACCTGGTGCACATGCAATCAGTTTGAGCTAATGCCAACCGAGGACGAGAACTGTTGCTGCTGTGAATACTCGGGATGCGTGGCGTACATTTGGGAAGGCGAGCCTCGACCACAATGCATCACCGAGCTGCCAAACTTCAGGGCAGCCTGCCTCACACGGTCTGTGTTGAGGATAATGATGGTGCTTATGCACAAACTTTGCGCAACTGTTCGTCCTCGTAATCCGAGTAACGAGTAAGTGTACTCTGCTTGTCATGCCACTCCTATTTCATGGTCTTCTACTACATCCAAAATTACATATACATATCATTATAACGCTCAAAAGTCGTTCAATAGTGTGCAGTGTCTAGATAGCATTTGTCCGAGCAGAATGACATTAGTTACAAGAATTGTCATTGACAACAAACGTTTATTAAACTTATCTTGGTCATTTAAAAACAGTTTGTATCATTCCTTTTCACAGGTGGTACAGGCTGGTGGCCTATCGTTCCTTTACATGGTGGCTTCACGGGAGGCTTGGACACCGCGTTCGAAGAGTGATACCCGCCTGTGCCGTTCGTGCCATAAGAGAAACGTTCCCGAGTGACAGCGGTCAGTACAGGGGATTTTCTCTCACTGTGCTGCAACCTGAACTGTACAATGTTTAAAGTCTTGTATTTTTGTGTCATCAAAATAAGATACAAAATAAAACACCACATATATTTTAACAACAGTTGTTTTGATCTTTTAAATGAATCAAGTGTGTCTCCATTCAAGGATGGACGTCAGACATCTGTGCTCGGAATGGGTGAAGTTCAGGTCGCTGTGAAGCGGGGTGGTCACTATCTAAGCTAACATAATATATTATCAATAATGCATGCGCTAAATAACACTTGTTCAAAGTCTTTCAGTCGGTTATGTCTCTATAAAAGTCACACATATATCTATACTATCAATTAACAATGGATTATACAGGCCTTAGGTCAAGGGTCTTGACCACTATAATACACTGTTTGAAGTGTGGGTCTGTGCTCACAAGAATCTCCGGTATGGGGCATTTGTTATTGATAGGCAACAATATACTGCAGTAGGGGTCTAATGTTAGTTGGGGATCTGCTAGGTGGGCATCATGGCGTCGTCAGTGGTCTGGCACATGAAGAGAATACCTTGCAGGGACACAGGGTCAGAATGGCAGTAAGTTTCCACTGGCGAGGGTGCGTGGGCAAGGACACATTTGTGGAGATGAACGAGCTATGTGCTTGGTTGAGGCCGGTTCAAATACAGGACCGTGATCTCAGAGAGTGATGTGTTACATTTATTAGCTGTTGAAAATACCTCTGGAGTTTTCCAGTCAGAGTGGGAACGAGGGTGTGGACCATGTGCTCTGCGCGCTGTACTATCGCAGTGAGGCCTGGTCACCAAGATGGAGTGGAAAGGGGGTACAAAAATGGATGCCCCGTGTCCTGCTCAGTGTTCCCATCTACGTGAATGTCATCCAAAGTTAACATCACATAAGGGCAAGGGGCGAACCCACTACTGGAGGCACTTGGTACGAGTTTCTACTGAGAAGTAAAGGATGAGAGGGGCCTGATGGCCCCTCGCTCCCACACACTTGCCTGCATGCCCCAGGCCCATCCATCCATCCCACCCCCTCTATCAAAGGCGGTTCGCACCCAGGAATGAGCACTGGCATGGGGGGCTGTCACGGGCGCAAATGGCCATGGTGCCAAACAGTATGTACACTTCAAAAGTTATCCCACGCCCAGGGGCCGTCGCTCACATGGCTTCCTCAGACCCCGTGTCTCCAGGCAGGCCTCCCCCGAGGCAGGCCGCCCCCCCTGCAATCCACATAAGTGTGTCTCCATTCAGCAGTCTTCCTGTGCCTTATCTGCACGCCCCAGGCCCATCCATCCCACCCCTTCTATCAAAGCCGGTTCGCACACAGGGATGAGCACTGGCATGGGGGGCTGTCACAGGCGCAAACGGCCAAGGTGCCTAACAGCATGTACACTTCAAAAGGTATCCCACGCGAAGGGGCCATCGCTCACATGGCCTCCTCAGACCCCGTGTCTCCAGGTGTCAAACTAGAAATTATATCGTGCCTCCTATTGCTATGAATATATGTATATTGGCCTACGCCAAGCTGCTAACAAGCTGCTTATAAACTACATGTGAATAAACTCGCATTGCAAGGAAGGTCCTGACCTTAGAAACCATGTAAACTGTCATTTTGGGTCAAGCCGCCATTTTAGGTTTTCTTGCTCTATAAAGTCACCATGTGAGCTAAGATGGTAGCCTATGTTATTCAGAACAGAACTCGATTGTCATGACCTCTGTACAGCTAATGTATAACTTGCCTGCAGGCCACTTGTTAGGGTCATGAGCTGAGACCTTGTCCTTCTGCTGACCTGTGTGTAATGGATTACCTGTATCACCGAAACTGATCTATAATTGAATGAGAACACCTGCTTAACTACATTGTATAAACTAAGTCCCGCATTGTAATGTTAGGCTTAGAGCATACATTATTACCATTTCTTCTTGTTAATGTATAAACCTAAGATGAACTAGATTTGACCTGGCAAGGGACCCTAGAGCAGTAACTTATTTATGGAATGGTTAACCTGCAGAAAGGCTGGACAACAGGCTGGAGAAATGTATAAAAGCCTGACTGTTTCAATGAATATTTGCACTCACTGAGCACACCGAACCACGCCGGAGTTCGCTGTGTTGTACTGAGGGTCTATAGCTATCTGAATTTTGTTCTGTTCTTTTGTAACTGGATTCAGTATAAAATAAAGTACTTTGTATGTTCCTTTGTAACCTGTGTTTGGTGTGTTTCCTTTTTGGTTACCCTGCCTCATATTATTTCCTTGTTTTCACAGTTGGCGCCCGGAATAGGGACCCTCAAGATTGATGCCGGATTATTGAAGGTTGACGCACGCTATTGGACCGGGATCGGACGGTGTGACATAACGGGCCTGACTGAACGAGACGCGACACCTCAACAGCACTGCACGATCCACTCCCTGGACGATAGCCGTGTGGTCTGAGACGGCATCTTGACGAGGGTCAATTTTTTGAGGCGGGCAGATTTGCCGAAATCACCATACACAAGGTAAACTTCGTTAGGTAAGTCCTTTGTAAACCGATTGGTCCTCCTTAGGTTTGGTCAGGTGAGTCGTTACCCGACTCTTAATTCAACCCTGACAATTTGAATTTGGCGCATTGTATCTGCAGACACAATTATTGACCAGGTAACACCGAGTATTTGAGAAATGCCTGGGAAATTGTCTAGCTGCTTTAGGGCATTATTCCGCAGCGATAGACAATCTTTGGAATTTAGCCATCTGGCACCACAGGAGGGGTCACCGGCATGTACTATGTACTGTAAGCATGGCATTGGAAGTGTAGTATTTAATAAAATTTGGCACAGACAAACCAGACATGCCTCCGAACTTCAGTGGCCAGTCAATGGTAGTTTTGAGATCCCTCATATTGAATATTTAGAGTCAGTCTTGTTAAAAAAGAAGGCCAGACCTGCAGCATTTGATGTTTTGCAAAATTGGAAAAGAGAAGCGTTGCAGCAGCTTAAAAGTAGGGAAAAACATGTGCGCCGTCATAAAACAAATACTGAAAAGGCGTTGTTATATGATCAGGACAAACAGTCTGAGTCGGTTAGGAATATGGACAGGGCTTTCTCACTCGGTATTCAGAAAATATATCCTTCTAAAGATCTTCATGTTTCTGATGAGTTTATCGACAAATTGTTAAATGAACGAATTCCTGGTGCCTCTGCACCACCTCCGTATGTTCCTCCGCCTCCTGCTGTACCTCTTCCTGCTGTTATTCCTGCTCTTCCTGCTCAACCTGTTGTTCCTATTCCTCCGGTTGTTGTTCCTCCACCTGCTCCTCTGCCTCTTCCCATTGCACCAGTAATAGTACCTCCATTGAATTTGCCTGCACCATCACTCCCAAGTAGTTCTGTACCGCTTGTAGTTGATCAGGGTGCGGGGTCGAGGATTGTTACTCGTAATACTGTTCCTACAGAAAAGAAACAGGATTTGTTTGCATGGACCAAGCATTGTATGGAGAGAGATGATCGAGCTAATGTTCTTGCCACACTTTCTAATATGGATAATTTTCCTGAGAAAAATGTTTTCATTGAAGGTTTAGGGATTCATTTATGTGTAATGTGGGGTAAATTAAATAATGCAGACCTCCCACAAGGGTTGAGGGACCTGAATACTTTAGCGTTTTCAAGAGACACTGTGGAGAAGGTACATGAGCATGTTGAGAGGATATTTGAGTATAGAAAGAAGTTGGAAAGGTTACGGAATGAGGATGACGAAGAAGAAAGTATGTATGTACAGAAACGATTTCTTCCATGTCGTAAATCGACATCTGAGGAGGCGGGAATTTGTACAAAAGATGCGATTAGATGGATTTCAGACATATCGATAACTCCAGTTGAGGTATATGACACATACAGTCAATGTAGGCTAGAAATGCAGAGGAAAGTGATACAGGTAATGGTAGAGTACCTGCAGGATGAATGTTTGAAGAGAAAGGTTAGTTGTCCCACAGAGTTATTGAGCATTTATAAGAGAGCTTTTTCACTTGACACTTCTTCAACTGCTTTAGCGCTCGACTTAGCTCTGTTGCTTAGTAAGCGTTCGGAGTTGCCTACATCTCAGTTGCCTATGAGAGAGGTTCCTCCGACATTTGTCCCAAAGGTTGAGATTCCTGCTAATGCTGCAGCAGGTAAACCTGCTGTGGACATTCCTGCACAATATGTATCGCAGTTTGTTCATGTCCCGTTTTCACGACAGGAAGTGAATACTATTAGACAAACTATTCCTGACATTAGGAAAAATCCAACAGGGTTCTATAAAGAGATAGAGTCCGTTTTGCAGTCCTCAGTGTTTACCCTAGGCGACATTGATTTGCTATTCCCTGTACTCCTGCCTGTAGATTTGTGGAAACAAGTTAGAACTATAGACAATGTACCAGGTTTGGCCAGCTGGTGAGAGACCACCTCAGGTGATACTAACTTTGCCTGACAGAATCATTGCAAAACTGAAAACTATAATCCCCGAAAAGAGAATTATTTGGGAAAAGCTTACGGCCTGTGTCCAAGGAAAATCTGAGGGTGCTACCGAGTTCTTTAATCGGTTCGAACAGGTATTCTCGGATTTCAGTGGACAAGACTTAGGCACAGAGTCTGGGAAAAGATTATTTGTGGAAACATTTGTACGTGGATTGCTGCCTGACATCCAGTCACAAATTATGTCTTCTGAGAGGGCTTGGCAGGCGAAATCCCAATCAGAAGTACTGCACATGGCTCAGTACTACGAGAACCGTGTCAATAATGAAAAAGATAGAGTCGAGAAGAGAAAAGGTGATTTGAAGACTAAAGTATTGTTACAGCAAATTGTTAGAGGCCCCAGAGGGGGTACTTCGCAGATTAGAGGTCAGTATGTTCCACAAGGGAATGTGCCCTTGGGTCCTGTGAATATTAACCAGTGTGCCTATTGTCGCCAGGAGGGTCATTGGCGTGCACAATGCCCCGTCCTTCGACAGAGGTCGAATAACACATTTGGAAATATGGGTAGACGATCCAGAGGTCGCCCCGGTGTAGGGGGCCCTGGTAGAGGCCAGTTTTTGCAGGATCCCCAACAACCTTTTTCACAGGATAATCAGACTTCGAGTGTGGATACTAGAAACATATTTAATCATCCTTCTGCTGCATATCTATCTGAAGAGCTTCCTTTTGATGATATTTTGTTTCGTTAGGATTGCCCGAAGCAGGGTTTGGAACCTACACCTATTCCCGTTAATCAGAAAGGTCCCTACGTTGAAATGGTAGTGGGAAATAGGAAACATCAATTTTTGATAGACACTCATTCTCGGGTTCCTAACAATCCACTGTCAGGGCAAACCAATGTTTCTGTGGGGTTTTCTGGCACACCAGTTGTTTGTCCGGTTTCTTCACCGGTACCTATTTCTTTGGGTCCCTTTACGGACCACTGTCCATTTCTCTTGACTTCGAATTGTGGAGATAATTTGCTGGGGTTGAATCTGTTGAAGGAATTAAATGCGGTAATTCATTGTTCTTCTGATGGAGTGCGTTTGACGATTTCACCACAGCAATGTTCTGTTTCGCAATTCTTGACTAGACCTTTGCAGCCAGAATTCAGTGATGTACCAGAGTGTTTGTGGGCATTTGATGACAATGATGTCGGTGTTTTGCAGATTGAGCCTGTTAAAATAGTTTTGAAACATGGAATTAAGCTGCCCCTTAATCCACAGTATTCCATCCTTCCTCGCTGAGGGTAGAGGGCAGGAGCCCCCCCTCCCATCTACTCTACGCACACGGAGTGCATCCCAGAACCTCACCGGCACCATCGAAGGGCCTGCCTGACCCTGTCTTCAAGGGTGCCTGACTCCCGCATGCCGGGCGCCGCGCGGCACGAAAGCGAGGCCGAGCCTCGTTTGATGCAGTGTAAAACTGCTTTCATCCGCCGGTAGGCGGAACCGCCGGTGGCCAGCACGAAGGCCACACAAAGGCCTGTTCCTGCGCCTGTGCCCCCATTCCATCCTTCCTCGCTGAGGGTAGAGGGCAGGAGCCCCCCTCCCATCTACTCTATGCACACGGAGTGCATCCCAGAACCTCGCCGCCACCATCGAAGGGCCTGCCTGACCCTGTCTTCAAGGGTGCCTGACTCCCGCATGCCGGGCGCCGCGCGGCACGAAAGCGAGGCCGATCCTCGTTGCAGTGTAAAACTGCTTTCATCCGCCGGTAGGCGGAACCGCCGGTGGCCAGCACGAAGGCCACACAAAGGCCTGTTCCTGCGCCTGTGCCCCCATTCCATCCTTCCTCGCTGAGGGTAGAGGGCAGGAGCCCCCCTCCCATCTACTCTACGCACACGGAGTGCATCCCAGAACCTCGCCGGCACCATCGAAGGGCCTGCCTGACCCTGTCTTCAAGGGTGCCTGACTCCCGCATGCCGGGCGCCGCGCGGCACGAAAGCGAGGCCGATCCTCGTTTGATGCAGTGTAAAACTGCTTTCATCCTCCGGTAGGCGGAACCGCCGGTGGCCAGCACGAAGGCCACACAAAAGCCTGTTCCTGCGCCTGTGCCCCCATTCCATCCTTCCTCGCTGAGGGTAGAGGGCAGGAGCCCCTCCTCCCATCTACTCTACGCACACGGAGTGCATCCCAGAACCTCGCCGGCACCATCGAAGGGCCTGCCTGACCCTGTCTTCTAGGGTGCCTGACTCCGGCATTCCGGGCGCCGCGCGGCACGAAAGCGAGGCCGATCCTCGTTTGATGCAGTGTAAAACTGCTTTCATCCGCCGGTAGGCGGAAGCGCCGGTGGCCAGCAGGAAGGCCACACAAAGGCCTGTTCCTGCGCCTGTTACGCGCATGGGAGCGCGGCGTGGCCACCCCCCCTGCTCAATTTAAACTTCCCCGACCGCCCTCCGCAAAGTCCGAGGCAAGCTATCGGAACCAAGTATCCTAATATCTCCATTCATACAAGGAGAACCTACTGTAAGTACTTTGCCCCTGTCCTTGTTCCAATTACTGACATTGCAATGTTACGACTCCCCCTCAGTCGGCCTATTTCGGTACTCCTTTTACTACGTGGACCGTCATTTCAAGGAGTATAATCACGCATGCCAGTACCGGGGATACTACTGTAGCCATGTACTCTGAGCCACTATTATCTGAATGTGTTTCCGGCCACCCTTGAAACTCTCGAACTATAGCATATCATAAGTATTTTGTGCCTCTTGGTCACTAGTAGACCACCTTATAACTGTATTGTGCCTTAAGGTCTCTTACAGACCATTTTCAATTGTGTTGTGCCTTAGGTCTCTTACAGACCATTTCAATTGTGTTGTGCCTTAAGGTCTCTTACAGGCCATTTCAATTGTGTTGTGCCTTAAGGTCTCTTACAGACCATTTCAAGTGTGTTGTGCCTTAAGGTCTCTTACAGACCACTTCAATTGTGTAGTGCCTTAAGGTCACTTACAGACTATTTCAATTGTGTTGTGCCTCATGGTCGCCTACAGACCATTTCAATTGTGTAGTGCCTTAAGGTCTCTTACAGACCATTTCAATTGTGTTGTGCCTTAAGGGCGCTTCAAATTATATTGTACCGTGCCTGACTTAGGTCACGTCTAATCTAGGCTTACCACTGCCCTGGCCAACAGCCTGTGATAAAACTAATCTAGGGCTGCCATGACCTTTGCCCTGACCTTTGCATTCCAGCCATTGGGTTATCCCTATCTAGGTGCCCAGGCTTCCAGCCATACCATAGCATCCTCACTCCCTTCCATTATCTCACCAGTCCCACTCAAGGAGACCCTATCTTGTCCCTGTCAACAAGCTCATAGGGAACCCATTCTGGCAGCCACCACCACCATCATGCACATCAGCGTGCGCCTTCTATTGCACTACCTCCTAACCACACATCTTGCCCTATTCACTCAACCACCCAAGTCAACCACTCCTACCTTTGAGGTTAATAACCTGGCCTGCCCCTACCCACTTGACCCAGCGTCACCCACCATGACTTTGACACCCTCAACGAGTCCTTCAGCAACTACCGTTGACGCTCACCATCCCTGCAACCAGATTAACCAATACCCTAATGACCCAGCTCTCTGGCTCAAACACTTTGCCACAAAACCAACTCCTAACCAACCCTGCCCCCTCACTCTCAGGAACAAGAGACTAGGCACCAGATTCCGCATTCGTCCTTCCCGCACCAACACCACTAAGCAAGCCCCACGCACACCACCCAGCCCGCCTTCGCCCACCGCCACTTGCAAAACCAAGACCACAGGGGTTAAATTGCCTGTGTTCAAGGGTGCCCTCATCAATGCTAGATCTCTCACAGCACACACTCTTGACATAGCCGACCTTATCACCACTGCCGACCTTGACTTCATTGCCATATCTGAAACCTGGCTACATGCCGCCTCTGGCCCTTCTCTATCCTTGGCCTTACCGCCTGACTATGGCATCACACGCTGTGACCGCTCCTCTGCCCATACTAGAGGTGGCGGCGTGGCATTCATCCACAAAAACTCCCTTGACCTAAGAGTGGTATCCGAATCCAAACTTGAATCAGCTGAACTGCTGACAATCAAATTACTACTAACACCTAACCAAACGGCCACCCTTCACCTTATCTACAGGCCACCAGGGCCGGCACCCACCTTTGTCAGTGAAATTTCCACTCTTCTTCTTGACAAAAAAAAAACAACTCCCAAACAATAATCTTAGGTGACTTCAATCTTGGTCGCGGCGACCCTAAGTATCCTGTAGCAACTGATCTGGAGTATGCTCTTACTGACCTTGGCCTCACCTTGTACATACAAGAACCGACCCATATCAAAGGCAGGACCATCGATTGGTTAGCCGGTTCCAACTGCAACATCCAGGTCCTCAATAACTCCCCATGCTTATGGTCTGACCATCACATCATAACATTTAACATTGAAGCTACCCCGCGAGCCCTAACACCCATAGCCCCAGCCCTCCCCACCCGCAATTAAAAAAATATAACAAGAGAACAACTCCTCCCACTGTTACTCCCCTCTCTTAATGCGGCGACCAACGCCTGCTCTGATCCCACCTCCCTAGCAGACATCTACAACCAAACGATGCTCACGGCTATTGACACCATAGCACCAATTAAAACTAGGAAGGCTAAACCACGAGCACATCTCAACTCATGGTTCACTCCACAGCTAAGAATCCTCCGCAAAGCCAAACGCTGTGCGGAAAACCGTTGGAAAAGCCACCCTTCTGATGAGCATAAAGACGGCTTCCTTCTCGCCTCCCTCACTTATAAAGACGCCATCATCACTGCTAAAAAAGAATCGCTTAATAATCGTATCATGCAAGCCAACTCTAACTCCAAGGAACTCTTCAGAGTCCTAAAAGAGCTCGAAACCCCAGTCTCCCCGCCAGACACTTGCACGAAAGACAGCAAATGGTGTGCTAACATTCAAGCAGCCCTCCTAAACAAAATCTCTATGCTCCAATCTAAAATAAATGAAAAGCAGGACTGCCTGAGGCGGGACAACCGCTCATTCTCCCCTACTAGGCCCACCTTCTCCAACTCTGCCAACATCAAACCTTTCACCTTCGCACCGCTCGCTGTCACCGAAGTAGAAAACATCATCCTCAGGATGAAACCATCCAACTGCCAAGGTGACCCGTGCCCAGCTCCCATCATTAAGGACTCCGCCCATGACCTAGCCCCATTCATTACAACCTTCATTAACTCATCCTTTGAAACAGGTATTGTCCCGGACAACCTTAAAGACGCTTGGGTGATCCCGCTACTAAAAAAACCTTCCCTTGACCCAAGCATACCCACAAACTTCCGACCTATTACTACAGTACCATTTCTGCTGAAGATACTGGACCGGGCAGCTTACCTGCAGATCCAAAACTACCTTGAATCAAACAATCTGTTAGGTCTACGACAATCCGGATTTCGGCCCAGACATGGGACCGAAACGGCTCTATTAGACCTAAAAACCCAGATCGATGTCCTGAAGGACAAGGGCAAATTAGCTATGCTATTACTCCTCGACCTCTCCGCCGCATTTGATTTGGTTAACCACCAGATCCTTTGCAGGCACCTCCACTCTGCTGCCAACTTCTCTCCCTCCGCAGCGGCCTGGATCAAATCCTTCCTGAGCAACAGATCTATGAGGGTCTTTTCACCTTCTGCTGCCGCAGCTCCCTCCCCTATTCATTGCGGTGTTCCTCAGGGTTCTTGCGTGTCACTTACTCTTTACAATATCTTTACGAAACCACTCTTTGATGTGCTTGATTATCTGGGTGTCTCCTACATCAACTATGCGGACGACACCCAGATACTCATTCCCATTTCTGGTGATTATCTTGCTGACACCAAGGCCCTCAATGACGTCTACTTGGTCATCCAAGCCTGGATGGCCCAGCTATGTCTGAACGACGATAAGACGGAGCTACTTATCCTGGGTACTTCACAACGCTTGAGCAAACTTGAGCCATCCTATCAGTCATTCATCATAGACGGCAACTCCATACAAGTCTCGAAAGACACCAAAACACTAGGCTTTTACCTAGATTCCACCTTATCCTTGTCAAGACAAACTAATGCAGTCAGGTCCACCTCCGCCTACACGTGCAAACTCATTTCAGCTTGCAGACCATTCCTCACCACCCACAATAGCGTCACACTAGCGAGAACACTTATCATGGCAAAAATAGATTACTGCAGTGCTCTATATTTAGGCACCAGCCAAGAAAACCTATCCAAACTCCAAACCACCCAGAACAATGCAATTCGAGCGGCCCTGAACATCCCTCTTAACCACCACATCTCAGAAGCCAGAACTAGCCTTAAGTGGTTACCCGTGAAGCAGAGAATTTCCCTAAAAACGCTTGCCCTCACGCACAAATGCCTAGCCAACAAGGCTCCGATCTATCTCTGCAGTCGGCTTTCGCGCCACTCCACTGCCCGTCCACTAAGAATTGCTCAGACTCCCTGCCTTACTATCCCCAGGTTTAAGCTCCAAAAAGCGGGAGGCACTAGCTTCCCTGTCCTAGCCTCCAAACTTTGGAATACCCTCCCCGCTGCATCAGAGCTGAAGACTCCTTCAACACCTTCAAGAATAAAACCAAATCTTGGCTCTTTGACCAGCAATAGTTGTGTTAGACATCTGTCCTACTTACCCAGCCCGCCTGTTCCCTTACATGATTTCCAGTCTGCTACCCTCCCAACTACCTCTGGGATACTCCCTCTGCGGAGCCTAGGGATACTGTACCCTGTGTAATATTTGTAATTGTTAAGATTGTATTATGCTATATTGGTATACTTTTATTGTAATTTATTTCCCTGTATGTTCTTTTCTTGCAACCTTGTACAAATTGCGCCCTGATGCCCCCGGGCCTGATGGTCCGCGCGTTATAAATAAACAAATACAAATACAAATACAAATATAAGATCTCAGTTGAAGGCGAGCAAGCTTTGAAGAGCATTGTTTCCGATTTTGTGCATCGTGGGGTGATTGAGGAGATTGCAGGAAGTTTGTGCAATAGTCCAATTTTACCCGTGTACAAAAAAGGTGCTAATGCAATTCCATTTCATTTTATAATTGATTTATGTGCCATTAATAAAGTCGTTGCTCCGCAATTTCCAATTGTGCCTGTTGTGACGACAATATTAACCATGATTCCAGCTATGGCTACTCACTTCAGTGTTGTGGACCTAAAGAATGCTTTCTTAAGTATTCCTATACATGAGGATAGTAGATACTTGTTCGCGTTCACCTTAGGGGGACGCTCATTCACATTTACTCGTGCACCTCAAGGTTATACTGAGAGTCCTAGTATTTATAGTAGGGCTTTGAAAGAGCAGCTTGATACCCTTGGATTGCCCCCTACTTGTACGTTGCTTCAATATGTTGATGATTTGCTTTTAGCCGCTGACTCTGTGAGCTCTTGTAAAGAGGGCACTGTGTTGTTGCTCATCCATCTAGCTAAGCATGGTCACAAAGCTTTGCTTAAAAAGTTTCAATATTGTTGCCAGGAGGTCGCCTATTTAGGCTATCTCCTGTCAAAGGAGGGAAGAAGATTGACACCTGAAAGAATAAAACACATTTCTGGCATGTCTGTCCCAAATACACAAAAGGAAGTTAGAGCCTTGATAGGTATGGCTTCTCACTGTAGGTTATGGATCCCAAACTTCTCACTAGTGATAAAACCGATGTTGGCCTTGACGAAGAAGGGTATTTCTTCGCCATTGCCATGGAATACGGAGCATCAACATTAATTTGAGTTGCTCAAGACTGCATTATGTTCGGCGCCAGTTTTGGGCACACCGAACTATGAGAAGGCCTTTGTGTTGTTTGTGCATGAATGTGATGGATGTGCTTTGGCTGTATTAACGCAGGAACATGGAGGGAAGAATAGGCCATGCGGTTACTACTCTTCCGCCCTTGATCCTGTTGCATGCGCTTTGCCAAGATGTTTGCGCGCTGTCGCTGCTGCTGCTGCATCTGTAAAACAGAGTGAGGGAATGGTCCTAGGCCATGATTTAACCCTGATGGTGCCTCACTCTGTAGATATTCTATTGAACAAAACCCAAACGCAACACCTCACTTCCGCACGACTGACAAGATATGAATTAATCTTGTTTGCTCCCCACATTCAAATTAGGAGGTGCTGCGTTCTTAATCCGGCTGAACTCCTACCTTTCCCGCAAAATACTGTTTGCGGTGTGTTTGCGGTGACGAAGAGTCACATGACTGCCTGTATACTACTGAACAAGATACAAAAGGTAGAGTTGATTTGAGGGACACTCCTTTGGATAACCCACAAGGGGAGCTGTTTTGTGATGGCTCCTGCTTCAAACTACTGGATGGTACATTCACGGCTGCTTATGCAGTCACTACATTGAGTACGGTTGTGGAGACCAAGAGAATTATGCATAACTCTGCGCAAGCCGCAGAAATTATAGCATTGACTCGAGCTTGTGAGCTTTCGGAAGGGCTAACAGTAAACATATATACTGATAGCCAGTATGCCTTTGGAGTGGCTCACAACTTTGGGAGACTTTGGTCAGAGAGAGGGTTTTTAACTTCGCATGGCACCAAGATCCAACATGGCTCCCTGATAGTACAATTGCTTTCAGCGCTTGCGCTCCCTAGTCAGTTAGCAATCATTAAGTGCGCAGAACATCGCAAGATTATAGATGATGTAGGGAAAGGGAATGCTTTCGCTGATCAAATAGCTAGACAAACTGCCTCTGATCTCTTCACGGAGATGTATGTTTCAAGGGAGACTGTAGATGCCTATGCAATGGATGAGGGTGTTTGGTCTGTACGGGATATCCAAGCCGATGCCACATTAGAAGAATCCAAGAGGTGGGCTGAGGGCTTGGGGAAACTCGATGATGATGGGTGTTGGGTGGACATGGTTGAAGGGAAATGGTTGCTTCCTAATGCCTATATAGTAATGATGGTTACCATGGCACACGGTCCCACAAATGTGTGCGCTCAACAGATCACGAGAATGTTAGAGAAAGTCTGGGTAAATGATAAGATTTCAAACATTGCCCAGCATTATGTCCAAAATTGCATGATTTGCCTACAACACAATGTGGGAAAGGGGACAGCAACTCCAAGAGGTAGCTTTGGGCCTCCTTCTGTCCTGTTTGAAGTGATTCACTTTGACTTTATTGAAATGGAGCGATGTAACAATCTAAAATATGTCCTTGTGGTCATTTGCGCCTTTAGTAAGTGGGTCGAGGCTTTCCCTGTTAAAGACGCTACAGCCATGACCACTGCAAAGACCATGTCAAAGGAATTCTTCCCATGGTTCGGTTTGTCGAGAGTTATCTGGTCGGATAATGGTCCGCATTTTATCGCTGCTGTAATTCTACAGATATGTACGGCATTGCAAATTGACAAACGATTCCATTCGGCCAGACATGCTCAGAGCGCCGGATTAGTGGAAAGACACAATGGTATCATAAAAAACAAGCTCACTAAGACGTGTGCCGGCACCAAACTAAAATGGCCGGACGCCTTACCGATCGTGTTACTTTCAATGCGGACAACCCCTCAAACTAAGACTGGGCTCTCTCCCTTTGAGGTGGTAATGGGGAGACCTGCTAATATTTGGGGTTTGCCTAAAAGCTGCGCATTGCGCGATGTAGAAAATGTACTTCTCTCCGACTACTGTAACCAGTTAACTAAAAACCTGTATTTCATTTATCACCAGGTTTTACCTGTACAGTTCACGGGCCCAGGACACGATATACAGCCTGGAGGTTGGGTCCTAGTGAAGGCCTACGAAAGGTCTTCCTGTCTCGCTCCTCGTTGGAAGGGACCCTACCAGGTGCTGTTGGTCACTCGGACAGCAGTGCGGGTGGCTGGGAAGAAACACTGGATCCACGCGACGCATGTCAAGAAACTTCCTCACCCGACGCCACACGTTACAGAAGAAGCAGATCCCCTCGCTGATGCTACAGTCCCTGATCTTGGAGTAGCAAACAGCGCTGTGAGTGCGTCGGAGAATTTCTCTGAGCCCGTGGAGCTTGGGGAACAGTCCATTTTGTCTCCGCACTCTTTTGAAAAATCACTTGCGGAAAAAACACTGTTTCAAGTTCTGCGAGTCGCCTCCGATACGTCGCTTCCCTCAGGAAGTGACGACACCTTATTTTCAGACCAACAATCTTGGGTACCACCAGGTACAACCTTCGACGAAGAAAATAGAACTACGGCACAGGTTTTTCCGTGCATTTGAGAAAGAGAAGTGATCGAAAGTTTTCCTTCGTATAAGAAAGTTTCTGTTAAACATAAGGGTAAAAAAGGGATTCTGCTGGCTAGGGTTGGGAAGGACTAAGAAATCGCGCAACTGTAGCGTCGCTAGCAACGAACATTGGGGTCGTCGATTGAGGAACTACAATGCCTGCCACCTCCACTGCTGCTCCCTGCACTGGACTTGTGAATAAGGGGGTGACCAACTTGGACAATGAACAATGTGCCTGGGCCCCGAAACATACTGCTGTGTTTTGATAACGATAATTGTTATTTTTGCAATTACTGCTGTAGGACTTTGGTACTTTGAGGAAATCTAGCCTCTAAAACCTTTACTACCGACCGAGATTGTACCGACTGCTTTGACTCCCTCTATACACCTTCACACTCTGTCCCCTAGAGACTCCCAACATAGACAAAAGTATCATAATAACACTCTAATGATAGTAATGAATGCAACGCATGCCATTTTTAATAAGAGTAATAGTTGGATTTGCACTCATTTACCGCAACATGGGAACAAGGGACTGGGATGGTATATACATCCTCTACCTTTAACGACTGCTTGCTATGCTTCTCTTAGAGCACTATTCTTTGGCCGTTGGAATGATAGCATCTCAGGGAACTTTGATGGAACTAATTTGAATGATTTCGAGAAATGTGAATTAACTTCCCTGGGATGCTGGCTTTTTGCAAATAGAAGTAAACCTAATGTCGCTTCTATTAGGCCGTCTGATAAGCTGTCTCTTCCTTTTCAAACTTTAATTTCCTTGAAAATGGCTCCAATAGGCAATAAGGACGCCGTGCCTCCTTCTTACTCTATAAATCATAGCCCTGATTCGGTCCCCTTTTGTGTACAAAGAAATGGCACTCGGCCAATGGGAGATTTTGAAGGTTGTATGAACATTGCAAATTTGACTGGAGAAAACAGGCCTCTGTATGTAGGGGGGCCTGTTTATTTTGTTTGCGGTAATGTAGCATTTCCATGGTTGCCCAGGTATTGGCAGGGAACTTGTTATCTAGGAATCCTGTTACCTGGGGTGTTTATAGCAAGTACTGTAGAGGTTTTGAAGGCTCGTCCACGGCGGGACGAGAATGGCGACACTCCAGCACAGGTTTTAGGAGATGTAGCGAAATCATTCCTTCCATTCTTTGGGCAGATAGTGAACTCCGAGGATATCAGGAAACTAGCGAGAGTACTGGAGCGAACCATCAACCGGACCACAGATATAACTTTAGAGCAGAAAGTGATCAGATTGGTAGCACTCCAAAATCGGATGGCATTAGATGTCATTCTGGCAGAACGAGGTGGAGTATGCAAATTAGTGGGGTCCGCTTGCTGTGTTTTCGCACCAGATTCCTCGCCAACAATTTTTAAGGCAATACAGAATCTGCACATTCTTAGTTCAGAAGTGCATGTTCCCGAGGGAAATTGGGATCTTAGCGCTTGGTTCTGGGACTTCTTGCGGTCTTGGGGTTGGAAAGTGCTTTCAGTCTTGGTGATTATTTTGGGAATTCTGCTATTTCTTTGTTGTTGTATCCAATGTCTACCAAGTATATGTTCAATGCTAGGGGGATGTTGCGCTCAGGCGATAGGTACAATAGGACATAAAGTGTATGCCCCGGATAAAACCTCTAAGGAGTATGTACTGAAAGAGATCTTAGTAAAAGGTCTAATGGCGATAGATATTTCTGACAGCTATTCAGGGTGTATGGACGATGACACATGGAGTTATTTGCAGGGAGATCAGAAGTAGTTTAGCACTTGGCATAGGCCAAAAGGAGGGTTTGTCAAACTAGAAATTATATCGTGCCTCATATTGCTATGAATATATGTATATTGGCCTACGCCAAGCTGCTAACAAGCTGCTTATAAACTACATGTGATTAAACTCGCATTGCAAGGTCCTGACCTTAGAAACCATGTAAACTGTCATTTTGGGTCAAGCCGCCATTTTAGGTTTTCTTGCTCTATAAAGTCACCATGTGAGCTAAAATGGTAGCCTATGTTATTCAGAACAGAACTTGATTGTCATGACCTCTGTACAGCTAATGTATAACTTGCCTGCAGGCCACTTGTTAGGGTCATGAGCTGAGACCTTGTCCTTCTGCTGACCTGTGTGTAATGGATTACCTGTATCACCGAAACTGATCTATAATTGAATGAGAACACCTGCTTAACTACATTGTATAAACTAAGTCCCGCATTGTAATGTTAGGCCTAGAGCATACATTATTACCATTTCTTCTTGTTAATGTATAAACCTAAGATGAACTAGATTTGACCTGGAAAGGTACCCTAGAGCAGTAACTTATTTATGGAATGGTTAACCTGAAGAAAGGCTGGACAACAGGCTGGAGAAATGTATAAAAGCCTGACTGTTTCAATGAATATTTGCACTCACTGAGCACACCGAACCACGCCGGAGTTCGCTGTGTTGTACTGAGGGTCGATAGCTATCTGAATTTTGTTCTGTTCTTTTGTAACTGGATTCAGTATAAAATAAAGTACTTTGTATGTTCCTTTGTAACCTGTGTTTGGTGTGTTTCCTTTGTGGTTACCCTGCCTCATATTATTTCCTTGTTTTCACACAGGCAGGCCTCCCCTGAGGCAGGCCGCCCCCCTGCAATCCACATAAGTGTGTCTCCATTCAGCAGTCTTCCTGTGCCTTATCTGCACGCCCTATCTCGCAATTATCAACCACTTCTAGCGCGTATCAGGTAATCATACTTGGCTATTCCGCTACAGACTTTTTTTATGCATGTCAAGTAAGAGTTTGTATGTATTGTGTGATTATTTTGCCAATTGTTTGGTTAGTGCTTTCCAATTGATATACACCTTAGTTGTCGTCCCCTGGTGTTTGTTTTCAGTTAGAATTTCAGTTATAATTAGTGTTATCCATACTAATGCAAGTACTGTCTTTCAGGGAGATGCTGAAGCGTCCACCACATTGACAACAGCCCTAGATGTTCTTCAGCAGCACGAGGTATGGATACTGACAGCTCAATCGACCGTGATCATCAGGACTGGAACACTTGTCGTTTGATTGTTCTACACCATGTTTCATTCGTGGTTAGCCGTTGATATGTACCTGTGTGGTCGACCACAAGCGTGTTTTGTGTTTTCAATATTGTAATCCTTACTAATGCAAATACTATGTTTCAGGCAGTTGTTGAATCGTCAACCCACGCACTTGATGCGGAGCCTGACATTCAAGTAATTCCGGTGGAAGCGGGACCATGCGGATACGAATCGGCGCAACAGCTTTCGGAAGTGCGCACCACATTGACAACAGCCCTAGATATTCTTCAGCAGCACGAGGTATGGATACTGACAGCTCCATCGAGTGTGATCATATAACGTGATTCCATTTGATATACCTTCTTCCCTATTAACGCAAGTACTGTGTTTTAGGGAGCTGGATGGAGCTTCCACTACAATCACAAGATCCCATTTAGATGATGCAGATGTAAAGAAATCGGAGAAATAGGTTGATTAAATCTGATCATATTTAAATATTCCTTGATTCTTTTAGACAATACAACATTTGTGGTTATCTCTTTATATGTACCTGTGCCGTCGACCCCAAGTGTGTGTTATGTTTACAATATTGAAAACCATACTAACGCAAGTACTGTGTTTCAGGGAGTTGCTGATGCCTCCTCTTCCATACAATCACACTACACCTTATATACAGACCCCCAGGCCCTCCAGGAACTTTTGAAGAAGACATTACAGCGCTCATCACTGAAAATTCCAAGCCATTAGCACAAACTATCATCCTCGGCGACTTCAATCTGGGATATGACGACCCCAAGGACGCAACAGCCGCATCCTTAGCAAACGCCCTCACTGAGCACGGTTTCGCCCAACTTAGTATCTCTCCGACCCACCAGAAAGGCAGAATTCTCGACTGGGTAGCAACTCTTAATTGCAACACCACCTGCAAGGCCCCCCAACCTCTTACATGGACAGATCACTACCTTATCCCACTTGAAATTCACACCAACCGGGCCACGCCTAAGAAACGCTCCCTGGCTCCAGCCTGCCCAACCAGAAATAAGCGTAACATTACCCCCGAAGCCTTACTACCTCTGGTCCTACCCACCCTTAACGCTCTACCGGACAAGGCTGACCTTAACCTACTAGTTGACACCTTCAACAATTCCATGGCTACCGCCATTGATACCATTGCCCCTTTGAAACTACGCAAAAGCAAACCAATTAACCACCTGAACTCGTGGTACACTCCCAAACTCAAACTACTCAGGAAGAAGAAAGCTAAACTAGAACTACTATGGAAAACCAACCCATCACCTGAAAACAAATCCAATCTCAAAAACATCTCCACGCTATACAAAAGCGAGATAATTCGTACCAAAAAAGATGCCTATAACGTCAGGATTGACCAGGCAGGCTCCTCCACCAAAGAATTATTTAAAATTCTAAAGGAGCTAGAAAACCCCAATCCCCCTCCAGACAACTGCTCAAAAGATAAACCCTGGTGCACCAGCATCCAGAATGCCCTCAACAATAAAATCACAGGGCTCCAGACCAAAATTGAGAACAAACGTCAACAACTCCTCAGCAACAAAACCACCAACCCCAGTTTAAGCCCACCTACACCCAACAAAGCCAACATAGACTTCTCCTTTAAGAAAGTGACTATCCTGGAAGTCCAAAAAATCATTACTTCCCTAAAACCCTCTAATTGCAAAGGGGACAGCTGCCCTGCCCAAATAATAAAAGACGCTGCCAGAGACCTCTCCCCTTTTATCACCAAGCTAATCAACCTCTCATTCGAAAACAATTCTGTCCCCAACAACCTAAAACAATCCTGGGTACTCCCTCTCCTAAAAAAACAATCCCTAGACCCAGCCATACCAACTAATTATAGACCAATCACCACTGTCCCTTTTCTGTTAAAAATCTTGGACAGAGTCGCCTATATCCAGATTCAGGAGTACCTGGAATCTAACCAACTGCTAGGTATGCGTCAATCTGGCTTCAGACCTCAACATGGAACTGAAACCGCTCTGGTTGACCTCAAAAGTCAGATTGATGAAATCAAAGACAAAGGCAATGCAGCAATCCTACTTCTCTTAGATCTCTCAGCGGCCTTCGACTTAGTCGACCACGAAATACTATGCAACCACCTATCTATCGCAGCCCACTTCTCCTCCTCTGCCTCTGCATGGATACAATCCTTCCTAGCAAATAGAACCATGCGAGTTTTCTCCACCACAGCTGCTGCTGACCCGATCCCCATCACCTGCGGAGTCCCACAAGGCTCCTGTGTCTCCCCCACCTTGTATAATATATTTACAAAGCCTCTATTTGACATATTGGACCATCTGGGTGTCACCTACACCAACTACGCAGATGACACCCAGATTCTCCTCACCATCTCAGGCAACTACAATGCGGACGTCATCCGGATCAACGAAATCTTCTCCATCATTCAGGCATGGATGGCCACCCACGGCCTCTGCCTGAATGATGAGAAGACGGAGCTTCTTCTGGTCGGCTCTCCCAATAACCTGTCCAAACTCAGTCCCAGCTACAAGAACATTATCATAGACGGTAACACCATCCCTATTGCTAAAAGTGTGAAAACCTTAGGCTTCCACCTTGATGCCAACACCAACCTCGTCAAACAAATCAACTCAACCGCCTCGGCCACTGCCTATACGGGTAAACTAATCAGGGCTAGCAGACCCTTTCTATCCCCCGACAGCTGCCTCACTCTGGCCAGAGCACTCATTCAATCCAAACTAGACTATTGCAACAGCTTGTACCTTGGAGCCAACCAAACCGTAACTAACAAACTCCAGGTTCTCCAGAACAATGCTCTACGTGCAGCACTTAACAGCCCAAGGCGTGAGCACATCTCCACAACCAGGAAAGCGTGCAAATGGCTCTCCATACAGCAAAAAATTGACCTCAAAACTATCTGCCTCACGTACAAGGCCTTAAACAATTTAGCCCCACCGTACCTCTCCAACAAATTCACCTTAAAACCTACATCTAGAACCACTAGATCTTCCAACTCCTTATGCCTGTTAGTGCCCAGATTTGCCTTAAAAAGAGCAGGAGGCACTAGCTTCACTGTGCTAGCCTCCCAACTTTGGAACACCCTACCACTCATAATTAAAACCACGGAATCCTTCCCGATCTTTAGGAAACTTGTTATTGGCTGGTTACTGAACAATGAGTAGCATTTACCCCCACCTCTAATAAGCTAGCAGCCGCAACCATACTTGTATTATATGTAAATTGTTGTATGTAAACCCTTGCTTTGTAATTATTGTACTTTGTAAATGTAATGTATATGTTATGCCTGTAACCGCCTTCCTAAGCGCCCTTCTACCCACGGGTCCGGAGCGCTCTACAAATAAATAAAACAAACAAACAAACAAACAAATCATTCGTGGCAGTCCATGCAGAGCCAGAGGGATGGATACTGACAGCTCCATCGAGTGTGATCATATTACGTGATTCCATTTGCTATACCTTCTTCCCTATTAACGCAAGTACTGTGTTTCAGGGAGTTGCTGATGCCTCCTCTTCCATACAATCATTCGTGGCAGTCCATGTAGAGCCAGAGGGATGGATACTGACAGCTCAATCGACCGTGATCATCAGGACTGGAACACTTGTCGTTTGATTGTTCTACACCATGTTTCATTCGTGGTTAGCCGTTGATATGTACCTGTGTGATCGACCACAAGCGTGTGTTGTGTTTTCAATATTGTAATCCTTACTAATGCAAATACTATGTTTCAGGCAGTTGTTGAATCGTCAACCCACGCACTTGATGCGGAGCCTGACATTCAAGTAATTCCGGTGGAAGCGGGACCATGCGGATACGAATCGGCGCAACAGCTTTCGGAAGTTCGCACCACATTGACAACAGCCCTAGATATTCTTCAGCAGCACGAGGTATGGATACTGACAGCTCCATCGAGTGTGATCATATTACGTGATTCCATTTGCTATACCTTCTTCCCTATTAACGCAAGTACTGTGTTTTAGGGAGACGATGGAGCTTCCACTACAATCACAAGATCCCATTTAGATGATGCAGATGTAAAGAAATCGGAGAAATAAGTTGATTAAATCTGATCATATTTAAATATTCCTTGATTCTTTTAGACAATGCAACATTTGTGGTTATCTCTTTATATGTACCTGTGCCGTCGACCCCAAGTGTGTGTTATGTTTAGAATATTGAAAACCATACTAACGCAAGTACTGTGTTTCAGGGAGTTGCTGATGCCTCCTCTTCCATACAATCATTCGTGGCAGTCCATGTAGAGCCAGAGGGATGGATACTGACAGCTCCATCGAACTAGGTCATCAGAGCTCGAATACTTGTCGTATGATTGTTCCACACAATGTTTAAATCATGTTTGGCTATTGAGATGTACATGTGTGTTCGTCATCACGTGTGTTTTATGCTAACAATATTTTGATACACAGTAATGATAATACTATGTTTCAGGGAGTTGATGGAGCCTCATTCCGTGCTGTCTATGCGGATACAGAAAATAGAAAATATAGTCATTGCAGCGCAAGAGGAAGGGGAGACATGCGGATACGTATCGGAGCAACAGCGTGCAGATGTTGAAGGTCGAGTCAAAAAAGTTGCAAAGAAAAGAAACAAAAATAAGGTTAGTTACAAACAGTTCATAACTTTAGAAATTTTTTTGTGCTGGGGACTATTTTATGTTTTTTTCAAGTCAATTGTGCTATACTTTATCTTGTGTTTAAACTGAACATCCCTTTTCCAATCTGTCCTCTAGTTACCCGTGGGTCTACGAACTATACATACACAGGCAGTGAAGCGAATGAGAGATGTTGCTTGCCAGACCATTTACACTGTGGAGGCTATGGAGGAACTATTAATTCAGACGCGGCATGTTGAGACTCGGGATGCTCATGTCAAATGTACATAAAATGAAATGAATGTGTCCAGAGAATCCTGTAAAGTTGTATTGGACCATTGCTACAGTGCGACCGCACCACCGCAACAACATGATACTGGATCTATTGAAGATAGCTCTGAAGTAGTCGCAGATCAATTCACACAATCTACACCCGCCAAAAAATTGCCACCAAAAATGCTGTCGACATTGTTGTGTTCTCCCATCAATGTTGAGGTAACAGATGTTGAAATGACAGAGAATGAACCAGCAGCAGCATTCACCGATGCATCAGAACTTGATAGCATCAATATTTCTTTCAAATGTGGTGAAATGGCCTGGTCACAGGCTGAAACAACTTTGACACAGGATGACAGTCTAATGAAAGAGGGCAAATACATAGTATTCGACAGTTGTTTGATGGATATTATAAGTATGCTAAAATGTGGGCATTCCGTCAGAGGGAAAGTATGTGGGAAGCCATTGATTCATGTGACTCGTCAAAAATAAGGCAGTTACGTCACAATACATGCCGCCTGTAGATTACATCATACGTTCTCATGGTCTGCACAACCGATGCTGGGGAAACTGCCAGCAGGCAATCTACTGTGTGCAGCTGCATCACTTTTTAGTGGCTCCAGTTTTAGAAAGTTAAAGTCTTTCTTTCAGTTTGTGGGACTCCATTTCATTTAAAAAAACGCAGTACTACAAATACCAACATGATTATCTGTTTCCGGCCATTAGTGATGCTTGGAAAATTGAACAATTGTCGATAGCAAGTACATTCGAAGGCAAACGATTCAGGCTAGCCGGCGATGGACAGTGCGTCAGCCCTGGATTTTCTGCCTAGTACTGCACCTACCACTTTCAGGACATGGATAGTAAGAAAATTGTGAGTTCGGTGGTCGTGCAGGTAACACAATGTACATCCTCAGTGGCCATGGAGAAACTAGGATTTATAAAATCAGTGGAATATCTACAATCGAGGGGAATGCACATCGACCTCATAGCCACGGATAGACACGTTTCAATTGCCAAGACAAGGAGAGAGCAGTTCCCACATATCAAACATCAATTTGACGTATGACATTTTGCTAAATCAATCAATAAGAAAATCTTCGGCTGCAGGGAAAAAAAGGTTTGGAAAGTATTTCAGACTGGTCCCAGTCTATCAGCAACCATCTTTGGTGGAGCTCCAAAACCTGTGAAGGGTCAGTGGAAATACTACTTGAAAAATGGCGGTCACTGATGCACCACTGTACCAACGTGCACCGCTGGTCAGAAAACCTACATTTCCACCAATGTGAACATGGCCCTTTGTCCCCAGTGGAGGCACGGAAGAAGAAGTGGTTGAATCCATCTTCACCGACACACAAAGCCATTGAGAAGATTGTTTTTAATAAAACTCTATCAAGAGATTTGAGGGTACTGACAGAATTCTGTCACACAGGAGGTTTGGAGGTGTTCCACAATATGGGCCTCATTCCGAGTCTAGCGCTAACCAATGGCGGTAGTAGTGCTTTGGTCGGCACCGGACCCGTACCGGCACCGCCCTGGTGGAATGGGAAATTACCGCCCTATTCCGAGTTGACCAGGGCGGTAATTTCCCATTCCCCAGGGCTCTTCCCCATTCCCAAATGAGCCCCCATAGGACTCAATGGGAATGGGGTTATTGCAAATAACGGTGACCGTACTTTACGGTCACTGTTATTGGCTAAAAAGCCCCTTTGCGCCCTCGTCCCTAACGCCTGCCAAAAGCAGGCGTTAAGGACGAGGGCGCAAAGGGAACTCGGAATGTGGCGGTAAGGGATTACCGGCACCGGTCTCGTTAACGGTGACCGGTATCCCTTACCGCCATACTCGGAATGAGGCCCTATGTGCCTAAGGTACAGGCCAAAGGGCTTGCATTTCAGCATACAGGGCATGAGACATAGGACTCTACTAGCGGTCTTGGCCCATAACGAGAATCTCGGCCGTGAACAATCTAGGACTAAGGGTAATGTAAGGATGCCTCGCTACACTAAGGCCTTTTCAAAAAGAAGTAAGCAATGGGTGATCAAACCAGTCTATGAGGAAATGGAGTTCGACTTTGTCAAAAGCCGTATTGTTGCTGTATTAGAGAAGCACAGATATGGAATTTTGAATGTTTCTGTGCAGAGCACTGATCCATTGCCACCCAACATTGCCACTGTGCCATGTCCACCCAAAGGAGAGCTGGTTGTGAAGTACAAATCCCGGTTTAAATAATTGTAATACGATTGTCTTTTTGTAAATAAATGTTATTGTACAGTGTGCATACAAAGTACGCTAACCCTAACCCCTACCTTCACCATCCTGGGTGCCGAACAACCTGGGTGTCATCTTTGAATTCTCTCTCTATTCACCTCATATTGCTAAGCTTGTCTATATGAGTATGTATATATTTTTGTTGATGTAACTAATTTTCGCAATCTCTTCTAAATGCTGGGCACTGTTAACAGAGGGGAGGCTTGCGTATTGCAAATAATAAAACAAACAAACAATAAATCTCACTTTCAACTCAACTCCTCGGGTACTTTATACTTTCCCTGACCTTCCCCAAAAAATTAAAAGTCTCAATAGTTATGGTTCTTTGGGGCTTCAAAGCTCGCACACAACGAGGACAAAATTGGGGGCCCTAGAACACGCCAAGTGAGCCGTTGCAGATGGGAGTGAAGCCAGTTCGCATTTGCACATTGAGGCGCACTACAAAGATGGATTTGAAACTTCAAGTTCTCACAGATGGCTTTACTACGGGATGTTGCAAAGAAAGAATGTATGCTCATTTCTAGTGAAGGTCAGCAGCTTTGATTTTCAGCCCGCGCCCTGAAGTTGCCCACAACTCGCACTGGCAGTATAAGGTTCTATTGGTTTTTGACCTTGAGAGACAGGGACCATGCCGAAAGAACTTCATTTGAAGGGGGTGGGTGGTGCAATAACGTAAGAGACGATAAGGCAGAAATTTCTCATGTTAGTTCAGTATACGAAAAATCGTTGTCAAGAGCACAGTGGGATTTACGGACTGCATTACGCAGAGACATAATGGAAATTGCAAATATAATGTAAGTAACTCTTTAGACGCTTTTATACCGGAATGAAGAATTAATGAATGGATACATGAATAAATGAATGAATGAAGAGCTTTGAAAAGGTTTGTGGGATCGTCCTTGTAGCGGGCACATGGGCATGCAGGTCCACATTCCACACGCATGTAGACAAAAAGTCGTTTCTAATTGTGTGTTAACCTCGATATATTTAGTTAGTTTTCGCATTGATTTTAGAGCCGAACATACTCCATTGCACTATTCTTGAAAGCAAATAGTTTCAGCTCGGCCGTAATAAATAAAATGAATAATATTAATAAAGATCGGCTGGCGAGACTAATTATAAATTTTATGTTTTCAAAACAGGTATATCCTTCCCTTTTGCCACTGCCACCAGTTTCAGACACCGGCAGATTGTTTTTTTAACCACCAGCTGCAGCTTAATGTAAACAACTGCACAATCCTGATGATCATATGGGAAGATCGCCAAGGGCCCATATGCCCTTACACGGTACTAGTGGCTAGAAGCAACATATCAACCTTTACGCTGGCCTAGTGCCTACTTGATGGAACAGCCTTGCAGTTCAACGTGCGACAAAAGTGCTTCTTTGAACGAAAACCAACACCCTGTGTACCATAAAGGAACAGCGCGGGACTCACGATAAACTTTTACGGATTTGCGGATAGAGATAAAAGAAAATAAATGACTTCATATGGCAATTGCTGAATATTCTATAAACATTTAATGTCAAATAAATGTACTTTACCAAAGTTACTGTGTTGCTGTTTGATTTTTAAGTACAGTTTCATATTCCGAATTGTGGCGCGCTGTGTTGTGAGTTGATCTGTGTTGGTTTCCGGATTCTGTGTGAAGTCGCGTAGAAGACGACTGGGCACGTTTGCCTACGCAGCACAGAAACGTCACGGAAAGAGGCGGGGAATATTAATGTTTTGATAATGTCAGGCTAAGGGGCGGGGGCTATGATTTAGTGCCGCAAAAGCAGGTCAGCCAGGGAGATTCGGCAAGTGATAGGATTATCACAAAATGGCGGTGCCCTACTGCCTGTTTTCGCGTGCATTTAATGGACGAAAATTCGGGTAAGGTCCATAGGAAAGTTTGCTAAAATCGAGCGATTTAGGCTAAAAAACACATGGCCGACCCGTAGGGGCAATAAACAATTTTGACCAACATGATTATCTGTTTCCGGCCATTAGTGATGCTTGGAAAATTGAACAATTGTCTCTAGCAAGTACATTCGAAGGCAAACGATTCAGGCTAGCCGGCGATGGACAGTGCGTCAGCCCTGGATTTTCTGCCTAGTACTGCACCTACCACTTTCAGGACATGGATAGTAAAAAAATTGTGAGTTCGGTGGTCGTGCAGGTAACACAATGTACATCCTCAGTGGCCATGGAGAAACTAGGATTTATAAAATCAGTGGAATATCTACAATCGAGGGGAATGCACATCGACCTCATAGCCACGGATAGACACGTTTCAATTGCCAAGACAAGGAGAGAGCAGTTCCCACATATCAAACATCAATTTGACGTATGACATTTTGCTAAATCAATCAATAAGAAAATCTTCGGCTGCAGGGAAAAAAGGTTTGGAAAGTATTTCAGACTGGTCCCAGTCTATCAGCAACCATCTTTGGTGGAGCTCCAAAACCTGTGAAGGGTCAGTGGAAATACTACTTGAAAAATGGCAGTCACTGATGCACCACTGTACCAACGTGCACCGCTGGTCAGAAAACCTACATTTCCACCAATGTGAACATGGCCCTTTGTCCCCAGTGGAGGCACGGAAGAAGAAGTGGTTGAATCCATCTTCACCGACACACAAAGCCATTGAGAAGATTGTTTTTAATAAAACTCTATCAAGAGATTTGAGGGTACTGACATAATTCTGTCACACAGGAGGTTTGGAGGTGTTCCACAATATGGGCCTCATTCCGAGTCTAGCGCTAACCAATGGCGGTAGTAGTGCTTTGGTCGGCACCGGACCCGTACCGGCACCGCCCTGGTGGAATGGGAAATTACCGCCCTATTCCGAGTTGACCAGGGCGGTAATTTCCCATTCCCCAGGGCTCTTCCCCATTCCCAAATGAGCCCCCATAGGACTCAATGGGAATGGGGTTATTGCAAATAACGGTGACCGTACTTTACGGTCACCGTTATTGGCTAAAAAGCCCCTTTGCGCCCTCGTCCCTAACGCCTGCCAAAAGCAGGCGTTAAGGACGAGGGCGCAAAGGGAACTCGGAATGTGGCGGTAAGGGATTACCGGCACCGGTCTCGTTAACGGTGACCGGTATCCCTTACCGCCATACTCGGAATGAGGCCCTATGTGCCTAAGGTACAGGCTAAAGGGCTTGCATTTCAGCATACAGGGCATGAGACATAGGACTCTACTAGCGGTCTTGGCCCATAACGAGAATCTCGGCCGTGAACAATCTAGGACTAAGGGTAATGTAAGGATGCCTCGCTACACTAAGGCCTTTTCAAAAAGAAGTAAGCAATGGGTGATCAAACCAGTCTATGAGGAAATGGAGTTCGACTTTGTCAAAAGCCGTATTGTTGCTGTATTAGAGAAGCACAGATATGGAATTTTGAATGTTTCTGTGCAGAGCACTGATCCATTGCCACCCAACATTGCCACTGTGCCATGTCCACCCAAAGGAGAGCTGGTTGTGAAGTACAAATCCCGGTTTAAATAATTGTAATACGATTGTCTTTTTGTAAATAAATGTTATTGTACAGTGTGCATACAAAGTACGCTAACCCTAACCCCTACCTTCACCATCCTGGGTGCCGAACAACCTGGGTGTCATCTTTGAATTCTCTCTCTATTCACCTCATATTGCTAAGCTTGTCTATATGAGTATGTATATATTTTTGTTGATGTAACTAATTTTCGCAATCTCTTCTAAATGCTGGGCACTGTTAACCGAGGGGAGGCTTGCGTATTGCAAATAATAAAACAAACAAACAATAAATCTCACTTTCAACTCAACTCCTCGGGTACTTTATACTTTCCCTGACCTTCCCCAAAAAATTAAAAGTCTCAATAGTTATGGTTCTTTGGGGCTCCAAAGCTCGCACACAACGAGGACAAAATTGGGGGCCCTAGAACACGCCAAGTGAGCCGTTGCAGATGGGAGTGAAGCCAGTTCGCATTTGCACATTGAGGCGCACTACAAAGATGGATTTGAAACTTCAAGTTCTCACAGATGGCTTTACTACGGGATGTTGCAAAGAAAGAATGTATGCTCATTTCTAGTGAAGGTCAGCAGCTTTGATTTTCAGCCCGTGCCCTGAAGTTGCCCACAACTCGCACTGGCAGTATAAGGTTCTATTGGTTTTTGACCTTGAGAGACAGGGACCATGCCGAAAGAACTTCATTTGAAGGGGGTGGGTGGTGCAATAACGTAAGAGACGATAAGGCAGAAATTTCTCATGTTAGTTCAGTATACGAAAAATCGTTGTCAAGAGCACAGTGGGATTTACGGACTGCATTACGCAGAGACATAATGGAAATTGCAAATATAATGTAAGTAACTCTTTAGACGCTTTTATACCGGAATGAAGAATTAATGAATGGATACATGAATAAATGAATGAATGAAGAGCTTTGAAAAGGTTTGTGGGATCGTCCTTGTAGCGGGCACATGGGCATGCAGGTCCACATTCCACACGCATGTAGACAAAAAGTCGTTTCTAATTGTGTGTTAACCTTGATATATTTAGTTAGTTTTCGCATTGATTTTAGAGCCGAACATACTCCATTGCACTATTCTTGAAAGCAAATAGTTTCAGCTCGGCCGTAATAAATAAAATGAATAATATTAATAAAGATCGGCTGGCGAGACTAATTATAAATTTTATGTTTTCAAAACAGGTATATCCTTCCCTTTTGCCACTGCCACCAGTTTCAGACACCGGCAGATTGTTTTTTTAACCACCAGCTGCAGCTTAATGTAAACAACTGCACAATCCTGATGATCATATGGGACGATCGCCAAGGGCCCATATGCCCTTACACGGTACTAGTGGCTAGAAGCAACATATCAACCTTTACGCTGGCCTAGTGCCTACTTGATGGAACAGCCTTGCGGTTCAACGTGCGACAAAAGTGCTTCTTTGAACGAAAACCAACACCCTGTGTACCATAAAGGAACAGCGCGGGACTCACGATAAACTTTTACGGATTTGCGGATAGAGATAAAAGAAAATAAATGACTTCATATGGCAATTGCTGAATATTCTATAAACATTTAATGTCAAATAAATGTACTTTACCAAAGTTACTGTGTTGCTGTTTGATTTTTAAGTACAGTTTCATATTCCGAATTGTGGCGCGCTGTGTTGTGAGTTGATCTGTGTTGGTTTCCGGATTCTGTGTGAAGTCGCGTAGAAGACGACTGGGCACGTTTGCCTACGCAGCACAGTCACGTCACGGAAAGAGGCGGGGAATATGAATGTTTTGATAATATCAGGCTAAGGGGCGGGGGCTATGATTTAGTGCCGCAAAAGCAGGTCAGCCAGGGAGATTCGGCAAGTGATAGGATTATCACAAAATGGCGGTGCCCTACTGCCTGTTTTCGCGTGCATTTAATGGACGAAAATTCGGGTAAGGTCCATAGGAAAGTTTGCTAAAATCGAGCGATTTAGGCTAAAAAACACATGGCCGACCCGTAGGGGCAATAAACAATTTTGACCGAACCATTCCTTTAAGCCTGGTAAAACCAGGCGTTAAGGAAGGACCCGCAAAGGGAACTCATAGTAGGGCGGTAAGGTATTACCGGCACCGGTGTCCTTACCGGTGCCGGTAATCCCTTACCGCCCATCTCATAATGAGGCCCACTGTTCACAATTCTCTCTTAGTGGGATGCAGGCTAATATTCACAGTACTATTTTAATGTGGCACTTCTGACGCAGGCTAATATTCCCAGCTCTATTTTAATTTGGCACATGCCAATATTCACAGCTCTATCTCAATGTGGCGTAGGCTAATATTCACAGTTCTATCTCAATGTGGTGCAGGCCAGTGGTCAGAGTCCTCTCTAGTTACAACTCGGGTAATAATCACAATCCTCACTAGTTGTGAAGCTGGTTGGTATTAACAGCCTGGTAGAGCAGGGCTTCCGGGGTACAGTGATTACTCTACTCCCCACCCAGGCCACACCTACCTTGATGGTCACTGCTGGTTGACGGCTGGCCACTGGCCTCCCTTGCTGATGCCTGCAGACACGGGCCCTCATTACAACACCAGCGCTAAACCATGGCGCTGTTAGCACCATGGTTGGTGCCGTTGTTGTAACGAGTCCGCCATGGTGAAATGGCGAAATACCGCCCCATTCCAAGGTTGGCGGAGCAGTATTTCCCCATTTCACCATGGCCCTTCCCCATTCCCATTTTTGCCCCATAGGGCTCAATGGCAATGGGGAAGGCGGCAATTACGGTACCACAAATTGCGGTACTGTAATTGCCTGCGAGGTCCCTTTGCGGGTCCCTACTTTAATGGCTGGTCCAGACCAGCCGTTAAGGTCGGGTCCCGCAAAGGAACCACGTACTAAGGCGCTAAGTGGTTAACGGCGCTGCAGCCTTTTACGGCACTGTTAACCACTTAGCGCCTGGGTCGTAATGAGGTACACTGACTGGAGCTGCTGCTGTAGGAGCCACCCTTTCCCTTGAAGCACTTAGCCGCTGGGGCTGCAAGGGCAGAGGGCTGCCCTGGGAGGGTGTGTCAAGAACGGCGATTAGCCAATGTTAGGCAGAAACCTGTGCAGTTCCCTTGGGGAACACTGCAAAAGATTTAAGACTACAGGTAGAGCAGTAAACCCCTTTGGTAGCAGTCTGTACCACCCAGATTTACCTGGTAGCTGTGGCTGAGCAGTCAGACTTCTCTCAAGAAGAGTTAGGCAGTATGTAAAGTATACACAATATGTACCAAAACACAATAGCACAAGCAAACACTGACCAGAGCTTGGTTTCAAAAGTATATAGTTATTTATTTAAAATACACATAAGTTAAAAACACTCTAGCAAAAATATAGTAAAAGTACTTCAACACAGTTATAATGAAAGTAGATTCAATCCTTTCTCCTATCTAGACAACTCTAGGTAAAACACCACTTAATTAAAACAGAGGTGAGTGCTTAACGTTAGATGACACTCTAGTAGTTTCCAAGAAAGGGAGAGAAAAAGCAGAAATGGGTTAGACACACCACTCTAAGGTCCAGAGCACTTGCAATAGGCTTACAGAAGAATAAAGTCACAGGTGAGCAAAAGTCACTAGGCAGGGCCCACTCTTAGAGTAGCCGGAGCGAAAATGTGCCCAAGATCACACTGTTAGTTAGAGATTCAAAGTCTTGCAAAGAGTCAAAAAGAGGTTAGAGTGGCTCAGAAAGTTTAGCCAAAGTGTCCCAGGCACTCCCAGGTTCGAAAGCCGGGGACTAAATCTACCCCGTACAGTCGGTAGCAAGGGAAGCCAGGCAGAACACAGTACCTTAAGCGGAAAGGATCCTCCAGCGGTGGCAGTTGTTCCAGGCAGTGGCAGCAGGGCTCGACGTCGGTCAGGGGAGAAGAAGTTCTCGCTGAAGAGCAGAAGAAGAGGGTCGTTGCACTGCCCGGGAAGAAACCAGCCGCGGAGTCCTCCGGTTAAAGGGTTGGTGCCGACTTTCGCGGTATGGGGGTAAAGTGTGGTATTCCGGTTGCCGGGGTGCTTGGCACAGGCAAGGCGGCCACGAGATACCTCAAAGAACGGAAAGAAGGCGAAAACTGGTTGTCCCCACCAGTCAAGGGAAGGAGCCACTCCGTTAAGAGTTCTCCTCGGTCGTCGGGAAAAAGTGGTGAGACGGTTCAGCAGGGCTCCACCGGGTGGTGTCGTCGAAGCAGGTCGGCTCAGCTCTTCCCTCGTCGGATTCTTGGTCCTGTGGCGACTTCTGAAGTCCCAGTCCCCAAAGCCCTGCTTTTATGCAGCAAGCCCCCATTCACCCAGCCTAGCTGTCACTCAAACATGCTAAGTGGTGAGCCGGGCGGCTCACCACTTGGGCCAATCAGGACGGAGTGCGACTTGAGTTACCAAGGTAACTCAGTCCAGGGTGCCTAAATCCCCCTCCACCCCTCCTAAGTACCCCAGACAGAGTGGCACCACTTTGGAGGGCTTCTGTGGAGAAGCCCGCCAAAAGTGGAACAAAGGGCTCCACTTTGGGTCAGAGTTACAGAGGCGAACACCAACGCCATTTTAGAATCAAGTTTTGGCAAAAAGTCCCAACCGGAGTTATAAAAATAAATATATAAACCGGTGGTATGTTTAAGGCTACCGTAAATAAATAATTAAATGTGTTAGCCTAAAACAATGGGAAATCCCATAGGGAAATATTCGCGGTCGAATATAAAAAGTAGTTTCCACTGCCACCAGCCAAAACTCGATCAGGGGGGACGGAGACGTGCCCCCTCGACTAACAGACCCTGGGGCAATCGAATTGCCCCAGCCAGTACGTCCACAATATGATGGTTTGTACTGGTTCTGTTCAGGATTCAAGACTAGCAAAGTCTTTGGTGACTTTACATGCCCTGGGAGACAGTAGTCAGTCCCAGGGTATGGAGTCTATGTTGGGGAGTCCCTAGGACACCCCTGGGTCACGGCACAGAGGGTGCTGTGTGACCCACATCACAAAAATACATGAGGCCCTATGGAGTAAAAGACCCCATAGCCCATTCAACACAAGGTTTAACCAAGAAAACACACTTCAACATGTCCAAGAGTGAGGGTAAAAGAGTCTCACTCTTGGCAGGAGAAAAAAATTAAACCCCAGAAATCCAGCAAAGCTGCTGGGGGACTCACTAGGTAGGGAAATTCAGCCTAAACAGAGAATTCTCCCTAACACTCGCCCCCCCCAGACTAAGGGACAGGAGGATTTAATCCACTCCTGGATGAACCTCATACCTCTAGTCGATGATATACATCCTAGAGAGTCCATCAGCATTTTGATGGTGACACCTTGACCTATGTTCAATGGAGAACTCAAAGGTTTTCTTTTGCAAGCTAACGGACCTACAGACCCTTTGAGGAACATCAGTCTTTTTGTTATAGGGGATCTGGTTGACCAGTCCCTCAGAAGTTGGTACAACTTCTGAACCTATGTTAGGCTTTTTCAAGGGGTCCTTATAAAGGATTCCCTTAGATCTAGAGGGGCCTCCAAGGTTCCTCACCACCTCTCTTGTGGGAGCAGGTTGGGTCTTAGGCCTCTTGGTTGGAGGGGTTGGGGTTAGGCAATGCACCTGCTTCCCCTTCCTCTTAGATCTACCCTTACCTATTTTAGGAGTTTCCCCCCTAATATTAGGATTTGAGTTGGGGTCTTCAGTAGAAGGTCCAACAGTCTGAAGGTTTTTGGCCTTAGACTTTTCTTTTCTGGTTTTCCACCAGCACTGAGAATTACCAGTTCTCTCAGGTCCAGATAGGGGCCTAGTTGGTCTATCCACCTCTTCCTCAGAAGCAGGGGGAGTCAGAGACTCTGAGACTAGGGGAACAATGATGGAGCTTGGTTGGGGCGCCCATGTTCCTAGCATACTATCCTGAAATGTGCCTGGGTTAGAGGTCAACTTACTAACACCAGGGCTTGTAGTGGGGTTCTCAGTAGAGGGTCCCACAGGCTTAGAAGGGTCCTTCAAGGTAGCCTGTCTAGCCAATTTGGTTAAGTTCTGCTTCTCCATACTGGGAGGCCTGGGGGTATGTGACACTACTCCTAGAGTTCTTAGGTCATTCCCTAACAGGACCTTCCCAGGTACCTCAGTCTGAACACTGACAGGGATCCTTACTGTCATGTTGTTACATTGAATGAGGGCTGGTAGAATAGGAACCATTTGGACAGGGCCTCCAGACATCTTAGTGGGACCTTTGGGTGCTTTGGCCACATCCTCAGGTTGAAAGAAGCTTTCATCCACTACTGTTCTGCTGGCCCCAGTGTCTCTCCTGGCAGGAGTATCCTGGCCATTGACAAGAACACTGTCCACATAATACACCTTAGAGTTAACAGGTAGGGAGTTATACACAACCCTATTCTGGGGACTAACCAGACCCATAGGCTCTAAGTTTACAGTTGCTTGAAGACCCAAGGGTTCTTCAGCAAAGAGTTCAAAGTGGGCACTAGCCATCTGTACTTCATCCTCAGGAGTGAAGGCTAAGGAGACTGTGCTGATCCCTGCAGGTTTACCCTTGCACTTGGGATCTCCTTTGATATGGTCAGTACCCTGACAGACATAGCATTGTCCAAATGCTCTCTGGAAGGGTGGCTTGTTCTGACCTCCTTCTGGCTTGTGGCCAGAAGGTACACTAGCCTGATTCGGTTTACCCTGGGGCTTACCCTGGTTATTTGGTTGTTTGTGGCCCTCTTGGGTATGGGAGGTATTAGAATTCTCTTTGGAGTCCTTTTTAGGCTGTTTCTCCCCATCCTTCCTCTGAGTTACCCCAGAATCCTTGGGAGTGGCCCTGTTGGCAACCCACAAGTCAGCAGCCCTAGCTAGCTTCCTAGGATCCAATTCCTGTGAATCAGCCAAGTGCTGTCTGAGCTCAGGAGAGCAGGCATCATAAATTGACTCCAACATAAAGAGATTTCTCATCCCCTCATAAGTGTTCACCTTGTAACCCTTAATCCATCCCTCTAAGTTTTTCAAACATTCACTCACCCAGGTAGCCCAAGGGGTACCATCATGCTTTTTGAGGCTCCTAAACCTCTTAAGATACTGGGAAGGGGTCTTCCCAAACCTAGCTATCAAAGCTAGTTTCACACATTCATAGTCCTTCCTATCCTCCTCCCCCATCTCCATTACCACATCAGTTGCAACAGGGGGAAGCCTAGAGAACAACCAGGTGAGTAAGTCATTTCCTGTGATGTTCTGGAGCCCATGATTATATTCAAACAGAGACAACCAATCCAACACATCCAACTTAGGCTCATACATACCAACCAATTCTTTAGGCATCCGGGGTCTTTTAGGACTGGAACTTCTAGAGGAGCCAGAGAGAGAAACATTCTCAACAGATAATTTCTTCATTTCTAAGTCATACTTGAGCTCCATTTCCCTTAGCCTTAGTTCTTTGTCAGTTTGAGCATTAAGTTTCTTATACTCCAATTCTAGCTTCATTTTCTCCAGTTCAAAGTACTGAGGACTAAATGTGGGACCTGGTAAAGGTCCAGTAGGCACAGCAGGTAGAGCAGGCAGAGGCCTAGGGGGGACAGTTACAACAGCCTCACCCTCCTCTTCTGACTCTTCCTCAGAAACATCAACATTTTGCTCCATGTTAACTTCAACACTGTCATCTACAGTCGCTGGAGTGGTAGGTTCCTCTGAACCATCACCCAGACTTTGGTTAGCTAACAATCTTTCAATCAGCTCCATTTTCTTGCCCTTAGTCAGGAGATCCTTATGTTTACAGAGCACTCTTAAACAATCAGCAGTTTTGGCTGCAAGGGACTCTTGACTATAGCTTTCTATAACTGACATGTTAGAGGTTTTACTTTTTCAGTGCTAAGCTTTGTGGTTAGTTGCACTAAGGTATCTAAAGCACAATAAAATGTATACTCAATACAAATCCCACCGCTGTACACCAGTGTTAGGCAGAAACCTGTGCAGTTCCCTTGGGGAACACTGCAAAAGATTTAAGACTACAGGTAGAGCAGTAAACCCCTTTGGTAGCAGTCTGTACCACCCAGATTTACCTGGTAGCTGTGGCTGAGCAGTCAGACTTCTCTCAAGAAGAGTTAGGCAGTATGTAAAGTATACACAATATGTACCAAAACACAATAGCACAAGCAAACACTGACCAGAGCTTGGTTTCAAAAGTATATAGTTATTTATTTAAAATACACATAAGTTAAAAACACTCTAGCAAAAATATAGTAAAAGTACTTCAACACAGTTATAATGAAAGTAGATTCAATCCTTTCTCCTATCTAGACAACTCTAGGTAAAACACCACTTAATTAAAACAGAGGTGAGTGCTTAACGTTAGATGACACTCTAGTAGTTTCCAAGAAAGGGAGAGAAAAAGCAGAAATGGGTTAGACACACCACTCTAAGGTCCAGAGCACTTGCAATAGGCTTACAGAAGAATAAAGTCACAGGTGAGCAAAAGTCACTAGGCAGGGCCCACTCTTAGAGTAGCCGGAGCGAAAATGTGCCCAAGATCACACTGTTAGTTAGAGATTCAAAGTCTTGCAAAGAGTCAAAAAGAGGTTAGAGTGGCTCAGAAAGTTTAGCCAAAGTGTCCCAGGCACTCCCAGGTTCGAAAGCCGGGGACTAAATCTACCCCGTACAGTCGGTAGCAAGGGAAGCCAGGCAGAACACAGTACCTTAAGCGGAAAGGATCCTCCAGCGGTGGCAGTTGTTCCAGGCAGTGGCAGCAGGGCTCGACGTCGGTCAGGGGAGAAGAAGTTCTCGCTGAAGAGCAGAAGAAGAGGGTCGTTGCACTGCCCGGGAAGAAACCAGCCGCGGAGTCCTCCGGTTAAAGGGTTGGTGCCGACTTTCGCGGTATGGGGGTAAAGTGTGGTATTCCGGTTGCCGGGGTGCTTGGCACAGGCAAGGCGGCCACGAGATACCTCAAAGAACGGAAAGAAGGCGAAAACTGGTTGTCCCCACCAGTCAAGGGAAGGAGCCACTCCGTTAAGAGTTCTCCTCGGTCGTCGGGAAAAAGTGGTGAGACGGTTCAGCAGGGCTCCACCGGGTGGTGTCGTCGAAGCAGGTCGGCTCAGCTCTTCCCTCGTCGGATTCTTGGTCCTGTGGCGACTTCTGAAGTCCCAGTCCCCAAAGCCCTGCTTTTATGCAGCAAGCCCCCATTCACCCAGCCTAGCTGTCACTCAAACATGCTAAGTGGTGAGCCGGGCGGCTCACCACTTGGGCCAATCAGGACGGAGTGCGACTTGAGTTACCAAGGTAACTCAGTCCAGGGTGCCTAAATCCCCCTCCACCCCTCCTAAGTACCCCAGACAGAGTGGCACCACTTTGGAGGGCTTCTGTGGAGAAGCCCGCCAAAAGTGGAACAAAGGGCTCCACTTTGGGTCAGAGTTACAGAGGCGAACACCAACGCCATTTTAGAATCAAGTTTTGGCAAAAAGTCCCAACCGGAGTTATAAAAATAAATATATAAACCGGTGGTATGTTTAAGGCTACCGTAAATAAATAATTAAATGTGTTAGCCTAAAACAATGGGAAATCCCATAGGGAAATATTCGCGGTCGAATATAAAAAGTAGTTTCCACTGCCACCAGCCAAAACTCGATCAGGGGGGACGGAGACGTGCCCCCTCGACTAACAGACCCTGGGGCAATCGAATTGCCCCAGCCAGTACGTCCACAATATGATGGTTTGTACTGGTTCTGTTCAGGATTCAAGACTAGCAAAGTCTTTGGTGACTTTACATGCCCTGGGAGACAGTAGTCAGTCCCAGGGTATGGAGTCTATGTTGGGGAGTCCCTAGGACACCCCTGGGTCACGGCACAGAGGGTGCTGTGTGACCCACATCACAAAAATACATGAGGCCCTATGGAGTAAAAGACCCCATAGCCCATTCAACACAAGGTTTAACCAAGAAAACACACTTCAACATGTCCAAGAGTGAGGGTAAAAGAGTCTCACTCTTGGCAGGAGAAAAAAATTAAACCCCAGAAATCCAGCAAAGCTGCTGGGGGACTCACTAGGTAGGGAAATTCAGCCTAAACAGAGAATTCTCCCTAACAGCCAATCAGGGGAGGGTGGCGGGAGGGAGGAGGGAACAGGGCCAGGTCAGGATCCAGTGCCCTAGCAGGCACATGCTTACCTTAAATACCAGCACAAAAAATAGGATATGTATACAGCGTACTATCAATGCCGGAGTGGTCCGGATCTGAAAGTTAAGAGGGTAGGATCGGTTGGTGGTTGTAGCGGGATAAAGGTAGAGCGAGATTGGTGGTCTTCTGTTGACAGCTTCAGTTCGGTTAGCGCAGTTCGCTGAGCATGGGTGTGGTTTTCTGACTTGTTTTGTTGCAGTGCAGTGAAGTGCTTGCGGCTTGGGTTGCAGGAGAGTTGTTGTGTTTGTTTACTGTTTGAGAGGCTTGAGGTTTTAGCGGTTGGGTTAGTGGGGTTATCTCATGTTTTCGGGCGTCTGTCTTGTGTTTCTTTCTATGGTCTTGTTGTCTGTTGGAGCATTCCCCTGTGGTTCATTAGCCGGGTTCTGCACAAGGTGGCAGCCTATATCTGAGGCTGTCTAGTGCTCCGTGGGAGGGACAGGAGGTGAGGGCCTCCCCAACCCAAGTTTGAGATTGCTACGGTTATCAGTTGTTTTTTGGTTGTGAGAGTGCTCTGTCTAGTATGGTCTCCCTTTGTTCCTAGGGGGTGGCCACCTGCCTATGAGTTCTAAGTGCTCACTTTCCTGTCTGGTGTTAGTTAGTATTTAATCCTTCTTCGTCTCTAGCCGAGGTCCCGTCCCTTGGATTTAGCCTGGTGATGGTGCTTGGCTTTGGAGGTACCAGATTAATTTTTGTTCTGTGGCAAAGAGCCAGGTTTTGAGTTTGATATGATATATATATATATATTATACATTTTTTATTTTATTGTATACGGTTTACAAAACCTTTACAAAAATAGAATCAGAGTTAAAATGTATCAGTATTGATCAATTACCACGATCTCCTTCAAAATCATAAAACTAACAAACACAATATTGACCTAAAAATGTTATTACATTAATAATATTTTGGCTTATTGCCCAGACCTCAAAGAAATCTTTTTTGGAGTGGAGGAGCAGAACCAGTAACCGAGCCTTACTGAACACTTCCCAAAATAGCCAGCCAGGTGAGTGTGTAGCTTAATAGACCCTTGCAGGCCTTTTGCGCTGCATTTTTCTACCTAAATAAAGCAGCCCCAGGCCCGCTTGCACCCCCGTTGCCTCTCCCTCCCAGCCTGCTTCCCCTTATGTCTTTCCCCGACCTCCCGCCTCCCATCCCGCCCAACGTGTGTGATTGTTGCTCTCCAGAGCAATAACAAAACCTAGTGGCCCACACTGCCCGCGCTAACCTCACTTCCCAAAATCACCAGACAGGTGAGTGTGTAACTTAATAGACCCTTGCAGGCCTTTTGCAGTGTGTTTTCTACCGAAACAAAGCAGTCCCAGGCCAGCTTGCACCCCCTTTGCCTCTCCCTCTCAGCCCACTTCCCCTTCCGTGTTTCCCCAACCTCCTGCCTCCCATCCCACCCACTGTGTGTGATTGGTGCTCTCTAGAGCAACAACAGAGCCTACTGGCCCTGCACTGCCCACGCTCACTATCGCCAGCCAGGTGAGTGTGTAGCTTAATAGACCCTTGCAGACCATTTGCGCTGTGTTTTCTACCTAAATAAAGCAGCCCCAGGCCTGCTTCACCCCCATTGCCTCTCCGTCCCAGCCTACCTGCCCTTCTGTGTTTCCCCGACCTCCCGCCTCCCAACCCGCCCACCGCGTGTGATTGATGCTCTCCAGAGCAACAACAGAGCCTACTGGCTCTGCACTGCCCACGCTCACCTCACTTCCCGAAATCGCAAGCCAGGTGAGTGTGTAGCTTAATAGACCCTTGCAGGCCTTTTGCGCTGTGTTTTCTACCTACTTAAAGCGACAATCCCGCCCACCATGTGTGTCAACACCGGCTCTGATTGGGCCTCCAACTCAGCTGAGCCACAGCACCCGCCCCCCTTAACCCACACCCACCACCCCCGGATTGGACAACCTAACGGTCATAAGTGGCCTCCCAAGGCAGCCCTCTGCCTGGCAGCCCCCACGGCTAAGGGCCCCAAGGCAAAGGAAAGCTCCTACATTGGCGGCTCCAAGGTGTGTGAGTAGGTGTCCACAGGGGAAGCCAGGGGCCAGCCGCCAACAAGCAACGGCCAGGACCAGTAAGCTAGGAGTGGTCTCGGTGGGAGTAAAGGAATTACTCTACCCCAGAAGCCTAACCACTGATCAAATCTATCTAAAACACCTTAATAATAATTAACACCTCTGCTGCCTTCCTCTACATCACACTATTGAACAAACTCTTTTTTATTAGAACACCCATTTGACCTGTTGGGCGTGGGCCTCTCTCCCAGTGTGCAGGACTTTCAAGTATAGCTGTGTTTAGCATCATAATCTGTTGGTCACCTGTGTCTGTCTCAAATCTAACTGTGTTTAGTACAACACCAATTTGACCTGTTAGGCGTAGGCCTCTCTCCCACTATACAGGACTCTCAAATCCAGCTGTGTTTAGCATCATAATCTGTTGGTCACCTGTGTCTCAAATCCAACTGTGTCTAGTACAACACCCATTTGACCTGTTAGGCGTGGGCCTCTCTCCCACTATATAGGACTCTCAATCTAGCTGTGTTTAGTACAACACCCATTTGACCTGTTAGGCGTAGGCCTCTCTCCCACTATACAGGACTCTCAAATCTAGTAGTGTTAAGTATCGTAATCTGTTGGTCAGCTGTATCTCAAATCTAACTGTGTTTAATACAACACCTATTTGACCTGTTAGGCGTAGGCCTCTCTTCCACTATACAGGGCTCCCAAATCTAGCTGTGTTTAGTATTGTAATCTTGTGGTCACCTGTTAGGCATAGGCCTCTCTCGCACTATACAGGCCTCTCAAATCTAGCTGTGTTTAGCATTGTAATCTGTTGGTCACCTGTGTCTCAAATCTAACTGTGTTTAATACAACACCCATTTGACCTGTTAGGCGTAGGCTTCCCTCCCACTATACATCTAGCTGTGTTTAGTATTGTAATCTTGTGGTCACCTGTGTCTCAAATCTAACTGTGTTTAATAAAACACCCATTCGACATGTTAGGCGTAGGCCTCTCTCCCACTATACAGGATTCTCAAATCTAGCTGTGTTTAGCATCGTAATCTGTAGGTCACCTGTGTCTCAAATCTAACTGTGTCTAGTACAATACCCATTTGACCTGTTAGGCGTAGGCATCTCTCCCACTATACAGGACTCTCAAATCTTACTGGTTTAAATATCTCAAAAAAGGCAGGAGGCGCTCCTCTCCAGAAAGAACATGGCACGATAACCTGTTCTGAGATGAGAGTTTTCAGCACACACTTTTTGCTCACTGTACCTTTCACAGATGGGAAATATCCATTTGCATATCAGTCTTTGTCCTGCCCACATGGGCAGTCCAGCACCGAAATGCTATGGCAATTCCTCTCTGAACAAGAGTAGCTACAGCAATCCCATACACGTGTTTCAGCCTTGTTGGGCCTCATCAGTGAGGTGAGGCTGTGCCTCTCTGAGCACAGTGAGCAGGGAGTCAACGTCTGGTTGCCCCAGGCAACTCAGGGTGACCATCCCCAAGTTCCTTGCAAATATCTCAAAAAAGGCAGCAGGCGCTCCTCTCCAGAAAGAACATGGCATGATAACCTGTTCTGAGATGAGAGTTTGCAGCACACGCTTTTTGCTCACTGTACCTTTCACAGATGGGAAATATCCATTTGCATATCAGTCTTTGTACCGCCCACATGGGCAGTCCAGTATTGAAATGCTATGGCAATTCCTCTCTGAACAAGAGTAGCAACAGCAACCCCATACACGTGTTTCTGCCTTGTTGGGCCTCATCAGTGAGGTGAAGCTGTGTCTCTCTGAGCATGGGGTTGCTGTTGGTACTCTTGTTCAGAAGGGAATTGTCATAGCATTTCGGTGCTGGACTGCCCATGTGGGTGGGACAAAGACTGATATGCAAATGAATATTTCCCATCTGTGAAAAGTACAGTGAGCAAAAAGCGTCCTCAAGACATCCCGCGTGTCTTGGGGTTCTGGTGCACTTCCCTCCGCACCTCGCAGTGTTCCTTAGTATGGGAATTTCAAAATGGGCCCAGTGTGTCCAGCCAGCTATCCCCTTTAGGGGTGCTCTATGGTGCCATATCCAATAGTGTGGGCGAGGTGCGCAAGAGTCTGCACTCTTATGAGATCAAGGTCTCTGTGGCCTACTCCGTCATGTTATGTGGCATACTTTGAGATTGGATGCCGTGAGGAGGTTGCCAGTCCCCGTGATGGGATCTCTGTGCCTCCTTGCTTTCCCAGTGGTGTCTCGCACATCTAGGAGGGGTCCCATGCCAGAGGGTGATCTGGAGTGAGGAATGCTGTTTGTTGTCTCGGTTGGCGGGTTGCTCTGGCCTCTTCCGTTGTCTTCCGTAGGATCTTCTGACACAGGGGGCCTCGTGAGCACCTGCTCCGTCCATGTGGATTGGTGCTGGTGCGCCTCCTCGCTGTGCTGGATCCATAGCAGATCAGGCCAGCAGTGGTATGGTGTGCCGCCTGGAGGGCGGTGCAGGTTGTACCCCAGGGAGTTTCAGCAGGACGGGGGTAGCCTGCAGAGTCTACACAGTGCTCCGCAGAGCTGCACCTCTGCCTCCCCACTCGTTGTCCCCTTGTGTGTTCCAGTCCCAGGTCACTCCGGTCTGACACGGGCAGCTGTCTGGATCTCAGTGTTTCTCTGCTGCACTGTCAGACATGGGCTGTTATGCGGGCACCGGTGTATCACCCTTGGAGTGCCAGGGTTAGGTGACGCAGTGCTGAGGGAGTGATAGGCTCTCCCGCTGGAAGATACTCAGCGAGAGTATAGGGTTTATCTCCGGCTGCAATATGTTGTGGTCGTGGATGATCCCGGGGCGCGGCTGCAGTGGGAAGAACAGCCTCCAGTCTTATTTTCCTTTCTTGTGCTGGTTGCTCACGTGGTTCTTCGCTAAGATTGAGTGTCCCAGCTGCATTTAGTCGAGTCAGCTCCTCCCCCTCCTCATGGCACCTCCGAGGCCTCCTACAGGTGCCGTGGCATAGCCGGCAACTGGGTATCCTTGCACCGATTCTTCCTGGGATTGCTGTCACCCAGTCACGCCACCTTCATTTACAGTGTCCAGTTGCATAAGCAGAGTTTTACGGTCGGGAACCTCCGGAGAATGAGCCAGATTTGTGGGTGTTGGAGAGCTTCGGCTTGGTTGGGCTCTCTAGCACCCCCCCAGCACTTGCCAGACTTGAACTAAGTTGTGGGTATCGGCGTGGGCATTGACCGGATGTAGTTGTGAATGAAGTCAGGTGCCGCCCCTGGACGTAATTGCAAGTGTTGGCGTGAGCCACGTTTCGAATGGCTGGGAGCGATAACCTGCATGAGCAACTGAATAGGATGATGAATGGCAACCAGCCGCCAAATATGGATGGAATATCCTCGGCTAGCTGATGCCGCACACCGACTGGATTGGGAATGCTCTCTGGGCCAGAATTAAAGGGACCCACAAACGCCTACCTGTCCCGCATACAGACAGATGTCACGGAGGTGACCGAGGACTAACTTGGACAAGGATATGAATGTGAGTAGATCCCATGTGTGAAAGGCACTGTGAGTATCAGACGACCCCAGATCAGCACGGAGATGCAGAGATGCTCTTGCACGCCACCTGGAGAGAACATGGACATTTAGCGCCTGACTTCCAGATAGCAATGCCAATTAACCAATCCACTAACAATTCCACCCTCTACATACACCTCTCAAAGTCTAACCAAACACAACCACAAGCCTACAACACAATCTGCTCAAACTTCACTACACTGCAACAACAAAACAAAACACACATAGACTCGCACAACAGCACACAACCACTACGAATCGTAACACACCCCAAACCCAGCCAACTGACCCACCGGGCTGAGGCCAACAACAGCACATCACTGCTCTCTTGCACTTTTCCAGCTTATTCCCATTAACTCACCCCCCATCCTTCCCTTTCCAGAGCTGCCAGAGCGCCAGGGGACCACTCCGGTGGTGATAGTGCATGATATGGTATCCTTTAACATTAAACCCACAATCTTTTAGTAATTGAACTACAGTATATGTCAGGGTTGTTTCATATCCAGAAATAATTCTGTTCCAAAATAGTTCCAAAATCAACCCCTCTTCATTCCTTACATGCTTTGTAAGATTGGTTAACCGTAAACTCCAGGTTCATTTGCATTCCATTAAAATGTGTCTTAACGTTTGTTTTGACGGGGGTCGCACATACCTGGCATAGTTTCTGCACTAACCCTTCTTGATTGCGTTTAGCCAGGGCTTCCCCCGTTGGTAGAAGGTTCAGCCTTTCTCTAAGGAAATTGGTTCTGACCTGTCTGTCTGGGAATTTCATCAGATATCTCAAAAGGAACCCCAGTTTTTTGTGAACCGATTGGAAATAATTTGAAGATGTCACATTCCTTACTTTTGCAGTTGTGTCTTTCCAATCACCCAGTGTTACCCTGCTGCTTTTACTTTTTGAGGGATGTTGATCAGGGTCTCCAGATTTAAATCTATCTTGCCTAGGAATTCCTTGGCTCTTAGTTCCAGGATACCCAGTAGTTGGAATCTCCTAAATTCGAGATGGGCTTTGATATCACCATACAGAGTATTATGTTTTGCGATGATAATCTGCTGGTAAAGTGAAATCAGCTTCCAGTTTGCCAGAGATGCCAGTGAATTCAAACCCAACTCAAATCTCAAGTTCCAGGATGGAGTGCTCATTGGGAGGCCCAGAACCTTTTTCCATATAAGAGCTTCTATGTTGCCCCAGTTTATATTCCAGCTCAGAGGTTCAGCCTCTAGGCCGTAGAGAATTACTGGAATTACCTTTTCCCTATAGAATCTAATCAGAGGCACAATCGAGAGCTTGCAATATTTGTAATAGAGCTTTTTCATCTGGGGGATGAGTTGTAAAGCTTTCGCCTTGTCATCTAGTTCTACCTTGTATATTGCCAGAGAGGCATATATACTATACTCCAAATATATCAAGTCTTCGGCCCAAGGGATTGTGTCTGTATCTAGGACCCAGTTTGAGTATGGTATCTTTTTCTGAGGATGCTTAAAAATTAGGATCCTAGATTTCGAGGAGTTAATAGACAAACGGTTTTCTCTGGCGTATTCCCCCAGGCGCTGTAGTCCTATTGCTGTGTTTTCCAGCAATACAATGTAATCTGCGTAGACCATCCAATGGATCCTCCTTCCATTAAGCTCAGGGCTGGCCAACGCAGATGATTCTAGGAAAATGGCCAGGTCGGCCAGGTATAAATTGAAAAACAGGGGTGCTCCCAGGCAGCCCTGTCTAACTCCTGTCTCGGTTTTATTTGGGTCCAAGAAGTGTCCTTGATTGTCTAGACAAACTTTCATTGAAGTGTCCTTGTGGAGTTCAATCAACATCACAAGTAGCACCTCTGGGATCCTCCAGCTCCTCAGCTTTTTCCATTCGCATTCAATCTGGTCAAAAGCCTTTGATAGAGCCACCCAAGCCCTGTAAAGTGGAGATTAATTATTTCCATTGTGTTTTCACTAATCAGTTTTAGAACAAGGCCATTCAAACTGGTTGAATGAACCCGTCTAAAACCTGTTTGGTTCTGTGAAAGAATCTCTTTACTCTGCACCGAACTTGTGATTTCCTTTATCAAAAGACTCATAAAAATCTTACTGTCAATGTCAAGGAGGGTGATAACTGCCTGGTTTCAAGCGGACGCCCCCTTGAAGAATGGTATAATTATCGCTGTTTTACATGACAAAGGAAACCTACGTTGCCCAATTATTTCTCATAAAAGTTGGGTTCGAATTTTAGACCAGAGGCCTGGTTCAATTTAAGTATCTGGTAGGTAAGCCCACTTGGGTCTGCTGCTCTAGAAAGTGATGATTTAGAAATAATATCCAGGATGTCCTCCCCGTCAAAGAACAAGGGGACATTCGACTGAATGCCAGTTCTATCAGATTGTAGGTTCTCAAAGTTTCCAGCCAAATACTCGACCCATTTAGCTTCCGGGACCAGGTTGCAGAGGGCATTGCTGTGGTTGGTTTCCATCTGAGCGATGACCGACCAAAAACTTCTTGAGTTGTTTTCATTTACCAGCTGCAGCATTACTTCTCCATCATGTTGTAAACATGTTATCTTTTGTACTAATGACCAATTTGTATATTCTTGGTGTGCTTTTTTCGCCCCCAAATTGTAATTATATTGACTGGGTTGTTCCTTCTTCAACCTTCTTTATTTCATTCTCGGCTCCCTTTTTTTCTTTTGAGTTGCCTCATCGAAGCAATGCAGATGAGTTTGCTTCTTCACCTGCATAGCTTCACTTGGTAGAGATATAGACCAAATAAATTCAACAAAGCTCAATGGATGGCAGCTTTCCAACAGGACCTAGTCTATTACTTATCCTAGTTTACTGTTGCGATTTTTCCCCTCCTATCTGTTTTTCACTAGCCTTATTTTCCTTTTGTTGTTGGCTTCCACGACTTGGGAATGTATATCAGATGTTACCATTGATAGGTCCAGAAATAACAACTCTAGGCGGGAGTGATCACTCGCGCCATCTTGTTTTATAACAGTGCCGAGAGAAGAGACTGGGTGAGATAAAAATATAATCTAATGTAGACGCCGATTGACCACGGTGCCAGGTGGCGTTTGCATCTGTCATTTCCCCAGTTGACCCATTCAGCATTTTTAGGCCCCAGTAGTCCAAAAAGTCTACCAAAATGTGACCCTTTTTAGATTTTCTCTTCCTGGTGGGTGATAGAGCATTGATACATTCCGCATTAAAGTCTCCTGCGAGAGCTATGTTAGATCCCCCAAAATGATATGATATGGCATTTATAACGCGCCTATACACAAGTGTTTTAAGCCACGATGAGGAAAGGGAGGGGGAACAAAGGGAGGACAGACAACGATCCTACAGGCCAGGTGTCATTCAGATTGCGCAAGTGCATGAGATGGGGAAGGGGAATGTGTGGGGGGTAAGAGGGAGCGGACAGTGCAGTACATGGGATAGTAGAATAAATAACAATAAGTAAAGGTATGGCCAGCTGGTGGCAAGTTGCTAAGTAGTTTCCTGCTGAATTTTAGGTGGTCCTTTGCATTTTGGATGTCTTTCGGGAGGGTTTACCAGAATTGTGCTTCCAGGTGAGAGGAGGAACCCCCTAGCTTTTTATTTGTGTAAGGTTTTGGTTCAAGGTGGCTATCATGATCTGAGTAGTCCAGTCGGTTGGTAAATTATTTTCTTTTGTAGGAATTCTGCTCCTTGGCCATGGATTGATCTGTGTGTTATGCACATTGTTTCGAATGTGATTTGTTGTTTGACTGGAAGACAGTGTAACATTTTTAGTGCTGGTGTGATGTGGTCTCTTCGTGATAGTTTGAGAAGGAGTCTGGCCGCTGCGTTTTGGATATGTTGCAGTTTCTTGAGTAGGCGTTCTGGCATTCCAATGTAGAGGCTGTTGGCGTACTCAATTCTTGGCATGAAGAGGGTGATGACTGTCAGTGTCTTATGGGTGAAAGACATGAATGCTAGGATTCTTTTTACCATGTGTAGGAGGAAAAAACATTTCTTGATTGAAACACATTGAATTACATTTATTTGTGGTTCTAATGGTAGCGCATTGTCCATTAGGATTCCAAGGTTTTTGGCTATTTTCGATGGTGTGGGTGCTGTTCCTAGTTCTGTGGGCCATGGAATAAAGGTGTTATTTTCCAGCTTTTTGGATATAATCATGATTTCTATCTTGCCTGGATTGAGTTTTAGGCTGTTTGTGTTAATCCAGTTGTATTTTGAGACATTCACCCAGCATTGTATTCTCTTCTTGTGCATCTTCGATTTTATAGATGATTTGTGTGTTGTCTGCATAGTTGTAGCATGTAAGGTTTAGTTTTTTAATGATCTTCATTAGCGGAGCCAGGTAGATGTTGAAGAACAGCTGGGATAGGGATGATCCTTGTGGTTGGTACTCCACAGTCGGTGTCCTGTGGAGCGGATTTTAAGGGTTTTATCCAGTTTCCGTTCTATTTGTTAGGTATGATTTTATCCAGAGTAGGGCTAAATCTGTTATTCCTATCTATTCTATGCTCTTGATGAGGATGCCATGGTTGACTGTGTCAAAAACTGCACAGAGGTCGAGTAGAATTGGGGCAGAGTTTGTGATGGAGTCTGCATTTGTCTTTAGGTCATCCCAGATGGATAGGAGTGCCGGTCCTGCTCCCCTCGTGGGTCTAAAGCCAACTTGCGCCTGGTCCAGCAGCTGGTGTTTATCTGTGTTCTTGTGTTAGTTTGTAGACGTAGGTGTCTAGTCGTTTTACTGGGTATGAAATGTTTGAAATCAGTCTGTAGTTGGAGAGGTGTTCCACATCTCCTCCCATGTCCTTGGGTAGTGGTTTGATGTGTGCTGATTTGAATGATCGTGGTTCTTTCCCTGTTGCGAGTGACAGGTTCAAAAGTATTTAATAGTAATAGTATTTTGCACTATGTAATATATGCCCCCCAAATCTTTGCCCCACCCGAGTATAAACCTGAAATGGAAACCTATGCACATGCAGGCTGGCTTCTGTTTTAGTCTTTTATCAATCATGAATCTTACAGTGAGATAATATGCTCTTCTTTAAACACATATTGAGAAATCACTTCATTGCTGAGTTATCAATTATTCACAAATCCAAATAACAAGACACTTGTCTTTAATTCTATACATAAATCATACTTCACAAAGTGCCTTGCTGATAATAAGGTTTAGTAACTTTACTCTACAAAAACAGCAGGGCCCAGGAGACTTTGTAAGTTGTGGATGTTTTGGGCATCCGAGTAGTCCATGTCAACACCTTTTATGAATTTCCAATGTCGCCACAGGTCACGGATTTCCTTGAAAGTCTTCATTTAAAACATGTATAAGGCCCTCCGAGTGATTTTTTCATGATGTAGGAATAGGTCAGGCTTCGTTGCAAACCCATAGTGAAATTTCTCTGATGTATCACAGGTTTCTCATTACACTTGTAAGCTTTATCACAGTGAGAACATGTAAGCGTGATTTCTCTGGTGCAGCCCTAGTTTACCTTATTACTTGAAAGACATTGCATTCAGAACATGTTTACGATTTCTCATCACTGTGATTTCTCTGATGTATCACAAAGTGATTATTTCGCTTGAAAGCCTTATCACATTGTGGACATATATATGGCTTCCCCACAGTCTGGCTTCTCTGATGAATCAATAGTGTACTTTCGCCTGAAAGCCTTGACATTCAGAACATGCAAATGGTTTCACCCCGTGTGATTTATCTGATGACACAATAGTTCACGCTTTTGCTTGAAAGCCTTATCACATTCAGAGCATGCATATGGTTTCACCCCAGTGTGATTTCTCTGATGACTCAATAGATGACCCCTTTGCTTAAAAGATTTATCACATTCAGAACATGCATATGGTTTCACCCCAGTGTGTTTTCTCTGATGTATCACAAGTTGATTGTTTTGCTTGAAAGCCTTACCACATTCAGAGCATGTATATGGTTTCTCCCCAGTGTGATTTCTCTGATGACTCAATAATGACACCTTTTGCGTGAAAGCCTTATCACATTCAGAGCATGTATATGGTTTCAACCCAGTGTGATTTCTCTGGTGTCTCAAAAGATGACTCTTGTCCATGAAAGACTTATCACATTCAGAACATGCATATGGTTTCACCCCAGTGTGTTTTCTCTGATGTATCACAAGTTGATTATTTCGCTTGAAAGCCTTATCACATTCAGAGCATGTATATGGTTTCACCCCGGTGTGATTTCTCTGGTGTGTCAAAAGACTAGTCTTCACCGTGAAAGACTTATCACATTCAGAACATCTATATGGTTTCACCCCGGTGTGATTTCTCTGGTGTGTCAAAAGACTAGTCTTCACCGTGAAAGACTTATCACATTCAGAACATGTATATGGTCTTACCCCAGTGTGAATCCTCTGGTGACTCAATAGTTCACTATTTTGCTTGAAAGACTTATTACATTCAGAACATGTATATTGTTTTACCCCAGTGTGAATTCTCTGGTGTGTCAAAAGACTACTCTTCACTGTGAAAGACTTATCACATTCAGAACATGGATATGGTTTCACACCAGTGTGACTTCTCTGATGTATCACAAGTTGATAACTTCGTGTGAAAGCCTTATCACATTGAGGACATGTATATGGGTTCTCTCCAGTGTGAATTATCTGATGACGCAATAGTTCACTCTTTTGCTTAAAAGACTTATTACATTCAGAACATGTATATAGATTCACCCCAGTGTGACTTCTCTGATGTATCACAAGTTGATCATTTCGCTTGAAAGCCTTATCACATTCAGAACATGTAAATGGTTTCTCCCCAGTGTGAATGCTCTGATGACTCAATAGGTGACGCCTTTGCTTGAAAGCCTTTTCACATTCAGAACATGTATATGGTTTCACCCCAGTGTGAATTCTCTGATGAATCAATAGTTCACTATTTTGCTTGAAAGCCTTTTCACATTCAGAACATGTATATGGTTTCACCCCAGTGTGAATTCTCTGATGAATCAATAGTTCACTTGTTCGCTTGAAAGCCTTATGACATTCAGAACATGCATATGGCTTCTCCCCAGTGTGAATTCTCTCATGAATCAATAGATTACCCCTTTGCGTGAAAGCCTTATCACATTCAGAGCATGCGTATGGTTTCACCCCAGTGTGACTTCTCTGATGTAGGACAAGCTGACCCTTTTGTTTGAAAGCCTTATCACATTGAGGACATGTATATGGTTTCTCTCCAGTGTGAATTCTCTGATGAATCAATAGTTTGCTCTTTTGTTTGAAAGCCTTGCCACATTCAGAACATGTATATGGTTTCTCCGCAGTGTGACTTCTCTGATGACGCAATAGTTCACTCTTTTGCTTGAAAGACTTACTACATTCAGAACACGTATATGGTTTCACCACAGTGTGATTTCTCTGATTTACCAATAGATTATTTGTTTCTGTAAAAGCCTTGTTGCATTCAAAACGTTTGTGTTCTTTCTCTTCAGTGAGAGATCTCTGAGATTGCCATAAATAACCAGTTTCATTGAAAGTTGTTTGACATTCAGAAAATTCAATGGGTAACTCCATTGTGAGGGTGTTCATTTTTTAATAGGGATTTCTGTGTAAGGAGCTCCTTGTCCAATTCAAAATATTTAAATAATGATCTTAATCTCTCGGGTGGTCTCACCAAGTCAGGTGCATTTTTGTACGTATGAATATCAAGAAAGAACCTCAATCTTCAGCCAGAACAGGCAAGTCTGAAAATAAAAAAAAGCTTCTGCTTGCAACCTTTCCATGTCCAGAGCAGTCTCTTCACTTGTAGTTTTCGTGCTTTTGGGTTTTGATCCTAGCAGCTGCCACTGGAACATCAGCACAACATCAGGGGCACCATTGATTCTGAAGCATCAAGTCCAAAGCTGGTGTTAAGCACCTTTTTCTTACTGAATGTGGTGCAAAGCATGACAATGCCCAGCCTCTACTTTAAAGTGGCAGCCATTCTTATTAGCCTCTCATAAGTGTAGTGGACACAGGTGACCTCTGTATTGAGTGGTACTGACTGGACATAGGAACCTGATGTTTCCTCCACAATCATTAATAATTGCACCTTTTTGTTGTGAAATGTCTTCAGTCTGTGAAATATGTTTTCCACAGTAAGGTACTCGGAGCTGGTAGTAACTGTCATGAGCAAGAACACGTTTCAGAGACCCAGCTATCAGAGGAAACTTTTTTTAATAAACAAAAACCTTTTTAAAATAATGTCTCTGTTTTCCATACTTCCTGCTCTGTTGCCCTGTTTGAAAGAAAAGGAAAAACAGAATTAGTGTTCCATAAGAGATAAACACATATTTCTTGTTTTAAATAGAAAATGTGAAAAAGCAAAAAGGCACTTTTCATCTTATGAAATCCTGCTCTTCTACTGAAATGTCTTATGGAAACTGAGTTAAATGAATAGAGTAAAGTGGCCTCAATATCATGGAAAGGGTTAACACACAAATAAAGAACCAAGAGACACATTGACCATTCCCACACCACATGGCGCATAGATTAATAACGGTGTGAAACACTAGCCCACAGCCAGGATTAACACAATGTGGTGACGTGTGGTCACTAGCCCACAGCCAGGATTAACACAATGCGGTGACGTGTGGTCACTAGCCCACAGCCAGGATTAACACAATGTGGTGATGTGTGGTCACTAGCCCACAGCCAGGAATAACACAATGTGGTGACGTGTGGTCACTAGCCCACAGCCAGGATTAACACAATGTGGTGACGGGTGGTCACTAGCCCACAGCCAGGATTAACACAATGCGGTGACGTGTGGTCACTAGCCCACAGCCAGGATTAACACAATGTGGTGATGTGTGGTCACTAGCCCACAGCCAGGAATAACACAATGTGGTGACGTGTGGTCACTAGCCCACAGCCAGGATTAACACAATGTGGTGACGGGTGGTCACTAGCCCACAGCCAGGATTAACACAATGTGGCGACGTGTGGTCACTAGCCCACAGCCAGGATTAACACAATGCGGTGACGTGTGGTGACTGAAGTCTAAGAAATGGCCTACCTGTCTGTCAGTCAGTCATGGCGGGTTTTGCCAGGTCTAAGGTAAATAGGAACACTGCACTACCCAGTTTATCGATTAAATAGTTGATCCATGGCATGGAGTAGGCGTCAAAAGCAGAAATGTGTTAACCTGTCAGAAGTCAATACAAAACCGCCAGGAGGGGTTGGGTTTTGTTACAAAACGAACAGGGAGGGCCAGGGACTATAATGTTGGCTCTTTACATAGTTTCCACTTCTTCAATTACTATCTTTTCCCTAGTTTCTGGGAGTAAATAGGTTTTTAGATGGGTTACCTTTCCCTTTGGAGTTCTGATATAATTGTATGTGCCTTGTACTCTACCAGGCTTTTTTGCAAAATACATCTGGGAAAGAACTAGCAAGATCGTCCAGGTCTCTCTGTTTCTCCTTCGGGAGATTCTGTGGAATAAGGTCTGTGTTATCAACTTCCTCCGGTACCAAACAGGCTAGTATGGAGGATGTGGAGGCCAGTGGATTTCCCTTCCATTCCTTTAGCAGGTTAATATGATAGAGATGGGTCTTTTGTCTGGTTGGGCTACTCTATAAGTACATGCACCTGTGCGTTCTATTATCTCATACGGTCCGTGCCACTGAGACTAGTATATTCTCACAGGTGGGTAAGAGGACCAACACTTTCTGACCCACAGAGAAAGAGCAGAGATTCACCTTGTTATCATAGTCTTGTTTTTGTTGGGTCTGGGCTTTAGTTTAGTTTATTTATTTATTATGGCGCTCTTAACCCGAAGGTATCTAGGCGCAAGTTTACAGGTTACAATTAAAGTGCAGGTAGTTTCCAATACAATTAACAGATTACATATAGATGGTGTACAAATTGCTAATTATATTAAAATCAACGAAGTACATACAGGGATAGGGGAGGAAATACCCTGAGGTAGATACAGTTATAGTTCAGAGCATCGAGCAGTTACAGTGCCATGGTACATTGAGATCCCACATCTGTCAAGAATCTGGTACTAGAGTCATTCTTATTCTGGTGAGACTAGCCACATTTTGTTTTTTTCGGAAGGCCCGGTACGCAACCTCAGTTCTTACGTCTGATGGAAGGGCATTCCAACATTTAGAGGCAAGGACAGGAAAAAACTTATCCCCTGTTTTTTCATGTTTGTATCTCAGGATCATGAGCTGGTTGAACTGGGAGACTCTAGTAGGTCTGATAGATTGGTTCTGGTGAACCTACAGTTTAGGTATTTAAGGGCTTTGATCGATAAGCATTTGTGGGCTAATGATAGCGTTTTGTAGGCAATTCTGTTCTTCACGGGAAGCCAATGGACCGTTTGTCTAGTAGAAGTGATGTAGTTGGCTTTTGGGATGTTCAGTGCAGCTCTTAATGCGTTGTTCTGTAGCACTTGTAGTTTATTTAGGTTGTGACAACTAGTGCCAATGTATAAGGCACTGCAGTAGTCCCATTTCGATAAAATAAGGGCTCTAGCCAAGGTGATACAGCTGTCTGGGGAAAGGAATGGCCTGCAGGCGGTAATGAGTTTCACTGTTTATGCCACCAAAGAGATTGTAGCATTGATTTGTTTCAGTAGAGTGTCGAGTCAAGGTAGAACCCTAGGTTTTGACTTTTCGCTACTTTGATGGTATTGTTGTCAATGACAAAGGATTTAAATTGTTCCAGTAGTTTGTTTAAACGGTTTTGGGAGCCAATCAATAGTATCTCCGTTTTGTCATCTTTAAGACAGAGGCAAGGAGTGGCCATCCATGCCTGAATAACTTGGTAGATTTTGTTCAAGAGTTTGGACTCCGTACCATAGGATCCTGAAAGCGGTATGAGTATTTGGGTGTCATCTGCATAGTAAGTGTAGGTGACTGTCAAGGAGGTCAAATAGTGGCTTTGTAAAGATGTTATACAAAGTGGGCGAGCAGCACAAACCTTGGAGAATTCTGCACAGAACTGGTGCTGGGTCGGCCATTGCTGTTGGGGCAAAAACTCTCCATGTCCTGTTGGAAAGGAACGATTTAATCAAAGATGTTTCTTTGGAGGAGAAGTGTCCTGCTAACGTCAAATGTTTGCATAGGACCTTGTGATTGACCAGGTCAAAGGCCGTAGATAGGTCTAGCAAGAGAAGGAGAGCTATATTACCTTTGTCCAGTAACTCATCCATTTGTATTTTAAGGTCAATGAGAGATGATTATGTGCCATGACCTGGTCTAAAGCCTGACTGACGAAGGCCAAGGAGATTGTTTGATTCAAGATCATTTTGAATTTGAACATACATGGCCCTATCCAAAATTCTAAGAAGGAAGGGTACCGTAGTTATGGGCTGATAGTTGGTGGGTGTATTTGGGTTTCTTTAGGAGTGGGAGGACCCACGCATCCTTAAGTTTAGTAGGGACTTTACAGGTTTTGAATGATGCAAAACGAGCTGGGGTAGATCTCTGTCTTCGGCTGGGGCCTTCTTCTGGAATAGCCTCCCTGCCACTCTAAAACGTGAGGAGAACCATCTACAGTTCCGGAAGCACCTCAAGACCATCCTCTTTTCTTCTGCCTTCGCTTCCCCTCTCCCCTGCTGATCAGTTCTCTATTGGCACTGTGCACCTGGCCACCCTCTGTCCTTCGGGCCCAGTTACCTGCTCACCCTGCCACCCTCCCGCACTGCCTCCGGGCCACCCCTTGCAATGGGGTCTGTATCTGTATCCATACAGCCCCCCCCCCCCCTTTTCTTCCTGCACTATCAGACCTACCCTGTCTGCTGCCTTAAACCTAGCACTTGCAAATAGCTGGCTGCATTACCACTGTTTGTTGCCTTTATTATTTATTGTTATTTATCTGTTTCTCCTCTGCTTCGCACTTTCCACTTCTCCCTCCTTCCATGCACTTTTCCCCTCCCCCTCTCCCATGCACTTGCGCGTTCTCAATGTCACTGGGCCTAGTAAGATCGCTGTTTTGTTCTCCCCTGTTCCCCTCCCTTGCCCAGTCGCACTCTGAAACACTTGTGTACGAGCGCGATAGAAATAAAATATCAATGAATGCATGTATTAGGGTGGTGATGAAAGAAACAATCTCTGTTACCACTTCTTTAATGAGAGTGGCTGGGCATATGGCCCCCCTGACATCTTGAGGGTTTGAGACTTTCAATTATTTGTATCACTTCTGGTACTGAGACTTGGATAAACTGAAATGGGGAAAGGCTGATTCGTGGTAGCGTCAGTGTGTTCAAAATGTAGGGCATCTGAGGACAGGCTGAGTTTTTTTTGTCTCGATTTTAGTCTGAAGGAGAGTGATTTTATCCAACAATGCTTTTTGGATATTAGCGCATCAGGTGGCATCTTTTATGCAATGTTCCTGAGGAGTCACTGGGGTTTCTAATTCTCTAAGGATGGTGAATAATTCTTTTGTACCCGATTTTGCATTGCTAATTCTATCATTGTCGGTGGATGGCCTTTTTGTAGTTATTAGAGGCTGTGACAAACTTCTCTTTGTTAATAGAAGGCAGTTTTTTTTTGCCGATCCCTTCAGCTACTCTGTTGGTATTGCATAGACTTTTTAGACTTGTGGTGTAGCACACAATTAGGGGAGCAGTTTGTTTTGATTTGCACATTTTTCGTGGGGCCACTGTGTCTAAAGCCTGAGAGAGAGTTTGGTTGCATGGATCTTCCATCTCTGCAGTGTTTAAATTGTCAAAGTTTGGTTGGTTCATAATAAGATGTAGTAAAGGGAGTATTCTTTCTGCTGTAATATTGCGTTTTCTTCTAGTAAGGGATGGAGGAGACATACTAAGGCCCCGGTTTGATGTAGGCTGGTCCTGGATGGAGAAGGTGATCATGGTATCACTACAAAATATCCCCACCAAAAATATCACCGTACATATGGCCGTTTGCCTCGTTATAGGCAATATTTTTGGGGGAGATAATTTGTGGGCGCGAGGGTTGCAGGGGTGTTCCCCGCACATTAAGCAATTATGCTGGGGTTGCGGGGGTGTCCCCCACAGGGTCCATGTGTGAATTTTGCCACAAAATATTTTTGCACGGAATTAACACATGGAACCAGTGATAACGTGGTGGTCAGACCATGCGCAGGGAGTGTTTGTGAGAATCCTAGTGTTACAGTTAAGATCAGCAATCCAATCAAGGGTTCTGCCTTTATTGTGCGTAGGGTTCATGATGCGATTAAGGAAGCCTAGTTCTGTTATCTTATTGGCTAATGCGGAAGCACGGTTATCTTTGGGGTCGTTAAGTCCCAAGTTAAAGTCTCCTAGTAAGAGGATTTCTGACCCCGGTTTAACATTATTGGTGAGTAACTGGGTGATCTTTTCATCGAAGGATGATACTGGGCCCGAAGGTCTGTATAGATGTAGAGTCAATGTTGATGTAGCTCTGAGGGATATTTTCAAAGAGAGAAGTTCCCCAGAGGTGAATGGTTGGTAGATGGGTATTTGTCTCACACCCAATTCTTTTTTAGCGATAAGTCCTACTCCTCCTCCTGTTCTGAGGATCGTATAGTCATCTGGTATGGCCAGTGAGAGAGCCAGCGCCAGCTGCCACATGCAGCCAGGTTTCAGAAATGACTAAGATGTCCAAATTGTTAGTCAGGATAAGATCAGCGATGTCCAGAGCATGTGCTATAAGTGATCTAGCGTTAATGAACACACACCTGATGAGCGGTAATTCCGACTTTTGTGAGTCGAAGTTGGAATGAACAGAGACAGCTTTGTTTGCAGGGGTATTCGGGCGTAACGACTTGTTAGGAAAGGGGTCTATGCTATGTGTTAGGTATGGATCTGAATGTGCCAGCCAATTGCTTGCTGCATGGATACTAGTTGAGCTAGTACTAGGGCGAGAGGTCATGAGTTTGCTAATGCCTTTTAAGGTCCTAGGTTTATTATGAATCTTATGGTTCCTTGGAGAATTTGTTATAAAACAATTTATAGCGATAAGTGTCAAGGGTGAGGATCATGGTACCTTGTGATGTAAGTCTACGGTTCCTTAAACTAGGCGGACATGGTATGTTAGGGTGGTCTGGGTGGAAAATTTGAGTATCTATTGGGTAGAGGTGAGTAACGAGTTCCTGTTAGATATTGGGCTTCATTAAGAGGTTGGAGGTAGCCTTGCCGGTAAAACCGGAAAGGCGACCTCCAAACTCGCATCCGGGCACGGTAATTGCCCTTTCGCGGGTGCCAGGGCTGGTACATCCCCATTCCCATTTGAGCCCCATAGGGCTCAATGAGAATGGGGATGTCAGATGCACCGGCACCATTTACAACGGTGCCGGTGCATCCGACGAGTTGTGTTCGTGGGTGCCGCACAGTCCGCTGGTCAGACCTGGCATGCTGTCAGGCACCCACGAGCACAACTCGTACTATGGCGGTACGGTAGCTATGGTGTCGGTAGCTTACCGGCACCATTGTTACTGTACCGCCATAGTTATAATGAGGCCCATTGTCTCAAGTGTGGGTGAGGTTACATTCTTGAATTGTAGGGGAATGGGGTTGGTGGGTTGTATCGAGTGGGCTGGTGGAAGCGATTTTAGGCATACATAAGGTTGTCCCAAGGTTGATTGGCATGTCCTGAGCTGGGCGAATCATGATAATGGAGTTGAACATTTCTGTTGCTGCTGGAAATTGCCTAGTAGGTAGTGATTTGAGGTCAATTATTTGATTATTTGTCAAGCTGGGAGATGAGTGTAGCAAGTGTATAATAGCTGACACTACCGTAACACATTGGTGACTATACATGCAACTGTCACAACTTCCGTGGTAAGCATAAGTCAAGCAATGCTGTTTCAATAAGATATAGGCAAATGCAAGGACTACTAGGTGCAAAGGCTTTTGTGGGAATCAAGCAATAATGCATACATATGGCAATGCTATATCAATGCTCTATAGGCCAGTGCAAGGTCTGCTAGGAGCAAAAGGCCTTGAACAGTTCAAGTCGATTATCCATTAATTCCTACGTAATCGCACAAGTGGTGATGCTAACGATGCTAATGTTGGGGTACAGTAAGCAGGCTAACCAGGAGTGGTGCTATACAGGAGCAAGTAACGGTACACCTTTGGTTGCTAAGCAAGTTAACAGTGGTAGGTTATCATGAAAATGCTACCGTTCTAATGTAACAGGCATAAATCTCAAAACGGAGACCAGTAAAGTCTTACTGTCCATCTGGTGAGCACACTATGAACAGATCACACAAGTGGCAATGTCAGGCAAAAGCACATGGTTAGCAGTGGCCGTAGTCAGGCGTAAGGAAAGAAGGTCAATGGGATAGCTACTTGTGGCATGTCGATGCTCAGTACAGGGAAATGCTCCATGAGAGATCCGCCTTGCCTGCAGGGGCCAGTTTACGCCTTCCAGCGATCTGATTGGGTGATGAACAAGGGTTTGCTGCTGGTTGCTAGGCAACCTAGTAAACAGCAGACAATGCAGCCATTTTAAGAAAGGCGAATTTGCCAATTTGAATTTCAGGCTGCTACTGCAAGCCGCTTCGTGTGGCCTTTGAGGATGAAGTCTGCAGCGTGGCTGTAGTCAGGGACTCCGACGGCGGGTCGAGGGCTGGAATGCTGTCCGGATGAGGCGAATTAAGCAGTGGGGGTACGCTCCAACCCTGGTCGGCGTCTGAAAGTGAAGCTGCTTCAGCAGCAAAGCTGAGGTATTGGGCAGCATATGTGTTTGTACCAAGGTTCTAACTAGGGCCATATGATCTCTTAGTCAGGAGGCGGTCTGGGACAGAGGTATCAGGGCTTCTCTTTCTTCCCAGGTTTCTGTGATCATATCTAATACATCTCAGGGCTCCCTACAGTAAAGTCATTCGGGCTCCCTACAGTAGAGTAATTCAAACTGAGAGAATCTGGTAGATGCTTGAGGAGTTTCTTACTGCGAATAGGGCCCAGGGTATCATGCAATCCCAGTCCTTCCCATCACTTCCTTAGAATTGTTTTAAGGGTTTTATTAAATCTCTCACACTTATCCATCTGTCTGTGGGTGGTAAACTGAGGTGGCAATATGTAATACTTATTTTATCTCTCCCATCAGTTTGCTCATAAAGTTCTTTCCCTGGTCTGTTTGAATCTTTTTGGGAAATCCTATTTGAGAAAAAAAGGGCAGCAGATGTTTTAAAATCTGTTGGATAGTGCTGTTTCTCATGGAGAAGGCTTCGGGGTATCGGGTGGCATAATCCATAATCACCAGGTTCAAGGGTGCCGGTAAAGAAATATGTGAGTTGGTTTTCTGACATCTCACATGTTTGGATAAAGCTGAGTTTCAGTCAAACCTTCCCCTGTTTCTCTCTGATAAAGGAGAACTTGTTTTTAAAAAAAGGGCTGCGTTTTCTTAGGCCTTCATCCTCTGTTATTACCTGTAAGAAGGCCTCAGCCAGTATGTGATTTTGTCACTGGGCAAATGCTAAATCAGGGAGGATAGTTGCCTTATCATTTGGGGTGGAGGCTGATGTCAGTTTCCTTATTGGCCTCTCCAAAACGCTGACCACCTCTCTGTTTCATTAACTTCCCTCTCCTCTTCAAAGTGGGGAAAAATATCTCCAGGTCGTATTTTCCCCATGGTTTTTTATTAAAACTTTTATATCTCTGCTAAAGTCTGGGTCTATGACTCCTGCAAAAATGCCTAAACTATATTTCCATGCAAGGCCAAATGTTGGGGCCAACCTGATGTAACAGCAAGATAGGGGTATTAGGACCAGGTCCATGGAAATTAGTCCTCTCTTTCCAGGAGGAATAAGAGCTTCCCTACTACTACATATGTCGAAGGCAATGGATTCTTTGGTTGTAACCGATGGGTCGGAGGCTCGATTACTACGTTTTTGAAATCTTAAGTTCCCCAATTATTTTGAGTGATATTCCACTCCTGACACCAAATGTAAGGAAGGAATGGTATCATGAAGGAAGACAGACACAAGTGGTACACGGTTCAAGGGTGTTTACTGAACTGCAATGGGTTGGATGAACACCTATCTAACCCTAAATCTAAGGATGGGACTAAGCTACAACCATCAAAGTAAAAATAACAGTCCTAGTGGAGTCTTGTCAAAATAAAAAGGGCCAATACTAATAAACATATTGCCAAACCTTACTTCTAATAACAAATGGTGTGGGGAAATGATGTATGCAAAAAGAAAGAGTGTTCAAGAAACAATATCTCAGGACAGCTGGATATTGAGCTTCCGTTCCCCAGTTTTTCTGCACGGGTCAAGGTGGCACACTTGAGCTTAGCACACTCTTTGGCTTCTCCAGCACGAGGATGCAGTTCAGGATACAAATAACCGGGCCTTATGCGCCAAAGTCTCTTTTTCAGTAAAAGTCTCTTATTTGCAGAATACCTCGAGTAAGGAACAAGTTACTTACTGTTGTTCTCCAGCATCCGCCTGATATGGATTCACAGGCTCATGAATATTCCCCGTCAGGCTGGGAATCCTCAGTAACAGCATAAACAGTTTCAGTTTTGTTTCTAAACTTTCTTTCTCCTATAAACCAATCACTGAGCTCTGGGTCATACTGCCCCCAGCGAATGACTGCCCTCTACCTAAGCCCCTCCTCTGGCAGCCATCTTCAGATTTGGTAGCACGTAAAGTGGCAGTAGGACCAAGAGAAGAGCCGCAGAGGGGCAGACGGGAGGGTTCGCATGTGAATCCATGCCAGAGCCATGATGGAGAACAACAGTTACAGGTAAGTAACTTGTTCCTTCTCCTTCATGGGGACTGGCATGGATTCATATGCTCATGAATAAAGAATACATAGCAGTACATACATGCAAAACCATGGGAATAGAATTGATATTTTATATTGCGCTCGTACACAAGTGTTTCAGAGAGCGACACAGCAAGGGAGGGCAACAGGGGAGAACAAAACAACGATCTTACTAGGCCCAGTGACATTGAGAACGCGCAAGTGCATGGGAAAGGGAAAAGGGCAAACGTGCATGGAAGGAGGGAGAAGTGGAAAGTGTGGTAGGTGACAAGGCTCAACAGAAGCAATCTCTTACCTCCTCACCAGGCTCACCTTCAAGTGAACAGGTTGCGCAGCACTGCTTGTCCGACTCTGGACTCCTCCCTGGAATCCCTGTCAATGCAGTAGAATTTCGTGAAGGTGTGCGTCAACCTCTATGTAGCAGCCCTGCAGATGTCCAGCAGGGGCACACAAGACAGGAACGCTGTTGTAGCAGCGACCGCTCTGGTGAATGGGCTCTCGGATGGTCAGGCAGCGGTCGGTTTGCCAAACAGTGACAGTGAGTGATACAGCCGGCGAACCACCTGGAAATTGGAGCCTTGGAAAGGGCCTTCCCATGGTTCACAGGACCAAAGTTCACAAAAAGCTGAGAAGTTTTCCAGAAACTCTTCGTGAGGGCCACATAAAACTTCAGCGTTCTAGCCACATCCAGCTAGTGCAAAGTCCTTTCAGCCGGTGACAAAGGCGGTGGAAAGAACACCGGTAACATCAAGGGCTTGTTGAGATGAAATTCCGATGGAACCTTGGGCATGAAGGAGGGGTGCGTCCGCAGCTCCACCCTCGTCTCGTGAAAAGTCAGATAAGGCCGCTTGCATGACAGGGCCTGGATCTCACCTAGTCGCCTTGCAGAGGTGATAGCAACGAGGAACGTGGTCTTCCACGACAGACACTTCAAGCGGAGCTGAGTGCACAGGTTCGAATGGAGCCCCCCATTAGCCTAGTCAGCACCACATTGAGTTCCCACGCCGGGGCCAGAGCCTTCACCGGCAGGAATGAGTGGAACAGTCCCTTAATGAACTCCTTAACCAGATGGTGCAACCACATTGAAGACCGTCCCGGAGATCTGGTGTAGCGGGAGACAGCCGCCAGATGTACCTTGATGGGGGCGTGAGCCAGTCCCGATTTAGCCAATGACAGTAAATATGGAAGTCCCAGAGGGGCTGTGACCCTCAGAGGGTTGATCTTCTGGGGACAGACCCAAGTCGCAAAGCGCTTCCATTTGTGTCTGTAGCACTTCAAAGTAGATGACGCCCTGTCCTTGGCGAGTTCCTCCTTGCAGTCTGCCGGAAAATTGTAGCCACCAAACTCTAACGCTGCAGGAGCTAGGGCTTCAGGTTCAGAGACCCCGGGTTGTGGTGCAGAATTACGCCTCCTTCTCTGGCAAGAAGATCTGCGACCACTGGTAGCTTGACTGGAGGGGACACTGAAATGTGGAGAAGGTCCGGGTACCAGATCTGCCTCGGCCACGTTGGTGCAACGAGAATCATTCTGTACCAGTACCGTTTGTGTTGAATGACTAGACGAAGAAGCAGCGGCAATGGAGGGAACGCATAAAGAAACAGGCCTTCCTAAGGGAATGAGAATGCGTCCCCCATACTCCATGGCTGGGGACAACTGCTGGCGAACCTCTGGCACTTGGTGTTTGTCGCTGTCGCAAACAGATTGATCTGGGGACTGTCCCATTTGAGGAAAAGGTTGTTCACATGATCTCGCCGAAGCTCCCACTCGTGGCAAGAGTGCAGCTCCCAGCTGAGAGAGTCGGCGATGGTGTTCTTTACTCCTGCCAGGTGAACCAAAATGAGGAACATCCCCTGGGTGACGGCCCAGTGCCATAAATCCTGCGCCTCTCTGGAGAGTGATGGGGATCTGGTGCCCCCCCACCCTGTTTTTCCGGAGGTAGAACATCTTTGTGGTATTGTCCGTGAAGACCCTCACCACCTTGCCCTTGAGGGATGGCAGAAACAACTTGAGGGCCCAAAACACTGCCCGTAATTCCAGAACGTTGATGTGCAACGACTTCTCCTCCGGCAGCCACAGGCCTCTGGCGTGAAGTCGTCCAGTGTGGGCTCCCCCTCCATCCAGGGAAGCATCCATCGTGACCGTCTCCTGGTACAGGGGGCTCCGGAAATCCGTGCCTCGGGCAATATTGGAGCGCACGTCCCACCATCTTATCGCTCGACGGAACTCCTGGTCGAGCGCAATCCTGTCCTGGAAGCATCCGGACAACAGGACCCACCAGGCATCAAGGAAATCCTGCAGAGGGCGCATCCGCAACCTGTAGAGCCGAATCAGGTATATGCATGACGACATCATGCTAAGTAGGGTCTTGATGGTCAGCACTGTGGCGACCCTCAGTGCTAACAGCCGTTGCACCTCGACTAAGATGGCTGATATCCTCTCCTCCGACAGTGACGCCAGGCAGGATACTGGCCCTCATTAGGATCCTGGCGCTAAGTGTTTAACGGTGCCGTAAAAGGCTGCAGCGCCGTTAAACACGTAGCGCCTTACTACGAGGTCCCCGCAAAGGGACCTTGGTGCTAAGTACGGTACCGCAATTTGCGGTATCGTACTTAGCGCCTTCCCCAGTCCCATTGAGCCCTATGGGGCAAAAATGGGAATGGGGAAGGGCAAATGTTCAATGGGGAATTACCGCCCCGCCAACCTTGGAATGGGGTGGTAATTCGCCATTGAACATCGGCGGACTTGTTATGATACCGGCACCAACCATGGTGCTAATAGCGCCATGGTTTAGCGCCAGTATCGTAATGAGGGCCATTGTGTCTAGCCTGGATCCCAGGAACAGCGCGTCCTGCAATGGAGTCAAACAGGACTTTGCATAATTCACAGAGAATCCCAGTTCCATCAGAAGGCAGACGGTCTTCACTGTGTGGTCCTCGGCGATGTCTCTTGATCTGGCCTCGATGAGCCAGTCATCCAGGTAAGGGTTCACATGGATTCCTTGAAGTCGTAGATGGGCTGCCACCAGAACCAGGTACTTGGCGAAGACTCTGGGTGCCAACTTCAGTCCAAAGGGAAGAGCCTTGAACTGGTAATGCTTCCCTTGAACGACAAAGCGCAGAAACTTGTGGTGTCCTTTTGTATGGGGACATGGAAGTATGCGTCCTCTAGATCCGCCGACGAGTGTTAGGAAAGATTTCAATTTCATATGTAATTTTCCTTCCAGTTGTGTACTCCCAACTTTTTGCTGCTGTTTAAACACGATAGTCTGACTTTGCCAGAGAAGCACAGCCTTCAGCTGAACTCCACTGGGCTGTTTGCTCATTTTGTTATGGGGAAACTGACATGCCTTTAAAGACAGTCAGTACTGGGAGACTTTGGTTTCCATTAGTCCTTGCAATGGTGCGACTTTTGCTGCAACGTTACAAGTGCACAGAGTACCTCCAGTACAGTGAGCTTGGGTCAATTTTTTGGAGAAGTGTAGATGTTCTACGGACAGGGCTGGTGGCAGCTTATCATTTCGTGTATTTTTAACCCTTTCTTGCCATGTTAACCGCATTAACCGCGTTTGACACAGAAAGGTGGGCTGGCTCCAAAATGGCCATGACACGAGGTTCTTTGTCCTGTCCTTTGGCCATCTTGCTCCTTCACCTTCCCCAGGTCGAGCTGTCCTTATTTGGGTAAGCATTTTCCTGAAAGGCGCTCTGCTTTCGTGGGCTTCTGCATTTCTTGTATGTGCGCCCCCAGGATTTGGGCTGGCCTGTCTGGCTACAATCCACATCCTGGGTGTCAGAGAGTCTGGCATGCTCTGAATGCCTGTGACCACCGTGGTTCGTGATTGGTCCACGTATGGTGTGCTGTAAGTGAAAGATCGTCCATTGGGTCACCTTCGTTTTGGCACGAAGGAGACTCTGGATAAGAGAAGGCCCCAAACAGCCATACCATGTCGATCTCTGGAGTTCTCACTGAACGAAGGATAGGATCCACGTATCCTGAAACCGAGTCGTCGAGTAACTGCTGGAGGCCCGCTGGAAGGTTTGGCACCCTGCACCCACTGTTGTCCCGTGGTACCCCTTGGCACCTGATCGAACAAGAAGGTCTGTGAAGACGCTTTGACCCATTGGAATAGTGGGACCAACTATTCTAGGGATTTTCATCAAAACCTGCAATTAAGCCTTCTCGGAAGTGTCCTTGGGTCAACCAGTGGGCTGACCAGCTTGTGCAGGACCTTTGCTCTGTCTCCGACGCCATTTTGAGGAGCCCCTTGAAACTTGGTAGCCCGCAAGCTCCGTGTTCACACCACTCTCACACCGAATTTCGTACACTTGGAATTCCCAGGTCTGGAGTAAAGAGAGAGAGCCCGAACTGGAGAAGCTGCGGTTACTGTGTCGCGCTGCCGGGGTGAAGAACTTTGCAGGTGTGCTACATTTGTGCCCCTCTTGCCCCTGAAGCCTACTGCAGTGAAATTGGCCTGATCCATCCACCAGAAGCAGAGAAACCGCCATCGCCCCTTTGGGAATCAATGCTGCAACACCGTCACTGGAAGCCACAGAGACACAGAAATTGTCGCATTTGAACCTGCCACCGAAGTGGACTCGACAGCCGAAGTTTGGTCCGGAGTGAGCATAGGGGCCGTAAGTACTAACGACCCTTACCGGTGGCCCCTGGATCATCCATCAACTTTTATGCATGACTGGCCCTTGGGGGCCCCTCTCCTTTCCACTGCTGGTGTGAACTGGCAACCTATTCCCGAACCTTGGAAATCACTCTGCCCTGTCGGGGTGACCCTCCTCGAATAATGGGAACTTATTCATCGTCTCACCTACCTTCCTGAGCTGCTACTGACCCCTGAAGAGGCCCCGGTCTGTCTGACCATCTGCATTACAAGCAGATTTGAACACTAGGCTCCCCTCATTTTAGGGACTGGACTGCCTTTCAGTTAGGTTTGTGTCCGATGCTGAATTGCTTAAAGACTGTATCTGCCCACCTGCTTCCTCCCCTTTTAGGGTGTGCACCCATTCTGGTGCAGATAACCCTTTAGGCCCCTTGGTCTTGAATATATGTATTGTGATTTGATTGTGTTGGTTTACCAGTATTGCTGCGGAGAATTATGTGTATGACTTTCAAAGGCCTTGAAATAAATGTAATTGTATTTTTAGAACTACAACTGACTAGGAGTAATTTGTAAGTGTCCTTGCTCTGTGTGCTCATGTAGGTCCTTCAGTCACCCTCACCCCTCCTGAGACCTAGTCTTGACCGCCGCCAAGCTACCTTGATTGGCCTGGCTTGTTCAGAAGGTAACCCTGTCCTAGGAAACTAGGCTTGCCTCCTGAACCTCTGCCCACCAGGTCAGAGTTCAGAAATCCATCTTAACAACCACCAAAGGTCTCCCTCCTCCAGCTGGCCAAGCATGTGCTGCAGCGTGACCATCCAAATCTTTTGGGACTTAATGTACTTGATGAGTCGTCGTAGGTCGAGAATGGGTCTCCATCCCCCGGATTTCTTTCATACAAGAAAGTACCTTGAGTAAACACTGGAGACCCGGAGTCATTTTGGAACCAGCTCCATCGCCGTTTTCCTTAACATGGCCTGAACTTCCAGCAGCAGCTGAGGGTTGTGTTGTTCCTATCGGGCCACCAGAGGTATTCTGGGACACTTCTGTTGAAACTCTAAGGTGTGTCCGTAGGCGAGAGCGTCCATGGTGGAAGCGCACCACCCTGGGAGCCTTGACGATGATGGCAGCCACCTCTGAAGGCTTTGGAGCAACCCCTGTTGGCTTCCTGGGTCGAGCAGTGGGAGGGTTGGCGGTCAGAGGAAGAGCCCCTGTCGAAACCCTTAGAAGACCTGCTAGACTTTCCTCCTGAGGAACGAAAGGATGGCTTGTGTTGTTGCAGGGTGCCCAAGGCACAGGCCGTCTCTGTGTCGGCCTTGATGGCTTGCAGGGATTCATCAGCGGTCTTCCCGGACAGGTTGTCCCCATCGAACGGCATGTCCAGTACCCTCCCCTGGACCTCCTGCCTGAAGAGGGTGACCTTGAGCAAGCCACAACGGCCAAGGCAAACCCTGTTGCCCATCTGACGGAAACCTGTGTCTGCAATGTACAGTGCCACCGTGATGGCATGGTCCGACACCAGCTTGCCTTCTTGAAGGATCTCCAAAGCCTCGGCCCGTATGTCATCGGGGAGGAAATCCAGGAGCGGAGCCATCTTGTACCAAAGCTCCTGGTTGTACCTGTCCACGATCTCCAAGGCGTTGCTCGCTTTCACCGTCGTCGCCTACGAGTAGATTACCTTTCTACCCATGGAATCCAATTACTTCCCCTTGTTGTCCGGGGGTACAGATGAAGAGGACGATGAACTCTGCGACTTCTTCCTGGTGGCCGCCGAGACCACTGAGTCTGGCGACGGTTGAGACCGAAGACACTTGGTCACAGACTCCGGCACCCAGTACTTTTTCTCAAGCTGATCTCTCTCCGCTAGAGCTGAAGCAGGATTCTTCAGCAGCGCCAGCCCCTCATCCCAGACCTCATCCAGGAGCGGTACTGACAGGATAGCTGGAAAAGCTCTGATGCCCGGGCAACCATGAATCATGGAATGAAAGGATCCCACCTCATCCGGTGGAGAGTCTCTCAGCACCAGTGATGCAGGAACTCCCAGTCCTGCGTCATTGTCCATATCCATCATCGCTGTGTCCATCCCTGTCGCCCTCGGCGGGAGGAAGGGCAGCGACGGTTGGAATGGAGGTGTAGGGTCTCTCCTCCTCCTCTTTGCCGGTGGCTGCCCCGGTGTCAATAGGAACACGGCCGTGCCATTGGTGCTGGCGGGGTTGTCAGCAATCTCCTCTGAATCTCCGACACCATCGTGTGAAGTGGCGAGAGGATATCCTGTGATAAGTCTCTTGGGGGAACCTGTGGGACAGGGTCACTGGGCTCAGCACCCATGTCATCGTTCCCATAGACAATAGTGATGTTGCAGACGCCTCCAGCGGGCATCTCCTCGAAGATCCCATCATCATCGCCATCGTCATCACAGAGGATCCTCATTGGACGAAAACATTTGTGCCCTGGAATACTTCTCCACCCCTTCTCCCCCCTTTTCAGGTCCTGAGGGGTTAGACCAGGGCTAAGCTCCGGCATCCTCTTTTCTGGAGTCTTTTCAATGGGTTTGAACGATGACTCTCGCCTGGCAGGGAGAGACACTGGCTGCCGCCGGGGCACTCTGGACTGGGTCCGCCCCATTTGCCTTTGAAAGGGAGGTCACCACCATCTTAATCAAGGGGGATGACTTGGCCTGGATCACCTGGGCCTTCACAGGCAGGTCGGCCATCTTGGCCTTCTCCTTCATGGGCAGCTCGAACACCTTGTCCAGATTGGCCTTCTCCTTCAAAGGCGGTTCAGACACCTTGCCCAGCTTGACCTTCGACTGTCTGCCACAGCTTCCTAGGGGTAGCTGGCTTCCTCTTGGATGAAGAGCTGGAGTGGTGGCTGGAGATCGAGGCTGACGGAGATGATGAACGCACCCTGACCGTTGCGGGACCCACTGGAGCGGCGACCCCGACGGAAGCAGACTTGCGGTGCTTGGTCTTGTGTTGGGCCCTCATGGATGGAGCACCCTCACAGGACTTAGAAGCCTGCTCAGGTTGGCTAGATCTGGAAGAGGCATGCCCCTGTGAATCACACAGGGTAGAGGCCCTGTTTTTGAGCCAGGCCGTCAACCGGGCGTGTTGATCCTTCATCATGTACTTGGTGAAGTCACACCAGATCTCACAATCTTCCTCATGCGCCGGGTGTAGACAATACAGGCACTGGGAATGCTTGTCACATGAAAAAACAGTCTGCAAACCGCAGCGGGTGCACAGCTTGAAGAGGGACTTCTCTGGCATGGTCTGGCGCGGTGTAGGCCTGAAGACTTCTGGTAGCTTCCAACAAGAACACTCGACAATTTCTGCCCTTGAGGGGCGAAGAAAGATGAAGAAAAACTGGTCCTCGTTAATCGGAAGGGTAAGCGATGGAGCGCAAGGCTCGATTGAAACAAAAACACTTCCCTAGCAAAAAATGTGAAAATACGCAGAAAGTTCGTAGAGCGAAACACAAGGACTCCTAACACTTGAACGTGCGGGGCTTAGGTAGAGGGCAGTCATTGGCTGGAGGCAGTATGACCCAGAGCTCAGTGATTGGTTTATAGGAGAAAGACAGTTTAGAAACGAAATTGAAACTGTTTTTTCTGCTACTGAGGATTCCCAGCCAGACGACGGGTAAAATTCAGGAGCATGTGAATCCATGCCAGACCTCAGCCCGGAGAAGAAACAAAATATCACAGTTCTCCGCTCTTCAGGATTTCCTAAGCAACCATAACTCGCGCCACCACCGTGCACTGCTAATACTAACACCCACCACGTGAAAGATGGCATCACATATCTGGGCGACTTGTTTTTGGTTACTGACATTATTAGGCTAGTTTTGGGTTTTTACTGACAATGAGAATTCCCGATATTTAAAAGGTGTTATGTATATCTACACATTAACCTTTTTATTGTTATTAAAGTACTTTCCTTAGAGGTTAATCTGAGCTCATAGTGCACACACATGGGGCAATGAGCATGCCTCAAACACACAATGTGTGTACATGATGATTAACTAATGGTATTGCCATTTTTTGGTGCTGTTTCTTTCTTCCTTACTTTAGTTTCCCAGTACGTGCCTCCAATTTGTATGCATTATGCACTTTTATATGTATTTTTTCTACTAACACAAATTTGTGGTAAATTTTTGATTGTTACTTATTTATTCCATGTTAAACATTATTCAATAAGGTAGCATTCATTATTTTACTAACGGAAATTACCAGGTTAAAACTATTTTACTTCTATGGTGCATGCTGCAACCATTGCCTGTATGTATGTATGTATGTATGATTAGGTTCCTCTACTAACATTAGAATATAATGATTTGTTTACAAGAGAACATTCTTTAATACATTAAGTTGTTCATGATAGTTCTCCCAATCACCCCTAACATCTTGTTTCCAAAATTATAAACTCAACCCCTTGCAGTGACCGTTTATTCAAATTAATTTTATATGTGATGTCATCTTTCATGTCCTGGGTGTTAGTCTTAGCAGTGCACGGTGATGGTGCGAGTTACGGTTGCTAAGCTTACCAACTGGTGAATTTATGGGGGTTTTCGGTTTTACTTTCAACCATAACCTCCCTTTAACAATGTTTTTCAGTGAATATCATGGGTTTATACCAGTGCACGCCAATTTCCAACAACTTACTAATATTAACTTACCCCAATATAGCAAAATGTTTGTCCATTTTACAAAGTTTCACCTTAAAACTCTGCCATTCCCCACCTTCTAGCATCATTTTTAACACTTCTATACACCTTTTGCAACTTTTTCCAGCATTTTTGTGTTGACGTCCACGAACATCTGACGTCATCGTGGACTATCAGGACAGCGTCACACGCTCACCCGTGGCATGATGATGATGTGTCCATGAACGCGTCCGCACTTCACGAAGTGTTCAGAACTGCACTTTTCAGCTGATCTAGGAACTTTCTAGCTCAAAATGTACCCCTTACACAGCTCCTACACCCATTCTTACTCATTATCCATTAAAAATCTAGCACACCGCACACACTTGGAAGAATATTAGTAAAACTGCTATGTATCTTAAAAAAGGAATCAACTATTTCCATCCCTCCTCCCCAAGAGCCACCAACAGCTGGAGGACCTACACAACATAAAAAGCGCAGTACTTCCAAAGACAATGAAGAGGACCAAGAAGATGAGGTAGAGGAAGTGCCTACCCCTAGCACCCAGAGAGAATCATTGGTGTGGCAGTTCTTTACTACTGTTGGAAATGTACCAAAGGCTAAAGCCACCAAAGTGAAATGCACCGAATGTTGTACTCCGTCATGGACTACCTGGACAGTAGTCCTACGGGACCACCTCCATGTGCTACCACACCAAATCCAACCACTGCAATGCTCTCAGAAAGGTTGTTCCTTTCATAGGAAGTAGTAGGCTGTCTTCCTCCAACTCATCTTCCTCAACCAATACAGTAACCACAAAGCCCTCTTCTGTGGGACACAAAATCCCACCAGATACCTTGCAAGCGATAAAAAAGGATGTTAATCCTTATCTTTCCAAGACAGCAGTACTCTGTATATACTGCAGCACACCACTCTGCAGGGGGGAGCAATTTCGAAATGCGTTTGAAGCTGTAATCGAGGAGCATGAGAAACACTGGCCCCGCCTAGAAACACTGGTGTGTATAGCCGCGTTATAAATGCCATTTCATATGGGGTTGGGGGGGGGGGTGGCAGGGAGAGCTGGGTGACAGGTGGCTTGGAGCGTGGGGTTGTATTGGCAGTTAAAGCCCACGTTCCTAGCCACCTGATTGGCTGGCTCCCTCACCCAGGGTACAAATGGGAAATTGCTTACTAGAGAAAAATAACATTTTCTGTCCCAAAAACTTTAACCTATCATACAATAAGGAACATAATCTATGTTCCTTTATAACTAACCAGGGTCTCCACAGTTCCCTTTCCAGGCCATGGATCATTAAAACACCTGGATGGCACGTGCACACCATCGCACAGGGCAGCCCTTCTACACTTTTTAATTTTATATTTGCAACACTCCCTCAATGCCTGCTTTAAAACAGTCACACATCCAATCACTTCCAAAAAATGTACATATAACCCTATGACCTGATTAAGCTTCCACATACAAACGGCCACTTAATCTATTGCATCCGCATTTCGTATGCCAAGGTGGGACGCCATTGGCTAACTACTCGAGGAGAGGAGTCCCAAGTGTGGGATGCATCTTAGCCGTAACATCCCTTTAACATTGTTTTTTTCTGTCAATTTAATAGGTGTTTATAAGTGGAAATGTTTCATGGTGTTAAATCACTGTATATAAGTTATTAATAATTCCTCTTTTCATATATATGAAAGAACTACAAACCTCCTTTTAAGAAACATATTTTTTGCAACACATACCTATATCTGTCATTATCAGAAGTGCATGCTGGGGATGTAACTCATTGTTCAATTGCCTACGGCATAAGGCTCCACCATGACCCCAGCCAAACCAAACCACCCCTATTATTCGCTGCACCTACCCTGCATCCTAACTCAGTGTCCACTGCAGCCTAATAATGTAACCAATGACCAGTGCTCATGGCTTGCAGCCATGGCCAGTCTCCAAATCTATGGGGCATACGCTTTGGCCATGCTGCATTCCCCAATAAGCAAATCAGAGTACACATTGCGTTTTCCAAGGGCCAGGCCCACTACCCAGGCACATTTATGCTTACTGTAAGGAAGGCATGGTATGGTATCAAAGTAAGACAGACACAGGGGATCACAGTTCCAGGGTGTTCATTAACCATTTTACAGTTTGAGATAAACAGCTAATCAACACCTATGTCTAAGGGAGCAAGCTAAGACCACCAAAACATAATAATACAGTCCTAGTGCAGTCTAGTCAAATAAAAAGGGCCTATACAAAGAAATAACTATTGCCAATCCTTACCGCTATAGTACAAAATAGTGTGGTATAATGTTCACAAGAAAAGCAAGAAGAAGTGTTCACCAAATGATACGTCGGGATGCTAAGGCAGGGTCTACCTTCCCAACGTTTTTAGTACGGGACAAGGCGGGACTCTTGAGCACAGCACACTCCTGCGTTTCTCCAGCACGAGGTCATAGTTCCTTTCCTCAATAGCAGGCCCTTTTGTGCCCAAGTCTCTCTTATGCAATGTCTCTTGCTTCAAAGGGCCTGATGTATCAAACAACAAAACGAAAGTTCCTTCTGCTAATCTTAACGTCGGGCGATTCCTCTTCCCCCTTAAATCCCCTCAGCCGGGCTCCAATCCTTCTCTCAACGTTAGCCTCCCTCAGTTGGGCTCAGACAAACCATTCACTGTGGACATCATCCCTCAGTCGGCTTCATGTTTGCCTAAATAACAGTTCAATTGATTACACTGAAGGATTCACTTTCCTTGGCTTTCTCCTTGCATCCCTCAGTCGGCTTCACGTTTGCCGAAATAACAGTTCAATTGATTACACTGCAGGATTCACTTTCCTTGGCTTTCTCCGTGCATCCCTCGGCCGGCTTCACGTTTGCCGAAATAACAGTTCAATTGATTACACTGCAGGATTCACTTTCCTTGGCTTTCTCCTGGCATCTTTCCGTCGGGTTCACATTTGTCGAAATAACAGTTCAATTGATTACACTGCAGGATTCACTTTCCTTGGCTTTCTCCTTGCATCCCTCCGTTGAGTTCACATTGCCATTTAACACAGTTCAAAGAAAGTCATTCTAGACCCCTTAGGTTTGTGTCTCAGCCCCCAAGCAGGCTTTCCCTCGATCCGCCGGTCATCCAGATGGGCTTTCCCTAGAGCCTCCAGTCAGGCTTCACACAGTTCTATCATCACAATGTTCTTGGGTGTATTACTAGTCGCCATAATTCACAGGCATCCCTCAACATAACCTGCTGCATGACCACTTCGATTTCTCAGTTCAATACTTTCCTTCTTCAGGAGAGGGGCCAGAAACCATCAAATGAATGCCCACGTGGCACCGGACCACTCTAGCTCTGGTACCAATTTCACTCACAAACGTTTAGTCTTTCAGGGTCTCCTTTCACTGGGTTTGGACACTCTCACAAATTTCACAAGGGTCTCCAAGGAAACTTTCACTGACATTCTCTTTGCCGTTCCCTCGCCAGACCTAAGGACCCAACATATGGTCTCTGTGCTCTCTCCTTTCTCTTCTTCTCCCATTAATGATGGCACCCGGTGGGATGCCCTCCTGGCCTCCTTCCATTCCTCTAAGGTCATCATTAATGTTTATTCTAATGGGACGGTCCTGGTCCAAGGCCCTCAGGCCAACCTTCACCTCTTCCCGCACCTCATCAATTCCCTTCCTTCACCTGCTGTCCCCTCTCCCCCTTACAAGGCCTCCTCGCCTCCACCTGCTGCCTCCTCCTGGGCTACCTTGCCCTCTCATTCCCTCTCTGCCCCCCTTTGGGCTCCTTCCACACCGCCGCAGGGCATACTTCTGATCTGTACCACTCCTCTGAAGTCCTTCAAGGGTGGCAACCTTCTACACATTGACACTCTTAACTCTCGTTCAGCTGTCAAACACTTGTCCGAAATCTGCCACCTTCTGGAAGAACTTGACCTCGATGGCCTCGGTCTCACTGAGACATGGTTCACGGCCAGCTCTGTCACAAGCTTTGACACGCTCCTCCCTGACGGCTACAAGATCCTCTCTGCGCCCAGGTCCAACCACTCCGGAGAGGGTGTAGCCCTGATCTTCCCCGAATGGATTCCTGCCTCTGTCATCCCCTACACAGGCCTACTCCTCTTTTGAATGCCTCATCTGCAGGCTCTCTCTCTCCCGTAGCCATTCCCTTACTGTGGCTATCTATCGGCCACCTGGTCAAATTTCCTCCTTCCTCTCTGAGTGGGCGGACCTCTCCTCCTCACACCTGGCCTCGACCACTCGACTGCTCCTTCTTGGAGACTTCAACATCCACCTGGATGCCTCCTGTCCTCCCTCTGGACTCTTTTGCGACCTCTGCAACTCTCTCTCACTATTCTCCCCTCTGGCCCGACTTACTCTGCAGGGCACACTCTGGATGTTCTGATCTCCTCAGGCCTTCCCCCTTTCTGTCCCACTCACCACTCCTCTCTCCTGGAGTGATCACTTTCTCTTTTCCTCCCATCTCACCCTCTCTACTCCACAGGCCAAGCCACTTCCATCACTGCCACCCACCTTCTCGGTCATCCGACCCATGAAGCGCGTATCAGTTGAGGCTTTCGCCACCACTTTTTCACCCCCCCTTGCCCTCTGGCTGTTTCTAACCCAGACACAGCCCTCTCGACGCTCCACCCTGCTATATCTGATACTCTTGATGTCCTTGCCAATGTCATTAGGATCTGCCTGAAGCCCAAAGCCAAGTGCAACTCCTTGTACGACTCAGAACTCGTGACCCTTAAACGTAAGTGTAGGGCAGCTGAGAGGAAATGGCGGGCTTCTTGTACATCCTCTGACAAACTGGCCTGCGTCTTCTCCAAATGCAATACCGGCTCTCTGTCCTCACCAAGTAGAGTGCTCATCTCCAAGCCCGTGTCTCGGCGGCATCTAACAACTCAGCTGAACTCTAAAATCTGCAAGGAACTGGCCAATACTGCCGCAGTCTCTACCTCTCCTGTCCCATCCCAGGCCCTCTGCACGGCACTGGCTTCTCACTTCATCTCTAAAACTCAGGACATCCTGTCCTCACTCTCCTCCCCCACTCTACTCCCTGCTCTTCCTCTGGCCCTTCTGCAGTCACCCCTCCTCCATCCTGATCTGCCTTTTCCCTGTTCTCCGCAGACAAGGTTTCTAAACAAGTCTGATCTAGGAAAGTCTCATCAAAACAGGTTCGCCCCTGTTCCTCCAAAACTATCAAGGACCACATTGAGACCCTGGCTCCTGCCCTAGGTGACTTCTGCAACCACTCCTTCGCCACTGGAGTCTTCCCATCCCCCCTGAAGCACTCCCTTGTGCACCCTCTTCTTAAGAAACCCTTTGCCGATCCCTCCTGCCCGGCCAACTACCGCCCAATCTCCATCGCTCCCTTCCAGGGGCAAGCTCCTGGAGAAACTGGCCATCTCCCAGCTTAATCTCCACACTGAATCTGTTGATTGTCTTCATGACCATCAGTCGGGCTTCAGAGCTGCCAGAAGCACGGAAACTTGTCTATTGAACATCCGTGAAGACCTGCTCTCAAACCTTCACCCCAACACTCCTTGGGCCCTCATCTTGCTTGATCTCTCTTCTACCTTTGACACCGTCAACCATGCCATCCTGCTAAAGTGACTCCGTGATAACCTAGGTATCACCGGTCAGGCCCTGTTGTGGCTGACTTCCTTCCTCTCTGACCGACCCTCCCAGGTCCAACTTGGGTCCTTCCTCGCTGCTATCTTTTTCTCTACCTGTGGTGTCCCCCAGGGGTCTAACCCCTCTCACTGGCTGTTCAACCAATACCTGGCACTCCTTGCCCACCGCATTGCTGCTCTCTGCCCCAACTTTCAGTTTTATGCAGATGACACTCAGCTCATTTTCAGGCTACCTTCGGCCACCTCTTCCCCGTCCCTCATCTCTCACTGTTTGTCTGCTATCCAGGAGTGGTGTGCCGCCAATGGCCTCTGCCTTAATGCCAACAAGACCGAGATTCTCATTATCGGCACACCCGCTCCCTTCTTTCCTGTAGCTCTCTGGCCGGCCTCTCTTGGCCCTCTTCCTTCTCGCACATGCATCTTCGACTCCACACTCTCTTTCTCCTCTCACATCTTTGACGTCTCTAAGAAGTCACACTACCAGCTGCACCTCCTCAGAGGTATCCTTCCTTTTCTCTCCTTCCCCCAGAAGCTCACTGTCTCCAGAGCTCTGGTTCTCTCCAGGCTGGACTATTGCAACAGTGTCTTTCTAAATCTGCCCGCTTCTACTCTACGCCTGCTGCAACTCATCCAGAACAGGACTGCAAGACTTGTCCTTAGCCTCAAGCCCAGGGATCGTATCTTTCCAGGACTGACATCTCTGTACTGGCTCCCAGTGGCTGCGAGGATTAAGTTTGAAACCCCTCTGCATCGTCCACAAGGCCTTCTGGGGCCTGGGGCCTCAATACCTTCAACTCTCTCTTCCTAAATATCTTCCCTCTCGAGCTCTTCGCTCATCCGCCTCCAACTCCCTCAGGGTCAGTCGCTTCTCCAAGCAACGAGTTGGTGGTAGATCTCTCTCTTCGGCTGGGGCCTCCCTCTGGATCAGCCTCCCCACCTCCCTGAAACTTGAGGAGAACCACCTTCGGTTCCGGAAGCACCTAAAAACTTTCCTCTTTGCTTTTGCTTTCTCTACCCCTCTCCCCTGCTGAAGTCATGGCTGATACTGAGACTGCACAGGCTACCTGGCCACCCATCTAATATCGGGCCAAAGCCCTGCCAGTTGCATGCTTGCGTTGCCTCCCTGGCAACCCTTGCACAGGGGGACTGTTTTTCTGTAACCCTTCAGTTCCTTAACTAGCACTTATGTCTGCGCTCACCCTGCACTTGCCACCAGCTGGCCGTCCTTATTTATTTTATGTTATTATTTTATTATCCCATGTACTGGACTTTCCCCTCCCCCCTGCACTTCTCTTTTCCCCTTCCCTTGCACTTGCGCAATCTGAATGACACCTGGCCAAGTAAGATCATTGTCTGTTTTTCCCCCTGTTCCCCCTCCCTTGCCTCGTCGCGCCTTGAAACACTTGTTTATAGGCGCATTATAAATGTCATATCATGTCATATATCTCCCTCTGCCGGGCTCAGACCCCTCTGAAGATTTCAAAGTTCACAAAGAAGACATTGTTCCGGCAGGCTCAAGTCTCCTCTCACAATTCACAGTTTTCAAAAATATGTTTTTGCAGTCTCAGAATGCACTTGTGATAATTTCACTCTCACTTCACAGCTTCCCAAAACGGCGTTTCATGATTTTGGGAGGTGTAGGAGCCAAACGGGGGATGTTTCATAGAGGTCAGGGTCTTACCTCCTGTCTCATAGACCTGCGTTTGCCTGTCTGACCCCAGGGCAGGAGGTCTACTGTGGGTACTGCCAGGCAACCCCAGCTGCCACAGGTCTTGCCTTCTGGAAGTACAGCTCCCTCCCCTACACTGCAGTCTCCTCTCAAGTAGCAGGGCGAGTGTTTGGCCGGTCTCCAGGTCTCTGCAGCTCATTATGTCTTTCTCCTCCTCTCCGGCACCATCCCCCGACTCGCTCAAAGTGTGCTTTAATGCACCGCCTTCTATACTTCCTGGGAGTGGTGATAAGGTTCAGGTGTGCATAACTGTAAAGGGGGGGTCCCCGACTTTGCCTGGCCTCATTCATGGGACAGTCTACTATAGAAAGAGGGGATTCTGTCTTCTGTGTTTGTGGTTCCCTGTTTGTAATCTTCCTCCTCCCAATATCTCTCCTCCTCCTCGTTATCTGAGTGTTTGAGGGGGGAAAAAGGGAGGGACAGGGTGGGGTCTTGGTAGTCAGCAAATCCTGCATAGCAACATGGAGAAGAGGTCATAAAAGAAAGGTGTTAGGTTGCTTGATTGTCGTGAAGAGTATTGAAACCTCCGTCCCAAAGTACCACAGAGAGAGAATACAAGATTACTCCCTATGCGATCATTGAGGCCACAGGTGGGTAGTTCTTGAAGCTCGGATCCACAGGAAATGTTGAAACCCAAGGCAGCTGTAAAGGAAACCTTTATTAGCAATCAACTGAGCACAGTACAAGCAAACAAGCAGAATAAAGAACAGGGCTTACCTAAACTGATGGGCGAGGAAGCCCAGAACCTATGATGGTTGATAATTCCGTGGAGGGGCACGTGAGCTGGTTTCCCCGATGACAGTAGGGAGAAGAACTGTAGGCTGGGTTAAAACCCAACTTGCCCTCCTGTAACTTGATGAAACAAAAGGACCAAAAATCCAAAGTACTTGATAACGTAATGCAGTGAAGAGGAAAAAATGCAAAGTCCAATTCAGGGTAATCCAAGACAGTCCAAAAGGCGTTCCGAGTTCGAGATGATCCAGCAAACAGAGCCAAAGATGTGAGCAAAGCAAATCCAAAAACAATCTAAGAGTCAAGAGCCGTGAAACATAAGGTATCCAAACGCTGTACAGAGTCCTCCAAAGAACAGCTGTGAAGCGCGGACGTGCGGAATTTCAGCACTTAAATAGCGGAGGCTTCCGCGTCACCTGATCCGCGAGTGAGACGGATGAACATGTCATGTGACCCGCAGACGCGACACGTGAGCATTGTTTTGATCTCAATGGTTTCCATGATCGCGGAATTGACTTTCTGTGGGCAGCGTCCTGTAGCCGGCGCCTGCGAGCTCCCTCTTGCAGACGCCAGTGAAGGAACGGGAAACCCTTGAGTCTGCATGTGTGGCCCTTGGGGTAAACCCGCTCACGTGACACCTGTCCACTGTGAGGGACATGGAGTGGAAACCTGACTGGGGTAACTGGTGTATTGCGAGTGTTGCCTGTCCTATTGTCTGACCTAGATGTTTGTGAAAAAGGGACAGAATGAGAGGACAGCATGACAAAAGGGAAGGCGTCTTGCCATCAGGGGGCCCCTGTCCTACTCCCTGAGGATCCCTCACCCAGGTGATCCTCCCACACTGGTCCACCCCCAAGAACTGGATCCAACAGCGATGAGTGTGTCCTGGCCACCTGAGAAAGGCAATACCAGGGTTCAGACAGTGAGATACCCTCAGGTTGCTCACATTACATGCTTACACATTTGAAAAATAAAACACAACACATTTCCAAAAACATGCTTTTAGGTCCTTGCTAATGCTTGTCGCGCAGGTTTGTTGTAATCTAGTCCACCGTTATAGGCTGTAACCGCAAGCAGACTTTTTTTTCCCATGCAAACCTACCGCTTCAGCCCTGCTGTATGCCCCAATAAGCAAATTACAGAACACATTTCTCCTTGCCAACGGACATGCCCAATGGCCAGACACCAATGTTATATCACTGTGTTGCGTACTTACATTTTACACTTTTGAGAAAAATATTTGCAAAACCATGCTCTGAAGTTCTCACTGGTCCTCTTTGTGCATATTTCCTGCAATCCCATCCAGCACTTCAACCTGTACTCACAAGCAGATTCTTTCTCCCATTCAAGCCTATCCAATTAAAAAAAAAAACATAACCTCGCCAGTTGCCACTTTCCAAGGACCCCCCTCCCCCCCAACCCCAAGAACATTGTTGATGACCATTTTGGGGCAAAGCAGTAACTAGGTGCCCCTAAGCGCATTCCACACACTTTCCATCCTGGCCGCTGTCCCTCTTCACTACCTTGCCAAGCCCTCCCTTTCCTACCGCCCGCCCTCCATCCCTCCCGCCCTCCCTCCCTCACACCTCCCCTGATTGGCTGGGCTAACATCCACAGCAGAGGCCTTGCCTCAGAGATCCTCGCAAGTCGCCACTTTTCCAAGGACTGCATTTGAGTGGCAGCAGTATCCCCCACCCCCCCCTTCACCCCCGTCTCCCCTCAGAACATTGTTGGTGACCATTTTGGGGCAAAGCAGTAACTAGGTGCCCCCTAAGTGCATTCCACGCACTTTCCATCCTGGCCGCTGTCCCTCTTCCCTACCTCACCAAGCTCTCCCTTTACTACCACCGTCCACCCCTCCCAGCTCCACGATTGGCTGCCACTGCGGCCTCTCCTAGTGTCCCTGATTGGCAGAAAGAAACTCCTTTAAGACATCCACCCAGGGCAGCCCCCTGCCTGTACAGCCCCTGCAGCGAGAGACCCCAAGGCAAAGGACATCCCACAGAGATGTCTGCAGGTGTCAGGGGGGGGAAGCAGCCACCAACTAACATAAACCTAGCCTAACCACCAACCGCCCCCCTTTTCCCTCAAGGACACACACAACCAAACAAGCACCCTGGCCCATAGATTCCAGTCCACCTAGCATGCTCAATACACTGAGCCCCCAGAGAAGGATCATCAGCACCCCCACCTAAGTCCCCGGGCACAGTGTCCGACCCTGACCACCCCACAACACCAACCAACAAGGAAGTGGCTGTAAAAGGCATAATCCAAACCGTAATCCAGCTGTAGCAGCCAGCTGCAATGACCAGAGGCACCTTTCAGGGAATTACCTGCCATAAACCAGTATCAACAGATAAGGTAGGAACAACTTCTATATGAAATCTAGGCCTCACTCCCACTATACAGAATCCGCAAATCTAGGTGTGTTCCCATATCTTACTATTAGACTGTGAAACATACTGTATTGTGAAACCTAGCCTCAACTGCAAAACTCTAAGTACCATAGACCAAACAGGGACCATGCCACACACTGACCAAAGCAGAGCAGCAGGCTGGCGCACCAGCAGGCCAATGCGATCCACCGCAGTAATTCCCTACCCCAACACACAGCCCACCTCCCCACCACTGCGACCCTCATACCTCTCCTATCCCCCCTCGTCAGACCAACACACCAAACCCTGTTCCGCTATCCCCCACCCATAGATCCCGCTCTGTGCAATTAAGAATGGCAAGATGGAGAGAGGGAGCAGAGAAACGCCCCCGGAACATACTAGACATCGCAGCGAGGCACATAAAATACCCATCACGCACCACCCCAACCACGACTGCAGCACATCATCTCTGCTTCTGTCCTAGCCTTTGGGGTAAGGTCTGCCGTACCTGCATCCCATTTGAGGGAATTTGCTGCCTTAATCGTGCCCAGCACACTCCTTGCACCCTGTTGTATCTGGCCTGCCTCGTTTACCTCGATCGTGTCACACGAGGTAAACATTCTAAAATGGTGGTCTCCATATTGTGTATATGTTGCTAGGCAATCATCTCAGCCGCGGATTGGCCGACACTGAATTTATCCAGCATTCTACCACCGGATGGCAAAAGCCGGCCTACGCTCCAAGGCCTGCTACATAAGGCCATTGCCTGTCTCTGCCAGTCTTCTTTACCTGCCGCAGCAGCCGCAGTCCAGGAAGGGCAGGAGCCCTCCCCACAGCCTCACCGTCATCTTCTGGAGAAGCACGACTGCAGCCACATCACCTCTACCTTCGTCCCAGCCTTTGGGGTAAGGTCTGCCGTACCTGCATCCCGTTTGAGGAAATTTGCTGCCTTAATCGTGCTCAGCACACACATTGCACCCTGTTGCTTCTGCCATACCTCGTTTACCTCGATCACTTCACACGAGGTAAACGTTCTAAAATGGTGGCCTCCATACTGTGTATAGGTTGTTAGGCAACCTTCTCAGCCGCAAATTGGCCGACACACTGAATTTACCCAGCATTCTACCACCGGATAGCGAAAGCTAACCTATGCTTCTAAGGCCTGCTACATAAGGCCATCACCTGTCTGTCTGTCTGTCTGTCTGTCTTGCCACATCTGAGCCGCGAGGAGCGTCTCCATGTCCATCACAACATTGACCTAACTCCTGCACCCTTTCTACGGCTTGGGGTAAGCAATTCTGACACAACTGACTGCTCACCTTTAAACTATTCCTCTGAGTCTCTACCGACACCACTACGCTATCTAAACCTACACTTACAAGGACTCCCATTCCACCATATAATTATCGTCCGATTCCATGGCACCCACAATCCGCCTTATATTGTGAAATGTATCCTGTATTGTAGTGTGTGCTTGCCATTTGTTCCTTATTGGGACTGTATGCCTATGATCGTTCGGTAATTCACGCTCACTATCATCTACCCTCATTAAGCCTGCCTAGTTCATATTGCAACCGAACCACCTCTAGTGTACAGCCTTGGCTAATACCTGCTGCCACTGTAACAGAGGCAACTATACCACTATTTAATATATAGCTTTGCGTCTACTCATGGTGCCACTTAGTGCTTTGATCAGCACCCCCCGCCCCCCACATATCCCATTTGTGTGGCCCACTGAGGCATAATCACTATAAGGCCATCCTTAACCTACTATGTTGCCCATTGTGCCAAGTACCTCACTGCGCCCAACCTATTGTATTGTACTCTTTGTCTCGTTCTGTTTTGCTCCACCTACCAGTCCGCCTTTAGCCTACTGTGATACCCACTCTGCCCGGCATCTTACTGCATAGCCTACTATGTTGCCTGTGATGCCCGGCACTGTTCCTAGTCTATTACCCTGTGTATATCATCTCCTGTGCCTCAATATTTAGTCTACACTGTTGCTCTCTGCCTATGTGCTACCTACTGCACCCAGTGTCCATTCAACCACATAGCCTACTGTGTTGCTTATTATGCCTAGCACTGTTCCTAGTCTATTACCCTCTGTATAGCATCTCATGTGCCTCAATATTCAGTCTACACTGTTACGCTCTGCCTATTGTGCTACCTACTGCGCCCAGCATCCTACTGCATAGCCTATTGAGTTGACTAGTTTGCCCAGTATTGCACTACACTCTCTATAAGACCGCCCAAGTCTACTGCTGTGTGCCCAGCATCTCCTATACCAGACTTGTGCTGCATCATACGAATCAGAACTTTGCTACTTCCCACCCTTGCTCAAATGGCAACTCTACGAAGAGAAACACTCACCATGGCCACCCCCCTATCCCTGTTCCATACCATAGCACCAACAAACGTCCTACCTTCCATCCAGCCTGGCTCACTGCTTGCAGGTTCACCCCCAATGCCTCGTGCCCGCTCACCCCAGCTGAATGGATCCATCTCTTCGCCTTCCCACCGACGCCACTTGGCCCATGCTCATTTACTATGAGGAATGCAAGATTAGGATCTTACTAGCCCAGTCACTCAACAGGATACTAACAGGTCCGCCATCGCACAGATCACTAACCCCATCACTGTGTCCCCCAACCCTATCGATAACGCACCATCACTTACAGCCTCTATCTACCCCACTACCAGAAGCTCTACCTTCAGTCACACCACCCATCAAAGGAGCCCTTATCAATGCTCGATCCTTGGTTGCCCATGCTCTCCATCACAGGAGCGCTTATCAATGCTCGATCCTTGGTAGCCCATGCTCTCCATCACAGGAGCCCTTATCAATGCTCGATCCTTGGAAGCCCATGCTCTCCATCAAAGGAGCCCTTATCAATGCTCGATCCTTGGTAGCCCATGCTCTCCATCACAGGAGCCCTTATCAATGCTCGATCCTTGGTAGCCCATGCTCTCCATCACAGGAGCGCTTATCAATGCTCGATCCTTGGTAGCCCATGCTCTCCATCACAGGAGCCCTTATCAATGCTCGATCCTTGGAAGCCCACGCTCTCCATCACAGGAGCCCTTATCAATGCTCGATCCTTGGTAGCCCACGCTCTCCATCACAGGAGCCCTTATTAATGCTCGATCCTTGGTAGCCCATGCTATTCATCACAGGAGCCCTTAACAATGCTCGATCCTTGGAAGCCCATGCTCTCCATCACAGGGGCCCTTATCAATGCTCGATCCTCGGTAGCCCATGCTCTCCATCACAGGAGCCCTTAACAATGCTCGATCCTCGGAAGCCCATGGTCTCCATCACAGGAGCCCTTATCAATGCTCGATCCTCGGTAGCCCATGCTCTCCATCACAGGGGCCCTTATCAATGCTCGATCATTGGAAGCCCATGCTCTCCATCACAGGAGCCCTCATCAATGCTCGATCCTTGGTAGCCCATGCTCTCCATCACACGAGCCCTTATCAATGCTCGATCCTTGGTAGCCCATGCTCTCCATCACAGGAGCGCTCATCAATGCTCGATCCCTGGTAGCCCATGCTCTCCATCACAGTAGCCCTTATCAATGCTCGATCCCTGGTAGCCCATGCTCTCCATCACAGTAGCCCTTATCAATGCTCAATCCTTGGTAGCCCATGCTCTCCATCACAGTAGCCCTTATCAATGCTCGATCCTTGGTAGCCCATGCTCTCCATCACAGGAGCCCTTATCAATGCTCAATCCTCGGTAGCCCATGCTCTCCATCACAGTAGCCCTTATCAATGCTCAATCCTCGGTAGCCCATGCTCTCCATCACAGGAGCGCTTATCAATGCTCGATCCTCGGTAGCCCATGCTCTCCATCACAGGAGCCCTTAACAATGCTCGATCCTCAGTAGCCCATGCTCTACATCACAGGATTCCTTATCAATGCTCGATCCTCGGTAGCCCATGCTCTCCATCACAGGAGCCCTTAACAATGCTCGATCCTCGGTAGCCCATGCTCTCCATCACAGGAGCCCTTATCAATGCCCGATCCTTGGTAGCCCATGCTCTCCATCACAGGAGCCCTTATCAATGCTCGATCCTTGGTAGCCCATGCTCTCCATCACACGAGCCCTTATCAATGCTCGCTCCTTGGTAGCCCACGCTCTCGACACCAACCAATCAGACTTCCTGTCTATTCCCAGCAGCAGGTCCCACCCTATCACTAGCCCTCCCAGACAACTATACAATTATCAGAGCAGACCAAACCTCTGGCAAAGGGGGTGGTGTGGCTTTCAGAGCCAAATCTCAACTCTGCCTTAGAGAATTTGCCAGCGCCCCCTCCCTTCTGCTGAACTCCTTCCTCTCACAGCTACCCGTACCTTACTACTCCATCTTATCTATCGGCCCCCCCCTGGCCCTATTTCCTCCTTCGAGGGAGACATGACATTCCTCTTGACCCAAAATACTAAACCTGACTCACAAGTCATCATGTTGGGAGATATGAACTTAGCCCTCCACGACCCTAAAGATGTGAATGCCACCATCCTTGAAAATACCATTGCACAATTAGGTTTTAAACCCTGCATTAATGAATGCACTCACAACAAAGGTAGAACCTTGGACTGATTGGCCGTCCTTAATTGTATCACCCCAATCCTTGTGGCTGGTCTGACCACCATTGCATTATCTTCGCCATACAGGAGAATCCCCACCTCCATACCAGCAGGACCATCGCTCCTCAAACCCTGTCCAGAAATAAGCACAAAGTAACTCTCGACAACCTATGGCCCTTACTACAGCATATTGCCAACGTACCACACAATTCAGACAAGGACTCCTCTTCGCTGGTTGAAATGTATAATAATACCCTTGAACGAGCACTAAACCAAATCGCACCACTAAGACTTAGAAAGGCTAAACCTACAGCCCATTTAAATAAATGGTCCACAGCTGACCTAAAACTGCTCCGCAATGCAAAAAGATCTTCTGAAATCATCTGGAGAAAAACTCCCTCAATCCTCAACAAGGAGACATTCTCCGCTGCCGCTATTACCTACAAAGTAGCTATTCTCAGCACCAAAAGAGAAATCTATAACGCTAGAATTCAAAAAGCCAAGTAAGTCACAAAAGAGCTCTTTACCACACTAATAGAGTCCCCCGCACCTCCCACAGAAGCTTGCATGAAACATACGGCTTGGTGTGCTAATATTCAGAAGGCCCTTTCAGACAAAAATAGCCTTATTACAGGCAAAAATAGAAACAAAAAAAAAACAGCCTAGCCATGAGTGCCAACAACTATAAATGACCTGATCCGCAATGTCCACCGTGCATCCCTTTCCACTTCTCTCCAGTCACCACCAAAGAAGTAGAAAACATCATCTTGGGGCTCAAACCCTACAATTGCCAGGGAGATATTTGCCCAGCCCCTCTCATCAAGGGTGGAGCAAGAGAACTAGCACCGTTCAGCCAGAGGGGGAAGAGGGAAGCAGCGAGAGGGGGGAAGGGTGTAGCAGGTGCTGCCAAAGTGGGGGGGAGAGCAGGAGCGGTGTAGGGGAGGGCAGGTCGATGGGGACCCCCCTTCTAGCCTACATCTCCTACCTAGGTGAAGACTCATGACTCATCGGCAGCCCCCGCGCCCCAGGGCCCAGGAGGCGAGGTGGCTGTGGATCGACACGTGAGGCTGCACGACCACATAAATGGCACAACACAGGCACCATTTTGCACTAGATAACTCCATTTTGTCAAAGGCGCTAAAACCCAACACAGGCAGGACAACTTGCACACACAGAAAGCTACAGCCTGACCCCTGCTTGACCGCGTTCACAGGGGCCTGAACCCCCCCCCCGCCCCTGGCCTCCACCTCATGGTAGATCCGCTGAGAGCTCGTTCTCACGAGCAACCAGACACGAACAAACAACAAAATAAACACTATCGTTTTACCTTCCGCAGTACATCATTGTCCCAGTCGTGACCAAGCTCATTAGGAAGCAACCGAAACCAGCCCAATCCTGCATGCCCTGACCCTGTACCAAGCCCTCCAAGTTGGACTGTGTGGCGCCCCTCACCCCCCCGCCCACCCGCGAAGCACCTCGTATTGTGTGGTAACCATTTTTGTGATATTTGTCGCGTTGACCAACGTTTGCTGCTATTGTGTAAAAGAGTGGCCATATGATATGTGATAGCTTTTTGACAGCTCCTGTACATAGTGTAATAATAAACCGCTGAAATGTATATAGGCCCACCAAGGGACTGGAGCCAGACTGTATCATGGTATAATATGTGTTGCCCTCTTTTGCTCACCAACCAATCTAACCCTACCTCATGTTCGTAAGTCAACTGTTGTTATGAAATTGTGCCAAATGAAAAAGTCCCCCAGCTTATATTCTCACTAATGTAAATATATGTGCACAACCAGAAGCCCCCAAGTGTTGCCACTCGCCCCTTGCCAATGGTACGATACACTGCCCCGTGCAGGGAGACAGGCTCAGAGCTGCAAGGTCGTCTCCCCCCTCCTCCCTCCCAGGCTCGCCGGGGATAGCTGGTGTTCGAACAGCACAGCCTTGCCTCCCCTCCCAATCTTGCTGGACCCGCTTCAAGCATCCACCTCCCCCATGTTAAGAGGCCGCCACAGCCTGACTCTATGAATTACGAGCTACCTGGTCCTAAATCCCACCATCTCCTGGGCACCGGTTACATGCCCCCCACGGCCCGTTGGTATCCCCGCCCACCCCAAGTTAATGACCCTCGAAGGGGGGTGCCCACCCCTGTACCAACAGATCATAATACCATCCCTCACCGACAGGACGATCAAGTAACCCCTCCTGTGCCCCTGCCCCACACATGGACTCATGGGATTAACATGTTTGAACCTAAGGTGTCCTTACAACAGATGTATCGGGGCACTTCTTATTATTTATCAATGTCCCTGTCTCATTCTCGATCTGAGGTCAATGTATTGCAAGAGTTACAAGACAACTGAAATTGTATAGCATGATGAATGTGAATGTCTGGCCACAAGGTCAAAGTATCAGAATCGCCACTTATCACTACAAGTCATGACCGGCCCAGCACTCCACCCGATGAGCCCAGTTGACCCATCCACCCCGCGTGGCACCGCACGGACGTCCGCCAATCGTGGAGAAGCAACTCTCTACAATGTATGCCACCTAGCCATCACCACCCAATCCCCAAGACTATGTGCCACCTATAGCTTGTGTCATGCGTGACGTAGTTCTGTAATAAGTAGGCCTGTCTTTGCTATTGTCAGACAGAGCGCTCTCGGAGTCTGCAGAGTCCTTTGCATGCCCTATATTGGTTTAGATAAACACCCTTTTGATCTCACCCGCACTTGGGTCTTGGTCTCATTCCCTCCTGGGGTGTGTCCGTCATTGCCTCTCACTAAGGGGGTTGCGTTTTTGCGAGACGCTTACATTCAGCGGCCAGAGAGCAGGAGCAGCCAGAGGTGGTAAGAGAACAGGAGCGGCCAGAGGGGAAAGAGTGCTAATAAACATTGTCCCAACAGGAAAAAGGTTATGGCTACAACAGTGGTCGTAGTCACTGCATGCGGCCTCATGAAATGGTTATTTGACGAGGAGGCCAACCTTCAAAGGGTGTGTATGACTAGCACCTGGTGTGGTGTCCTCATATGGGCCCTCTGTCCAGTAAAGAGCCAGCAACATGTGTTCCTACGTAACACATACCTCTATGTCCTCGTATTGGCTCTCTGAGCTCTACGAGCTAGAACACACATTGCTGAATAATTTGCATTTGCATCAATTTCACATATTGTATTCTTTGAAACAAGTGTAAAATTTGAAAGAACAGTTTCTAAATATACATTATATATACAGTCACAGAAATTAAACAAATGACACAGTAATCAAACACCGAAGTGAAACAAATAACACTGTAATCAAAAATCATAAATTGAAAGAATAGAAGAGAAAAAGGAAAAATCTCGAGGTTCAAGACAATTGTAGCAGATAATTGCAGCTGGTATCCAAAACTGAACCATGTATAGGTACAATCAAATACAGGTTACCCAAAGGGGCTACCTGAGTCATACAATCAGTTATGACCAAGACCCAATCTAGGCTCAGCAACTCTCTCAGTACATTTGTGTCAATCACTCTTGTGTACTTGAGAGGTCAATCTAATAGTTAGGCAAGTTAGAGTCCAAGTGGGAAAAGAAAATAGTTGTGGACAAATTATTTTGGAAAGTTGCTGTTTGTTGGGTCTCAATGTTTTGTTGAATGAACAGGGGAGAGAGAGAGAGAGAGAGAGAGCAGGAATGGCCAGAGGGGAGGAGAGAGAGCAGGAGTTGCCAGAGGGGAGGAGAGAGACCAGGAGCGGCCAGAGGGGAGGAGAGATGGCAGGAGCGGCCACAGGGGGTGGGGTGAGAGAGCAGGAGCGGCCACAGGGGGTGGGGTGAGAGAGCAGGAGCGGCCACAGGGGGTGGGGTGAGAGAGCAGGAGCGGCCACAGGGGGTGGGGTGAGAGAGCAGGAGCGGCCACAGGGGGTGGGGTGAGAGAGCAGGAGCGGCCACAGGGGGTGGGGTGAGAGAGCAGGAGCGGCCACAGGGGGTGGGGTGAGAGAGCAGGAGCGGCCACAGGGGGTGGGGTGAGAGAGCAGGAGCGGCCACAGGGGGTGGGGTGAGAGAGCAGGAGCGGCCACAGGGGGTGGGGTGAGAGAGCAGGAGCGGCCACAGGGGGTGGGGTGAGAGAGCAGGAGCGGCCACAGGGGGTGGGGTGAGAGAGCAGGAGCGGCCACAGGGGGTGGGGTGAGAGAGCAGGAGCGGCCACAGGGGGTGGGGTGAGAGAGCAGGAGCGGCCACAGGGGGTGGGGTGAGAGAGCAGGAGCGGCCACAGGGGGTGGGGTGAGAGAGCAGGAGCGGCCACAGGGGGTGGGGTGAGAGAGCAGGAGCGGCCACAGGGGGTGGGGTGAGAGAGCAGGAGCGGCCACAGGGGGTGGGGTGAGAGAGCAGGAGCGGCCACAGGGGTGGGGTAGAGAGAGCAGGAGCGGCCACAGGGGTGGGGTAGAGAGAGCAGGAGCGGCCACAGGGGTGGGGTAGAGAGAGCAGGAGCGGCCACAGGGGTGGGGTAGAGAGAGCAGGAGCGGCCACAGGGGTGGGGTAGAGAGAGCAGGAGCGGCCACAGGAGGGGGGTAGAGAGAGCAGGAGCGGCCACAAGGGGGGTAGAGAGAGCAGGAGCGGCCACAAGGGGGGGTAGAGAGAGCAGGAGCGGCCACAAGGGGGGGTAGAGAGAGCAGGAGCGGCCACAAGGGGGGGTAGAGAGAGCAGGAGCGGCCACAAGGGGGGGGGGGTAGAGAGAGCAGGAGTAGCCAGAGGGCGGGAGAGAGAGCAGGAGCAAGAGCAGGAACAGCCAGAGGGGAGGAGAGAGAGCAGGAGCTGCCAGAGAGTGGGAGAGAGCAGGTGAGGCTGGGGGGGGGGGGGGGGAAGAGAGCAGCAGTGGCCAGGGGAGCGCAGGAGCAGCCAGAGGGGGGGGGGAAGCCGGAGCAGCCAGAGGGTGGAGAGAGCAGGGGGAGTGGACAGGGGAGCGCAGGAGCAGCCAGAGGAGGGGGGGGGGGGGAGAGCCGGAGCGGCCAGAGGGGGGAGAGAGCAGGAGGAGTGGACAGGGGAGCACAGGAGCAGGCAGAGGGGGGGGTGAGCCGAACAGCCAGAGGGGTGAGAGAGCAGGAGGAGTGGACAGGGGAGCGCAGGAGCGGCCAGGGGGGGGGGGGGGAAGAGAGAGAGAGCAGGAGCAGCCAGGAGGGGGGGGGGGCAGGAGCAGCCAGAGGGGGGAGAGAGAGCAGAAGCGGCCAGAGGGGGGAGAGAGCAGGAGCGGCCAGAGGGGGGGGGAGAGAGCAGGAGCGGCCAGAGGGTGGGAAGAGAGAGCAGGAGCGGCCAGAGGGTGGGAAGAGAGAGCAGGAGCGGCCAGATTGGGGGGGGAGAGAGCAGGAGTGTCCAGATTGGGGGGGGGGAGAGAGCAGGAGCGGCCAGATGGGGGGGAAGAGAGAGCAGGAGCGGCCAGATGGGGGGGAAGAGAGAGCAGGAGCGACCAGATGGGGGGGGGGGGAAGAGAGAGCAGGAGCGGCCAGATGGGGAAGCGAGCAGGAGCGGCCGGGGGGAAGAGAGCAGCAGTGGCCAGAGGGGGGAAGAGAGCAGGAGCGGCTGGGGGGGGAAGAGAGCAGGAGTGGCCAGAGGGGGGGAAGGAAGGAGCGGCCGGGGGGAGAGAGCACGAGTGGCCAGAGGGGGGAAGGGAGCAGGAGCGGCTGGGCGGGGAAGAGAGCAGGTGTGGTCAGAGGGGGGGAGAGCAGTAGTGGCTGGGGGAGTGCAGGAGCGGTCAAAGGGGGGGAAGAGAGAGCAGTGAGTGGCTAGAGGGGGAGGAACGCAGGGGTAGCGCAGGTGCGGCCAGGGGGGGCAAGAGCAGGAGCTGCTAGAGGGGGGGCGAGAGCAGGAGCGGCCAGAGGGGGCGGGGGGGGCAAGAGCAGCATTTGATCAAATATCTTCCCATCTTTAGTTCATGTAATTTTTTGTTACGTTTTGGGGTTGAACATCTTAAATAATAATCAATTGTATTGCAATGTTTAAATGCTATTGCGATGCCTCCTTTTTTGTTTTTCCTGTTTATTTGAAGGCATTTAAAGTTTGCTGGAAGGCAGCTTTGGAGTGTGATTTTGTAGTTGTCGTCCAGCCAAGTTTCTGTGATGAAGAGGATGTCGATGCCGTTGTCGTCGAGTAGATCGAAGATCTCTGTAGAGTGTTTTGACATGGATCTTGCATTTATTAGATTGCAGTGGAGTTTAGAGGTGTAGCTTGGTTTGCCTTTTTTATTAGGGTCGTTTTCGGATCTTGTTCAGGAGAAGGTTTCAGGTTGTCGGCATCCTCGAGTAGTTCTTCTAGGTTTAGTCTAGGGTTTTTGTTTTCATCTGGTTCGTCTTCCAGGGGACGTGGTTGTGGGTTGGGGGTTCTTCTTGCTTTGGTGATGTATGGTGTTATTGCTTCAGTTGTGTGCTTGTTGTAGCTGGTGTGGTTCGTCCGTCTTCGTGATGTTGTTAGGTTGTTCAATGTCGTTGTTTTTGGCGTTGCGTTGGTTCGATCTGGTGAGAAGGTCTCAGCGATGTATGGAGTTAGGTAAGGGATTTGTCTCTTCTTTCAGTGTTGGTCCGATCTTTGAGCCTGTCTGTGGGGGTGTGTTCTGTTGTTGCGGTTCTTAGTTGAAGTTTCGGAGTGGTTGTTCTTTCTTCTCTTCTTTCCCTCTGGGTTGGTCGTTTGCGCGGCATTGTACGATTCCGAGTTGTTTTAGTCTTGTTGTTGTCTCGGTCGCGGTATAAGGGTGGAGTTAAGGGTTGTATAGTTATATAGTTGGGTTTTAACAGTGGCTTTCTTTAGTCTTCGTCTCCCTGAGCGTGGTTCACTGTGGTGAGCTAACCATGTATGTTACAGTTTCGCAAAGGTAGCGGGCGCCCCTCTCTCGAAAGAACAGACTTGATAACCTGTTCAGTGGTTACTAACCACTTGAGAGTTCGCAGCCACTGTTTTTACCCACTGTGCCCTCCACAGATGGGAAATATTCATTTGCATATCAGTCTTTGTCCTGCCCGGGGGCAGTCCAGCACCGAAATTCAATGGCAATTCCAACCTGAACGAGAGTACCACCAGCAACCCCATACACGTGTTTCACCCTTGTTGGGGATCATCAGCCCGTTACCTTTGCAAACTAAATTTCAAGGAACCTGGGATTGGTAACCCTAGGTCTCCTGGGGGCAACCAGACGTGGTCTCCCTCTCACTGTGCTTAGAGAGGCATTTTCTTCACCTCACTGATGATCCCCAACAAGGGTGAAACAAGTGGGAGAGAAGCCTATCTGTGCAGTTTGGAGAACAGACAATGCAATTTGGGCGTGGCGGCCCTGCTATCAATACATTTTGGAGAAAAGGCAGTGTAATTTGGGCACGGCGGCCCTGCTAAGTTTGAGACAACTGCACAGTGGGACAGAGGCCCATCAATGTAGTTTGGAGAACAGACAATGCACTTTGGGCACGGCGGCCCTGCTATCAATGCAATTTGGAGAACAGACAATGCAGTTTGGGCACGGCGGCCCTGCTAAGTTTGAGACAACTGCACAGTGGGACAGATGCCTATCAGTGCAGTTTGGAGAATAAACAATGCAATTTGGGCACGGCGGCCCTGCTATCAATGCAATTTGGAGAACAGACAATGCAGTTTGGGCACGGCGGCCCTGCTAAGTTTGAGACAACTGCACAGTGGGACAGATGCCTATCAGTGCAGTTTGGAGAACAGACAATGCAATTTGGGCACAGCGGCCCTGCTATCAATGCAATTTGGAGAACAGACAATGCAATTTGGGCTCGGCGGCCCTGCTATCAATGCAGTTTGGAGCGACGAGGTTAGGTATTTAGTGTAAAGCTGTACTTCTCCCAACCCCGGCCCCACTACCTTACTGGTCCTTGTAGTTGTTGGTTGACGGCTGGCCACTGGGTTGGCTTCCCCTGCGGACACCTGCTGACACTTCCTGGAGTCGCCTCTGTTGGAGTCGCCCTTGGCCTCGGGGCCCTTAGCCGCTGGGGGCTGCGGGCAGAGGGCTACCGTGGGGGGACCGGTGATGAAGTGTGGATGCACCAATGGGAGGGAGGGAGGGCGGGTCGGGAGGCGGGCGGGTGGACTGGGGAACCAGGAAGGGGTGCGGGGAGGGAGGGATGCAAGGGCCTACTTCTGGGCACGGGCCCATCTGTTACAGGGCTGAACAAACACCAGGTGGGTGTTGTTTCTGGGGGCACACACTCACCGCGCTCCGAGGGTCTTGCAAAGGAGCCGGCGGGGGCCTCGCGAGTCGATAGACTCGATGGAAAAGTGGATGCACCAATGGGAGGGAAGGAGGGAGGGCAGGTCGGGAGGCGGGCGGGTGGACTGGGGAACCAGGAAGGGGTGCGGGGAGGGAGGGATGCAAGGGCCTACTTCTGGGCATGGGCCTACTTCTGGGCACAGGCCCACCTGTTACAGGGCTGAACAAACACCAGGTGGGTGTTGTTTCTGGGGCACACACTCACCGCGCTCCGAGGGTCTTGCAAAGGCATGGTGGCCAAGAATCGATAAAAATAGGCCCTTTATCTGCAATGTCATGTAATACTTGCATTTATCCATAGTAAAGGAAAAAAAATATCACCATTATAAAGAATTCACCCATTATCCAGTGTGGATAACAGTGCAGAATGAGACAGCTCTGGTGTGGTCATCTCTTGTGCACCCTCTCCTAAAAAAGCCATCCGCAGACCCTTCCTGCCGCGCAAACTATCACCCGATGTCACCCCTTTTTTGGGCAAACTCATGTAGAAGCAGGTTATTCCACAACTGACCCTCCACACCAAAATGTCTGGCGCCTCCATGACCCTCAGTCTGGTTTCAAGGCATACAAAGGCATGGAAACTGCTCGCCTGAACTCCTGTGTAGACCTCCTCTCAAACCTCGACTCAAACACTCCCTCTGTTCTTATCCTCCTTGATCTCTCTTCTGCCATTCACACAGTCAGCAACTGCATCCTCATAAATCATTTCCATGATACCCTAGGCATCATGGACAGGGCACGGCGTGGCGGACCTCCTTCCTTTCAGACAGACCACCCCAAGTGCAAATGGCTCTTTTTCTCTCCTCCACCTCACTCTCTACCTGTGGCATCCCTGAGGGCTCTATCCTATCGCCATGGCTCTTTAACATCTACCTAGCCCCCCCGGCCCCTTTCCCCTCATTTACAGTGTTTTGCCAACGTCATATAGCTCTCCTTTAAGCTGCCACCCTCTACCTCCTCTCTCTCCTCTCTCATACCCGACTGCCTGACTGCTATTCAGGCATGGTGCTCTATCAATGATCTCTGCCTTTATGCCAGTAAGACAGAGATCCTTCTAATTGGGATGCCTGCTCCTTGTTTCCCCCACTCTCTGGCCACCCTCCTTGGGCCCCCCCACCCATTCACCTGTGAGCCAAAAAACCTTGGGATCATCTTTGACACCTCTCTCTCTTTCTCTCCACACATCACAAGCCTTGCCAAGAAGTCCAACTTTTAGCTTGACCTACTCAGAGGCATTCTACATTTCCTCACCTTTCCCCAGAAGCTCAACGTCTCCAGAGCTCTGATTCTCTCTAGGCTGGACTACTGCAACAACCTCTTCCTCTGCCTCTTTCCTCCCTTTGCCCCCTTCAGTGGGACTCAAAGCGCACATAGTTACGTACAAGACGTAAGACATAAAGAGCAGGATAGTCGGGGGGGGGGGCGTAGTGTTAGGGAGAATTCTCCCGAATGGCTAATTTCCCTTACCTGTTTGAGTCCCTCAGTAGCTTTGCTGGATTTCTAGGGTTTCATTTTTCTGCCTGGTAAGAGTGTGAGCCTTTTTTTCCCACTCTTACATGTGTTTTGCTATGTGTTGTACATTTTTGTGCTCATGGACTATGGAGTCTCACCCACTCCATAGGCATCATCTTTTTACTGTGTCTCACACAGCAGCTTTAGTGCAGTGACACAGGGTTGTCTTTTTAGACTTCCCACTTTAAACTCCATTTTCTGGGACTGACTCTATCTCACAGAACATGTAAAGTTGCCATTGACTTTACTTGTCTTTTTAAATCTACAGAACCAGTACAACCTATCTTCCCAGATAGTACTGGAAGGGTTAATAGTTATCCCTTTTTGTCTGATTCTCATGGAACATTATGTCGTTCCCCTTTCTCTAAGATTTGGCTGGTGGCAGTGGTATCTACCATTTTTATTTCACAGCAAGCTATGGAAATAGCCTCAGTAACGTTAGAGGCTATGGTGATAGCCTCAAACTCTAACCCGCTGGACCCCTTTTATTTTTATTTGGTTTTGGTCAGGTTTTTTCGCCATTTCTTTTTGTAAAGGTCTTTCTCGTGTTTTACTCAGCGCGCCAAACCAGGATTGGTTCCTTTGTTTTCCGTCCTTTGCCGGGCTTCTGCAGAAGCCCTCCTTAGGTGCCGGAGTGTCTGAGTGGACAGGATGTGAGGGAGGGGTTTGAGGCCCCCTGCACAGGGTCTCCTTGTAGACCCAAGTCACACTTTAGTGTGAGTGACAGCCAGGCTATGTGGATGGGGGAAAACTGCATAAAAGCAGGTCTCTGGGACATGGAAGGCAGAGTCGCCACTGGAACGAGAGACCCAACGAGGAGCTGAAGGAAGAGGACTGCTGCAGCTACTGGGCATCTAGGTGAAGCCCTGCTGGAGGTCCGAATTGCCCGACACTCAGACGACAAAGAAGATCTGCAAGGAATCTTCTTCCCTTGAGCTTCGTGGGACCAACCAGCTCGCCAAACACCAAACACCGGCCTCCCTCTCCTGGTCGAATTTGTTGTCCATCGCTGCAGTGAACCGGATTATTGCCAGGAGGAACGGAACCTGTTTGGGTTTTAAGAAGCGCACCTTTTATTCGACGTTTGGCTCCGCTGCTGGCTTCTTCCCTGGGCAGTACGGGACCCTTCAAACATCCACCTTCTCGTCACCACGACCAAAGCTTCAGGAATCGTGAGTCTGCTTGAACTGCCCGGAACAACTGCCTCAGCTACAGCATTCTTCTCCATTTAAGGTGCTGTGCAAATCGCATAGTTTGTTCCGTCCGACCGCGGTGAAAGTGCATGAAATCTTTCGCCTCTCCAAAGGCTTGTCCTTCTCTTCTCCTTTGAATAACTTTTCCTCAAACCAACTTAGTTTTGAACTCTTAGCAAAGACTTAACCGCGAACTACTCTGAACTGTGTGTTCCTCTGCAAAAACTCTGAACCATTAACATTGGCCCAGGCCTATTGACTTGCATCCTAGTTGTAGTAGCCTTTTCTAGATTGCCCTGCCAATCACCTGTTGGTGTTGATTTTGAATAACCTTGTCTTTTCTCCCTTTTAAATTACTGGAGTGCCATTTTGCTCACACTCCATTTTGAGCTTAACCTGTCCAGAAATGATTGGTGCTATTGTAGTATATTAAGATTGTGATTTTCTGCTGCTTTATAATAGTGAACTGTTTTACAACTGATGTGTAAATAAATGTATATTCTTTTACTCAGAAACCTTGAGTCAGTGTTTGTTTGAATCATAGTAATTGCTGTCCTTTGTGTAACTTCTGATACTGTTCACTTTACTCTTGAGATAAGTCTGGCTGCTCAGCCATCATTACCACTTTACTGTGTAGTACAGGCTTGTACCAAAGGTGAAATTGTACTTACACATGTAGTCTTAATTGTGTGTGGTGTTCCCTAAGGGTACTGCATATGATTCTACCTAACAGAGCATCTAGGGGCTAGGGAGAGAGAGAGAGCAGCAGCGACCAGAGGGGAGAGAGAGCAGCAGCGACCAGAGGGGAGAGAGAGCGAGAGAGAGCAGCAGCGGCCAGAGGGGACCAGAGAGAGAGAGCAGGAGTGGCCAGAGGGGGGGGAGGAGAGAGAGAGCAGGAGCGGCCAGAGGGGGGGAGAGAGAGAGAGCAGGAGCGGCCAGAGGGGAGGAGAGAGAGGGAGAGCAGGAGCGGCCAGAGGGGAGGAGAGAGGGAGGGCAGGAGCGGCCAGAGGGGGGGGAAGAGAGAGAGAGCAGCAGCGGCCAGAGGGGAGGAGAGAGAGAGAGAGCAGCAGCGGCCAGAGGGGACCAGAGAGAGAGAGCAGGAGTGGCCAGAGGGGGGGGGAGGAGAGAGAGAGCAGGAGCGGCCAGAGGGGGGGAGAGAGAGAGAGCAGGAGCGGCCAGAGGGGAGGAGAGAGAGGGAGAGCAGGAGCGGCCAGAGGGGAGGAGAGAGGGAGGGCAGGAGCGGCCAGAGGGGGGAAGAGAGAGAGGGCAGGAGCGGCCAGAGGGGGGGAAGAGAGAGAGAGCAGCAGCGGCCAGAGGGGAGGAGAGAGAGAGAGAGAGAGCAGCAGCGACCAGAGGGGAGGAGAGAGAGAGAGCAGCAGCCGCCAGAGGGGAGGGAGAGAGAGAGCGCAGCAGCGACCAGAGGGGAGGAGAGAGAGAGAGCAGCAGCCGCCAGAGGGGAGGGAGAGAGAGAGCGCAGGAGTGGCTAGAGGGGGGGAGAGCGAGAGCAAGAGCAGCCAGAGGGGGGGGAGAGAGAGCAGGAGCGGGCAGAGGGGAGGGTCGAGAGCAGGAGCGGCCAGGGAGGGGGAGAGAGAGCAGGAGCAGCCAAAGTGTGGGGGGGGATAGCAGGAGCGGCCAGAGGGGTGGGAGAGAGAGAGAGCCGGAGCGGCCAGGGAGGGGGAGAGAGCAGGAGCAGCCCAAGTGTGGGGGGGGGGAAGAGCAGGAGCGGCCAGAGGGGTGGGAGAGAGAGCAGGAGTAGCCAGAGGGGGGGAGAGAGAGAGAGAGAGAGCAGGAGCGGCCAGAGGGGGGGGGGGGAGAGAGAGAGAGAGAGCAGGAGCGGCCAGGGAGGGAGAGAGAGCAGGAGCAGCCAAAGTGTAGGGGGGAAGAGCAGGAGCGGCCAGGGGGCGAAGAGGAGCAGCCAGAGGGGGGAGAGAGAGAGCAGGAGCGGCCAGAGGGGGGGGAGAAAGCAGGAGCGGCCAGAGGGGGGGAGAGAGAGAGAGAGAGAGAGCAGGAGCGGCCAGAGGGGGGGAGAGAAAGCAGGAGCGGCCGGGGGAGAGAGAGAACAGCCGGGAGGGGGGAAGAGCAGGTGAGGCCAAAGTGTGGGGGGGGAGAGCAGGAGCGGCCTACGGGGCCAAAAGTCGGAGCAGCCAGAGTGGGGGAGAGAGCATGAGCGGCCAGAGTGGGGGAGCGAGAGAGAGAGCAGGAGCAGCCGGGGGGACCAGAGCAGGAGCGGCCAGAGCGGGGGGCAAGAGCAGGAGCAGCCAGAGGGGGAGAGAGCAGGTGCGGGCAGAGGGGGGAGCGAGAGCAGGAATGGCCAGAGCGGGGTGAGCGAGCAGGAGCGGCCACCGGGGAAAGAGAGCTAATAAACATACAGCAAAGAAGCGTCCCAACAAGAAAAAGGTTATGGGCTGTAACAGTGGTCGTAGTCACTGCATGCTGTCTCATAAAATGGTTATTTGACGAGGAGGACACCTTTCAAAGGGTGTGTATGACTAGCACCTGGTGTGGTGTCCTCATATGGGCCCTCTGTCCAGTAAAGAGCCAGCAACATGTGTTCCTACGTAACACATACCTCTATGTCCTCGTATTGGCTCTCTGAGCTCTACGAGCTAGAACACACATTGCTGAATAATTTGCATTTGCATCAATTTCACATATTGTATTCTTTGAAACAAGTGTAAAATTTGAAAGAACAGTTTCTAAATATACATGATATATACAGTCACAGAAATTAAACAAATGACACTGTAATCAAACACAGAAGTGAAACAAATAACACTGTAATCAAAAATCATAAATTGAAAGCATATAAGAGAAAAGGAAAAAAGGAAAAATCTCGAGGTTCAAGACAATTGTAGCAGATAATTGCAGCTGGTATCCAAAACTGAACCATGTATAGGTACAATCAAATACAGGTTACCCAAAGGGGCTACACCTGAGTCATACAATCAGTTAGGACCAAGACCCAATCTAGGCTCAGCAACTCTCTCAGTACATTTGTGTCAATCACTCTTGTGTACTTGAGAGGTCAATCTAATAGTTAGGCAAGTTAGAGTCCAAGTGGGAAAACAAAATAGTTGTGGACAAATTATTTTGGAAAGTTGCTGTTTGTTGGGTCTCAATGATTTGTTGAATGAACAGGGGAGAGAGAGAGAGAGCAGTAACGGCCAGAGGAGGTGGGGTGAGAGAGCAGGAGCGGCCAGAGGGGAGGAGAGAGAGAGAGAGAGAGCAGGAGCGGCCAGAGGGGACGAGAGAGAGAGAGAGAGCAGGAGCCGCCAGAGGGGACGAGAGAGAGAGAGAGAGAGCAGGAGCCGCCAGAGGGGACGAGAGAGAGAGAGAGAGAGAGCAGGAGCCGCCAGAGGGGACGAGAGAGAGAGAGAGAGAGAGCAGGAGCCGCCAGAGGGGACGAGAGAGAGAGAGAGAGAGCAGGAGCCGCCAGAGGGGACGAGAGAGAGAGAGAGAGAGAGAGAGAGCAGGAGCCGCCAGAGGGGACGAGAGAGAGAGAGAGAGAGAGAGCAGGCGAGAGAGAGAGAGAGCAGGAGCGGCCAGAGGGGACGAGAGAGAGAGCGAGCAGGAGCGGCCAGAGGGGACGAGAGAGAGAGAGAGAGCAGGAGCGGCCAGAGGGGACGAGAGAGAGCAGGAGCGGCCAGAGGGGACGAGAGAGAGAGAGCAGGAGCGGCCAGAGGGGACGAGAGAGAGAGAGCAGGAGCGGCCAGAGGGGACGAGAGAGAGAGAGCAGGAGCGGCCAGAGGGGACGAGAGAGAGAGAGAGCAGGAGCGGCCAGAGGGGACGAGAGAGAGAGAGCAGGAGCGGCCAGAGGGGACGAGAGAGAGAGAGCAGGAGCGGCCAGAGGGGACGAGAGAGAGAGAGCAGGAGCGGCCAGAGGGGACGAGAGATTAGCAGGAGAGGCCAGAGGGGGGGAGAGAGCAGGAGTGGCTAGGGGGATAGAGAGCAGGAGTGGCCTGGGGAGCGCAGGAGCAACCAGAGGGGGGGTGCGAGTGGAGGAGCGGTCAGAGGGGGGAGAGAGCAGGACTGGCCAGAGGGGGGGGGGCACAGGAGAGGCCATGGGGGGTAAGAGAGCAGCAGTGGACGGAGCGGGGGGAGAGCAAGAGTGGCCGGGGGAGCACAGGAGCAACCAGAGGGGGGGAAGAGAGAGGAAGAGCAGCCAGAGGGGATATGATAGAGGAGGAGCGGCCAGAGGGGAGGAGAGATTAGCAGGAGAGGCCAGAGGGGGGGACAGAGCAGCAGTGGCCAGGGGGGTAGAGAGCAGGAGTGGCCTGGAGAGCGCGCAGGAGCAACCAGAGGGGGGGTGCGAGTGGAGGAGCGGTCAGAGGGGGGAGAGAGCAGGACTGGCCAGAGGGGGGAAGAGCACAGGAGAGGCCATGGGGGGTAAGAGAGCAGCAGTGGACAGGGCGGGGGGAGAGCACAGGAGCAACCAGAGGGGGGAAGAGAGAGCAGGAGCGGCCAGAGGGGAGGAGAGAGAGCAGGAGCGGCCAGAGGGGAGGAGAGAGAGCAGGAGCGGCCAGAGGGGAGGAGAGAGACCAGGAGCGGCCAGAGGGGAGGAGAGATGGCAGGAGCGGCCAGAGCGGAAGAGAGCGGCAGTGGCCTGGGGAGCGCAGGAGCAGACAGGGAGGAGAGAGGAGGAGCAGCAAGAGGGGGGAAGAAAGCAGGAGAGGCCAGGGGGGAACAGAGCAGCAGTGGCCAGAGCGGGGGGAGAGCAGGAGTGGCCAGAGGACCACAGGAGCAACCAGAGGGAGGGGGGGGGGGGGGGGAGAGAGAGCAGGAGCGGCCAGAGGGAGGAGAGAGAGCAGGAGCGGCCACAGAGGGTGGGGTGAGAGCGGGAGCGGCCACAGAGGGTGGGGTGAGAGCGGGAGCGGCCACAGAGGGTGGGGTGAGAGCGGGAGCGGCCACGGGGAGAGCGGGAGCGGCCACGGGGGGTAGAGAAAGCAGGAACAGCCAGAAGACGTGGGGTGAGAGATCAGGAGCGGCCAGAGAGCAAGATCAGCCACAAGGGGTGGTGTGAGAGAGCAGGAGCAGCCACAGGGGGTGGGGTGAGAGCAGGAACGGCCAGAGGAGGTGGGGTGAGAGAGCAGGAGCGGCCACAAGGGGTGGAGGGAGAGAGCAGGATCAGCCACAGGGAGTGGTGTGAGAAAGCAGGAAGGCCAGAGGAGATGGGGTGAGAGAGCAGGAGCAGCCAGAGAGCAGGAGCAGCCAGAGGTGGGGGGGAGAAAGAAAGAGCAGGAGCAGCCAGAGAGCAGGAGCAGCCAGAGGAGATGGGGTGAGAGAGCAGGAGCAGCCAGAGAGCAGGAGCAGCCAGAGAGCAGGAGCAGCCAGAGGTGGGGGGGGGGGGGAGAAAGAAAGAGCAGGAGCAGCCAGAGGTGGGGGGGGGAGAAAGAAAGAAAGAGCAGGAGCAGCCAGAGGTGGGGGGGGGGGAGAAAGAAAGAAAGAGCAGGAGCAGCCAGAGGTGGGGGGGGGGAGAAAGAAAGAAAGAGCAGGAGCGGCCAGAGGTGGGGGGGGGAGAATGAAAGAATGAGCAGGAGCGGCCAGAGGTGGGGGGAGGAGAAAGAAAGAAAGAGCAGGAGCGGCCAGAGGTGGGGGGGGGGAGAAAGAAAGAAAGAGCAGGAGCGGCCAGAGGTGGGGGGGGGGGGGGAGAAAGAAAGAAAGAGCAGGAGCGGCCAGAGGGAGGGGAAAAAGAGCAGGAGCGGCCAGAGGGAGGGGAGAAAGAGCAGGAGCGGCCAGAGGGGGGGAGAAAGAGCAGCCAGATGGGGGGAAAAAGAGCAGGAGCGGCCAGAGGGGGGGGAGAAAGAGCAGCCAGATGGGGGGAGAAAGAGCAGGAGCGGCCAGAGGGGGGAGAAAGAGCAGCCAGATGGGGGGAGAAAGAACAGGAGCGGCCAGAGGGGGGAGAAAGAGCAGCCAGAGGGGGGGAAAAAGAGCAGGAGCGGCCAGAGGGAGGGGAGAAAGAGCAGCCAGAGGGGGGGAAAAAGAGCAGGAGCGGCCAGAGGGAGGGGAGAAAGAGCAGCCAGAGGGGGGGAGAAAGAGCAGGAGCGGCCAGAGGGAGGGGAGAAAGAGCAGCCAGATGGGGGGAAAAAGAGCAGGAGCGGCCAGAGGGGGGGAGAAAGAGCAGCCAGAGGGAGGGAAAAAGAGCAGGAGCGGCCAGAGGGAGGGGAGAAAGAGCAGCCAGAGGGAGGGGAGCAGGAGCGGCCAGAGGGAGGGGAGAAAGAGCAGCCAGAGGGAGGGGAGAAAGAGCAGCCAGAGGGAGGGGAGAAAGAGCAGGAGCGGCCAGAGGGAGGGGAGAAAGAGCAGCCAGAGGGGGGGAGAAAGAGCAGGAGCGGCCAGAGGGAGGGGAGAAAGAGCAGCCAGAGGGGGGGAGAAAGAGCAGGAGCGGCCAGAGGGAGGGGAGAAAGAGCAGCCAGAGGGAGGGGAGAAAGAGCAGCCAGAGGGAGGGGAGAAAGAGCAGCCAGAGGGAGGGGAGAAAGAGCAGCCAGAGGGAGGGGAGAAAGAGCAGCCAGAGGGAGGGGAGAAAGAGCAGCCAGAGGGAGGGGAGAAAGAGCAGCCAGAGGGAGGGGAGAAAGAGCAGCCAGAGGGAGGGGAGAAAGAGCAGGAGCGGCCAGAGGGAGGGGAGAAAGAGCTGCCAGAGGGGGGGAGAAAGAGCAGCCAGAGGGGGGGAGAAAGAGCAAGAGCAGCCAGAGGGGGGGAGAAAGAGCAGCCAGAGGGGGGGAGAAAGAGCAGGAGCGGCCAGAGGGAGGGGAGAAAGAGCAGCCAGAGGGGGGGAGAAAGAGCAGGAGCGGCCAGAGGGAGGGGAGAAAGAGCAGCCAGATGGGGGGAAAAAGAGCCGGAGCGGCCAGAAGGGGGGAGAAAGAGCAGCCAGATGGGGGGAAAAAGAGCAGGAGCGGCCAGAGGGAGGGGAGAAAGAGCAGGAGCGGCCAGAGGGGGGGAGAAAGAGCAGCCAGATGGGGGAAAAAAGAGCAGCCAGATGGGGGAAAAAAGAGCAGCCAGATGGGGGAAAAAAGAGCAGCCAGATGGGGGGAAAAAAGAGCAGGAGCGTCCAGAGGGAGGGGAGAAAGAGCAGGAGCGGCCAGAGGGAGGGGAGAAAGAGCAGCCAGAGGGAGGGGAGAAAGAGCAGGAGCGGCCAGAGGGAGGGGAGAAAGAGCAGCCAGATGGGGGGAGAAAGAGCAGGAGCGGCCAGAGGGGGGAGAAAGAGCAGGAGCGGCCAGAGGGGGGAGAAAGAGCAGGAGCGGCCAGAGGGGGGAGAAAGAGCAGGAGCGGCCAGAGGGGGGAGAAAGAGCAGGAGCAGCCAGATGGGGGAGAAAGAGCAGGAGCAGCCAGATGGGGGAGAAAGAGCAGCCAGATGGGGGGAGAAAGAGCAGGAGCGGCCAGAGGGAGGGGAGAAAGAGCAGCCAGAGGGGGGGAGAAAGAGCAGGAGCGGCCAGAGGGAGGGGAGAAAGAGCAGCCAGAGGGGGGGAGAAAGAGCAGGAGCGGCCAGAGGGAGGGGAGAAAGAGCAGCCAGAGGGGGGGAGAAAGAGCAGGAGCGGCCAGAGGGAGGGGAGAAAGAGCAGCCAGAGGGGGGGAGAAAGAGCAGGAGCGGCCAGAGGGAGGGGAGAAAGAGCAGCCAGAGGGGGGGAGAAAGAGCAGGAGCGGCCAGAGGGAGGGGAGAAAGAGCAGCCAGAGGGGGGGAGAAAGAGCAGGAGCGGCCAGAGGGAGGGGAGAAAGAGCAGCCAGAGGGGGGGAGAAAGAGCAGGAGCGGCCAGAGGGAGGGGAGAAAGAGCAGCCAGAGGGGGGGAGAAAGAGCAGGAGCGGCCAGAGGGAGGGGAGAAAGAGCAGCCAGAGGGGGGGAGAAAGAGCAGGAGCGGCCAGAGGGAGGGGAGAAAGAGCAGGAGCGGCCAGAGGGAGGGGAGAAAGAGCAGCCAGAGGGGGGGAGAAAGAGCAGGAGCGGCCAGAGGGAGGGGAGAAAGAGCAGCCAGAGGGGGGGGAGAAAGAGCAGGAGCGGCCAGAGGGAGGGGAGAAAGAGCAGCCAGAGGGGGGGAGAAAGAGCAGGAGCGGCCAGAGGGAGGGGAGAAAGAGCAGCCAGAGGGGGGGAGAAAGAGCAGGAGCGGCCAGAGGGAGGGGAGAAAGAGCAGCCAGAGGGGGGGGAGAAAGAGCAGGAGCGGCCAGAGGGAGGGGAGAAAGAGCAGCCAGAGGGGGGGGAGAAAGAGCAGCCAGAGGGGGGGGAGAAAGAGCAGCCAGAGGGGGGGAGAAAGAGCAGGAGCGGCCAGAGGGAGGGGGGGGGAGAAAGAGCAGGAGCGGCCAGAGAGGGGGGGGGGGAGAAAGAGCAGGAGCGGCCAGAGAGGGGGGGGGAGAAAGAGCAGGAGCGGCCAGAGAGGGGGGGGGGGAGAAAGAGCAGGAGTGGCCAGAGAGGGGGGGGGGAGAAAGAGCAGGAGCGGCCAGAGAGGGGGGGGGGGGAGAAAGAGCAGGAGCGGCCAGAGAGGGGGGGGGGGAGAAAGAGCAGGAGCGGCCAGAGAGGGGGGGGGGGGGAGAAAGAGCAGGAGCGGCCAGAGAGGGGGGGGGGGAGAAAGAGCAGGAGCGGCCAGAGAGGGGGGGGGGGAGAAAGAGCAGGAGCGGCCAGAGGGGGGGGGGAGAAAGAGCAGGAGCGGCCAGAGAGGGGGGGGGGAGAAAGAGCAGGAGCGGCCAGAGAGGGGGGGGGGAGAAAGAGCAGGAGCGGCCAGAGAGGGGGGGGGGGAGAAAGAGCAGGAGCGGCCAGAGAGGGGGGGGGGGAGAAAGAGCAGGAGCGGCCAGAGGGGGGATGAGAAAGAGCAGGAGCGGCCAGAGGGGGGATGAGAAAGGAGGAGCGGCCAGAGGGGGGATGAGAAAGGAGGAGCGGCCAGAGGGGGGATGAGAAAGGAGGAGCGGCCAGAGGGGGGATGAGAAAGGAGGAGCGGCCAGAGGGGGGATGAGAAAGGAGGAGCGGCCAGAGGGGGAAGAGAGTAGCAGGAGACGCCAGATGGGGGAAGAGAGAAGGAGTGGCCTGAGGAGCGCAGGAGCAACCGGGGGGGTGAGAGTGGAGGAGCGGCCAGAAGGGGGAGAGAGCAGGACTGGCCAGAGGGGGGAGAGAGCACATTGAGAGGCCAGGGGGGAAAGAGAGCAGCAGTGGCCAGAGCGGGGGGAGAGCAGGAGTGGCCGGGGAGCACAGGAGCAACCAGAGGGGGTGAGAGAGAGCACAGGAGCGGCCAGGGGGGGGGAAAGAGAGCGCAGGAGCGGCCAGAGGGGGGGGGGGGAGAGCGCGCAGGAGCGGCCAGAGGGGGGGGGGGGGAGAGCGCGCAGGAGCGGCCAGAGGGGGGGGGGGGGGAGAGCGCGCAGGAGCGGCCAGAGGGGGGGGGGGGGAGAGCGCGCAGGAGCGGCCAGAGGGGGGGGGGAGAGCGTGCAGGAGCGGCCAGAGGGGGGGGGGAGAGAGCGCGCAGGAGCGGCCAGAGGGGGGGGGGAGAGAGCGCGCAGGAGCGGCCAGAGGGGGGGGGAGAGAGCGCCGGAGCGGCCAGAGGGGGGGGGGGGAGAGCGCAGGAGCGGCCAGAGGGGGGGGGAGAGAGAGCGCAGGAGCAGCCAGTGGGGGGGGGGGAGAGAGAGCGCAGGAGCAGCCAGTGGGGGGGGGGGGAGAGAGAGCGCAGGAGCAGCCAGTGGGGGGGGGGAGGGGAGAGCGCAGGAGCAGCCAGTGGGGGGGGGGAGGGGAGAGCGCAGGAGCAGCCAGTGGGGGGGGGGAGGGGAGAGCGCAGGAGCAGCCAGTGGGGGGGGGGGAGAGAGAGCGCAGGAGCAGCCAGAGGGGGGGGGGGAGAGAGAGCGCAGGAGCAGCCAGAGGGGGGAGAGAGAGCTCAGGAGCAGCCAGAGGGGGGGAGAGAGAGCGCAGGAGGGGCCAGAGGGGAGAAAGAGAGAGCAGGAGGGGCCAGAGGGGAGAAAGAGAGAGCAGGAGGGGCCAGAGGGGAGAAAGAGAGAGCAGGAGGGGCCAGAGGGGAGAAAGAGAGAGCAGGAGGGGCCAGAGGGGAGAAAGAGAGAGCAGGAGGGGCCAGAGGGGAGAAAGAGAGAGCAGGAGGGGCCAGAGGGGAGAAAGAGAGAGCAGGAGGGGCCAGAGGGGAGAAAGAGAGAGCAGGAGGGGCCAGAGCGGGGGGAGAGCAGGAGTGGCCAGGCAGCACAGGAGCAACCAGAGGGGGGGGGAGAGCGCAGGAGCGGCCAGCAGCCAGAGGGGGGGGGGGCGAAGGAGCTGCCAGAGGGGGGGGGGAAGAGGAGGATCGGCCAGAGGGGAGAAAGAGAGAGTAGGAGAGGCCAGGGGGAAAGAGAGCAGCAGTAACCAGAGGGGGGAGGCACAGGAGCAACCAGAGGGGGGGGGAGAGGAGTTGCAAGCAGAGGGGGGAGAGAGCAGGAGAGGCCAGAGGGGAGGAAGAGAGAGCAGGAGAGGCCAGAGGGGAGGAAGAGAGAGCAGGAGGCCAGAGGGGAGGAAGAGAGTAGCAGTGGCCAGAGCGGGGGAGAGATTAGGAGTGGCCGGGGGAGCACAGGAGCAACCAGAGGGGGTGACGAGAAGAGGAGCGGCCGAGGGCCAGCAGGAGCGGCCGGGGGAGAGCAGGAGCGGCCGGGGGAGAGAAGGAGCAGCCGGGGTAGGATTGGCTGGGGGGGCAGGAGCAGCAGGGGGGAGAGGAGTGGTGGGGAAGAGGAGTGACAGGGGGCTGGATAGGGTGGCCAAGTGTCCCGTAATTGGGGACTGTGTCAGGAGTCACAATTAGGCATGCTGGCGGCTGGGGGCCGGCCACTGCAGGGCGCTGTCTCACATACTAGCTGCCACTTGCCAGCCACTGTTACTCTCATTTGCGGGAAATGTATGTATATGACCCCCTCCTATAATAAGAGCGTAGAGGGGGTCATATACATACATTTCCCCCGAATGGTAATAACTGTGGCTGTCACGTCAGCAGCTGCGGGCGCAATGTATTGATTCTGTGCAGTGAATGATGCTGTGACTTCACCACCGTCTTGTGTCCCGCAAAAGGATTGCACAAAGTTGGCCACCCTAGGGCTAAAGCGGAAGGGGGAACAGGAGTGGCCAGGGGAGAGCAGGAGCGTAGGAGTGGCCAGTGGGAGCAGGAGTGGTGGGAGAAGTAGGGTGGCCAACTGTCCCGCTTTTCGCGGGATTGTCCTGCAATTAGGGACTCTGTCCCGCCGTTTGCAGAGTGGCTTTGCGGGATGCAGGTTGTCCCGACTTTCGTCAGGACAACCTGCATCCATCCCAGCCACTCTGCAAACTGAAGTGGGCATTTACACAGCACGGCGCTGCAGCCTGCTGCTTTCTTTCCTCAGGCGGCTCTGCAGCCCCGGCTCCTTTAGAGCCTGCAGGTCGAGCTGGAACGCTCGACACCTGGCTTCATTCAAATACTAATGGTTTGTTCCTGGGTCGTGATGGTCATGTTTGCAGTTCAAAAACGTGACCATCACCTCCCCAGGACAAACCATTTGCATTTCAATTAAGCTTGGTGTCAGAGCGTTACAGCTCGACCTGCAGGCTCTAAAGAAGCCATTAAAAAAATGCAAATTCAAAAAGGGGCGGGCCAAACGTGAATGACGTTGTGAAGTCATCGCCGCCTTGTGGGCAAGTGTCCCGCAAAATACTATCAAAGAGTTGGCCACCCTAGGGAGAAGTGGGAAGAGCAGGAGTGGCCAGAGGAGAGGGGTGGAGAGGCAGGCTCGGCAGGAGGGGGTGCAGGAGCTGCCACAGAGGGGCCAGAGGAGGGGGCAGGAGCTTCCGGAGGGTGGGCAGGAGTGGCCAGGGGGAGAGCAGGAGTGGCCAGGGGGGAGAGCAGGAGCAGCAGGAGGGGGCAGGAGCTTCCGGAGGGTGGGCAGGAGTGGCCAGGGGGCGAGAGCAGGCGTGGCCAGGGGGCGAGAGAAGGAGTGGCCAGGGGGCGAGAGAAGGAGTGGCTAGGGGGCGAGAGAAGGAGTGGCCAGGGGGCGAGAGAAGGAGTGGCCAGGGGGCGAGAGAAGGAGTGGCCAGGGGGCGAGAGAAGGAGCAGCAGGAGGGGGCAGGAGCTTCCGGAGAGTGGGCAGGAGTGGCCAGGAAAGAGCAGGAGCGGAGGGGGGAGCTGGAGCGGAGGGGTGGGGTGGCCAGGCGGGAGAGGCAGGCTCGGCAGGAGGGGGTGCAGGTAGGAGCTGCCAGAGAGGGGCCAGGAGCTTCCGGAGGGTGGGCAGGAGTGGCCAGGGGGGAGAGGAGGAGTGGCCAGGGGGCGAGAAGGAGCAGCAGGAGGGGGCAGGACCTTTTGGAGGGTGTCCAGGGGGGAGAGCAGGAGTGGCCAGGGGGGAGAGCAGGAGAGGAGCAGCAGGACCTTCTGGAGGGTGCGCAGGAGTGTCCAGGGGGGAGAGCAGGAGTGGCCAGAGGGGAGGGGGAGAGGAGCAGCAGGAGGGGGCAGGAGCTTCCGGAGGGTGGGCAGGAGTGGCCAGGGGGGAGAGCAGGAGTGGCCAGGGGAGAGGAGCAGCAGGAGGGGGCAGGTCCTTCCGGAGGGTGGGCAGGAGTGTCCCGGGGGGAGAGGCAGGAGTGGCCAGCGGGGAGAGCAGGAGTGGCGCAGCAGGAGGGGGCAGGACATTCCGGAGGGTGGGCAGGACCTTCCGGAGGGTGCGCAGGAGTGTCCCGGGGGGAGAGGCAGAAGTGTTTCCCGGGGGGGTGTCCCGGGGGGGGAGAGGCAGGAGTGTCCCGGGGGGGGGAGAGGCAGGAGTGTCCCGGGGGGGGGAGAGGCAGGAGTGTCCCGGGGGGGGAGAGGCAGGAGTGTCCCGGGGGGGGGGGAGAGGCAGGAGTGTCCCGGGGGGGGGAGAGGCAGGAGTGTCCCGGGGGGGGGGGAGAGGCAGGAGTGTCCCGGGGGGGGGGAGAGGCAGGAGTGTCCCGGGGGGGGGGAGAGGCAGGAGTGTCCCGGGGGGGGGAGAGGCAGGAGTGTCCCGGGGGGGGGGAGAGGCAGGAGTGTCCCGGGGGGGGGAGAGGCAGGAGTGTCCCGGGGGGGGGAGAGGCAGGAGTGTCCGGGGGGGGGAGAGGCAGGAGTGTCCCGGGGGGGGGAGAGGCAGGAGTGTCCCGGGGGGGGGGAGAGGCAGGAGTGTCCCGGGGGGGGGAGAGGCAGGAGTGTCCCGGGGGGGGGGAGAGGCAGGAGTGTCCCGGGGGGGGGGAGAGGCAGGAGTGGCCATGGGGGGGGAGAGGCAGGAGTGGCCATGGGGGGGGGGGAGAGGCAGGAGTGGCCATGGGGGGGGGGGAGAGGCAGGAGTGGCCATGGGGGGGGGAGAGGCAGGAGTGGCCATGGGGGGGGGAGAGGCAGGAGTGGCCATGGGGGAGAGGCAGGCTCGGCAGGAGGGGGTGCAGGCAGGCTCTGCCAGAGAGGGGCCAGAGGAGGGGGCCGGAGCTTCTGGAGGGTGGGCAGGAGTGGCCAGGGGAGAGCAGGAGTGGCCAGGGGGCAGGGGGCGAGAGAAGGAGCAGCAGAAGGGGGCAGGACCTTCCGGAGGGTGCGCAGGAGTGGCCAGAGGGGAGGGGGAGAGGAGCAGCAGGAGGGGGCAGGAGCTTCCGGATGGTGGGCAGGAGTGGCCCGGGGGGAGAGGCAGGAGTGGCCCGGGGGGAGAGGCAGGAGTGGAGCAGCAGGAGGGGGGGCAGGACCTTCCGGAGGGTGCACAGGAGTGTCCCGAGGGGAGAGGCAGGAGTGTCCCGAGGGGAGAAGGAGGAGTGTCCCGAGGGGAGAAGGAGGAGTGTCCCGAGGGGAGAAGGAGGAGTGTCCCGAGGGGAGAAGGAGGAGTGTCCCGAGGGGAGAAGGAGGAGTGTCCCGAGGGGAGAAGGAGGAGTGTCCCGAGGGGAGAAGGAGGAGTGTCCCGAGGGGAGAGGGAGGAGTGTCCCGAGGGGAGAAGGAGGAGTGTCCCGAGGGGAGAAGGAGGAGTGTCCCGAGGGGAGAAGGAGGAGTGTCCCGAGGGGAGAGGCAAGAGAGGAGCAGCAGGAGGGGGCAGGACCTTCCGGAGGGTGCGCAGGAGTGTCCCGGGGGGAGAGGCAGGAGTGGCCCGGGGGGAGAGGCAGGAGTGGCCCGGGGGGAGAGGCAGGAGTGGAGCAGCAGGAGGGGGGGCAGGACCTTCCGGAGGGTGCACAGGAGTGTCCCGAGGGGAGAGGCAAGAGTGTCCCGAGGGGAGAAGGAGGAGTGTCCCGAGGGGAGAAGGAGGAGTGTCCCGAGGGGAGAAGGAGGAGTGTCCCGAGGGGAGAAGGAAGGAGGAGTGTCCCGGGGGGAGAAGGAGGAGTGTCCCGGGGGGAGAAGGAGGAGTGTCCCGGGGGGAGAAGGAGGAGTGTCCCGGGGGGAGAGGCAGGAGTGTCCCGGGGGGAGAGGCAGGAGTGTCAGGAGTGTCCCGGGGGGAGAGGCAAGAGAGGAGCAGCAGGAGGGGGCAGGACCTTCCGGAGGGTGCGCAGGAGTGTCCCGGGGGGAGAGGCAGGAGTGGCCCGGGGGGAGAGGCAGGAGTGGCCCGGGGGGAGAGGCAGGAGTGGCCCGGGGGGAGAGAGAGGAGTGGCCCGGGGGGAGAGCAGGAGTGGAGCAGCAGGAGGGGGCAGGACCTTCCGGAGGGTGGGCAGGAGTGGCCAGGGGGGGAGAGGCAGCAGTGGCCAGGGGGGAGAGCAGGAGTGGAGCAGCAGGAGGGGGCAGGACCTTCCGGAGGGTGGGCAGGAGTGTTCAGGGGGGAGAGCAGGAGTGTCCAGGGGGGAGGGGGAGAGGAGCAGCAGGAGGGGGAGAGGAGCTTCCGGAGGTTGGGCAGGAGTGGCCAGGGGGGAGAGCAGGAGAGCAGGAAAGGAGCAACAGGAGGGGGCAGGACCTTCCGGAGGGTGCGCAGGAGTGTCTAGGGGGGAGAGAAGGAGCAGCAGGAGGGGGCAGGAGTGGCCAGGGGGGGAGAGCAGGAGTGGCCAGGGGGGGAGCAGGAGGGGGCAGGAGCTTCCGGAGGGTGCGCAGGAGTGGCCAGAGGGGAGGGGGAGAGAAGGAGCAGCAGGAGGGGGCAGGACCTTCCGGAGGGTGCGCAGGAGTGGCCAGGGGGGAGCAGGCCAGGGGGGAGCAGGAGAGGAGCAGCAGGAGGGGGCAGGAGTGGCCAGAGGGGAGAGGAGCAGCAGGAGGGGGCAGGAGCTTCCGGAGGGTGGGCAGGAGTGGCCAGTGGGGAGAGCAGGAGTGGCCAGGGGGGGAGCAGGAGAGGAGCAGCAGGAGGGGGCAGGACCTTCCGGAGGGTGCGCAGGAGTGTCTAGGGGGGAGAGCAGGAGTGGCCAGAGGGGAGGGGGAGAGAAGGAGCAGCAGGAGGGGGCAGGAGTGGCCAGGGGGGAGAGCAGGAGTGGCCAGAGGGGAGGGGGAGAGAAGGAGCAGCAGGAGGGTGCGCAGGAGTGTCTAGGGGGGAGAGCAGGAGTGGCCAGGGGGGAGGGGGAGAGAAGGAGCAGCAGGAGGGGGGCAGGAGTGCGAGCATATGAGGAAGAGGCTTGTGGGGCACACACGCTCCGTCCTAACCCTTGGGGAACGCGAAGGGGATATATTCGCCCAGAACTCAGAATAAACGCTAGAATGGGGAATATTAAACCTCTCACCTCCGACTCCTGGAGAGGGAGCGCCCGGGCCTCTGACCCCCCGCAGGCCAATGGCGAGACACGAGGCAGGGTCTCCAGTGCGCATGCGCAGAATAGTACTCCCAGTGCTGCGCATGCGCAGAATAGTACTCCCAGTGCTGCGCATGCGCCTAGGCTATGAGCCGGCTCTCCGCCCTGCGCATGCTCAAAACGGGTACATAGCTACTGCGCATGCTCATAGCCCGCGAGAGGCCGTACCGCCACTCTGCGCATGCTCTTAGCCCGTGAAAACCGGAAGTGCACTCCGTGAATGCCTTTGCTTTCCTACGCATGTCCGTCCGTCAGCAATGACCAATCAGGACGTGTAACACACAGGAGTGCACTCAAGTGCACATTTAATGACGTCACGTTTATGGACATCACTTTATATTTCACCCCCCCACCCCCAACATCACATTAGGTGGGGCAAATGCTGCAGGGTTCCCTGCAATCAAAGCAATGGGAATAGGAGGATGGTGGTGGGGGGCTTCGCCTGGTTACGTGCAGCGTCCTTTGGGCGCTTTCCCCCCATCCCCCCATTTCCACGTTATGGTAACATTAGTGCTAAAGGCATTGTGCACACACACGTGCCACACAAAACTAAACTGCCAGCCTGTAGGACTGTTCTGCACACAGGGCACTGACCTGTTAGATTAGAAGCATCAAGGCTCTGTGCAGCAAGAGCCCTGCACCCCCATATTCTGCATCTGTATTTACATCACCAACATAACATTACAAGAAAGGTTTTTATCAGACTTTGATAAACTTACTGTAGAAAAGTGCAGTCATTCAGTTGTGCCTCAGATGCACCAAAGAGTAGCCATGGGTCTGTTCTACCTGGAAATGCTACTTCAATAATTGCCATAACGTATCTCCATGGCAGACACCCGGCTGGGGTGCAAGGGGCTATTTAATTAGTGTATTCATCAGGGGACCGGCATGGGAGCAGCCTGTCCCTGTGTGTGCACCCCGCCCCGCTTGCGCTCCATGGAGCACGCCGACAGGACGGGATACACTACTACACAAGCACATTGATGGTAGTGACATTAACACAAGTTTCTTTCTGTAAGCAAGAGACAAACAACCTTCTGGTGTGCAATACATACATGGTCACTCTCATTGCACATATAGCAACTCTAAAGTCTAGCAAACCATATGAGAAAAGATTGTATGTAGAAATAATTGCAAACTGTATCACTTCCAGGGTCTGACGATTTTGATAGATACTTGTGAGATTAAACATTTGCCCAGGATCACACAGTTTGGTTAAGTGGTAAAACCAGGATTTGGGCCCAGTGTGCGATGTAAGCAGCATTTGATCAAATATCTTCCCACCTTTAGTTCATGTCATTTTTTGTTAAGTTTGGGGGTTGAACATCTTAAATAACAATCAATTGTATTGCAATGTTGTCATAAAAACATGTGAGAGCAAAAGAATATGATTATAGCTTTTATTGTCTTCCTGCTAAATGGAAAATTCCAGTAGCAGCCTGGACACACACGTGAATCTAAACAACCTCATTGGGCGTGTAAACCTGTATCCTGAGTGAAATAAATCCCACTGCAGTGTGAGTGTGTCATCAGGAGGCATTAACAAGATCGTTCAGCTGGGAAGGATTAAGAGAACGTATGCTTCTGCAGAGGAGGTAAGTCGGGACCTTTAACAGTCCCGGGCAGGCTCTATGCTAAACGCAGGACCCACTCACTAAATTGGTACAATCCTGCAAAATACAGGATGGTGGCCAAGAATGGATAAAAACAGGCCCTTTATCTGCAATGTCATGTAATACTTGCATTTATCCATAGTAACGGAAAAAAATATCATCATTATAAAGAATTCACCCATTATCCAGTGTGGATAACAGTGCAGAATGAGACAGCTCTGGTGTGGTCATCTCTTGTGCACCCTCTCCTAAAAAAGCCATCTGTAGACCCTTCTTGCCCAGCTATCGCCCTGTACCACCCCTTTTTTGGGCAAACTCTTGGAGAAGCTGGTTATCGCCCAACTGACCTGCTCTCAAACCTGGACTCAAACACTCCCTCTGTTCTTATCCTCCTTGATCTCTCTTCTGCCATTGACACAGTCAGCAACTGCATCCTCATAAATCATTTCCATGATACCCTAGGCATCATGGACAGGGCACTGGCACGGCTGACCTCCTTCCTTTCAGACAGACCATCCCAAGTGCAAATGGCTCTTTTTCTCTGCTCCACCTCACTCTCTACCTGTGACATCCCGGAGGGCTCTATCCTATCGCCATGGCTCTTCAACACATAGCTCTCAACCATTTCTGTTGCAAAGGCGGGTGAAATCACCCGATTTTGTTTTTGGCGGATGAGACGCCCATTGAAATGAAAGGGCGTGCAGGAGGCTTGGCGGGTGAGTCAGTCCTTTACAAGGCGGGTGACACCCACCAAAAGCGTGTGAGTTGAGAGCTATGCTTCAACATCTACCTAGCCCCCCCTGGCCCTTTCTCTCCTCATTTACAGTGTTATGCCAATGTCATATAGCTCTCCTTTAAGCTGCCACCCTCTACCTCCTCTCTCTCCTCTCTCATACCGACTGCCTGACTGCTATTCAGTCATGGTGCTCTACAAATGATCTCTGCCTTTATGCTCGTAAGACAGAGATCCTTCTAATTGGGATGCCTGCTCCTTGTTTCCCCCCACTCTCTGGCCACCCTCCTTGGGCCCCCTCCCCCATTCATCTGTGAGGCAAAAAACCCTGGGATCATCTTTGACTCCTCTCTCTCTTTCTCTCCACACATCACAGGCCTTGCCAAGAAGTCCAACTTTGAGCTTCACCTACTCAGAGGCATTCTACCTTTCCTCACCTTTCCCGAGAAGCTCAACGTCTCCAGAGCCCTGATTCTCTCTAGGCTGAACTACTGCAACAACCTCTTCCTCTGCCTCTTTCCTCCCTTCGCCCCTTCAACTAATCCGGAATAGGACTGCAAGACTTATCCTTGGCCTCAATCCCAGGGACTGCATCTCTACAGCCCTAAAATCTCTTCACTGGCACCCGGTGACCACAGGGATCAAATTCAAGACCCTTTTGCATCATCCACAAGGCAGCCTGGGGTCTGGGACCTCTCTACATCGAGCTTTCCTCCCTAAATACCTCCCAGCTAGAGTACTTAGGTCCTCTGGCTCCAACTCTCTGTAGGTCAAACGTTTCTCCAAGCAGAGATTGGGAGGTAGATCACTTTCCTCGGTTGGGTCCGCCCTCTGGAACAACCTCCCTGCCCCTCTCAGACTTGAGCCGGATCTACTTAAGTTCTGGAAACATTTCAAGACTTCCCTGTTCTCCTCTTCATTCCCTCTCCCCTCCTGTGCTAATGTCTCTCTGCCACTGCGACTGTGGCCGGGTCCCTTCAAAGTCATACAGGTGTCAGACCACCCACCTACCAGTCCTTCCAGCATCCCTTGCCAGCACTTGCCCTCGGGAACCCATCCCCAGACTAGCCCTAACCTGGTCCACCTTGTCCACTGCACTCATGCTCCCTTCCCCCTCTCTTTCCCCTTGCATGTGCGATCTTGGCCCTTATAGCCCTTGATCACCCCCTCTATTTGAGCACCCCACTTCTGCACTTCTCCCCTTCCTGCACTTATTTATTTATTTGATTTGATTTATTTATAATTTTTGTAACGTGCTAAATCGCCTTGGGACTCAAAGCGCACATAGTTACTTACAAGACGTAAGACATAAAGAGCAGGATCCGCATGGAGGAAAGGCGAACCTAGATTTAATCAGGAGCTAAATTAAAGACAAAGGTCTTAACACCTTTTTAAAGGAGGTGAGTGAATGTTCCTTCCTGAGATGAAGCAGTAACTTGTTCCAGGCTGCTGGTGCTAGTACGTCAAATATTGTACCACCAAATCTCATAAGCTTGAATCTTGGCTGTATACGTTTTGCAGTATTAAATGAGCGTAGGGGACGGCTGGACATAAAAGGAGTCAGCCGATCGCATGGCTATTGTACAGAGTCCTTGTTAGAACATTTATAGGTCAATGATTTGATTTGATTTCATTTGATTATTTATATTGCACTTAACTGTATCCGGGCGCAGATGGATTAAAGGCCTCAAGTGAGGTGCTGAGCAGATCATGAACACATGCTATCCCTTAGCTAAAATAGTCTAATTAAACAAGTGGGGTTTTAAGGCCCTCCTAAACTGGACCAATGACTGACAAGCTCTGATCTCCATCGGGAGATTGTAATTCCAAATCTCCTATCCCCTCTGGAGAAAAATTTAGAGCGTGGTACCTTCAGCAATAGCTTGTCTCCTTAGCGCAGGATAGTAACGACAGACTTTAATACTGCGATACTCTGGGGCAAGACCAATAATCCATTTGTAGATCAAACAGGCTACTTTTAATTAGTTTGCGTTCCTCCACTGCCAGACAGTACAGGGATCTACGAAGCGATGATTTCTGGTCCCATTTTCCCAGCTGCCCCACCGATCTGACCGCTGCATTCTGGGCTTTCTGCAGTCTGTATATATGCTAAGTTGGTATGCCTGCCATCAGACTGTTGCAATAGTCCAGGTGAGTGTTTGTCATATCCCCTACTACAACCCCACATGATCTTCAGATGGAAGGAAGGGAAGTACATTCCTAAGAATCCGCAGGGAGTAGTACACTCACTTGACCTTAGCCCCCATCTGGGCTTCACTACTGAGATTCTGCTGCCAGACACAGCCCAGGTTTTTAATTTTTGGAGCAAGTTGTAGCCTCTCACCAAGAATACGTGGGGAGAATAATTGCTTCTCGTCCGTAACCCTCCCCTTGGTCCCAAACAGGATAATCTTGGTCTTTGCCGCATTGAGTTGTAGTTGGTCATCAGTCATCCACTTATCAAGGTCAGCCATACACTGATAACTCTCCTAAGCGCGTCTTCGATGTAATGTGCCTCAATATAGGTTTGAGTGTCATCGGCGTATGACTGAAAGCTCAACTTGTGACTCCTGTAAAGACTGGATGCAGGTTATCTGTACTGCTGCCCTCTACATGGCAGAGTAGAAGCACAGAGCACCCCAGCCAAGATTCTCTATGCAGTAGCAATGGACGAGCAATCAAGGCTTACGCGCTCAGGAGGTGATGCAGGCTGGTTCCTAATTACAGGGTAGTCCACAAGCCCCCACAAAGGAATTTCCACACACAATGTTATGTTCTAGCACAGTTCTTTATATAAATGAGGTTCAAGATGTATACATCATTTAATAACACACTTTGTACTTTGGCAGATCTAATATGGCAAATATATACATTTGGCCTCATTACAAGTTTGGCGGTAGCCTTGCCGGTAAAACCGGCAGACTGCCGCCAAACTTGCAATATTGTCTGGCACCCGCGAATGGGCAATTACCGGGACATTCCGGCCCCGCCGGACCCGGTAATTGCCCATTCGCGGACGCCGGAAAAAAGATGCTCCCCATTCCCATTCGGCCGCATAGGGCCGAATGGGAATGGGGAGGTCGGATGCACCGGCACCGTTTATAACGGTGCCGGTGCATCCGACATGCTGTGCTCACGGGCGACCGGGCAGGCAGAAAGGCACCCGCAAGCACAAATAGAAGTTTGCCTGTCTGGACCCTACTGTACCGGCAAGCTTACCGGTACCGCAGTTCCCGGACCGGCAAACTTATAATGAGGCCCAATGTCTATGTGGTACCACAGTTAACTATTGACTCCATTAAAATGCATCAGCTGCTGACAGTTTCAATGACATACAAATCAAACAGTAATGTGTATCAGCATAGAACATAGGAAGGAAGACAAGTTAGGTTAAACATTGGCAGAATGGTTCTCTTGCTACTAAAACACTGTTCTGTGTAAGTATCCCCCGCCCCCACCTGGGCAACCTGTAATAAAGTGTATGACATGATATGATATCATATGATATGATATGGCATTTATAACGCGCCTATACACATTTGTTTCAAGGCGCGACGAGACAAGGGAGGGGAACAGAGGGAAGACAGACAGCGATCTTACTAGGCCAGGTGTCATTCAGATCGCGCAAGTCCAAAGGAAGGGGGAAAGTGAAAAAGTGCGGGGGGAGGGGGAGGGGAAAGTGCAGTACATGGAATAATAAAATAAATGAGATAAATAAAAAAACGGCCAGCTGGTGGCAAGTTCAGGGTAAGTGCAGATATAACTGCTGGTGGGGAGACTGTAGGGATACAGAAAACAGTCCCCAGGTGCAGGTGTTTCCAGGGAGGCAGTGCAGGCGTGCAACAGGCAGGACTTGGGCACGAGAACATAAGGGTGGCCAGGTAACCAGTGCAGTCTCAGTATCAGCCAGGACTTCAGTAGGGGAGAGGGGGAGAGAAAGAAGAAGCAAAGAGGCTGTTCCAGAGGGAGGCCCCAGGCGAAGAGAGAGATCTACCACCAACTTGTTGATTGGAGAAGCGACTGACCCTGAGGAAGTTGGAGGCGGATGAGCGAAGAGCTCGAGAAGGAAGATATTTAGGAAGAGAGAGTTGAAGGTATTAAGACCCCAGAAGGCCTTCTGGACGATGCAGAGGGTTTTGAACTTAATCCTCACAGCCACTGGAAGCCAGTGCAGGAATTTCAGTCCTGCAGAGAAACTATCCCTGGGCTTGAGGCCAAGGACAAGTCTCGCAGTCTTGCTCTGTATGAGTTGCAGAGGGCGGAGAGTAGAAGCAGGCACATTCCGAAAGAGGCTGTTGCAATAGTCCAGCCTAGAGAGAACCAGAGCTCTGGAGACAGTGAGCTTCTGGGGGAATGAGGAGAAAGGAAGAATACCTCGGAGGTGCAGCTGATAGTGTGACTTCTTAGAGATGTCAGAGATGTGAGGAGAGAAGGAGAGTGTGGAGATGTAGATGACCCTGAGGTTTTTAGCCTCGCAGGTGGGAGCAGAAAGAGGGCCAAGAGAGGCCAGCCAGAGTGGCAGGAAAAGAGGGAGCTGGTGTGCCGATGATTCACAGACCCAGTACAAACTATCTTCCATAGAGTACTGAAAAGGGTTAATAGTTATCCCTTTTTGTCTGTTTCTCATGTAACATTATTTCATTCCCCTTTCTTTAAGAATTGGCTGGTGGCAGTGGTATCTACTGTATTTTTCCTACCGTGGTCTATGGAAATAGCCTTGGTACTGTATTAGGCTATGTTATTGTTAGGGAGAATTCTCTTATAAGGCTAATTTCCCAAACCTAGTGAGTCCCCCAGCAGCTTTGCTGGATTTTCTTTTTTTTCTCCTACTAAGAGTGAGACTCTTTTACTCCCACTCTTAGACATGATTTGAGGTATGTCTTTGACTTGTTATGTGCTTATGGGCTATGGGGTTTCTTTTTACTCCATAGGGTATCATCTGTTTTTTCTGTATGTGTGGTACCACAGCACACTCAGTGCAGTACCACAGGGGTGTCACAGTGACCCTCAAACATAGACTCCATACCCTGGGACTGACTACTGTCTCCCAGGGCATGTGAAGTCACCATTGGCTTTACTAGTCCAACATTGTGAACAGAACCAGTACAAACCATCCTATTATGGATGCACTGGTAAGGGGTAATTCGATTTCCCCTAGGTCCGTTTTCGAGGGGGCACTGTCCCGTCCCCCCTCATCGAGTTTCTAGCTGGTGGCAGTGGTTACCACGTGAAATATTCCACCGGAATATTCTCTATGGGATTTTCCCATTGATTTTAATTGCACCACTTTTTGGTGCAATGTTAAAGATACCGCCGGTTTATTTATTTAATAGTAAATCACCCGTTGGGTCTTTTTGCCAGAACTCGATTCTAAAATGGCGTTTGTGTCCGTCTCTGTAACTCTGACCAACGTCGAGTCCTTTGTTCCACTATTTTGGCAGGCTTCTCCACAGAAGCCCTCCAAATGGTGCCACTCTGTCTGGGTTCCACAGGAAGGGTGAAGGGGGGAATTGGCACTCTGGACTGTGTGGCCTTAGCAACCCAAGTCGCACTCTACTCTGATTGGCCCGGTGGTGAGCCGCCCGCCTCATCACTTAGCATGTGTGATTGACAGCTAGGCTGATGAATGGGGTTTTTTCTGTATAAAAACAGGGCCTTTGGGACTGGAACTTCAGAAGTCACCACAGGACCTAAGAATCCGAAGAGGGAAGAAGCTGAGCCATCTGCAACAACGATACCACCGGTGAAGCCCTGCTGCAACTACCTCACCACTTTCCCGACGACAAGAGAAGATCTTCTGCTGGACGAGTCTTCTCCCCCTGAGCAGGTGGGATCAACCAGTTTGCCCTTTTCGCCTTCCAAAGACGTCTTTTGGTCAAATCGCCCGTACCAAGCACCCCGGCGGCCGGATAGCCAAGCTCACCACTTTTGACCGTGAAAAAAAAGGACCGCACCTTTTAATCGGGAACTCTGCGGCTGGTTTCATCCCTGTGCAACGACTCCACGTCCCCTCCTCAACGAGATCTTCTCTTCCCCTGGTCGGAACCATAAACTTCAACCACTGCCAGGAACAACTGCCCCCGCTGGAGCTTCCTTTCTCTTTAAGGTACAGTGAATGAGAAATCTTGTAATGTTGGAGTCAATTTATGATGCCTGCTCTCCTGAGCTCAGACAGCACTTAGCTGATTCAAAGGAAATAGATCCTAGAAAGCTAGCTAAGGCTGCTGACTTGTGGGTTGCCACAGGGCTACTCACAAGGATTCAGAGGTCACTCAGAAAAAGGATGAGGGAAAGAAGCCACCTAAAGTGAATCCAGAGAATTCTAATACCTTCCATACCGAAGAGGGCCACAAACAACAAAATAACCAGGGTAAGCCATCAGGGAAACCCCATCAGGCTAGTGTACCCTCTGGTCACAAACCAGAAGGAGGTCAGAACAAGCCACCATTCCAGAGCATTTAGAACATGCTATCTCTGTGGGGCAACTGACCATATCAAAGGAGATCCCATATGTAAGGGTAAACCTGCAGAGATCAGCACAGTCTCCTTAGCCTTCACTCCTGAGGAGGAAGTACAAGTGGCTAGTGCTCACTTTGAAGACTTTGCTGAAGAACCCTTGGGTCTTCAAGCAACTATATTCTTAGAGCCTATGGGTCTGGTTAGCAGCCAGAATAGGGAAATCTATGACTCCTACCAGCCAACTCTAAAATATATTACATGGACAGTGTTCTTATGAATGGCCAGGATACTCCTGCCAGGAGAGACACTGGGGCTAGCAGAACAGTAGTGGATGAAAGCTTTTTCAAACCTGGGGATGTGGCTAAGGCACCCAAAGGTCCCTCTAGAAATTCTGGAGGCCCTGTCCAGATGGTTCCTATTCTACCAGCACTAATTCAGTGTAATAACATGACAGTGAGGATCCCTGCCAGTGTTCAGACCAGGGGTGTTGCTAGGCCTGGAAAAGACCCGAGGCTAGGCTGATGTCAGAACTGTCGGGACTGGGGGCTAGCTAGTCTTTTGGTTGTAACTCCTGAGATTCTATCCGGGGCAGCAACCAAAAGACCAGGGGCTATAGCCCCCTTAGCCCCCACCTAGCAACGCCTCTGGTTCAGACTGAGGTGCCTGGGAGAGTCCTATTGGGGAATGATCTAAAAACTCTAGGAGTAGTATCCAGTACCCCCAGGCCTCCCAGTATGGAGACACAGAACCTAACCAAATTGGCTAGAGAGGCCACCTTAGTGGACCACTCTAAGCTGTGGGAACCCCTACTGAGAACCCTCTACAAGCTCTGGTATTAATAAGTTGACCTTTAACCCAGGCACGTTTCAGGCTAAAATGTTGGGGAAATGGGAGCCCGAACCAAGCTCCATCATTGTTCCCCCAGTTTTAGAGTCTCTGACTCCCCCTGCTTCTGAGGAAGAGGTGGATAGACCAACTTGACCCCTACCTAGGCCTAGGAGAACTGGTAATTAATTATCAGTGCTGGTGGAAAACCAGAAACGAAAAAAGTCTAAGGCCAAAAACCTTCAGACTGTTGGACCTTCTACTGAAGACTCCAACTCAAATCCTAGTATTGGGAGTGAAACTCCTAAAGTAGGTGAGGTAAGATCTAAGAGGAATGGGAAGCAGGTAGATTGCCTAACCCCAACCCCTCCAACCAAGAGGCCTGAGATCCAACCTGCTCCCAACAGAGAGGTGGTGAGGAACCTTGGAGGCCCCTCTAGATCTAAGGGAATCCTTTATAAGGACCCCTTGAAAAAGCCTAACATAGGTTCAGAAGTTGTACCAACTTCTGAGGGACTGGTCAACCAGATCCCCTATAACTTTAACAAGGAAGATGCTCATCAAAGGGTTTGTAGGTCATATAGCTTACAAAGGAAAACCTTTGATTTATCCATTGAACATAGGTCAAGGAGTCACCACCAAAATGCTGATGGTCTCTCTAGGATGTTTGTAACCGACTAGAGGTATGAGATTCATCCAGGAGTGGATTCAATCCTCCTCTCCCTTAGTCTGGGGTGGGGGGGCGAGAGTTAGGGAGAATTCTATTATAAGGCTAATTTCCCAAACCTAGTGAGTCCCCCAGCAGCTTTGCTGGATTTCTGGGGTTTGTTTTTTTTTCTCCTGCTAAGAGTGAGCCTCTTTTACTCCCACTCTTACACATGATTTGAGGTATGTCTTTGACTTGTTATGTGCTTATGGGCTATGGGATTTCATTTTACCCCATAGGGTATCATCTGTTTTTCTTTATGTGTGGTACACAGCACCCTCAGTGCAGTACCACAGGGGTGTCACAGTGACCCCCAAACATAGACTCCATACCCTGGGACTGACTACTGTCTCCCAGGGCATGTAAAGTCACCATTGGCTTTACAAGTCCAAAATTGTAAACAGAACCAGTACAAACCATCCTATTATGGACGTACTGGTAAGGGGTAAATCGATTGCCCCTGGGTCTGTTTTCGAGGGGGCACTGTCCCATCCCCCCTCATCGAGTTTCTGGCTGGTGGCAGTGGTTACCACACGAAATATTCCACCGGAATATTCTTTATGGGATTTTCCCATTGATTTTAAACGCACCACTTTTTGGTGCAATGTTAAAGATACAGCTGGTTTATTTATTTAATAGTAAATCACCGGTTGGGTCTTTTTGCCAGAACTTGATTCTAAAATGGCGTTTGTGTCCATCTCTGTAACTCTGACCAAGGTCGAGCCCTTTGTTCCACTATTTTGGCCGGCTTCACCACAGAAGCCCTCTAAATGGTGCCACTCTGTCTGGGTTCCACAGGAAGGGTGGAGGGGGTAATTGGCACCCTGGACTGTGTGGCCTTAGCAACCCAAGTCGCACTTTACTCTGATTGGCCCAGTGGTGAGCCGCCCGGCTCACCACTTAGCATGTGTGATTGACAGCTAGGCTGATGAATGGGGTTTTTCTGCATAAAAGCAGGGCCTTTGGGAGTGGAACTTCAGAAGTCGCCACAGGACCTAAGAATCCAAAGAGGGAAGAAGCTGAGCCATCTGCAATGACGACACCACCAGTGAAGCCCTGCTGCAACTACCTCACCACTTTCCCGACGACAAGAGAAGATCTTCTGCTGGACAAGTCTTCTTCCCCTGAGCTGGTGAGATCAACCAGTTCGCCCTTTTTGCCTTCCAAAGATGTCTCTTGGTCCAATCGCCCGTGCCAAGCACCCCGGCGGCTGGATAGCCAAGCCCACCACATTTGACCGCGAATAAAAGGACTGCATCGTTTAATCGGGAACTCCGCGGCTGGTTTCATCCCTGTGCAGTGCAACGACTCCACGTCCCCTCCTCCATGAGATCTTCTCTCCCCCTGGTCAGAACCATTAACTTCAACCACTGCCAGGAACAACTGCCCCCGTTGGAGCTTCCTTACTCTTTAAGGTACTGTGTCCTGCCTGGCCTCCCTTTCTACAGATTGCTAAAGGTGACCCTTAAATCATTGGCTTCTAAAGTGGGTTGGCTCCAGGCCTTCTAACTATACCTTTTGAATCACCCCAACCTCTTTTGAACACTCTGCAAAGACTTTCAGTGCACTTTAAACCGTGTGGTCCTGGGCACATTTCGCTTTTCTCCATTTAAAGTGGGCCTGGCCTATGAACTTTGGCTCTACAGTATAACCTGCCTTTCTCCCCTTGCTCTAAACTCTTAAAAGTGTTGGGAACTGTTTTATTCTTCTGCTCTGCCTTTTTCTCTCCCTTTAACTACATTATCAGAGTGCCATCTTGGTTAAGCGCTCACATCTGTTCTAACAAATAGTAGTGTTTTAACCCTGACTTGTCTGATAACTATTAAGGGAGGTGTGCATACTTTACCTGACTGTGTTTTAACTTGCTTTTGATTGAGAGTGCTAGTATATGCCATAAAGTGTGTTTTAAATAAATAATTATATACTTTTTATACAAAGCTCTGGTCAGTGTTTGTTTGCTCTACTGTGTTTTGGCCCTATTGTGTATACTCTGCATACTGCCCTACTCTTCTTGAGAGAAGTCTGACTGCTCAGCCACAGCTACCAGGTAAATGGGGGTGGTACAGACTGCTACCAATTGGGTTTACTGCTTACTCCTGTGGTCTTAATCTTTTTGCAGTGTTCCACAAGGGAACTGCACAGGATTCTGCCTAACAGTTATTAGCCTCAAACTTTAATCCGCTGGACCCCATTTAATTTTATTTGGTTCCGGCTGGGTTTAAACACCATTTCTTTTTGTAAAGGTCTTTCTCGTGTTTTACTCTGCGCGCCATACCAGGTTTGGTACCTTTGTTCGCCGTCCTTTGGTGGGCTTCTGCCCAGAAGCCCTCCTAAGGCGCCTGAGAGTCTAGGTAGACAGGATGTGAGGGAGGGGTTTTAGGACCCCTGCACAGGGTCTCCTTGGAGACCCAAGTCGCACTCTTGTTTGATTGACTAGGTGACTCTACTGCCAGGACAGCCACCCTGCTGTGTGATCGACAGCCAGGCTGTGTGAATGGGGGAAAACTGCATAAATAGCAGGTCTCTGGGACTTGGAAGGCAGAGTCGCCACTGGAACGAGAGGACCAAAGAGAAGTTGAAGGAAGAGGACTGCTGCAACTACTGAACCTTCCGGTAAAGCCCTGCTGCGGGTCCAAATCTCCTAAACTTCGACGACAGAGAAAATCTGCAAGGACTCTTCTTCCCTTGAGCTGGTGGGCCCAACCAGTTTGCCAAACACCAAGCAAGGAACCCCTCCCCTTGTTGAATTTGCTGTGCATCACTGCAGTGAACCGGATAGCCAGGAGGACCGGACCCTGTTTGGGTTTTAAGGAGCGCACCTTTTATTCGTTGCTTTGCTCTGCTGCTGGTTTCTTCCCTGCGCAGTGCAGGACCCACCAGTCTTCCTCCTTTGTGTGAGTCTGACAGTCGCTTCAGGAACCTTGAGACTGCAGTATCTGCCAGGAACTTCTGCCTCAGCTACAGCATTCCTCTTCTTCTAAAGGTACTGTTCAAACCCAGTTGTTCGTTTCGTCTGACCCCGGTGAAAGTGTTTTAAATCTTTCGCCAATCCGAGGGCTTGTCCTTCTCCACTCTTTTAAGTAACTTTTCTTCCGACCAACTTCGTTTTGCACTCTTGGCAAAGACTTAACCGCAAACTACTCTGAACTGTATGATCCGCTGCAAAGACTCTGAACCATTAACATAGGCCCAGGCCTATCGATTTGAATCCTCATTGTAGTAAGCCTTTTCTAGATTGTCCTGCCTACTTACTTGTTGGTGCTGCTTGATTTTGAATAACCCTGTCTTTCCCTCCCTTTTTAAATGGCTGGAGTGCCATTTTGCTCACACTTCATTTTGAGCTTAACTTGTCCAGAATTCATTGGGTGTTGTGTAGTGTATTAAGATTGTGATGTTCTGCTTCTTTACTTAGTGAACTGTCTTACAACTGATGTGTAAATAAATGTCTATTCTTTCACTCAGAAACCTTGACTCAGTGTTTGCTTGAACCATAGTCATTGCTGTCCTTTGTGTAACGTCTGATACTGCTCACTTTACTCTTGAGGTAAGTATGGCTGCTCAGCCATCGCTACCACTTTAGTGTGTAGTACATGCTTGTACCAAAGGTGAATTTTGTACTGTCACTTGTAGTCTTAATTGTGTGTGTTGTTCCTAAAGGGTACTGCATATAATTCTGCCTAACACTGATGTACAGCAGAGAGGATCAAGTATAGTGATTACACTTAGAGTGCTGCTATTACCTTGTATCAACTATCCACATCACTAAAAAAGTAAAATCTCATGTCTGATATGGAAAGCTAGTCAGGTGACCATCCATAGTTACACTGTTGATTATCTGAAAAATCTTTGTAGAGAAAGGAATCTCTCTGTTAAAGACAAAAAGTCAGCATTAATTGAATGGTAGTTAGAGAAACAAAGTCTGGAGAGTGGGTCTGAAATAACTAACCATCCAGCAAATGTCGAAAATGATGAGGATGATAATGTGTCTGTTATTATGGATGAGTTAGATGAGGCAGATGTGTCTCACACTGCTCCTCTGCCTGCTCATCAACCTCAACCTTTGTCCTCTGGGACCCCATCAAGTCCTACACTCAGTCCTGAATTCATTTCTCTAGAAAAGATGAGGCTTGAATTGGAATTCAAACTGAACAAAAGCATCAAGAACTTAAGCTCAGAGAAATTGAGTGGAATCATGCCTAAGAAATGACGAAATTGTCTATTGAAAATGCTTCTCTCCCAGAGTCTTGTAGGTCTTCAGTCCTAATAGACCCTGTATGCCTAAAGACATTTTTGGTATGTATGAGGCTAAGCTTGATATTTTGGATTGTTTGGCAATGTTTGAGTATAACCATGGGATTCAAGGCATTACAGGGAATCAGTTGCTTCCTTGGCTCTACTCTAGGCTACCCACTGTTGCATCTGATGCTGTGATGGAGTTGGGGGAGGTGGATAGGATGGATTATGAGTGTATGAAGCTAGCTTTCCCAGTACCCTAAGAGGTTTAGGACCCTCAAAAAGCATGATAGTACCCCTTTGGCTACCTGGGTATGTGAATGTTTGAAAAACATAGATGGCTGGATTAAGGGTTACAGAGTAAACACTTATGAAGGTATGAGAAATCTTGTTATGTTGGAATCAATTTATGATGCCTGCTCTCCTGAGCTCAGACAGCACTTGGCTGATTCTAAGGAGTTAGATCCAAAGAAGATAGCTAAGGCTGCTGACTTGTGGGTTGCCAACAGGGCTACTTACAAGGATTCTGGGGCAACTCAGAAGAAGGATGAGGGAAAGCAGCACAAGAAAGATAACAAAGAGAATTCTAATACCTCCAATCCAAAAGAGGGCCCCAAACAGCAACCTAAGGGTAAGCCACAAGGGAAACCAAATCAGGCTAGTGTACCATCTGGACCCAAAGCAGATGGAGGCCATAACAAACCCCCATTCATCAAAACATTTGGAAAATGTTATGTTTGTGGGTCAACTGACCATGTCAAAGGGATCCCAGATGTAAGGGTGAACCTTCAGGGGTCCATACTTTCTCCTTAGCCGTCTCCCCAGAGGAAGAAGTACCTATGGCAAGTCAAAACTTTCACCTACTGGCTGATGAACCCATTGAGTCTCAGCTAGTGTTTCTTTAGTGTCCCTGGGTTTGTGGGAACAACAGAATTTAGAGGTCTATGATTCCATCCCAGATAATACTAAAGAGTATTATAAAGATAGTGTTCTTGTGAATGGTCAGGCAACCCCTGCCATCAGAGACACTGAAGCCAGCATAACTGTGGTTGATGAATCGTTTTTCAAGGTGGAGGATGTTGCTAAGGCACCCAAACACCTAACCAAGTTAGCTGGTAGCCCTGTGCAAATGCTTCCCCAGTTACCAGCTCTCATCCACTGCAATGACATGACTGTCAAGATACCTGTTAGTGTGCAGAGTGAAGTGCCTGGGAGAGTCCTGTTGGGTAATGACCTGATAACTCTTGGAGTTGTGTCCAGTACCCCAGGCCTCCCAGTAAAAGGAAACAGGAGCTCACTAGGCCTGCAAGGGAGAGGACCTCGAGAGGCTCTCCAGGGGAATTGATAGAGGAAACTATCACCCCCATTCCACAGGAATTGCTCACTGCTATTTCATGAAAGAAAGTGGCAAAGGGGAAACCTAAGACCTCCAGGAAGAAAGCAGATAGCACCCCTGTGCTACCAACAAGGACATCCCCAAGATTGTCCAAAGTCACACCTGTGACTCCTCCACATACTGAGGCTGAGTCTGAGGTACAACCCTGTGTGGTTGAGCCAGCTTCTGAAGAGTCAGATCTGGAAGAAGACATAACTCTAGTTGGAGAGCTGGATCCTGTTGACCATCCAGAGCTGCAGTCTTTACTGGCAGAAGGTGGACCCAACAGGGCAGACTTCAGCAGAGGACAAAGAGAGTATCCTACTCTTGAAGGTCTTCGCTTTCAGGCAGCTTGTCAGCTTGATGGGCAAGAGCCTGAGAAGCATAGGTTGCACTGGGAAGATGGACTCTTCTACAGTGAACCGACCAAGTCTATTCCTGGGGACTGCAAAAGAATTGTAGTGCCCCTTGCCAACAGACTCCAGTTCTTACAGTTGGCCCATGAGATACCTTTCCCTGGTCATTTGAGTTTCAAAAAGACCAAGGAAAGGCTCTCTTTATACCTCTACTGGCCTAAAATGGGTTCAGAAGTTGAAACATTCTGTAGGAGCTGTCACACTTGCCAAACCTCTGGCAAGAGTGGAGACAAGAATGTGGCACCCCTGGCGCCTCTCCCAGTGGTGGGAGTTCCTTTTGAGAGGGTGGGCATCAATATTGCTGGTCCCCTTGACCCTCCCACATCTTCAGGGAACAGGTTTATCCTGGTTGTAGTAGACCATGCCACTAGATACCCAGAAGCTATACCTATGAGAACTGTTACGGCTCAGGCTGTGGCTAAGGCTCTACTTGGTATTTTTACTAGAGTAGGGTTTCCTAAGTAAGTGATACCCGACAGGGGATCCAATTTTATGTCCCACTACATGCAAGCCATTTGGAGAAACTGTGGTGTCACTTACAAGTTCTCTACAGCCTACCATCTGCAGACAAATGGGCTGGTAGAGAGGTTTAATCATACTATGAAGAGCATGATAAGTGCTTTAGAAGAACCCCTTAAAAGAAAGTGGGACCTTCCACTGCCATGCCTTCTCTTTGCTTATAGAGAAGTCCCTCGGGAGGGAGTTGAATACAGTCCCTTTGAACTTCTTTATGGCCATCCAGTCAGAGGTCCTTTGGCCCCAATTAAGGAGGCGTAGGAGAGTGCTCCTTCCCCCAAGCCAGTCAGAGTGACTGACTATGTGATAGGTCTCCGGAGGAGAATGTCACACATGATGGCAGAAGCTAGTGATAACTTGAAAGCAGGTCAGGCTCTGGTCAAACATTGGCATGACCAGAAGGGCAACATGGTTGAGTTTACTCAAGATCAGCTTGTACTAGTTATGGTGCCAACAAGGCAGAGGGCCTTGCAGGACAAATGGATAGGACCCTTCCAGGTTGTGGGCAAACATGAAGTGGTGAATTATCTGGTGGATTTAGGCAGACCTAAGGAGGCTCCCAGAGTCTTTCACACCAACAGTTTGAAGGAATATGTCTCGAGACCAGAAGTGGGAGCTTTGCTTCTAGCTTCAGCTCAAGAGGAGGAGAAATCTAAGTGATTTGCCTGCTGCTGAAAGTACTGCGGGCAAATCGTTTGCATGAGAAAGGTGCGAACTACCAAAAGTTTGCACCTTTCTCATGCGAACACACATACATTCTCACGCACACCCCCCCACCCACACCCTCAGCAAACCCCCAACATAAACAAACCCCACTTACCTTGTCTTCACGCTGGGTTCCTGCAGCGCCAGTTCCCTTTCACTTCAGTGATTGGGAACGGGCATTGCAGGGTCCTTTTCTTTTCTTTTTTTGTAACAGAAGGCTGTGGGGGTGTCCCCCGCAGCCCCCGCTCACTATACTGTAAAGTATAGTGAGCGGGGGTTGAGGGGGACACCCCTGCAGCACCCGTTTTTATTTTTTCAACAGAAGGCTGCAGGGATGTCCCCCACAGCTCCCGCTCACTATACCATAAAATATAGTGAGCGGCTGTTGTAGGGTACACCCCTGCAATCCCAGTTTTATTTTTTACAATGCTACCACCAAAGGTTCAAACTTTTGGTGTTCGAACCTTTGGTGGTAGCATTTGTAGAACATTTGGTCAATGCAACCATTTATTTTCGGTAATTTCGTCCTAAACTGAGTAGGATGAGAGTGAACCTCTACCTGACCTACTCAGATGCCAACCTTTGGATGAGAACATAGAAGGAGTTAATCTCTCTTCTAATCTGACATCTATTCTAACTGGTGACTGTTTACCTGTGAAAAGCAGAGGTTACAGAATGTCAGAACATGGAAGATCCCACACAAAGGAAGAGGTCAACAAGATGCTTGATCTCGGGATTATAGAGCCATCTACAAGTCCATGGCCTAGTCCAGTTGTTCTAGTACCAAAGGCAGGATCCAAGGAGTTGAGATTCTGTGTGGACTATAGAGCTCTAAATGCAGTCACTAAGACTGATGCCCATACGTTACCAAGGACAGATGAACTGGTGGATAAACTTGGTGCAGCCAAGTACCTCAGTACAGTTGATCTGACGTCAGGCTATTGGCAAATAGCTTTGACGGACCATGCCAAGGAGAAAACTGCATTTTCAACCCGAGCAGGCCTCTACCAGTTTAAGGTTATGCCTTTTGGATTAAAGAATGCACCTGATACATTCCAAAGGATGGTCAATCAAGTTCTGCATGTCATACTTGGATGACATTGCAGTGTTCAGCCCTACTTGGAAAGAACATGTTGATCACTTAGGATATGTTTTGCAGGCTCTTGAGCAGGCCCATCTGACCATAAAGGCAAGAAAATGTCAAATCGGTCACAGTAAAGTGGTCTACCTTGGTCATGAGGTAGGAGGAGGATAAATAGGGCCATTGCCTAGCAAAGTACAAGCTGTATAAAACTGGGCCACCCCTACTACTCAACCCAAGTGAGAGCCTTCTTAGGTCTCACTGGGTACTACATGTATTTCATAGAGAACTATGGGACCATAGCTTCTTCCTTGAATGTGATCTCCTCTCCAAAATTCCCTAAAAAGGTTAGATGGAATGAGGAGTGCAGTCAAGCCTTTGAAAGCCTGAAGAAAGCCCTTTGTCAAGCTCCAGTCCTAAGAGCTCCTGGTTATCACCAACCCTTCATTGTGCAGACAGATGCCTCCAATACAGGTATAGGTGCAGTCCTTAGTCAACTGGATGAGAAAGGTAGGAGCACCCCATTTGCTTCATTGATAGGAAACTGAAGGAACCTGAAACAAGGTGGGTAACTATTGAGAGAGAATGTTTTGCCATTGTGTGGTCTCTGAAGAAGTTTAGACCATACTTGTATGGATCGGCTTTTGTGATTCAAACAGACCACCAAGCCTTGAGATAGTTAATGCAAATGAAAGGGGAGAAACCAAAACCTCTAAGATGGTCAATCTGCCTGCAAGGGTTTGATTTCACCATTGAGCACAGGTCAGGTTGTCACCACCAAAATGCTGATGGTCTCTCTTGGATGTTTATAACCGACTAGAGTGAAGAGATTTATCCAGGAGTGGATTAAATCCACCTGTCCCTTAGTCTGGTGGGGGAGGGGTGTTAGGAAGAATACTCCAGAATGGCGAATTTCCCTTACCTACTGAGTCCCTCAGCAGCTTTGCTGGATTTCTAGGATTTATTTTTTTCTCCTGGTAAGAGTATGAGCCTTTTATTCCCACTTTTACATGTGTTTTGCTATTTGTGTCTAACATTTTTGTGTTCATAGACTGTGGAGCTTCACCTACTCCATGGGCATCATCTTTTTCCTGTGTGTCACACAGCACCTTTAGTGCAGTGACACAGGGTTGTCTTTTTAGACTTCCCAACTCAGACTCCATTTTCTGTGACTGACTACTGTCGCCCAGAACATGTAATGTTGCCATTGACTTTATTAGTCTTTTTTAAATCCACAGACCCAGTACAAACTATTTTACATAGAGTTCTGGAAACGGTTAATAGTTATCCCTTTTTGTCTGTTTCTCATGGAACATTATTTTGTTCTCTTTTCATTAAGATTTGGCTGGTGGCAGTGGTAACTACCCTATATTTTCTACCGCGGTTACTTTAAATAGCCTTGGTATTGTTTTATGGTATCTTAGTAGCCTCAAACCTAAACCCGCTGGACCATATTTACTTTTATATGGTTCCGGCTGGGTTTATTCGCCATTTCTTTTTGTAAAAGTCTTTCTCGTGTTTTACTCTGCGCGCCAGACAAGGTTTGATCCTTTGTTCGCCGTCCTTTGGCTTCTGCACAGAAGCCCTACTTAGGCGCCTGAATGTCTGAGGGGCACAGGATGTGAGGGAGGGGTTTAAGACTCCCTGCACAGGGTCTCCTTGGAGACCCATGTCGCACTCTGTTATGATTGGCTGAGGTGACTGTCCCGCCGGGACAGCCACCATGCTGCGTAATTGACAGCCAGGCTGTGTGAATGGGGGAACACTGCACAAAAAGCAGGTCTCTGGGACTGATAAGGCAGAGTCGCAACTGGATCGAGAGAACTGAAGAGAAGCTTAAAGAGGAGGACCTCTACCACGACTGAACCTCCCGGTGAAGCCCTGCTGTGGGTCCGAATCTTCAAACTTCGACGACAGGGAAGATCTGCAAGGAATCTTCTCCCCTTGAGCTGGTGGGACCAACCAGTTCACCAAAGTGCAAGCCAGGCCTCCCTCCTCTGGTCGAATTTGCTCTACACAGCTACAGTGAACCGGATAGCCAGGTGGATCGGACCCTCCTTGGGTTTTAAGGAGCGCACCTTTTATTTGTTGCTTTGCTCTGCTGCTGGTTTCTTCCCTTGGCAGTGCAGGACCCTCCAGTCTTCCTACTTTGTGTCAGGCCGACAGTCGATTCAGGAACCGTGAGCCTGCAGGACCTGCCAGGAACATCCGCCTCAGCTACAGCCTTCTTCTCCATTTAAGGTACTATTCAAATCCGGTCGTTCATTCCGTCCGACCGCGGTAAAATTGCTTGAAATCTTTTGCCAATCCGAGGGCCTGTCCTTCTCTATTCTTTAAAGTAACTTTTCGTCCGACCAACTTTGTTCTGAACTCTTGGCAAAGACTTAACCGCGAACTACTCTGAACTGTGTGATCCTCTGCAAAGACTTTGGTCCATTGACTTTGGCCCAGTTCTCTTGATTTGATTTCCTCACTGAAGTTCCTCTTTCTAGATTGCCCTGCTTACTTACTTGTTGGTGCTGCTCAACTTTGGTCTAACTTTGTCTTTCTCTCCTTTTTAAATTACTGGAGTGCCATTTTGCTCACACTTCATTTTTAGCTAACTTGTCCAGAATCTATTGGGTGCGGTGTAGTGTATTAAGATTGTGATTTTTCAACTGTTTGATAATGGTGAAATGTTTTGTAACTGATCTGTAAATAAATGTATATTCTGTTACTCAGAAACCTTGAGTCAGTGTTTGTTTGAATCATAGTAATTGCCGTCCTTTGTGTAACTATTGATACTGCTCACTTGCTCTTGAGATAAGTCTGGCTGCTCAGCCATCGCTACCACTTTACTGTGTAGTACAGGCTTGTACCAAAGGTGAATTTGTACAGTTACTTGTAGTCTTAATTGTTTGTGTTGTTCCCAAAGTGTACTGCATATGATTCTGCCTAACAGTTACCTTTTCCTATTTTAAATGGCTGGTGGCAGTGGTTTAGATCAACTACCGTGATTTTTTGCGACCGCTAACAACGGTAGCTCAAAATCAGGGGTAGCCATGTATTTCAATATGGCGCCCCATACCTATCTGTAAAAACAGGAAAAGTCCTACTGTGTGTAACTCAAGCCCTCCTCTGGTGCCAGAGTGTCTGGGGTGGACAGGATCTGAGGGAGGTGCCCGAAAACTCCCTGTGCTTAGTCTCCTAGGAGACCTGAATGCACTCTGGTGTGATTGGCTGGTTGACTGTCCGGCAAGGACAGCCACCCTGCTGGGTGATTGACATCCAGGCTGAATGAATGGGGGAAAACTGTTTAAAAGCCGGTCTCTAGGACTTGGAAAGCAGAGTTGACCACTGGAGCGAAAGAACCGAAGAGGAGAGGAAGGAAGAGGACTGCTGCAACTCCTGGATGACCGGTGAAGCCCTGCTGTAGGTCCGAATTGCCTGAAACTCTGACGACAGAGAAGCCCTTTAAGGTTAACTTCTTCCCTTGAGTTTGGTGGGAACAACCAACTCGCAAGCCACCTGGACACCTACTGATCTGGTCGAATTTTCAGCAGAGTGCTGTTGAGAACCGGATAGCCAGAGGGAAGGAAACAAGGGAGACCTTAAGGCACTCAATCCTTAAACCAAGGTCTTGCTACAGCTTTTGGCCTCATCCCTGGGCAGTGCAGGAACCTCCCAATGTCCTCCTTCTTGTCCCCACGACTGAAGCTCAGGAACAGCGAGATCTGCTCGAACTGCCAGGAACAACTGCCTCAGCTACAGCTTTCTTCATTTAAAAAGTTACTGTGCAAACGCGGTCCGGAAATGTTTTCTGCCATCGAGGAAGTGCGTGAAACTTTCCTCAACTACGAAGGCTTGTCCTTCCCTAAACATTCGTCAAACTTTCTGCCTAGTCAAATTCTTTAAAAATCCGTGGCAAAGACTTTACCGATACTTACCAGAACTGTGCTATCCTATACAAAATACTCTGAAACATTGACTTTGGCCCGGGCCCGTTGAGAACAATTGCTGGCTGTATTTAACTGAAACCCTTTGCCCTGCCTATGAATGTATTTGGGCTGTCTATTCCTATAACCTGGTCTTTTCCCTCCTTTTCTAAGTATCTGAACTGCCATTCTGCTCCTACTTCATTTTGGAGCTAAACGTCTTCAGTTACTTAACGGTTGGATTTTTCTGGTGTATCTTTGTGTGATATTGAGCTGCTTATGCTGGTGTAATGTTTTATAACTGACTGAGTAAATAAATGTATATTCTTTTTCCAAGAAACCTTCAGTAAGTGTTTACTTGAATCACTGTATTGGTTGGTCCTTTGTGTAACTTGTTCTACTGCTCACATAAACTCTTGAGATAAGTCTGGCTACTCAGCCATCGCTACCACTTCACTGTGTAGTACAGGCTTGTACCAAAGGTGAAATTGTGCTTACACGTGTAGTCCTAATTGCCTGTAGTGTTCCCAAAGGGTACTGCAGGTGATTCTGCCTAACAGGCTCAAAGCCCATCACATAGAACATGCCCAGCAGGGCCCTCAGGGATCCAAGCCCTCCTCACATAGAGCATGCCCAGCAGGGGCCCCAGCTATCCAAGGCCCCCTCACATAGAACTTGCCCAACAGGGCCCTCAGGGATCTAAGCTCCCCTCACATAGAACATGCCCAGCAGGGGCCTCTGGATCCAAGCCCCCCTCACATAGAACATGCCCAGCAGGGGCCTCAGCTATCCAAGACCCCCTCACATAGAACATGCCCAGCAGGGGCCCCAGCTATCCAAGCCCCCCTCACATAGAACATGCCCAGAAGGGGCCCCAGATATCCAAGACCCCTTCACATAGAACATGCCCAGCAGGGGCCCCAGCTATCCAAGCCCCCCTCACATAGAACATGCCCAGCAGGGGCCCCAGCTATCCAAGCCCGGCTCACATAGAACATGCCCAGCAGGGGCCCCAGATATCCAAGACCCCCTCACATAGAACATGCCCAGCTGGGGCCCCAGCTATCCAAGACCCCCTCACATAGAACATGCCCAGCAGGGGCCTCTGGGATCAAAGCCCCCCTCACATAGAATATGCCCAGCAGGGGTCTCAGCTATCCAAGACCCCCTCACATAGAACATGCCCATCAGGGTCCCCAGCTATCCAAGACCCCCTCACATAGAACATGACCAGCAGGGGCCCCAGTTATCCAAGCTCCCCTCACATAGAACAGGCCCAGCAGGGGCCCCAGCTATCCAAGCCCCCCTCACATAGAGCATGCCCCCAGAGGCCTCAGCTATCCGAGCCCCCCTCACATAGAACATGCCCAACAGGGCCCTCAGGGATCCAAGACCCCCCACATAGAACATGCCCAGCAGGGGCCCCAGATATCCAAGACCCCCTCACATAGAACATGCCCAGCAGGTGCCCCAGCTATCCATGACCCTCTCACATAGAACATGCCCAGCAGGGACCTCTAGGATCCAAACCCCCCTCACATAGAACATGCCCCCAGGGGCCTCAGCTATCCAAGGCCCCCTCACATAGAACATGCCCAGCAGGGGCCCCAGCTATCCAAGGCCCCCTCACATAGAACATGCCCAGCAGGGGCCCCAGCTATCCAAGCCCCCCTCACATAGAACATGCCCAGCAGGGGCCCCAGCTATCCAAACCCCCCTCACATAGAACATGCCCAGCAGGGGCCCCAGCTATCCAAGACCCCCTCACATAGAACATGCCCAGCACAGGCCTCAGGGATCCAAGCTCCCCTCACACTTGCAATGGGGTCTGTATCTGTACCCATACAGTCCCCCCTTTTTCTTCCTGCACTTAACAGACCTACCCTGTCTACTGCCTTAAACCCAGCACTTGCCAATTGCTGGCTGCACTACCACTGTTCGTTGCCTTTATTATTTATTTATTAATCTGTTTCTCCTTTGCTACGCACTTTCCACTTCTCCCCCCCTTCCATGCACTTTTCCCCTCCCACTCTCCCATGCACTTGCGCATTCTCAATGTCACTGGGCCAAGTAAGATTGTTGTTTGGTTCTCCCCTTTTCCCCTCCCTTTCCTTTTCGTGCTCTGAAACACTGATAGAGCGTGACAGAAATAAAATATCAATATCAATATCAATATCAATACCCTGCTAGCCTACCTCTTTGCTCTTTCCCTCCTCTTCCTTACAGCTTGCTGATGCCTCCTGGTATACCTCAGAATCTCACAGGTCCCGGGCACCCCTGCCAGTCTTCTTTTCGCACTTGCCTCATGGCCCATCACCCCACCCACACTGCACTTGAGAAATAACCAAAGACAGTGGCTCTCTCTGCACCTACACCAGTCTCCAACTACAGGGTGCACTTGGACCTCCCCCCTCCCTTTGACCGTCTGTGCACTTGCGCAATCCGTATGCACCTTGCCTGAAGATTGTCTCTCTGTTCCCCCTGTCTTCACCCCTTAATTGCACTGGTAAAACAGCAGAATCGCTGTCAGGCCTATTTGCTGTGTCTCAACTGTTATATGTACTTTACGCACTTACTCTGCCTGTGCAGCCTATTTTCGTCTCAGAATTTCAAGGGTTCTGAGCTACTGTTGTTTTTTCCTCATGTTCCCACCCTCCTTAAACACTTTGAAACACTTGCCCGTGTATGGGTGCTTTATAAATAAACAATACCATACCATAATTTCAAAGAACTGTAAAAGTGTGAAGGGAGATACCCGCTGCACAGGGAACAGGCACCACGTGAATGCTAACCCATCTCACTCTGGTCGATCCCCAGCTGAGTAAAACCACAGATACCAGAAGACCACAGGAGAGCCACCAAGATAGGTCAAAATGGTGATACAGGAGGTCAAGCAAAATCCCCGTACAATCGGAAGTCTTTGATCTACAACTTGATAAAAAGCAATGGAAGTGAATCCCACAGTGAGAGAAAACAAGGGACACAAATCCAACCAATCTTGAAGTGAGTAAAAGGAAACTGGCAAGGGTGAACCTGAAGAAGGGATGCCAGTTAACAGGGGCAAAGTCTAAAGTCCCTAACAAACAGTATTGACAAATGTGAATCCGGCAGAGCGGTGTACATGTGAACTGTTTGGAAAAGACATTGGACCTCATTACGAGTTTGCCGGTTCTGGAAACAACGGTACTGGTAAGCTTGCTGGTACCGTTGTATCTGGACTTGAAAACTACAAGTTCTGCAAGTGGGTGCATTTCAGCCCACCAGGTCTGACCTGGACGGGTGGAATGGCACCTGCTCGCAGACCTTGACGGTGCATCCGTCATCCCCATTCCCATTGAGTCCAATGGGACTCAAATGGGAATGGGGAGTAATTTTTTCTGGCACCCGGCAATAGGCAATTGCCATGTCCGCTGGGGCTATAATGCCATGGTAATTGCCCATTGCCGGAATATTTGTGACGCCAGAGTCATAATGAGGCCCATTGTAATGTATTGTATTGTTTATTTATAAAGCACCTCTACACAGACAAGTGCTCAATGAGGGTGGGAACTTGGGGGAAAAGAACAAACAATCGCTCAGAGCCCTTGAAATTCTGAGACGATAAAAGTCTGCACAGAGTAAGTGCATAAAAAAAATACATTTAACAGTTTGAGACACAGCAGATAGGCCTGACGTCGATTCTGCAGTTTGACCAGTGCAATTAAGGGGTTGAGACAAGGGAGAACAGACAGATGATCTTCAGGCACGGTGCATATGGATCGCTTCAATTGCACAGAGGGTCAAGGGGTGGGGGAGTCAAGTGCACCAAGTCTGAAGAGACTGGGGTAAGTGCAGAGAGAGCCACACACTTGGGTTAGTTCTCAAGTTCAATGAGTCTGGATGGGTTGTAGGGCCCTGAGGCAAGTGCGAAAGAGGACTGGCGGGGATGCCAGGGACCTGTGAGATTTTGAGGTACACCCGGCGGGCAGTCTGCAAGCTGTTAGGAAGAGTGTGGCATACATTTCCCAGCACAGCAGAACTCCCCTACATCACTAAACTGCATTTTCAGCAGTTACAGGCAGAATGGCTACACTGGCTCTGCTGAGCACTATTCCCTTTTATCAAAACTGCGTTTTGCAGTACAAAAATAATGGCTGCGCTGTCTTTGCCAATCACATATGGGGCGAGATGAAACATAGAACACAATGAGAATTGCTGCTAGTTATTTTCTTCATGTGCATCAAAAAGAAGAATTCAAAAGCAGCCTAGTGCAGAGCTGCTATGCTGCCAGCTTAAAACGTCCAACTAAAAAAAGGGAAATGTTCTGCGTTTAAAATGGCTTTTCACTGATGCCATTTCCATGTTTTCAACATTACACAGCTGGTTCCAGTAAGACACATTCATGCCCATCTACCTTCAGGCTATCCACCAGCAAAGGAGGGCAGTCCTCCCTGAAAGGCATTATGGGACAAGGAAAATCTGTGAAAATAGCAGAGAAATTCATTCCAGGCTGTACGGCAAGCATTTTACTTTTGCAACAATCTAACACAGTTCAAACGCTTCATGAAAAGCTCTCTCTCTTGATGTCAGTTTCAAAGAACCCTTTTGTTGAACAGATTTCTGTGTATTAGAAGTTGACTAGGGCTATAAATAACGTTCAGAATAAAGATTCGAGGAAAAACTGCATTTGTAAAGTGACATCGAAGAAAAATTAACCCATGTGTAAAAGGGTGCTTTTGCCAAGCAATAAAATGCCTTTTGAAAGTGAAATGTTGAAATGCGGCCCTGTGCTTGCATAGAAATGTGATGGGAGATGGGGGTTTGCTCTAAAATATACATGATATTTATTTGCTAACAACTTGGTTTCTGTGAAAGAAAGTAAGAAAAAATAAATAAATGTGTGTGTTTGAAAACAGCAGAACAAAGGGTCCTGGGCAGAAAATGCAAAGGCACTAAATGTACCTGGGATAGGAATCTCCCCCACAAACTATGAATGGGCCAAGGTGCAGAATCTAGCAACCTCGTCAGAAGGAGCAGCATTGCTACAGCATGAATGAGACAGTGGACTGCTATGGCACACATGTGTGAATTCCTGGTGACACCTCCCCTCAACTTAAACTGAAGGACTTCAAAGGCGAATCCATGGCAACATGGGCTAAGCTGACCAGAGCCTGACATTTGGCTGGGGGTTGGAAAGGCTGCCCATATTTGAAAAAACAAAGAGCCCAGTTGATTTCAGAGACTGTTCAGATTATGACATTTATTTCAGTAATCAAAAGACACGTTAATATTAAATTATGACTGTTTAAATATCATTTTTGCACCATTAAAATAAGACATTGTAGCTTTTTCTAGCATGTTGGGGATGCAAACGCCAGTAAAATGTCATTCATGGCAAAAGCGTACATGGTACAGTTTTGCAATTTAATGAGACAATGACCAGTAATAATATGCACACATATAGACAATTGTAGAATTTTAGGTGAAATGTTTTTCAGGGAAATGGTGAAAGATTGCCAGAATGACTAAACAGCATCGCTGTCAGAAAGCACCACAGTATTAACCGAAAAGGATACGGTACTCAAAAGGATACAGGTGGTAGGGTCTTCCGGATCCCTGTTCAAGCGTTTTGATAGTTGTGAAGTCAAGTTAAGACCTTCCAAATGATACAACTCTCTGACCGGTAAAACAGGCAGAGCGATGGATCACTGGAAAGGGCGTGGGTAAGGTATAGGAAGTCAGCCTAGAACAAAATAAAGTATCATGAATAACTGCCCCAACCTGGATATGATGGAATAGAAAATGTCATGAATGCACACACTGACCTTGAGTCTAGGGCAGACGAATCCAGCAGAGTCTCTTGAGGAATCCAAGGTAGAACAAACGACAAGGAAGGGAAGATTAGTAAGGGAGACTTATCCCGAACGGAACGAGGCTCACGCTAGATACCGGGTTGATGCACCACAGGATAGCGTCCAAAGTACTGTTCACTGTCACCTTCCAATTATCCTTGAAAAGCTTCCTTCCCACGTAGAGTAAAGTATAGAAATGAATCAATCCCCCTGTTAATATCACAGGTGCAGGAGTTGGAAATAACGCTCCTTTTAAGGTATAAACAAAGTTCACGCGGTTCTGTACAGCCGCAAAGAAAAGAGCGTGTGCGTGTGGATTTACACGCGATTAGGATTCACGCAGTCCAGGCCAGCAGCGTTCGAAGACAAGATATGCGTGTGGATTTACACGCGAGCAGGATTCACACAGTCCAGACCAGCAGCGCTTGAAGATAGCGTGCGCGTGTGGATTTACACGCGAGCAGGATTCGCGCAGTCCAGGCCAGCAGCGCTTGAAGATAGCGTGCGCGTGTGGATTTACACGCGAACAGGATTCACGCAGTCCAGACCAGCAGCGCTTGAAGATAGCGTGCGCGTGTGGATTTACACGCGAGCAGGATTCACGCAGTCCAGGCCAGCAGCGCTTGAAGATAGCGTGCGCGTGTGGATTTACACGCGAACAGGATTCACGCAGTCCAGGCCAGCAGCGCTTGAAGATAGCGTACACGTGTGGATTACACGCGACAGGATTCACGCAGACCAGGCCAACAGCGTTTGAAGATAGCGTGCGCGTGTGGATTTACACGCAACCAAACAGCTCCAGGAATCAGCGTGTGACGGAAAACACGCTATAGAAGGCCCAAAAAGTAGCTGTAGTAACCTGCAAGGAAGCAGACCGGAGGTTCAGCTACACAACGCCAAATGATTCGATCAGAAGCAGCGAGTGAAGTTTCCATGCTGCTTAAATACGTAATGCCGTAGTTCATGTGACGAAGCAGAATACACGTGAAGTTAGCGACGTGAAAAGTGCAAACGTCGTTTTCCCGGCAACGTATCGAACAACCGCCATTTGGAATAGAACGGTCTAGCTGTTCTACGAGCGTAGGAGGTAGGACCACGTCCAGCATGCATGACAGTGCCATCCCCCAAAGGGGCAACCTCTCCTCTTCTCGTGTGAAAACGTTTCAATAAAGCAGGAGCATGAATATTAGAAAGAGGTTCCCAGGACCTATCTTCGGGCCCATAACCCTTCCAGTCCACCAGATAAAACGGCCTACCAGAACGTAGTCTCATATCCAGTATGTCCTGTACCTCGTATTCATCTGAACCCCGCACAGAAATAGCAACAGGCCGTACAGGCAATCTTGTAGCTTCAGAACATGGCTTAATGAGTGACACGTGGAATACGGGATGCACTCGCCATCGTTGTGGCAAAGCCAGACGGACAGCAGCCGGATTAATTACTTGGAGCACTACATACGGACCAATGTATTTAGGCAATAATTTCTTTTTGCCTGGAATTCTCAAGTTCTTAGTGGACAGCCATACTTTCATACCAGCCTTGTAGACGGGTGCGGGTGTTCTATGAACATCAGCGTAGAACTTGTCGCGTCTTTTGGCCTGCTCTAATTGCTGCTTCACTTTCCTCTGTAATTTCTTCAGATCACGAAAGGTACGGCCTGCGGCAGGAGTATCCAAAGACAAGCTGGAATCCAAAGGTATAGACCGGGGGTGCTGTCCATAAAGCGCATAGAACGGTGAAGTGCCTATGGCACTATGATAGGAGTTGTTATAGGCGAATTCAGCTGCCGGCAGGACCGTGAGCCAATCCAATTGGTACTGCAGACACAGACACCGCAGATATTGTTCCATAGTGCAGTTGACTCTTTCGGTCTGTCCATCAGTTTGAGGGTGGTAAGCATTGGCCATTCCATCATCAATCAGTAATGCAGAGGTTAGTGCTCTCCAAAAGCGTGACGCAAACTGTGAGCCCCTGTCCGTAATGATTACTGACGGTAGACTAAAGAAACGAAATACATGGTGGATGAATAGGTCGGCCAGAACAGCAGCGGTTGGTAAACCGATACAGGTAATATAAAGAGCCAATTTAGTGAAAGAATCCACTACAACCCATATGGTATCGTACTCCTGGTTTGGTGGGAGTTCTACCACAAAGTCCATAGATATCATGTCCCATGGTTTGTTAGGGACAGGTAGGGACTGGAGTAAGCCCACTGGTTTACCAGGGGTGTTTTTACACTGGATGCATACAGAACAAGTTGATACATGATCTATGACATCTTTTGACATGGACGGCCACCAGCACCATCTTTTGAGTAGTTCTAGTGTTTTCTTCTGTCCAGGATGGGCTGCGATCAAGGAATCGTGATTCCACTTGAGGGCTTTATTCCGCGTTGAAGACGTCGGTAGGTAGAGCACTCCTTGTGTGAATGGTAAACCGTTATGTACGTCCAGATTCATATCCTGGATAGCCTGTGGATGATTTTTCACCCACTCTTGTACTTCGGTTTTTAAGGATGGTTGAACAGAACAACTACATATTACATGATCTGCCAACAGGTGATTCTGTACTTGTGCTTCTTCCTTCGCCTCTTCACTCATACGGGACAACACGTCCGACTTAACGTGTTCTCGGGCAGGACGGTATGTGACCCGGAAATCGTATTGGGCAAAAAAGACATGCCATCTGGCCTGTCGGGCCGTAAGGCATTTCATGGATTTGAATGCTTGAAGATTTCTATGGTCAGAGTACACTAACACCTGATGTTTGGCCCCAAGGAGATGATGACGCCATTCTCGGAAGGCATCCTTGATAGCCAGCAGTTCCCGTTTAGTGACGGTGTAGTTACGTTCATATGGGGTAAGTTTGCGAGAGAAGAAAGCCACTGGGTGCTCCTCCTTGGTTTCTGTGCAAACTTGTGAGAGTACCGCTCCAGTAGCGACACTGGATGCATCCGCTTCAACGATAAACTGGCGATCTGGATCTGGATGTTGAAGCACGGGTGCAGTGGTAAATGCTTCTTTCAACTTTTCGAATGATGCTTGGGCATTTGGGTTCCAACAGAAAGGAACTTTAGAACTAGTTAAGGCTGTCAAAGGAGCTACTGTTTTGGAGAAGGAATGAATAAATCTGCGATAAAAATTCGCAAAGCCTAAGAAAGACTGTAATGACTTGACATTGTGCGGAATCGGCCAATTCAATATGGCCTTCACCATGGAACGGCTCATTCGAGCACCTAGATTGGTAATGTCATAGCCCAGGAATTCCACTTCCTGTGAATGAAAGACGCATTTCTCGGCTTTCACATAAAGAAGGTTCTCCCTGAGTCTTTGTAGGACTGTAGAAACGTGTTTGACGTGTTCTGAAAAAGATGATGAAAAGATCAGAATGTCATCCAGATAAATCACCACAAACTGGTCCATTATGTCCCTGAATATATCATTCATGAAGAATTGAAAAGTGGCGGGAGCGTTGCACAGACCAAAAGGCATCACCAAATACTCGTAAAGACCATACCGTGTCTTGAAAGCGGTCTTCCATTCGTCGCCTTCACGAATGCGAACCAAATTGTATGCTCCTCGCAAGTCCAATTTGGTGAAGTAACTGGAAGTACCTAATTGATCCAATAGAACGTTTATCAGTGGTAAAGGATATTGTTTTTTTATGGTGATGTCGTTAAGTGCCCTGTAATCAATACAAGGCCTTAGGTCTCCCTCTTTCTTCGGAACAAAGAATAGAGGAGACGCAGCAGGTGATTGTGATGGCCGTATGAAACCCATCGCTAAAGCTTTGTCAATGTATTCTTTCAACACAACGTCTTCTTTTGGGGTCAGTGAATATAAACGACCTGTAGGGATTTTGGCACCAGGAATCAATTCAATAGGACAGTCGTACTGTCGATGGGGAGGCAATCGTTCTGCCTGGCCCTTGTCAAAGACATCAGCATTCTCAGAGTATTCGCATGGTATGGTAGTGTCGCTTTGATGAACCACACTGATAGTTGAAGCTCCCACCATAGAGGCTAATATGTGTTGCTTGTTTGACACCTCCTGACTGGTAAAGCAATGTTCATTGCAATGAATCGAAGGATACTGGAGCAATCCCGAAACCCAGTCAACGGCGGGATTATGAAGGGTTAACCATGCAAGACCAAGTATGATCTCGTACTGCGGAGCAGCTATGACATCGAAGATGATTTCTTCCGAATGGTTATTCGATAATGTCATCTGAACAGATACCGTCTCCTGGGTTACCATACCAGAAGTCAAAACAGATCCGTCCACGGTATTAACCGTTTCAGGTTTGTTCTTGTTTACAAGGGGTATGGAACAATTCTTGGCATATGTGATGTCTATGTAATTGTTGGTGGCTCCGGAATCAACCATGGCCTTGGAAACCAATTCTCGTTCACCACAACCTAACGTCACCTCAACAATTACGGGTGCGTGTTTAGGAATGGTACTGGAGTCCGATGAAACACTCGACATAGGGACTCCTGCTATTGTCGAGTTTTGGCGTTTCCCGAACGCTTGATGGGTTTTTTAGGACATGTCGCCAATAAATGCTCAGATGAACCGCAATACATACATAAATGGTTCTTTCTTCGGTTCTCTCGTTCTGCATTGGACAACCGGCCTCTCACGACGCCAATCTGCATGGGTTCGGGGTCGTTAGAGAGGACTGACGGTGTTTCTGAACGCCCCGAGGCTTGCATGAAAGGCTTTTTCTCTCCTTTCCGAGCATTCCTTCGGGCATCAATTTGTAAAACCAAATCGAGCAACTCTGTGAATCCCGTAGGAACCACCGGAACTGTAGATAAGGCATCTTTCAGTTCTTCTGAAAGACCCTTGTAGAAAACAGCCATTTTCTTGCCGTCAGGCCATTGAGTTTCGGCTGTTAGTTGATTGAACCGGGCAATGTAAGGCAAAAGAGGCTGATTGCCTTGTTGTAGATTAAGTAACTCCAGGTCCATGGCTTGAGTAGCATAACGCATGTCAAAGACTTTACTCATAGCAGCCAAGAGATCGTCACAGTCGTACAACAAAGGGCTATTTGTTTCCAACAAAGGGTTAGCCCAAGCAGCAGCTGTGCCCCCTAAATGGGAAAGTACGAATGCTGCTTTTGTGGTTAGGTCAGGAAAAGATGTAGGACGGCAAAGAAAATGGAGACGGCACTGATTAACGAAGGTTCTATAGGTTTGGGATCACCAGTGAACCGTTCCGGAGGGGCCAAGGGAAACTGAGTGGGCATAACCACATTAATAGTTTCCTGTGGGGGTGTCATAGTCCCCGATCCAGATGCAGTGGTCATTGGAACCTGTGCTCCCTGAGGACTACCGTGCATGGCGTCTTGCATAACGTCCATACGGTGCCGTAACATATCCTGTGCCTTAACCATTTCATTTCTCAAATCGCTGATCAACTGAGTCAAAACAGCTAAAGGATCCGTACCCTCCATGGCTTCTGATTCTGTCAGAAAGCACCACAGTATTAACCGAAAAGGATACGGTACTCAAAAGGATACAGGTGGTAGGGTCTTCCGGATCCCTGTTCAAGCGTTTTGATAGTTGTGAAGTCAAGTTAAGACCTTCCAAATGATACAACTCTCTGACCTGTAAAACAGGCAGAGCGATGGATCACTGGAAAGGGCGTGGGTAAGGTATAGGAAGTCAGCCTAGAACAAAATAAAGTATCATGAATAACTGCCCCAACCTGGATATGATGGAATAGAAAATGTCATGAATGCACACACTGACCTTGAGTCTAGGGCAGACGAATCCAGCAGAGTCTCTTGAGGAATCCAAGGTAGAACAAACGACAAGGAAGGGAAGATTAGTAAGGGAGACTTATCCCGAACGGAACGAGGCTCACGCTAGATACCGGGTTGATGCACCACAGGATAGCGTCCAAAGTACTGTTCACTGTCACCTTCCAATTATCCTTGAAAAGCATCCTTCCCACGTAGAGTAAAGTATAGAAATGAATCAATCCCCCTGTTAATATCACAGGTGCAGGAGTTGGAAATAATGCTCCTTTTAAGGTATAAACAAAGTTCATGCGGTTCTGTACAGCCGCAAAGAAAAGAGCGTGTGCGTGTGGATTTACACGCGATTAGGATTCACGCAGTCCAGGCCAGCAGCGTTCGAAGACAAGATATGCGTGTGGATTTACACGCGACCAGGATTCACGCAGTCCAGACCAGCAGCGCTTGAAGATAGCGTGCGCGTGTGGATTTACACGCGAGCAGGATTCGCGCAGTCCAGGCCAGCAGCGCTTGAAGATAGCGTGCGCGTGTGGATTTACACGCGAACAGGATTCACGCAGTCCAGACCAGCAGCGCTTGAAGATAGCGTGCGCGTGTGGATTTACACGCGAGCAGGATTCACGCAGTCCAGGCCAGCAGCGCTTGAAGATAGCGTGCGCGTGTGGATTTACACGCGAACAGGATTCACGCAGTCCAGACCAGCAGCGCTTGAAGATAGCGTTCGCGTGTGGATTTACACGCGAACAGGATTCACGCAGTCCAGGCCAGCAGCGCTTGAAGATAGCGTACGCGTGTGGATTACACGCGACAGGATTCACGCAGACCAGGCCAACAGCGTTTGAAGATAGCGTGCGCGTGTGGATTTACACGCAACCAAACAGCTCCAGGAATCAGCGTGTGACGGAAAACACGCTATAGAAGGCCCAAAAAGTAGCTGTAGTAACCTGCAAGGAAGCAGACCGGAGGTTCAGCTACACAACGCCAAATGATTCGATCAGAAGCAGCGAGTGAAGTTTCCACGCTGCTTAAATACGTAATGCCGTAGTTCACGTGACGAAGCAGAATACACGTGAAGTTAGCGACGTGAAAAGTGCAAACGTCGTTTTCCCGGCAACGTATCGAACAACCGCCATTTGGAATAGAACGGTCTAGCTGTTCTACGAGCGTAGGAGGTAGGACCACGTCCAGCATGCATGACAATCGCACCGTCATGGGATTTGGCTATCTAATTTTCCTGATGATGACATTTGTAAAAATAAGTGTTTTGCTCCATAAATTATTTTGGCAAAAACAACTTTGGTGAAACAAAGGTACATCATAAAACACCCACCCTAAAAATGAGTCACTCCCTTCAGTCCAATCTGCTTATAGGGAGGAGGCGACATTACAGCCTGTCCTATCCAATTTAGAGGTAGATCTAGCTTAGTTCTGCCCACATAGTAAAAATACTCTGATGTCATCCAGCCTATAAAGGTGGAGACATTCATAGCTCGGGACACACATTGCCAGAGAGACCTTCAAGAAAATCCAGCATTCAGAAATCAACATCCAGCGATCCAGATATTCCCCATTCACCCTGCAAGATTCCAGATTCCAGCAGCCAGGCCAGAGCTAGCTGGTCTTACCTAGGATGAACTTCATATCCAGAATGAAACCCCACAAAAATCCCAATAATTCATGGAGAAAGGGGGAAAGGCTGTGGAAATATTTTTTGGGTTTATCCAGTGATCAGACCGGCTTTGCCCCGCTACCTTCTTTGCCCAGCTGCTGATGCACCTCGCTGTCCAGAGTGACCAGACTAGGCCCAGCTGTCCCCTTCTATGAGAGCCCGCCACTTCGCTGTGACCAGATCTCGCCTCACCGCCCAGAAACCTGGTTCGCTGTCCAAGCTACCCCATTTAAGTGCTTGTTTTGAGTCACTAAAATATAGTCTCAGTAAAACCTGTCATTTTCCTTTTCAAACCGATTTTCCCTGTGCAACTGCTTTCATTTTAAAATAGATTTTGCCTTTCCCTCTAAGAATCCCATACTGTCATCCCTTCAGAGTTACCATTTCACTTTCATATCATACGTGTGAGGTGCCTTTGTAGTTTAGCATCAAAACCAAATTCCGATTGTGTTTAGTAAAGTACAATACTAATACATCAGTGCAATACATAGTTCATTAGAATACAACAGGGAACTGTTGGCAAAACTGAAATTTCTGTCAGGCATGGGCCTCTCTCTCCCTTTGCAGGACCCTTCATTCTAGCTGTGTTTTAGGACTGTACGGAATTATTCAATTGCTTCTCAAATCCAGCAAATTATGGTACTATACTCAATTGCTCTGTTGGGCGTGGGCCTCTCCCCCTCTATACAGAACTCTCAAGTCTAGCCATTTTTGCACCAGGCAGGATTCCCGAAATCTATGCATTCAGCCATACTGTGATTAGCTGCAAAATATATAACCCACTAAGCCAAAGAAGCTCTAAACTTTCTGCATACTTAACTCGCTCAAAAAACTAACAAAACCACCTCTCACACTGCAAGCCGCATGCACTTCACCACACCGCTACAACACATAAACCGCACCAGCAGCACACGAGGACTGACTTCACTCTTATACTCACACCAAAAGCTCAGCACACAATGTTTACCAAGTTGAAGCTGCCAACAGAACACCACTCCTCTCACTATCATACTCCCTCTTCACCCTACTAACCCATCCCACCTTCTGGTTTGCAGATCCGCCAGAGCGCTTTGGGACCAACTCCGTTGGTGACGGTGCACGGTACAAATGCCTTTAACATTTAACATTTAACATATCATACCTTTGATGTTCCTTTGTACTTTAGCATCAAAGCCGAATTCCGATTTGCCTGTTTAGCCCAAATTCCAAGCCATTTTGCTATTTTAAACCTGTAAAAGGAATCAATTGCAATTTCTCTACGTGTGATTTTGCTGCACTGTGTTTTCCTTCCAAAGTCGATGTTCTGCACTGTATGCCCATTGTTAGTACATTGCCTTGTAGTTTGATATTTTTCTTACTTCTTTGATACAGCCATACTCACTTTTGCCTTATTCATGCAACTGCACATGTAAAACAAATATTTAGTAATTCTCAGTGTAATTTTGCTCAATTTCAAGGGTTTTCAATCCGATTTTGCCCCCCATTCAGGGGGAAGGTAGGGTGTTCATTCTGTTTGTTGCCTAGTATACCTGACTCCTTGCTACTCCTTTCTTTTTTTTTAAAAACTTTGGTTTTATTAGTATTTTCTTATTGTAACATGCCGGGCAAAAAAAGAACAATAATACATGTAATGCAATTGACTGGCCCGTTCAACCCCTTCTCCCGCCCCCTCCCTTTACCCCCGTCCCTAACACTTTCCCTCCCCCCCCCCGATCCTACAAAAACTTCAGTCTTGTGAGACATTAATTGCTCTCTTCGAATCCTGCGCTTGGGAGATGATATGGTAGGTGACCAATTTATTGCCGGCTGAGTGAAAGTTGCTGTCCCCCGGGTCGTGGGCATTCAGTACAGGTCCCACTTAGCTCCGATCACCCTCTCCCCGAGCATGGGGGAGTGTTCTGCCTCAGTGGATGTCCCATCCCCAGGACTGCTGCACTCCTCTCCAGTTTGCCAGGAACGAGCCCAAATCGTTGTTCACCATTGCTGTGAGTTTGTCCATCAAGAACATGTTCTTAACCTTTTTCAACCATTCCTCCTTGGAGGGGGTTTCCGGGCTCTTCCACTTCTGAGCCAGGGCCACCCTCCCCGCCCGCAACATTGTCTCCGTCATCCTTGGATATCTATGTATTTCCAAGTCCTCCGGGGGAAGACCCAGCACCATCGACAAAGGATCCTGGGGGAGAGGCTCATCTGAAACCTCTGCAATCCAGGCTCGAACCCTTCCCCAGAAGTCCTGGACTTTTGGACAAAGCCACCACATATGTTTCCTGGATCCCCTCTGGCCACACCCCCTCGGGCACATTGGAGATACGCCCGGGAACATTTTCGACAGTCTCACTGGGTCCCTATGCCACCCCTGTAGTATCTTGAAATTATGCTCCATGTCCGCGGCGAATAAATTCGAAATGACTTCCCCTGTCAAATCATCCCAAAAAGAGCGGAAACTACGTCTCCCAGGGAGGTTAATGGTGTTTAGAATTTTGTATATGCTCGATACCGCGCTCTTTCTCAAGGTCGCCGTGTCTAGAAACTTTTCAAAGGGAGTCAACTGCCTCCTCAAATTCTGGCCCCATGCTTGGTCACACAATATGCCTTTGAGACGGAGGTATTCAAAATGGTAAGGGACCCTTGGCCAAGAGCGTCCCTCAGATCGTCATAGGCTATGAATTCTTCCTCCCTAAACATCTGCCCTGCCCATTCCATCCCCAAGTCTGACCAAATCTGCGAGTTCAGGAACCCTCTATTGCCCAGGTTGAGGGGAAGACCCCAAAGGGAGGACATCGGGACGGCCATGAAGTAAGATAAGCTGTCTGTGGGCCCTCCTTCCAGATTTCTCAGAGAACTCCCATGATCGGGTGGGCTCTTCATTTTCCCGGGATAGATTTGCGCGGGGCCCACAGGAGATCCCTAACCTTCAGGGGGTGGGCGTCCATGTCCTCTAGGTATGACCAGTACATCCTCATCCCTTCTTCGTGTGTTCTAAAAGGACCCTCAGCTGAGCAGTTCGGAAGTAAAGGTTGAAATCAGGAAGCCCGAACCCCCCCTCCTCCCTCGACAGTGTCAGAGTCACCCTCCCCGTCCTCGGGGTCTTCCCCTGCCATATGAATTCTTGGACTGCGTGCTGTAGGTCCCTGAAGGTCTGCTCAGGGACGATGGTGGGGAGCGCTGTGAACAGGTACAGAAGCCTTGGTAAGACATTCATCTTGACCGCTGTCATCCGGCCATACCACGACAGGATCATCTTGCCCCATCTCTGCAGGTCTGATGTGATTCCTGCTATTATCGGGTCATAGTTGGTGGGGGCTAGTTTAGACAGGTTGCTGGTTAGCAGGACTCCCAGGTATCGTATGGAGGCCTTTCCCACTGCAATCCCTTCAAGCCTATCCAATGGGTCTAACTCGGGGTCTCGTTCTTTCATTGGGAGCAGGACTGATTTTGTTGTGTTGATTTTTAGCCCGGAGAAGCAGCCGAACGTGGCCACCAAGGATAAGAAGGGGGGTAGCGAGGTGGCTGGACTCACCATATAGGCCAAAATATCATCTGCGAATAGGGATAGGTTGAATTCCATTTCGCTTCTGCTGATCCCCCTGATGCCCGGATGTGCCCTAATCGCAATGGCTAGTGGTTCCAAAGTGAGGACGTATATCAAAGGGGAGAGGGGGCAGCCCTGCCTGGTCCCCCGCAAGAGAGGGAAGGACCAAGACAACACCCCGTTCACTTAGACCCTTGCCATGGGGGCCCTATAGAATGCGGATACCCAGCTCCTAATGTGCGACCTGAAGCCCATTTTTTGGAGAAGGAGTTCCATGTATACTCGACCCTGTCGAAAGCTTTTTTGGAGTCTAGGGAGAGGACACATGCCTCCAATTCCAATTCCTGCGCATAGTGGAACAGGTCTATCGTTTTGCGGATATTGTCCGACCCCTGCCTCCCTCTTATAAAGCCTACTTGGTCCCCGTGGACCAGCCTCGGCATTATCCCCTCCAATCGCCTCCCCACCACCTTGGCCAAGATTTTCACATCCGTATTAAGTAACGATATCGGGCGGTAGGAGGAGCACTCCGCGGGGTCGTTACCCTCCTTGGGCAGCACTGCTATAATGGCCCCCATCATGGATTCGGGGAGAATGCCCCCCTCCGGCACAGAATTGAAAACCCTCGCTAGGTGCGGGGCCAGGGTGGAGCGGAACCTCTTGTAGAAGTACACCGTAAAACCGTCCTCCCCCGGGGAGGTCCCCACCTTCATCCCGCTAATTACCTTGTCTATCTCCTCCTTGGTGACCGGGCCCTCCAACCCCTCTGACATCTCTCTCGTAAGGGCCAGAACTTAAATGGAACCCAGGAAGTCCTCTATTAGAGTATCTCCCTCATCATATTCTGAAGTGTACAAATTTTCATAATAATGGCGGAAGGCCTCCCCTATATGGGGAGAGTCGTAACCTATTGTCCCCTGAGTGTCTTTCACCGCCTTCACCATTCTGCTACGTTGGACCTCCCTCAACTTCCAGGCTAGGATGCTGTCTGCCTTATCCCCCTTGTCGTAATATTTTTGTTTCCCATCTGGAGGTTTCTCTCCGTTTTGTGCAGGAGGAGGTCCTTCAGTTGGAGTCTATAGTCCTCCAGGGCGGTGACCCGGTCACACTCGAGAGGCCGATCCGGAGCGCCACATGGTTGGAGTTGGGCTATCTTTTCCCTTAGGGTCTTCTCCCGGGCATTCCCTCTCCCTTTTCTTCTGGGCCCCTGTTTTGAGGAGAACCCCTCGCAGGGTCGCCTTGAAGGCGTCCCACAGTGTGTGTATGCCCACCTCCCCATTATCATTCAGCTCAAAGAACTCTGTTATGGCATCTAGCTCTTCCTGCGAGAGGACCTCGTCTTTCAGTAGGGCGTCATTACATTTCCAATGTCCTCTGCGCTCCGTTTGCCAACCCTCTGCAATAGTAATCCGGGCCATATCGTGGTCCGTCCAGGGGACCGAGTCAATTCTATAGCCCGAGGTGTATGGGCGAAGTGTCTCATCCACCAGGATATAATCGATTCTAGAGAATGCGGTGTGTATGGCCGAGTAATACGTGTACGAGGGGGCATCAGGCCTGGTGTAAGGGATTGTGTCTACCAGGCCCAGCTCTGCGTTCTCCCTCTGGAAGTTGCGCGCCATGGCCCCGTCCGCAGGCCTAATGATTGGAGGGCCCATGCGCTTTCTATCAGAGGACGGGTCTAGAACCATATTAAAGTCTCCCCCCACCACTACCTTGCCTCGCACAAAGAGTTGAAGCCTGTCCCTTACTTCCTCCCAGAACTCAGCTTGACCCTCGTTGGGGCCATATACGACTGCAAGAGTTAAGGGGGCGCAAGTAGCGGCCTTTGGGGTCCCTCAGTGTTGCCTCCTGCTCAAAGCCTACGCCCTTCGCTAGTAAGATGGCCACTCCCCTCTTCTTAGATCTGTACGATGCACAGAGCATCTTGCCTATTCCTACTCCCCTCATCTTGGGTTCCTTCCCCCGAGCCCAGTGTGTCTCCTGTAGGAAAAGCAGGTCTAGTTTGGCCCTTCTGAACTCGCTACTAACTAGGGATCTCTTTTTGGGTGTGTTCAGACCTCGGACATTCAGGGTACCCACTCCTAGGGCCGGCAGACCATCAGCCATAGTCTGTGCAACTCTCCCGTTCGGTCACCCACATCCTGTCAAATCTCCCATCTCGCTTTTTTAGTCTCACATCTTGATTACTTGGATACCCCCTTACGCCCTCCTGGGGGGCCCTAAAACTGACCCCCAACTCCCCTCTCCCTAAAGACCCAACCCCTACCAACTTGGAACTACCACCCATCCCCCTACCCGGTGTCCAGCCAGTTAGTTCCACCATTGCTGGCATTTGGCCGGACCACCAGCCTGCCCCCCTTGGCCAGGCACGCTGTACAATGCTCATCTCCTTGAGCCCCCTCTTCCCCCCCAGCTTCGTCCCGTAAGGTGCTCACACTATACTTGCTGTTCAGCGGGAGACTGTCCTCGCTGGGACATCATAAATCTCCAGTCCTGCCCCGCAGCTAGTCGGGATTCCCCCGCCGTCAGCCCTCTGAGTCCACATGCTCTCCTTCCTGTGCCGGCGGTGGAGTATTCAGTTTTTTGTATTTCCGCGGGACGGTTCTCCTTCTCCTGGCGCCTGACTGACTTGGGCCCCCCCTGTCCATTGCTTCTGGGACGATTGGGCCCCTTCGAGGGATGGGATCTACCACATAATCCCGTATTGCCCCTCTTATATCCTCTTCGGTAACCAGCATTGTCCATTGGCCCATATATTCGAAAGTCAGGGAGAAAGGATACCCCCACCTGTAGCGTACCCCCTTCTCCTTGAGTAGCTGCGTTAGGGGGCGGCACATTCTGCGCTTTGCCAGGGTGTAAGAGGAGAGGTCTTGGAAAATGGTGATCTGAGCATTGTTGTCGGTTATCACTCCTGCCTTCCTCGCTTCATCCAGGACCTTGGCCTTTTACGTGTAGTAGTGAAAACGAGCAAGGACAGACCGGGGGCTCCCCGCCTTACCTCCTGCTCTGTGCACCTGGTCAAATGTTGGTTCTGTGGTTATCTCCTCCGCAAATAGAAGGGTAATAATGTCTCTCACAACTCGGGTCAAGTCTCTTTCTGTCTCCCCCTCTGTCTCTGGAATCCCAAAAAATCTTAGATTGTTCCTCCTCTCCCTATTTTCATAATCGTCCAGCTGCCTGGCTCTCTCCTCGTCTCTTTTCTCCAGGGCCGCGAGCCTCAGGTCTATTTGGACTTCCTGGGCTGTTGACAAGGACTGGTTGGCTTCCACTTGTAGGAGGCTATACTCCACTTTGTCCACTCTCTCGTCCATCTTCTCGAACTTCTGGGCAATGTCTGAGCGCATTTCCCTAATTTCCTGTAGAATGGAGGCGAAGCCCCTTTCCATCGCTGTTGTGGATTCCGTTGTGGTCCCCGGGTGAGCCATGCCACCGGAACCAGAGAAGCTGCTACTGGGTCTCGCCGTCTCCCTGTACCGGAATGCTTGTAGGGTCTCCAGCCAGTTCATGCACTCCTACGCAATCCCCTCCGCAGGGTCCGCCGCTGGCCAAGGGCTTTGGGGGGTTTCTCTGGGGTGACCTCCAGGCAGGCACACACCCCTCCCATACCGGGCGGGGGCCTCACACCTGGGCCTCTCCTCGTCACGGTGTAGCCTTGTGGCGCTCTCACACCCCCGTCCGGTTTCACTGTCCTTCCCCCGAGGGGGGGATGGCAGGCTGGCACATGCCCTGGGGTTCACCCCGGGGGCCACCACCTGTTTGGGCGGAGAGGGGCGGAAGTCGTCCCTTCAGCGGTGGGGAAGGCGCAGTCCTGCCTCCTCGGTGTGGTCACTCAAGGCTCGCAAGCACTGTTCGGGGCCTGCATGGGCCTATACTGCTGGGGGGGGTCCACTGTGGAGGGGGGTAGGTAGGTGGGTATGCTGTGGCCGCGGCAGGCCGGCAGTTGCTGCGTGCTCGTCCGCGGGGGTTATTGCTCCTAGGTGTCCCTCCCCCTCCTTGTGTGTGGCTCCAGGGGAGGTCGGAGTCCGATGCCACAGTCTCTATGCCCCGGGGGCCGAGTTCGAGGCCATCCGCCCACGCCTCTCACCAGGCCGGCCCCGCTGGGGGGAGTGCTCCATCCCCGAGGGCGAGGCAGGAGGCAATGAGGGCCCAGATCCTCGTTCAGGGCGAGGTTGTCAGGGAGGGCTGCTGCTGGCAGGGGGGGTGGCCCTGGCTGTCCACCGAGGTCTGAGGGGGTGGGCCCGGCTAGCGAGACCTCCTCTCGTTGCAGGACGCTTCTGCTGCCTGGGGCCCGTTGCGGGCCGGATCCACTCGCTAGACCAGCCTGCCTCGGCGAGCCGCTCCTTTCTCAGGATCTGCCGCCTGACAGGGAGGCCAGTATCCACAGCGGGGCTCTCCGCGTCAGCAGGCTGTCCCTGTTTCCTGGTCGCTCAGGCAAGCTTTCTCTCGCGGCTGCTGCTCCGTCACGGCTCGTTCTCCAGATTCCCGGGGGCCTCGGACTTCGCTCTTTCGAGCAAGGGTGCCTCGGGGGGAGCACCGATGTTAAGCTGCCCTGCGATTCCGCCTGGGGGGTCTGGGGGCGGGCTCAATCCCCTAGAAAGGCCCAGACTCGGCGGGAGCTCGGCGCCTAGGCTGCCATTACCTCTGCGCCCCCTGGTGGCCTCCCTGCTACTGCTTTCTACTGACACAAAATTTGGTTTGAAGGGGTTTGAGGGAGTGTTGCAGGGGGAAATATTAACTGTGGTTCTATCTGAAAGTACTACCTGAAAAGTAATCTTGCTTTTATTCATATGTCCATTGTATATCTCATGTAGGAAGGTCAAACTAAGTGTATTCTATCAATGAACAGTACAATTATCACCACGCTGGTGATTGCTGCCCTATATTGAATGTGTTTGATTTTTATTCAAAATTAAAAAAATAAAATAAGTATGTCCTTATTACACACCAGCCTGGTTCATGGTCCATTACGACCCAGGGTATTTGTAAAGGGGGGTGTTAGACGGGTTGGGTGCCTTCTCAAACTGAATTAGTAATAAATGAAGTAAAAGTGTTTTCTTGTGCGCCACATCCCTTTTCAGTGGAAAGAGTCCTGGTTAGGAGAGTGATGTGCCTTGAAACCATTTACAAGTAGGGGCTTGTGCCGGGTTTTGAGATAAGTGTTGCCACCTGTGACAGCTTAACAAAGCAGGCTAACCTAGAAAAAGTAGGGATACTTTTCGTGGTTGGAAAACTGTGTTACAGTGTAAAAGCTCCTTCCTAAAACCTAGACCCTATGTATCAGGCCTGTTTGTAAAAATAAAGTAAAATCAACCCTGAACTAGACAAAAAGCAACAGAATACAGATGTGTCCTTATATAAATAATTTAATAAAGGAAGAACACTCTTCATAATGACCACAGTGGAGATAAACATGGCTAGGCAGCACCTTCTGCATAAACTATTCGTTAGAGGAGAGTGGGCAAAGCACGATGAGGAGGTTTGGCCGGTAGAAATGATGCAACAGGTCACCGCCATGAACATGGATGCGTGGCAAGACGGTAGCCTGTTACATCAAGCCTTGAGCAAACTGTATGTGACTGCAAACATTAAAGAGGAACAGATTAACATGGTCTGATTCACAGCCTACATATATCTCTACATGGGAGTTATGGAGGAAAACTATGAAGAAAATAGAATCCTTGTGCAAAACCAATCTGAGCTCTTAACCCAAATCCAGGCTGAATTAAAATTAGTGGAAGAGAAATTGCAAAAGAGTCAAGATACTGAGGCAGAATTTAAAAACTACATCAAAGAGCTAAAACAGGACTTGGCCGTAAAGCAACAAAATTATTTAGACCAAGAGGTCCAATTAGATGCATCAAAAGAGGCATGTCAGGAAAAGGTTGACTATCTGCAAGAGAGTCATCAGAAACTAAATCAACAACTAACATATAATAAAGTTGGCTCAGAACAAATAACCATGTTACAAAAGCAGATTGAGAAAGTGGAAGCGGAAAGTAATACATTAATTATTAAAGAACTCCACTCGCAAACAGAATTTGATCAAAAATGCCAGAAATTAAATGCTATCAAGCAACAAAGGGTTGATCTGGCTGAACAAAGTGGCGCCCTGTATCAAGAAAAAGACGCCCTCTGTCAGGAAGTGTGCAACCTAAAAACAGAACTACAGAAAAGAGATTTAGACCTCCAGAAACGGAATGAACTAAAAAAAGAATATGAAAGTTTATTGGGGCACACCAGACGAGTTAAGGGTGCTCTAGACGAGAACAGCCAAAATAAAAAATGTGCAAAATCAGGAGATGAATCTCCTGCAACAAAAAGTGTCTCAGTCTTCTCAGACCATACAGGCAGCACAAAAAGACAATGAGGCCCTCTGTGAGGAGAACAATGGACTCCAGAGTCAGGTATCAGCTCAAGAAAAGGTCATAGAAGTAAGTCAATCCCTGATAGCAGAGCAAAAGGCTCAGGACTTTGCCTACTGTCAGGAAATAGGGGCTGAGAAGGAGAAACAGGAGCTGTTAGAGAAAGAGTATGCTAGGCTGTATCCAAACTTGAGGTACCCCGAACAAGCAGAGAGGAACAGGGCAACCCCTGAAAACAGTGTGTTGCCCTCTGTACTAAGGGCCTCAAACCCATTTACCACTTTGTATGCACAAGGCACTGCACACTTCAAGCCCACAGAACCCAAAACCATGAGTCAGCCATACTTAAATAGGCCTAGCATGATTGAGCAGGTAGGCCACCGCCCATCAGAGATTGATGGACGGGCGTCCCTGCACAGATTCAGAAATGTTATGGCCGAAATATCTAAAATAATAATAATAATAATTTTGCATTTATATAAAGCTACGAACCCTCAGGTATCTGAGCGCTGCTTATTATTACCCACGGTGTGTGGTGCTCATTTATCGACCTCGGAAGGATGAAAGGGTGAGTTTGGCCCTGCTGGGATTCAAACCTGTGTTAGCAGGCTCTGCACATTGTCAAAGCGAGCGCTCCACTCGCTGTGCCACTTGAACGGCTGATCAGGAAGACTCCTATGAGGAGAAAATCAGGGAGCTAGACCTACAGAAGGATCACTTACAAAGGAACCATTTGGTTCACTTTGCAGAAAAACAGCATGAAATGAAGCCCCAAAAGAGCATTCTGAAGACCTCCACCCATTCAGGGAAGTGGGGGAGACCCTCCACCAACACTGGAAGCAGAGAAGAGTCAGAAGACCACTCCCCTGTTCGAAAGAGCGAGTCCAAGGGGAGTGACCCAAATAGCCTAAAGTACAACAGGGGAGAAGAAACTAGGCGCCACCCTTCTGCGAGCCACTCACAAGCTCAAAGAATCAGGGAGTGCCTAAAAGATAATGAGGGGACCTCAAGTAGTAGCAGCTCTGAGTCTAAGGGTGAGTGGACTCAGGTGACGCAGCAAAAAAAGGCCAATAAACAAAAGAGAGCTCTGGTAAAAGACCCCATTAGGCAGATTAAGGCTATTGGTAATTTTATAACCCTCTATCACAAAAATGCAAAATATTCTGTTTGGAAGCGTATGGAGCTATATGAACAAATGATGTACTCTTTTCACATTAAAAAAAAGCCAGAATTGCATAGACTATGCCAAACGGACGTTCTCTCCAGAGTACTCCAGCTTCTTTGCTGGACTGGAAGACTAAAACCATTCAAGGTGGTCCACCTATAAGGCGGCCACCTTGAAACACTTTTTTTGTCCACAGAAACACCCAGGAGGCTCGCAAAGTGGCCTACAATCGGCAATGCAGAGAGGATCAGGCCACAAGAGAATTTGTGCAGGAGCTAAAATGTGCCTTTGCTGAAACTACCAGGAGGGTGCGCACAAATAGTAGAGAATTTATAACCACCTATTTTCATGCGCTCCCAAAATATATAATGACCCAGCTGGTAAGGGATTTTCATGACAACAGGACCCTGGACCAGGTAATAGAGCAGGCTACTCAGATCTATGAGGTCCAAAATCCTGCAGAAAGCAAAAACCAGACAAAAAACCACAAACCAACCAACACCCCTGATGCTGCTAAGATGGCAGAGGTGAAGGTTGCCCCCATTTTAGACCTAGAAATAGGGGGGCCTAAAAATACACCTTCCCAAAACCAGCCAAATCATAGGCAAAGAAGGCCTTCTAATCAATCAGCGGCAGGTGGTGGTCAGGTAGGTAATCCCACCAATGTGTCCTCTAACTCTGCTGATTACATCACTCCCAGATTTAAGGGCAACAGACCTATCTTGGGGTATGTATGGACACCCTTAGCCCAAGGGAGGGATCCAACTAGGTGAGTACTGCCCCAGGAAAGTTTCCTCCTGACTTCCCTCAGGAGGGCAGTATTCCCCCAAATCCTGGGTTAAGTTTCTTCCCCCGGTACCTTCCAAACCCCAACCTGTAGGACAACCCTCCTTTCTTTCCCCTCTTTCAGGAGTCCAGACTACCCATTCCGGGAGAGGGGAGGCCAAGGGTGGAGGGTTACCAAGGGATAGTTACCCTTCCCGAGAACAACCTAGGTTTGAACAAAGACTCCCGTACCAGACAGAGCAGGTATCCCAACTGGAGCGTCAGGTCCAGAACCTCACACAGGATCCGAGTCTCATGTTGAGGGCTCAGCAGAACCCTCAGATGAACATGGTGTCTCAGAACCCCGCAAACCAAGGGTCTGACACATCGGAACAATGATGGGGAGAAAACCCTGACAACCTACCAGTTCCAAAGGAGGAAGCACAGGAGGAAGGGGGAGCAAAGCCCTACAGGAAGCTTCCTTCCTCACCATGAAAAGCCCCTGGATACCCCAGGAAATGGAACTAAAATCTCTTACCCCAAAAAATATGCAACCCAGGGAACAGAGGGTGGGTAGGAGAAACAAAGACATCAAAAAGACCCATTTTGTGGAGGAAGACAGTGTCCTCCAGTTTGAAGGGGAAGAATCCTTCAGGGATTCTGGGAAGGAAATCTTCTCCTTCAGGGACGGGGGAGTTCCTCCCAAAGAAAATTGGGTCCCAAGAGATCTGAATGAAGACTGGGTGGGTGTGGGTACTGATTCGGAATCACCCATCCCTGAACCCCAGATTTGTCATCCTGAGAAACAAATATTAATGGAGGGATCCTCCCCACAAACTGGTTCTAGTGACCGCCACCAGGTAAAGGGGGACAGCACAGAGCTAAGGGAAAAAGGGGATTCCAAAATCCCAGATATTTCAGAATGCCACATTTTTGTTACAGATTTCCAGACTCCGGCACAGAAAACTGTCCAAAATCCCACAGTGCCGGAGTCCAAAATAAAGAAATTGACCGCTCAGCTTTCCTAAAATACTCCTTACCTTTGCCCCTTGGAGGAGAAAGAAGGTAGATTCTACGCCCCCGTCCGAGTGCAAGGGCAATGTGCATATTCAGTACTGGTGGACACCAGATCCCTCTCACCCTCTTCCTGGACAACTCCAGAACGTCAACATGAATGAAATTCTGGTCGAGGGGACTGCAGATCTGGAAATTAAAATTGGGTGACATAAGGTGAAGTACCCTGTCATAGTCATGACTCCAGAGGGAACCCCATGTCTATTAGGTAATGTCCTCCTGCGGAGGTTGTCCCCCTTGATAGACTGTGTAAATAAGGTCCTCTGGACTCAGACTATCCGGCCAATAAAATTAAAACAAAGTGTCAACCATGTTAGTTTAAATGGCGCATGCCACATGGTTGAACAAAAATCTAATCAAATTCAGTTTCATTTCCAAAATCATCAAATACCTGACATTACAGAAATTGCTGTAGGACAACAAACTGGTGATGGGAACTCCTCTCCATTCCTGAAAATCAACCTTCCTTCCAGATTCAAGTGGCCTTCCACACTGGAAGGAAATACCTTGAAATTTTAAACCAATTCCCAATCTGAAAATCCAAATCCTGTGGTCAAAAGTGATGAAAAAACAGATCAAAGCTTAACTGACATTCAGAAAATTAGTGAACAGCTGTTCCTCCCTATTCAGTTAAATCAGGGGAAGTAGTCTGTTCTCGCCCGAGTGTGCCTGAACAACTGAAAGAGCTTCATCAGAAAAGCCATGTTCAGAAAACTCCCAAAAGATCCAACCATTCCCACCTTCAAATTGATTGATATGTGGGAAATGGGCAATTCCAAACATCTCCTGCCTAGCAGGTGTATGCTCAAAATTTCTATGGGTGACAAAAGCATAGAGCATAATTATTGGGTCGTGCGAGATGTCTCTGCTGCATTCTATTTAGGCAGTGACATTCTCAATTGGTTTGCAATTAATTTGGACCTCATAAATTACAAGGCCTGGTCCCGACTAGCGGGCAATCTCATGGGCTTTGATGATTATGAAAAGGCATTTCGGTCAGCCCAATTGCTGCCGTATGCAGCTGAAGTTCAAATTGAAGAGGAGGTCACCATCCCAGGATGGACGTGACAATTCCTACTTGAATTAAAAATGTAAAGAGGGCAGAAACTACAAAATCCAGACGCATATTTACACCTCAATGCCCATCTCCAACAGCAGGGGTTGGGGTTTAAACCCAACACCATTAGTCAATGTAGAACACACCACCATTCCCTTATCTGTGGATAACAGCGACCCTAGGAGTATCACTCTGGGCGCAGGCACCATTATCCGAATGGCGGTTGATGACCAGCATTTTTCCATGGACTTAGGAAATGAATTTATAGGACCAATCCCCAATGACTTCTATGACAATAACGTACCACCAGAAAGGATCTTCACCCAGCAAGAGGGGAATTTCCTGGTGTACTCTTCCTGCCCTTATGGAAAGGAAGATGTGACCTGTGACATCAGGAAGGATGAGGTATATTCCAGGTCCACAATGACTTCCTCTCCTACCTGAAAACCTCTGTCCAGGTCAACACCCTAATCAAAGACCTCTCTACACAACTGGAGGAAGCCGCTGAGATCGTGAGACCCAAAGTCTTTCAGGGCTTCAGGCAGATGGTTTAAGAACGGGTCAACATCGCTGATGCCTGTGAGACTGAGGAACAAAAGAAAAAGTTGTAACAGGTGTTGTTAGATTTTCAAGATCTCTTTGCTTTGGACTCGTACAACTGTGGTTGCACCGCGATACATGCTATGACAATTCCCACGGACCCTGGAATGACTCCTGTGTTTGTGAAGCAATATCGCTTGCCTCTCGCATCTATGGAGTCACTGACAGAAATTATCAAAAACCTAGAGTCCCGTGGGATAATTTGTCCAGTCCACAGCACCTTTAATAATCCAGTGCTGGGGATTTGAAAACCAAATGGCCCATGGAGACTGTGCGCAGACCTTAGGGAGTTGAAAAAATGGGTCCACATGTCCCGATGGCCTCTTCCCTACATTGACCAAGGGCTGGCCCAGATCCAGGGGTTCAAGGTGTGCACCACTGTTGACCTGACAAATGGATACTGGACCGTGCACGTCAGTAGGGAGGACCAATACAAGCTGGCCTTTACCTTCGGGGGGCAGCAGTACACATGGACCCGGACTCCCTTTGGATACATAAACTCTGGCAACAAATTCAACATCTTCCCACATAAGGCCATGCCCGACTTGGATGAAAGGGGTAACCTGGCCTATGTGGATGATGTCTTGATAAAAGCTCAACTGTGGAGGAACACATAGCGGAAATCTGTTATGTTCTGACCCAGTTGAGGGTTGCTGGAGCAAAACTGTGCTTCCTGAAGGCACATGGTGCAGGACCCTTGTCAACTACTTGGGACATGAAATAACCCCTGAGGGTCTCTGTCCCCAGGAAAAGAAAGTGGAAGCACTACAAAAACTGAAAGACCCCAACTCTGCGTGAACTAAGAAGCCTCCTTGGACTGGCTTTTTACAGTCGGAAGTTTATCAAGGATTACACAGAGGTCACAAGACCCGTGGTCCATCTGTTGAAGGGGTGGGGGTCAAGTGGGAGTGGGGTCCAGAACAAGTCGAGGCAGTAAAACAACTCAAAAGAAGTCTCTCACAAGCGCCTTGTCTAGCTTTCCCTGTCAAAAACAAGGGGTTCTTCTTGGAGAAGGGGTTTCGAATACATGCTTGACAGCAGTATTGTACCAAAAACATGACAAGGTCAATAAAGTCATCTCCTATGCAAGTAAGACTTTATCATCTGTGGAGGAAAAATTAAACGATTGTGAGAAGGCACACCTGGCAACTGTGTGGGCATTGAAAAATGACTGCCCGTTCATCCAGGGGGAGCACATCATAGTGGAAACTCCCCACCAGCCTTTCCAATACCTCCAAAGCAACAGCATCCAGTCCGGAAATGTAAGTAATTCCAGAATGACTTCCTGGATTCTGTCCATGCAAGGCTTTCCTGTGGAGGTCAGATATGGCCAAAACAATAAGAGTCCCCTCGCGCAAGGTCTGGCTGACTTGTATGATTGTGTTAGAGAAAACTGTCTCAAGGACAAAAGTCTCAAAACCCAGGACAACATGGAGGCGTACCTGAATTCCCTGCACAAAGTCTATGAAGAAGACACCTGCCAGGGGATACCCAAAGTTTATGTGGACGGGTGGTCCTACCATGTTCATAACAATGGGGAAAAGGAACTAGTGGCCGGCGTAGGGAATGCATGAGTGAATGATGCCCCAGAACCCTCTGCTGGGTACAATATCGGAACCCGCAGTAGTCAGGAGGCGGAGTTGATGGTAGTTCACCAGGCCATCTTCACTGCCGTGCAACCCCGACTCCACGAACTGGTCATAATCATTGATTCAGATTATGTCCCGGACGTGTTTCGTGGAGCACCTGATTAATTGGAGAACCAGAGGCATGCTCTGTGCAAATAACAAACCACTTAAACATGGCAAGCTCATACAAAATATGCATCACCTTGTCACCTCTAATGGAATGACCACCTATTGGAAAAAGATAAAGGGTCATTCCAGAATAGAGGGCCAGACAAATCTGGAAACGACTTGGCTGATCAGTTGGCCATACCCGGAGCCATCCAGGGGGAACTCCTTGAGATCGAGTCCCTGTTTGGGGAAATCCAGGTCACTGTTGTTAGGGAGAATTCTCATAAATGTGCTAATTCCCCTTACCTTTTGCTGGATTTCTATGATTTTTAATTTCCACCTGGAAAGAGTGTGAGCCTTTTTCCCACTCTTTCAAGTATTTTGATGTATTTTACTTTTGTGTTCTTTGGGTATGGAGTTTTAGACAACTCCATAGGCATCATCTTTTTCTTGTGTGTCACACAGCACCCTTAGTGCAGTGGCACAGGGATGTCTTTCAGATTTCCCAAGATTAAAATACTTTCTCTGGGACTGACTACTGTCTCCCAGTGAATGTAAAGTTAAATTGACTTTACTAGTCTCTTTAAATTCATAGACCCAGCACACACTATCTTCCTATAGAGTGCTGGAGGGGTTGCCTAGCATCCCCTGGGTTTAAACACTCAGTTTGCAGTCAAATTCTACCCTTTCCTCTTGAAATGGCTGGTGGCAGTGGTTTTATAACAAACTACCGTGATTTTTCCAGACCACGAACACTGGTAGCTAAAAATTGGGTCAGCCATGTTTTTCAATATGGCGCCCAAGACCTCTCTGTAAAAACAGAATCTGGTCATCTTTTTTCACCGTTTCTTTTAAGAAGGGTCCTTCTAGTGTTTGTCTCTGCGTGCCAAAACAGGTTTTGTCCCTTTGTTCAATGGCCTTTGGCGGGCTTCAGTGCTGAGGGGTGGACAGGATGTGAGGGACCCGAACCTCCCTGTGCTTAGTCTCCTAGTAGACCTGAATGCACTCTGGCATGATTGGCCGGCTGACTGTCCAGCAAGGACAGCCACCCTGCTGGATGAGTGACAGCTAGGCTGGGATGAATGGGAGAAAACTTTTTAAAAGCAGGTCTCTGAGACTTGGAAGGCAGAGTCGAACACTGGAACGAAAGTACCGAAGACGAGCTGAAGGAAGATGACTGCTGCAACTCCTGGACCGTTGGTTTTCCCGGTGAAGCCCTGCTGCAGGTCCAAATTGCCCGAAACTCCCTCGACAGAGAAGCATCTTCAAAGATTACTTCTTCCCTTGAGCTGGTGGGAACAACCAACTCGCACCCCACCTGGACACCGTCTACATACTGGTTGAATTTTCATCAGAGTGCTGTTGAAAACCGGATAGCCAGTGGGAAGGATACCAGTTTGTGGACTATAAGGCACTCACACCTTAAAACTGATGTTTAGCCAAGCTTGTGGCTTCTTCCCTGTGCAGTGCAGGAACCTCCCGACGTCCTCCTTCTTGTCCCCACGATTGAAGCTCAGGAACAGTGAGATCTGCAGGAACTGCCAGGAACAACTGCCACAGCTACAGCTTTTCTTCATACTTAAGGTACTGTGCAAACGTGTTGTCAAAATCCTTTCTGCCGTGGTGAAAGTTTGTGAAACCTTCCCAACTATGGAGTCTTGTTCGCTCCTAATCCGACATATAACTCTTTTCCTTGCAAACTACTTCCAAGAACATTGGCAAAGACTTAACCGTTTACTACCAGAACTGTGCTATCGTATCCAAGACTCTGAACCATTGACTTTGGCTTAGGCCTATTGGATTGAATTGCCTCTTGTAGTGAACTGAAACTATTTGCCCTGCCTATCAAAGTAACTGTGATTTGATTCTTATAACCTTTTTCGTTCTACCCCTTTTAAAAGTTACTGAAGAGCCATTTTGCTCTCACTTCAGGGGAGCCTTACTTGTTCAGAAACTTATTGGTTGAGTACTGTAGTGTATGATAGTGTGATATTCAGCTGCGTATTACTAGTGGAATGTTTTCTAACTAAATGTGTAAATAAATGTATATTATTTTACCAATAAACCTTGAGTAAGTGTTTGTTTGAACTACTGTGGTTGCAAGTCCTTTGTGTAACATCTTGTACTGCTCACATCCCTCTTGAGATAAGTCTGGCTGCCCAGCCACTGCTTCCACATAACTGTGTAGTCAGGCTTGTACCAAAGGTGTGATTGTGCTCACACCTGTAGTCTTAATTGTGTGTAGTGTTCCCAAAGGGTACTGCATGTAATTCTGACTAACAACTGCTGTCACTAGGTCCCAGACAAATGCTGACAATTAGCTCTCAACTGCCCAGTGGAGTAAGGAGACCCAAGTTGCTGATTTAATCACGGCACAAAAAGGGGATCCAATAATTGGGAGATTTTACCAACACATTGAGGACCCTGAGACCTTTCCTCTGACGTAAGCCAATTATATTGGGAAAGAGGACCTCAGGGTGTTGATGAAGTGTCCCAAAATGTTCTGAATCCAAGACAGTTTGTTGGTAATGAGATCCATCTCTGGATGTGACCAGTGGGTGGAACCTACCTCTTTCCGAACCCTGATGCTAAATCACGCCCATGACGTGGCTACAGCCAGTCATCGGGGCTTTCATACTACTCTAGAAATCTTGCGGAGGTTGCATACTGGCCACACATGGGACTGGACCAATATTTGAAGGGGTGTCTAGTGTGTGCAAAATTTCAGCCAAGTTCACTCACACACCGTGCTCCCCTCCAGAAGAGGGGGATGACACTGCCTTGGTCAGATTTACAAGTAGATTTCATCAGGCCCGTGATTCGCTCCTCTAGGGGGAACAAGTACATGTGAAAAGCACTCTATAAATAAATAAATAAATAAATAAATCAATTAACAGTAACGTGCTTATTCACCAAATGGGTGGAATGTCTTTCAGCCCCAAATTGCAAGGCAGAAACAGCAGCTGCCCTGATGATCAACCACATCTTCTAATGTTTTGGCCTTCCCTAAAGGAGTGAGTCAGACCGAGGTAGCCACTTCACCAGCGAAGTGATGATAAAGATGTGGGAGATACTTGGGGTAAAAAGGAAACTTCATATGGCATACCGCTGTCCTCTAGTGGGGTAGGTGAGAGGTACAATAAAACAATTGTGAGCATTCTTAAAAGATTTGTGGCAGATCCTGGGCCAAGTTGGGACATACGATTACCGTTTGTCCTGATGGTCATCAGATCTACACCAGCTTCTGTGACCAAAATGTCTCCATTTGATCTAATGACTGGACGAAAAATTGTGCTGCCTCAGCATCTGCTCTATAGAACACAAGATGGCAGACTGAAACTCTTTACAATGAATACACAATGTTTTCTCTGTGGCACCCCCCACACCCTAAATAAGCAGCCGCCACTGGACGCGCCCCTCTGCTAGTATGTCAGGCCCCTGCCAGGTAACCATGGCTATTTAATGAACAAGCTTGTATCCAACGCTAATGCACTGCGCGTTTCAGACGGCAGACTGAAACTCTTAGCAACGACACCCTGCAGTGGGGACACATCCAGAGATACTGCACACTCTTACATCCCCTTGGGTCTGCATTCCATTAACTCTCCCTTCCTCCCCTTGGACTCCCCCACCCCCCAGATACCCAAATGAGAGGCAGGGCCAGTTGGCTGAGTGGAAGTGAAATTGTCACAGCAAACTTTATTAGCACACATAAAGTCAGGAGTTATCTTACAGGTGTTCCATTTCGCCACTACCCTCAGGATTCGGCACTGAGAATAACATCCTAACCCCCCCCCCCTTAAGGTCCTTGCGGGCATGAGGCTGCCCACTGCCACGTGGCCATGCATTGCACCGCAGTGCCCATGCCATCATGAGGGCAGTAATGCACCTAGCCTGGTCCTGGGGCACGCAGAATAATAAGCGGCCACCTGGCAACAATCAGTGGTGGCAGGCATGAGGGAGGGGCCGAGCCTACCCAAGCCCCACCGTCTGCATCCCACCATGAACACAATGCATGGTGGGAGGGGACTTGGAAGAAGGGCTTCCAGGCGCTAAGGTGGCTCGGCTCTGCTAGTGAGGGGAGAGAGATGGGATAGAGGCTGTGCTCTTCTGTTGCTGTCTCACCCTCGTTGGATGTCCCCTGTACTAGCCATGAACTTGGCGATGTTGCACCCAGCAACTGCTGCTGCCCAATAACCAATGTGTATGTGGGTAACTACGAGACACCCCCCAACCAAGAGGTCCAAGCTCTAAAATAATCTCAACACTAACAAAAGACCCCAACCCCCCTGGCTCATTGCAGCACAGCCAACTGGCGACACATGGCGCTCTGTCCGATCTCCACTCTGAATACACTGGGCACAGGAGACTACGAAGACCAGAATGCAGCTGGGCTATAAGACATGGCAGCCTGGAGGGAGACCAGCACTAGCATTCCCCAGCATGCCTGCTCCCTAGATTTCATGGAAAGCGCTTCTTACACAGGAAGCTGTTATACATACGCACAACGCGGGAAGGGGGCTCGGAATTGCCCTCATCCCGCTGCTCCCTACCACACTTGCCCCATTGCTACCTATATGGCACCTAGAATTTGCCCCATTATTGTGACCTTAACCCCCACACAAGAGCAATCTTTGTTTTATTACAATCTTCAGCCCTAAATCTTTGACGTTCACAAGGCGAGTCTCCTCCCTCCCTGCACCCCCCCCCGTAAGTGTGCTATCTCCTAAGCATTACCAGTCTTTGGGGCAACCTTGCCAGTGCCTAGAAACATGAAAACGGCCCGGGACCACGAGATTCCCCAACATTCCTTAAAATGGACAATGTTTTCTCTGCCCTGCCCTAAATAAACAGCCGCCACTGGTTGCCCCTGTGTTATCCTCTGTTCACATCTTTCCAGAAGCTGGTTAGAATATCTGTGACCCGGGCAACCCCTTGTGACATCACTCATCGCATCACATCCCCTGCCCGCCTCTTATGACATCACTCGTCACATCACATCCCTCTGCTGGCAGCCCCTTGTGACATCACTCATCACATCCCCTGCCCCCCCTATTATGACATCACTCATCACATCACATGCCTCTGCTGGCAGCCCCTTGTGACATCACTCCTCCCATCACATCCCCTTCCCCTACCCCCAGCCTCTTATGCCATCACTCATCACATCATATCCCCTGCCACCCCTCTTATGATATCACTCATTACATCACATGCCTCTGCTGGCAGCCCCTTGTGACAACACTCATCACATCACATCACACCCCCCAGCCTCTTATGACATCACTCATCACAACATATCCCCTGCCCCGCTCTTATGACATCACTCATTGTGATGCTGGAAAAGCATCGGAGGGACAGGGCCTCCGTATCCTTGTCCTTTACTGCTTTTCATCGTGTGTTCTGTTGTGTTTTCCGCGCAGGAGTTCATGTGGGACTCCTGGTAGTGCAGCTCTTTTTCTTTTGGTTTGGTGAACGGACCTGTGGGATACCCTTATGGCACCCATGGGTGGGGGTACAACCCTGTGCCCCTAGTGTATGTTTTTGGGCACCTGTGGGTGGCCCACAGAGCAGGGTATGGGCTGGTGGCAGCTCCATGCTGAATTTGACAGGTGCGCGGAGTATCCTCCATTTTGGGATACCCCGGCCCTGCCATTGGGATCAGTTGATTCCTGATGGAAAAGAAGATGGCCCCGGAGGCCTCTTGCTTTCTATTACCCATTACCTTGTTTTCCCAAAGTCCTGGGAAGCCCTGACTCTGTCCCTTCCCCCTGACTTGCTGTTGGGTGGAAGTGCCATATATGGTGTTGCTGTGAAGGCCCAATCAGACTAGCTGGAGCCTTCCCGGTGATGTATGTTGTGGGTACCTCCTGTGGATGGGACCTGGGTGAATAGAGTGTGTGAAGAATATGCATTCTGTGTTGTGGGTGTCTAGTATCTGGTAGTTGACCCCATGACTGAGACAACCCTGCCCAAAACCGGTATGAATGCAGCTTGGAGTGTTGAATGGCTCGGTACTTTTCCCAATACACATAACTTGTTCTGAGTGTCTGGAGAGAAGTGAATGGCCTGAATACCTTGTGTGCCTGATTGGCTGCCTGCCTGCATGAATGCCAGTAGTCATGATTGGATGCTTGAGTGTGACCCAGCGGAATGAATGGGAGATCAACAGTATATCTGGGGAACTCTCACTGCTAGGAATCGTGTTCAGAAGCTGAAGTCCACTACGACGAGTAACTGGATTAACTGACGCTTGACCTTGAAGCCCTGCTGGACGAGAAGAATTGCTGTTGCTCTCCTTCACAATCTGAAAGCTGCTGTGCCTCCAAGGACTGACCCAGAGAGGACCAGGTAAAGCGCCCTCTTCCTGAGCTACGAGGGACCATCGTGCACAGCTGATCTTTGCCAACGCTCCCTGGTAGACAGACCTTCGACAGGCTGCCGACCCGATACAGGGATTGCTGCGGAACTCCAAGGAGAAGCACCCGGACTGTTGTCCGCCACTGTCAGCGACCACCGTCGCCGACCGGAGCCGCCGTGCTCCCGTTTGCCTAAGAACTTTAATTGATCATCGGACGCTCTCGTCTGCATCGTCATACACTTGTCTCCCGCTGGAGAAGGCCTGACGCGCCGAGGAGCATCCAACGGTGAGTTTCCCGCCACCTAAAGACCGCAGAGATGCCGATGACTCAACGCCCTTGCTGGGCCACAGTTCTTCATCATCTCCAGAACTATCGTCACTGAGGTGCCCCGCACGCCTCTTCCTTGCAGGACGCCAACGCTCCATCGTCGACGAGCACCGCTAGGAATGAAGCGGCCACTTCCCTGCCATAGTTCACCCTGTTCACCGTCAGACGTTCGACGACTCGTGACTCCCGCCTTAAAGGGAGGGCACTCAAGAAGGGCCGTCGATTCCCCGACACCGAACGCCAAGTTCCCCGACACCTCTCGACGATCCGTGGCTCCCGCCTGAAAGGGAGGCACTCAAGAAGGATCGATCGGCGCATCGTCGGTGAACTCTACTCCACCAGGTACATTGGGGTGGTAAAACCTTAATAGGAAGAAGTAAGACTATCGAACATTATATGGACTGGGCTTGTGCTATATATCTTTATTTACAGGTTGCCCAGGAGGGGGGATCTCGACACAGAACTGTGCCTCGTGGTAGGGGTCAGCATTCTGCCTATTGTTTCAACCATCTTACGTTCCTGTCTATCTCTATTGCTGGTTTATTCGTTATTAATCTGTGTGACATTTTAACCGTACAGTTGATGCACTTTAATGAGATTCGATAACACTAGTGGTACCACTTTAGAATTGTATATATTTATCATTATTGACCTCCAAGTACAAAGTGCGTTATTGTGATCGTGTACATACCTTTGAATATTAATTATATAAAGACTGTGTTTTCAGTAATACAGTGTGTGGACATTCCTTTGTGGGGGTTCGGGAAGTACACTGTACTTAAGAACCAGCCTGCATCACCTCCTGAGAAGTTAGGCCTTGATTGCTCGACCACGTACCAATAATAGAGAATCTTGGCTGGGGTCCTCTGTGCCTCTCCTCTACCATATAGAGAGCGGAAGCACAGACACCCCCTACCAGTCTTTACACTGGTGGCAGCGGTGGGATGCTTATGGTTTTAAGAATCAGTGTATAACCGTGCCACTTACAAAATATCTGCACTTTATTCGATTAAGGTTTGGGTGTGTACAAAATAACTGCATTACGAGCAATGGAGTCTATTGCAAATGGTAAATTGACTCGGATGAGCTTAGAGGCTCTCCAGAGTGCTTGTGAAGCCAGGGAGTTAGACTTTGTGGATAAGTCTAGGGCTGAGCTGATAGATGCCCTGGTGGACTACCAGACTGATGGTGAAACTCTTGATGAGGGGGGGAATGCAACCAATGAGGACTCTGCCCCTGGGGTTTCTACTGAATCTGTTTCTGGGAATGCCACCATTCCTGCTGCCTCTGTTCAGAACCCCTGCAGTACCTTGGAACTTGAGTTATTAAGGATGAAATTGGCCTTGAATATCGCAAGTTGGAAATAGATGCTGAGCTTAAAGGAATGGTTCGCCCAAAAAATTTTATTTAAAAAATAGATAGGCAACATTGAAAAGAAAATGATTGGCGTTTTTTTTTTTTCCGAAGTCCCTGTTGCACGGTGGTGGCCACAGAGAAGGAGGACGCGGACACAGGGATTGTGGAAGCCTCTTTATTTTTCTCGCTTCACAAGACTACTGGCACTCGCGCGCCTTACCCATAATTCCCCCTTCCCCCGGCCTTCCGCCGTAAGCTGGCTCCGCCCCCACAACGGTGGGGGCAGCACTCCTTTAACCCTTTGAGGTGCTCGGTAACATCACCCCCGGACAATATATTCAAACATCATATCAACATTCTTCAACAAGTCTCATAGGTTTCCTTACGATTCTCCGTGGCCTCTCCTCTTGGTCACCTGCCTCCTGCGGTTCCGTGGTTCTCGCTTCACCGCTTGTCTCCCCCGGATCTCCTCCTGGCGGGATCCACAGGTCGTCCGGCGGGTCTCGTGGTTCTGGAGAGGTCGACCGCTGGAACGGCTCTGTTCCTTCTCGTCTGGTGTAGTGCCTGAATTGTTGACAGTTCCTGGTGACAGATCTGCTTTGATCCTCGGCCGTCACCATCGTGCCTTTCACGGCGGTTACTCTCATGGGGCTTGGAGCAAACCGCGGATCTGTCTTTCTGGGCGTTGGTTGCTGGACGAGTACTTCGTCCCCAATGTGGAAGTCTGGTATTATCGCGTGGTGGCGAGCATCTGTCTCTCGTCTTGCTCTCTCCTTGGCTTCCGCATCCCTTCGGAGTACGTCTATGTCAGGCAGCTCCTCATCCAATGGGTTGCACGGTATACGGGTTCGCACTTTGTATCGAAACATTAGCTCGGCAGGTGTCTTGTTGGTGGCTTCGTGCGGAGTGTTTCTATAGTCCCGTAGAAGTCGGCACAGTGCCTGGTGTGGATCGACTGCTTCTATTCTGGCCCTTTGTCTTGTCTTCTTGATCGACGCCATGAAGCGTTCCGCATCCCGTTCGCTTGTGGGTGTCGAGGAGTTATCTTCATGTGTGCAAATCCTAGGTGTTCCGCTAGGGTTCCAAACTCGTGTCCACTGAACGGGGGCCTGTTGTCGGACTTGACTGTTTTGGGGATCCCCCACCCGCTGAACACTTCCTCTATTGCCGCTTCTACTTGAGGGAATGCGGTGTGGTGACTGTTTTGACGATCGGGAAACGTGAGTGTTCATCTATTATGAGCAGGAGGTAGTCACCCTCCTCCGTGGGCCCGTAGAAGTCCATGGCTACACGCTCCCACGGCCGTTCAGGTGTCTGTGTGTGTTGGAGCGGGGGTGGATGTTCCGCAGGAGCCGTGCACTGACAGGCATGACAGTTTTTTACCCATTCCTCTACCGCTGCGTCTAGAAACGGGAACCAGATATGGCACCTCAGCTGTCTTTTGGTGTTCTCCGCTCCTCTGTGTCCCTCATGGGCCGTGCTTACTACTTCGTTCCTGAGCATGGCGGGGATGATGACTCTGCAGCCCCTGAGGAGGATGTCGTTGTCCTTGACGGCCAGCTCACTATGTATCCTGGCCAGTCTTTCGATTTCCTGTTTGCACACCCCTGGGTGCGCCAGCATTGCCCTGTGGTGGTCTCTCCATTTGTTGTCAGTGTGAGGCTGATGGCAAGAGCCATGGTGGGGTCGGCCGCTGATGCAGCTGCAACTCTCTCCAGGGATAGCGCCGGTGGTAGCGAGTTGGATGCAATGTATTGTACGTAGGCGATGTCTCCTTCGCGGGTTAGGGGAGCCCCGACTGGGTGTCGTGATAGGTAGTCCGTGGGGTTGAGGTCACCCCCGGGTCGGTGCACAATGTCGTAATCGTATTCCTGTAAACGGATTCCCCACCGCTCGATTCTAGGGGGCATCTTGGTGTGCGGGTTGCCAAAGAGCGATAGCAAGACCTGGTGGTCCGTAATCAGCGTAAACTTTTTCCCGATAATGAAGTCGTGGAAGTGTTTGCACGCCCAGACGGCGGCGAGACTCTCTTTTTCCGCCTGGGAGTAAGCCAGTTCAGGGGTGGACAGGGCTCTGCTTGCATAGGCGACCACGTGTCTCGGGTGGACGTCCGGCCTGCTGGTCTGGGCTAGGATGGCACCAAGGCCCACTGGGCTAGCGTCCACCACTATTTCAGTGTGCCACGAAGGGTTGAAGTACGCCAGGCGATGTGCTTCCATCAGGGCACGTTTGATGTTGGAAAATGCCTGGTGGCACGCAGTGGTCCATTCGAAAATTGTATCTTTCTTAAGGAGCTTCCGCAGAGGGTCGGTAAGGGACGCATAGTGTGGTATGTACCTCGCACAGTAGCCAGCCATGCCGAGGAACGAGCGAACATCTGCAGCCTGTCGCGGTTCATCCAAGTTGGTGATGGTGTCAACCTTGTCGGGATCCGGCAACATTCCTTCGCTGGAGAAGATGTGTCCGAAAAATTTCAGTTTTGTCTTGCTGAAACGGCACTTGGCGATGTTAAGAGTGAGGCCCGCTTCCTGGAGTGCTGCACACACAGCGAGTAGAGCCTTGTCATGGGCCTCCTTAGATGATCCAAAAACGAGGATGTCGTCGCTGTAGTTTAGTGTGCCCCTGATGGGTCTGATCACCTGTCGGATGGCCTCCTGGAAAATTTCCGCGGCTGATGAGATTCCAAAATTCAGCCGCCGGTACCTGTAGAGACCGTCGTGGGTCGCAAACGTCGTGATGGGCCTGGACTCCGGATGTAACTCTAGTTGGTGGTATCCTTGGTTGAGGTCGAGTTTGGAGAACATCCGAGCGTTGTTCAATTGCACAATCATGTCCTCGATGCACGGGCCCGGATGTCTCTCACGCTGGATGGCAGTGTTAGCCACCCTCATGTCCACGCACAGACGAATCTTCCCTCCTTCTTTGGGTACGACCACGAGCGGGGAGACCCATGGTGTCGGGCCTGTGGCAGGTTCAATGATTCCATCAGCCAGCAGCTGTTGAAGGGCATCTGACACAGCCGTTTGCAGGTGGAATCCTACTCTCCGAGGATGTTGTGCTACTGGCCTCACTGATGTGTCAACGTGAAGCCGGATGGGAGGGGCCTAGAGTTTGCCTAGCCCTGTGCAGAGGTTGGGGAATTGCCTCGTGATGTCAGACTGTGTGACCAGGTTCTGCGACTGGTGGCATGCGATGGAGCCAACTGTGTTTCTCGTGATTGTGCTCTCGGAGGTCGCTGTGATGGAGTCTCCCGGCCTCACGTGTATTTCAATCAAGCCCAGGCGGGATGCCGTGTGATAGCTGAGTAGGCATCGGCTTCTGGCGAGTGACCGGATAATGTGTATTGTTGTGTCGACTTTCCGGCCATTTAGGAGAAGGCGTTGTGTGAAGCATCCTACCGTCGGTAGGGGGGTGGTAGCTCCCCACTGAAATATCCCTGAGCGAGAGTGTTCGAGTGCTGGTGGGTCCGGTAGTGCGGCATAGTCCTGCTCGCCCATAATATTGACGGTAGCGCCGGAATCAATCATGAACTGGAATTTTCTGTTTCCCATTTTAATGGGGATTTTTGGGGCTTCTCTGGCCTCTTCAGTGTCAAGTACGAGGTTGACAAACTCGTCATGGTCGTAGAGGTCATATGGCATGTCATATGCGGCTCCGTGCTCCTCCTGGTAGAAAGTCTCGGGCCCATATTCCTCTGGTGGATGATCATATTCGTCCGTGAAGTATCTTGTTCAGTCAGCTTGCTCCGGCTGTAGTGGATATCCTGGTGTTTGGTATTCGTCGATGGCCCGGACGTATCTCCTTTGCCCTTGGCCTTGTTGGTAGTATCTGGGTTGAAAGTATCGTGGGGGTGGTGGACGGAAGACCGGCCTGGCAGGCGTTTGGGGTCTCACAGGGGGAAATGGTATGCCTTCCCGGCATACTGAGTGAAAATGTCCTTCTCTTCCGCAGTTCGTGCAGCTCTGTGATAGCGCCGGACATGATCCTGCATGCGGAAACGACATCCCACAACGGTAACACTGTCTCTGTTGGCGGGGAGTTTGGATGGACTGAGTTCTGTATGACTGCGGCCCTCGGTCACCTGGGCGAGCTGGTTGAATGGTTGCGACCAGTTCTGCTGCGTCCTGCTTGGTGTTACTCGGGTTTCCCATGGATGTGGCTTGGGCATCAACCCTTTCATGTATGCGGGCGAGTTCGCTCACTTCCTGGATGGTGAGGGGTTTCTTCAGGAGCTGTTTTTTGAGCACCGGGGATAGACAGCCTTCGATAACCCTTAATCTTATGGCTTCCTCCAACGAGAAAGCGTCAAATTGGCAATTTGCGCCTTTCACTCTTAGGCGGGTTATGAATTCGTCAACTGTCTCCTGTGGCATTTGGGTGCATTTGTTGAAAAGATAGCGTTCGTAGTCACGATTAACCTCTATGATGAGGAGTCTATCTAGAGTGTTGATCAAGTCCTTGAGTGTGTTCTGTTCAGCTGCAGGGATGGTCTTGACCACCGTCTTAATCTCACCCCCTACCAGGTTGAGGAAAATGTCCCTAATGTTGGGGGAATTACCATCGCCAGACCCTCTGACGTAGTGCTGGAAATCTTCCATCCAGTCGGTCCATCTGGGCCCCTTCATGGCTTGTGGGGTCATGGTGAAGGGCGGTGGAAGTCGCAGCTGAATTGGCTGTACAATATGGGCTGGTGAAGGCGACCCAGGGTTGGACCCTGAGGCAGATGCCGGCGTGCTCATGGTGTCAGGAGCTGGGTACAGCACTTGTGTATGGATCAGTTATGCTGAGAGAGTGGTCCGCCAAATGTTCTTGATGATATTTAACAAAACAAAAAAAAACAATTTTTTTTTTTTTTTCATGGCCGCGCAGTGGAAACGCTGAAACTCCATTGGGCAGTTTCTGGGGGGGGGGGGCTCGTCGCAGTGCCGTGAGAATCAGGCGAGCCTCCAACATACAACGTCGTGATACGGCGCAGCTGCAGGGTACCTGGAGCGGCCTCTACTTTCTGGCCGTGTAGGAGGTTAACAGGCAGAGGGGGGCGCAGGAACGTCCTCAAATGCGCTTGCAGCGCAGAGACGGCAGGAGATCAAACGGAGGAGAGCTGGCGGACTGCCGGCAATGTTGCGGATGCGCTCGTAGCTCAGGACGTGGTGGAAAACCACAGGAGGACGGCGGACTGCCGAAGGAGGACTCCGTGGGCGCACGGGGATGGTCCTCGTCGCCAGTGTTGCACGGTGGTGGCCACGGAGAAGGAGAACGTGGGCACAGGGATTGTGGAAGCCTCTTTATTTTTCTCGCTTCACAAGACTACTGGCACTCGTGCGCTTTACCCATAATTCCCCCTTTCCCCCGGCCTTCCGCCGTAAGATGGCTCCGCCCCCACAACGGTGGGGGCAGCACTCCTTTAACCCTTGAGGTGCTCGGTAACAGTCCCTATGTAAAATTTTGAGCAATTCAAGCTCAAAAATTGAAAAAGCAAGCACATGGGCGCATACATTTTGTGAAATGGCTGCCCGCCTGTGTTGGCTTTTGCGGCACTAATGAAGGAAAAGCCAGCCAGCTGTAGTAAACAAAAGTTACCACTGGGTGGCTTTTCCTTCATTGGTGCCAGGACTTGGACGACGCGGACCGGAGACTACAGGCAGAAAAGCTGCAGCTGCATCTCGGTAAGTGCTATTTTTTTTTTTTTAAATAAGCACTAGCTGCAGTTTTTTTTCTAAGTTTTCTGGGCTGTAGGAGCCCGGAAAACTTAGAAATAATACTGCAGCTTTAAAAACGTTGTATTTATGTTTGCGGTCACTTTTGAAGTGACCGCAAACATAAATACAAAGTTATTGTGTTTGAAAACGCTGTGGTTTTTCTTTCTAAGTTTCTCAGGCTCCTCCGAGCATGAGAAACTTAGAAAGAAAAACTGCAGCATTTTCAAACACAACCGTGTTGTGTTTCTGGCTAAATCTGCTTTCCCATTTGGGGCTTTAGGGCTCCCCACGGGGAGCCCTAGAGCCCCAAATGGGAAAGCAGATTTAGCCAGAAACACTGCAGCATTTAGAATTGCGGAAAACAACCGCGTAGTGTTTCTGCCTAAATCTGCTTTCCCATTTGGGGCTTTAGGGCTCCACGGGGAGCCCTAGAGCCCCATATGGGAAAGCAGATTTAGGCAGAAACAGAGCGGCATGTAAACACAACCGTGTTGTGTTTCTGCCTGCCTTTGCTTTCACTTTGGGTCTCCGGTGCTCTCCTGGGGGAGCACCGGAGACCCAAAGTGATAGCCACGGCAAGCAGAAACACAATGCGGTTGTGTTTGAAAATGCTGCGTTTTTTCTTTCTGAGTTTCTCAGGCTCCTCTGAGACTTCTGTAAAGGACAGAGAGAGTGTCCCTCTCTCAAGGGTCTGAGGAAACAGGCCCTGTCCCAGGCACAAGGCGAAGTGCCTAGGACTTTCCGGATTTATTGGGAGGGTGAGCTCCTTGTTAGTGAGCCTACTAAGCCTGAACCTGGTGCCCTCAAGAGGTTTGTGGTACCCCAGGTTTACAGGCCCTTCCTACTGCAGTTGGCGCATGAGGTGCCCTTGGCTGGTCATCTTGGTACCAAGAAGACTAAGCAGAGGCTCTCTGTCCATTTCTACTGGCCTCGGATTGGAGTAGAAGTCCCACTGCAGGACCTGCCCAACTTTTCAGTTGTCTGGCAAGATTGGAGGCAGTGTCATTGCCCCACTGCAGCCATTGCCAGTGGTTGGCACACCATTTGAGAGGGTGGGCATCAACATCGTCGGTCCCCTTGACCCTCCCACGTCAGGTGGATATCGGTTCATCCTGGTTTTGGTAGATCATGCCACCAGGTACCCTGAGGCTTTACCCCTTCAGACTGTTACTGCCAAGGTGGTTGCCCGGCCCTCCTGGGCATTTTCACCCGCGTTGGATTCCCCAAGGAGGTTGTCTCTGACCGAGGATCCAACTTCATGTCTAGTTACATGAAAACCATGTGGAAAGAATGCAGGGTAACCTGCAAGTTCTCCATTTCTTACCACCCCCAGACCAATGGTCTGGTTGAGAGATTTAATACAACTCTCAAGAGTATGCTAGGTGCTTTGGAAGAGCTCCTAAGGAGGAAATGGGATCTCCTCCTGCCATGCCTGCTGTTTGCTTACCGAGAGGTACCTCAAGAGGGTGTTGGTTTCAGCCCCTTGAGTTGCTCTTTGGACATCCCGTGAGGGGGCACCTCGCCTTGATCAGAGAAGGCTTGGAAGCCACCCCTCCCGGTCCCGCCAAGCAAGTGGGGGACTATGTGTTAGGCCTTAGACGGAGGATGACACAGATGATGGGTCAAGCAACGGCGAATCTCAAGGCCAGCCAGGAATTGAACACATACTGGCATGACCTTAAAGCATCGAAAGTGGAGTGGACTCTGGGACAGGAGGTCCTCGTGATGGAGCCTACCAGGCCTCGGGCATTGGCAGATAAATGGACTAGGCCCTTCCGGATAGTCTCCAAGATGGGCAAGGTCAATTATCTGGTTGACATGGGAATCCCAGGGGTAGCCCCTCAGGTATTACATGTTAATAGGCTCAAGCCGTTCCACAGGCGAGCAGAAGTCTCATGTCTCTTGCTGGCTTCAGAGCAAGAAGAGGATGAGAGTGAGCCCCTTCCTGATTTGCTGCATAGCAACCCTCAGGATGGCTCAGTGGAGGGAGTGCAGCTCTCTCCAGATTTGACAACCGAGCAGCAGAGGGCCTGCAGGACTTTTCTCCAGCAGTATGCCTCTCTGTTTTCGCTGACGCCAGGCCTTACATCGTGGTGTAAGCATGAGATTGACACTGGTGACAGCGTGCCTGTCAAGAGCAGGAGCTACCGAATGTCAGATACGGTTAAGAACCACATCCAGGCTGAGGTCGCCAAGATGATGGATCTGGGTGTTATTGAACCCTCAACCAGTCCCTGGTCCAGTCCAGTGGTCTTTGTCCCCAAGGCAAGTTTCCAGGCAGGTACCAAGGATTGGAGGTTCTGTGTGGACTACCGAGGAGTCAATGCCGTCACCAAAACTGACGCGCAACCATTGCCCCGGGCTGATGAGCTCGTGGACACCATAGGTGCTGCCAAATTTGTGAGCACCTTTGACCTCACCTCAGGCTATTGGCAAATAGCTCTGACGGACCATGCCAAGGAAAAGACGGCGTTCTCCACCCCAGAGGGACTCTACCAGTTTAGGGTCATGCCTTTTGGGTTAAAGAATGCCCTTGGCACCTTCCAGAGATTGGTCAATCATGCTCTCAGTGGGCTGGAAGCCTTTTGTGTGGCTTATTTAGACGACATTGCCGTCTACAGTGCCACTTGGGAAGAGCACTTGACACATCTGCGTAGAGTGTTGCAGGCCTTAAAAAGGGCTAACCTCACTATCAAGGCCACTAAGTGCCAGATAGCTCAGGGGAAAGTCACGTATCTTGGTCATGAGGTAGGAGGGGGTCAAATCCAACCTCTCCCCAGTAAGGTACAGGATGTACAGGACTGGGAGACTCCCTCTACTCAAACCCAGGTGAGAGCCTTTTTGGGCCTCACCGGGTACTATCGCAATTTCATGGCAGACTATGGAACCATAGCTGCACCACTGACAGCTCTGACTTCACCCAAGCAGCCTAGGAAGGTCAATTGGACTGAAGACTGTCAGAGGGCCTTTGATGGCTTGAAAGAAAGTCTGTGTCGGGCACCCATGTTGTGTGCGCCTGATTACAGCTGACCCTTTATCGTCCAGATGGATGCCTGCGACACCGGAATTGGATCTGTCTTGTCCCAGTTAGATGACAAAGGGAGAGAACATCTTATATTCATCAGTAGACAACTCAAGGATAGAGAACTTAGGTGGGCTACTGTTGAAAATGAATGTTTTAGTATAGTTTGGAGCCTTAGGCGTTTTAGGCCCTACCTTACGGGGTCTACCTTCAAGGTCCAAACAGATCATAAGCCCCTAAAGTGGCTTATACAGATGAAGGGTGAGAACCCGTAACTGCTCAGGTGGTCCATTAGCCTGCAAGGGCTAGACTTCACCATAGAGCACAGACCCGGGAAGAGTCACAATAATGCAGATGGCCTTTCCAGAAGGTATGTTGACCGTCTGGATGAGGGTGTCTATCCCGTGGGAGATTAGGCACCCTCCACCTCAGTCTGGGGGGGGTGACTGTGATGGTGGAAATGCATCGGAGGGACAGGGCCTCCGTATCCTTGTCCTTCACTGCTTTTCATCGTGTGTTCTGTCGTGTTTTCCACGCAGGAGTTCATGTGGGACTCCTGGCGGTGCATCTCTCTTTCTTTTGGTTTGGTGAACGGACCTGTGGGATACCTTTATGGCACCCATGGGTGGGGGTACAACCCTGTGCCCTAGTGTATGTTTTTGGGCACCTGTGGGTGGCCCACAGAGCAGGGTATGGGCTGGTGGCAGCTCCATGCTGAATTTGACAGGTGCGCGGAGTATCCTCCATTTTGGGATACCCCGGCCCTGCCATTGGGATCAGTTGATTCCTGATGGAAAACAAGATGGCCCCTGTGGCCTCTTGCTTTCTATTACCCATTACCTTGCTTTCCCAAAGTCCTGGGAAGCCCTGACTCTGTCCCTTCCCCCTGACTGGCTGTTGGGTGGAAGTGCCATATATGGTGTTGTTGTGAAGGCCCAGTCAGACTAGCTGGAGCCTTCCCGGTGATGTATGTTGTGGGTACCTCCTGTGGGTGGGACCTGGGTGAATAGAGTGTGTGACGAATATGCATTCTGTGTTGTGAGTGTCTAGTATCTGTGGTGGTTGACACAATGACTGAGACGACCCTGCCCGAAACCGCTATGAATGCAGCTTGGAGTGTTGAATGGCTCGGTACTTGTCCCAAAACACATAACTTGTTGTGAGTGTCTGGAGAGAAGTGAATGGCCTGAATACCTCGTGTGCCTGATTGGCTGCCTGCCTGCATGAATGCCCGTTGTCGTGATTGGATGCTTGAGTGTGACCCAGCGGAATGAATGGAAGATCAACAGTATATGGATTAACAACAGTAACTGGATTAACTGACGCTTCACCTTGATGCCCTGCTGGACGAGAAGAATTTCTGTTGCTCTCCTTCACAATCTGAAAGCTGCTGTGCCTACAAGGACTGACCCAGAGAGGACCTGGTAAGGCGCCCTCTTCCCAAGCTACGAGGGACCATCGTGCACAGCTGATCTTTGCCAACGCCCCCTGGTAGACAGACCTTCAACAGGCTGCCGACCCGATACGGGGACTGCTGTGGAACTCCAAGGAGAAGCACACGGACTGTTGTCCGTCACTGTCGACGACCGCTGTCGCCGACCAGAGCCGCCGTGCTCCCGTTTGGCCGCCGTGCTCCTGTTTGCCTAAGAACTTTAATTGATCATCGGACGCTCTCGTCTGCATCGTCATCCGCTTGTCTCCCGCTGGAGAAGGCCCCACGCTCTGAGGAGCATCCAACGGTTTCCCGCCACGTAAAGACCGCAGAGACGCCGACGACTCGACGCCTTTGCTGGGCCACAGTTCTTCATCATCTCTTTGCGGTCCAGAACTATCGTCACCGAGGTGCCCCGCACGCCTCTTCCTTGCAGGATGCCAACGCTCCGTCGTCGGCAAGCACCGCTAGGAACGAAGCGGCCACTTCCCTGCCGTAGTTCACCCTGTTCACCGTCGGACGTTCGACGACCCATGACTCCCGCCTTAAAGGGAGGGCACTCAAGAAGGGCCGTCGATTCCCCTACACCGAACGCCAAGTTCCCCGACACCTTTCGACGATCCGTGGCTCCCGCCTGAAAGGGAGGCACTCAAGAAGGATCGGTCGGCGCATCGTCGGAGAACTCTACTCCACCAGGTACATTGGGGCGGTAAAACCTTAATAGGAAGAAGTAAGACTATCGAACATTATATGGACTGGGCTTGTGCTATATATCTTTATTTACAGGTTGCCCAGGTGGGGGGATCTCCACACAGAGCTGTGCCTCGTGGTAGGGGTCAGCATTCTGCCTATTGTTTCAACCATCTTACGTTCCTGCCTATCTCTATTGCTGGTTTACTCGTTATCAATCTGTGTGACATTTTAACCGTACAGTTGATGCACTTTAATGAGATTCAATAACACTAGTGGTACCACTTTAGAATTGTATATATTTATCATTATTGACTTCCAAGTACAAAGTGCGTTATTATGATCGTGTACATACCTTTGAATATTAATTATATAAAGACTGTGTTTTCAGTAATACAGTGTGTGGACATTCCTTTGTGGGGGTTCGGGAACTACACTGTACTTAAGAACCAGCCTGCATCACCTCCTGAGAAGCTAGGCCTTGATTGCTCGACCAAGTACCAATAATAGAGAATCTTGGCTGGGGTCCTCTGTGCCTCTCCTCTACCATATAGAGAGCGGAAGTACAGACAACCCCTACCAGACTTTACACTCATCACATCACATGCCTCTGCTGGCAGCCCCTTGTGACATCACTCATCACATCACATCCCCTCCCCCCAGCCTCTTATGACATCACTCATCACATCACATCCCCTGCCCCCCCTTATTACGTCACTCATCACATCACATGCCTCTGCCGGCAGCTCCTTGTGACATCACTCCTCCCATCACATCCCCTACCCCCAGCCTCTTATGACATCACTCATCACATCACATCCCCCGCCCCCCCTTATGACATCACTCATCACATCACATGCCTCTGCCGGCATCCCCTTGTGACATTATTGCCCTACAGCCTTTAAATATGTGGGCATAGCAATGACGCTTGCAGCCCGTCTGCCATGATGAGTGGGTGCCTTCTGGAGTACACAGTATGGGCTGTGAATGGTGTGAATGTGGTGTGAAGTGCACTTTCCGAGACCCTCTGACATTTGTGTGTCTGCCTTTAATGGTGATACCCCCCTGATCCCAGGGGTGGGTACACCTCCCAGCTCTCATCTCCCATACTGTCCTCATGAGCGACAGATTAGCCAGTACGGAATGTCTGTTGCTTATCCCCCAGGGCAAGGTGGCATCCCTGAGTGAGGTGTGAGTGGTGTGAATGCCCAGTAGCACTGGTGAAAACCTTGTCGTGGTGCTACTGCTCACAGAGGGACCCCACTCCTGTGCCAATTTGATCTCCTTTGTATGCAAGAGTGCCAGTAGAGAAAGGTGCATAGGAGGGAGAATAGCTTGGAGCAGGGAGAATAGCAAGGTTGCGGGGTCTGTAGTGGGGGCATAACAATGGAGGACAGCAGTCAGGGATTTCCTAGTTATTTGAGACTTTCCAGCATGCTGGATTACATTCAGAGGAACCAAGGTGGTATCCGGGACTCCTGGGAGCAGTGGCGGCTGGTGACTTTGAAAGGTGGTGGGGTGCAAATTTTAGCAGTGAGCAAGCCCGACTGACATGATGGAGGGTGCAGGGGTCCCCCCCCACGAAAAGTTTAGAAAAATGACTTCCAAAACATGCAACTTACTGTCCAAACCCACATACACATGACCTAGGAAGCTGATCTGTGAGGTCCTTTTAAATACAGAAACTCCTTATTGCAGGCTGCTGGGATTCAAGCAAGGGGAAGTGAAGGGGAAAACCTAGCACACAGGCTCAGACTGGCCTAGAGGGCAAAGCCTGACCCAAAAACACAAAGTGCTAGTGTGGGAAAAGTGGACGCCAGTTTTATTTATTTATTTAAAATTTTAAATGTATAATGCGCATGTAGCCTGCAGGCCTCGAGGCGCAGAGATAAGGACATGTTGCAAATGGACGGTGCTTTGAGAGACAAACAATTGAGCAGAGGGCCTAAAGGTAGGTTCAACAGGGAGATTATTTAAAACGGAGAGTTTTCACTTGCTTACGGAAACTCATGTAGTTGGTTTCCAATCGAATATGGGTGGGGAGATTATTCCAAATGCCAGCTGCCAGTATAGAATAGGATCTGCCAAGACCACATTTAAGTTTATGCGGAGCAACTGTGATTTTTCCGAGATGGGTAGATCTTAGTGTTCTGCCTGGAGCATAGGAATGAATCCTGGATTTCAAGTAAGCCGGGGCTTTTCCATGGATACATCTATGCATGATTGTTAAGGCCTTGAAGTGGACCCTATCCTCTATTTTCAACCAGTGTAGCTCTCTTCTGGAGTCACTCATGTGCTGTGATTTGGTTTTATGCTTCACAATCCTTACCGCGTTATTCTGGACAACCTGGTAGCTGTGTATGCATTTCTTTGAAGCACCCAAGATCAGGGCATTGCCATAGTCCAAACGAGACAATGTGATGGCTCTGCCAATGGAGGCACTGTTGTCCTCGGATATATATGGCAGGATGGATTTTAGTAGCCTGAGGGGATAAATTTGTAAGTTACTACACCATGCAGACAGTAGGTTTGACCAGTGTTACCGAATAGTCTTTAAAATGCACAATTTGCATCACATTTTATCAAAAGCCTCCCCCTTGGGTCCTGCTCCAACATTCTGCCACAAAAGGAATGAATTGCCATTTACAACCGTGGGGCACTTTTCATTGGTGCCCGAGACACTTTTAAGCTCAGTCAGACCCTGTTGGCACATCCGAGGCCAATGAGAGAGACTGCAGGAACTGGGGGGAAGAGGGGTCACCGGTGCTCACATTGCCTGGGAGTGTACTGCAATCCATAAGCAAAGCCCCCCTGGTGGAGGCAACAGGTGGGATTTAAGGGTTTGCCTCATGGCTGCTTTCGAATACCTGGGCCTGTGTTGGCCTTCCATTTTGAGACAGCAGTAGTAGCCGGCACCTCTGCCCCCCTGACTCCCTTTCATTGCTTGCACTCTTTCTTTCTTCATTCAATGCCTTCTGCCCATCTCCTCTGAATCACTTTCTTTTTCTTTCTCCCAATCGCCTTATTACCCACTACTCGCTGATGATCTGGTTACCCCTATTCCTCCATTATCCCTACAGTCCCCTACCAGCCCTTGACTCCTGATGTCTGCACTTACCCATGCACTTGCCACATGCTGGCCGTTACTTACTGTTATTATCTATTGCCATGTGCTGCACTGTCCCTTGCCCCCTCCCCTGCACTTGCACGATCTGAATGAAACCTGGCCTAGTAGGATCGTTGTCTGTCCTCCCTTTGTTCCCCTCCCTTGCCTCGTTGCGCCTTGAAACAGCGTTATAAATGCCATAGCATATCATATTATATCATTGTTGCATCTCTCCTGCTCTGCTATCTTCCCTTTCACAAGCCTCTATCCCCAACCTCCTTCATTGCTAATGGCTTCAGCTTATCTTCTCTGGTTTACCTGCTCCTTTGCCTCTCTCCGCACCCCACACATTCCCTGTCCTAGCTTTGTTTCCTTCCCTCTTAACTCTTTCTTTTCCATCTCCGGGCCACTTCTTCATACGCTTTCCCTTTCCATATCTTCTATTTTCTACTCAGCCCATGCCCTTGGCACTTTGTGCTCACAGTAAAAACGAGAATAAACTGGCGGGACACACGTCCCCATGGGGCCGTGGACATGCATAGGGAGCCAGTTCGCCAGTGTTGGTATAAAACGCATTACTATTGAATTTAATAGTGATTTTCCTATCAGGCAGCAATCGGATTGGTGTTCCATTAAATGCAAACATTGCACTGTCCCTATTACACGAAACCATAGCTTTGCTTCACCCGTTTCCCGTTCCTCAGTAGAAACACAGCCTTCCCCTTCCAGCATCGCTCTCAATGAAGCCCGGCTGAAGAAATGCAGGGGTCCATTCTACCCCCCTCCTCCTTGCTGAGAGCAGAAACAGTCCAGTGCAGCAGAGAGCTGAAACACTAAATGGCCACTGAATGAGTCTGCTGTACCGTGGCTCGACATGATTATTCTATCTTACACCCTGCTACCTGGGGAAGAGCCCTTGCCATCTTAGTTCAACCTCGCCTTATTGCTGTTAAAATGTTAAAATCCATATACTTACAGCAGTGCAGTGATAGTCGACTACCTAAACTTAATTCCAGGATAAGAGATGCCATAAACCACTGCCCTTTCCCAAACCTCACATAGTATAGTAGCATGAATGTATTGACCCACTTTGGCACCACACTTGACATCACTTCAAATCTGTCCTCATCAGATGTGTGTGAAAAGTTAACAAAGTTATGAAATGAAAAAGCATTCAATGGCGTGGTCCAGCTGCGGTACAGGCTGGGCCTGGGCCCAGGGACACAGGGATGTAGAGCACTAGACACCATCTCTCACTCGGGTCCTGGGCTGAGAAGTGGGCCTGCAATGACCCTGGTCCCACCCTCGAGCCTCCGTGTGACTTTAGAGTTCTCCCCAGTACCTCCTGTGACAGCATGGTGATGGACCATAACCATGCTGTCACAGGAGGGAGTGTAGAGAGAGCTCGCCCCAGTGCCTCCTGTGACAGCGTGGCGATGGACCATAACCATGCTGTCACAGGAGGGAGTGTAGAGAGAGCTCGCCCCAGTGCCTCCTGTGACAGCGTGGCGATGGACCATAACCATGCTGTCACAGGAGGGAGTGTGGAGAGAGGTCTCCCACCCAGTGCCTCCTATGACAGCATGGCGATGGACCATAACCATGCTGTCACAGGACTTAGTGTGGAGAGAACTCTCCCCAGTACCTCCTGTGACTGCATGGTGATGGACCATAACCATGTTGTCATAGGAAGGAGTGTAGAGAAAATTCTCCCCAGTGCCTCCTGTGACAGCATGGTGATGGACCATAACCATGCTGTCACAGGAGGGAGTGTGGATCCTGTGACAGCGTGGTGATGGACCATAACCATGCTGTCACAGGAGGGAGTGTGGAGAAAGTTCTCCCCAGTGCCTCCTGTGACAGCGTGGTGATGGACCATAACCATGCTGTCACAGGAGGGAGTGTAGAGAGAGCTCGCCCCAGTGCCTCCTGTGACAGCGTGGCGATGGACCATAACCATGCTGTCACAGGAGGGAGTGTAGAGAGAGCTCGCCCCAGTGCCTCCTGTGACAGCGTGGCGATGGACCATAACCATGCTGTCACAGGAGGGAGTGTAGAGAGAGCTCGCCCCAGTGCCTCCTGTGACAGCGTGGCGATGGACCATAACCATGCTGTCACAGGAGGGAGTGTAGAGAGAGCTCGCCCCAGTGCCTCCTGTGACAGCGTGGCGATGGACCATAACCATGCTGTCACAGGAGGGAGCGTGGAGAGAGCTCCATGCTGTCACAGGACGTAGTGTGGAGAGAGCTCGCCCCAGTGCCTCCTGTGACAGCGTGGCGATGGACCATAACCATGCTGTCACAGGAGGGAGTGTAGAGAGAGCTCGCCCCAGTGCCTCCTGTGACAGCGTGGCGATGGACCATAACCATGCTGTCACAGGAGGGAGTGTAGAGAGAGCTCGCCCCAGTGCCTCCTGTGACAGCGTGGCGATGGACCATAACCATGCTGTCACAGGACGTAGTGTGGAGAGAGCTCGCCCCAGTGCCTCCTGTGACAGCGTGGCGATGGACCATAACCATGCTGTCACAGGAGGGAGTGTAGAGAGAGCTCGCCCCAGTGCCTCCTGTGACAGCGTGGCGATGGACCATAACCATGCTGTCACAGGAGGGAGTGTAGAGAGAGCTCGCCCCAGTGCCTCCTGTGACAGCGTGGCGATGGACCATAACCATGCTGTCACAGGACGTAGTGTGGAGAAAGCTCGCCCCAGTGCCTCCTGTGACAGCGTGGCGATGGACCATAACCATGCTGTCACAGGAGGGAGTGTAGAGAGAGCTCGCCCCAGTGCCTCCTGTGACAGCGTGGCGATGGACCATAACCATGCTGTCACAGGAGGGAGTGTAGAGAAAATTCTCCCCAGTGCCTCCTGTGACAGCATGGTGATGGACCGTCACACTCAAGAGGGAGTGTGGAGACAGCTCTCCCCAGTACCTCATGTGACAGCATGGTGATGGACCATAACCATGCTGTCACAGGAGGGAGTGTAGAGAGAGCTCGCCCCAGTGCCTCCTGTAACATCGTGGCAATGGACCATAACCATGCTGTCACAGGAGGGAGTGTGGAGAGAGGTCTCCCACCCAGTGCCTCCTATGACAGCATGGCGATGGACCATAACCATGCTGTCACAGGAGGGAGTGTGGAGAGAGGTCTCCCACCCAGTGCCTCCTATGACAACATGGCGATGGACCATAACCATGCTGTCACAGGGCGTAGTGTGGAGAGAGCTCTCCCCCGTACCTCCTGTGACTGCATGGTGATGGACCATAACCATGTTGTCATAGGAAGGAGTGTAGAGAAAATTCTCCCCAGTGCCTCCTGTGACAGCATGGTGATGGACCGTCACACTCAAGAGGGAGTGTGGAGACAGCTCTCCCCAGTACCTCATGTGACAGCATGGTGATGGACCATAACCATGCTGTCACAGGAGGGAGTGTAGAGAGAGCTCGCCCCAGTGCCTCCTGTGACAGCGTGGCGATGGACCATAACCATGCTGTCACAGGAGGGAGTGTAGAGAGAGCTCGCCCCAGTGCCTCCTGTGACAGCGTGGCGATGGACCATAACCATGCTGTCACAGGAGGGAGTGTAGAGAGAGCTCCCACCCAGTGCCTCCTGTGACAGCGTGGCTATGGACCATAACCATGCTGTCACAGGAGGGAGTGTAGAGAGAGCTCGCCCCAGTGCCTCCTGTGACAGCGTGGCGATGGACCATAACCATGCTGTCACAGGAGGGAGTGTAGAGAGAGCTCGCCCCAGTGCCTCTTGTGACAGCGTGGCGATGGACCTTAACCATGCTGTCACAGGAGGGAGTGTGGAGAGAGGTCTCCCACCCAGTGCCTCCTATGACAGCATGGCGATGGACCATAACCATGCTGTCACAGGACGTAGTGTGGAGAGAGCTCTCCCCAGTACCTCCTGTGACTGCATGGTGATGGACCATAACCATGTTGTCATAGGAAGGAGTGTAGAGAAAATTCTCCCCAGTGCCTCCTGTGACAGCATGGTGATGGACCGTCACACTCAAGAGGGAGTGTGGAGACAGCTCTCCCGAGTACCTCATGTGACAGCATGGTGATGGACCATAACCATGCTGTCACGGGAAGGAGCGTGGAGAGAGCTCTCTCCAGTGCCTGCTGCGGCAGCGCGGCGATGGACCATAACCATGCTGTCACAGGAGGGAGTGTGGAGAGAGCGCCTCCACTCGAAAGCTACAGGGAATGGACTGAAGGCCTGCATTTGTAAATCGCTGCGCTATATAATTCACCAGTCCAGGAAATCCACTCTATCCAAGGAAAAACAATCCCGAGAACCCACAATGTCCATCCCTTCCACTTATTTTATAGACCCAATCCCTAAATGGAGATAGCAAGGCAGATTTATTTTTTCAAAGCTGGGTACAAACAATGCCCTTTGGCAAGTTCCAATTGTGTATGGCCTTAGAATGCCTGTAAACAACACCAAGAAAAAGGTCAATGGGATTGCAAGCCTCATTTGGCAGCAGACTCCCAAGGGGCAGCACAAGCTCCAGAAATAAGAAAGGCTGTATCATGTGCAACCTTTTGTCTACAGGCTGCCTGACTGTACAGGCTCCTAAAGTCCTGCTAGAAGAGTGTGGCTGTCAATCAGGCTCACCGGATGTTGGCCTTCAAGCACTGCACCCAGCAGGCGGCCTGGAGATGAAGCCCCCTCGTCAAAATGTACAAAATGCTCAGTTCCAGCACAACGAGGATGGTCGAGGGGAGCAAAGGACTCCCAGACACTCATTTTGCTGTACTATGATGATGGCCGGGGTGATAGGAGAAGGCCTAGAGGTCCATTGAAAGGAGTGGTACAGAGTGGGGGGGCAAGGGCATTGTCACATAAGGCTTCCTTACTGGCCCAGAGTGTGAGTGACAAGGGCCAAGGCAAGGCCGCAGGGACGCACTCTACGCACACCCACACAGCCAAAGAACACATTTGATTGGCTGATAAACAGCCAATGAAATGTGAAATCTGTTACTATGCAGACTACTGGAGATCTGCTGTCTGTGTTTCTTCTGGCTCTTTGTGCATAAATAAAGCCATGTGGGGCCAACGCTCTAGCCCCCGCCAGCCTTCTACATTATGTGGACTACGCTAATTGCACAGAGCCCTCCAAGCTCTGCAGTAATACAATACAAAGATGTGTAAAATGGGACGCGCCAAGGTTGTTTTTTTCTTTTATGACATTGTTTGACATGTAGTGACACGCACATCTGAGTTTTCTTTCTCAATTATGAAATGTTTTGGCATGGCATATGACACCTGCCAGTGGCACGTGTCCCTTGTAGTAGTGGCATGCAGTGACACGAGGCACTGGCACATGACACAAGGCATATTCGGCTCCTACCCCTACTGAGAAGGCGTGCACAGTGTTGTGGACTATGGCCCTCTATGCCCCTAAAACTGTACATAGAGTCACAGCATCTGAGGTTGAAAATGAGATACATGACATGGCACATAAAATGGGGATTGTAAGGGTAAGGTTACATGTTGTCATTAACAAACAGATGCCTCAGTTATAGGATTCCGAAATTCGGAGAGCCGAATAAAATGTAAGGAGAACGCCACATTAAACTGGGCACAGGCTCCCAAAAGTCTGTTCTTGTAGAGACTAGAAAGGCCAAGAGCGCATATCGTAATTGGCAGAAGAGACACAAAGCGGCTGCTCTCAATGGTCATTGGCAAAGAATGAGAATCCTCAAACTAAGTGGCCACCCCTAACATTGGCAAGGGTCCCAAATGGCACTCCCACGGTAAAGCCGGTAGGTGAAGATGAATGGAGGGAATGCATACCCCTGCCAGTAAAGAACATTGCCAGGGGCCTTGTAAATGGTATTTGAAACTCAATAGGAGGGACTTGTATGAGCCTATAGTAAAGCTGAATAGTTCACGGGCACCAGGACCCAATGGTCGAGCATCTATTGTGCTACAGAAGGGTACTAAGGGCTTGGCCAGCCTATTGCTACAACTGTTTAAAAAGGTTGGCATAGAGCGCGCTGTACTGACCTCATGGCCGAAGTCAATCTTGGCCCCAGTACTCGAGTCAGACCAGACTGAGGCCTGAGAACTCCAGATGGCTCTCCATGCTGGACCGACCTCATGGTCGAAGTCAATCTTGGCCCCAGTACTCGAGTCAGACCAGACTGAGGCCTGAGAACTCCAGATGGCTCTCCATGCTGGACCGACCTCATGGAGGAAGTAAATCTTGGCCCCAGTACTCGAGTCAGAACAGACTGAGGCCTGGGAACTCCAGATGGCTCTCCATGCTGGAGCGACCTCATGGAGGAAGTCAATCCTGGCCCCAGTACTCGAGTCAGAACAGACTGAGGCCAGGGAACTCCAGATGGCTCTCCATGCTGGAACGACCTCATGGAGGAAGTCAATCCTGGCCCCAGTACTCGAGTCAGAACAGACTGAGGACTGGGAACTCCATATGGCTCTCCATGCTGGACTGACTTCATGGCCGAAGTCAATCGTGGCCCCAGTACTCAAGTCAGACCAGACTGAGGCCTGAGAACTCCAGATGGCTCTCCATGCTGGACCGACCTCATGGTCGAAGTCAATCTTGGCCCCAGTACTCGAGTCAGACCAGACTGAGGCCTGAGAACTCCAGATGGCTCTCCATGCTGGACCGACCTCATGGTCGAAGTCAATCTTGGCCCCAGTACTCGAGTCAGACCAGACTGAGGCCTGAGAACTCCAGATGGCTCTCCATGCTGGACCGACCTCATGGAGGAAGTAAATCTTGGCCCCAGTACTCGAGTCAGAACAGACTGAGGCCTGAGAACTCCAGATGGCTCTCCATGCAGGACCGACCTCATGGAGGAAGTAAATCGTGGCCCCAGTACTCGAGCCAGAAGAGACTGAGGCCTGAGAACTCCAGATGGCTCTCCATGCAGGACCGACCTCATGGAGGAAGTCAATCGTGGCCCCAGTACTCGAGCCAGAACAGACTGAGGCCAGGGAACTCCAGATGGCTCTCCATGCTGAACCGACCTCATGGAGGAAGTCAATCCTGGCCCCAGTACTCGAGTCAGAACAGACTGAGGCCAGGGAACTCCAGATGGCTCTCCATGCTGGACCGACCTCATGGAGGAAGTCAATCCTGGCCCCAGTACTCGAGTCAGAACAGACTGAGGCCTGGGAACTCCATATGGCTCTCCATGCTGGACCGACTTCATGGCCGAAGTCAATCGTGGCCCCAGTACTCAAGTCAGAACGGACTGAGGCCTGGGAACTCCAGATGGCTCTCCATGCTGGACTGACTTCATGGCTGAAGTCAATCGTGGCCCCAGTACTCAAGTCACAACGGACAGAGGCCTGGGAACTCCAGATGGCTCTCCATGCTGGACCGACCTCATGGAAGAAGTCAATCCTGGCCCCAGTATTCGAGTCAGAAGAGACTGAGGCCTGGGAACTCCAGATGGCTCTCCATGCTAGACTGACTTCATGGCCAAAGTCAATCGTGGCCCCAGTACTCGAGTCAGAACAGACTGAGGCCTGGGAACTCCAGATGGCTCTCCATGCTGGATCGACCTCATGGAGGAAGTCAATCGTGGCCCCAGTACTCAAGTCAGAACAGACTGAGGCCTGAGAACTCCAGATGACTCTCCATGCTGGACCGACCTCATGGAGAAAGACAATCTTGGTCCCAGTACTCGAGCCAGAAGAGACTGAGGCCTGAGAACTCCAGATGGCTCTCCATGCTGGACCGACCTCATGGAGGAAGTCAATCGTGGCCCCAGTACTCGAGTCAGAACAGACTGAGGCCTGAGAACTCCAGATGGCTCTCCATGCTGGACTGACCTCATGGAGAAAGTCAACCGTGGCTCCAGTACTCGAGTCAGAACAGACTGAGGCCTGAGAACTCGTGATGGCTCTCCATGCTGGACCGACCTCATGGAGGAAGTCAATCCTGGCCCCAGTACTGGAGTCAGAACTGACTGAGGCCAGGGAACTCCAGATGGCTCTCCATGCTGGACTGACCTCATGGAGAAAGTCAACCGTGGCCCCAGTACTCGAGTCAGAACAGACTGAGGCCTGAGAACTCGTGATGGCTCTCCATGCTGGACCGACCTCATGGAGGAAGTCAATCGTGGCCCCAGTACTCGAGTCAGAACAGACTGAGGCCTGAGAACTCCAGATGGCTCTCCATGCTGGACTGACCTCACGGAGAAAGTCAACTGTGGTCCCAGTACTCGAGTCCGGAAACAGACTGAGGCCTGGGAACTCCATATGGCTCTCCATGCTGGACCGACCTCATGAAGGAAGTCAATCTTGGTCCCAGTACTCGAGTCAGAACAGACTGAGGTCTGAGAACTCCATATGGCTCTCTATGCTGGACCGACCTCATGGAGGAAGTCAATCTTGATCCCAGTACTCGAGCCAGAAGAGACTAAGGCCTGAGAACTCCAGATGGCTCTCCATGCTGGACCGACCTCATGGAGGAAGTCAATCGTGGCCCCAGTACTCGAGTCAGAACAAACTGAGGCCTGAGAACTCGTGATGGCTCTCCATGCTAGACCGACCTCATGGAGAAAGTCAATCGTGGTCCCAGTACTTGAGTCAGAAAAGACTGAGGCCTGAGAACTCCAGATGGCTCTCCATGCTGGACTGACCTCATGGAGAAAGTCAACCGTGGCCCCAGTACTCGAGTCAGAACAGACTGAGGCCTGAGAACTCGTGATGGCTCTCCATGCTGGACCGACCTCATGGAGGAAGTCAATCGTGGCCCCAGTACTCGAGTCAGAACAGACTGAGGCCTGAGAACTCCAGATGGCTCTCCATGCTGGACTGACCTCACGGAGAAAGTCAACCGTGGTCCCAGTACTCGAGTCCGGAAACAGACTGAGGCCTAGGAACTCCAGATGGCTCTCCATGCTGGACCGACCTCATGAAGGAAGTCAATCTTGGTCCCAGTACTCGAGTCAGAACAGACTGAGGTCTGAGAACTCCAGATGGCTCTCTATGCTGGACCGACCTCATGGAGGAAGTCAATCTTGATCCCAGTACTCGAGCCAGAAGAGACTGAGGCCTGAGAACTCCAGATGGCTCTCCATGCTGGACCGACCTCATGGAGGAAGTCAATCGTGGCCCCAGTACTCGAGTCAGAAGAGACTGAAGCCTGAGAACTCCAGATGGCTCTCCATGCTGGACCGACCTCATGGAGGAAGTCAATCGTGGTCCCAGTACTCGAGCCAGAACAGACTGAGGCCTGAGAACTCCAGATGGCTCTCCATGCTGGACTGACCTCATGGAGAAAGTCAACCGTGGTCCCAGTACTCGAGTCCTGAAACAGACTGAGGCCTGGGAACTCCAGATGGCTCTCCATGCTGGACCGACCTCATGGAGGAAGTCAATCTTGGTCCCAGTACTCGAGTCAGAACAGACTGAGGCCTGAGAACTCCAGATGGCTCTCCATGCTGGACCGATCTTATGGAGGAAGTCCATATTGGTCCCAGTACTCGAGCCAGAAGAGACTGAGGCCTGAGAACTCCAGATGGCTCTCCATGCTGGACCGACCTTATGGAGGAAGTCAATATTGGTCCCAGTACTCGAGCCAGAAGAGACTGAGGCCTGAGAACTCCAGATGGCTCTCCATGCTGGACCGACCTCATGGAGGAAGTCAATCGTGGCCCCAGTACTCGAGCCAGAACAGACTAAGGCCTGAGAACTCCAGATGGCTCTCCATGCTGGACCGACCTCATGGAGGAAATCAATCTTGTTCCCAGTACTCGAGCAAGAAGAGACTGAAGCCTGAGCACTCCAGATGGCTCTCTTTGCTGGACCAACCTCATGAAGGAAGACAATCTTGGTCCCAGTACTCGAGTCAGAACGGACTGAGGCCTGAGAACTCCAGATGGCTCTCCATGCTGGACCGACCTCATGGAAGAAGTCAATCTTGGTCCCAGTACTCGAGCCAGAAGAGACTGAGGCCTGAGAACTCCAGATGGCTCTCCATGCTGGACCGACCTCATGGAGGAAGTCAATCGTGGCCCCAGTACTCAAGTCAGAACAGACTGAGGCCTGAGAACTCGTGATGGCTCTCCATGCTGGACCAACCTCATGGAGAAAGTCAATCGTGGTCTCAGTACTCGAGTCAGAAGAGACTGAAGCCTGAGAACTCAAGATGGCTCTCCATGCTGGACCGACCTCATGGAGGAAGTCAATCGTGGCCCCAGTACTCGAGTCAGAACAGACTGAGGCCTGAGAACTCCAGATGGCTCTCCATGCTAGACCGACCTCATGGAGAAAGTCAATCGTGGTCCCAGTACTCGAGTCAGAAGAGACTGAAGACTGAGAACTCCAGATGGCTCTCCATGCTGGACCGACCTCATGGAGGAAGTCAATCGTGGCCCCAGTACTCGAGTCAGAACAGACTGAGGCCTGAGAACTCCAGATGGCTCTCCAAGCTGGACCAACCTCATGGAGGAAGTCAATCGTGGCCCCAGTACTCGAGTCAGAACAGACTGAGGCCTGAGAACTCCAGATGGCTCTCCATGCTGGACTGACCTCATGGAGAAAGTCAACCGTGGTCCCAGTACTCGAGTCCTGAAACAGACTGAGACCTGGGAACTCCAGATCGCTCCCCATGCTGGACCGACCTCATGGAGGAAGTCAATCTTGGTCCCAGTACTCGAGTCAGAACAGACTGAGGCCTGAGAACTCCAGATGGCTCTCCATGCTGGACCGACCTTATGGAGGAAGTCAATCTTGGTCCCAGTACTCGAGCCAGAAGAGACTGAGGCCTGAGAACTCCAGATGGCTCTCCATGCTGGACCGACCTTATGGAGGAAGTCAATATTGGTCCCAGTACTCGAGCCAGAAGAGACTGAGGCCTGAGAACTCCAGATGGCTCTCCATGCTGGACCGACCTCATGGAGGAAGTCAATCGTGGCCCCAGTACTCGAGCCAGAACAGACTGAGGCCTGAGAACTCCAGATGGCTCTCCATGCTGGTCCGACCTCATGGAGGAAATCAATCTTGGTCCCAGTACTCGAGCAAGAAGAGACTGAAGCCTGAGCACTCCAGATGGCTCTCCATGCTGGACCAACCTCATGAAGGAAGACAATGTTTGTCCCAGTACTCGAGTCAGAACGGACTGAGGCCTGAGAACTCCAGATGGCTCTCCATGCTGGACCGACCTCATGGAAGGAGTCAATCTTGGTCCCAGTACTCGAGCCAGAAGAGACTGAGGCCTGAGAACTCCAGATGGCTCTCCATGCTGGACCGACCTCATGGAGGAAGTCAATCGTGGCCCCAGTACTCAAGTCAGAACAGACTGAGGCCTGAGAACTCGTGATGGCTCTCCATGCTGGACCGACCTCATGGAGGAAGTCAATCGTGGCCCCAGTACTCGAGTCAGAAGAGACTGAAGCCTGAGAACTCCAGATGGCTCTCCATGCTGGACCGACCTCATGGAGGAAGTCAATCGTAGCCCCAGTACTCGAGTCAGAACAGACTGAGGCCTGAGAACTCCAGATGGCTCTCCATGCTAGACCGACCTCATGGAGAAAGTCAATCGTGGTCCCAGTACTCGAGTCAGAAGAGACTGAAGCCTGAGAACTCCAGATGGCTCTCCATGCTGGACCGACCTCATGGAGGAAGTCAATCGTGGCCCCAGTACTCGAGTCAGAACAGACTGAGGCCTGAGAACTCCAGATGGCTCTCCATGCTGGACCGACCTCATGGAGGAAGTCAATCGTGGCCCCAGTACTCGAGTCAGAACAGACTGAGGCCTGAGAACTCCAGATGGCTCTCCATGCTGGACTGACCTCATGGAGAAAGTCAACCGTGGTCCCAGTACTCGAGTCCTGAAACAGACTGAGGCCTGAGAACTCCAGATGGCTCTCCATGCTGGACCGACCTTATGGAGGAAGTCAATCTTGGTCCCAGTACTCGAGCCAGAAGAGACTGAGGCCTGAGAACTCCAGATGGCTCTCCATGCTGGACCGACCTCATGGAGGAAGTCAATCGTGGCCCCAGTACTCGAGTCAGAACAGACTGAGGCCTGAGAACTCCAGATGGCTCTCCATGCTGGACCGACCTCATGGAGGAAGTCAATCTTGGTCCCAGTACTCGAGTCATAACAGACTGAGGCCTGAGAACTCCAGATGGCTCTCCATGCTGGACCGACCTCATGGAGGAAATCAATCTTGGTCTCAGTACTCGAGCCAGAAGAGACTGAAGCCTGAGAACTCCAGATGGCTCTCCATGCTGGACCAACCTCATGAAGGAAGTCAATCTTGGTCCCAGTACTCGAGTCAGAACAGACTGAGGCCTGAGAACTCCAGATGGCTCTCCATGCTGGACCGACCTCATGGAAGAAGTCAATCTTGGTCCCAGTACTCGAGCCAGAAGAGACTGAGGCCTGAGAACTCCAGATGGCTCTCCATGCTGGACCGACCTCATGGAGGAAGTCAATCGTGGCCCCAGTACTCAAGTCAGAACAGACTGAGGCCTGAGAACTCATGATGGCTCTCCATGCTGGACCGACCTCATGGAGAAAGTCAATCGTGGTCCCAGTACTCGAGTCAGAAGAGACTGAAGCCTGAGAACTCAAGATGGCTCTCCATGCTGGACCGACCTCATGGAGGAAGTCAATCGTGGCCCCAGTACTCGAGTCAGAACAGACTGAGGCCTGAGAACTCCAGATGGCTCGCCATGCTGGACTGACCTCATGGAGAAAGTCAACCGTGGTCCCAGTACTTGAGTCAGAACAGACTGAGGCCAGGGAACTCCAGATGGCTCTCCATGCTGGACCGACATCATGGAGGAAGTCAATCCTGGCCCCAGTACTCGAGTCAGAACAGACTGAGGGCTGAGAACTCGTGATGGCTCTCCAAGCTGGACCGACCTCATAGAGGAAGTCAATCGTGGCCCCAGTACTCGAGTCAGAAGAGACTGAAGCCTGAGAACTCCAGATGGCTCTCCATGCTGGACCGACCTCATGGAGGAAGTCAATCTTGGCTCCAGTACTTGAGTCAGAACAGACTGAGGCCAGGGAACTCCAGATGGCTCTCCATGCTGGACCGACATCATGGAGAAAGTCAATCCTGGCCCCAGTACTCGAGTCAGAACAGACTGAGGCCTGGGAACTCCAGATGGCTCTCCATGCTGGACTGACTTCATGGCCGAAGTCAATCGTGGCCCCAGTACTCAAGTCAGAACAGACTGAGGCCTAGGAACTCCAGATGGCTCTCCATGCTGGACTGACTTCATGACCGAAGTCAATCGTGGCCCAAGTACTCAAGTCAGAACGGACAGAGGCCTGGCAACTCCAGATGGCTCACCATGCTGGACCGACCTCATGGAAGAAGTCAATCTTGGTCCCAGTACTCGAGCCAGAAGAGACTGAGGCCTGAGAACTCCAGATGGCTCTCCATGCTGGACCGACCTCATGGAGGAAGTCAATCGTGTCCCCAGTACTCAAGTCAGAACAGACTGAGGCCTGAGAACTCGTGATGGCTCTCCATGCTGGACCGACCTCATGGAGAAAGTCAATCATGGTCTCCGTACTCGAGTCAGAAGAGACTGAAGCCTGAGAACTCCAGATGGCTCTCCATGCTGGACCGACCTCATGGAGGAAGTCAATCGTGGCCCCAGTACTCGAGTCAGAACAGACTGAGGCCTGAGAACTCCAGATGGCTCTCCATGCTAGACCGACCTCATGGAGAAAGTCAATCGTGGTCCCAGTACTCGAGTCAGAAGAGACTGAAGCCTGAGAACTCCAGATGGCTCTCCATGCTGGACCGACCTCATGGAGGAAGTCAATCGTGGCCCCAGTACTCGAGTCAGAACAGACTGAGGCCTGAGAACTCCAGATGGCTCTCCATGCTGGACCGACCTCATGGAGGAAGTCAATCGTGGCCCCAGTACTCGAGTCAGAAGAGACTGAGGCCTGAGAACTCCAGATGGCTCTCCATGCTGGACTGACCTCATGGAGAAAGTCAACCGTGGTCCCAGTACTCGAGTCCTGAAACAGACTGAGGCCTGGGAACTCCAAATGGCTCTCCATGCTGGACCGACCTCATGGAGGAAGTCAATCTTGGTCCCAGTACTCGAGTCAGAACAGACTGAGGCCTGAGAACTCCAAATGGCTCTCCATGCTGGACCGACCTCATGGAGGAAGTCAATCGTGGCCCCAGTACTCGAGTCAGAACAGACTGAGGCCTGAGAACTCCAGATGGCTCTCCAAGCTGGACCAACCTCATGGAGGAAGTCAATCGTGGCCCCAGTACTCGAGTCAGAACAGACTGAGGCCTGAGAACTCCAGATGGCTCTCCATGCTGGACTGACCTCATGGAGAAAGTCAACCGTGGTCCCAGTACTCGAGTCCTGAAACAGACTGAGACCTGGGAACTCCAGATGGCTCTCCATGCTGGACCGACCTCATGGAGGAAGTCAATCTTGGTCCCAGTACTCGAGTCAGAACAGACTGAGGCCTGAGAACTCCAAATGGCTCTCCATGCTGGACCGACCTTATGGAGGAAGTCAATCTTGGTCCCAGTACTCGAGCCAGAAGAGACTGAGGCCTGAGAACTCCAGATGGCTCTCCATGCTGGACCGACCTTATGGAGGAAGTCAATATTGGTCCCAGTACTCGAGCCAGAAGAGACTGAGGCCTGAGAACTCCAGATGGCTCTCCATGCTGGACCGACCTCATGGAGGAAGTCAATCGTGGCCCCAGTACTCGAGCCAGAACAGACTGAGGCCTGAGAACTCCAGATGGCTCTCCATGCTGGTCCGACCTCATGGAGGAAATCAATCTTGGTCCCAGTACTCGAGCAAGAAGAGACTGAAGCCTGAGCACTCCAGATGGCTCTCCATGCTGGACCAACCTCATGAAGGAAGACAATCTTGGTCCCAGTACTCGAGTCAGAACGGACTGAGGCCTGAGAACTCCAGATGGCTCTCCATGCTGGACCGACCTCATGGAAGAAGTCAATCTTCGTCCCAGTACTCGAGCCAGAAGAGACTGAGGCCTGAGAACTCCAGATGGCTCTCCATGCTGGACCGACCTCATGGAGGAAGTCAATCGTGGCCCCAGTACTCAAGTCAGAACAGACTGAGGCCTGAGAACTCGTGATGGCTCTCCATGCTGGACCGACCTCATGGAGAAAGTCAATCATGGTCTCAGTACTCGAGTCAGAAGAGACTGAAGCCTGAGAACTCCAGATGGCTCTCCATGCTGGACCGACCTCATGGAGGATGTCAATCGTGGCCCCAGTACTCGAGTCAGAACAGACTGAGGCCTGAGAACTCCAGATGGCTCTCCATGCTAGACTGACCTCATGGAGTAAGTCAATCATGGTCCCAGTACTCGAGTCAGAAGAGACTGAAGCCTGAGAACTCCAGATGGCTCTCCATGCTGGACCGACCTCATGGAGGAAGTCAATCGTGGCCCCAGTACTCGAGTCAGAACAGACTGAGGCCTGAGAACTCCAGATGGCTCTCCATGCTGGACCGACCTCATGGAGGAAGTCAATCGTGGCCCCAGTACTCGAGTCAGAACAGACTGAGGCCTGAGAACTCCAGATGGCTCTCCATGCTGGACTGACCTCATGGAGAAAGTCAACCGTGGTCCCAGTACTCGAGTCCTGAAACAAACTGAGGCCTGGGAACTCCAGATGGCTCTCCATGCTGGACCGACCTCATGGAGGAAGTCAATCTTGGTCCCAGTACTCGAGTCAGAACAGACTGAGGCCTGAGAACTCCAGATGGCTCTCCATGCTGGACCGACCTTATGGAGGAAGTCAATCTTGGTCCCAGTACTCGAGCCAGAAGAGACTGAGGCCTGAGAACTCCAGATGGCTCTCCATGCTGGACCGACCTCATGGAGGAAGTCAATCGTGGCCCCAGTACTCGAGTCAGAACAGACTGAGGCCTGAGAACTCCAGATGGCTCTCCATGTTGGACCGACCTCATGGAGGAAGTCAATCTTGGTCCCAGTACTCGAGTCATAACAGACTGAGGCCTGAGAACTCCAGATGGCTCTCCATGCTGGACCGACCTCATGGAGGAAATCAATCTTGGTCCCAGTACTCGAGTCAGAACAGACTGAGGCCTGAGAACTCCAGATGGCTCTCCATGCTGGACCGACCTCATGGAAGAAGTCAATCCTGGTCCCAGTACTCGAGCCAGAAGAGACTGAGGCCTGAGAACTCCAGATGGCTCTCCATGCTGGACCGACCTCATGGAGGAAGTCAATCGTGGCCCCAGTACTCAAGTCAGAACAGACTGAGGCCTGAGAACTCATGATGGCTCTCCATGCTGGACCGACCTCATGGAGAAAGTCAATCGTGGTCCCAGTACTCGAGTCAGAAGAGACTGAAGCCTGAGAACTCAAGATGGCTCTCCATGCTGGACCGACCTCATGGAGGAAGTCAATCGTGGCCCCAGTACTCGAGTCAGAACAGACTGAGGCCTGAGAACTCCAGATGGCTCGCCATGCTGGACTGACCTCATGGAGAAAGTCAACCGTGGTCCCAGTACTCGAGTCCGGAAACAAACTGAGGCCTGGGAACTCCAGATGGCTCTCCATGCTGGACCGACCTCATGAAGGAAGTCAATCTTGGTCCCAGTACTCGAGTCAGAACAGACTGAGGCCTGAGAACTCCAGATGGCTCTCCATGCTGGACCGACCTCATGGAGGAAGTCAATCGTGGCCCCAGTACTCGAGTCAGAACAGACTGAGGGCTGGGAACTTGTGATGGCTCTCCAAGCTGGACCGACCTCATAGAGGAAGTCAATCGTGGCCCCAGTACTCGAATCAGAAGAGACTGAAGCCTGAGAACTCCAGATGGCTCTCCATGCTGGACCGACCTCATGGAGGAAGTCAATCTTGGCCCCACTACTTGAGTCAGAACAGACTGAGGCCAGGGAACTCCAGATGGCTCTCCATGCTGGACCGACATCATGGAGGAAGTCAATCCTGGCCCCAGTACTCGAGTCAGAACAGACTGAGGCCTGGGAACTCCAGATGGCTCTCCATGCTGGACTGACTTCATGGCCGAAGTCAATCGTGGCCCCAGTACTCAAGTCAGAACAGACTGAGGCCTGGGAACTCCAGATGGCTCTCCATGCTGGACTGACTTCATGACCGAAGTCAATCGTGGCCCAAGTACTCAAGTCAGAACGGACAGAGGCCTGGCAACTCCAGATGGCTCACCATGCTGGACCGACCTCATGGAAGAAGTCAATCTTGGTCCCAGTACTCGAGCCAGAAGAGACTGAGGCCTGAGAACTCCAGATGGCTCTCCATGCTGGACCGACCTCATGGAGGAAGTCAATTGTGGCCCCAGTACTCAAGTCAGAACAGACTGAGGCCTGAGAACTCGTGATGGCTCTCCATGCTGGACCGACCTCATGGAGAAAGTCAATCATGGTCTCAGTACTCGAGTCAGAAGAGACTGAAGCCTGAGAACTCCAGATGGCTCTCCATGCTGGACCGACCTCATGGAGGAAGTCAATCGTGGCCCCAGTACTTGAGTCAGAACAGACTGAGGCCTGAGAACTCCAGATGGCTCTCCATGCTGGACCGACCTCATGGAGGAAGTCAATCGTGGCCCCAGTACTCGAGTCAGAAGAGACTGAGGCCTGAGAACTCCAGATGGCTCTCCATGCTGGACTGACCTCATGGAGAAAGTCAACCGTGGTCCCAGTACTCGAGTCCTGAAACAGACTGAGGCCTGGGAACTCCAAATGGCTCTCCATGCTGGACCGACCTCATGGAAGAAGTCAATCGTGGCCCCAGTACTCGAGTCAGAACAGACTGAGGCCTGAGAACTCCAGATGGCTCTCCATGCTGGACCGACCTCATGGAGAAAGTCAATCGTGGTCCCAGTACTCGAGTCAGAAGAGACTGAAGCCTGAGAACTCCAGATGGCTCTCCATGCTGGACCGACCTCATGGAGGAAGTCAATCGTGGCCCCAGTACTCGAGTCAGAACAGACTGAGGCCTGAGAACTCCAGATGGCTCTCCATGCTGGACCGACCTCATGGAGGAAGTCAATCGTGGCCCCAGTACTCGAGTCAGAAGAGACTGAGGCCTGAGAACTCCAGATGGCTCTCCATGCTGGACTGACCTCATGGAGAAAGTCAACCGTGGTCCCAGTACTCGAGTCCTGAAACAGACTGAGGCCTGGGAACTCCAAATGGCTCTCCATGCTGGACCGACCTCATGGAAGAAGTCAATCTTGGTCCCAGTACTCGAGCCAGAAGAGACTGAGGCCTGAGAACTCCAGATGGCTCTCCATGCTGGACCGACCTCATGGAGGAAGTCAATCGTGGCCCCAGTACTCGAGTCAGAAGAGACTGAGGCCTGAGAACTCCAGATGGCTCTCCATGCTGGACCGACCTCATGGAGAAAGTCAATCGTGGTCCCAGTACTCGAGTCAGAAGAGACTGAAGCCTGAGAACTCCAGATGGCTCTCCATGCTGGACCGACCTCATGGAGGAAGTCAATCGTGGCCCCAGTACTCGAGTCAGAACAGACTGAGGCCTGAGAACTCCAGATGGCTCTCCATGCTGGACCGACCTCATGGAGGAAGTCAATCGTGGCCCCAGTACTCGTGTCAGAAGAGACTGAGGCCTGAGAACTTCAGATGGCTCTCCATGCTGGACTGACCTCATGGAGAAAGTCAACCGTGGTCCCAGTACTCGAGTCCTGAAACAGACTGAGGCCTGGGAACTCCAAATGGCTCTCCATGCTGGACCGACCTCATGGAAGAAGTCAATCTTGGTCCCAGTACTCGAGCCAGAAGAGACTGAGGCCTGAGAACTCCAGATGGCTCTCCATGCTGGACCGACCTCATGGAGGAAGTCAATCGTGGCCCCAGTACTCGAGTCAGAAGAGACTGAGGCCTGAGAACTCCAGATGGCTCTCCATGCTGGACTGACCTCATGGAGAAAGTCAACCGTGGTCCCAGTACTCGAGTCCTGAAACAGACTGAGGCCTGGGAACTCCAAATGGCTCTCCATGCTGGACCGACCTCATGGAAGAAGTCAATCTTGGTCCCAGTACTCGAGCCAGAAGAGACTGAGGCCTGAGAACTCCAGATGGCTCTCCATGCTGGACTGACCTCATGGAGAAAGTCAACCGTGGTCCCAGTACTCGAGTCAGAACAGACTGAGGCCTGAGAACTCCAGATGGCTCTCCATGCTGGACCGACCTCATGGAAGAAGTCAATCTTGGTCCCAGTACTCGAGCCAGAAGAGACTGAGGCCTGAGAACTCCAGATGGCTCTCCATGCTGGACCGACCTCATGGAGGAAGTCAATCGTGGCCCCAGTACTCAAGTCAGAACAGACTGAGGCCTGAGAACTCATGATGGCTCTCCATGCTGGACCGACCTCATGGAGAAAGTCAATCGTGGTCCCAGTACTCGAGTCAGAAGAGACTGAAGCCTGAGAACTCAAGATGGCTCTCCATGCTGGACCGACCTCATGGAGGAAGTCAATCGTGGCCCCAGTACTCGAGTCAGAACAGACTGAGGCCTGAGAACTCCAGATGGCTCGCCATGCTGGACTGACCTCATGGAGAAAGTCAACCGTGGTCCCAGTACTCGAGTCCGGAAACAAACTGAGGCCTGGGAACTCCAGATGGCTCTCCATGCTGGACCGACCTCATGAAGGAAGTCAATCTTGTTCCCAGTACTCGAGTCAGAACAGACTGAGGCCTGAGAACTCCAGATGGCTCTCCATGCTGGACCGACCTCATGGAGGAAGTCAATCGTGGCCCCAGTACTCGAGTCAGAACAGACTGAGGGCTGGGAACTTGGGATGGCTCTCCAAGCTGGACCGACCTCATAGAGGAAGTCAATCGTGGCCCCAGTACTCGAATCAGAAGAGACTGAAGCCTGAGAACTCCAGATGGCTCTCCATGCTGGACCGACCTCATGGAGGAAGTCAATCTTGGCCCCAGTACTTGAGTCAGAACAGACTGAGGCCAGGGAACCCCAGATGGCTCTCCATGCTGGACCGACATCATGGAGGAAGTCAATCCTGGCCCCAGTACTCGAGTCAGAACAGACTGAGGCCTGGGAACTCCAGATGGCTCTCCATGCTGGACTGACTTCATGGCCGAAGTCAATCGTGGCCCCAGTACTCAAGTCAGAACAGACTGAGGCCTGGGAACTCCAGATGGCTTTCCATGCTGGACTGACTTCATGACCGAAGTCAATCGTGGCCCAAGTACTCAAGTCAGAACGGTCAGAGGCCTGGCAACTCCAGATGGCTCACCATGCTGGACCGACCTCATGGAAGAAGTCAATCTTGGTCCCAGTACTCGAGCCAGAAGAGACTGAGGCCTGAGAACTCCAGATGGCTCTCCATGCTGGACCGACCTCATGGAGGAAGTCAATTGTGGCCCCAGTACTCAAGTCAGAACAGACTGAGGCCTGAGAACTCGTGATGGCTCTCCATGCTGGACCGACCTCATGGAGAAAGTCAATCATGGTCTCAGTACTCGAGTCAGAAGAGACTGAAGCCTGAGAACTCCAGATGGCTCTCCATGCTGGACCGACCTCATGGAGGAAGTCAATCGTGGCCCCAGTACTCGAGTCAGAACAGACTGAGGCCTGAGAACTCCAGATGGCTCTCCATGCTAGACCGACCTCATGGAGAAAGTCAATCGTGGTCCCAGTACTCGAGTCAGAAGAGACTAAAGCCTGAGAACTCCAGATGGCTCTCCATGCTGGACCAACCACATGAAGGAAGTCAATCTTGGTCCCAGTACTCGAGTCAGAACAGACTGAGGCCTGAGAACTTCAGATGGCTCTCCATGCTGGACTGACCTCATGGAGAAAGTCAACCGTGGTCCCAGTACTCGAGTCCTGAAACAGACTGAGTCCTGGGAACTCCAAATGGCTCTCCATGCTGGACCGACCTCATGGAGGAAGTCAATCTTGGTCCCAGTACTCGAGTCAGAACAGACTGAGGCCTGAAAACTCCAGATGGCTCTCCATGCTGGACCGACCTTATGGAGGAAGTCAATCTTGGTCCCAGTACTCGAGCCAGAAGAGACTGAGGCCTGAGAACTCCAGATGGCTCTCCATGCTGGACCGACCTCATGGAGGAAGTCAATCGTGGCCCCAGTACTCGAGTCAGAACAGACTGAGGCCTGAGAACTCCAGATGGCTCTCCATGCTGGACCGACCTCATGGAGGAAGTCAATCTTGGTCCCAGTACTCGAGTCATAACAGACTGAGGCCTGAGAACTCCAGATGGCTCTCCATGCTGGACCGACCTCATGGAGGAAATCAATCTTGGTCTCAGTACTCGAGCCAGAAGAGACTGAAGCCTGTGAACTCCAGATGGCTCTCCATGCTGGACCGACCTCATGAAGGAAGTCAATCTTGGTCCCAGTACTCGAGTCAGAACAGACTGAGGCCTGAGAACTCCAGATAGCTCTCCATGCTGGACCGACCTCATGGAAGAAGTCAATCTTGGTCCCAGTACTCGAGCCAGAAGAGACTGAGGCCTGAGAACTCCAGATGGCTCTCCATGCTGGACCGACCTCATGGAGGAAGTCAATCGTGGCCCCAGTACTCGAGTCAGAACAGACTGAGGCCTGAGAACTCATGATGGCTCTCCATGGTGGACCGACCTCATGGAGAAAGTCAATCGTGGTCCCAGTACTCGAGTCAGAAGAGACTGAAGCCTGAGAACTCAAGATGGCTCTCCATGCTGGACCGACCTCATGGAGGAAGTCAATCGTGGCCCCAGTACTCGAGTCAGAACAGACTGAGGCCTGAGAACTCCAGATGGCTCTCCATGCTGGACTGACCTCATGGGGAAAGTCAACCGTGGTCCCAGTACTCGAGTCCGGAAACAAACTGAGGCCTGGGAACTCCAGATAGCTCTCCATGCTGGACCGACCTCATGGAGGAAGTCAATCTTGGCCCCAGTACTCGAGTCAGAACAGACTGAAGCCAGGGAACTCCAGATGGCTCTCCATGCTGGACCGACCTCATGGAGGAAGTCAATCCTGGCCCCAGTACTCGAGTCAGAACAGACTGAGGCCTGGGAACTCCAGATGGCTCTCCATGCTGGACTGACTTCATGGCTGTTAAAACGGATTTCTGAACTCTGTCCTGGTGGCGCAGAAGTTCAGAAGGCCAACCTAATTACTTGGAACAGGGTAACCTCTGGACGAGCCAGACCAATCAAGGTAGCGATCGCGGCGGTCAAGACTAGGTCTCAAGAGGGGTGAGGGTGACTGAAAGCCCGCAATGAGCACACAAAGCAAGAGCTCTTACAAACTACTCCAAACAGTTGTTATATCAAAAATATATACACATTTATTTTAAGGCCTTTAAAACAACGACCGTAGCGAGAAAATCACAATATCACAGTATTAAGCCAACACATACCATATCAACACAATATATATACAAATACGACAGTCGCAAGCGTTATATGCACGAAATGTGTAGTCCACCTGAAAGGGAAGGAAAACAGGCAGTGCGATAATGCTGTAGACTCAGTTCGCCTTCAGGGGCACCTAACTAGATGGAAGTCCGAGCCCTGCGAAGAGTGGAGCCTTGTGCTCAAAGTACCTGCACACGCTGGTGCCAACGGGCAAAAGGAGAAGCTCTTCGGAGGAAGTCAGGCAGTTCGGGTTAGTGCACAACAGAAGAAGAACAGGTTCCGCGACTCAAGCGCAGACTCCACAGTGAGCAGAAGCAGAGCGCAAGTACGGACAAAAGGGTGCTGTTTTTACACAGCGGGGAAAAGCAATGGGCTACTGCAGGAGGGCGACCAGATCCTAGCTATACTACTCACCGGTCCCCGATGCAAGCAGACCCAGGCTTCTCCACGTTAGTTTCAGCAGCTGGCAGGTTCAGAAGAGCCGGGAATGCCTCGTCGTCGTGTAGAGAAAAAAGACGTCCCAATCGAAGAAACCTGCACAGTTTTGTCCCCACAGCAGGGCAACGGAGCGGCCATGTGTATCTGAGCCAATGTACACTACACACTTCAGACTTGGGAACGCCAAGTGTACTAAGCGTGTGAGAGTGACCAGGACTCGAAATACAACACAACCTGGCGGCGGTTACAGAGCAGGACTCCCGTGTAAGCTGGTCAGTCAACTGGATGGCCCAGAGACGCTTCCGAAGGCTTACTGGCAGGAGATGATGAAGTCGCCGAGAATAGCTGTTCCTGCTATTCCAAAGGTCGAAGCACCAGTACAGGCCTTCTGGTTCGATCAAAGGAGGAAAGGGTTTCACAGGACGACAGCAGTACAAAGGAGGAGTCCTTCAGCGGGTCACCAGCGATTCCTCGGTCCAGCCTCTTGGTTGCAGGATACTTGGCTCCTGTATTCCTTCGTTCGTGAGAACTCAGGAGATCGACATGGTAGTGGTGTTTCCAGCCTCCTCTTATCCATGGTTCCCTTCGCGCCAAAACGGAGGGGAGCCAATGAGAGATCCGCTCATCAACACACATACCATTCGTGGACCAATCACGGACCACGGTGGTCCCAGGCATTCACACCACCCTAGACTCTCTGGCACCCAGGATGTGTATTGGGACCAGACATCCCAGCCCACACCCTGGAGGCACACAAACGACATGTAGAAGCCTGCGAAAGCAACCAGGTTTCGCGAGAAAGTACATGCCCAAATAAGGAAGGCCCCGGGTCGCCTGACCGAGGGAAGGTGAAGGAAGCAAGACGGTCAGTGGACCAGACAAAGGAGCCTCGTGGTCTGGCCATTTTGGGAGCCAGGCCACCATTTTGGGTTTAGTGCGAAAAACGTGCTCAGAACGCCAAAAGGAGCTCAAAATAAACAAAACGATCGCTGCCACCATTCCAGTCCCTGAATGACTTGCACCGATCAAATACCATCCTAAAAGAGTATCTAGGGCCCGTAGAAGGCTAGAGACCCAAGAGAGCTGTAATTTAGCTTACAGTGCCCTCTTGTGTCATGTTGCACGAAAGCCGCAACATGATAAAGGAAACTACGGGAAACAGCGTTCCCCGGTACTGACTGTTTTAAGGGCATGTCAGTTTCCCCGTAAGAAAGGAGCGAAAGCCCAGAGGAGTGCGGCAGAAGGCTGCACTTCTCTGGCAAAGTCAAGAACAAGGTGAAAAACAACAGCAAAAAGTTTAGGGGTTGCCACATGGAAGGAAAATTACCTACAATTATGAAATCTTTCCTAACACTCGCCCCTCCCAGACTATGGACAGGGGGAACTAATCCACCCCTGGATGAGTCTCTTGTTCAGGTCGGTTAAACATTCTGGACAACCCATCAGCATTGCTATGTTGGACACCTGGCCTATGCTCAATAGTGAAGTCGAAGCCTTGTAGACTTATGGACCACCTAAGCAACTTTGGATTCTCCCCCTTCATGTTCATTAGCCACTTTAACGGCTTATGGTCAGTCTGCACAGTGAAGTGGGTCCCATAGAGGTAGGGCCTCAGCTTCCTTAGGGCCCACACAACAGAGAAACATTCTTTCTCTACCGTGGACCATCTGAGCTCTCTGTCCTTAAACTGGCGACTAATAAAACCGATAGGGTGTTCCTTACCCTTCTCATCTACTTGTGATAGTACAGCTCCTATCCCAGTGTCAGAGGCATCCGTCTGCACGATAAAAGGTCTTTGATAATCAGGGGCCCTTAGGACAGGGGCCTGGCACAAGGAGTCTTTTAAGCCATTGAAGGCCTTCTCACACTCGTCGGTCCAAGTTACCTTCTTGGGTTTCTTCGGAGTTGTGAGGGCAGTCAGAGGAGCAGCTATGGTGCCATAGTCTGCCACAAAATTGCGGTAATACCCCGTGAGTCCTAAGAAGGCTCTCACTTGGGTTTGCGTAGTGGGGGTAGGCCAGTCTTGTACTGCTTGTACTTTACTGGGTAGAGGCTGTATCCTCCCTCCACCTACTTCATGTCCAAGGTAAACCACTGAGCCTTGTCCATTTTGGTGAGGGGCCACTCGGACACCCTCAAAAGAGCTTTCTGAAGGACTGCTTTGGAACAGGTCGGGGAGAGGTTCAGACTCCTCTTCCTCAACGTCTGAAGCCAATAGCAGTGCTGCGATTTCGCCGCTTGGGACGAAAGCCTTCAGCCTATTCACGTGAAACACTTTTGGAGCCTGTCCAGGCCTTCCAAGGTCCATGGAGTCGTTAACCTCACCCAGGGGCTCCACCACTGGGTAAGGGCCTGACCATTTGTCCTGTAAAGCTCGAGGCCTGATGGGATTCATGATCAGGACTTGCTGACCAAGTGTAAAGTTGATGAGGGAAGCTTTCTGGTCGTACCAATGTTTCACCAGCGCTTGCCCTGCCTTCAATTTATCACTAGCCAAGCCCATAAGAAGTACCATCCGTTTTCTGAGCCCTAGCACATAATCAACTACATTGGTAGTAACAGGGGGAGTGGGCATCTCCCATCCCTCTTTGACGATGGCTAAGGGTCCCCGTACGGGATGACCGAACAGAAGTTCGAAGGGGCTGAAGCCAACACCCTCCTGTAGTACCTCTCGGTAGGCAAACAGTAAGCATGAAACAAGAAGATCCCATTTTCTTCGCTGAGGCTCCTCCAGAGCCCCAATCATGCTCTTTAATGTCCTGTTGAAACGCCCCCCAGACCATTGGTCTGGGGGTGGTATGCAGAAGAGAACCTGTAGGTGACCCCACATTCTTTCCACATAGCCTGCCTATACTTCGACATAAAGTTGCTGCCATGATCCGACACAACTTCTTTAGGGAAGCCAACCCTAGTAAATATGCCGAGTAAAGCTTCTGCAACTGACTTGGCAGTTACAGTTTTCCATGGGATGGCCTCAGGATACCTGGTTGCATGGTCGACCAGCACCAGGATAAACCTATTGCCCGAGGATGTTTGTGGGTCAAGGGGACCAACCATGTCGATCCCTACCCTTTCAAATGGTACCCCCACAACTGGGAGCGGTACCAACGGAGCTTGGATTGTCGCGCCAACCTTACCAGTCAACTGGCAGGAGGCACAACTCCTGCAGTGACTTTCTACTTGCACCCCCATCTTGGGCCAGTAGAAGTGCATGGATAACCTTTGCTTGGTCCTCTTCATACCAAGGTGACCAGCAAGGGGAACTTCATGCGCCAACTGCAGGAGGAAGGGCCTAACAGCAAGGGGAACCACCAACCTCCTATGGTCTCCTTCTGTAGACTCTGTGGGCTCACTATACAGGAGTCCACCTTCCCAATAAATCCTATGCTTCCCAGGAGGTTCACCCTCAAGCTGGGAGCAGGCCTGTCTCCTTAGGCCTTCCAGAGATGGGCACTCACGTTGGCCTTTACTGAATTCATCCCTATCAGGACCTCCTTCAACTAACAAGTCTTTTAGTTCAGGATGATCGTTGGGGTCGAAAACTTCAGGCATCGCCACCTCCTCGGCAGGTCCGGGCGATCGACCAACTTCCTCCACCGCAGTGGTAGGCGAGCTGGGGGGAATATTCTCTTTCCCTCGTCTTGACTTGTCGACTCCTTTCGCCTTGGGTTTCCCCTTCGGCTGGGGCGGCGTATTGGACTTGGCCAATGCTGCCCGTGCTTGAGACCGTGTGTAGGGTCTTTCGGCAGTGTCTCCTACGAGCCCTAAAGCTCTGAGATCATTACCCAACAAGACCTTTCCCGGGACGTTTCTCTGAATGCTCACTGGAATCCTGACTGCTGTACCATTTAAAGTAAGATTTACAGGTATTACGGGAAACATATGGAGGGGGCCGTCAGCCAACTTAGTGGGCATCAGAGTAGCTCTGGCAACTTCCTCTGAGTCTACCAAGGTAGAATCCACTACAGTGCGACTGCACCCACTATCCCTAAGAGCTGGAGTATCCACTCCATTGATCAGCACACTGTCTTTAAAGTAGTGCTTGGTATTATCCGGAATCCTAGCATACGCCTCTGCGACTTTAGGCTCCCAGGAACCCAGGGACACTAAAACTACCTCAGCCTCTATTCCGCTGGGAAATGAGTCTGAGGAGAAGGATGCTCCTGTAATCTCTTCTTCCTCGTAGGAGGAGAAGGCCAGATTAGCGGAGTGGACCCCCAAAGGTCTAACCTTACAACGGGGATCCCCCTTCACGTGGTCAGTTGCTCCACAAGAAAAACAAGCCCCAGTGGGTCTGTTTACGAAGGGAGGCTTATTGTAACCCGAGTTGTGTTTCGGAGGCGGACCTCCACTACCCTGTGAGTTCTCTTGTGTCTTACCCTTGTTTTTCTTTTTGTGGCCCTTATGGGAAGAAGATTTAGCAGATTCCCCACCCTCCATATCTTTGGACTTTTTCCCTTCCTCCTGCTTACCAGGATGAGTTTTGTCCTTATGGGACACTCGATGTGACACCCATAAGACTGCTGCAATGGCCAGCTTCTTAGGATATATCTCCTTCGAATCAGCCAAATGCTGCTTAAGCTCCGGGGAAGAAGAAGCAAAAATGTGTTCCAGCATGACAAGATTTATCATGCCTTCGAAGGTAGAAACCTTATAACCTTCGACCCAGCCAGTTAAGTTTTTCAAGGATTCAGCGACATAAGATACCCAAGTACCACCTTCCTTTTTCTTATACTCTCGAAAACGCTTTAAATATTGGGCCGGAGTCTTCCCAAACTTTAAAATGAGAGTTTGCTTTAACATTGCGAAATCAGCCCGCTCAGCCTTCGACATTTCCATAATAGCACTACAGCCAGAATGGGGCAGTCTACTGAGCAACCACGCAATCTTATCAGCATTGTCAACTTCTTGGACCTCGCACGCATACTCAAACGCATTCAGCCAGTCCATAATGTCATTCCTTTCTTCATACACACTGAGCAGATCTTTCGGAAACCGTGGATGAGAGGAGGCCCCAGACCCATGTCCAGGACCCTTGGACCCATTTGCAACCTGAAGCTTGGCCAGTTCCAACTGGTGATCCCTGTCTTTTTGTTTTTCTGCCTGTTCGATTTTTAGTTTGGCTATGCTGAATTCAAGCTCCTGCTGCCTAAACCGCAGCTCTTGCTTCTTGAATTCAAGCATAGCCTCCCCATCAGCACTGGCAGAGGAAACATTAGACATCTCATCCTCCCTGTCCTCGTGGTCGCGATGGATCAGTGCAGCGGCAGAACCGTCGGTTCTACCAGTGAGAGCAGCCCCACCTCCTTCCTCACTGTCCTCAGAAGTTATAGCGTCAAGCTGCGCTTCTTGCCACGCCACGATTCTTTGGATCATTTCCAATTTCATGCCTTGAGAGGAAACACCTCTCTCCGCACACATATTTTTTAGTGTTTCTGATTTAGAAGCATTTAAAGTTAACAATGTACTTGTTTCCATACTGTTTGATAGGACTATGGCCTTTTTAAAGTTATACTACAACAATTCACTACGTGTACTGGTTGGAATAACCTGAAATGCCTTAGTTAGAGCGCAACACTGGATACCTTCAGTCGTATCCCACCGCTGTACACCAATTTGTTAAGACGGATTTCTGAACTCTGTCCTGGTGGCGCAGAAGTTCAGAAGGCCAACCTAATTACTTGGAACAGGGTAACCTCTGGACGAGCCAGACCAATCAAGGTAGCGATCGCGGCGGTCAAGACTAGGTCTCAAGAGGGGTGAGGGTGACTGAAAGCCCGCAATGAGCACACAAAGCAAGAGCGCTTACAAACTACTCCAAACAGTTGTTATATCAAAAATATATACACATTTATTTTAAGGTCTTTAAAACAACGACCGTAGCGAGAAAATCACAATATCACAGTATTAAGCCAACACATACCATATCAACACAATATATATACAAATACGACAGTCGCAAGCGTTATATGCACGAAATGTGTAGTCCACCTGAAAGGGAAGGAAAACAGGCAGTGCGATAATGCTTTAGACTCAGTTCGCCTTCAGGGGCACCTAACTAGATGGAAGTCCGAGCCCTGCGAAGAGTGGAGCCTTGTGCTCAAAGTATCTGCACACGCTGGTGCCAACGGGCAAAAGGAGAAGCTCTTCGGAGGAAGTCAGGCAGTTCGGGTTAGTGCACAACAGAAGAAGAACAGGTTCCGCGACTCAAGCGCAGCCTCCACAATGAGCAGAAGCAGAGCGCGAGTACGGACAAAAGGGTGCTGTTTTTACACAGCGGGGAAAAGCAATGGGCTACTGCAGGAGGGTGACCAGATCCTAGCTATACTACTCACCGGTCCCCGATGCAAGCAGACCCAGGCTTCTCCACGTTAGTTTCAGCAGCTGGCAGGTTCAGAAGAGCCGGGAATGCCTCGTCATCGTGTAGAGAAAAAAGACGTCCCAATCGAAGAAACCTGCACAGTTTTGTCCCCACAGCAGGGCAACGGAGCGGCCGTGTGTATCTGAGCCAATGTACACTACTCACTTCAGACTTGGGAACGCCAAGTGTACTAAGCGTGTGAGAGTGACCAGGACTCGAAATACAACACAACCTGGCGGCGCTTACAGAACAGGACTCCCGTGTAAGCTGGTCAGTCAACTGGATGGCCCAGAGACGCTTCCGAAGGCTTACTGGCAGGAGATGATGAAGTCGCCGAGAATAGCTGTTCCTGCTATTCCAAAGGTCGAAGCACCAGTACAGGCCTTCTGGTTCGATCAAAGGAGGAAAGGGTTTCACAGGACGACAGCAGTGCAAAGGAGGAGTCCTTTAGCGGGTCACCAGCGATTCCTCGGTCCAGCCTCTTTGTTGCAGGATACTTGGCTCCTGTATTCCTTCGTTCGTGAGAACTCAGGAGATCGACATGGTAGTGGTGTTTCCAGCCTCCTCTTATCCATGGTTCCCTTCGCGCCAAAACGGAAGGGGAGCCAATGGGAGATCCGCTCATCAACACACATACCATTCGTAGACCAATCACGGACCACGGTGGTCCCAGGCATTCACACCACCCTAGACTCTCTGGCACCCAGGATGTGTATTGGGACCAGACATCCCAGCCCACACCCTGGAGGCACACAAACGACATGTAGAAGCCCGCGAAAGCAACCAGGTTTCGCGGGAAAGTACATGCCCAAATAAGGAAGGCCCCGGGTCGCCTGACCTGGGGAAGGTGAAGGGAGCAAGACGGTCAGTGGACCGGACAAAGGAGCCTCGTGGTCTGGCCATTTTGGGAGCCAGGCCACCATTTTGGGTTCAGTGCGAAAAACGTGCTCAGAACGCCAAAAGGAGCTCAAAATAAACAAAACGACCGCTGCCACCATTCCAGTCCCTGAATGACTTGCACCGATCAAATACCATCCTAAAAGAGTATCTAGGGCCCGTAGAAGGCTAGAGACCCAAGAGAGCTGTAACTTAGCTTACAGTGCCCTCTTGTGTCATGTTGCACGAAAGCCGCAACATGATAAAGGAAACTACGGGAAACAGCGTTCCCCGGTACTGACTGTTTTAAGGGCATGTCAGTTTCCCCGTAAGAAAGGAGCGAAAGCCCAGAGGAGTGCGGCAGAAGGCTGCACTTCTCTGGCAAAGTCAAGAACAAGGTGAAAAACAACAGCAAAAAGTTTAGGGGTTGCCACATGGAAGGAAAATTACCTACAATTATGAAATCTTTCCTAACAATGGCCGAAGTCAATCGTGGCCCCAGTACTCAAGTCAGAACAGACTGAGGCCCTGGAACTCCAGATGGCTCTCCATGCTGGACTGACTTCATGACCGAAGTCAATCGTGGCCCAAGTACTCAAGTCAGAACGGACAGAGGCCTGGCAACTCCAGATGGCTCACCATGCTGGACCGACCTCATGGAGGAAGTCAATCCTGGCCCCAGTATTCGAGTCAGAACAGACTGAGGCCTGGGAACTCCAGATGGCTCTCCATGCTTGACTGACTTAATGGCCAAAGTCAATCGTGGCCCCAGTACTTGAGTCAGAACAGACTGAGGCCTGAGAACTCCAGATGACTCTCCATGCTGGACTGACCTCATGGAGAAAGTCAATCTTGGTCCCAGTACTCGAGCCAGAAGAGACTGAGGCCTGAGAACTCCAGATGGCTCTCCATGCTGGACCGACCTCATGGAGGAAGTCAATCTTGGTCCCAGTACTCGAGCCAGAAGAGACTGAGGCCTGAGAACTCCAGATGGCTCTCCATGCTGGACCGACCTCATGGAGGAAGTCAATCGTGGCCCCAGTACTCGAGTCAGAACAGACTGAGGCCTGAGAACTCCAGATGGCTCTCCATGCTGGACTGACCTCATGGAGAAAGTCAACCGTGGCCCCAGTACTCAAGTCAGAACAGACTGAGGCCTGAGAACTCCAGATGGCTCTCCATGCTGTACTGACCTCATGGAGAAAGTCAACCGTGGTCCCAGTACTCGAGTCCGGAAACAGACTGAGGCCTGTGAACTCCAGATGGCTCTCCATGCTGGACCGACCTCATGAAGGAAGTCAATCTTGGTCCCAGTACTCGAGTCAGAACAGACTGAGGCCTGAGAACTCCAGATGGCTCTCCATGCTGGACCGACCTGATGGAGGAAGTCAATCGTGGCCCCAGTACTCGAGTCAGAACAGACTGAGGCCTGAGAACTAGTGATGGCTCTCCATGCTATACCGACCTCATGGAGAAAGTCAATCGTGGTCCCAGTACTCGAGTCAGAAGAGACTGAAGCCTGAGAACTCCAGATGGCTCTCCATGCTGGACCGACCTCATGGAGGAAGTCAATCGTGGCCCCAGGACTCGAGTCAGAACAGACTGAGGCCTGAGAACTCCAGATGGCTCGCCATGCTGGACTGACCTCATGGAGAAAGTCAACCATGGTCCCAGTACTCGAGTCCGGAAACAAACTGAGGCCTGGGAACTCCAGATGGCTCTCCATGCTGGACCAACCTCATGAAGGAAGTCAATCTTGGTCCCAGTACTCGAGTCAGAACAGACTGAGGCCTGAGAACTCCAGATGGCTCTCCATGCTGGACCGACCTCATGGAGGAAGTCAATCGTGGCCCCAGTACTCGAGTCAGAACAGACTGAGGCCTGAGAAATCGTAATGGCTCTCCATGCTGGACCGACCTCATGGAGGAAGTCAATCGTGGCCCCAGTACTCGAGTCAGAAGAGACTGAAGCCTGAGAACTCCAGATGGCTCTCCATGCTGGACCGACCTCATGGAGGAAGTCAATCTTGGCCCCAGTACTCGAGTCAGAACAGACTGAGGCCTGGGAACTCCAGATGGCTCTCCATGCTGGACTGACCTCATGGAGAAAGTCAACCGTGGTCCCAGTACTCGAGCCCTGAAACAGACTGAGGCCTGGGAACTCCATATGGCTCTCCATGCTGGACCGACCTCATGGAGGAAGTCAATCGTGGTCCCAGTACTCGAGTCAGAACAGACTGAAGCCATAGAACTCCAGATGTCTCTCCATGCTGGACCGACCTCATGAAGGAAGTCAATCGTGGTCCCAGTACTCGAGTCAGAACAGACTGAAGCCTGAGAACTCGTGATGGCTCTCCATGCTAGACCGACCTCATGGAGAAAGTCAATCGTGGTCCCAGTACTCGAGTCAGAAGAGACTGAAGCCTGAGAACTCCAGATGGCTCTCCATGCTTGACCGACCTCATGGAGGAAGTCAATCGTGGCCCCAGTACTCGAGTCAGAACAGACTGAGGCCTGAGAACTCCAGATGGCTCTCCATGCTGGACCGACCTCATGGAGAAAGTCAACCGTGGTCCCAGTTCTCGAGTCCTGAAACAGACTGAGGCCTGGGAACTTCAGATGGCTCTCCATGCTGGACCGACCTCATGGAGGAAGTCAATCTTGATCCCAGTACTCGAGTCAGAACAGACTGAGGCCTGAGAACTCCAGAATATCTCTCCATGCTGGATCGACCTTATGGAGGAAGTCAATCTTGGTCCCAGTACTCGAGCCAGAAGAGACTGAGGCCTGAGAACTCCAGATGGCTCTCCATGCTGGACCGACCTCATGGTGGAAGTCAATCATGGTCCCAGTACTCGAGTCAGAACAGACTGAGGCCTGAGAACTCCAGATGGCTCTCCATGCTGGACCGACCTCATGGAGGAAGTCAATCTTGGTCCCAGTACTCGAGTCAGAACAGACTGAGGCCTGAGAACTCCAGATGGCTCTCCATGCTGGACCGACCTCATGGAGGAAATCAATCTTGGTCCCAGTACTTGAGCCAGAAGAGACTGAAGCCTGAGAACTCCAGATGGCTCTCCATGCTGGACCGACCTCATGGAGGAAGTCAATCGTGGCCCCAGTACTCGAGTCAGAACAGACTGAGGCCTGAGAACTCCAGATGGCTCTCCATGCTGGACCGACCTCATGGAGGAAGTCAATCGTGGTCCCAGTACTCGAGTCAGAACAGACTGAGGCCTGAGAACTCCAGATGGCTCTCCATGCTGGACCGACCTCATGGAAGAAGTCAATCTTGGTCCCAGTACTCGAGCCAGAAGAGACTGAGGCCTGAGAACTCCAGATGGCTCTCCATGCTGGACCGACCTCATGGAGGAAGTCAATCGTGGCCCCAGTACTCGAGTTAGAACAGACTGAGGCCTGAGAACTCCAGATGACTCGCCACCTGGACTGACCTCATGGAGAAAGTCAACCGTGGTCCCAGTACTCGAGTCCGGAAACAGACTGAGGCCTGGGAACTCCAGATGGCTCTCCATGCTGGACCGACCTCATGAAGGAAGTCAATCGTGGCCCCAGTACTTGAGTCAGAACAGACTGAGGCCTGAGAACTCCAGATGACTCTCCATGCTGGACCGACCTCATGGAGGAAGTCAATCTTGGTCCCAGTACTCGAGCCAGAACAGACTGAGGCCTGAGAACTCCAGATGGCTCTCCATGCTGGACTGACCTCATGGAGAAAGTCAACCGTGGCCCCAGTACTCGAGTCAGAACAGACTGAGGCCTGAGAACTCCAGATGGCTCTCCATGCTGTACTGACCTCATGGAGAAAGTCAACCGTGGTCCCAGTACTCGAGTCCGGAAACAGACTGAGGCCTGTGAACTCCAGATGGCTCTCCATGCTGGACCGACCTCATGAAGGAAGTCAATCTTGGTCCCAGTACTCGAGTCAGAACAGACTGAGGCCTGTGAACTCCAGATGGCTCTCCATGCTGGACCGACCTCATGGAGGAAGTCAATCGTGGCCCCAGTACTCGAGTCAGAACAGACTGAGGCCTGAGAACTCGTGATGGCTCTCCATGCTATACCGACCTCATGGAGAAAGTCAATCGTGGTCCCAGTACTCGAGTCAGAAGAGACTGAAGCCTGAGAACTCCAGATGGCTCTCCATGCTGGACCGACCTCATGGAGGAAGTCAATCGTGGCCCCAGTACTCGAGTCAGAACAGACTGAGGCCTGAGAACTCCAGATGGCTCGCCATGCTGGACCGACCTCATGGAGAAAGTCAACCATGGTCCCAGTACTCGAGTCCGGAAACAAACTGAGGCCTGGGAACTCCAGATGGCTCTCCATGCTGGACCAACCTCATGAAGGAAGTCAATCTTGGTCCCAGTACTCGAGTCAGAACAGACTGAGACCTGAGAACACCAGATAGCTCTCCATGCTGGACCGACCTCATGGAGGAAGTCAATCGTGGCCCCAGTACTCGAGTCAGAACAGACTGATGCCTGAGAACTCTGAATGGCTCTCCATGCTGGACCGACCTCATGGAGGAAGTCAATCGTGGCCCCAGTACTCGAGTCAGAAGAGACTGAAGCCTGAGAACTCCAGATGGCTCTCCATGCTGGACCGACCTCATGGAGGAAGTCAATCTTGGCCCCAGTACTCGAGTCAGAACAGACTGAGGCCTGGGAACTCCAGATGGCTCTCCATGCTGGACTGACCTCATGGAGAAAGTCAACCGTGGTCCCAGTACTCGAGCCCTGAAACAGACTGAGGCCTGGGAACTCCAGATGGCTCTCCATGCTGGACCGACCTCATGGAGGAAGTCAATCGTGGTCCCAGTACTCGAGTCAGAACAGACTGAAGCCATAGAACTCCAGATGTCTCTCCATGCTGGACCGACCTCATGGAGGAAGTCAATCGTGGTCCCAGTACTCGAGTCAGAACAGACTGAAGCCTGAGAACTCGTGATGGCTCTCCATGCTAGACCGACCTCATGGAGAAAGTCAATCGTGGTCCCAGTACTCGAGTCAGAAGAGACTGAAGCCTGAGAACTCCAGATGGCTCTCCATGCTTGACCGACCTCATGGAGGAAGTCAATCGTGGCCCCAGTACTCGAGTCAGAACAGACTGAGGCCTGAGAACTCCAGATGGCTCTCCATGCTGGACCGACCTCATGGAGAAAGTCAACCGTGGTCCCAGTTCTCGAGTCCTGAAACAGACTGAGGCCTGGGAACTTCAGATGGCTCTCCATGCTGGACCGACCTCATGGAGGAAGTCAATCTCGGTCCCAGTACTCGAGTCAGAACAGACTGAGGCCTGAGAACTCCAGATGGCTCTCCATGCTGGATCGACCTTATGGAGGAAGTCAATCTTGGTCCCAGTACTCGAGCCAGAAGAGACTGAGGCCTGAGAACTCCAGATGGCTCTCCATGCTGGACCGACCTCATGGTGGAAGTCAATCGTGGTCCCAGTACTCGAGTCAGAACAGACTGAGGCCTGAGAACTCCAGATGGCTCTCCATGCTGGACCGACCTCATGGAGGAAGTGAATCTTGGTCCCAGTACTCGAGTCAGAACAGACTGAGGCCTGAGAACTCCAGATGGCTCTCCATGCTGGACCGACCTCATGGAGGAAATCAATCTTGGTCCCAGTACTTGAGCCAGAAGAGACTGAAGCCTGAGAACTCCAGATGGCTCTCCATGCTGGTCCAACCTCATGAAGGAAGTCAATCTTGGTCCCAGTACTCGAGTCAGAACAGACTGAGGCCTGAGAACTCCAGATGGCTCTCCATGCTGGACCGACCTCATGGAAGAAGTCAATCTTGGTCCCAGTACTCGAGCCAGAAGAGACTGAGGCCTGAGAACTCCAGATGACTCTCCATGCTGGACCGACCTGATGGAGGAAGTCAATCTTGGCCCCAGTACTCGAGTTAGAACAGACTGAGGCCTGAGAACTCCAGATGACTCGCCATGCTGGACTGACCTCATGGAGAAAGTCAACCGTGGTCCCAGTACTCGAGTCCGGAAACAGACTGAGGCCTGGGAACTCCAGATGGCTCTCCATGCTGGACCGACCTCATGAAGGAAGTCAATCGTGGCCCCAGTACTTGAGTCAGAACAGACTGAGGCCTGAGAACTCCAGATGACTCTCCATGCTGGACTGACCTCATGGAGAAAGTCAATCTTGATCCCAGTACTCGAGCCAGAAGAGACTGAGGCCTGAGAACTACAGATGGCTCTCCATGCTGGACCGACCTCATGGAGGAAGTCAATCGTGGCCCCAGTACTCGAGTCAGAACAGACTGAGGCCTGAGAACTCCAGATGGCTCTCCATGCTGGACTGACCTCATGGAGAAAGTCAACCGTGGCCCCAGTACTCGAGTCAGAACAGACTGAGGCCTGAGAACTCCAGATGGCTCTCCATGCTGTACTGACCTCATGGAGAAAGTCAACCGTGGTCCCAGTACTCGAGTCCGGAAACAGACTGAGGCCTGTGAACTCCAGATGGCTCTCCATGCTGGACCGACCTCATGAAGGAAGTCAATCTTGGTCCCAGTACTCGAGTCAGAACAGACTGAGGCCTGAGAACTCCAGATGGCTCTCCATGCTGGACCGACCTCTTGGAGGAAGTCAATCGTGGCCCCAGTACTCGAGTCAGAACAGACTGAGGCCTGAGAACTCGTGATGGCTCTCCATGCTATACCGACCTCATGGAGAAAGTCAATCGTGGTCCCAGTACGCGAGTCAGAAGATACTGAAGCCTGAGAACTCCAGATGGCTCTCCATGCTGGACCGACCTCATGGAGGAAGTCAATCGTGGCCCCAGTACTCGAGTCAGAACAGACTGAGGCCTGAGAACTCCAGATGGCTCGCCATGCTGGACCGACCTCATGGAGAAAGTCAACCATGGTCCCAGTACTCGAGTCCGGAAACAAACTGAGGCCTGGGAACTCCAGATGGCTCTCCATGCTGGACCAACCTCATGAAGGAAGTTAATCTTGGTCCCAGTACTCGAGTCAGAACAGACTGAGGCCTGAGAACTCCAGATGGCTCTCCATGCTGGACCGACCTCATGGAGGAAGTCAATCGTGGCCCCAGTACTCGAGTCAGAACAGACTGAGGCCTGAGAACTCGGAATGGCTCTCCATGCTGGACCGACCTCATGGAGGAAGTCAATCGTGGCCCCAGTACTCGAGTCAGAAGAGACTGAAGCCTGAGAACTCCAGATGGCTCTCCATGCTGGACCGACCTCATGGAGGAAGTCAATCTTGGCCCCAGTACTCGAGTCAGAACAGACTGAGGCCTGGGAACTCCAGATGGCTCTCCATGCTGGACTGACCTCATGGAGAAAGTCAACCGTGGTCCCAGTACTCGAGCCCTGAAACAGACTGAGGCCTGGGAACTCCAGATGGCTCTCCATGCTGGACCGACCTCATGGAGGAAGTCAATCGTGGTCCCAGTACTCGAGTCAGAACAGACTGAAGCCATAGAACTCCAGATGTCTCTCCATGCTGGACCGACCTCATGGAGGAAGTCAATCGTGGTCCCAGTACTCGAGTCAGAACAGACTGAAGCCTGAGAACTCGTGATGGCTCTCCATGCTAGACCGACTTCATGGAGAAAGTCAATCGTGGTCCCAGTTCTCGAGTCAGAAGAGACTGAAGCCTGAGAACTCCAGATGGCTCTCCATGCTTGACCAACCTCATGGAGGAAGTCAATCGTGGCCCCAGTACTCGAGTCAGAACAGACTGAGGCCTGAGAACTCCAGATGGCTCTCCATGCTGCACCGACCTCATGGAGAAAGTCAACCGTGGTCCCAGTTCTCGAGTCCTGAAACAGACTGAGGCCTGGGAACTTCAGATGGCTCTCCATGCTGGACCGACCTCATGGAGGAAGTCAATCTTGGTCCCAGTACTCGAGTCAGAACAGACTGAGGCCTGAGAACTCCAGATGGCTCTCCATGCTGGATCGACCTTATGGAGGAAGTCAATCTTGGTCCCAGTACTCGAGCCAGAAGAGACTGAGGCCTGAGAACTCCAGATGGCTCTCCATGCTGGACCGACCTCATGGTGGAAGTCAATCGTGTTCCCAGTACTCGAGTCAGAACAGACTGAGGCCTGAGAAATCCAGATGGCTCTCCATGCTGGACCGACCTCATGGAGGAAGTCAATCTTGGTCCCAGTACTCGAGTCAGAACAGACTGAGGCCTGAGAACTCCAGATGGCTCTCCATGCTGGACCGACCTCATGGAGGAAATCAATCTTGGTCCCAGTACTTGAGCCAGAAGAGACTGAAGCCTGAGAACTCCAGATGGCTCTCCATGCTGGACCAACCTCATGAAGGAAGTCAATCTTGGTCCCAGTACTCGAGTCAGAACAGACTGAGGCCTGAGAACTCCAGATGGCTCTCCATGCTGGACCGACCTCATGGAAGAAGTCAATCTTGGTCCCAGTACTCGAGCCAGAAGAGACTGAGGCCTGAGAACTCCATATGGCTCTCCATGCTGGACCGACCTCATGGAGGAAGTCAATCGTGGCCCCAGTACTCGAGTTAGAACAGACTGAGGCCTGAGAACTCCAGATGACTCGCCATGCTGGACTGACCTCATGGAGAAAGTCAACCGTGGTCCCAGTACTCGAGTCCGGAAACAGACTGAGGCCTGGGAACTCCAGATGGCTCTCCATGCTGGACCGACATCATGAAGGAAGTCAATCTTGGTCCCAGTACTCGAGTCAGAACAGACTGAGGCCTGAGAACTCCAGATGGCTCTCCATGCTGGACCGACCTCATGGAGAAAGTCAATCGTGGCCCCAGTACTCGAGTCAGAACAGACTGAGGCCTGAGAACTCCAGATGGCTCTCTATGCTGGACCGATCTCATAGAGGAAGTCAATCTTGGTCCCAGTACTCGAGCCAGAAGAGACTGAGGCCTGAGAACTCCAGATGGCTCTCATGCTAGAACGACCTCATGGAGAAAGTCAATCGTGGTCCCAGTACTCGAGTCCGGAAACAGACTGAGGCCTGTGAACTCCAGATGGTTCTCCATGCTGGACCGATCTCATGGAGAAAGTCAATCTTGGTCCCAGTACTTGAGCCAGAAGAGACTGAGGCCTGAGAACTCCAGATGGCTCTCCATGCTGGACCGACCTCATGGAGGAAGTCAATCGTGGCCCCAGTACTCGAGTCAGAACATACTGAGGCCTGAGAACTCGTGATGGCTCTCCATGCTAGACCGACCTCATGGAGAAAGTCAATCGTGTTCCCAGTACTCGAGTCAGAAGAGACTGAAGCCTGAGAACTCCAGATGGCTCTCCATGCTGGACCGACCTCATGGAGGAAGTCAATCGTGGCCCCAGTACTTGAGTCAGAACAGACTGAGGCCTGAGAACTCCAGATGGCTCGCCATGCTGGACTGTCCTCATGGAGAAACTCAACCGTGGTCCCAGTACTCGAGTCCGGAAACAAACTGAGGCCTGGGAACTCCAGATGGCTCTCCATGCTGGACCGACCTCATGAAGGAAGTCAATCTTGGTCCCAGTACTCGAGTCAGAACAGACTGAGGCCTGAGAACTCCAGATGGCTCTCCATGCTGGACCGACCTCATGGAGGAAGTCAATCGTGGCCCTAGTACTCGAGTCAGAACAGACTGAGGCCTGAGAACTCGTGATGGCTCTCCATGCTGGACCAACCTCATGGAGGAAGTCAATCGTGGCCCCAGTACTCGAGTCAGAAGAGACTGAAGCCTGAGAACTCCAGATGGCTCTCCATGATGGACCGACCTCATGGAGGAAGTCAATCTTGGCCCCAGTACTCGAGTCAGAACAGACTGAGGCCTGGGAACTCCAGATGGCTCTCCATGCTGGACCGACCTCATGGAGGAAGTCAAACTTGGCCCCAGTACTCGAGTCAGAACAGACTGAGGCCAGGGAACTCCAGATGGCTCTCCATGCTGGACCGACCTCATGGAGGAAGTCAATCCTGGCCCCAGTACTCGAGTCAGAACAGACTGAGGCCTGGGAACTCCAGATGGCTCTCCATGCTGGACTGACTTCATGGCCGAAGTCAATCGTGGCCCCAGTACTCAAGTCAGAACAGACTGAGGCCTGGGAACTCCAGATGGCTCTCCATGCTGGACTAACTTCATGACCGAAGTCAATCGTGGCCCAAGTACTCAAGTCAGAACGGACAGAGGCCTGGCAACTCCAGATGGCTCACCATGCTGGACCGACATCATGGAGGAAGTCAATCCTGGCCCCAGTATTCGAGTCAGAACAGACTGAGGCCTGGGAACTCCAGATGGCTCTCCATGCTAGACTAACTTCATCGCCAAAGTCAATCGTGGCCCCAGTACTTGAGTCAGAACAGACTGAGGCCTGAGAACTCCAGATGACTCTCCATGCTGGACTGACCTCATGGAGAAAGTCAATCTTGGTCCCAGTACTCGAGCCAGAAGAGACTGAGGCCTGAGAACTCCAGATGGCTCTCCATGCTGGACCGACCTCATGGAGGAAGTCAATCGTGGCCCCAGTACTCGAGTCAGAACAGACTGAGGCCTGAGAACTCCAGATGGCTCTCCATGCTGGATCGACCTTATGGAGGAAGTCAATCTTGGTCCCAGTACTCGAGCCAGAAGAGACTGAGGCCTGAGAACTCCAGATGGCTCTCCATGCTGGACCGACCTCATGGTGGAAGTCAATCGTGGTCCCAGTACTCGAGTCAGAACAGACTGAGGCCTGAGAAATCCAGATGGCTCTCCATGCTGGACCGACCTCATGGAGGAAGTCAATCTTGGTCCCAGTACTCGAGTCAGAACAGACTGAGGCCTGAGAACTCCAGATGGCTCTCCATGCTGGACCGACCTCATGGAGGAAATCAATCTTGGTCCCAGTACTTGAGCCAGAAGAGACTGAAGCCTGAGAACTCCAGATGGCTCTCCATGCTGGACCAACCTCATGAAGGAAGTCAATCTTGGTCCCAGTACTCGAGTCAGAACAGACTGAGGCCTGAGAACTCCAGATGGCTCTCCATGCTGGACCGACCTCATGGAAGAAGTCAATCTTGGTCCCAGTACTCGAGCCAGAAGAGACTGAGGCCTGAGAACTCCATATGGCTCTCCATGCTGGACCGACCTCATGGAGGAAGTCAATCGTGGCCCCAGTACTCGAGTTAGAACAGACTGAGGCCTGAGAACTCCAGATGACTCGCCATGCTGGACTGACCTCATGGAGAAAGTCAACCGTGGTCCCAGTACTCGAGTCCGGAAACAGACTGAGGCCTGGGAACTCCAGATGGCTCTCCATGCTGGACCGACATCATGAAGGAAGTCAATCTTGGTCCCAGTACTCGAGTCAGAACAGACTGAGGCCTGAGAACTCCAGATGGCTCTCCATGCTGGACCGACCTCATGGAGAAAGTCAATCGTGGCCCCAGTACTCGAGTCAGAACAGACTGAGGCCTGAGAACTCCAGATGGCTCTCTATGCTGGACCGATCTCATAGAGGAAGTCAATCTTGGTCCCAGTACTCGAGCCAGAAGAGACTGAGGCCTGAGAACTCCAGATGGCTCTCATGCTAGAACGACCTCATGGAGAAAGTCAATCGTGGTCCCAGTACTCGAGTCCGGAAACAGACTGAGGCCTGTGAACTCCAGATGGTTCTCCATGCTGGACCGATCTCATGGAGAAAGTCAATCTTGGTCCCAGTACTTGAGCCAGAAGAGACTGAGGCCTGAGAACTCCAGATGGCTCTCCATGCTGGACCGACCTCATGGAGGAAGTCAATCGTGGCCCCAGTACTCGAGTCAGAACATACTGAGGCCTGAGAACTCGTGATGGCTCTCCATGCTAGACCGACCTCATGGAGAAAGTCAATCGTGTTCCCAGTACTCGAGTCAGAAGAGACTGAAGCCTGAGAACTCCAGATGGCTCTCCATGCTGGACCGACCTCATGGAGGAAGTCAATCGTGGCCCCAGTACTTGAGTCAGAACAGACTGAGGCCTGAGAACTCCAGATGGCTCGCCATGCTGGACTGTCCTCATGGAGAAACTCAACCGTGGTCCCAGTACTCGAGTCCGGAAACAAACTGAGGCCTGGGAACTCCAGATGGCTCTCCATGCTGGACCGACCTCATGAAGGAAGTCAATCTTGGTCCCAGTACTCGAGTCAGAACAGACTGAGGCCTGAGAACTCCAGATGGCTCTCCATGCTGGACCGACCTCATGGAGGAAGTCAATCGTGGCCCTAGTACTCGAGTCAGAACAGACTGAGGCCTGAGAACTCGTGATGGCTCTCCATGCTGGACCAACCTCATGGAGGAAGTCAATCGTGGCCCCAGTACTCGAGTCAGAAGAGACTGAAGCCTGAGAACTCCAGATGGCTCTCCATGATGGACCGACCTCATGGAGGAAGTCAATCTTGGCCCCAGTACTCGAGTCAGAACAGACTGAGGCCTGGGAACTCCAGATGGCTCTCCATGCTGGACCGACCTCATGGAGGAAGTCAAACTTGGCCCCAGTACTCGAGTCAGAACAGACTGAGGCCAGGGAACTCCAGATGGCTCTCCATGCTGGACCGACCTCATGGAGGAAGTCAATCCTGGCCCCAGTACTCGAGTCAGAACAGACTGAGGCCTGGGAACTCCAGATGGCTCTCCATGCTGGACTGACTTCATGGCCGAAGTCAATCGTGGCCCCAGTACTCAAGTCAGAACAGACTGAGGCCTGGGAACTCCAGATGGCTCTCCATGCTGGACTAACTTCATGACCGAAGTCAATCGTGGCCCAAGTACTCAAGTCAGAACGGACAGAGGCCTGGCAACTCCAGATGGCTCACCATGCTGGACCGACATCATGGAGGAAGTCAATCCTGGCCCCAGTATTCGAGTCAGAACAGACTGAGGCCTGGGAACTCCAGATGGCTCTCCATGCTAGACTAACTTCATCGCCAAAGTCAATCGTGGCCCCAGTACTTGAGTCAGAACAGACTGAGGCCTGAGAACTCCAGATGACTCTCCATGCTGGACTGACCTCATGGAGAAAGTCAATCTTGGTCCCAGTACTCGAGCCAGAAGAGACTGAGGCCTGAGAACTCCAGATGGCTCTCCATGCTGGACCGACCTCATGGAGGAAGTCAATCGTGGCCCCAGTACTCGAGTCAGAACAGACTGAGGCCTGAGAACTCCAGATGGCTCTCCATGCTGGACTGACCTCATGGAGAAAGTCAACTGTGGCCCCAGTACTCGAGTCAGAACAGACTGAGGCCTGAGAACTCCAGATGGCTCTCCATGCTGGACTGACCTCATGGAGAAAGTCAACCGTGGTCCCAGTACTCGAGTCCGGAAACAGACTGAGGCCTGTGAACTCCAGATGGCTCTCCATGCTGGACCGACCTCATGGAGGAAGTCAATCTTGGTCCCAGTACTCGAGTCAGAACAGACTGAGGCCTGAGAACTCCAGATGGCTCTCTATGCTCGACCGATCTCATGGAGGAAGTCAATCTTGTTCCCAGTACTCGAGCCAGAAGAGACTGAGGCCTGAGAACTCCAGATGGCTCTCCATGCTGGACCGACCTCATGAAGGAAGTCAATCGTGGCCCCAGTACTCGAGTCAGAACAGACTGAGGCCTGAGAACTCGTGATGGCTCGCCATGCTAGACTGACCTCATGGAGAAAGTCAATCGTGGTCCCAGTACTCGAGTCAGAAGAGACTGAAGCCTGAGAACTCCAGATGGCTCTCCATGCTGGACCGACCTCATGGAGGAAGTCAATCGTGGCCCCAGTACTCGAGTCAGAACAGACTGAGGCCTGAGAACTCCAGATGGCTCTCCATGCTGGACTGACCTCATGGAGAAAGTCAACCGTGGTCCCAATACTCGAGTCCTGAAACAGACTGAGGCCTGGGAACTCCAGATGGCTCTCCATGCTGGACCGACCTCATGGAGGAAGTCAATCTTGGTACGAGTACTCGAGTCAGAACAGACTGAGGCCTGAGAACTCCAGATGGCTCTCCATGCTGGACCGACCTTATGGAGGAAGTCAATCGTGGTCCCAGTACTCGAGCCAGAAGAGACTGAGGCCTGAGAACTCCAGATGGCTCTCCATGCTGGACCGACCACATGGAGGAAGTCAATCGTGGCCCCAGTACTCGAGTCAGAACAGACTGAGGCCTGACAACTCCAGATGGCTCTCCATGCTGGACCGACCTCATGGAGGAAGTCAAACTTGGTCCCAGTACTCGAGTCAGAACAGACTGAGGCCTGAGAACTCCAGATGGCTTTCCATGCTGGACCGACCTCATGGAGGAAATCAATCTTGGTACCAGTACTCGAGTCAGAACAGACTGAGGCCTGAGAAATCCAGATGGCTCTCCATGCTGGACCGACCTCATGGAGGAAGTCAATCTTGGTCCCAGTACTCGAGTCAGAACAGACTGAGGCCTGAGAACTCCAGATGGCTCTCCATGCTGGACCGACCTCATGGAGGAAATCAATCTTGGTCCCAGTACTTGAGCCAGAAGAGACTGAAGCCTGAGAACTCCAGATGGCTCTCCATGCTGGACCAACCTCATGAAGGAAGTCAATCTTGGTCCCAGTACTCGAGTCAGAACAGACTGAGGCCTGAGAACTCCAGATGGCTCTCCATGCTGGACAGACCTCATGGAAGAAGTCAATCTTGGTCCCAGTACTCGAGCCAGAAGAGACTGAGGCCTGAGAACTCCATATGGCTCTCCATGCTGGACCGACCTCATGGAGGAAGTCAATCGTGGCCCCAGTACTCGAGTTAGAACAGACTGAGGCCTGAGAACTCCAGATGACTCGCCATGCTGGACTGACCTCATGGAGAAAGTCAACCGTGGTCCCAGTACTCGAGACCGGAAACAGACTGAGGCCTGGGAACTCCAGATGGCTCTCCATGCTGGACCGACATCATCAAGGAAGTCAATCTTGGTCCCAGTACTCGAGTCAGAACAGACTGAGGCCTGAGAACTCCAGATGGCTCTCCATGCTGGACCGACCTCATGGAGAAAGTCAATCGTGGCCCCAGTACTCGAGTCAGAACAGACTGAGGCCTGAGAACTCCAGATGGCTCTCTATGCTGGACCGATCTCATAGAGGAAGTCAATCTTGGTCCCAGTACTCGAGCCAGAAGAGACTGAGGCCTGAGAACTCCAGATGGCTCTCATGCTAGAACGACCTCATGGAGAAAGTCAATCGTGGTCCCAGTACTCGAGTCCGGAAACAGACTGAGGCCTGTGAACTCCAGATGGTTCTCCATGCTGGACCGATCTCATGGAGAAAGTCAATCTTGGTCCCAGTACTTGAGCCAGAAGAGACTGAGGCCTGAGAACTCCAGATGGCTCTCCATGCTGGACCGACCTCATGGAGGAAGTCAATTGTGGCCCCAGTACTCGAGTCAGAACATACTGAGGCCTGAGAACTCGTGATGGCTCTCCATGCTAGACCGACCTCATGGAGAAAGTCAATCGTGTTCCCAGTACTCGAGTCAGAAGAGACTGAAGCCTGAGAACTCCAGATGGCTCTCCATGCTGGACCGACCTCATGGAGGAAGTCAATCGTGGCCCCAGTACTTGAGTCAGAACAGACTGAGGCCTGAGAACTCCAGATGGCTCGCCATGCTGGACTGTCCTCATGGAGAAACTCAACCGTGGTCCCAGTACTCGAGTCCGGAAACAAACTGAGGCCTGGGAACTCCAGATGGCTCTCCATGCTGGACCGACCTCATGAAGGAAGTCAATCTTGGTCCCAGTACTCGAGTCAGAACAGACTGAGGCCTGAGAACTCCAGATGGCTCTCCATGCTGGACCGACCTCATGGAGGAAGTCAATCGTGGCCCTAGTACTCGAGTCAGAACAGACTGAGGCCTGAGAACTCGTGATGGCTCTCCATGCTGGACCAACCTCATGGAGGAAGTCAATCGTGGCCCCAGTACTCGAGTCAGAAGAGACTGAAGCCTGAGAACTCCAGATGGCTCTCCATGATGGACCGACCTCATGGAGGAAGTCAATCTTGGCCCCAGTACTCGAGTCAGAACAGACTGAGGCCTTTGAACTCCAGATGGCTCTCCATGCTGGACCGACCTCATGGAGGAAGTCAAACTTGGCCCCAGTACTCGAGTCAGAACAGACTGAGGCCAGGGAACTCCAGATGGCTCTCCATGCTGGACTGACTTCATGGCCGAAGTCAATCGTGGCCCCAGTACTCAAGTCAGAACAGACTGAGGCCTGGGAACTCCAGATGGCTCTCCATGCTGGACTAACTTCATGACCGAAGTCAATCGTGGCCCAAGTACTCAAGTCAGAACGGACAGAGGCCTGGCAACTCCAGATGGCTCACCATGCTGGACCGACATCATGGAGGAAGTCAATCCTGGCCCCAGTATTCGAGTCAGAACAGACTGAGGCCTGGGAACTCCAGATGGCTCTCCATGCTAGACTAACTTCATCGCCAAAGTCAATCGTGGCCCCAGTACTTGAGTCAGAACAGACTGAGGCCTGAGAACTCCAGATGACTCTCCATGCTGGACTGACCTCATGGAGAAAGTCAATCTTGGTCCCAGTACTCGAGCCAGAAGAGACTGAGGCCTGAGAACTCCAGATGGCTCTCCATGCTGGACCGACCTCATGGAGGAAGTCAATCGTGGCCCCAGTACTCGAGTCAGAACAGACTGAGGCCTGAGAACTCCAGATGGCTCTCCATGCTGGACTGACCTCATGGAGAAAGTCAACTGTGGCCCCAGTACTCGAGTCAGAACAGACTGAGGCCTGAGAACTCCAGATGGCTCTCCATGCTGGAATGACCTCATGGAGAAAGTCAACCGTGGTCCCAGTACTCGAGTCCGGAAACAGACTGAGGCCTGTGAACTCCAGATGGCTCTCCATGCTGGACCGACCTCATGGAGGAAGTCAATCTTGGTCCCAGTACTCGAGTCAGAACAGACTGAGGCCTGAGAACTCCAGATGGCTCTCTATGCTCGACCGATCTCATGGAGGAAGTCAATCTTGTTCCCAGTACTCGAGCCAGAAGAGACTGAGGCCTGAGAACTCCAGATGGCTCTCTATGCTCGACCGATCTCATGGAGGAAGTCAATCGTGGCCCCAGTACTCGAGTCAGAACAGACTGAGGCCTGAGAACTCGTGATGGCTCGCCATGCTAGACTGACCTCATGGAGAAAGTCAATCGTGGTCCCAGTACTCGAGTCAGAAGAGACTGAAGCCTGAGAACTCCAGATGGCTCTCCATGCTGGACCGACCTCATGGAGGAAGTCAATCGTGGCCCCAGTACTCGAGTCAGAACAGACTGAGGCCTGAGAACTCCAGATGGCTCTCCATGCTGGACTGACCTCATGGAGAAAGTCAACCGTGGTCCCAATACTCGAGTCCTGAAACAGACTGAGGCCTGGGAACTCCAGATGGCTCTCCATGCTGGACCGACCTCATGGAGGAAGTCAATCTTGGTACGAGTACTCGAGTCAGAACAGACTGAGGCCTGAGAACTCGAGATGGCTCTCCATGCTGGACCGACCTTATGGAGGAAGTCAATCGTGGTCCCAGTACTCGAGCCAGAAGAGACTGAGGCCTGAGAACTCCAGATGGCTCTCCATGCTGGACCGACCACATGGAGGAAGTCAATCGTGGCCCCAGTACTCGAGTCAGAACAGACTGAGGCCTGACAACTCCAGATGGCTCTCCATGCTGGACCGACCTCATGGAGGAAGTCAAACTTGGTCCCAGTACTCGAGTCAGAACAGACTGAGGCCTGAGAACTCCAGATGGCTTTCCATGCTGGACCGACCTCATGGAGGAAATCAATCTTGGTACCAGTACTCGAGTCAGAACAGACTGAGGCCTGAGAACTCCAGATGGCTCTCCATGCTGGACCGACCTCATGGAAGAAGTCAATCTTGGTCCCAGTACTCGAGCCAGAAGAGACTGAGGTCTGAGAACTCCAGATGGCTCTCCATGCTGGACCGACCTCATGGAGGAAGTCAATCGTGGCCCCAGTACTCAAGTCAGAACAGACTGAGGCCTGAGAACTCGTGATGGCTCTCCATGCTGGACCGACCTCATGGAGAAAGTCAATCGTGGTCCCAGTACTCGAGTCAGAAGAGACTGAAGCCTGAGAACTCCAAATGGCTCTCCATGCTGGACCGACCTCATGAAGGAAGTCAATCGTGGCCCCAGTACTCGAGTCAGAACAGACTGAGGCCTGAGAACTCGTGATGGCTCTCCATGCTAGACCGACCTCATGGAGAAAGTCAATCGTGGTCCCAGTTCTCGAGTCAGAAGAGACTGAAGCCTGAGAACTCCAGATGGCTCTCCATGCTTGACCGACCTCATGGAGGAAGTCAATTGTGGCCCCAGTACTCGAGTCAGAACAGACTGAGGCCTGAGAACTCCAGATGGCTCTCCATGCTGGACCAACCTCATGGAGGAAGTCAATCTTGGTCCCAGTACTCGAGTCAGAACAGACTGAGGCCTGAGAACTCCAGATGGCTCTCCATGCTGGACCGACCTTATGGAGAAAGTCAATCTTGGTCCCAGTACTCGAGCCAGAAGAGACTGAGGCCTGGGAACTCCAGATGGCTCTCCATGCAGGACCGACCTCATGGAGGAAGTCAATCGTGGCCCCAGTACAAGAGCCAGAACAGACTGAGGCCTGAGAACTCCAGATGGCTCTCCATGCTGGACCGACCTCATGGAGGAAGTCGATCTTGGTCCCAGTACTCGAGTCAGAACAGACTGAGGCCTGAGAACTCCAGATGGCTCTCCATGCTGGACCGACCTCATGGAGGAAATCAATCTTGGTCCCAGTACTCGAGCCAGAAGAGACTGAAGCCTGAGAACTCCAGATGGCTCTCCATGCTGGACCAACCTCATGAAGGAAGTCAATCTTGGTCCCAGTACTCGAGTCAGAACAGACTGAGGCCTGAGAACTCCAGATGGCTCTCCATCCTGGACCGACCTTATGGAGAAAGTCAATCTTGGTCCCAGTACTCGAGCCAGAAGAGACTGAGGCCTGGGAACTCCAGATGGCTCTCCATGCTGGACCGACCTCATGGAGGAAGTCAATCGTGGCCCCAGTACTCGAGCCAGAACAGACTGAGGCCTGAGAACTCCAGATGGCTCTCCATGCTGGACCGACCTCATGGAGGAAGTCAATCTTGGTCCCAGTACTCGAGTCAGAACAGACTGAGGCCTGAGAACTCCAGATGGCTCTCCATGCTGGACCGACCTCATGGAGAAAGTCAATCGTGGCCCCAGTACTCGAGTCAGAACAGACTGAGGCCTGAGAACTCGTGATGGCTCTCCATGCTGGACCGACCTCATGGAGGAAGTCAATCGTGGCCCCAGTACTCGAGTCAGAAGAGACTGAAGCCTGAGAACTCCAGATGGCTCTCCATAATGGACCGACCTCATGGAGGAAGTCAATCGTGGCCCCAGTACTCGAGTCAGAACAGACTGAGGCCTGAGAACTCCAGATGGCTCTCCATGCTGGACTGACCTCATGGAGAAAGTCAACCGTGGTCCCAGTACTCGAGTCCGGAAACAGACTGAGGCCTGGGAACTCCAGATGGCTCTCCATGCTGGACCGACCTCATGAAGGAAGTCAATCTTGGTCCCAGTACTCGAGTCAGAACAGACTGAGGCCTGAGAACTCCAGATGGCTCTCCATGCTGGACCAACCTCATGGAGAAAGTCAACTGTGGTCCCAGTACTCGAGTCCGGAAACAGACTGAGGCCTGGGAACTCCAGATGGCTCTCCATGCTGGACCGACCTCATGGAGGAAGTCAATCTTGGTCCCAGTACTCGAGTCAGAACAGACTGAGGCCTGGGAACTCCAGATGGCTCTCCATGCGGACTGACCTCATGGAAGAAGTCAATCTTGGTCCCAGTACTCGAGCCAGAAGAGACTGAGGCCTGAGAACTCCAGATGGCTCTCCATGCTGGACCGACCTCATGGAGGAAGTCAATCTTGGTCCCAGTACTCGAGTCAGAACAGACTGAGGCCTGAGAACTCCAGATGGCTCTCCATGCTGGACCGACCTCATGGAGGAAATCAATCTTGGTCCCAGTACTCGAGCCAGAAGAGACTAAAGCCTGAGAACTCCAGATGGCTCTCCATGCTGGACCAACCACATGAAGGAAGTCAATCTTGGTCCCAGTACTCGAGTCAGAACAGACTGAGGCCTGAGAACTTCAGATGGCTCTCCATGCTGGACCGACCTCATGGAAGAAGTCAATCTTGGTCCCAGTACTCGAGCCAGAAGAGACTGAGGCCTGAGAACTCCAGATGGCTCTCCATGCTGGACCGACCTCATGGAAGAAGTCAATCGTGGCCCCAGTACTCAAGTCAGAACAGACTGAGGCCTGAGAACTTGTGATGGCTCTCCATGCTGGACCAACCTCATGGAGAAAGTCAATCGTGGTCCCAGTACTCGAGTCAGAAGAGACTTTAGTCAGAGAACTCCAGATGGCTCTCCATGCTGGCCCGACCTCATGGAGGAAGTCAATCGTGGCCCCAGTACTCGAGTCAGAACAGACTGAGGCCTGAGAACTCCAGATGGCTCGCCATGCTGGACTGACCTCATGGAGAAAGTCAACTGTGGTCCCAGTACTCGAGTCCGGAAACAGACTGAGGCCTGGGAACTCCAGATGGCTCTCCATGCTGGACCGACCTCATGGAGGAAGTCAATTGTGGCCCCAGTACTCGAGTCAGAACAGACTGAGGCCTGAGAACTCCAGATGGCTCTCCATGCTTGACCGACCTCATGGAGGAAGTCAATTGTGGCCCCAGTACTCGAGTCAGAACAGACTGAGGCCTGAGAACTCCAGATGGCTCTCCATGCTGGACCGACCTCATGGAGGAAGTCAATCTTGGTCCCAGTACTCGAGTCAGAACAGACTGAGGCCTGAGAACTCCAGATGGCTCTCCATGCTGGACCGACCTTATGGAGAAAGTCAATCTTGGTCCCAGTACTCGAGCCAGAAGAGACTGAGGCCTGGGAACTCCAGATGGCTCTCCATGCTGGACCGACCTCATGGAGGAAGTCAATCGTGGCCCCAGTACAAGAGCCAGAACAGACTGAGGCCTGAGAACTCCAGATGGCTCTCCATGCTGGACCGACCTCATGGAGGAAGTCAATCTTGGTCCCAGTACTCGAGTCAGAACAGACTGAGGCCTGAGAACTCCAGATGGCTCTCCATGCTGGACCGACCTCATGGAGGAAATCAATCTTGGTCCCAGTACTCGAGCCAGAAGAGACTGAAGCCTGAGAACTCCAGATGGCTCTCCATGCTGGACCAACCTCATGAAGGAAGTCAATCTTGGTCCCAGTACTCGAGTCAGAACAGACTGAGGCCTGAGAACTCCAGATGGCTCTCCATCCTGGACCGACCTTATGGAGAAAGTCAATCTTGGTCCCAGTACTCGAGCCAGAAGAGACTGAGGCCTGGGAACTCCAGATGGCTCTCCATGCTGGACCGACCTCATGGAGGAAATCAATCGTGGCCCCAGTACTCGAGCCAGAACAGACTGAGGCCTGAGAACTCCAGATGGCTCTCCATGCTGGACCGACCTCATGGAGGAAGTCAATCTTGGTCCCAGTACTCGAGTCAGAACAGACTGAGGCCTGAGAACTCCAGATGGCTCTCCATGCTGGACCGACCTCATGGAGAAAGTCAATCGTGGCCCCAGTACTCGAGTCAGAACAGACTGAGGCCTGAGAACTCGTGATGGCTCTCCATGCTGGACCGACCTCATGGAGGAAGTCAATCGTGGCCCCAGTACTCGAGTCAGAAGAGACTGAAGCCTGAGAACTCCAGATGGCTCTCCATAATGGACCGACCTCATGGAGGAAGTCAATCGTGGCCCCAGTACTCGAGTCAGAACAGACTGAGGCCTGAGAACTCCAGATGGCTCTCCATGCTGGACTGACCTCATGGAGAAAGTCAACCGTGGTCCCAGTACTCGAGTCCGGAAACAGACTGAGGCCTGGGAACTCCAGATGGCTCTCCATGCTGGACCGACCTCATGAAGGAAGTCAATCTTGGTCCCAGTACTCGAGTCAGAACAGACTGAGGCCTGAGAACTCCAGATGGCTCTCCATGCTGGACCAACCTCATGGAGAAAGTCAACTGTGGTCCCAGTACTCGAGTCCGGAAACAGACTGAGGCCTGGGAACTCCAGATGGCTCTCCATGCTGGACCGACCTCATGGAGGAAGTCAATCTTGGTCCCAGTACTCGAGTCAGAACAGACTGAGGCCTGGGAACTCCAGATGGCTCTCCATGCGGACCGACCTCATGGAAGAAGTCAATCTTGGTCCCAGTACTCGAGCCAGAAGAGACTGAGGCCTGAGAACTCCAGATGGCTCTCCATGCTGGACCGACCTCATGGAGGAAGTCAATCTTGGTCCCAGTACTCGAGTCAGAACAGACTGAGGCCTGAGAACTCCAGATGGCTCTCCATGCTGGACCGACCTCATGGAGGAAATCAATCTTGGTCCCAGTACTCGAGCCAGAAGAGACTAAAGCCTGAGAACTCCAGATGGCTCTCCATGCTGGACCAACCACATGAAGGAAGTCAATCTTGGTCCCAGTACTCGAGTCAGAACAGACTGAGGCCTGAGAACTTCAGATGGCTCTCCATGCTGGACCGACCTCATGGAAGAAGTCAATCTTGGTCCCAGTACTCGAGCCAGAAGAGACTGAGGCCTGAGAACTCCAGATGGCTCTCCATGCTGGACCGACCTCATGGAAGAAGTCAATCGTGGCCCCAGTACTCAAGTCAGAACAGACTGAGGCCTGAGAACTTGTGATGGCTCTCCATGCTGGACCAACCTCATGGAGAAAGTCAATCGTGGTCCCAGTACTCGAGTCAGAAGAGACTTTAGTCAGAGAACTCCAGATGGCTCTCCATGCTGGCCCGACCTCATGGAGGAAGTCAATCGTGGCCCCAGTACTCGAGTCAGAACAGACTGAGGCCTGAGAACTCCAGATGGCTCGCCATGCTGGACTGAACTCATGGAGAAAGTCAACTGTGGTCCCAGTACTCGAGTCCGGAAACAGACTGAGGCCTGGGAACTCCAGATGGCTCTCCATGCTGGACCGACCTCATGAAGGAAGTCAATCTTAGTCCCAGTACTCGAGTCAGAACAGACTGAGGCCTGAGAACTCCAGATGGGTCTCCATGCTGGACCGACCTCATGGAGAAAGTCAATCGTGGCCCCAGTACTCGAGTCAGAACAGACTGAGGCCTGAGAACTCGTGATGGCTCTCCATGCTGGACCGACCTCATGGAGGAAGTCAATCGTGGCCCCAGTACTCGAGTCAGAAGAGACTGAAGCCTGAGAACTCCAGATGGCTCTCCATACTGGACCGACCTCATGGAGGAAGTCAATCGTGGCCCCAGTACTCGAGTCAGAACAGAATGAGGCCTGAGAACTCCAGATGGCTCTCCATGCTGGACTGACCTCATGGAGAAAGTCAACCGTGGTCCCAGTACTCGAGTCCGGAAACAGACGGAGGCCTGGGAACTCCAGATGGCTCTCCATGCTGGACCGACCACATGAAGGAAGTCAATCTTGGTCCCAGTACTCGAGTCAGAACAGACTGAGGCCTGAGAACTCCAGATAGCTCTCCATGCTGGACCAACCTCATGGAGAAAGTCAACTGTGGTCCCAGTACTCGAGTCCGGAAACAGACTGAGGGCTGGGAACTCCAGATGGCTCTCCATGGTGGACGTTGCGGGCAAGATCTTGACCCCTAGGCATTTCAAGATGTAACCCTGGGCTGACACTAATCCAATATGATGTCCCCCGCCCCAGGCCTAGCACCATCCATGACATTAGAATGTTAAGATGCCCTGATCTCGCGGCCAGGTCCCGGCCATGGCGCCTCTCTTTAGGTCACTTACCTGGATTTCTGCACAGCTTTTGACCAGGTGAATCGCTCCATTCTGAGAGAAATGAAGTGCCCAGCATGGCTGATGGACATTATTACTGCTCCACACAGTAATACCACAGCTCATATGCGTCTGGGAAATGATGGGGCACTGTCAGAGCCAATAGAAGGAAACAGGGGGGGTAGGCAGGGTTGCACGCTGGCCCCATGTTATCAATTCATACATAGCAGATCTACCTAAACAATTGCAGCATCATGCTAAATGCCCCCCGGAAATAGGTTCTGTTTTATTAACGACAATGCTATATGCAGATGCCTTGGTCATGTGCCACCAGACATTTTCGGGCATGAAGGCTCTGGTAAATGCCCTGCAGAGGCGTGCCATGGCCAATGACCTGTCTGTGAATCTGAGCAAAACTAAATTAATGTTATTTTCTTTACAGAAAGTGAACCAACTTGCTAAAAGAGCCAGCCCATGCTTTATCTAACAGAGCTGGCATTAGCATCTCTCATTAGTGCTGGCCTGCAGCTAGTGCAAATCATGGTGTGGCAGTGTAGACATGGCGTTTGGCCTAGTGAATGTACAGTTTGAAGCAACATATTTAATTGCTTCATGTGTTTAAGTGTGGGCACAGTGTGGGATATTCATCAGAGCTACATATGCAAAACATCCCAGTGTGCTAATGATCGGATACATTGGACTAAAACAGGCATATGTGCTGTCATTTAGCGCGGCACCACACAGAAGCCATTACCCAACAGGGTGGTGACTTGTGCAGCGTGCACATCATTGCTGCACACATATCACTGAGTTGGTTTGCCATGGACTCCTGTCTGCATGGTGACACATTATGAACCCTGCATTCCTCATCAAGGTGCCAAGTCACATTGAGGTGCCATCTGGTATGTGCACTAGGGCGTGGGTGGCTTGTTAAGAAAATGTAAAGACCTTTGATGCTGCAGTCACTAGAAAATGACAGTTCACCTTCCCAAGCATGCGCCATATGTTACTAAAAAGCAATCCACAAAATAAATATACATGAAAATGAGTCTCCCTGCACTGCCCCTGGGCCTTCCGCACACTTAGGGGATGTAACCATGACCCCTACAGTCCCCTGCCTCCTCTGCACTTTCACAGAGCTGCGGTGCCCTGGCTGCACGTACACAGAGCATTGCTGCCCTGATTGTGCTTCCCCCTTCCCTCTCCCTGGCACTTCCCCGCTCTGCCTTCCCCCATCACTTTACGGTGGCGCACTTGAAGTACCTGAATTTTTTTAGGACAGAATGAGGTCTGACTAGAAGTAGTTCCGCATTCTCGTAATTAAAGCAGATGCCATGGGTCGCCATCCAAGCTTGGATGGTGGTATATGTGGAGTTTAGCAGGGTAGAGTCTGGGTGTAGTTGCCTGATAGAGGGAGGAGGATTTGTGTGTCATCAGCGTAGTTGGTGTAAATAATACCCTGGGCGTCTAGGAGGTTGAAAAGAGGCTTAGTGAAAATATTGTATAATGCGGGAGAGACACATGAGCCTTGGGGTACTCCGCAATTAATGGGAGTGGGGGCTGCACATGCTTGGTCAGAGAACACTCTCATTGTTTGGCCTTCTAGGAAGGAGGTAATCCAAGCTGCTGCTTCAGGAGAAAGGGCAGCTGCAGAGGTGAGATGGTGACATAGGATACTGTGGCCTACTAAGTCAAAGGCCGAAGATCGGTCTAAAAGGAGCAGCAGGGCAGGTTTGCCCTTGTCCCGGATATCGCCAGATATCGTCTTTTTGTTTTTTTAGATCGAGTAAAGCCGACTGTTGCCAGGGGGAAAGCCTGATTAGCGGGCACCTAGGATTTGGTTTGTTTCTAGATGGTGTTGGATCTGGATATAGGCCGCTCCATCCAGAATTTTCTAGTAGGAAGGGTACTGTGGTAATTGGTCTGTAATTATTCGGTATGGCAGGATCAAGAGAGTTTTCTTTTGTAATGTTTGGAGTTTGGACCCATGCTTCTCAAAGCAGGGAAAGGAATTTGCCTGTCATAAATGATGCATTGATAAATGCTGTGATGATTGGGGCTAGTGCATCTGCGTAATCTTTGATGAGTGGGGCTGGGCACACATCACTTTTACATCTTGAGGGCTTAAGGCTTTTTATGATCTGGAAAGTATCCATGGTGAAGATTTAGTTTAATCTGAACCGGGGGGTGTCAGAAATCCCAGATTTGATGTCCTGGTTAGTAGAGATGTCTTGAGGATTGTTTTGGGGATTGGATATGTTGGCAGCAATTTCTCTTTGTAGCAGGTCGATATTTTGCAAAATCGAGTTTTGGCTGCTAGTGCACCTTGCAAGTCTTTGTTTTCGGTAGAGACTTGAGGGATAGGAGATTCTGACTCTCTGAGGATGCTGAATAGCTCTGGTGTGTTTGAATTGGCTTTGCCTATACTGGAGCTATAGGTGGAGGCTCTGCCTATACTGGAGCGATAGGTGGAGGCTTTGCCTATACTGGAGCCATAGGTGGAGGCTTTGCCTATACTGGAGCTATAGGTGGAGGCTTTGCCTATACTGGAGCGATAGGTGGAGGCTTTGCCTATACTGGAGCTATAGGTGGAGGCTTTGCCTATACTGGAGCTATAGGTGGAGGCTTTGCCTATACTGGAGCTATAGGTGGAGGTGGAGGCTTTGCCTATACTGGAGCTATAGGTGGAGGCTTTGCCTATACTGGAGCGATAGATGGAGGCTTTGCCTATACTGGAGCGATAGGTGGAGGCTTTGCCTATACTGGAGCTATAGGTGGAGGCTTTGCCTATACTGGAGCGATAGGTGGAGGCTTTGCCTATACTGGAGCTATAGGTGGAGGCCTTGCCTATACTGGAGCGATAGGTGGAGGCTTTGCCTATACTGGAGCTATAGGTGGAGGTGGAGGCTTTGCCTATACTGGAGCGATAGGTGGAAGCTTTGCCTATACTGGAGCGATAGGTGGAGGCTTTGCCTATACTGGAGCTATAGGTGGAGGCTTTACCTATACTGGAGCTATAGGTGGAGGCTTTGCCTATACTGGAGCTATAGGTGGAGGCTTTGCCTATACTGGAGCTATAGGTGGAGGCTTTGCCTATACTGGAGCGATAGGTGGAGGCTTTGCCTATACTGGAGCTATAGGTGGAGGCTTTGCCTATACTGGAGCGATAGGTGGAGGCTTTGCCTATACTGGAGCTATAGGTGGAGGCTTTGCCTATACTGGAGCTATAGGTGGAGGCTGTGCCTATACTGGAGCGATAGGTGGAGGTTTGCCTATACTGGAGCGATAGATGGAGGCTTTGCCTATACTAGAGCGATAGGTGGAGGCTTTGCCTATACTGGAGCTATAGGTGGAGGCTTTGCCTATACTGGAGCTATAGGTGGAGGCTTTGCCTGTACTGGAGCGATAGGTGGAGGCTTTGCCTATACTGGAGCTATAGGTGGAGGCTGTGCCTATACTGGAGCGATAGGTGGAGGCTTTGCCTATACTGGAGCGATTGGTGGAGGCTTTGCCTATACTGGAGCGATAGGTGGAGGCTTTGCCTATACTGGAGCTATAGGTGGAGGCTTTGCCTATACTGGAGCTATAAGTGGTGGCTTTGGCTTCTGTGATGGCCTGTTTGTATTGTTTGGCCAAGCAGGTGAATTCCTGTTTAAGGGTGTCACTAGGGGAGTAATTCCCGCAAGATTCTGCCGTTCTTTTCTTGGACCTAAGGTCAGCTAACTCTTGGGTGTACCATGAGTTAACATGCGATGAGGGCTTAGCCTTTTTTGAGTTAGGGAGCAATGGTGTTGACAGCATCAGTAAGCGTGTTATTATAAACTAGACTTTGAGGGCATAGAGCGCTAGTGGATTCCAATTTTAGTGGGTTAAGGAGAGGTAGGATGTTTTCTCTGGTGAGTTTTTTCAAGTTGCGGGCTAAGGATGGAGGTAGTCGCTTAGCAGGGGTTCAGGAGGTTTTGTCACAGGAATGGAAAAGGTGATTATATGATGGTCAGACATGTTGCAGTTGAGGTCGATTAGCCAGTCGAGCGTTCTACCTTTGATATGTGTGGGATTGTTTATTCGTTGAAGACTAATGAGAGGAGTGAGTTGGCGAGATTGGATGCTGGGAAGTCCGTATGGTCATTAAGTCCGAGGTTGAAGTCACCTAAGAGGGTTACTTGTGAGGAGCGTTTTAGGTCATGACTAAGTGTCACGATTCACTCCCTTTGCTCCCGTTCCCACCACTTGGGAGCAGGATTTGGGGTGTATTCCCTAGTGACTTTCCTTCCTAACCTTATGCTACAGTGCTATGGTGAATTGAGAGCTCTAAATCCTTATTTTCCATGCTACTTCCCTTCCTGATCCATTCCAGGTTTTTAGCAGCCAGCATGCTTTAATCAAAAGTCTATGCTTCCCAGAATGCCTGGCCCACTGCTTTATCTCCACCCTTCCAGGACACGGTTGGGTGGAGGATAAGCAACACCTGTGGCTGGCAGGTGCAGCAAGCAGCACACCTGAGGCTCGTTAAGCAGCTTTTAAAGCCTCAGTTTGCTTCAGTCCTGTGCTGGTCATGGATGCAGTGTTCCTATTTGTGACTGGTCCCTGGTCCCTGGTCCCTGGTCCCTGGTCCCTGGTCCCCGGTCCCCGGTCCCCGGTCCCCGGTCCCCGGTCCCGGTCCCTGGTCCCTGGGTTTGTGCCTAGTTCCTAGTTTCTATTTCTTGTTCCTTTTCCCTGGATTTGGAATTTAATGTGCTTATTAGTGATTTCTGCTTCCTGGATTCCCTTTCTGTCTTCCTCTGTTTTGCAGGCAGCACTTCCCAGTGCTTTCCTTTGTCTGTGCAGCCTAGTTTGCCTGTGTTCTATATCTCTTTGACTTTGTGCTATTCTGATGTTAAACTTAGTTTCTCCCCATTTATAGATTTAGCATTTTGCCTTTTTTCCTTGAATGGGGGAAAGTGTTGCCTTTGTAATTTCGTTTTCCCTGCTCCTGTTCCTTTACTTTCTCTTGGAATCTATTCCAGGTTGTCCCTTGCACTTCTCCATTTGTTTCCTATTGATTATTAGGTGTTGTGTGCTGTTGTAGCTAGCTACTGTGTGAATGCCTATGTTTTCCTCACTATTCTGTAATCACTAGTCCCACTTGCCCCTTGTCATGAGTCTTATGTATTAAGTTATTCTCCCATTGCTGTTATAGCCTTTCTGGGTCCCTGTTCATGGGCTTCGCTAACATTTCAGGTGGTATTTCTCATCCTTGTGAGGATTTTCTTTAAGTTACCTTTTACAACACCATCAGTGGTGTTAGCTCACAGATCCTGTCGTTGCCTGCCCTGTACGTGGGCTTAGTGCTGTCAGTACCTGTAACAGCAATTGTGGGTAAGGAGCTTGCCGACTTTCTTTGTAATCATTTCCTTTGCCATATTCACTGCCTTTTTCCTCTCTTGACACTTAGAGTCGGGAGGAGGTCTTCCTCGAAGGTATTAGTAGTGCCGGCGGGGATGGTAGATTATGTGGAAGGTAATAGTGTTGGTGGTGGTGGTTGTAAGTTTTAGAGAGACAATGTCACACGGTTTGTTGAGAGAGGTGTTAAGTTGCCTGATGTGCAAGTGTTTTTTTGCTATGAGGGCAGTTCCTCCGCCTCTGGCAGTAAGTCTGTCACTTCTAAAGATGGTGTAGTCAGAGGGATAGGCCATTGCTAGTGCGGGGCCTGAGGCTGCGTATAGCCATGTTTCTGTGATAGTTAATGCATCTTGGTTGTTGACCATCAGGAGGTCATGGATATCAAGGCATGGGTAGGAAGTGAGCGAGCATTGACTAGCGCCAGGTCAAGAGTACTTTTGGGCATGTTGACGCTCTCTAGGTTGGTTAAACGGGGAGCTCTGATGTGGGAGGTGATAGTGTTAGGTTGCCGATCAGGAGAGACATTAGTTATATTTAGTGGGAGTGCTTAAAATGGAGGAGTCAGGCCTCAGTGCAAGGCTATGGTAGTGAACCCAGTTTGGAGTCACATTATAGCTTGATTCAGCGGAGGATGCAAGACTAAGGCATTAGTTGACAATAGGTATCAGTCTATGGAATACAACAGTGGGTACCAGGCTATGGCATTCCTCAACAGTGGGCACCAGGCTATGGCATTCCTCAACAATGGGTAACAAGCTATGGTGCTGATTGACAGGCACAACATTATTGCAGGTATTACCATTTGGTACCTGGCAGTGATGAGTGATTGTGGTTGCAGTGTTTGACGCGCAGGCGAGCGCGCATGCTGGCGTAGTGTAGTTAGTGAGGGGAGTGGTAATAATGTTCGTCGTAGTTCCCTGCACAGCTAATTCAGGTGAAACAGTGATGGCCACATGAGTTACCACTGCGGCATTGGGTGAGGTGAATGCATTTAAGTGTTGTTTGTTGAACGCGCGGCTCAGAGGCATTATTGGTTGTGCGTTCATGTCGGTAGGTTCCTGGTAGATGCTGTTCAGGAGTTTGGAGATGGAGTGCTCTGTGAAGCACATCAATTGAGGTGGGTTTGGAGAGGAAACGCAGATGCGTGGGAGATGGTCAGTCTGTGGGTGTGCTTTTTGCGCATAGCATGTTCAGAGGCATAGATTTTAATTACGCTCTCATAGCAATGGGGTGCATGTAGGGAAAGCTTGGGTGTTCACTGTAATCAAGTAATGTGAGTAACTATGGCCTGATGCATTGCGTTGTACATGGGTTTGTGGGCGTGGAGGAGCCTTGCTTACAGTGGGAGCAGGTGGCGCTGGAGTGAAGGATGGCTTGAAGGGTGATACTAGGGTTTGGAGTAGAGTTTTGAGCTGGCCGTTCGGCTCAGGATCTTGTAGCGGCAGGTAGGTGGAAGGAAGGGTGTGGGGTCCGGCAGCGGGATATTACTTGCTTCGGATATGTTTATGTAGTGGGCCGTGGTTCTGGTAACGTTGTAAGGATATCTATTTTCCCGGATGACTACAAACATTACATTGATGTGTGTTTTAACGTTAGGCAGATTGAGTAGTCGGGGAAGGTAGGCGTTAGCGTATGGATCCGATGTTTGTTTATTTTCATGGCCTGGTGAATACTGGAACTGTATGCACAATACGGGGAGCTGCAGAGAGGCTCAGCAGCCTTACGGTACAGCCTTTGGGGATGGCCAGCTTCGCCTTCCTGGTCGGAAGAACCAATGGCTTGGACCCAATCATGAGGCTTGTTTTTCAAGGTGTCAGGCAGGCCCGTGGCAGTCATCTTTTGGGCAAAATTTGTTGCTCTTGCAGGCAGAATGGATGATAGGGTGGCCTGGCCTTCTATGCCCTCCGGCATGCCTCCGGAGCTTGGTGTGCTTCGTTGTCACCAAGGACAGTACCATGGCAAATGGCGCTTCTTCCCACCTTGATTATTGACCTCTGACGCACAATGCAGGATTCTTCAGCCTGGTTTTCTGGTTTTACGCTTTATGTTCTCGTTTTTTCATGGAAGTAACTTTTCCTTGTCGAAAAGGTCAAGGGAAGGTCCTCCCTTCTGTTTTGCAGTCTTTCTTCTCTTGTTAAACTGCCATCTTGGAACTGCTGCTTCCTTGTGCACTTTGCCTCACTCAGAGTGTGCTCTCGTACTCCGCCTTTTATCTGATTTGGGAAGTGTAATGGAAGTCAGGTTGTGTGATGGTCAGTAATTGCCTAACCTCGCCTGACCATGTATTGGGACACGTCAGGTATTCGGCTCAGGTGTTAGTCTGGTTTCCCTCATCACAGGCTGTCTCTGAGAACGTGTTTGTGTTGTAAAGGTGTGTGGGGATAGCGTTCCTAAATATCCTACCTGGTCGGATGGGGTAATGGTGTTATAGGGAAGGGGATGCCATGTCTCACCATCCAGTCTCCCATTAGCCGAAGACCGCTCACCCAGGTGATCCTCCTGCACTGGTACACTCCCAGGAACTGGATCCAAAAGCGATGGCCATGTCCTGGCCACCTGGATGACAGATCCCCGGAGTCTAGTGGTTGAGACACCGTCTGGGTTCTCACAATGTGTTGTCCTTCTATGGTGTTTGTAATTAACGTACCTTCCATACTGAATTTAGCTAATTTCATCTGTACCAACTTTCCTTCTGCGACTCATCTACCTTCTCTCCTTTTCCTGTTTTTCTCTGCAATAGTGTATTTTGTGAGCTTATATCTTGATTGATTGATTGATTGATTGATTGATTGATTTGGGATTTGTAATGCGCATATCCCGAGGGAACCAAGTGGCAAGCCACATATAGACACAGGTTTTATCGATAGTACATGAAGCACAATGACAGCTACTCAATTGCAATTTACTTAAATAGATATGTTTTTAGCTGTTTCCTAAATGTAGTCAAAGATTACATTTTTCGTAGATGGGACGGAAGACGGTTGCAGGCCCGAGGGCCAGCCACTGGGAACCGACTGTCCCCCAAACAAACAGATTTAAAAGGAGGTTCTTGGATCATAGACCACAGTGATCTTGTGGTATTATAGATCTTGATCTTTGGAATTAAGTGTGGTAGTGCTAGGCCACGAATACCTCTGAAAACAAGATACAGCAGCTTAAATCGGATCCGCTGCTGGACCGGTAACCAGTGAAGTTTCCTAAGAAACTCAGAGACTGGCCTTTTCCATGGTAATAAAATCAAAGGAACTGCTGAATTTTGGGCCACTGCAAGGCTCTGCAACTGGTATTTGGAGCACATTGCAGTAGTCCAGCCTAGCATTAACATGAGTACCTACCACCGTCGATCAATCCCATTCCAGAATAAAGGGGAAAAGGGAGTTCAGCAATTTCAATTGGAAGTACACTGATTTAATCATCTGATTAATGTGTAGGTTATACCCCAGATTTGATTGCCAAATACAACCTACATTTTTTACAGAGTCCGTATATTTGGAAGCGATTCCAAACAGTGACCGGCATGGCAGTATTGGGAAAAAAGTTTCCAATTTATTTTTTGATATGATATGATATGGCATTTATAATGTGCCTATACACAAGTGTTTCAAGGCGTGACGAGGCAAGGGAGGGGGAACAGGGGAAGACAGAAAACGATCCTACTAGGACAGGTGTCATTCAGATTGCGCAAGTGCATGGGAAGGGGGGAAAAGGAAAAGTGCACGGGGGAAGGGAGAGGGGAAAGTGCCGACATGGGAAAGTGGAATAAATAAGATAAAATAAGACAAATAAAACAGCCAGTTAGTGGCAAGTGCAAGGGAGTGCAGACATAAGTGCTGGTAGGGGGACTGAAGGGATACAGAGAAACAGTGCCCAAGTGCAGGGGTTGCCAGGGAGGCAGTGCAGGTGGGCAATTGACGGGGCCTGGGCCACAGATCAGAAAAAGGTTGGCCAGGTAACCAGTGCAATTTCAGTTAGGAATTTAGCAAGGGAGGGGAGGAGAGAATGCAGAAGCAAAGAGGAAGGTTTTGAGGTGTTTCCGGAACCAAAGATGGTTCTCCTCGAGTTTCAGGGAGGCAGGAAGGCTGTTCCAGAGAGAGGCCCCTGCCGAAGAGAATGATCTGCCACCAACTCGTTGCTGGAGAAGCGACTGATCCTGAGGGAGTTGGAGGCTGATGAGCGAAGAGCTCGAGAAGGAAAATATTTAGGAAGAGAGAGTTGAAGGTATTGCAGCCCCAGACCCCAGAAGGCCTTGTGTACAATGCAGAGGGTTTTGAACTTAATCCTCGCAGCCACTGGGAGCCAGTGTAGAGATTTCAGTCCTGGAGAGATACGATCCCTGGGCTTGAGGCCAAGGACAATTCTCGCAGTCCTGTTCTGGATAAGTTGCAGAGGGAGGAGAGTGGAGGCAGGCAGATTTAGATAGAGGCTGTTACAGTAATCCAGCTTAGAGAGGACCAGTACTCTGGAGAAAGTGAGCTTCTGGGGGAAGGAGAGGAAAGAAGAATACCTCTAAGGAGGTGCAGCTGGTAGTGTGACTTCTTAGAGACGTCAGAGATGTGAGGGGAGAAGGAGAGTGCAGAGTCGAAGATGACCGCGAGGTTTTTAGCCTTGCAGGTGGGAGTGGGAGGAGGGCCAAGAGAGGTTGGCCAGAGAGCTGTAGGGAGGGAGGGAGTGGGTGTGCCAGTGAGTAGAATCTCAATCTTACTGGCATTAAGTCAGAGGTCGTTGGCGGCACACCATTCCTGGATGGCAGAGAGACAGTCAGAGATGAGGGAAGGAGAGAAGGAGGAGGCCGAGGGTAGCCTGAAAATGAGCTGGGTATCATCCGTATAGCACTGAAAGTTGGGACAGAGAGCGGCGATGCGGGGGGCAAGGAGTGCCAGGTATTGGTTGAACACCCAGGGAGAGAGGTTATATCCCTGGGGGACACCACAGGTAGAGAAAAAGATGTCGGAGAGGAAGGACCCAAGTTGGACCTGCGAGGGTCGGTCAGAGATGAAAGAAGCCAGCCACACCGGAGCCTGACCAGTGATACCAAAAGGTTTCACTGGTCAGGCAGAAGAGAGATCAAGCAAGATAAGAACGCAAGGGGTGTTAGAGTAGAGGTTGGTGAGCAGGTCTTCACAGATGTTCAGGAGAGCAGTTTCCGAGTTTCCGTGCTTCTGGCAGCTCTGAAGCCAGACTGATGGTCATGAAGACAACCAACAGATTCAGTGTGAATATTAAGCTGGGAGATGGCCAGCTTTTCCAGGAGTTTGCCCAGGAAGGTAGTGATGGAGATTGGGCGATAGTTAGCCGGCAGGAGGGGTCGGCAGAGGGTTTCTTAAGAAGAGGGTGCACAAGGGAGTGCTTCAGGGTGGAAGGAGTGATTGCAGAAATCCACTAGGGCAGGAGCCAGGGAGTCGATGTGATCCTTGATAGTTTTGGAGGAACAGGGGTGAACCTGTTTCGATGAGACTTTCATAGATCGGACTTGTGTAGAAACCTCGTCTGGAGAGAAAAGGGGAAAGGCAGAGAAGGAGGGAGGAAGGGTGGCTGCAGAAGTGCCAGAGGAAGTGCAGGGAATAGCAGGAGGGGGATGAGAGGAGGAGAGCGAGGACAGGATGTCCTGAATTTTTGAAATTAAGTGAGAAGCCAGTGCCATGCAGAGGGCCTGGGAAGGGACAGGAGAGGTAGAGACTGCAGCAGAATTGGCCAGTTCCTTGCAGATTTTAAAGAATTCAGCTGAGTTGTTTGATGCCGCAGAGATGCGGGCTTGGATATGAGCTCTCTTCTTGATGAGGACCGAGAGCCGGTATTGCCTTTGCAGCAGGCCGCAGGCCAGTTTGTCAGAGGATGAACTTGAAGCACGCCATTTCCTCTCGGCAACCCTACACTTGCTTTTTAGGTTGACGAGGTCTGAGTCATACCAGGAGTTACACTTGGCTTTGGGCTTCAGGCGGATTCTCATGACAGGGGCAAGGATATCCAGAGTATCAGATATAGAAGAGTGGAGCATGGAGAGGGCTTTGTCAGGGTGAGAGTCAGCCGGAAGGGGAGGAGGGGGTGAGAAGGTGGTGACGAAAGCCTCACTGACACACGCTTCATGGGTCGGGTGACTGAGAAGGTGGGTGGCAGTGACAGAGGTGGCTTGACCTGCGGGGTAGGGAGGGTGAGGTGGGAGGATAGGAGAAAGTGGTCACTCCAGGAGAGATGAGTGGAGAGAGGGACAGAGAGGGGAAGGTCTGAGAGATCAAAACATCGAGAGTGTGCCCTGCAGAATGAGTCGGGCCAGAGGGGAGAATGGTGAGTGAGAGAGAATCGCAGAGGTCACGAAAGATTTCAGAGGGGGGATAGCAGGCATCCAGGTGGATGTTGAAGTCTCCAAGAAGGAGGAATTGAGTGGTTGAGGCCAGGAGTGAGGAGAGATCCGCCCACTCAGAGAGGAAGGAAGAAACCTGACCAGGTGGCCGATAGATAGTAGCCACTGTAAGGGAATGGATAGGGGAGAGAGAGAGCCTGCAGATGAGGCATTCAAAAGAGGAGTAGGCCTGCTTAGGAATGACAGAGGCAGGAATCCACTAAGGGAAGATAATTAGAGCTTATTATCAAGCACACAGATTCAAATTCTCTCTGCACATTTGAAGATATGCTAAACTGCTTCCACCGGTTAAACTAAGATAAATCTGCGTATCGTCCGCATACGAATGATACTGAAGATTGAACTCATACATTTTTTTTTATCAGCGGACAGATATAAATATTAAACAGCACAGGCAGCAGGGATGAGCCCTGCCTGTGGCACTCCTTGGGCTATCTTTTTGTCACAATACCCACTACCTTTCCTAATTCCGTCTGCACTCCTATGGGTCGACCCCTAGACAATATATGATGAAAAAAACAGGAATGTTCCTATCCCACTGTTGTCTAGTCTCTAGCTGCCACATCTCCTATATCTTTTGAATATACTGTACAGGGTCCTCGTCTGCTCTTATGCATGAGCAATGATGGTCTGCATGTCTGATGTGTCTGGGTACATTTCTCTCAGTGCCTTCCATATATGTGCTCGACAGTTATTTTATGTTTTGTATCACACACCGCTACCACCCAGGGGTAGTACCCAGGCATTCATGCCATCATGGGCATCGTCGCTCATAATTACCCCGTCATATCCTGCCTTTATTCAAATTCCGTCCACCTGTTCACCCAATAAAGATTCAAACAAGCCCATCATATCTCCTACGGCCAGGGTAGTCCCGGCCATCATTTTCTCAAGTGCCTGCACCTGCTGTGAGGGATGGCAAGCTTCTCACTATGTTTTTCTTATCCATATTTGGCCAGGATAGGTACCGAGTCCCCCTCCACCTTTTGGTAATGGGACATATATGTCACCTGCTTCTGAGGCTATGATAACACCTCTCCCTCCTTGCTATTTACTACAGCTATCCTGTTATGATGTCTACTAAACTGCACAGACCATGGCATCCTATCTCTGTCCTCCAACAAGAACCTGTCGCCATCCATTCCATTAACCACACACCATCATCATCTTCTGCTTGTCCGTCTTCACACGCGGAGTCACAATGTATTTCTTTAAGGGTAGGGAGGTCTGTACCAGGTTTACTCAAACGTTTAAACTTAACTTGTCTCACCATCCACTAGTCTTTTGCCACTGCTGCATCGGCTCCTCCTCCTGCTCCCTTCAATACATCTATCTTCTGTTGGTTTCTTTGTTGTCCATTTTAATCCCCAACAGTGAGTACATAACAAGGATCGGTATAGCCTGCAGCGGGCTGTAGAGAAACTGACTGTATAGGAAAGAACCAATAAAGAAGCGGTGGATTTTACCGTAACCTTCTCCCTCATTTTGTCTCATATGGGACATTCTCATCTTCCTCAAACATTTTCCACAATGACAGTATGATTTGTCTATTCTTGAGCTTTTTTCCTTTGTTTGTCAACAGTAAGTGTATGTACATGTGCTCTAAAATATCTTTTGCATGTGTGCCCTCTGCGGGCCATTGCTTAGACATTCTTCCTAGGGTCCCCTGTACCCGCTCTGCATAGTATTTTAATATGTTATCCTTATACTGCTGAAGTGCCTTACACATATGTTCCAACCGGGTATGCATAATGTCAATAAATCTCACCCCTCTATACTCAATATCTATCACACTGTTCCAGAAGCTTCTTATATTCCCAAACTTCAATAAATCAATTTGCAAAAAATCCAATTGTTAACCGGTCTTTTTCCCCGAAAGGTGCCCACACTCACACATCAACCTCTAGACCTTTTACTCACACATTTCTCATACCAAACAAACCATTCACAGCTTACATCAAAAACCTCTAAATACAGCACCACAACAAATCCAAACAGTAAAAAAACAGTCCTTCCTCAACCTCCTTCACTCGAGGCGAGGGAATCTACTCCTCCTCACGCCCGCTAGGTCTGGGATGGAGGGATATTTCCTTACCTCAACTTGTTACTACTATGATGTCATCTTTCCTCAGAATCGATGAGCTTCACCAACACTCATACAATATTAAGCAACACTGTCTTTCTCAACTTCGGAGGGGCTTCCCTTTCAACTCAATCTAACAACTAATACAATAAAAATTTAGAACAAAAAACATCCACAATGCTGCTCTTTCATGCAAGAGTGCATGGTAATGGGGAGACCACAAGGTGGTGCGTACCGCAATGGCCGCCTAATCCGAGGCTCCTGACCCAGAGCTGGCAAAAGACGAAAAAGAGCATTTTGCATTCCGCAGTCAGCAATAAAAGGATTGAAAGGGGTGTGTGAATGTCCACAGCGGATGTTCCCAAGTAAGAAGCCTGAAAGTGAGAAAAACGGAGGTGAAATGGCCGTGAGCTGTGGGTGGGCCCCCTCCCACCGCGCTCGGATGAAATAAGGGCGGTGGAAGAATCACCACGAGCCCCGAGCTTGAAGAGCAGCAGCGAGGAGGGTGAGACCGCTACTGGGAGCAGCAACTGCCAGCGGTCCGGAGGCTCTCACTGCGGCATCCCGCAGGGAAAAGAGGACCACAGAGAAGGGCCCTCGAGTGCAGTGAAGGCCAATAACACAGAGCCCGTCCCCTGAAGCGTGCACAGTGTGCATTCTGGGTCCGCACCGAGCGAGAAGGCTGGAACATCGTGGAAACCTAGCATTGTTCCCAAGCGATCAGCCCTCGTCTGAAGTGTGGAGACAGACGTCCGGAGAAAGAAGGACCAGCTCCTAAACCAGGTGGGTGCCGCGATCAGAATGGCAGTATCCCAGGGCTCTCACTGAAGTGGGGCTGGCGCACAAAAGCACAAGCGGGGGAGAAACACAGAGCAGGCCGTGCGACCCGAACAGCCAGCTGAACCGGCGAGAACGAGGAGCGAGCTGTCTGCAGCCAAGGTGGCAGGCCCTGGGTGGTGGCACGCAAAGGAGGTCAGCAGAGCACAAGAAGGTAAGCATCTGCCAACGCATAAGGCCCTGCACGCCCACCAAAAGCGCATTTACCTGCCCAAGAAGTGGTTAGGCACAGCATGGGAGCAATGGCAAACACCCTCCCAAAAACAAAATGGGGTCTCTGGCCTAAAATGTCTGCCTAACGCAAAGCTCTACCGGTCAAGGGGCTAAAAGAGATGAGAAAGAGTGAATCCCAGACCAGCAAAAAGGTCAAAACCGTGGGCTGAGGCCCCGGAGGAAGCCAAGAGCACCCAGAGTCTTTTAGACTGAGATAAGCCCCAGAGAAAGGCGCGTAATCCACCATAGAGAGGAGTCTGCATAGCGGCCTGACTGAGACCTGTGGGCGGCTGCGGACAGGGAGAGGAGAGGAGGTGGGGGAGGTGCAGCAGAGTGCACGCTGTGCGGAGGCCCCCCAAAAAGAGTGGAAGGCTTGCACCCTGGAGCCGGGAGTGAAGGCAGAGACTCAGAGTGGTGCCAGGAAGACACGGCATGCTCCGGTGTGAAGAGAGAGCTGCAGGAGGATCAACAGGCCAAACGAGATAGACCCGACGCAGCGATTTAGCAGACCACAACAGTCCGCCACAGGCAGATTACTAAGAAGAGGTGGGGGGGATGTGGCAGCATGAGGGGGCTACCCGAGTAGCAGCGGGCAACAGCTGTCAGGAGAAACACACAAGCTCACTACCATCCCACTCCTCGACGTCCAGCCCCCCTTCCATCCCTGCATCAGCCCCGGGACACGGCTGGGTCCACCTGCCCGCAGGGTCACACAGTGTGGCGGAGAGTCTCGGCGGCCAATTCAACACTGTGCAAGGTACGTGACAAAATAACAGCCGCAAGGGCCTAAACTACACACACACCCACGAGCGAGGTGGAGAAGCTGTCAGTGCGGATACCGAGCACAATAAATTGTGGTGTGAAACCAAATAAACCCATCTGGTGGCACGGTCCACAGGGTTGGAACACCACGTTAGCCCCAAACACCCTTAAGTACCCTCAAGCTCCTGAGGGGACAGTGAGAAAGGCCAGATTAAACGGACACAGTAAGCAAATAGGACTCAGCCAGCGGGGCCCTGCACCGTCTACCTTGTGCCAGCAAAAAATAGAACATGCCCACGCGCCCAACCGAGGTCCACACAGGTTAATGGTCTGGCAAAATCGGCACCCTGGGGAAGCCTTTGGCGCATCCTCCCATCTGATTTAGAGAAAAGAGGCCCGACACGAGCATAGAACTGTAACCACACTCATCGATTCTAACCTCCACTAGTTCGATAACCCAAAGCTATATAGCATTGAGATCCCGCCCATCAGGGTATACCCAGAAGAGAACAGAAGAGAAGAGACAGAACCCCGGTTCAGATGCCGGACACCAGAACCAAAAGCGCCCCACCGAGTGCGAAGGGTTAGCCAAGGAAACAGGGAAATCACCTGGCTAAGTACTGGGGACAGGCGAAGCAGCAGGATCAGACCCCCCTGCAAGCACAACCGGAACCAACTGAGTCCGCCCCGAAATCACCTCTGAAAGCCATGGAAATGGACAAAGAAGAATTGTTGGCCTGCCTGGAGGGCATGGAGGCCAGAATGACAACAGTATTCCAGGCCCAAATAGGCCATCTGAGGGAAGACATAAAAACCTCCCTACAGGAGATCCGAAAAGAGGTAAATGAACTTGGCGGCCGAGTTGACACTGTAGAAAATGGCCTCTCGAACTTAACTGAGGAGTCCAAGCAGTCTAGCCTCTTATTGGACCAAATAGCAGACACCACGAACAATCTTAAGCTTCAGGCAGAGGACCTTGAAAATAGATCGAGACGATCCAACATACAGGTCAAGGGCCTATCCGAATCGATCCCAGATAGCGACCTTTGTGAGACACTACAGCAGGCCTTTAGCAACATTTTATAGGATCCAGCACCAGAAACAATCGGGTTCGATAGGATACACCGAGTAGGACCCAGAAGGAGTGACCCAGGTGCCCGCCCCAGAGATGTACTAGTTGCTCTCACCTCATTCACTACAAAAGAAAACATCCTGAAGGTGGCTAGATCCATCACTGATCTGACTATCAACGGCAAAACGATCAAATTGTTCCAGGATCTCGCGCTCTCTACGCTCCACCAGTGCAGACTCATACGCCCAGTGACAAAAGCCCTCCAGGAGAAACAAATCCCCTACCGATGGGCACACCCTTTCGGCCTGCTGTTCAACTGGGAGGGCAGACAGACGTGAATCAATACATGTGAGGAAGGTCAGACCTTACTAAATTTGGAAGAAGATCCGAGCCGCCCAGACATTGGCACAGCACGAAACTCCCAGGCTACAGGGCCCAACCCATGGGAATGGACTACGGCGCACAGAAGCAGGCCTAAGAGAGAACCAAAGCGAAGAGGTCCACATATGGTCCAATGCCACCAGGCGAAATAGCAGCACTACACCGTATCCTTGTACGCACTCCTATTGTGAACTGTGGAGTTAATCATTACAATACATATAAACTTCTAAAAGCAACCGGTGCGGAGACAGGCAATGCCAATCTATGGAATCCAATCCGAGACCCGGAAATTTCAGGCTTCTCGACCCTTGTGAATAGTTGGACGACCCGACGCCCCGAGTGGTTAAAGGGGGGGATTCTAGGGAATCCAGGTCGATGGGAATACAAGGGAGGGGGGCAAAGGGGCTGTGGGGCGTGAAGGGAGTTGGAAAAGTTATTGGAGATCGACACATGAAAGTGAGACTAAAAGCACTAAGAAGGGACCAGTGGATCATGAGAAACCGACACCAGTACATACATACACAGACTATTCAGACAGACTCTCAGAGACAGCCACCGGTGTCTGTGCATGAATACATACTGTTAGGCAGAATCACATGCAGTACCCTTTGGGAACACTACACACAATTAAGACTACAAGTGTCAGTACAATTTCACCTTTGGTACAAGCCTGTACTACACAGTAATGTGGTAGCAGTGGCTGAGCAGCCAGACTTATCTCAAGAGTAAAGTGAGCAGCAGAGCAAGTTGCACAAAGGACCAACAAATACAGTGATTCAAACAAACACATATTCAAGGTTTCTTGGTAAAAGAATATACATTTATTTACAGAGTCATTTGGAAAACATTCCACTAGTAAGAGCAGCTCAATATCACAATCTAATACACTACAATACACAACCAATCAGTTTCTGAACAAGTTCAGCTCCCCTGAAGTGGGAGCAAAATGTCACTTCAGTTACTTTAAAAAGGGGTAAAAAGACAAGGTTATAAGAATCAACAGCACACATAGTTTCATAGGCAGGGCAAAGGGTTTCAGGTCACTACAACCAGCAATTCAATTCAATAGGCATGGGTCAAAGTCAATGGTTCAGAGTCTTGTATAGGATAGCACAGTTCTGGTAGTAAACGGTTAAGTCTTTGCCACGGATCTTAGAAGAATTTGGTCAGACGAAAAGTTAGATGTTGGTTTAGGGAAGGACAAGCCTTTGAAGTCGGGAAAGTTTCACAAACTTTCACCGTGGCCGAAAAGATTTCCAGACCGCGTTTGCACAGTACCTTTAAAGTGACGAAGCGCTGTAGCTGAGGCAGTTGTTCCTGGCAGTTCGAGCAGATCTCGCTGTTCCTGAGGTTTAGTCGTGGGGACAAGAAAGAGGACGTTGGGAGGTTCCTGCACTGCCCAGGGAAGAGGCCACAAGCTTGGCGAAACGTTGCCTCTCCCCTCGACTCACTGGCTATGATGAACCGCTTTGGTGTTCCTCTTTAACTGGAGTCAAGGCAGGCACCACGGAAGCAGGAGCCCATCAGCGTCGACACGCTCTGGGGACCGTTGACATCGGCTGCAGCACTCCTGGTCCACTGTCCTCGGCCCTACAATTCCCTCAGCAGAGGGTTCGCAGGGTTTTGTCGACAAGGGCAAGGTCCTGTCTCTCCTCATCAGCCTCTCGATGTTTGCCGCCTTTCTCCTCCTCTTGAACTGCCGGTTCTGGATAGATGTCTCATCGTGCAGTCTGCCTTGCTTGTACTATGTTCTCTTGCTCCACCTTTTATCCCTGTGGGGAAGGGAAAAGGCTGTCAGGTGTGTGTAATTCTGCCCAATTACCTGACTTTGCCTGACCCATGTATTGGGACATGTCAGGTAAACAGCTCTGGTGTTAGTCCGTTCTCTGGTGTGTCGGAATGATGAGGGGGGCAGTGGTTTTCAATGTCCTACATAGCCTACAATGTAGGCCATTGGGAAAAGGTGTTGAAAGAAGGCGGATACCATGTCTCACCCGTCAGTGTCCCACTCCCACTCCCCGTAGACCCCCATCCAGGAGATCCTCCCTCACTAGTCCACCCCAGGAACTGGATCCAATAGCGATGGCCATGTCACACACACTTGCAGAGAGACAGAGACAACCCCTGACTGCTGGGCATTGACATGCAGAGACACATGCAGAGACACATAGAGGCAACCACTGACTGCTGGACATTGACACTCACAGACAAACAGAGACCATCCAAGGCAACCACAGAATGCTGGACATTGACACTCACAGACAAACAGAGACCATCCGAGGCAACCACTGACTGCTGGACATTGACACTCACAGACACACAGAGACTATCCGAGGCAACCACTGACTGCTGGACATTGACATTCACAGACACCCAGAGACCATCTGAGGCAACCACTGACTGCTGGGCATTGACACTCACAGATACACAGACACCATCTGAGGCAACCACTGACTGCTGGACATTCACAGACACAGAGAGACCATCCAAGGAAACCACTGATTGCTCGACATTCACACTCAGAGACGCACAGTGACCATCCAAGGCAACCACTGACTGCTGGACATTCACATGTACAGACACACAGGGACCATCTGAGGCAACCACTGACTGCTGGACATTGACTCTCACAGACATACAGAGACTATCCAAGGCAACCACTGATTGCTGGACATTGACACTCACAGACACACAGAGACTATCCAAGGCAACCACTGACTGCTTAACATTGACACTCACAGACCCACAGAGACCATCCAAGGAAACCACTGACTGCTGGACATTGACACTCACAGACACACAGAGACCATCTGAGGCAACCACTGACTGCTGGACTTTGACACTCACAGACACACAGAGACCATCCAAGGCAACCACTGACTGCTTGACATTGACACTCACAGACCCACAGAGACCATCCGAGGCAACCACTGACTGCAGGACATTGACACTCACAGACACACAGAGACCATCCAAGGCAACCACTGATTGCTCGACATTCACACTCAGAGATGCACAGTGACCATCCAAGGCAACCACTGACTGCTGGACATTCACATGTACAGACACATAGAGACCATCTGAGGCAACCACTGACTGCTGGACATTGGCACTCACAGACACACAGGGACCATCTGAGGCAACCACTGACTGCTGGACATTCACATGTACAGACACACAGAGACCATCTGAGGCAACAACTGACTGCTGGACATTGACACTCAGAGACACACAGAGACCATCTGAGGCAACCACTGACTGCTGGACATTGGCACTCACAGACACACAGAGACCATCTAAGGAAACCACTGACTGCTGGACATTCATATGTACAGACACACAGAGACCATCTGAGGCAACCACTGACTGCTGGACATTGGCACTCACAGACACAAAGGGACCATCAGAGGCAACCACTGACTGCTGGACATTGGCACTCACAGACACACAGGGACCATCCAAGGCAACCACTGACTGCTGGACATTGGCACTCACAGACACACAGAGACCATCAGAGGCAACCACTGACTGCTTGACATTGACACTCACAGACACACAGAGACCATCCGAGGCAACCACTGACTGCTAGACATTGGCACTCAGAGACACACAGAGACTATCTGAGGAAACCACTGACTGCTGGACATTGGCACTCACAGACACACAGAGACTATCTGAGGAAACCACTGACTGCTGGACATTGACATTCACAGACACACAGAGACCATCTGAGGCAACCACTGACTGCTGGACATTGACACTCACAGACACACAGAGACCATCCGAGGCAACCACTGACTGCTAGACATTGGCACTCAGAGACACACAGAGACTATCTGAGGAAACCACTGACTGCTGGACATTGGCACTCACAGATACACAGACACCATCTGAGGCAACCACTGACTGCTGGACATTCACAGACACAGAGAGACCATCCAAGGAAACCACTGATTGCTCGACATTCACACTCAGAGACGCACAGTGACCATCCAAGGCAACCACTGACTGCTGGAAATTCACATGTACAGACACACAGGGACCATCTGAGGCAACCACTGACTGCTGGACATTGACACTCACAGACACACAGAGACCATCCGAGGCAACCACTGACTGCTGGACATTGACATTCACAGACACACAGAGACCATCTGAGGCAACCACTGACTGCTGGGCATTGACACTCACAGATACACAGACACCATCTGAGGCAACCACTGACTGCTGGACATTCACAGACACAGAGAGACCATCCAAGGAAACCACTGATTGCTCGACATTCACATGTACAGACACACAGGGACCATCTGAGGCAACCACTGACTGCTGGACATTGACACTCACAGACACACAGAGACCATCCGAGGCAACCACTGACTGCTGGACATTGACACTCACAGACACACAGAGACCATCTGAGGCAACCACTGACTGCTGGACTTTGACACTCACAGACACACAGAGACCATCCAAGGCAACCACTGACTGCTTGACATTGACACTCACAGACCCACAGAGACCATCCGAGGCAACCACTGACTGCAGGACATTGACACTCACAGACACACAGAGACCATCCAAGGCAACCACTGATTGCTCGACATTCACACTCAGAGATGCACAGTGACCATCCAAGGCAACCACTGACTGCTGGACATTCACATGTACAGACACATAGAGACCATCTGAGGCAACCACTGACTGCTGGACATTGGCACTCACAGACACACAGGGACCATCTGAGGCAACCACTGACTGCTGGACATTCACATGTACAGACACACAGAGACCATCTGAGGCAACAACTGACTGCTGGACATTGACACTCAGAGACACACAGAGACCATCTGAGGCAACCACTGACTGCTGGACATTGGCACTCACAGACACACAGAGACCATCTAAGGAAACCACTGACTGCTGGACATTCACATGTACAGACACACAGAGACCATCTGAGGCAACCACTGACTGCTGGACATTGGCACTCACAGACACACAGGGACCATCAGAGGCAACCACTGACTGCTGGACATTGGCACTCACAGACACACAGGGACCATCCGAGGCAACCACTGACTGCTGGACATTGGCACTCACAGACACACAGGGACCATCCGAGACAACCACTGACTGCTGGACATTGGCACTCACAGACACATTGGGACCATCCGAGGCAACCACTGACTGCTGGACATTGACACTCACAGGCACACAGAGACCATCTGAGGAAACCACTGACTGCTGGACATTGACACTCACAGACACACAGAGACCATCTGAGGCAACCATTGGCACTCACAGACACATTGGGACCATCCGAGGCAACCACTGACTGCTGGACATTGGCACTCACAGACACATTGGGACCATCCGAGGCAACCACTGACTGCTGGACATTGACACTCACAGACACACAGAGACCATCTGAGGAAACCACTGACTGCTGGACGTTGGCACTCACAGACACACAGAGACCACCCGAGGCAACCACTGACTGCTGGACATTGACACTCGTAGACACACAGAGATCATCCGAGGCAACCACTGACTGCGGGACATTGACACTCGTAGACACACAGACACCATCCGAGGCAACCACTGACTGCTGGACATTGGCACTCAGAGACACACAGAGACCATCTGAGGAAACCACTGACTGCTGGACATTGGCACTCACAGACACACAGAGACCATCTGAGGAAACCACTGACTGCTGGACATTGGCACTCACAGACACACAGAGACCATCCGAGGCAACCACTGACTGCTGGACATTGGCACTCACAGACACACAGGGACCATCCTAGGCAACCACTGACTGCTGGACATTGGCACTCACAGACACACAGGGACCATCCGAGGCAACCACTGACTGCTGGACATTGACACTCGTAGACACACAGAGACCATCCGAGGAAACCACTGACTGCTGGACATTGACACTCATAGACACACAGAGACCATCCGAGGCAACCACTGACTGCTGGACATTGACACTCGTAGACACACAGAGACCATCCGAGGCAACCACTGACTGCTGGACATTGACACTCGTAGACACACAGAGACCATCCGAGGCAACCACTGACTGCTGGACATTGACACTCGTAGACACACAGAGACCATCCGAGGCAACCACTGACTGAAGGACATTGACACTCACAGATTCACAGAAACCATCAGAGGCAACCACTGACTGCTCGACATTGGCACTCACAGAGACACAGAGACCATCAGAGGCAACCACTGACTGCTTGACATTGACACTCACAGACACAAAGAGACGATCAGAGGCAACCACTGACTGCTGGACATTGACACTCACAGACTCACAGAGACCATCTGAGGCACCCACTGACTGCTGGACATTGACACTCACAGATTCACAGAAACCATCAGAGGCAACCACTGACTGCTCGACATTGGCACTCACAGAGACACAGAGACCATCAGAGGCAACCACTGACTGCTTGAGATTGACACTCACAGACACACAGAGACCATCCGAGGCAACCACTGACTGCTAGACATTGGCACTCAGAGACACACAGAGACTATCTGAGGAAACCACTGACTGCTGGACATTGGCACTCACAGACACACAGAGACTATCTGAGGAAACCACTGACTGCTGGACATTGACATTCACAGACACACAGAGACCATCTGAGGCAACCACTGACTGCTGGGCATTGACACTCACAGATACACAGACACCATCTGAGGCAACCACTGACTGCTGGACATTCACAGACACAGAGAGACCATCCAAGGAAACCACTGATTGCTCGACATTCACACTCAGAGACGCACAGTGACCATCCAAGGCAACCACTGACTGCTGGACATTCACATGTACAGACACACAGGGACCATCCGAGGCAACCACTGACTGCTGGACATTGACACTCACAGATACACAGAGACCATCTGAGGCAACCATTGATTGCTGGACTTTGACACTCACAGACACACAGAGACTATCCAAGGCAACCACTGACTGCTTAACATTGACACTCACAGACCCACAGAGACCATCCAAGGAAACCACTGACTGCTTAACATTGACACTCACAGACCCACAGAGACCATCCGAGGCAACCACTGACTGCAGGACATTGACACTCACAGACACACAGAGACCATCCAAGGCAACCACTGATTGCTCGACATTCACACTCAGAGACGCACAGTGACCATCCAAGGCAACCACTGACTGCTGGACATTCACATGTACAGACACATAGAGACCATCTGAGGCAACCACTGACTGCTGGACATTGGCACTCACAGACACACAGGGACCATCTGAGGCAACCACTGACTGCTGGACATTCACATGTACAGACACACAGAGACCATCTGAGGCAACAACTGACTGCTGGACATTGACACTCAGAGACACACAGAGACCATCTGAGGCAACCACTGACTGCTGGACATTGGCACTCACAGACACACAGAGACCATCTGAGGCAACCACTGACTGCTGGACATTGGCACTCACAGACACACAAGGACCATCAGAGGCAACCACTGACTGCTGGACATTGGCACTCACAGACACACAGGGACCATCCGAGGCAACCACTGACTGCTGGACATTGGCACTCACAGACACACAGGGACCATCCGAGGCAACCACTGACTGCTGGACATTGGCACTCACAGACACATTGGGACCATCCGAGGCAACCACTGACTGCTGGACATTGACACTCACAGGCACAAGAGACCATCTGAGGAAACCACTGACTGCTGGACATTGACACTCACAGACACACAGAGACCATCTGAGGCAACCATTGGCACTCACAGACACATTGGGACCATCCGAGGCAACCACTGACTGCTGACATTGGCACTCACAGACACATTGGGACCATCCGAGGCAACCACTGACTGCTGGACATTGACACTCACAGACACACAGAGACCATCTGAGGAAACCACTGACTGCTGGACGTTGGCACTCACAGACACACAGAGACCACCCGAGGCAACCACTGACTGCTGGACATTGACACTCGTAGACACACAGAGATCATCCGAGGCAACCACTGACTGCGGGACATTGACACTCGTAGACACACAGAGACCATCCGAGGCAACCACTGACTGCTGGACATTGGCCCTCAGAGACACACAGAGACCATCTGAGGAAACCACTGACTGCTGGACATTGGCACTCACAGACACACAGAGACCATCTGAGGAAACCACTGACTGCTGGACATTGGCACTCACAGACACACATAGACCATCCGAGGCAACCACTGACTGCTGGACATTGGCACTCACAGACACACAGGGACCATCCGAGGCAACCACTGACTGCTGGACATTGGCACTCACAGACACACAGGGACCATCCAAGGCAACCACTGACTGCTGGACATTGACACTCGTAGACACACAGAGACCATCCGAGGCAACCACTGACTGCTGCACATTGACACTCGTAGACACACAGAGACCATCCGAGGCAACCACTGACTGCTGGACATTGACACTCGTAGACACACAGAGACCATCCAAGGCAACCACTGACTGCTGGAGATTGACACTCGTAGACACACAGAGACCATCCGAGGCAACCACTGACTGCTGGACATTGACACTCACAGATTCACAGAAACCATCAGAGGCAACCACTGACTGCTCGACATTGGCACTCACAGAGACACAGAGACCATCAGAGGCAACCACTGACTGCTTGACATTGACACTCACAGACACAATGAGACGATCAGAGGCAACCACTGACTGCTGGACATTGACACTCACAGACTCACAGAGACCATCTGAGGCACCCACTGACTGCTGGACATTGACACTCACAGATTCACAGAAACCATCAGAGGCAACCACTGACTGCTCGACATTGGCACTCACAGAGACACAGAGACCATCAGAGGCAACCACTGACTGCTTGACATTGACACTCACAGACACACAGAGACCATCCGAGGCAACCACTGACTGCTGGACATTGGCACTCAGAGACACACAGAGACCATCTGAGGCAACCATTGGCACTCACAGACACATTGGGACCATCCGAGGCAACCACTGACTGCTGACATTGACACTCACAGACACACAGAGACCATCTGAGGAAACCACTGACTGCTGGACGTTGGCACTCACAGACACACAGAGACCACCCGAGGCAACCACTGACTGCTGGACATTGACACTCGTAGACACACAGAGATCATCCGAGGCAACCACTGACTGCGGGACATTGACACTCGTAGACACACAGAGACCATCCGAGGCAACCACTGACTGCTGGACATTGGCCCTCAGAGACACACAGAGACCATCTGAGGAAACCACTGACTGCTGGACATTGGCACTCACAGACACACAGAGACCATCCGAGGCAACCACTGACTGCTGGACATTGACACTCACAGATACACAGAGACCATCTGAGGCAACCACTGATTGCTGGACATTGACACTCACAGACACACAGAGACCATGTGAGGCAACCACTGACTGCTGGACTTTGACACTCACAGACACACAGAGACCATCCAAGGCAACCACTGACTGCTGGACATTGACACTCACAGACACACAGAGACCATCCAAGGCAACCACTGATTGCTCGACATTCACACTCAGAGACGCACAGTGACCATCCAAGGCAACCACTGACTGCTGGACATTCACATGTACAGACACATAGAGACCATCTGAGGCAACCACTGACTGCTGGACATTGGCACTCACAGACACACAGGGACCATCTGAGGCAACCACTGACTGCTGGACATTCACATGTACAGACACACAGAGACCATCTGAGGCAACAACTGACTGCTGGACATTGACACTCAGAGACACACAGAGACCATCTGAGGCAACCACTGACTGCTGGACATTGGCACTCACAGACACACAGAGACCATCTGAGGCAACCACTGACTGCTGGACATTGGCACTCACAGACACACAAGGACCATCAGAGGCAACCACTGACTGCTGGACATTGGCACTCACAGACACACAGGGACCATCCGAGGCAACCACTGACTGCTGGACATTGGCACTCACAGACACACAGGGACCATCCGAGGCAACCACTGACTGCTGGACATTGGCACTCACAGACACATTGGGACCATCCGAGGCAACCACTGACTGCTGGACATTGACACTCACAGGCACACAGAGACCATCTCAGGAAACCACTGACTGCTGGACATTGACACTCACAGACACACAGAGACCATCTGAGGCAACCATTGGCACTCACAGACACATTGGGACCATCCGAGGCAACCACTGACTGCTGACATTGGCACTCACAGACACATTGGGACCATCCGAGGCAACCACTGACTGCTGGACATTGACACTCACAGACACACAGAGACCATCTGAGGAAACCACTGACTGCTGGACGTTGGCACTCACAGACACACAGAGACCACCCGAGGCAACCACTGACTGCGGGACATTGACACTCGTAGACACACAGAGACCATCCGAGGCAACCACTGACTGCTGGACATTGGCCCTCAGAGACACACAGAGACCATCTGAGGAAACCACTGACTGCTGGACATTGGCACTCACAGACACACAGAGACCATCTGAGGAAACCACTGACTGCTGGACATTGACACTCGTAGACACACAGAGACCATCCGAGGCAACCACTGACTGCTGGACATTGGCCCTCAGAGACACACAGAGACCATCTGAGGAAACCACTGACTGCTGGACATTGGCACTCACAGACACACAGAGACCATCTGAGGAAACCACTGACTGCTGGACATTGGCACTCACAGACACACATAGACCATCCGAGGCAACCACTGACTGCTGGACATTGGCACTCACAGACACACAGGGACCATCCGAGGCAACCACTGACTGCTGGACATTGGCACTCACAGACACACAGGGACCATCCAAGGCAACCACTGACTGCTGGACATTGACACTCGTAGACACACAGAGACCATCCGAGGCAACCACTGACTGCTGCACATTGACACTCGTAGACACACAGAGACCATCCGAGGCAACCACTGACTGCTGGACATTGACACTCGTAGACACACAGAGACCATCCGAGGCAACCTCTGACTGCTGGACATTGACACTCACAGATTCACAGAAACCATCAGAGGCAACCACTGACTGCTCGACATTGGCACTCACAGAGACACAGAGACCATCAGAGGCAACCACTGACTGCTTGACATTGACACTCACAGACACAATGAGACGATCAGAGGCAACCACTGACTGCTGGACATTGACACTCACAGACTCACAGAGACCATCTGAGGCACCCACTGACTGCTGGACATTGACACTCACAGATTCACAGAAACCATCAGAGGCAACCACTGACTGCTCGACATTGGCACTCACAGAGACACAGAGACCATCAGAGGCAACCACTGACTGCTTGACATTGACACTCACAGACACACAGAGACCATCCGAGGCAACCACTGACTGCTGGACATTGGCCCTCAGAGACACACAGAGACCATCTGAGGAAACCACTGACTGCTGGACATTGGCACTCACAGACACACAGAGACCATCTGAGGAAACCACTGACTGCTGGACATTGGCACTCACAGACACACATAGACCATCCGAGGCAACCACTGACTGCTGGACATTGGCACTCACAGACACACAGGGACCATCCGAGGCAACCACTGACTGCTGGACATTGGCACTCACAGACACACAGGGACCATCCAAGGCAACCACTGACTGCTGGACATTGACACTCGTAGACACACAGAGACCATCCGAGGCAACCACTGACTGCTGCACATTGACACTCGTAGACACACAGAGACCATCCGAGGCAACCACTGACTGCTGGACATTGACACTCGTAGACACACAGAGACCATCCGAGGCAACCTCTGACTGCTGGACATTGACACTCACAGATTCACAGAAACCATCAGAGGCAACCACTGACTGCTCGACATTGGCACTCACAGAGACACAGAGACCATCAGAGGCAACCACTGACTGCTTGACATTGACACTCACAGACACAATGAGACGATCAGAGGCAACCACTGACTGCTGGACATTGACACTCACAGACTCACAGAGACCATCTGAGGCACCCACTGACTGCTGGACATTGACACTCACAGATTCACAGAAACCATCAGAGGCAACCACTGACTGCTCGACATTGGCACTCACAGAGACACAGAGACCATCAGAGGCAACCACTGACTGCTTGACATTGACACTCACAGACACACAGAGACCATCCGAGACAACCACTGACTGCTGGACATTGGCACTCGTAGACACACAGAGACCATCCGAGGCAACCACTGACTGCTGGACATTGACACTCGTAGACACACAGAGACCATCCAAGGCAACCACTGACTGCTGGACATTGACACTCGTAGACACACAGAGACCATCCGAGGCAACCTCTGACTGCTGGACATTGACACTCACAGATTCACAGAAACCATCAGAGGCAACCACTGACTGCTCGACATTGGCACTCACAGAGACACAGAGACCATCAGAGGCAACCACTGACTGCTTGACATTGACACTCACAGACACAATGAGACGATCAGAGGCAACCACTGACTGCTGGACATTGACACTCACAGACTCACAGAGACCATCTGAGGCACCCACTGACTGCTGGACATTGACACTCACAGATTCACAGAAACCATCAGAGGCAACCACTGACTGCTCGACATTGGCACTCACAGAGACACAGAGACCATCAGAGGCAACCACTGACTGCTTGACATTGACACTCACAGACACACAGAGACCATCCGAGACAACCACTGACTGCTGGACATTGGCACTCAGAGACACACAGAGACTATCTGAGGAAACCACTGACTGCTGGACATTGGCACTCACAGACACACAGAGACCATCTGAGAAAACCACTGACTGCTGGACATTGGCACTCACAGACACACAGAGACCATCCGAGGCAACCACTGACTGCTGGACATTGACACTCGTAGACACACAGAGCCAATCCAAGGCAACCACTGACTGCTGGACATTGACACTCAGAGACACACAGAGACCATCCGAGGCAACCACTGACTCCTGGACATTGGCACTCACAGACACACAGAGACCCTCTGAGGAAACCACTGACTGCTGGACATTCACATGTACAGACACACAGAGACCATCTGAGGCAACCACTGACTGCTGGACATTGGCACTCACAGACACACAGGGACCATCCAAGGCAACCACTGACTGCTGGACATTGGCACTCACAGACACACAGGGACCATCCGAGGCAACCACTGACTGCTGGACATTGGCACTCACAGACACACAGGGACCATCAAAGGCAACCACTAACTGCTGGACATTGACACTCACAGAAACACAGAGACCATCTGAGGAAACCCCTGACTGCTGGACTTTGGCACTCACAGACACACAGAGACCATCCGAGGCAACCACTGACTGCTGGACGTTGGCACTCGTAGACACAGAGACCATCCGAGGCAACCACTGACTGCTGGACATTGACACTCGTAGACACACAGAGACCATCCGAGGAAACCACTGACTGCTGGACATTGGCACTCAGAGACACACAGAGACCATCTGAGAAAACCACTGACTGCTGGACATTGGCACTCACAGACACACAGAGACCATCCGAGGCAACCACTGACTGCTGGACATTGACACTCGTAGACACACAGAGACCATCCGAGGAAACCACTGACTGCTGGACATTGGCACTCAGAGACACACAGAGACCATCTGAGAAAACCACTGACTGCTGGACATTGGCACTCACAGACACACAGAGACCATCCGAGGCAACCACTGACTGCTGGACATTGACACTCGTAGACACACAGGGACCATCTGAGGCAACCACTGACTGCTGGACATTCACATGTACAGACACACAGAGACCATCTGAGGCAACAACTGACTGCTGGACATTGACACTCAGAGACACACAGAGACCATCTGAGGCAACCACTGACTGCTGGACATTGGCACTCACAGACACACAGAGACCATCTAAGGAAACCACTGACTGCTGGACATTCATATGTACAGACACACAGAGACCATCTGAGGCAACCACTGACTGCTGGACATTGGCACTCACAGACACAAAGGGACCATCAGAGGCAACCACTGACTGCTGGACATTGGCACTCACAGACACACAGGGACCATCCGAGGCAACCACTGACTGCTGGACATTGGCACTCACAGACACACAGAGACCATCAGAGGCAACCACTGACTGCTTGACATTGACACTCACAGACACACAGAGACCATCCGAGGCAACCACTGACTGCTAGACATTGGCACTCAGAGACACACAGAGACTATCTGAGGAAACCACTGACTGCTGGACATTGGCACTCACAGACACACAGAGACTATCTGAGGAAACCACTGACTGCTGGACATTGACATTCACAGACACACAGAGACCATCTGAGGCAACCACTGACTGCTGGGCATTGACACTCACAGATACACAGACACCATCTGAGGCAACCACTGACTGCTGGACATTCACAGACACAGAGAGACCATCCAAGGAAACCACTGATTGCTCGACATTCACATGTACAGACACACAGGGACCATCTGAGGCAACCACTGACTGCTGGACATTGACACTCACAGACACACAGAGACCATCCGAGGCAACCACTGACTGCTGGACATTGACACTCACAGATACACAGAGACCATCTGAGGCAACCACTGATTGCTGGACTTTGACACTCACAGACACACAGAGACTATCCAAGGCAACCACTGACTGCTTAACATTGACACTCACAGACCCACAGAGACCATCCAAGGAAACCACTGACTGCTGGACATTGACACTCACAGACACACAGAGACCATCTGAGGCAACCACTGACTGCTGGACTTTGACACTCACAGACACACAGAGACCATCCAAGGCAACCACTGACTGCTTGACATTGACACTCACAGACCCACAGAGACCATCCGAGGCAACCACTGACTGCAGGACATTGACACTCACAGACCCACAGAGACCATCCGAGGCAACCACTGACTGCAGGACATTGACACTCACAGACCCACAGAGACCATCCAAGGCAACCACTGATTGCTCGACATTCACACTCAGAGATGCACAGTGACCATCCAAGGCAACCACTGACTGCTGGACATTCACATGTACAGACACATAGAGACCATCTGAGGCAACCACTGACTGCTGGACATTGGCACTCACAGACACACAGGGACCATCTGAGGCAACCACTGACTGCTGGACATTGGCACTCACAGACACACAGAGACCATCTAAGGAAACCACTGACTGCTGGACATTCACATGTACAGACACACAGAGACCATCTGAGGCAACCACTGACTGCTGGACATTGGCACTCACAGACACACAGGGACCATCAGAGGCAACCACTGACTGCTGGACATTGGCACTCACAGACACACAGGGACCATCCGAGGCAACCACTGACTGCTGGACATTGGCACTCACAGACACACAGGGACCATCCGAGACAACCACTGACTGCTGGACATTGGCACTCACAGACACATTGGGACCATCCGAGGCAACCACTGACTGCTGGACATTGACACTCACAGGCACACAGAGACCATCTGAGGAAACCACTGACTGCTGGACATTGACACTCACAGACACACAGAGACCATCTGAGGCAACCATTGGCACTCACAGACACATTGGGACCATCCGAGGCAACCACTGACTGCTGGACATTGGCACTCACAGACACATTGGGACCATCCGAGGCAACCACTGACTGCTGGACATTGACACTCACAGACACACAGAGACCATCTGAGGAAACCACTGACTGCTGGACGTTGGCACTCACAGACACACAGAGACCACCCGAGGCAACCACTGACTGCTGGACATTGACACTCGTAGACACACAGAGATCATCCGAGGCAACCACTGACTGCGGGACATTGACACTCGTAGACACACAGACACCATCCGAGGCAACCACTGACTGCTGGACATTGGCACTCAGAGACACACAGAGACCATCTGAGGAAACCACTGACTGCTGGACATTGGCACTCACAGACACACAGAGACCATCTGAGGAAACCACTGACTGCTGGACATTGGCACTCACAGACACACAGAGACCATCCGAGGCAACCACTGACTGCTGGACATTGGCACTCACAGACACACAGGGACCATCCTAGGCAACCACTGACTGCTGGACATTGGCACTCACAGACACACAGGGACCATCCGAGGCAACCACTGACTGCTGGACATTGACACTCGTAGACACACAGAGACCATCCGAGGAAACCACTGACTGCTGGACATTGACACTCATAGACACACAGAGACCATCCGAGGCAACCACTGACTGCTGGACATTGACACTCGTAGACACACAGAGACCATCCGAGGCAACCACTGACTGCTGGACATTGACACTCGTAGACACACAGAGACCATCCAAGGCAACCACTGACTGCTGGACATTGACACTCGTAGACACACAGAGACCATCCGAGGCAACCACTGACTGAAGGACATTGACACTCACAGATTCACAGAAACCATCAGAGGCAACCACTGACTGCTCGACATTGGCACTCACAGAGACACAGAGACCATCAGAGGCAACCACTGACTGCTTGACATTGACACTCACAGACACAAAGAGACGATCAGAGGCAACCACTGACTGCTGGACATTGACACTCACAGACTCACAGAGACCATCTGAGGCACCCACTGACTGCTGGACATTGACACTCACAGATTCACAGAAACCATCAGAGGCAACCACTGACTGCTCGACATTGGCACTCACAGAGACACAGAGACCATCAGAGGCAACCACTGACTGCTTGAGATTGACACTCACAGACACACAGAGACCATCCGAGGCAACCACTGACTGCTAGACATTGGCACTCAGAGACACACAGAGACTATCTGAGGAAACCACTGACTGCTGGACATTGGCACTCACAGACACACAGAGACTATCTGAGGAAACCACTGACTGCTGGACATTGACATTCACAGACACACAGAGACCATCTGAGGCAACCACTGACTGCTGGGCATTGACACTCACAGATACACAGACACCATCTGAGGCAACCACTGACTGCTGGACATTCACAGACACAGAGAGACCATCCAAGGAAACCACTGATTGCTCGACATTCACACTCAGAGACGCACAGTGACCATCCAAGGCAACCACTGACTGCTGGACATTCACATGTACAGACACACAGGGACCATCTGAGGCAACCACTGACTGCTGGACATTGACACTCACAGACACACAGAGACCATCCGAGGCAACCACTGACTGCTGGACATAGACACTCACAGATACACAGAGACCATCTGAGGCAACCATTGATTGCTGGACTTTGACACTCACAGACACACAGAGACTATCCAAGGCAACCACTGACTGCTTAACATTGACACTCACAGACCCACAGAGACCATCCAAGGAAACCACTGACTGCTTAACATTGACACTCACAGACCCACAGAGACCATCCGAGGCAACCACTGACTGCAGGACATTGACACTCACAGACACACAGAGACCATCCAAGGCAACCACTGATTGCTCGACATTCACACTCAGAGACGCACAGTGACCATCCAAGGCAACCACTGACTGCTGGACATTCACATGTACAGACACATAGAGACCATCTGAGGCAACCACTGACTGCTGGACATTGGCACTCACAGACACACAGGGACCATCTGAGGCAACCACTGACTGCTGGACATTCACATGTACAGACACACAGAGACCATCTGAGGCAACAACTGACTGCTGGACATTGACACTCAGAGACACACAGAGACCATCTGAGGCAACCACTGACTGCTGGACATTGGCACTCACAGACACACAGAGACCATCTGAGGCAACCACTGACTGCTGGACATTGGCACTCACAGACACACAAGGACCATCAGAGGCAACCACTGACTGCTGGACATTGGCACTCACAGACACACAGGGACCATCCGAGGCAACCACTGACTGCTGGACATTGGCACTCACAGACACACAGGGACCATCCGAGGCAACCACTGACTGCTGGACATTGGCACTCACAGACACATTGGGACCATCCGAGGCAACCACTGACTGCTGGACATTGACACTCACAGGCACAAGAGACCATCTGAGGAAACCACTGACTGCTGGACATTGACACTCACAGACACACAGAGACCATCTGAGGCAACCATTGGCACTCACAGACACATTGGGACCATCCGAGGCAACCACTGACTGCTGACATTGGCACTCACAGACACATTGGGACCATCCGAGGCAACCACTGACTGCTGGACATTGACACTCACAGACACACAGAGACCATCTGAGGAAACCACTGACTGCTGGACGTTGGCACTCACAGACACACAGAGACCACCCGAGGCAACCACTGACTGCTGGACATTGACACTCGTAGACACACAGAGATCATCCGAGGCAACCACTGACTGCGGGACATTGACACTCGTAGACACACAGAGACCATCCGAGGCAACCACTGACTGCTGGACATTGGCCCTCAGAGACACACAGAGACCATCTGAGGAAACCACTGACTGCTGGACATTGGCACTCACAGACACACATAGACCATCCGAGGCAACCACTGACTGCTGGACATTGGCACTCACAGACACACAGGGACCATCCGAGGCAACCACTGACTGCTGGACATTGGCACTCACAGACACACAGGGACCATCCAAGGCAACCACTGACTGCTGGACATTGACACTCGTAGACACACAGAGACCATCCGAGGCAACCACTGACTGCTGCACATTGACACTCGTAGACACACAGAGACCATCCGAGGCAACCACTGACTGCTGGACATTGACACTCGTAGACACACAGAGACCATCCAAGGCAACCACTGACTGCTGGAGATTGACACTCGTAGACACACAGAGACCATCCGAGGCAACCACTGACTGCTGGACATTGACACTCACAGATTCACAGAAACCATCAGAGGCAACCACTGACTGCTCGACATTGGCACTCACAGAGACACAGAGACCATCAGAGGCAACCACTGACTGCTTGACATTGACACTCACAGACACAATGAGACGATCAGAGGCAACCACTGACTGCTGGACATTGACACTCACAGACTCACAGAGACCATCTGAGGCACCCACTGACTGCTGGACATTGACACTCACAGATTCACAGAAACCATCAGAGGCAACCACTGACTGCTCGACATTGGCACTCACAGAGACACAGAGACCATCAGAGGCAACCACTGACTGCTTGACATTGACACTCACAGACACACAGAGACCATCCGAGGCAACCACTGACTGCTGGACATTGGCACTCAGAGACACACAGAGACCATCTGAGGCAACCATTGGCACTCACAGACACATTGGGACCATCCGAGGCAACCACTGACTGCTGGACATTGGCACTCACAGACACATTGGGACCATCCGAGGCAACCACTGACTGCTGGACATTGACACTCACAGACACACAGAGACCATCTGAGGAAACCACTGACTGCTGGACGTTGGCACTCACAGACACACAGAGACCACCCGAGGCAACCACTGACTGCGGGACATTGACACTCGTAGACACACAGAGACCATCCGAGGCAACCACTGACTGCTGGACATTGGCCCTCAGAGACACACAGAGACCATCCGAGGCAACCACTGACTGCTGGACATTGACACTCACAGATACACAGAGACCATCTGAGGCAACCACTGATTGCTGGACTTTGACACTCACAGACACACAGAGACTATCCAAGGCAACCACTGACTGCTTAACATTGACACTCACAGACCCACAGAGACCATCCAAGGAAACCACTGACTGCTGGACATTGACACTCACAGACACACAGAGACCATGTGAGGCAACCACTGACTGCTGGACTTTGACACTCACAGACACACAGAGACCATCCAAGGCAACCACTGACTGCTGGACATTGACACTCACAGACACACAGAGACCATCCAAGGCAACCACTGATTGCTCGACATTCACACTCAGAGACGCACAGTGACCATCCAAGGCAACCACTGACTGCTGGACATTCACATGTACAGACACATAGAGACCATCTGAGGCAACCACTGACTGCTGGACATTGGCACTCACAGACACACAGGGACCATCTGAGGCAACCACTGACTGCTGGACATTCACATGTACAGACACACAGAGACCATCTGAGGCAACAACTGACTGCTGGACATTGACACTCAGAGACACACAGAGACCATCTGAGGCAACCACTGACTGCTGGACATTGGCACTCACAGACACACAGAGACCATCTGAGGCAACCACTGACTGCTGGACATTGGCACTCACAGACACACAAGGACCATCAGAGGCAACCACTGACTGCTGGACATTGGCACTCACAGACACACAGGGACCATCCGAGGCAACCACTGACTGCTGGACATTGGCACTCACAGACACACAGGGACCATCCGAGGCAACCACTGACTGCTGGACATTGGCACTCACAGACACATTGGGACCATCCGAGGCAACCACTGACTGCTGGACATTGACACTCACAGGCACACAGAGACCATCTGAGGAAACCACTGACTGCTGGACATTGACACTCACAGACACACAGAGACCATCTGAGGCAACCATTGGCACTCACAGACACATTGGGACCATCCGAGGCAACCACTGACTGCTGACATTGGCACTCACAGACACATTGGGACCATCCGAGGCAACCACTGACTGCTGGACATTGACACTCACAGACACACAGAGACCATCTGAGGAAACCACTGACTGCTGGACGTTGGCACTCACAGACACACAGAGACCACCCGAGGCAACCACTGACTGCTGGACATTGACACTCGTAGACACACAGAGATCATCCGAGGCAACCACTGACTGCGGGACATTGGCCCTCAGAGACACACAGAGACCATCTGAGGAAACCACTGACTGCTGGACATTGGCACTCACAGACACACAGAGACCATCTGAGGAAACCACTGACTGCTGGACATTGGCACTCACAGACACACATAGACCATCCGAGGCAACCACTGACTGCTGGACATTGGCACTCACAGACACACAGGGACCATCCGAGGCAACCACTGACTGCTGGACATTGGCACTCACAGACACACAGGGACCATCCAAGGCAACCACTGACTGCTGGACATTGACACTCGTAGACACACAGAGACCATCCGAGGCAACCACTGACTGCTGCACATTGACACTCGTAGACACACAGAGACCATCCGAGGCAACCACTGACTGCTGGACATTGACACTCACAGACTCACAGAGACCATCTGAGGCACCCACTGACTGCTGGACATTGACACTCACAGATTCACAGAAACCATCAGAGGCAACCACTGACTGCTCGACATTGGCACTCACAGAGACACAGAGACCATCAGAGGCAACCACTGACTGCTTGACATTGACACTCACAGACACACAGAGACCATCCGAGACAACCACTGACTGCTGGACATTGGCACTCGTAGACACACAGAGACCATCCGAGGCAACCACTGACTGCTGGACATTGACACTCGTAGACACACAGAGACCATCCAAGGCAACCACTGACTGCTGGACATTGACACTCGTAGACACACAGAGACCATCCGAGGCAACCTCTGACTGCTGGACATTGACACTCACAGATTCACAGAAACCATCAGAGGCAACCACTGACTGCTCGACATTGGCACTCACAGAGACACAGAGACCATCAGAGGCAACCACTGACTGCTTGACATTGACACTCACAGACACAATGAGACGATCAGAGGCAACCACTGACTGCTGGACATTGACACTCACAGACTCACAGAGACCATCTGAGGCACCCACTGACTGCTGGACATTGACACTCACAGATTCACAGAAACCATCAGAGGCAACCACTGACTGCTCGACATTGGCACTCACAGAGACACAGAGACCATCAGAGGCAACCACTGACTGCTTGACATTGACACTCACAGACACACAGAGACCATCCGAGACAACCACTGACTGCTGGACATTGGCACTCAGAGACACACAGAGACTATCTGAGGAAACCACTGACTGCTGGACATTGGCACTCACAGACACACAGAGACCATCTGAGAAAACCACTGACTGCTGGACATTGGCACTCACAGACACACAGAGACCATCCGAGGCAACCACTGACTGCTGGACATTGACACTCCTAGACACACAGAGACCATCCGAGGCAACCACTGACTGCTGGACATTGACACTCGTAGACACACAGAGCCAATCCAAGGCAACCACTGACTGCTGGACATTGACACTCAGAGACACACAGAGACCATCCGAGGCAACCACTGACTCCTGGACATTGGCACTCACAGACACACAGAGACCCTCTGAGGAAACCACTGACTGCTGGACATTCACATGTACAGACACACAGAGACCATCTGAGGCAACCACTGACTGCTGGACATTGGCACTCACAGACACACAGGGACCATCCAAGGCAACCACTGACTGCTGGACATTGGCACTCACAGACACACAGGGACCATCCGAGGCAACCACTGACTGCTGGACATTGGCACTCACAGACACACAGGGACCATCAAAGGCAACCACTAACTGCTGGACATTGACACTCACAGAAACACAGAGACCATCTGAGGAAACCCCTGACTGCTGGACTTTGGCACTCACAGACACACAGAGACCATCCGAGGCAACCACTGACTGCTGGACGTTGGCACTCGTAGACACACAGAGACCATCCGAGGCAACCACTGACTGCTGGACATTGACACTCGTAGACACACAGAGACCATCCGAGGAAACCACTGACTGCTGGACATTGGCACTCAGAGACACACAGAGACCATCTGAGAAAACCACTGACTGCTGGACATTGGCACTCACAGACACACAGAGACCATCCGAGGCAACCACTGACTGCTGGACATTGACACTCGTAGACACACAGAGACCATCTGAGGCAACCACTGACAGCTGTACATTGACACTCGTAGACACACAGAGACCATCCGAGGCAACCACTGACTGCTTGACATTGACACTCACAGACACAAAGAGACGATCAGAGGCAACCACTGACTGCTGGACATTGACACTCACAGACTCACAGAGACCATCTGAGGCACCCACTGACTGCTAGACATTGACACTCACAGGCACACAGAGGCCATCCAAGGCAACCACTGACTGCTGGACATTGACTCGCACAGACAGACAGAGACCATCCGAGGCAACCACTGACTGTTTGACATTGACACTCGCAGACACACAGAGACCAATCCGAGGCAACCACTGACTGCTGGACATTGACACTCGTAGACACACAGAGACCATCCAAGGCAACCACTGACGGCTGGACATTGACACTCGTAGACACACAGAGACCATCCGAGGCAACCACTGACTGCTGGACATTGACACTCACAGACACACAGAGACCATCTGAGGAAACCCCTGACTGCTGGACTTTGGCACTCACAGACACACAGAGACCATCAGAGGCAACCACTGACTGCTGGACGTTGGCACTCGTAGACACACAGAGACCATCCGAGGCAACCACTGACTGCTGGACATTGACACTCGTAGACACACAGAGACCATCCGAGGCAACCACTGACTGCTGGACGTTGGCACTCGTAGACACACAGAGACCATCCGAGGCAACCACTGACTGCTGGACATTGACACTCGTAGACACACAGAGACCATCCGAGGAAACCACTGACTGCTGGACATTGGCACTCACAGACACACAGAGACCATCAGAGGCAACCACTGACTGCTGGACATTGACACTCACAGATTCACAGAAACCATCAGAGGCAACCACTGACTGCTCGACATTGGCACTCACAGAGACACAGAGACCATCAGAGGCAACCACTGACTGCTTGACATTGACACTCACAGACACAAAGAGACGATCAGAGGCAACCACTGACTGCTGGACATTGACACTCACAGACTCACAGAGACCATCTGAGGCACCCACTGACTGCTGGACACTGACACTCACAGGCACACAGAGGCCATCCAAGGCAACCACTGACTGCTGCACATTGACTCGCACAGACAGACAGAGACCATCCGAGGCAACCACTGACTGTTTGACATTGACACTCGCAGACACACAGAGACCATCCGAGGCAACCACTGACTGCTGGACATTGACACTCGTAGACACACAGAGACCATCTGAGGCAACCTCTGACTGCTGGACATTGACACTCGTAGACACACAGAGACCATCCGAGGCAACCACTGACTGCTGGACATTGACACTCGTAGACACACAGAGACCATCCAAGGCAACCACTGACTGCTGGACATTGACACTCACAGATTCACAGAGACCATCCGAGGCAACCACTGACTGCTGGACATTGACACTCGTAGACACACAGAGACCATCCGAGGCAACCACTGACTGCTGGACATTGACACTCGTAGACACACAGAGACCATCCGAGGCAACCACTGACTGCTGGACATTGGCACTCATAGACACACCGAGACCATCTGAGAAAACCACTGACTGCTGGACATTGGCACTCACAGACACACAGGGACCATCTGAGGAAACCACTGACTGCTGGACATTGGCACTCAGAGACACACAGAGACCATCTGAGAAAACCACTGACTGCTGAACATTGACACTCACAGACACACAGGGACCATCCGAGGAAACCACTGACTGCTGGACATTGGCACTCACAGACACACAGGGACCATCCGAGGCAACCACTGACTGCTGGACATTGGCACTCACAGACACACAGGGACCATCCAAGGCAACCACTGACTGCTGGACATTGACACTCGTAGACACACAGAGACCATCCGAGGCAACCACTGACTGGTGGACATTGACACTCGTAGACACACAGAGACCATCCGAGGCAACCACTGACTGCTGGACATTGACACTCGTAGACACACAGAGACCATCCGAGGCAACCACTGACTGCTTGACATTGACACTCACAGACACAAAGAGACGATCAGAGGCAACCACTGACTGCTGGACATTGGCACTCACAGACACACAGGGACCATCCAAGGCAACCACTGACTGGTGGACATTGACACTCACAGATTCACAGAAACCATCAGAGGCAACCACTGACTGCTCGACATTGGCACTCACAGAGACACAGAGACCATCAGAGGCAACCACTGACTGCTTGACATTGACACTCACAGACACAAAGAGACGATCAGAGGCAACCACTGACTGCTGGACATTGACACTCACAGGCACACAGAGGCCACCCAAGGCAACCACTGACTGCTGGACATTGACTCGCACAGACAGACAGAGACCATCCGAGGCAACCACTGACTGTTTGACATTGACACTCGCAGACACACAGAGACCATCCGAGGCAACCACTGACTGCTGGACATTGACACTCGTAGACACACAGAGACCATCCGAGGCAACCACTGACTGCTGGACATTGACACTCATAGACACACAGAGACTATCCGAGGCAACCACTGACTGCTGGACATTGACACTCGTAGACACACAGAGACCATCCAAGGCAACCACTGACTGCTGGACATTGACACTCACAGATTCACAGAGACCATCAGAGGCAACCACTGACTGCTCGACATTGACACTCACAGAGACACAGAGACCATCAGAGGCAACCACTGACAGCTTGACATTGACACTCACAGACACAAAGAGACAATCAGAGGCAACCACTGACTGCTGGACATTGACACTCACAGAGACCATCTGAGGCACCCACTGACTGCTGGACATTGACACTCACAGGCACACAGAGGCCATCCGAGGCAACCACTGACTGCTGCACATTGACTCGCACAGACACACAGGGACCATCCAAAGCAACCACTTACTGCTGGACATTGACACTCACAGACACACAGGGACCATCCGAGGCAACCACTGACTGCTGGACATTGGCACTCACAGACACACAGGGACCATCCGAGGCAACCACTGACTGCTGGACATTGGCACTCACAGACACACAGGGACCATCCGAGGCAACCACTGACTGCTGGACATTGACACTCGTAGACACACAGAGACCATCCGAGACAACCACTGACTGCTGGACATTGACTCGCACAGACACACAGGGACCATCTGAGGAAACCACTGACTGCTGGACATGGGTACTCATAGACAAACATTTGAAGACAATGACACACTGACAACCCTAAACCTAACTGTCAGCCACTACCCCAAGTCGCTGGTATGTTTTAAAAAATATATTTTATTATTTAAGGCGTTTAGTTAATTACAAACCTTTGCCAATCATGTTCATGATCATCACGCATGTTCCAAATCTTCGAATTGATCTGTGAATTACAATTCCTTAATTTTTTAAACAAATATAATCTCTAAGAATGTTACCAGTGCACAGGTCAACCCAGCATTTTCCCCACAGTACACGGCATCAACTCTGAGTTTCTTGAACAAATGGTTTTAAAAGTGCAATGTCCTGCAAGATCTCAACCCAGGGCAAAACAGGGTTAACTGTTTCAAGGTTTCCACATGAGCGTTACATCGTCTAAATTTGACATTTTCTGTGCCCACTCCGTATCTACATAAGGTGGTCTTTGTATTTAGTATATTTAATCTGAATCTGAGGAACACATCTCTGTGTCTTGCACGCGGGAACCTTTTAAGGTATAACAGTATCACATTAGGTAATGCTGAAAGATTTTTTGAAAGTGTGTGTACCTTGGGGTTAGCTCTTTTTAATTCAGTGTCTCTCCAATCATCTGCCCACAGTGTTCTTTTTACGCACGTGGGGTTTCCGCATAGGGTGTCAACTGATAAGCCCAAATTTGACAAAATCGCACTCATCTTTCTAGCCACATATTCAATTAACAGTCTGGCGATGCAGCCTGGTTTTTCAGTAGAATTCTGAATTGGGGCGGACAGTCAGATGTTTGCAGTTTGCTAAAGAGAACTGGAGATTTCCATACCACTCTTACTTGTAAAGATAACAGACCAATCTTGTGCCAAATCACTGCTATAGGGACAGCATTTGGGAGGTGCAAAATCTGTCTCCAGAACCTTCCTTCGAGGCAATCCCAAATTTCCCATAACAATCCAAGACAGGCTTTGGCAGCATAAGTGATGGCTGGTGTCACCTTCTGATTATTTTTTTATTTTTTTATTTTATTGGTTTAAATTCAAACCTTTAAAATGTTTTATAACACATGTGAAACTTTAAAATTACATTGAGTATTTCAAGTCCCCCCCAAATAGCCCCCTCTTTGTAGTCTCATATTCAAGCGTTACACCGCATTTTCCTTAACACCTGGTGTACAGTTGGAATGGTGCCGACCTTTGGTCACTCATTATTGTCTTTTAATCTCTCTTCTATCACTGCCAAGAAGGAGGTCAAAGGTATAATTAATTTCATGTCTAGCCCATTCCACATAGTCTGCCACCACTTGTCCGCGCATGCTGATAAATTATTGTCATTCCATCGTCCCAGGTGAATTGATCTTACATCTTTCAGAGCAGCGCAGAACAAGACTAAATGTTTGAGAGATTCCAGCTCGTTTTTACACAACCGACAGGTTGGAGTCATATGTGCATTACACGCCCAATGTCCAATTCTGTCTTTAGTTTTCATTGCATTTAGCCTAAAGAGCATAAATGATCTTCTTGCTTTTGGGTTAGGAAAACGAGTTAGATATTTTTGGAGGATGCCGTGTCCTCTTGCTTCAGCGGGACAATCTTTCATCGCTTTGACGTTGTTACGTTCACTGCATGTGTTTATCCAATCCACACGCCATACTTTCTTTTTGGCCGCTGTGGGGTTTGTGAGTAAAGTTTCCAAGGTGATGTTATACATTGTTAACAACTCTTCGCAACGTCTTACCCATTGCGATAAGATGTCTGGCCCTTTAAGCGAGGCATGATGAAAAATTTGAAATTGGAGGATTCCTTCCTCTACTCTCGTTTTCCGAAACAATGAGAGTTGATTCCAGCATATCTTGGCGTGTAATGATGTTAAGGCTAGTTCATAACGTAAACAAACTGTAGCAATTCCAGGCGGAAGGCTTAGTGCTTTGGTCCAGAACATATGTTCTAACACGGCCCAGTGAGTTGACGGACAGCCAAATGCATTTTCGGCTCCATATGCCAGAATTGGAGACACTTTCTGTATGTAGAAATTACGAAGTGGTTGCAGTGAAAAGCGCCCATATTTTTTGTGTATCACAAGGCCTTGGCAGGCCAACTGGCCACACTTTCGCTTAGAATCTGCTACCCATGGTTCATCGCAGATGCTAGAATTCAAAATCATGCCCAGATATTTCACGCTTTTGGACAGTTGCAGTGTCTCGTGATTTAGGTGCCATGTCTGTCTTGAGCCCTTTTGTTGCCAGCTTGTTTTTAAATTCTCAAAGATCAATATTTCAGTTTTTGTAGTATTGATCTTTAGCTTGTTCTGACATACGTAGTTGTGAACTGCTTCCAATTTTCGTTGGAGCCCTATTGGGGTTAGATCTAATATTACCAAATCGTCGGCGTATAATAACCAACCTATCTTCAAGGAATTTAGTTTTGGTGGAAATGATCTCACAGATTGAATTGTGGCTCCGATGTCAGAGATAAAGAGGCTAAAGATAGCTGCTGCTAGAGGACATCCCTGCTTAACCCCTTTGTGCGTCATAATTTGGGTTGACAGGGTCCCAAATCGGTCAAGTCTAATGGAAATTGAGGTATCCTTGTGAAGTTCTTTTATGGCTGCAAGTAGTCCTGGAGGACAGGCCCACATTTCTAGCTTTTGCCACAAGATTTCTCTGTCGACCATATCAAAGGCCATAGAGAAATCAACAAAAGCCAAGTACACTTTCGTATTTGTTCTAAGGGCTTCCATTTTCAACAAGTTTAGCACAAGCAGGTTCAGTGAGCAGCCAACTGATTTTACAAAACCTGCCTGTCGTAAGTCCACTCTATTTGTTGTTTTTGCCCAAGCAACCAGTTTCCTGTGCAATAATGAAGAGAAAATCTTGCCCAAAACGTCAAGTAAGGCCACTGGTCTGTAGTTCTTTGGTAATAATCTATTACCTTTCTTAAATATTGGTACGATTATTCCAGTCTTCCACGAGGCCGGTACTTGCTTTTGGGAATTAGTTCTCGCAAATAATTCGCAGCAAAAGTCAGCCCACAAGTCCGGAAATTGTTTAATCATACAGTTCGACAACCCATCAGGGCCAGGTGCCCGGGAGTTTTTTGCTCTCACGATTGACTCATAGATATCCTCTTTTGAGAACTGTAGATTCCATGATGTTATGTCAGGGGGTAACTTATTTGGCTCAAGATCTTTGTGGTACAAGGCTGTGAAGTGATTCACCCACTCTTTTTCTGGCACTGGACATGCTTGCAGGACGAATTGTGGCGCTTCCAAGCTGTTGATTGTGCGCCAGAATTCCCCACTATCTTTTTTCATTAGTATCGTCATCATCGCTTCTGCGTCATTTTGGTGTATAATCGCTCGATGGCTTTTAATCCAGTTCTTATAGGATTGTCTCACTACTTTCTTTTTCCTTTTTATTTCATCAGCTGGCCCTTGGTTATTTTTGCGAATTTCAGCTCTCATCATTCTCTTACGTTGTTTTATCATGATGTCAAAGGTGTGTTTTTTTTGGGAGGACCAGTTTTTCATTCCAATGTTTTTTGTTTTAAATTGCGACAACATTGGGACGTAGTCGATCTCCTTCCCTAGTGACTTGAAATGATTACATATCGTGGATACTTCCTCTTCCTTCAACCTTAAGCGCCGACGGTTTGGTTCCACCAATATTTTTGTGCACCATGTTTCCCTCTCTACGCATCCAGAGTCTTGGAATTTTAATTCCAACATGTCATGGTCACTGTTGTCCATTGTTTGAATTTTCAATGATTTGATTTTCTCATGTATGGTGTTCGACACAAATATATAATCGATGGTGGAACTTTGGCCCTCTCGCTTCCACGTTGGCTTCGGCGGGATATCCCCTTGTGTACAGCCATTTAGCATTGCGAGACCCCTCACTTCTAATTCGTCATTCCATGATTTAGCAAGCTGACGTTTAAGGGAGCTCTGTGGGTTGAAGAAGTCGATGTTCAAGTCTCCACAGACAATAACGTCACTTCCAGAGCTTGATTCTAGCAAGTTGTCAAGGATTGTGGTGACCTGATCTATAAAAAGCTGGGTCCCAGTTCGTTGGTGGTTCCAATATAGATTAATAATATGGATCACGTCACGAGCCTTTGTAGCAGTGACAGATTTTCCTATCTCACAGACCTGGATGTATGAGGTGTAATTACTTGCTTTTAACAACCGGTATCCCGAGGACCGGTTAATCATTGTCAATAGTCCAGCTAATGGACGGCCTTTCTCAGCTTTAATGGCTGGATTCAAGGCACATTCAAAGCCTGTGATGGTCGGTAATTCACACATCCAAGTTTCCTGCAGGCAGATCAGTTGTAAGTCATTGAACCATTTGTTGTCTCGGAGATGTGTGAAACCTCGTGTGTTCCATGAAGCAAAGCTACATTCCTTAATTACGTTAAGCTTTGGGCGTTAACTGATGGATTTCGTGTTTAACGCAGATGACATCCAATTCCAATCTTCTCCTTGACTATCCGCTGTTTGTTTGTTTAGTTGTAGCAAGGTTAATTTTGCGGATGACTTCTCGTTGTCTATGGTGATTTTAATTTTTTCCATGGGCTCTGTTCTATTATTTAGATTCTGCTTTCCCATCACCGGTCTATTCAGAGCTGCCCCTATGAGATTCGTCTTTCGTACCAATTCCCCCTTGTCGCAATGTGGTTGCCATCTTGGGGCCATTTGATCGCTGTTTCTCAGAGTCTCTGCTGTCATGGATAAGTTTTTACCACATCGCAGAGACTCCCCTTCATGGTGTTCTTTCTCATTTTCTTTACCACAACGTTCGGGGTCCAACACTCTATAGGTATCAAATCCCAGTGACAACAGTTCTTCATCTGCGTCAAGAATTACATTTGCGATTAAGTTCGAGTTTAGGTGAATTATGACCCTGTCAGTACACAATTCGTCTGGGAATTCAATGATTTTTAGATCTTTCGATTCGAGCGCACGGAGTCGCGGGACGTGATGTAACAGCCTTAGCACGTTCATTCGGTTCAGTATGAGATTATCGTCAATACCCTCAAGCCGTTCTAGCATTAATTTAACCGTGTATGATGGTTTCACAGGACGTGCTAGTGGACGTTGAGTCCTGAGTTTCTGACTTTCCTTCAATGGTTCTGAACGGTTGAACTCAAGAGACAAAAATTTGGGTACTTTAGTTTTTGGCTGAAGACTTGCCACCGACGCAATGTCTTCCTCCAGATTTATCTCATTTGGTATACAGTTTTGTGAGCCAACAGCAAGCGGGGAGTTTGCCAACTTTTTGAGCAGTTGTCTTTCTCTTTTTTCCTGAAGTGTGATGAATTCAGGGCTCTTGGGTTCCCTCGTCACATCCAACGGCTTAGCCTCACAGGGAATTATCTCGCACATTCTCCCTTTGACTTCCTGTCTTCTGTTATCTGCTAATGCTTGCTGCTTTCGGGTCTCGTCCGAAGTCTGGTTACATTGGCTGGGTTTTTGTTCCATTGGGACTCCATTGACGCTTTGAGTGGCTCTTTGTTCTACGCCGGCTTTCACTGCTTCATCGTCTTCCACAGCTATGTCTTCATAGACTGACAGTTCCATTAGATCCGCCTGTATTGCCAGGTCTTCTTCGTTTTGCACACTCTCTTTAGATTTTTCAGTTATCTTCTCTTGTTCAGGCTGGATAATTTCCGTCTCTTTGATTGTTTCAGCTAATTTTAGACTTGAAAAAATAGCTTTATCAACCAAATTAAGCGTATTCAAATTTCGCAGAAATTTTCGAGCCCCTTTTTGATTTGATTTCTTTCGGGCAGGCATGTTTTTCGGTTTTTTTGTTTGAGTAGAATTTAACTTTATGTTCGTCATTTTTGTGGTTTGAACTTCTGTCTCCGAATTACCAAAGATCGGAAATAATCCTGCTGATTTCGGAATTATAATTGGTATGGTTTGTTGAGTGTCAGCCAAGTCAACAATCTTCTGTCTGGCAAATGAGCTCGATGGAGATTGTAAATCCGCCAAGGCTGGGTTTAATGCGTTTTGGGTCTGTAAGAAGGCAGAATTAAACGAAATTTCAAGCAGATTAATTTGACTATCACTTTTCTCATTTAGGTTGTTAACCATCGCCGGATTTCTCACCTCCGGCACTGTCCCTAGAGCCACTGAACTGGTTCCTTCGGTAACCAGATCAATCACTTCTGTTTGTGGAGTTTCCATTGGCGTGATAACTTTGGGAGTACGGTTGTAGGCTTGAGTCATCTGTGTTTGAGAATCAGACGTCCTTATTCTTTTTGCAGGTTTCTCTGTGATTGTAAGGTTTGAGCTCACCGCTTTATTGCCTAAGTCTTTCTGCTTTTCATCAGGATTCCTCACTTCACATTTATGCATTCCATGTGATTTATGGAACAAGGATAGCGCTTCTTTGGCTACTTCTGCAAATAGTTTTTTATCGATCGTATCATTCTGTTTGTCCTCCCTCAGTGCTTGCATACCCAAGACTATTTGTTTGTTCACTTCGTTTTGTTTATGGCCATCCATCCCTTGGTTTGTCTCTAAATGAACCAATTTTGAGTTCATCAATGCTAGTAGCGTTGTAACATCCTTCAAATTATCATTCAATGTTTCATATAGTTTAGTGAATGGAGTAAGAGAAATTGCCATTTCAGAAGTTAACGCTGTTAGTAAGTCATTCGTGGGCACATGGACACACGGGGCAGTGTGTTTACTTTGCATTGACTGTTGTGTCTCATATGTATTTTGTCTAGCCCTTACACCCCCTCTCCTTATTTTAGGGAATGGACGTTCACCAATTGAAGAGTCTGTAGATTCAGACTCTCTTGATGAATCATCACTGCGGGAAGTCAAACTTCTACTTATCGACGTCTTTTTGCGTTTAGGTGAACCAGATTGATGGTAAGTAGGTACCCTTTTTTGGGAATCAGCCACAAGTTCCCCCTGTGAGTGGACTGAACTGCCAGGGGATGCATTCACTCTTGATTTATGTCTTTTATAATTTGCGGACCCCAAATGTCTTGGTTGATATCTGTAACATATGCACAGGGTCTTTTCTGAGCAATTTTCTGTACAGAAGCAGTTGTTGGCGTAGAAACTACCGATCGATCAAGGGTTCTAGATTTGTTCAGGGATATCAAATTTTGTAACACAGCTGAAACCACTTCAAGTGAGTTTCTTTTGTCAGTGGTCACGGAAGTGAATGGCATTTCCGTCTCATACTGTGTGAGTCGCTGCTGTCCTGTTTTATTTAGTTGAAAACAATTTTTTGACGTGTCTGGGCTGGGCGCCTTGAGGCTCTCCCTTACAACACAACAAATGTCAGATGTAGTGTCGTGCAACTTATCGAGCAAATTGTATTTTGTGGCGGAATCCGCCAGAAACGGTGAAACATAAAGTGCACTCACCCCAGGGACTGCACCACTCTCAGGCGTCCGACTAGGGAAGGCACTGGAAGGCTCGACTCGAGGGGTCACACCGGCGCTCACATCCAGAGCAGCTGACCGAAGCCGTGCAACATCCTCTCCACTCGCCACCTCCATAGTCGCGCTGCGCCCTGCGGCCTCCGGGCGCTCCCCCTGCTCGCGCACGTCATCACTCGTCGCCGCACTCAACGCATCCAGAGCAGGCGCAGCGTCCTCCGCCATAGCATCGTCTCTCGCTGTGGCCGTGTTAGCGTCGCCCATGACGGCGACGAGTCCATTGCGTCCACGCGAGACACCAATACTCGGTAGGTTACTATCTCTACCACACGTTAAGGTAGTTCCCACAACGCACTTTGCAACAAGTGTGTCGAGAGTAATCGCTCCGGTCGCGAGACAGGATCTGACCATCCAACAACTACACAATACAAAGGTACACAACCCTGCTACAATTGCCAGCACTGTAGTAATCTTCTTTTGGGCAACACAATCTCACATCCCCATACGGGCAAATCCATCTTTCTTAAACACTCCTGTACGTGCGACTCAACGAATGTTGTATATGCACTTAAATGCCCCTGTGGTCTATATTACGTGGGGATCACCATGAGGAAAGCAAAGCTGAGATGGACCGAACATAAATCAAACATTAGAACCAAAAATTTGAGATCTCCAGTGTCAAAACACTTTTTAGAAGCTAGGCACTCAATTGCCCAATTAAGATGCATTATTTTGGAACAAGTACAAGCAGGCCCAAGAGGGGGTGATGTACACAGACGATTATTGCAAAGGGACATTTTTGGATTGATCTGCTGGATTGTTTAACCCCAAGGGGCATGAACTGCGAGTTCGATCTGATGTGCTTTGTCTAATATTATGTTATGCCTATGTTTGTTTTTAATGCATAAATGCTAATTATGGTTGTTGTTTGTATACATGCAACCATCTTAGTCGCTCTGTTATGTTTCAGAGGTATGTTTCCTACGTTACACCGATTGGCTTCACCTTAGCCACCAAAGATGCTAATCACACTAACTCACTTTAACCAGCCATCCAGACGGACTGAACGCGGGTTTGTCCTGCCTTGTTCTGTGACCGGTCTGGCTGAGCATCACTATTCCAGGGTGTGAGGGGGGACACCACGCGGCCTCGTTCTAGGCTGCGGTGGCGTCCCTCCTCGCACTCCACACACACAGCAGTATGGCCATTCATAACACTCAGATTGCTCACCTGTTAGGCCCCCGGGCCGTCATTGAGACCTTCAATTCAGTAGGTCAGCCTTACTTGTGCTACAGTTAGGCTAAACAGTGTCCAAATGATTCACCCATCAGCATTAGATCCCCCGTGATCTGCCCTCTCACAGCCAGACGCAGCACCCTGCAGCGCCTTGGCTGTTCATGTTGTCACCATAGCAACCCACTCGAGGTATGAGTTTTGTGTTGGAACCTATAGTTTTTAACACTAGATGCGGCGATAGCTCTATAACATTCTTTACAACAACAGGCATTTCAGATGTGATACAAGCCCGTGGATTAACAATTTTGATTGTTAGTTAGCTGCATGCCCCCACCAACATGGCGTCAGCCGCAGCATCGCGCATGCGCGTGGCTGCCATGGCGACCATTTATAAACCCGCAATCGCGAGCCGAGCGTCTGACTAGTGGACATCTCGTACTCTGCGACCGTACTGTTATTATAGGTAAGACTGTTGGAACCCTTGAGCAGCCGTAGGGGCTGTATAATCGATTATTTTGCGAAATGCATACATTCCAAATCGTTAATATGCATCTCATACGAATTCTGAGCCCAATTCTTGGTAGTCACGGATCCCGCCATTTATTTTGGCTTGTTGCCTTTTCTCTCTTCACTTTATTAAGTTTACCAGACTCTGTTAACCCTACTGGGTTATTTTCCATACATTCCTTAGGAGACTCTTCACCATCATTACCCTCGTGGTTTCCTCAGTAATTCCATTTCGCTTTTTTGATTAATTACAGTACACGCACCATGCGATTGACCTCCTAACAACCCTCTCACATCCGGGGTGATCCATATTCGCCTTTGAACGTGGTGAGTGTTACTCCTTTGCTTTTTGCTTTTTGCTTTCTGACTTTGTGAACAAAAATTTAAATTTTCATAAGCTGACATTGATTTTTTTCACTCATTACACAGATTGTAAGAATCTTGATTTTTAAACGTCAATACTAAGGTTAGTGCATACCTTTGGGTGTTCAATACTTATCTTTTCATTTATAATTCCCAAATAGCTAACTAGTTTATTTATATTTCCCTAGGAATACACATTTAAATTTGAAGGAACTTCATATTTCCTGCCCTGAATATGGATTCATCCGAATCCGAAACGCGTTGGCATTTAATTACATCTAGGAGTGTTTAGGACTGAAACATACTTTTGTTATCTGCAAATACGTTTGTTTTCTGCAAATATGAATTATTGTATGTTTAGTTACAGAAATCCTATGTCTCTGGATACTCTACACTTTGCTAGTTTACTTTGAAGTTGAACGACTATATGTATTATATTGTACAATTGCACCAAATGAAAAGGTCTTCTGATGCTGCCTGTTAAACACTGAGTTTGATATCTGATCCAATGGTATATTTGAGACTTCAATTGGAATCTAATTTCATTTCACTTAATGTTTTTTTGTAATATGTCTAATTACCTTGTGACATATAAAATACATGTGTTATGCACTTGTAGTGTGTAGGTTCTTGGTGGCTCCAGAACAGACTCTACCAGGTGGACATTTATTTATTTACTTAAAATACACAGTTTATGACTGTTATGTACACATATGAGTACTAGATTACCCAAGTCTATCGGAGAGCTCTATGTACACCTTTGGGAGTGTGCCTTCCGGTAAATGGGAGATCCCCTCTCTTGATAGATCATTAAATCACTTAGGGGCTTTTACCCCATTAGGAGTGCAACACAGGGCTATCGGTTGGCAACACGCGATGTTTGTTTGATGACCTTTCTGTGTTTTGATCTCGAGTGGCCTCGGGATCTGCCCTGCTGCACCTGAAATCCATTTATTTAACTAATTGATTGCTTGAAATCTGTAAGTAAAAAGCATCTATGTTTAGGTGTATTCTTTATTTCTGATTATATGAACTTGCAGTAGTGCCTCCCACCCCATACCCCTTGCTCGTGAGAACAAGCCTTCAGAGGATCTGCCATGAGGTGGAGGTTGGGGGAAGTATGAGCCTCTGCGAGCGCGGTCAAGTGGGGGTCAAGCTGCAGCTTTCTGTGTATGCGAGTTGTCCTGCATGTGTTAGGTCTTAGCACTCTGAAAACAAAATGGAGTTGTCTAATACAAAATGGTGCCTATTCTATGCCACATAACATGGTCGTGCAGCCTCATGCGTCGATCTGCAGCCGACCTGCTGCCTGGGCCCTGCGGCAGGTGGGCTACTGATGAGTCATGCGTCTCCACATAGGTGGGAGATGTAGGTGAGGGGGGATCCTACTGACCTGCCCTCCCATACACCACACGCAGGCCAGCAATGAAGAAGTTGAATAATGTGGTAGCCAGAGGACCTCCCTGCTTTAATCCCTTGAACGTCATGATGTTTTTGGTCATATGCCCTTCTTGGTCAAGTCTAATTTGCAGGGACGTTCCCATGTACAGATCTTTAATGGCTAACTTAAGTCCACAGGGCACTCCAATGTTGTCAGTTTCTCCCACAGAGGCTCTCTAGCAATGCTATCAAAAGTGTGTTCTGTTCCATATCGATGCATGCTAGGCAGATCTTACAATCACTTCTTAGCATCTTCATTTTAAAAGGCTCATTAGCAGAAGGTTTAAATTACACCCAACTCCTTTAACAAAGCCTGTTAGTTGGATATCAAAGGCTCCCGACCCCTGCACTCACTCATTCTTCTGTTTCAGCAAAACTGTAGCAGAAATCTTGCCTAGAACATCTAGAAAGGCGATTGGGTAGTAGTTTTTGGGGTTTGCTCAGTCGCCTGTCTTAAAAATTGGAACCACCACACATTGTTTCCAGGAGGCTGGGTCCTGACCCCTCAGCGCAATCCTTTTAAATAACATCTGGTAGAATTGGGCCCATGCTTCTGGGGCAGACTTTAGGATTTAGTTGGTTAGTCCATCCGGGCTCGAAGCGTGACTTGCTGGCTTTTATAATTGTGGACAAGTTTTCCTCTTTACCAAAGCTGATGGTCCATTTAATGCCTTGGGTAGTAAAAAAGGATCTTCTCTCTGTTGAGTGGTGTTACTAAATAGATTCCCAAAGTAATTCACCCACAAACCTTCAGGTGTGGGATTTAATTGGAATAGAATGCTAGTCTGTTTCCCACCATTCAAGAGCTGCCACAAATTCCTTGTGTTTTGTGAGCCCAAGGCTTCTAGCATTGCTTCCACATCCTGTCGGTACATCATCGATCTATGTGTGGCTATCTAATTTCTGTATTTCTGTTTCCGCTTTTTAATCAAGTGGCCCCTCACAATTGATGGAGCATATCAAAGATCTCTAAGGTCCTTGCAATGGAGCCATTTTTGGGCACAGATCATTTAATCGAAACAGTGTTTTGGTTTAAAATACAGTCTGGTGCTCCTATTGAGTTGTTCTCTAAATACGATCAACACAAGCTCATACCCCACCCCAGATTCGTCGACTGCTTGCCAGGATAACAACTTTTCAGTTAGCTGAGACGCATCGTGAGGCTTGACACACAATCTATTTCTTCCGGGTTCTTATTCGGCCATTTTAGGTCCATAAATCGACTTTCAATTTGCCTTTCAGGGAGCACAACAGTATGACTGGGTTGTGGTCACTTAGAGTTGGGAGAACTCTTAGGGCTACTACTCTTGGCATCATGTTACTAGATACGAAGAAGTAATCAAGAGTGGCACTTAGATCACCATTGTAAGAAGTCTTAGCACCTAGAACATCTCCCTGCACTTTCACGTTCAGCATATGAATATGTTGAATATCTGTTTCATCTGACCATTGCTGATATCGAAGTCTTTTAAATTTAGCCCCGGAAAGGTCAGCCTTGGCATTCCTCTGTTGCAGTTTCAGGCAGTCAATGTTCAGGTCGCCAGAGGTTATCAACAGTGGCTTGTTTAGGATGACATAGATTTCATCAATCCAAGTCCTCATGGTATCAACTAAGCAAGATGATTCTGCGCAGGCAGGATTCCAATGCAGATTCAAACGTACCAGATGGTTTGAGTTATAAGCTCCTCATTGAGATTGATAATTAGGATCTGAATGTATGGATTTGGCTGGATTTCCAGGTTGACCTCCAATTTTAAACTGCTTTTTATGAGCGTCAGCAGGGCAGAAGAGGTTCTACAAGATGAGCCTTTTAAGGCTTTGTTGTGGTACATTGCAAAGCCGTCCAAGAAGAGGGCTTCAAGAAGCCATGTTTCCTGTAGGCATACAATCCTGAGGTTGGTCATCGAGGGAGGTAGGCCCTCAAAGAGGTGGCTGAAACCCTGGGTATTCCAGGATCCGATCTCCAGCAACCAGAGGTCTTCCTTCTCCTGGCTTTAATCCTGTTTACTGGAAGTCAAAGCTCTCGCAAGCCAGTCCCAGGATTGTCCTTTATCCGTTGCGACGTGTTAAGCAGGATCCTTCTGAGATAGTTTTTTCAGTTCTGGCAAGGTATTGAATCCTTCAATAGTGATCTTAAAAGATTCCAAGTCGCTAGACTGCTCTGAGGACAACGGTCGTTCAACAGAACTCTCTTTTATGGTTGTAGATCGACAGACAGTAGAGTGTCTGGCAGTTGGTGAGGTTCTGATGGAGAGTGGGCATTGAAGACACTCATATTCTTTTATGTCAATACCTAGAGGTCAATGTTCATCCTGTTTGTCTACAAGTCAGGCGGATAGTAAAGCCAGAGCCATATGCAGGTGGACTTTGTCATTTTCATCCTCGTTCAGAAAATCTACAATTTTGATGTTCTTCCAGTGTACCACTCTTAGCTTTGGTACATGATGGAGTAGTGTGAGGAACTCATGGTGGCAACAAGTAAGACATACACAAGTGATCACAGTTCAATGGTCTTTATTGAACAATGAATGCTGTATGCAGGTTGAAAAAAACACCTAATCTAAACCTATATTTAAGATGGAAGCAAGCGTCGCCCATCAAATGAAAAATAAGGCAGTCCTAGTGGCGTTGTGTAAAAATGAAAAGGGCCTATACTAAGAAACCAATTGCCAAACCTCACAACTAATCCAAAAAGGGTGTGGGATAGTTCTCAAGAAAAGAAAGAAGTGTTCTGAAATAATAGGTCAGGATGCAGTAGCCTGGGTCACCCTTCTCCACGTTTTGGACACGGGGTAAGATGGGAGCTTGAAGCACAGTACAGTCTCCTGCTTCTCCAGCACGAGAGGACAGTTCTAATGGCAGCTCTTAGGACCGTTGATGGCTACGTCTCTTTTTCTTGAAAGTCTGTTGCCTTCAAGGACCTGACGTATTCAACTAACAAAACAAATACACAGTCTCTTTTCTATGCACTTTGGGTGACAGCTTTTACCACGGGAATCCCCTCTTCTGGGTGCAAATCCCTAGAAAGTTCTTTAATGATATCAAGAGCCCGGATAGCTATGTTTTCTCACTTTTGAGGGCCTCTCTCATTCCAAAATTCTTTTAACAAATGAAAGTTTGTTTCCAATGTCCACTGGGTGATGGGTTGACCCCTGGGTCCCCCTCTTCTGGGCGCTGACTCTTGTCAATTTTCAACCTCCCTTCTCTGGGTTCACTACGGCTTCTCCTTTGCTCACAAATCTTGATGTCTTTTCAAAACAGTTCTAGTGGACATCCCTCCACCGGGTTCACTCTTGTCAACCCACTGGGCCTCATTATAAGGCTGGCAGCTGCGGTATGAACTTTACTGGTAAGGCACCGGCACCGTTCATACCGGGCCACCGCATTACGAGTTCTGCTCGCGGGTTCCTGAGCAGAACCCGTGATTGCATCGGCACCGTTATCAACAGTGCCGTTGGAACCATGCTCCCCACCCTCATTCTTCCCTATGGGGCAGAATGGGGATCGGGAGCCCGGCATCACCGCCTCCCACGAATGGTCAATTACCGGCCCACTCATCTCGTAATGGGCTGGTTATTGCCCAATAGTGGGAGGCGGTGCCGGTAGCGAGCATACAGGCATGGCTACCTATGGTAATGAGGCCCACTGTTTCCTGGGACTTTAGACTTGTCCCCTTCTCATCAGGATCCCTTGGTCGGGCTCACTCTTGCCAACTTCACATGTGCTTGTATTTGCGGGATTCACTTCCATTACTTTCTCATATGGCGTGATTTGTTTTCCTTGCTTTCACACTGATGTAGATCAAAGTCTGCACAGGGATTTTACTCAACTTCCTGTATGACCACTTTGACCTCTTTCGGTGACTCTCTGTAGTGACTTGGATCGGTCTATGTACTGATTGTCCAGGGGGTGTGATGTCACTGTGGTGGAATGTTCGGTGGAACGTGCAGGCTGAGGGAGGTTTGAACTGTGTGGCAGTTAGGGGCCAGCCTACGCAGGGGCTGGTGGATGTCTTCTTGTAATGGACTCAGCTGAAACTCCTTCTTATACCTTGTTCTCTTTAAATCAGTAAAGTAGAGAATCACCTACCGTTCTCTGACTTTGTTTGTGTCACAGTTCTTTACACTCTCCTTCTAGTACCCATAGTTTCGCTCCGATGGTGATCGACCAGAGACTCTTGAATTAGTACCCATGTGGTGGCGATTTTCCCCTCTGCAGCTAGTCTCCCCTTAACACTTTTTACAGTTCTTCACACAGTTCATAAACTTGGTTCAAACTTGCCACTTTGCGCTTCTCATTCAACCTAGCCTGGTTCTTATTGATTCTCCCCTCGACTCACCGGCTGTGATGAACCACTTGGCTTTTGGCTTTCCTGGAGTCAAAACCGGTACCACGGGCGCGGGAGCTTCCCTCGGTCCTGCTTATCGGCGTAGGGTTGCCCGGTGTACCGTTGACATCTGCTGCAAGACACTCGTGCTATTGTTCATGGTCTTAGGCTATTTTCCATGAAAGTTCTGCAGGTCTGGGAAGAAAAGGGCAGGGTCACGTCTCTACCCGCCATCCTATCGAATCCCGCCACCTTTCTCCTTCTCTTGAACTGCCATGCCTGCAAAGCTGTGCTGCTGTGCTGTCTGCCGTGCTCACCTTGCTCATACTGTGCTGTCTGGCTCTACCTTTTATCCCTGTGGGGAAGGGAAAGGGCCGTCGGGTGTGTGTGATTCTGTTCATTTGCCTGACTTTGCCTGACCCTTGTATTGGGACATGTCAAGTAAACGGCTCTGGTGTTAGTCCGTTGTCCTTTGTGTTGTGCGAAAGTGTTCATGTTGGAAAAGGAGGTAGGGCAGTGGTTTGGAATCTCCGATGTGAGAGGATGGGGAAAAGGTGTTAAAGGAAGGGGGATACCGCATCTCACCCATTAGTGGCCCACTCTCACTCCCTGAGGACCCCCCATCCAGATGATCCTCCCTCATTGGTCCACCCCTAGGAACTGGATCAATATCGATCTGTCATCCAGGTGTCCTGACCACCTGGATGACAGATCCCCGGGGACTAGCTAGGGAGACACCATCAGGTGTCTCACAGTAGGCACATGATGTTGAAACGGTTTAAAATCAGGCCATCATTAGCTCTGAACACTCTCTCGAGTATTACTGGATAGAATCTAGGTTTTCTTATTTGCGAAGCAGCAACGGTTTGTGGGAGGCTGTGTTATTGCCAAAAATTCTGCCTGCCAGCGCTCATATTATAGTCTTTCTTAATTGAACCAAATGTTTGAAGTTTGTGTCTTGAGTGCCAACAGTGTTGCTGGCTGTGAGGGGTCACTCGCCGACATAGATGCCTTAGCTCGTCTCTCTTCTAGGGTGAGATAGGGAGAGATTATGATGGGGTGTCGTGTGCGCTATCAGGGCACCATTTCCTTGGGTCCTGGTAGAGGTCTTCATCTGTTGAGTTTTCATCAGAATCCTCCTCATATGTTGAAAGCTGTAACAACGGCTCGTCCAGTAGTTCTGGTTCACTTGGAGCAACCACTCATTGCGAAATTGATTTTACAGCTTTGTCAACATCATTGTTGAGTTGTTTACTGTTTTGTTTACTGCTAGAGATAGATGTCAATGCGATCGCTGCTCCGACTGGCGGCGGCTTTAAGTTCCTTACAAAGCTCAGAGTACTAGATGTTTTCATGGAGTTTTGTGGTTTAGGCATGTTTTTTGTTTTCTTTGCATTCAACTCTTTTGAAGTGTTTGTGATCTTTTCTTGGGGCTTTCAGCTAAATATTGAGTCATTAGAGACATTACTCGTTAGTTGAGGCTCTTCATTCTCTGGTATGATGGTGGCGTTGGACTCCAAGTTTCCACTCGGTTTATCGTGTGGTAGTTGTTGAGCAACATTCAGAGAGTCTGGCTGATGTATTTGTGCAGTAACAGATACTTGCGGCTTGTCACTGCGTAACGGTGGCCAGGCGTTCGCAATGCCTTCATTGGACTGGGTGGGTGGCCTTGTCGAGCTACATGCTCCTTGGCTATCTCGAGGAGGGTCTACCGGTAGAGATAAAATATTTAAACTGTACTCAATAGGAGCCTCTGAGATTGGTGGAGTTTGTTCCCTTTTTCTGTGCAGTGCTCTATCACGCACGCCTTCTAGAAAGACACTTTGGTCTGATCTTGCATCTTTCACTAGCTCGACATGAGACCTCAAGACAACACCTTCCAGTTCTTTGCCCTTTGATCTTCTTTCACAAGTTGATTCGATGAAGGTCTCTATGTGAATTATTTTGAGTGTGTTAAGGCAATGAAAGTTGTCTGATTTTTGTAATTGTCACTCACATTTTCATAGAGTTTTAAATTGGGTGCCCGTGTGATTGAAACAGCAGAGATTATATTGGCTTGAAATTGGGCAAACTGATTGCTCTGTAGTCCCTCATTTCGGTAGTTTAGAGAGTCAATGGATCTCCTTGCAGGGTATTTCCAGGTAGAAGCTTTCTTGGGTGCTATCTCATCCAGTAAAGCTCTAGTTGGTTCAGCGTCTGATTCGTTGTCAGATTCGTCGCTAGTACTAGTTTATTGTTGGGAAAGAGCACTTGAATCCATGGATCCATGGCAATGGCAATCAGTTGCGGGACAGTGGTCTGGTCTCTTTCTCTGTGTGAGAGGGAACGGAAGACGTGGCCATCGCTGTAAACCGAGGCAGTGTCTGTGCTGTGGGGGCAAGGGACAGTACGGGACCCAGGCCCGGGGAACCCTCCCTCTCGGGTCAGTCTCTCACCCGTGGTGTGCTCCTACCTGAGGGCCCTGGGTGGCCCTGCAACCTCTGCACGGTGCCAGGCTCGCGCCTCCCACGTGGGAGATGAGTATGGTGCTTCTACTCACCATACCGGAGGCAGGGCTCACCCGTATTGAGGGTGCCGTCGTCCCCGACACAGAGTCGGTTGCTGCGCTAGTGTTGGGGGTCCGAGGGAGGATCCATTCGGCAACTCAGGAGGGGCAAAACCGAGGTTCCGGATGGCGGCCTTCTACAACTTAACCCAATCGGGAAGGGAATGGTATTGAACGTCCCTGATTGCTTCTGGGACAAGCAGGAAGTAAAGGATATATTGCCTAAGGCTAACAGAGTGCATGTTGCTGATCGTTGCAGAACGCTGAACAGCGGAAGCAACGGGTGGGCCTACCCAGGCTCGAGTGAATAGGAGAAGGCTGAAAAGGAACAGCTTTCCCCCCAAGACTTTGACAGTGAAGTAACTGCCAAGGAACTTAATAACCATGTTTAAATTCATTTTCTCTGAAGACTCTTTCAAAATAAAAATATTATTTTGGCATCCATACCTGCTTCTGTCATGAATATTACACTCTGTCAATGATAGGGCGGTCAGTGCAGATGCAATGAGTTTAGGTTTTTTATTTGGCAGAGGATTGGCCGTATCCAGATTCTCAGCCGGGTCGCAGCATAGGCTCTTTCCATTCCGACGGCCAGCTTCTAGGTGCAATCTTAGATCGGCAATGCCTTTTGTTAAACGTGCCACAAACATTGAGTTTGTTTGAGGGGGCCGAGTTCTCAGTTCCATGTTGAAAGGATTGAGGGACACCAGGTGTCTGGAGCTGATCTAAGGAGACTTTAGTGGCTTCTAGCATAGCCGAAGGAGGGGAGTGGGGGGGGGGGGTTGTTTATCCTCTATCTGGCGGCTACAGCAGCCCACCACCGATTCAGAGCAGGTTGACGTTTCCCTCGCACTAGGATCCAGTACGCTCTCACTTTCAATGGACATTTCAATAGACATTTCACCCGGCGGGTCTTTTTTAGATTCAGAAAGTAATTCCGCATCTGAAAGGGGACTCCAACTCAATGTCATCAGATTTGTTTCTCTCAGAGCATCCTTTTTCTGTTGATCGCCTAATAGGTCCTGCTTCTTTTATTGAGATGTTGGATGCTTTGGGGTTTATGAGTAGTACTCGTGTTTAAAGCTAAACCTTCAGTGTGGCTAGCATTTTCAGTTGTGGGGGAAAGGCAGTAGCCAAGTTCAGTTCTTGGCCAGTATTATCAGGTGTTATTGTGCACTCACGATCACATAGTCCCTCATTTTCATTGGCGCGCGGGAACTCTGGGCGCGGCATATTAGTTGGTGTGTTTTCCCTATGGAGAGTACTGGGAGCATACTCTTCACTATACCATGCCGAAAGGTTTGGTATTATTGCTGTGAATAGCGAAGGAGAGCGCTGAGGTGTTATGTCTAAAGGGGATGATTACGTTCATGCATGGCAACCGGTTCAAGATGAACCTCGCCGTAAGTACCTAATGGTGAGAGTCCATTTCTCGCAGGGATAAATTTGCTGGGGGAGCCGCTGGAGGTGCCTGGCACGGACTTACAGGGATTAATCTGATCGTGTTGCAGTAGAAGTCGGGCTTTGCTCCGCATCCTCTGTAGACAGCTAGCTGGCGGGGGAAGCTCCATTAGCTACCCCTACAGCTAACACTCAGGCAACAGTCTGCGATGCTCCACGTTGGGAGAGGCGAGTGTAAGGGGTAGCTCCTCCTTCAAATAGCAACCAGAGAAAGCAGACTCAGGTCAGGCAGAAGCAGCACAGCAAAGGCACAGGAGCAGCAGGCCAACACTCATCCAACACTCCGCTAGTATGTTATAATACCCCCTGACAACTACCCCATTTCCATAAACTCAACCACTAACCCATATCTTACCCTATTCACTAAAACAGAACTATAACCCTATCCTCCATCCTTAGGTACTAATGGCTATGCAAACGTCCCTAGCCTAGCCCGTCACCCCTAACCCATATCCACTAAAATATAACAATAACCCTATCCTCGATCCTTAGGTACTAAAGTCTATACAAATGCCCCAAGCCTTGCCCTTCACCACTAACCCCTATCCACAAAAACAGAACAAAAAAGCATCATCCATAAGGCTGTCTGGGACCGGGGACCAAGCTATCTACAACTGGCTCTTGTGAGAAACCAGAAGGTGTCTCACCCACTAGTCCCCGGGATCTGTCATCCAGTTGGTCTGGACACGGCCATCACTTATGGATCCAGTTACTGGGGGTGGGCTGGTGCGGGAGGATCACCTGGGTGAGGGGTCTTTGGGCAGTGGGAGTGGGACACCGGATGGTGAGACGCGGTATCCCCTTTCCTCTAACACCTTAACCCGATACTACCAGGTAGGATATTTAGGAACTCAACCCCCCCTTTTACAACACAAACACTTTCTCACATCCAGCCCGCTATGAGAGAAAACAGACTAACACCCAAGCCGTATACCTGACATGTCTCAATACAATCGTCAGACACTGTCAGGCAATAACTGACCATCACACACACCTGACTACCATTACAGTTCTCCACACGGATAAAAGGCAGAGCACGAGAGCATATTCTGAGCGAGGCAAAGTACACGAAGAAACAGCAGTTCCACGATGGCAGTTTAACAAGAGGAGAAAGACGCTGAAACAGAAGGGGATCGCAGGGAAAGAAGCTCTCTTTACCTTTTTTGACAAGGAACCATTTCTTTCACAAAGTCTCGAGAATAGAAAGCATAAGACCAGGAAACCAGGCTGAGGAATCATGTATTGTGTATCAGAGGTACCCAGGGCCCCGCTGCGTCGAAAATGAAGATGGGGAGAATTGCCAGCTGCCGTGGTACTGTCCTTGGCTCCAACAACAAAGCAGCATCAGCAAAATCAACACAGCCGGTGAGTTGAGGAGACTGATACAGGACCGGTCTGTGTTGAAGCCAAGGTTGCAAGCTGCAACATTGTATGGCGAGCGCTGGAGCAAACATTGTATGAAACGCGTGTGATAAACAACGCAAGTAAAGTTGGACTTCGACAGAGTGGTCCAGCACCGCGTGTGTGCTCAATCGAAGGTCTCTGTAAAGTATCCAGCTGAGAGTTAGTGAAAGAGTGGCAAAGGATTGTGAATCAAAGTGGTCCTGCAACGGATCAAGCAAAGTTCTGTGCACAATCGAAAGTCATCGATGTTGATACAGTAAAGAAAGTTGATGGCAAAGTAGATAAAGTTGGTCCAAGCCCGGGAGAAAGAGGTAAATTGAAAGCTTTGTGTTAAAGCAAGTTTGTGTTAAAGTAGATAAATTGGTCCAAGTCCAACGGAGGGAGACTGATTGAAGATTTGTGTGAACGTGGTTCGGTGGCCGGCAGAGGGGGATCCGGGGTGGTCCGTAAATAACCCGCGAAATTGGATACGTGAAAATCCTAAGAACATTGTGTTAAAGTGGATCTGAGCCTGGCGGAGGGGGATCCAAGGTGAATAGTAAATCACCTAAGAAAATTGTTGGTATGTGAAAAACATAAAGGAAAGGAACTTTATTATTTCTTGCATCAGGCCCACTGAAGGAAGAGACTTTGAATGGCAAAGAGACTTTGTCACAGGCGGCCATGACGTTGAAGTTTTGAACTGCACCCTCGTGCTAGAAAAGCCAATGACTGTTCTAAGCTTGAGTGTGCCGTTTGTCCCGTGCTGAAAACGTGGGGAAGGGAAGCCAACGGCTTGAATATCCTGACATATCTTTTCTTGAACGCTTTTCTTTTGCATAACATTATTTCCCACACTATTTGTATTTAGAGGTAAGGATTGGCAATATGTTTATTAGTATAGGCCCTTTTATTTTGACAAGACACCACTAGGACTGCATTATTATTATTTGATTGTCGTGGCTTGCTCCCATCTTTAGATTTAGGATTAGATAGACTTTTTTGAAACCCAATTGAAGTTCAATAAACACCCTTGAACTGTGCTCACTTGTGTCTGTCTTACTGTTGATACCCGGCCTTCCTCACACTCTCACTTAATACTCTCCCTCCTGATCTTTACATTCCTCCAGCACCAACTCTCTGCGTGTCAAGCGTTTCGCTAAACAGAGGGCTGGTGGTCAATCTCTTTCCTCGGCTGGCCCCCTCCTATGGAACAGCCTCACCCCTCCTCTTCATCTTAAGCAGGATCTCATCAAATTCCAGAAGCTCCTCAAGACCTTCCTTTTCACCTCCTCCTTCCTTTCCTACCTCCTCTGCTAAACCACACAATTGCTGAGATTGATGACCAGTGCCCTTTTGTGTCCTCCTGGGTCCTGGCCACATACACCCAATCACATTCAGCCTCCGCCTGCTACCAGCACTTGCCCACTCCCAGCACTTGCCTAGGCAAGCACTGGCCTATGCCACTACAGGCCTGCACTTATTTATTGGCAGCCGACCACTCGCACCAAGTCACTTAACAGCTGCTTTCTCTCCAGCACTTCCCTGTTTGGTACACCTAGCACTTACCCCCCACTTCCTCATCCCTTCTTTCTCTCTGTACTTGCACGCTCTCATTGCTCACAAGGCCTAGTAGGTTCGCTTCTATCTTTCATTGTTACATTTGCTTTTCTTCCCCATGTTCCCTCCCTGTTGCCCCGTGGGCGCTTTGAAACAAAATTTACTTGATGTATAAGCACCTTACAAATGCACAATAAATACAATGAAATAAATAACCCTATCCTCAATCCTTAGGTACTAATGTCTAGACAAACACCCCTAGCCTAGCCCTTCACCACTAACCCCTACACTACCCTACCACTGTGCGCTAAAACAGATCAATAACCCTATCCTTGATCCTTAAGTATTAGTCTCTATACAAACGCCCTAGTCTATCCCTTCACCACTAACCTCTAGCCCTACCCCTAGCCACTAAAACAGATCAATAACCCTATCCTCGATCCTTAGATACTAATGTCTATACTAATGCCCCTAGCCTAGCCCTTCACCACTAACCCCTACCCTACCCCTGTGCACTAAAACAGATCAATAACCCTATCCTCGATCCTTAAGTATTAGTCTCTATACAAACACCCTAGCCTATCCCTTCACCGCTAACCTCTAGCCCTACCCCTAGCCACTAAAACAGAAAAATAATCCTATCCTGGATCCGTAGGTACTAATGTCTATACAAATGCCCCAGACTAGCCCTTTACCACTAACCCCTATCCTACCACTATCCACTAAAACAGAGCAACAACCCTATCCTCAGTCCTTAGGTACTAATATCTAGACAAACGCCCCAGACTACCGCTTCGCCACTAACCCTTAGCCACTAACTTGTAACCATGGAAATGTTGATTTCATAACAATTGTTAAGGTTAATAATCATTAAACGTCGACAGGTTTGGATACATCAGCATGATGGTATCAATGAGATAAGTACTTTACAACGACAACCAAACAAAGTGCCCATATCTGGCAATGCAGCCTTAATTCACCATTTCAAAAGCATGAGTGTAACCCTAAACAATGTAAGCAACAGCAACTGTAACCTTAAGCAATGTAAGCAACAGCAACCGGTACCTTAAGCAATGTAAGCAAAAACAAGTGTAACCTTAAGCAATGTAAGCAACAGCAACCGTAACCTTAAGCAATGTAAGCAAAAGCAAACATAACCTTAAGCAATGTAAGCAACAGCAACCATAACCTTAAGCAATGTAAGCAACAGCAACCGTAACCTTAAGCAATGTGAGCAACAGCAACCATAACCTTAAGCAATGTAAGCAACAGCAACCATAACCTTAAGCAATGCAAGCAACAGCAACCGTAACCTTAAGCAATGTAAGCAACAGCAACCATAACCTTAAGCAATGTAAGCAATAGCAACCATAACCTTAAGCAATGTGAGCAACAGCAACCGTAACCTTAAGCAATGTAAGCAACAGCAACCATAACCTTAAGCAATGTGAGCAACAGCAACCGTAACCTTAAGCAATGTAAGCAACAGCAACTGTAACCTTAAGCAATGTAAGCAACAGCAACCATAACCTTAAGCAATGTAAGCAACAGCAACTGTAACCTTAAGCAATGTAAGCAACAGCAACCGTAACCTTAAGCAATGTAAGCAACAGCAACCATAACCTTAAGCAATGTAAGCAACAGCAACTGTAACCTTAAGCAATGTGAGCAACAGCAACTGTAACCTTAAGCAATGTAAGAAACAGCAACTGTAACCTTAAGCAATGTGAGCAACAGCAACCGTAACCTTAAGCAATGTAAGCAAAAGCAACCATAACCTTAAGCAATGTAAGCAACAGCACTGTAACCTTAAGCAATGTAAGCAACTAGTTACTGTAACCTTAAGCAATGTAAGCAACACCAACCGTAACCTCAAGCAATGTTGCAACAGTAACCGTAACCTTAAGCAATGTAAGCAACACCAACCATAACCTTAAGCAATGTAAGCAACAGCAACCGTAACCTTAAGCAATGTAAGCAAAAGCAACCATAACCTTAAGCAATGTAAGCAAAAGCAACCGTAACCTTAAGCAATGTAAGCAAAGACAACCGTAACCTTAAGCAATGTAAGCAACAGCAACTGTAACCTTAAGCAATGTAAGCAACTAGTTACTGTAACCTTACACAATGTAAGAAACACCAACCATAACCTTAAGCAATGTAAGCAACAGCAACCGTAACCTTAAGCAATGTAAGCAACAGCAACCGTAACCTTAAGCAATGTAAGCAACATTAACGGTAACCTTAAGCAATGTAAGCAACAGTAACCGTAACCTTAAGCAATGTGAGCAACTGTAACCGTAACATTAAGCAATGTAAGCAACTAGTTACTGTAACCTTAAGCAATGTAAGCAAAAGCAACCATAACCTTAAGCAATGTAAGCAACAGTAACCATAAACTTAAGCAATGTAAGCAACAGCAACCATAATCTTAAGCAATGTAAGCAGCAGCAACCATAACCTTCAGCAATGTAAGCAGCAGCAACCATAACCTTAAGCAATGTAAGCAAAAACAACCATAACCTTAAGCAACCGTAACCTTAAGCAATGTAAGCACAGCAACCGTAACCTCAAGCAATGTAAGCAAAAGCAACCGTAATCTTAAGCAATGTAAGCAACAGCAACCGTAACCTTAAGCAATGTAAGACACAGCAACCGTAACCTTAAGCAATGTATGCAACAGTAACTGTAACCTTAAGCAATGTAAGCAAAAGCAACCGTAACCTTAAGCAATCTAAGCAACAGTAACTGTAACCTTAAGCAATGTAAGCAACAGTAACCGTAACCTTAAGCAATGTAAGCAACTAGTTACTGTAACCTTAAGCAATGTAAGCAACACCAACCGTACCCTCAAGCAATGTATGCAACAGTAACCGTAACCTTAAGCAATGTAAGCAACACCAACCATAACCTTAAGCAATGTAAGCAACAGCAACCGTAACCTTAAGCAATGTAAGCAACAGCAACTGTAACCTTAAGCAATGTAAGCAACTAGTTAATGTAACCTTAAGCAATGTAAGCAACACCAACCATAACCTTAAGCAATGTAAGCAATAGCAACCGTAACCTTAAGCAATGTAAGCAACAGCAACCGTAACCTTAAGCAATGTAAGCAACAGCAACCGGTACCTTAAGCAATGTAAGCAAAAACAAGTGTAACCTTAAGCAATGTAAGCAACAGCAACCGTAACCTTAAGCAATGTAAGCAAAAGCAAACATAACCTTAAGCAATGTAAGCAACAGCAACCATAACCTTAAGCAATGTAAGCAACAGCAACCGTAACCTTAAGCAATGTGAGCAACAGCAACCATAACCTTAAGCAATGTAAGCAACAGCAACCATAACCTTAAGCAATGCAAGCAACAGCAACCGTAACCTTAAGCAATGTAAGCAACAGCAACCATAACCTTAAGCAATGTAAGCAATAGCAACCATAACCTTAAGCAATGTGAGCAACAGCAACCGTAACCTTAAGCAATGTAAGCAACAGCAACCATAACCTTAAGCAATGTGAGCAACAGCAACCGTAACCTTAAGCAATGTAAGCAACAGCAACTGTAACCTTAAGCAATGTAAGCAACAGCAACCATAACCTTAAGCAATGTAAGCAACAGCAACTGTAACCTTAAGCAATGTAAGCAACAGCAACCGTAACCTTAAGCAATGTAAGCAACAGCAACCATAACCTTAAGCAATGTAAGCAACAGCAACTGTAACCTTAAGCAATGTGAGCAACAGCAACTGTAACCTTAAGCAATGTAAGAAACAGCAACTGTAACCTTAAGCAATGTGAGCAACAGCAACCGTAACCTTAAGCAATGTAAGCAAAAGCAACCATAACCTTAAGCAATGTAAGCAACAGCACTGTAACCTTAAGCAATGTAAGCAACTAGTTACTGTAACCTTAAGCAATGTAAGCAACACCAACCGTAACCTCAAGCAATGTTGCAACAGTAACCGTAACCTTAAGCAATGTAAGCAACACCAACCATAACCTTAAGCAATGTAAGCAACAGCAACCGTAACCTTAAGCAATGTAAGCAAAAGCAACCATAACCTTAAGCAATGTAAGCAAAAGCAACCGTAACCTTAAGCAATGTAAGCAAAGACAACCGTAACCTTAAGCAATGTAAGCAACAGCAACTGTAACCTTAAGCAATGTAAGCAACTAGTTACTGTAACCTTACACAATGTAAGAAACACCAACCATAACCTTAAGCAATGTAAGCAACAGCAACCGTAACCTTAAGCAATGTAAGCAACAGCAACCGTAACCTTAAGCAATGTAAGCAACATTAACGGTAACCTTAAGCAATGTAAGCAACAGTAACCGTAACCTTAAGCAATGTGAGCAACTGTAACCGTAACATTAAGCAATGTAAGCAACTAGTTACTGTAACCTTAAGCAATGTAAGCAAAAGCAACCATAACCTTAAGCAATGTAAGCAACAGTAACCATAAACTTAAGCAATGTAAGCAACAGCAACCATAATCTTAAGCAATGTAAGCAGCAGCAACCATAACCTTAAGCAATGTAAGCAGCAGCAACCATAACCTTAAGCAATGTAAGCAAAAACAACCATAACCTTAAGCAACCGTAACCTTAAGCAATGTAAGCACAGCAACCGTAACCTCAAGCAATGTAAGCAAAAGCAACCGTAATCTTAAGCAATGTAAGCAACAGCAACCGTAACCTTAAGCAATGTAAGACACAGCAACCGTAACCTTAAGCAATGTATGCAACAGTAACTGTAACCTTAAGCAATGTAAGCAAAAGCAACCGTAACCTTAAGCAATCTAAGCAACAGTAACTGTAACCTTAAGCAATGTAAGCAACAGTAACCGTAACCTTAAGCAATGTAAGCAACTAGTTACTGTAACCTTAAGCAATGTAAGCAACACCAACCGTACCCTCAAGCAATGTATGCAACAGTAACCGTAACCTTAAGCAATGTAAGCAACACCAACCATAACCTTAAGCAATGTAAGCAACAGCAACCGTAACCTTAAGCAATGTAAGCAACAGCAACTGTAACCTTAAGCAATGTAAGCAACTAGTTAATGTAACCTTAAGCAATGTAAGCAACACCAACCATAACCTTAAGCAATGTAAGCAATAGCAACCGTAACCTTAAGCAATGTAAGCAACAGCAACCGTAACCTTAAGCAATGTATGCAACAGTAACTGTAACCTTAAGCAATGTAAGCAAAAGCAACCGTAACCTTAAGCAATCTAAGCAACAGTAACTGTAACCTTAAGCAATGTAAGCAACAGTAACCGTAACCTTAAGCAATGTGAGCAACTGTAACCGTAAGCTTAAGCAATGTAAGTAACAGCAACTGTAACCTTAAGCAATGTAAGCAACAGCAACCATAACCTTAAGCAATGTAAGCAAAAACAACCATAACCTTAAGCAATGTAAGAAACAGCAACCATAACCTTAAGCAATGTAAGCAACAGCAACCGTAACCTTAAGCAATGTAAGCAACAGCAACCGTAACCTTAAGCAATGTAAGCAACAGCAACCGTAACCTTAAGCAATGTATGCAACAGTAACTGTAACCTTAAGGAATGTAAGCAAAAGCAACCGTAACCTTAAGCAATCTAAGCAACAGTAACTGTAACCTTAAGCAATGTAAGCAACAGTAACCGTAACCTTAAGCAATGTAAGCAACTAGTTACTGTAACCTTAAGCAATGTAAGCAACACCAACCGTAACCTCAAGCAATGTATGCAACAGTAACCGTAACCTTAAGCAATGTAAGCAACACCAACCATAACCTTAAGCAATGTAAGCAACAGCAACCGTAACCTTAAGCAATGTAAGCAACACTAACCATAACCTTAAGCAATGTAAGCAACACCAACTGTAACCTTAAGCAATGTAAGCAACTAGTTTATGTAACCTTAAGCAATGTAAGCAACACCAACCATAACCTTAAGCAATGTAAGCAACAGCAACCGTAACCTTAAGCAATGTAAGCAACAGCAACCGTAACCTTAAGCAATGTATCCAACAGTAACTGTAACCTTAAGCAATGTAAGCAAAAGCAACCGTAACCTTAAGCAATCTAAGCAACAGTAACTGTAACCTTAAGCAATGTAAGCAACAGTAACCATAACCTTAAGCAATGTGAGCAACTGTAACCGTAAGCTTAAGCAATGTAAGTAACAGCAACTGTAACCTTAAGCAATGTAAGCAAAAACAACCATAACCTTAAGCAATGTAAGCAAAAGCAACTGTAACCTTAAGCAATGTAAGCAACAGCAACCGTAACCTTAAGCAATGTAAGCAACTGTAACCGTAAGCTTAAGCAATGTAAGTAACAGCAACTGTAACCTTAAGCAATGTAAGCAAAAACAACCATAACCTTAAGCAATGTAAGCAAAAGCAACTGTAACCTTAAGCAATGTAAGCAACAGCAACCATAACCTTAAGCAATGTAAGCAACAGCAACTGTAACCTTAAGCAATGTGAGCAACAGCAACAGTAACCTTAAGCAAAGTAAGCAACAGCAACTGTAACCTTAAGCAATGTAAGCAACAGCAACCGTAACCTTAAGCAATGTATGTAACTGGAATTGTAACCGTAACCTTGAGTAACATGAATGCAACAGCGCCTTGATGCCTAAGGGTTTAGTGCGCTATGGAAATAAAATAAAGAAAGAAAAATGTGTTATAGCTAGTTCAGTAGATGTGACTATCTCTCCTCCCTCCCTCGGTCCTATGGTATTTAGGACTGAAAGGGGCCTAATGGCTGTAAATAAATGGCTACACATCTCACTATTTCAGATTTTACACTAGATTTCTGATTCTATTCATCCTTTTCTTGGTCCAAAGCACTGTCAAGTAAGTGTGTTTAAGCACTTTATGAATAGACTATAGGTTGGGCCCAAAGCACTTTCATGCAAGTTGAATAGACTATAGCTTGGGTCCAAAGCACTTTCATGCAAGTGTTTTTGAGCACTTTATGAATAGACTATAAGTTGTTCTGATGAATCTGTTACACACCAGGTGACAGAATGTCATCAAATGATTTTAGGCAAAATGTGCCTGTGTGTTGTGGAGTCAGAGTGGAATGAGTTAACTGTATTTAATGACAACTACTTAAAAGAAAAGATGTGTTAAAATGTTACAGTCAAGACACACATGCTAGTTTTGCCCTTGACACCTAAATACTAATTGACACTTTGTGGCTGGGTTCTTTCGAGGCGTTAAGGTGCAGTTTTAAAGTGAAGGTGTAACCACTTTGCCCGTGCTTTCATTTGTCCCACTTAAATCAATCTTTAGCTCTGTCTTCCACTTTGTGTTTTCCACTGGTAAGATAGCCCATCACGTTATGTGCTCACCTCAGACATCAGACATTGTCCAACTCTAGCCAACCAGGTTCACATCCCTGCAGGCCTCATTCAGCATTTTATTTGACATATGTCTGAGTGGCACTTAATTGTGCAATAGTAAAACACCTGTTTTTACAATGCTCAAAAGTAAGAGGAATGCTGAATGAAGCTCTATTAGAAAAGTGATGTGTGGATTATTACTGGCCTTGAAGATCTCTGCCCACACAGCGCCACAATTCCTCTCAGAAAAGCAACCCCTACTGTGATTCCCTGCATCAATTTCCCAAACATTACAATTCCCAGTGAAATAGAGCATGAATATAATTGCTCTGTGCTGTTTAACCTGTGTATGAATAATCTGCTGTTTTAACTCCACAGATGGCTGAAGTATGAAGAGAGAAAGCAACACTGCAATTCAGGGAAATTACCTGAAAAATGAAGTCCCTGGAAAGGTTTACAAGGAAGAACACGCAGGTGTCCCAGAGCTAAGCGTGTGAAAGTTGTTTCATTGATATGATATGATAGGTTATTTATAACGCACTTAATACCCAGAGGTTTCTAACCGCGGACCCGGGGATCAGACCTGTGTTGCTCCGTGTCATCTTACTTCCAAGGCGAGCATGTTGCCACTGAGCTATCCTTCTAAGACATTCCATTAAACATCACCGTGTGTAAGGGTTATCAGTGGAATCCATGCACACAGGACCTTTGCAAGTACTTTCTATAACAGAACAATCCGTTAAAGAGGACAGCGTGTTTCCTGCAAAATACATATAGGACAATCGCATATGAACTCAATGCAAATGTGAACATTTTTAGTTTTATGTTTGTTCTGATGCTTTATCTGAGAAGACACAGGTGGAATGAGTTGTGTTTCCATCATTGCATATAGGTTAAACCTACTAAACTCTGATACATTCACCTGTCAGTGCAGCGCCTGCTAGAAAACCTTTGCTCATAAAATCAGTCTAATTCATCACGAGAGAAAGCATGTGGTAGAAGGTGTCAGAATTGTGAAGTGGGGCGTTCAAGAAAAGGTGCAGCACAATATAGATTGCCTATAGTGGTGCACGCATATAAGCCCATAGAAAGAAGCTGTTGTAGGTAAAATCAAGGGTCCTGTGAGAGGTTTATAGAACACATTTTCCAAATGTCCTGACATTGAAATTATGTGAATTCTTGTCATGGCATTTTTGCTCAACAAAGCCCAATCTGTGGACTCTCACCTTCAAGAACAATTGTATCAGTGCCCTGAATGTGATAAACAATTCAGTCACAAAAGACATCTAACTCTACATCAAACAACACACACCCGAGAAAAACCTTATAAGTGTCCTGAATGTCAAAAGAGATTCCTGCAGAAAGCATATCTGAGGAAACACGAGAAACTACACATTGGAGAAAACCCTTATCAGTGCTCAGAATGTCAGAAAGGATTCAGTAATATACATGATCTGACTAAACATAAAAGAAAACACACTGGAGAAAAACCTTATACATGCTCAGAATGTCAAAAGCGATTCAGTCAAAAAAGCAGTCTGACTGAGCATGAGAGAGAACACACTGGAGGAAAACCTTATCAGTGCTCAGAATGTCCGAAAAGATTCATTCAGAAAAGTGATCTGACTAGACATGAGAGAAACCACACTGGAGTAAAACCTTATCAGTGTCTTGAATGTCAAAGGAGATTCAGTCGGAAAGAGTATCTATGGCTACATGAGAAGCAACACACTGGAGAAAAAACCTTATCAGTGCTCAGAGTGTCCGAAAAGATTCATTCAGAAAAGTCATCTGACTAAACATGAGAGAAACCACACTGGAGAAAACCTCATCAGTGCTCAGAATGTCAAAAGAGATTCAATCGAAAAGACAGTCTAACTCTACATCAAAGAATACACGCTGGAGAAAAACCATATCAGTGTTCGGAATGTCAGCAAAGATTCATTTGGAAAAGCCAGCTGACTATACATGAGAGAAACCACACTGGAGAAAAACCTTAGAAATGCTCAGAATGTCAGAAAGGATTCAGTCAAAAAAGCAGTCTAAGTCAACATGAGAGAACACATACTGGAGAAAAACCTTATCAGTGCTCAGTATGTCAAAAGAGATTCAGTTATAAAATGAGTCTAGATATACACAAGAGAAAACACACTGGAGAAAAACCTTATAAATGCTCAGTATGTCAGAAAGGATTTAGTCAGAAAAGCAGTCTGACTGTACATGAGAGAAAGCACACTGGGGAATAACCTTATCAGTGCTCAGAATGTCTGAAAAGATTCACTTGGAAATACCGTCTGACTGTACATGAGAAAATCCACAATGGAAAAAAACCTTATAAATGCTCAGAATGTCAGAAAAGATTCAGTCAAAAAAGGAGTCTGACTGAGCATGAGAGAAAACATACTGGAGAAAATATCAGTGCTAAGAATGTCTAAAGAGATTCAGTTATAAAATTAGTCTAGATATACACAAAAGAAAACATACTGGAGAAAAACCTTATCAATGCTCAGACTAGTTTATGAGATCAGACGACAGTAGAAATCAATAAATAGTCAACTTGAGCAAGTCAGAATCTTACAGACAATTGATAACAGTTACTAGACCGTCTTTTGGACTGTATTGTGACAATGTTACAATCAAATATATTTTACAATAAGGAATTAGTGGATGATAATATGTTAATTATATTTTTGTGATATGTCTTAGAGTTAATTAGTGAATGAAGAAATTGCAAATGTACTGTTTTATCTTTTTCAGTGGCTCTTACGTATGTTGTGTGAGTTAGTATGAACTGTGTTTGTTGTTACCGAATGTATGTGACATTACCGATATCTCCAGCCGGTGAATTTACCGGTAGCAATGAGTAAAGTATTGAAGTGGCTTTGTGGTTATCCCATGTTGATAGAAATCAACTGGCACAGATGCAGTGTCACTGGAGTAAGAAAAGGTACCATTTGATATACATTGATATATATATTGGCCATTAATACATTTCTAAGACAAATTTTCAGGGCTGCTACAAGACATATCATGGTAAGGATTGGTGCAGGGCCAATCCATGTAGGCACTTCCCTCTGGAGTGTGATCCTGGGGTAATGACTAAAGTAATCTGATAATCACTCTTACACAGGACTCCCCCCTGCCCCACGTGACAGCATCCAGACCCCTCTCAGGTGTCCCACGCGGGTGATGCTTCTTCCAGGGGATTGGTTATGACACCAGGAAACAAGGGCTGGAGCCTATTATATCCCCAAGGTAAGGGGCAAAAGGGACAGGCTCCAGGCAGGTAGGAGTGGAAGGTGGATCTGGAAGGCTCCTGGATGGAAGGACAAACTTCACACAGGGAGGAAGGTGACGAGGGAGGAGGTCTCATGTAATGGCGATTACATGTGTGATCTATGCATTACAGGCCAGCGCTGTCCGTGTGTGAGTCAGATTAGGAAGACTACGGGGATGATGCCAGAGATGACGAAGCCATTTATATTGTAGTGAAAGATAAGGCTTAATCAGTGTGACCTGCTGTGAGAAGGAGAGAACATGGTGGCTATGCTTCAACTGGTAGTAGCCGGCTTGAACGGTTTATTCCGCTAAGGAATTAAATACAATTCTTTGATCAAGACAAGGATATTGGTTTGGAATTCTCTGTGACAGGATAGAAATCAGCAACTGGATGAACCCGGAGAGACTAAAGATTAATGCCTAAATAAACAGAGATCCTGGTCTGTCCATGTCCTCAGCCATTGGTGAGGGGGGATAGCTCAGGGACAACTCGTTTTTCCTGGAAGCAAGACAGTGCAGCGCAACACAGGTTTGAATCCCGATCCTGCGCTTAGAAACTGCTCGCTGATATTAGGTGCGATATAAAAGAACAATTATAATGAACAGTTCCCAAGTTTCTGCAATCACCTCCCATGGCGGTGGCTGTTCTGGAAACATCCATTAGCGTGCGATGAAATTGCTCTTCTACCACATTCCCTTTGGGATTGTACAGTACCTGGTCCCATTCTCCTCTAAAAACTCTTCAAACTCTCTTAATACAAATTTTGGACCATTTTCAGTAATCATCTTTTACAGAAATCCATCTCTCTAAAACACAGGCTCTAAGAATTACACAGTCTTCCTCGTGCTAGTGTCTCTCATCACACACACCTCTGGTCATTTTGACAACACATCAGCAAGCACCGCTATGTAACTTCCTTGAGTCCTTCTCATTTTAATCATTTATATTTTGGTCTCTTGTTAGGCACTTATACAGTTAGCAAAACTGTTTTAAAGCGCCTACAGGGCAACAGGGTGGGGAAAGGAGGGTAGACAATGAATTACAAGGTACCTAATTGACATAATGGTGCAAGGATATAATGAGAATAACAGGGGGGAGACAAACCTACTATGCCTTATGGGTGTTCAGAACGTGCAAGTGCAGGGGGGAGAGGGGTGGGGAGAGGTGCTTTGATGCTCATGGAGAAGTGCTCAGGGTAAGTGCTGGGAGGAGAAGATCGTAAGTGCAACCACCCGTGGGTAGGCGGACCCTAAGTAAGTGCCGTAGAAGAAGACAGTGGCTGGGATGAAGGATGTGGGGGTTCAGGGCCCCGAGGAAACATAAGGGCCTTGCACATCAGTCACACTACTGTATGATTAGCAGGGAAGAGAGGAGGAGAAGGAAGAGGTAAAGAGAAAGGTCTTGAGGCTTTTTCGGAACTTAAGGAGGTCTTGTTCAAGATGCAGAGAGAGCGGGAGGCTATTCCACAGGAGGGAGCCCGCCGAGGAGAGAGATCGACCACCAGCTCTCTGTTTAGTAAACCACTTAACATGCAGGGAATTTGTGCCAGAAGAGTGAATGAGTCTAGAAGGGTAGTATTTGGTGAGAAAGCGTTGAAGATAGAGTGGTCCCTCGCCCCAGATAGCCTTGTGGATAATACAGAGGGATTTTAATTTAATCCGTGATGAGACTGGGAGCCAGTGAAGGCTTTGAAGGACAGGAGAGATGCAGTCCCTACACTTGAAGCCAAGGATACGTCTTGCTGCCCTATTCTGGGTTAGCTGGGGGGGTCACAGGGTGGACAAAGGAAGATTGAGGAGGAGGCTATTGCAGTAGTCTAGCCTGGAGAGAACCAAGGCATGGATAACACTGAGTATCTGGACTAAGGTGAGGAAGAGTAGAGTCCCTTTGAGAAGGAAGAGCTGAAAGTGGGACTTCTTGACAATGGGCCTCATTATGAGGTGGGCGCAAAGGGATACCGGGCACTGTTAAGGACATCGGTGCCGGTAATCCCTTTGTGCCCTATTCTGAGGTCCCTTAGCGGGTCCCTTTCGTTTTACCAGGTGTTATGGACGGGGCCCGTTAAGGGACTTCAGAGATAATAACGGTACCGCAACTTGTGGTACCGTTATTAGCGCCTTCCCATTGAGCCATATGGGGGCTCAAATGGGAATGGGGAATGGCTTTTTCATGGGGACTTACTGGTCCCGCGAAGGTCGTACTGGACCGGTAAGTCCTTATTGGTGGTAGTCATGGCGCTAATAGCACCATGACTACCACCAAACCTGGAATGAGGGCCAATGTCCTGAATATGAGGGATGAAGGAAAGGGAGGAGCAGAAGATGACTCCGAGATTACCGGCTACAGAGGAGTGGGCAGGGGGGGCCCACTGAGGAAGGCCAGAGTGCTGGGGAAAAGTAGGGTGCAGGGAACTCAATAGGGCGAATCTCTGTTTTGCTGGTTTTGAGGCTGAGGCCATTAGCGGTGCACCAGGCCTGGATGGCAGAGATGCAGTCAGGGATAAAGGAGGGTGCAAGGGCGTCTGTAGGCAGTTTGAAGAGCAGTTGTGTATCGTCAGCGTAGCACTAGAAGTTTGGGGAGAAGGAGGAAATCAGTCGTGCCAGCAGTGAAAGGTATATATTAAAGAGCCAAGGCGAAAGAATGGAGCCTTGGGGGATGCCACAGGTGGAGGAGGAAGTAGAGGTGAAAGGGCCCAGAATGGTTTTGGAGGTACGGTCATACACAGAAAACCTAATATATCCACTTCTATCACAGCACAGACTATCTCCGACGCCACCACCTCTTTCATAGGAGGTTTCCTTATCTACAACACCTTGTCACTGACCCTACAACTCTCACACTCCTTTAGCTTCCTTTCAATATCTGCATCCATACCCATGCACCAATAATCCACTCTCATTGAACCTTTGGTCATACTCAAACCCAAAAGGCCTTCATGAGTGAAAGGGGAGTTTTACTAAAGACTTAAGTAAGCTGCCACAGTGGTTTGTAGATACCCAACTAACTCTGGACCTTGGTAGAGTGGCAGAGCAGTCAGGCTTATCTTAAGAGGACATTGTGAGCTGTAGGTAAGTACACTGAACCTTAGCTAGACATGCACATCAAAGAAACTCTATACTAATGATCTATATAAAATTATATATTTATTATATATACACCAGGATCACTGTAAATGCTTTAGACCTTTACACTAGAACACTTCAGAATATTTGAGAATACACTTCAATGCAAACTTTCACTTTTGTGTTTGTTCACGGTTACATTTGTAGCAATGTTAGAAAGGGGAAAAAGCAATGTTATTGTATTATCGGTTATTACGCGCACCTGCTGTTATTAATAGTTCATATGGTAATACATTTACTCTGCAAACACATATAGTAAAGTCACTTTAAGGGAGGAAAACTGTTAGTGTAATATTAGCTTGGTTCAAGGTTCTAGAGAGGGGTTCTTTGCACAGCAAGTCTTTTTTTAGTCCAAAAACGCAACCCTAGCTAAAGGCAGTTCGGAGAGTGCTCAAAGTCTTGACAAGCCACAGAATACGAAGAGTTCCTGAGGATTTCTTCCAGTCTCTTTTGTTATAGAAGCAGCAAGTAAACAACAAACAACTAACAAGGGAGAACTGTAAAAACAATGTCAGTGATTCGAGGGCCGCTGGACCCGATGGCCTGACCAACTTTACCCTAAAACAAAATCCTGAAATATGGGCTGAGGTATGCAAAGAGTTTTTCAACAGAATTTGCAGTCATTGTGTTACTCCAAAATCGTTGAAGAAAGCTATAGTAGTCCCTATTTTCAAAAAAGGAAATCGCTTGGAGCCTAAAAACTACAGTCCCATAGCGCTCTTGGACGTGCTGGGAAGTCTACGCCTCAATGCTCCAACAGAAACTATCAGACTGGATCTCAGATAGTGGCCATATGGACGTAAAACAGACTGGTTTTGTAAAGGAAGTTGGCTGGGGCCTAAATCTCCTGCTATTAAACTTGTTAAAAATGGAATCTATAAGATCAGGGAGAAGGTCTATTTAGCTCTGATTGACTTTTCTCATGCCTTCGACTCTATTGATCGAGAGCTCCTTTGGACTAAGATGTCGAAATGGGTATGTCCTCAGAGCTTATTAGGCGCAATTAAAGAGCTCCACACCGCTACTACCATCAAGGTGCGATTAGATCAGAGTGGAGTCTTAACGGCAAAAATTAATACCTACTATGGCGTGAAGCAAGGATGCCCACTGGCGGCAACCATTTTCAATCTATTCTTGTCAGACATTGGTAGTGCAATTGATGAGCCTCGATCATTCTCCCCAAAAATCCATGGGTCTGCACTAAGTTGGATGCTATATGCGGACGACCTGATCTTGTTAGACTCCACGCCGATCGGTCTCCGGCGAAAAATGAATGCAGTAAAATGCTATGTGGAAAGCAACGGTCTGGTTATCAATAACACAAAGAGCGAAATAACGCTACAGAACCTGCACCCAGGTGGGCACGGAAACAACAAAACATTTAAATGGCACTTGGGAAAAGAGTCTCTAAGCACTGTAGAAATCACTGGATACCTTGGGAATCAGATTGGCGCAAACATAAATGATGGGCACTGGATTGAGACCGCAAAAATAAAATGACGCCAATTTGCCTTCCAGGCCTCAATTCTGAACAGAAAATATGGGAAGTTCTCACTAAGGCCGGTGATAACTTTCTATCAACAGAAAGTGGAACACACATTTTGGGTGAAAATACTCCACCTACCCAATAATATTTCAACAGCTTGTCTACGATACGAGCTAGGGTTGATCTCTATCAAAGCCTGCATCTGCTGGAACACTCTCGCGTTATATAGGAAAACCATACTTAGCAATTTAAAATCCTGAGTAATCCCAGACTAGACTGGATCACAACTGGTGAAGAAAGAAGTGTGACTAAACTAATGAAAGATGTGCCTTGTGAAGCCAGAGCGTACAACAGTCTGCAAAACTATGTCGCTCTTTTCCCTGATAACAAGAGAAGATCTACATACATGCGCTTTCACTTAAATCTGCTAAAGACTAAAGAGAGAACTAAGAATTGGGCTGGCATGGATAAGATGAATGTGAATTGTAGGTTCTGTGAACTCTATGAAGAAATGACTAAACACCTCATCTTATTTTGCCCCCTACTCCAAACACAAAGAACGAAATGTCTTGGCCCCTTGATGGCAGAACTGTCAACGAGGAACGCAGAAGCGTGGTGGCACTTGATGTATATCGGAGAGAACAAAAAACTGACAATTGCATTAACTTTGTTCTTAGATGAGATTGAAAAGTGTCTCGAAACCATGGACTACCTCTGCACAAGGTCTGCGCAGAGCCAAGCCTTGTGCTTGGGCTGTGGCAGAAAACTAACAATCACTAACTAACTATGATTGGGTCAGTGTGGTTGCAGATTCCTTGTTGGGTTGATGGGAAGTTTACTGTATGTAATTTATGTGATGAAATTTGATTGTTTTCCTTTTTGTTTTAAAGGCATGTAAAGGCCAATAAAAAAATTAATTAAAGAAAAGGTACACAAGCAGCGGCTTGAGTCAGAAATAAGTGGGGTGTAAAACCAGATATTATAGAAGAAGCCTGGTATATTATCATTGGAAATCCAATACTCATTTAGTGAATCATTAGTAATTAGTGACTCGTATAGGGAGTATTTATCCATCATTTCAGTCTTAGTAGTAACATTAGACTATTCAAATATATTCAGCCATTTGCAATTGCTAGAGAAAGAGGCCTGTTATATGTAGAGCCATGTAGAGACATGTAGAGATAGACTGACTATTATGTATTATGTATGCATTGTAGAGACACGCATGAGTGTGCATTTAGGAGTATGCATTGAGCTATAGTATAGCGCTTGGGGTTTGCGAGAGAGAAGGAGTAAATGCTAGAATGCATGAGGAGTCTGGCTCTGAAGCCATTGAGACAGAGCAGAAGTGCCACGGGACTGCAAAAGAATGTTTTGAGTTACAGTGGTACGTGGAATGCGTAAACAGTTTGCTTGGCAGACAGAGATAAGAGCTCGCCTCTGCCCGAGTAGAGAGCGACAAAGGGCATGGTATCAGCAGGCCTGCCTGGCTGAGTTTGCAGACAAAAAGGTGGGAGCATGCAGCAGGGAGTGAGTGCTTTAGACAGAGAGACACGACAGAGGGATTTCAGAAGCTAACAGTGGAGTGATTGGAGAAATATGGGAGATGGGAGGATGGTATGGTTTCGTAACACAGATAGCATGTACAAGATAGGCTGATATGTCACGATGACAGAACACACATTAACTGAACAGAACAAGACATGCGTAACAGACTTTCAGGCGCTTAGCAAGAGAAATACTGGTTTGACAGAAACAAGTAAATGCTTAATGTAACCATAGAGATGTACGTCATTGAATAGTATATCAAGAGGTGAGGCTTTGGGAGTTTTTAGATGGAAATGACGCTGAGATTGAGGAGAGGTGTTTTTGGAAGAGAGTTGGCATGAGAGTGGGAGGCAGCAGAATCGGATGGCTTTGGGAGTTTGGAAGCTTGGGGAAGCGTTCTGATGAGAGCTGATGCAGATCAATCTAGCAGAGAGTTTGGCAGAGGCTTGAGGCAGTTCGAGTGACCAGACTGGCAAAGGAAGCTGGAGAGGAGAGAGACGAGAATGGGAATCTAGCACATGGCAGAGGGGAGTATTGCTGATTGATGAATAGGCTGATTGATTGAGAATAAGACATGTGCCATGGGGAATTAGGACAGACACTCACACAGAGCTTTGGGTTTGAAGAAGGGGGAATCAGACAGGGATTGTCTTAGAGATAAAGTGTGAAGTGTGGTGTGTATTGGAGAGGAATGCTGAATGCTGACACTTGCCATATGTATTTTGCTATTAGCCTGATAGATACAGCAGGACTGGATATGTTGCTATTAGATTTCCTGCATTAGAAGCCTATTAGGCTTACATGTATTGCATTGCATTGTAGATTTGCACCCAGAGCATAAAAGGGTGCAAATTCTTGTTTTGAATTATAGAAGTGTTTGCATCATGGCTTGTTGTGCATGAATGAATGCATTGTATTGTTATAATTGAAACTGACTTGTGTGTTTTTATTTGTGTCCATTGTTATCTTATTTTATTTGTGTCTTATGTTTGTGTGTCCATGGCATAGTAACTTAGGAGTAACACAGTGTACAATCGCCCTGAGAAACAAGAGCAGGGGGGGCATAGTGATCCACACACCCCAAAGTAGATTTGGAGACTAGCAAGTGGTCCGCCCATAAGGGGCTAGGCCAAAGGTAATTTTGTTTTCAGAACAACAGGGGGGTTGCCTTGGACACCTGTTGGTGCACTCCAGCGCAGTGGAGCGACTTCTTGGAATCAGGTTAGCAATACCCTTTTCCCCACAGTACCTTAGGTTTTAAAAAATGTTTGTTCTGGATGCTCCCCAGTGTTGCAGCTCTGGACCCAACCTCCGGATTCCTTGGTCTAATGACTGAAGGTAGGACAATGGACTGGATCTCTCAGAAGCAGTCTTGAGGGAGGACCCGTGGCACAACTTTCAGCAACTTCTTGGTTAATGCTGCAGTTTTGGCGCCTTTTCTGCAGCACCAACAAAGGGCACAGATCGTTTGGTCAGTCTTCTTCACTTCCTGCAGTCCTGCACTCTGGTGACGGGGTCTGGGTGAGTTAGATCAGATGTCTGGAGGGTCCTTACAGGTTCAGCATATATTTGGAGGGATTGGGCAGCAGGGCACCTGGTATTGGGGCTCTGCAGCTCTAGAAGCTCCTAGGACCTTACGAGATGGCTCAATTCTAAGTTCGTCTTGGGACTGGTTGTTCCCAACAGCCAAAGGGAAAGAGTCATCCTCTTTGGAGCTCATCTGTTGCATAGAAAACGGGGTCAGAACAGCAGTGCTCGCTTCACCGTGTTGCACAGTTCACGCCTTGAAACACTTGTGTATAGGCGCGTTATAAATGCCATATCATATCATATCATATATCATATCATATCATATCATATCATATCATAGAGTCTGCGGGTCATCTTCTTTGGTTACTTCATTTTCCAGTGGGCGACTTACTTGCTTTTACACTCCAGAAGCCTCACCTTTTATGCAGTTCCAGCACACACTCCTCTGCAATCTCTCTCAGCATTTTACAGAAAGGAGGGTTTGGCTGTCAAATCAGGAGCTGATCCTATTCAGGCACTCTGGCAGACAAAGGACGGGGGTGGAAGACTCCTCCCTCACTTCCTGCCGGCCCAGACACTCTGGAACATAGGCAGGGATAACCAAGGGATCGAACCAAAGACAAAAGACACACACTGACAACCATGCTAGTAATTGCGAAAAAAGAAGGGAGGCCCCAAGTTGATACTTGGGAGCCCCTATTGGGCACTACCAAGGTTATGGACATCGCCTATGGTATAACAATTACACAATAGTTGGTAGAACAAATCCACTGCCACCATCCATAACTAGGAGATTTTCTATGTGACTATGTGACTAAAAGTCACAGGAGTAGAGAGAAGGGGATACTAGGTATCCCTTTGGCACTCCACTGTAGGTGGTGTGTGCCAATCTCTCAGACTATAGAGTTTAGGGAGAGATAAGTATCTCTCTATCCTCAAGAACTGTAGTTACTTTAGGAAACAAGAAAATGATCATAAAGGAGGACCCTAAGGGTCTCCAGCAACACTGCCCATAGGGAGCTGTGTGCTGCCGTAGTAAAAACGTGACTACCCAATTTGTTTGAATAAAAGTGTCCGTATGGACGTTTTGTTCCGTTTGTTCACAGCCTAATATACCAAACATGAGAAACTGTGGCTGTCCCCTGCTTCCCATGTTTGGTGACATAGGCCCCCCAGCTTCCTTGACATGGGAAGCGGGGGGCTCAGAAAAAAAGATTTAAAAAATTTGACCCTGCAGCGTCAGCTCCGGCCCAAAAATTTGACCCTGCTGCGCCAGCTCCGGCCCACGTTTGACGGTTGAGTACCCGACTCCATAGTACAGGTAGAATACAAAGAATAGAGTTCCAAAAGACATCTCCACTCATTCAGGAATTTTAAAAAAGGCCCAGAAGTCCAGCAAAAAGTGCTGGGGCTCTCACTAGAAGAGGGGATGAAGCATACAAATGATAAATCTCCCTAACAATGAGCAATACCTATAACCAAGTCCCTGAGCCCTCCGGCACGACCAATCTGCCTGCCCTGACCATGCACCTGCCTTCCATTCCAAGTTCGTTCTTAACTCTCTTGTACCCTTTCAGCTCTTCAGTCACCTCTTCGTTGGGCAACCATGACGCACACATTCCACCTCGTATTTAGAATTTTAGTCAGCATCACAACTGTCTACCTGTGTTTTCCCATCGAGCATTCCAGAATTCATAAAAAGCTCACCTTGTCTTATTTCACCCTCTTTGTTGCCTGCTTCATCCTCTTCTCCAAGTTTCCTTGATAAAGTATACACAACTACTTTCTGATCTCCAGTAATGTAATCCATTTCAATCCTCTGGGATAGACCGTCAAGCCCTCTTTTGCAGACTATTGACACCCACGGCTTGTGATAAGTGACTGTGGTGAAAGTTCTCCCACTCACATAGTGCTTGAATCTCTCTACTCCCCACACACATGCCAAGGCTTCCCTTTCCAAAACCCAATACCTTCTTTCTGCACCCTTAGGTGTGCGTGATGCTGACGAAACCATCAGTATCACCTTCTCATCTGGATGCATCAACACACTGCCTACTCCATATCCACTCTCATCCATGTACAAGTATCCTGGAGCTCATTCCTGAATCCTGCCAGAGCTGGTGCTTCCATCGGACTCTGCCTGACACCTCTACATTCTTTTTCACACAACTCGCTTCAATTAAACTTCACATTCTTCTTAGTCAAACTCCTCATATTATCTGTTTTTCAGCTAAATTCCTAGTGAATTTTCCATAATATTCAATGAATCCAAGGAAAAACGCAACGTCTCCTTTGCTCCTTTGTGACTTTATCTTATCGACAGCTTCAATGGCATCATGCTTGGCCTCCTTTCTCGTTCAGACAGCTTGTGTCCCAAAACATCCACTATACCTTTCCAAAATGTACATTTTCCTAATGATATGTTCAATGCCTCATCACACAAACTCCTCAAAACTTCCTTTGCCACTATTGGCCTTGTACTCATATGAACCCCTCAATCTTGCTGTGCTACTTCCTACACCTTCATTAGGAAGCCATCCTGTAACCATTTGACAGTGATGTGGCACCACTCACAAACAGGCACTATCCTGTTGCTAGGCAGAATGACGTGGCAGTGGCAGTGACTGACAGATGTAGCTTTTGTCCTGTTGCCAGGCAGGATGACGTGAGGGTAAAAGGATGTTTAAACCCAACAGGACTCCCATGAGGGAAATCACTTACCTAAGTAAAAGAACCACAAAAATGTGTTCAATCAGGAACTTCATAACAAAAGAATGAAGGCCACTTTAACTATGACCATATGATTGAAAATGTTTATACCATGCAAAATTGCACTGTTTTTATAAGTAAAAACATGATATACTAAACCACTGTATTAGTGCCTTGAAAAAGCCCAAGGAAGGGTTAAAAACACACGTGTGCCTCCTAGCAGAGTTAAGTTGGCACCTCTCTAGGCACCACCTATGACCTAGGCACACAATTGTTGTAAACATCTGTGAATAAATACACTAAAACAAATGAATTAAACCAATACGTTTATTCACTAATTAGTGTCCAGTGGAAATTATTGGAGAAAGAAATGTGTGAAAACTGTATACATTAAAGCGCACAGGCTAACATAGAATCATAACCTCCTACTAAACTTGGAAATAGCCCCAGAAAATCCCTGTGTGTCAAGATATTTTCCTGATAGTGGAAAGTTTCCTTCCATGATACATAATTTTGATTGCGCCAGAGTCTACCATAAATATGAATTGCTTGTTTCCTAACTATGCCCCCTAGAACGGTTCCTCTTCAGGGTGGATATTGTTGATAGGACCAGAAACGTGAGTGCTCTCTGTGGGCTGTCCTAATCGGGATACGTGTTTGTTCCCGGGAATGAGAAAGGTTACCTCCTACTACTGCTGCTCCCACAAAGGGAGTGGCAGCCCCACCTAGTGCCCTGCTGTTGCTGTGGCAGATGTCGAGTATGTGTGTCCAGTGCTTGGGGCTGCTGATTATAAGTTTGGTATTGCCCCCGAGTATAGTCCTGGTTCTGGTACCCTTGACCCTGGTGCTGATACCCTAAGCCTTGAGGTCCTTGGGGCCCTTGGCCCTGCTGCTGGCCTATAATTATACCCCACCATGGACCTGCTCCTGCACTCCCTTGCGAAACAATTAACACCTTAAACAATTCCAACATTGAGACTGTCCAAACCCACCTCCCTTGGGTCCAAACTCTCCTCCTCTTGCTCCTCAAAATCCCCCTCTTCCTTGCTACGAACGTCCTTGCTGCCACTGTGGTCTGGGGTACTGTTGCTCCCTGCCCAACTATCCATGTCCTCCTTCTGCCCAGATCAATACAATAGTGGCACTCACAACTTGCTCTGTACTCTCTATTCCCTCCACCTGTACTGGCATTGGCACAGGCAGCTGAACTGCACTTTTCCCTATATTTTATCTAACAACTTTGCTTCATTCCCTTGACGACGCCTCTCACTGTTTCCCTCTCCCGCTCCTTAATCCTTTTCCTGGTCATCCCTTCACCTCAAAACCCACAATCTGTTACGCTCACCTGCTCTATGTGGAGGCGTTGGGGCACGGTTGCAGCCCTCTGTGCTTATGTGGTGACTGGTGGTAACAGGTGATGCTGCTCGGGTCTGCTACTGCGTGGAGAATAGGGGGCATGAGTATGCCAGCTTGTGCACCTGATCCCCTTCCAGACCCCTTCTCCCAAACGGTGGTACCCGTGGGATGCGCTGTCCCTGGAAAGCTCACCTGTTGATTAGTTTTGGCGAGCACTCCGTCCTGCTGCTTCTGGCAGGGGCGTTTGTATGATCTAGACCGAGTTTCTTCATTGGTCCCTTGCACGTGGTAGTCCAGTCCTTCTGTGATTAAGCCACTATACTTTAGGTAAGTGTTCCTGTTTGCCTTTGCCTTTCCTCATCTGTTTTTGTTGTATTGTATTGCTGTAGGTTCCACTGTTGATGTTTGCTCTTTTGCTTTCTTCCCTTGCAGGTGATGTTGCCGGTCTGGCAGAAGCTGCGGAGCTTGAGGCGACAGCCGGAGGGAATGAGGAATGAAGCTGCAGCGGTACAGTCGCTGGTAAATTGTTAACTAGGGGCGCGCAGGGTTCAAATGCGGCGTGGCCCTAGGACAGATGTCCTTGTCTTTCTTCTTCACAGGATCCGAATTCGTGGATGCGGAGTGCGGTGCTGCAGCATTGGGATCAAGATCACTGGATGTCAGGAGATGAGTCTGCAGATGAAGCGATGAAGCAACGGTTTCCTGGAGGTGAGTATGTAGGAGAACGCCTGGTTTCAAAGGGAAGTAAACTGATCCAAGCGGCGGTGAGCGTCACATTGCACCAAGTGCACAGTAACGCGAAGCACCGGCCTTAAGGATGGAGCAGCTTATATAGCTGTGCTTCTGAAGCCACACCCACCAGGTTCAGCCTGCCTGCCACACCCTGCCACACCCGATGAGTCACCACATGAAGATCAGGCATAGGAAGCCACACCCGATGAGTCAGCACATGGGGATGTTATCTGGAATAAAGGCTTTCAGCTCCTGGAAACTTCTTGTAAAATAAAAGCACTCTAGCACTGAAATAAAGTAAACGCACTCCTGCACTGAAATAAAGTGTGCCTGCTCACATCTCTATATGAGCCTGGTGCCAAAGGCGCCAGGACTGAGTCCAGCCAGGGCCCTGTGTTTATAGGTCCCAAAGGGACATAAGTGAGTCACGTGACCCATTGCCCCCATCACTAGATGGTGTGGCTTTTGTGTTGTGGGGCCTGTGGCCATGACACAATCTTATCCAGTGACTTCTGAACTTTCTTCGGCAAAACCCTCTTTATGATAAAATAGAACAATGGTATCGACTGGTCCCACGGCCCTCCAGTCTCTGCTCTCCATTTCTCTTGCATTTTGAGAATAAATCCAACTGGGTCCTCACCATCACCCATGGTAAACTGCATCAAAGACTGCAAATCGGGAGTATACGGGAGGCCATCCATAGTGTGTCCCATACCATTGCCCTAACTCCATTAAATGATGCTCCATCATTTGCGTCATCCCCCAGGGTTACTCTTGGGTATCCAGCCTTAACCCACACCTCCCCAGCCTTTTCCCCAATTACAGCGGCCAATGAGCTCTTAAGATCCCCTATTGCCAGAGGCTTCCCAGCCGTTTGTTTTTTGAATTTGTAGATCCACTTGCTCGCCCCTGCTGTGAGCTGTGAGAGGGCCTTAATTAAATTATTTTTATCCATTTGGGGCCCAGGCACGTACTGTGTCCTCCCTTCCCCTTATGTATGAGGGGCATCTGCATTTTTGCTCTACTTTCCACACCCTTCTTCACTACTCCTCTTCTCTTTACTAATGCCATCTGGCCAACCCTATGACCTCGACCCTCGTCAGGTGGAGTCGGCCAGAGCCCCCACCAGCTGGCCTGCATCCTCGCCCAGATTGGAGGCAACATCTTCTGCAACGCTACAATCTGGGACTACCAGCCGCATCTACTGGTGAGCACACCCCCATGCTTCCACCCAGCCACCCCATGATTGCTGAGGCACAGCCATCCTCTGAATTGCCATCCTTTTGTTTATGAAGCCTTTTTACTCGCATTGCACCGACTTGCCTGTTTTCAAAATGTCGGGCGCGATGTGGCCTCAAAATGAGGCTTAGCTTCCCTTTGTCACCAGGCAACGCGACAAATAAGTACCGCGTACATCCGCCGGCAGGCGGAAGCCAGCTCCAGCTAAGGCCAGCATAATGCCTGTTAGCTACTGAAAATCTACCCAGTGTGCAACCTCGACCCTTATGAGGTGGAGTGGGCTGGAGCACCCACCAGCTGCCCTGCATCCTCGCCCAGACTGGAGGCAACATCTTCTGCAACGCTACGATCTGGGACTACCAGCTGCATCTACTGGTGAGCACACCCCCATGCTTCCACCCAGCCACCCCATGATTGCTGAGGCACAGCCATCCTCTGAATTGCCATCCCTTTGTTTATGAAGCCTTTTTACTCGCATTGCACCGACTTGCCTGTTTTCAAAATGTCGGGGCCTATGCAGCCACAAAACGAGGCTTAGCTTCCCTTTCGTTGCCAGGCAACGTGACAAATAAGTAATGCGTACATCCGCCGGCAGGCAGAAGCTGGCTCCAGCTAAGACCAGCATAAGGACTGTTAACTACTATTAGCGCTCTGGTTGCGCTTTCAGGCTGCTCTACATCCTCAATACACCTTTTCACGAGGTAAGATTTCAACCTGTACATTAGCGCTGGATTCTGTTCTTTAAGACTTATTACCGTGCCATCCCGGCATCTTGACTATATTCAGATCCAGGAATACAAGTGGGCTTCCACTAACGATGTGTACTCAACTTACACAGTGCATAGCTCGCTAAAAACAATCTATGCCCCATTTTATGGGCACCTTCCTACCATCTTACAAATCTACTTAATCCTTCATACCGGTACTGACATATTTAGTACTGTTTGTCCAGCTGTTTTCATACACAATTACCTGAAATGTATGTCTATTAACTACTGTTGCAGTGCCTCTAATCGCCCCATGCACATTGCTGGCCAGACTGAGCAGTGTACTGTTTGGCCATACTGCAATGTCTTAATGTACTACAAATGTGACTTACTTAAAACACTGTCACACATAAGATCGTGTCTCCACTGTCAAATTCACATTTGCTGTTCTAAATGCAGTAGCCTATGATGTTTGTGTAATCAGATCCAGCTCATTTTATGACCTCTGGAACTTGAAACAGGCCATCTCACCCCAATGCATTTCGAAGCATCCTATGTTTACTGCACCTAGTGCACACTGTGCACCTCATCTGTTGCCTTAAAATTGTACTAGCCTAAGAATTGACCCCTATACCACATACCTAGGTATACTGAAGCAGAATTAGCCTTGCTGCATGGTATTGTTTGAAACTGACTTACCTTATTCTGCCTGCTGTACACGGCGCTTTGCCCTTTACTCATCTGCATACACTGCAAATAACTTTCCTACATACCTGATACACCCCAGCCTATCTTGTTCCTGCACCTCCTATGGTTCCAGACCATACCATAGTACCATTAATCCAACCAGACTACTGTGCCACCATAAGATGTGTGCCCTAGGAGATTTTATACCTCTCCTCACACTGCTCATAGTCTTAGCCTGCATACACAGAAAACTGTTAGCTCCCCTCCAACTTTTGGACCTCAACTCCACTGTTGTGGGCGTGGGGGCTAGCGGGGGCCACATGCTCGCATCCATGCAGGCACGCAATCAGGCACACACAGAGATGACGCCGGAGACATGTGTCTGCTCCGGTCCCCGGCACGAACTGCCGGGTGACCGCCTTTAATCGTCATTGCTCATGCGCGAGCCTCGATGCTGCTCGCGCATGCGTACACAAACGTAGTCAATACGCAACATCCCTCCCTTTTCCCCAAAACGCATAAACATTAACAAACATTGGAACCAACAGGGTCCTACTCAAATTCTCACTCTCAGTGCGCTACTAGTTACGAGGCAGGGTCCATAATAAAGTCTTGGAACCTCTGCAGCGGCTTGCGCCCCGCCCGGCTCGGGTACCTGCGTGCCCCAACGTCGGGGGCCTCCGGTGTCCCAGGAGTCTCTTGCGGTTCATCGCTTTCCAGCAGCAAACCGGCGTTCTGATCGGGGCTTTCTCTGACGGCATCCTCATGGTTCACTCTTCCTATGCGCTTAAAGAACGAGACATTTCTGGTGACTGTCCCTCGTGCATTGGCGGCAGTGGCCATCGATCCTTTGACCTGTGTCACCCCCAATGGTTGTGTCTCGTATGGCAGTGACAACTTCCCTTCTGGCCTCCTGTTGCGCACCAGCACAGTGTCACCTATGGCGATCTCTTTCTCTGGTAGTCCTTGCCGTACCGTCTCTCTCTCTCTCATTCTGAACGGCCCTCTCTGTTCGCACATGGCTGTTGTCAATCTCTCCCGGCTGTCTCCCTTCAGCTTCCGGTATCAGTCCTCTTGGTATCCGTTTGAAAAGGGCTTCTGCAGGGGCAACCCCAGTTGACTGATGTGGGGTCATACAATACTCTCTGAGGAAGTCGACCAGGTTCCGCCGGAGGTCCTCTCCCCCATTCACTGATATGCGGAACACTTTGTTGAGCGTTCGCATGAAGCGCTCGACTTCGCCATTCGCGCTCGTCCACAGTGGGATGACTTTTCGATGTTTTATTCCCCTTTCTTCACAATATTGAGCAAACCGCTGACCTTGGAACGGTGACCCATTGTCTGAGCATATCTCCAAGGGAAAGCCATGGGTGGTGAATATTTTGTCCATTGCCAGGGTGGTGTGGTCGCTGGATGTGGATTCGACCAGCTCCACCTTCGGGTATCATGGCCACTGGTCGGTCACCGCCAGAAAGTATTGGCCTCGGCCCGTGGACCCAAAATCTGCAGGTACTGTCCCGCATAGACTGTCGCTCCGTTCCATGGCCTGAATGGGCGGCCCCTTTTCTACAGGGCTTGCGGCCTGGCAGGGGATGCAGGCTCTCACAAATTTCTCAACTCTGCCTTCCAAATTGGGAAACCAGACCTTCAATCTGAGACGAGCCTTCATCTTGGCCATCCCCTGATGCCCTTTGTGGGCCAGCTGTAGAACCTTCTCAGCCAGTGACCTTGGGATTACGATCTGGTGTCCTCTCAGCAGGATGCCGTCATCCGCCACCGATAGCTCATGGCGCGCCTTCCAGAGTGCTTGCAGATCTCTTTGTGCCTCCACATTCCTTCGGGAGTTGTTCAGGAGGACCTCCCGCCATTCTCCTGTATCTACCGCACTCTTTATCCTCAGGAACACTTCATCAATGTTGGATTCGTCCGCGATCTCCTGACGTGCAAGGGCGACAGGCAGTGCCGCCTCGATTACCAGGTGAATGGCTTCCACACACTCCACCACCTCCAGTGAGTCCCTGGGCCGTCCAGTGCCCGGATGGTGGGATAAATAGTCTGCCAGGTTGTGTGTTCCTGGTCGATACAGCAACTTGACCCCATTAGCCGGTCAAGTGGCACAGCGAGTAGAGCGCTCGCTTTGACATCCGTGCAGAGCCTGCTAACGCAGGTTCGAATCCCGGCGGGGCCAAACTCAGCCTTTCATCCTTCCGAGGTCGATAAATGAGCACCACACACCGTGGGTAATAATAAGCAGCGCTCAGATACCTGAGGGTTCGTAGCGCTATATAAATGCCAAATTATTATTATTATTATTATTATTCCATGAGTGCCAGCATCCATCTTTCTATGCGAGGGGGTGGTTTGGACCAGGCTCCTGACAAAATCGGGATGGGAGGCTTGTGATCAGTCACAACAACAACTGGCTTCCCTAAGATGTATATTCTGAAATGTTTGCACCCCCATAAAATGGCCAAGGCCTCTCGCTCAATCTGGGAGTAGCGCCTCTCCGTATCGGTCAGGACTTTGCTGGCATAGGCGATGGGTCGCATGGTCCCCTGATGGTCTGCCTGCATGAGGACTGCTCCCAGACCCACCGAGCTGGCGTCAACCACGTTTGCGGACTCGCGGCCTGGGTGGAAATAGGCCATGGTTTCTTGCTCTGAGAAGGCATTCTTGATGGCGGTGAACGCTGTTTGCTCTTTCTCAGTCCATGTCCACGCTACGTCATTCCTGGTGAGCGCCCTCAGGGGTTCTGATAGAGAGGCTAAGTCTCGGATAAAACGGCCACAATAGTTGACCATCCCCAGGAAGCTTCTTATTTCCGCTGGGGATGCTGGTGGGGATGCTTCTCTGATATCTTTCACTTTCTCCAGATCTGGGGGGATGCCCCCAGCGTGGAATACGAATCCAAAAAACTCCAGCCTGTCCTTCAAGAACTCACACTTCTCTTTGTGTAGGGTCAACCAACGCTGCGCAGTCTCTCGAGGGTGTTCTCTAGGCACTTCAGATGTTCAGCCTCCGACCTGGCGAAAACCAGAATGTCATCCGACATGTTGATGACCCCCTTGAGTCCTGACAGGGCCCCCCTGATGGCATTCTGGAAGACCTCCGCTGCGGACGAGATCCCGAAACTGAGTCTTTTGTATTGGTATAACCCCTCGTGAGTCGTAAAGGTCGTAATGTATCTAGACTTGGGGTGAAGTTCCAACTGGTGGTAACCTGATCTCAAGTCTAGCTTCGAGAAAACCTTTGACCCCTGGAGTTCCCCAACAATGTCATCAAGGGTGGGCGTGAGGTGACGTTCTCTCTTGATTGCTACATTGGGCAGCCTCATATCTACGCAGATGCATACTGCCCCTGGCTGTTTGGGCTTTGGGGCCACCACAATTGGAGAGACCCAGGGGGTGGGCTCCTCCACCCTTTCAATAATGTCTCGGTCCACCAGTGACTGTAGCTCTTTTTCTACCTGTGCCCTTAGATGGAAAGGGATGTGGCGATGTTTAAGCGCTGTTGGTCCACTGACCCATCGATGTGTAACCGTATGGGGTCGGCCTTTATTTTTCCTGTGAAGATCATCTCAAAGCGTTGTAACAGACGATCCAGATCAGTGCGATATACCGCAAAAGTGAAGTGCACAATGTCTACCGCTTCCGATGCAGCACAGCTCAGTAGGGAGTGCGGGCTTACGTTGGTGACAAAAAACCTTGCTTTTATTCTGCTCTGACCGTGAGAAACTGGGGCTACAAACACTCCTTGGATGGAAAGAGGTGTATCCCCTCCAAATGTGTAAATTCGCGCTGTGGATTCTGTCAGTCCCGGCGGACCTGGGAGCGCATTGTAATGTTCAGTTGCTAGTACGCAGACAGACACCCCAGTGTCTATGAGGACTGGAGTGGGGACCTCACCAATATTGACAGTGCATGTGGGTTGTCGACTTTGCTCGAAATGAAGAAAATCTCTTCATCTTCCTCTTCCTCTTCTGCGATGTTGAGATCTTGTATAGCTTGTTCGACAGAAGACACGCCCCTCACTCTCCTAGTGTCACTCCTGCCGCTTCTCTCTGGTCCTCTTGAAGCCGCTACTGGTGCCACCGCCCTGCACATCCTGGCATAGTGTCCCGATGTGCCACACCAACCATGCGGCAAATCATAACCGCAGTAGGGGCACGACGGAGCAGCACTTGGCATTGTGGGGCCGTCTCCTCTTCTTGGTGCCCATCTCGTCCTCCCTGCGGCAGAGCGTCCTACTGCATATGCTTCTTCCTCCTTCCTGGAGTGTGTGGCTGCATCCATCTTCACCCCTCTTGCCTCTGCCAGTTCGTAAGCTCTCCCCATGTCCAAGATCTGCTGCAGAGTCAGTCCCGGTTCCCTCAGGACTTGTCTCCTCAGTTTCCCCGAGCTGCAACCCTACAGCAGCTGGTTGCGAACCATTTCTTCCTCATTTACCCACCTACAGGAGCTCGCTAGGTGTCTCAGCCGAGCACAAAACTGGTCCAATGATTCCTCATCCAATTGTTTTTCGGCGCACATGACAAATCTGTCCAAGTCAATATTTGCCATAGGAAGGAAATGGTCACGGAGTGCTTGTTTGACTGCGTCATATGTGACTGCTGGGATGTTGAGAGAGTCATATATACGCTGGACCTATGTCCCTGCAGAATAAACCATGATGGCTATCTTCGCATCCTCATCTGTTTCCCCCGAGGCCCTGAAAAACATTTCCAGTTTTTTGACCCACATGAGCCACTTCGGTCCCAGCTTGGATGGGAGGCCTGTGGTATCAAATTCGGGCATGGGGGCTAGAGAACTGTGCATTCTGCGCGGTATTGGGGCAACAGCACCCTCCTCCTCTTCTTCACCCATGGCAATGAGCGGTACTCACAGTGAGCTGTGTGCAGCAAGATGTTGAGGTGAGCAGGGTGGATGTGTCCACTTGAAAGGACTCCTCACAGTCCCCCTTCCTTGGTCTTCCTTTGTGTGCCACAGCCCTGCAGCAGCTGGGCTGTGGAGATTCCAAAAATTGTTGCAAAGCCTTGCAGATGGCAGATGGCGCATGAGCACCCTCACGGGCCGCAACCACTGCAATCTGCGTATGAAGAATGGAAAAGAAAATGGCCGCCGGCCGTGCGTGCGGGTCCGTGTGCACACGGAGCTGCGTTCTGTTTCTCCGACGCTGTCGGAGCAGAGAACAGCTCTGTGTCGGCCCTCGTTGCCAGTGTTGTGGGCGTGGGGGCTAGCGGGGGCCACACGCTCGCATCCGTGCAGGCACGCAATCAGGCACACACAGAGATGACGCCGGAGACGTGTGTCTGCTCCGGTCCCCGGCGCGAACTGGCGGGTGACCGCCTTTAATCGTCATAGTGCGTGCGTGAGCCTCGATGCTGCTCGCGCATGCGTACACAAACGTAGTCAATACGCAACATCCACCATGACACAGGCACAAACCCATCTATTGATCAACCCTAGTGATCATACGGGACGACAACAGCATTTTACATATGACACCCAACCATGTAACACTACCTCTAGAAATGCTAGACTGCGCTTCAGACTAACTAAATTATACAAACCACTACCTAGAACTCTCACCACCTCCAACCGTAGGAAAATTGCTCCCACTGTCATTCTGAACAAGAGTGCTAAAAGACCTCACAACCTCCCTCAGAGGGTACATAAAGTGCAGACACACTCCAATACTACGACCCAACCTACATGTACCCTGGTACACCAATAACTACCATCCCTCACCTTAAAGGTGTTTTAACTAATGCTAGATCTATGGTAGCTCATGCCATTGAGATTTCAGACCTTATCCAGACTGAAAACTTTTACTTCTTGGCCGTCACCGAAACCTGGTTAAATACTGCTGCAGGACCAGCCCTTATGTTAGCAATTCCCAGTGGATATACTATTTTAAGATTGGATAGAAGCAAAGCCCGTGGAGGAGGCATAGCCCTTATTGTCAAATCTAGTCTGTCTATCAGACTAGCTCCAACAAATGACACAAAATCTTGTGAAAGTCTTACAGCCAAGTTATCGATCAACAACTCTCAGACCTTAATGATCTACCTGATATGCAGCCCTCCAAGTCCCATTGGAACCTTTGAGGAGGATATCTCGACTATCCTATCCAATAACCTAAAACATTATTCGCAAATTGTGCTCCGAGGTGACCACAACTTGGGTTTCAACGACCCACAAAGACCCTCATGCAACTAGTGTGGCCAACACTCTCACTGAACTAGGTTTATCCCAAAGAGTACTCCACCCCACCCACAACAAAGGGAGAATACTTGACTGGGAAGCAGATTACAATTGTAATGTCTCTATTTCATCAATCTCCCCCCAAATTTGGACTGACCATCACCTCATAATATTTACACTTGCAACTAATAGACTTACCTCCACCCCCATCCAGCGGGCTCCACCCATTCCAACAAGGAATAAAAAAAATATTACCTCTGACAATCTTCTTCCCTTGATTTTACCCAAACTTAACTCGTTGCCAGAAAACGTGGGCACTGAAGCACTGGTGAATGAGTTAATAATACGATGTCCACAGTTCTCGACTCAATCGCACCGCATAAAATGAGACAAAGTAAACCTAAAGCCCATCTCAACTCCTGGCACACACTTTACCTGAAAACACTACGTACCAAAAAAAGACAAAGCGAGGTCGCATGGAGAATACATCCTTCCGAAGAAAATAAAAGTAACCGTAGGGACATAACTAGACTCTACAAAAAAGAAATACTGGTGGCTAAGTGGGAAACGTACAATACTAGAATATCCCAAGCCAATTCGAGTATAAAGGAACTTTTTGTCATCCTGAAAGAAATAGAATCTCCTATCACAGTGCCAGATAACTGGTAAAAGACAAATCCTGGTGCTCTAATATACAGCAAGCACTGGCCCACAAAGTCCCACCTCTTCAGGCTAAAATTGCCAATAAAAAAGCTTTTCTGATCCCAACTTCCACGCCCAAAATTCTCATCAAGTCTCCTAAAATCATCACTCACCCCCCTTTCAAGTTCTCCAAAGTGTCCATTATCAAGACAGAAAAAACTATACTATCGCTCAAACCATCAAACTGTCAAGGAGACCAATGTCCAGCCCAACTAATAAAGGATACAGCTAGAGACTTGGCCCTCTTCAATATCGAAACTAATTAATGCTTCTTTTGCCACGGGATCCATACCAAGTAACCTTAAAGAATCTTGGGTTCTCCCTTTACTCAAAAAACAGACGCTAGACCCCCACCATACCTATAAACTACCGCTCAATCAAAACAGTGCCCTTTCTATTAAAAATTATAGACAAAATGGCGTACCTACAAATACAAAAACATCTGGAAGCTAACCACCTGTTAGGTGCACGCCAGTCTGGTTTCCACCCCAGCACGGGACTGAAACAGCCTTACTAGACCTCAAGGCCCAGATTGATGAGCTAAGGGATAAAGGGAAATCCGCTCTACTCCTTCTCTTGGACTTTGTTGACCACAAGATCCTATGTAGGCATCTAGATTTGGCTGCCCACTTTTCCGAAGAAGCCATAGCCTGGATACAATCCTTTCTCAACAACAGGACCATGAGAGTCTTCTCGCCCATGGCGGCCGCAGACCCCATCCCTATTACATGCAGAGTGCCCCAGGGATCTTGTGTTTCACCCACCCTATACAATATTTTCACTAAGCCCTTTTTCGATTATCTGGATTCTCGTGGTATCACCTACACTAACTATGCAGATGATCCCCAGATTCTCCTACCTCTTACTGGTGATTACGACAAGGATTTGGCCTCTGTGAATAGGGTGTATCTCATCATCCAGGCATGGATGGCCTCCCATGGACTATGCCTCAATGATGATAAGACTGAGATCATCCTGGGCACCTCCACCATCCTTAAAAAACTGTGAACCAACTATTCCACCTTCAACATTGATACCGACCTGATTACCATCGCTCACGAGGTGAAAACCCTAGGTTTTTATCTCGATTCTACCTTATCTTTCAATAAACAAGTCGATGCGATGGCGTCCGCCACTGCATACACTGGAAAACTGTAACAACAGTTGCTTCACCCTTGCCAGAGCACTCATTCTCTCAAAGTTGGATTTATCCAACTCCTTCAGAATAACGCGCTCAGAGCTGCACTAGGAATCTCTAAGAGAGACCACATCTCTGAAACTAGAGGAGCTAACAATTGGCTGTCGACTTATGAGAAAATCCAGTTAAAAGTTGCTTCACTTGTAAACAAATGTCTAAACAACGCTGCACCTTTTTATCTCTCAGAGAGACTCTCTAGAACTAATCTTACAAGACCCACCGGATCCTCTAACACCAACTGCATCACAGTACCCAGATTCATACTAGCCAGAGTCGGAGGGTGCAGCTTCCACGTCAAAGCAGCTCAACTCTGGAACTCCCTACCCCACTGTCTGCGATCAGATCAACCTTACCCTAAATTCCAACAGAACCTTATAAGGTGGATCAAAGACCTTGACAAGTAAGGGCAGGCTTTTACACCAATCTATGACTGATTCTTCTTCTGCCCATCTTCGCCGGGCCCACTATGTATATTTGTATATACTCACCAACCCATAGGGTTCACTGCACTTGCAGGGCTTCTTTTAAGTGTGTATCCTGGAACTACGTTTATGTATGTCTTTGTTCTGCTCTGCCATGCACTGTTATGTAACCAAGCTGTAAGATGTCTTATGCAATGCGCCCTGATACCCTTGGGTCTGGTGTGCAATATAAGTAATAAAACAAACAAACAAACAAAACCTGCCTCCTGCCCATATACCTTCTACTTGGGGGGTATTTTCAGCCACCTCTTCAATCCTCCCTTCTTCTTCACTCAGATCCTCTGTAAATATACCAGCATCCCCTTCCTCCACGTTCTCTCCCAACACCGTATTCTCCTCTCCCAGGATGATCCACTCACCTGGACGACCCTCCTTTTTGACACCTACACATAGTATACCTTCAATATCCATCTTCTCTCACTTCACTTATGTCCTTTTCTGTTCCTGGGGATGTTTGTAGCCTTTTCAGTTCTGCTAGTAATCCTGTCAACCTATCCTCGAACTCCCTGTGGTAATAATGATACTGTGGGGGACCCTACTGCAACAGAAAGGGTCCCTACCACAACAGGTACATATCTTGGATTGGTGTATCCTCCTGCAGGATATGGTATTAAGGGATATAATCCCCCACCTTCCCCTCCCCCTTTCCGCACTTCTCACTTCTCTGTCTCTGTGCCTCTGCTCCATTCCCCTGATCCTCTGCATCTTCAAACATATGCCAAAGATCGAGAATCTCCTTTCTCTTCTGTAGCTGCTTCCCCTTATACTTTGCTACTAAAAATGTGGACATGCGTTCCAAAATGCTCTTGTTGTGCGAGCTGTGCTCTGGCTATGGGAAGGGCATTCCCCATCCTCCTGTCTCCGCGATCCACTGCCTATGATACTTTTTCACCCTGTCATGGTACAGTGGCAGGGCCTTACACAGGTGCTCTATTGGTGATCCCCCCCATGCTAGTGGCATCTATCCCCTACGAACCCTGCAAAGCCCCTCTAACATGCTGCATACACTGCCACTTGCTTGTGACAAAAAACAAGAGAATCAACCCCCACCCTTTTCTCTCACCCTTCCATACGCACACATGCCGCTCCAAGAGATAGGGAAGTACCTCACCACACTGCGACTCACACGATTACCGCCACATCTATCACCTGCTTCTTCACCAACAAAATACTACTACCACACACTAAACCGATGCGCTACACTAGCAACCGCTACTTCTTCCAGGCCTGCTACTTGTATGAGACCACTACTTTGTATTTCCATAGACCTCCTTTAAATATTGTTCTGCCTTGTGGTACCAACTTCGCTGCCCTTCCGAGGAGGGGATCCCTGCCTTACCTTTGCCTTACCTTATAATATCTTGCCTTATGATACTTTGCTGAACCAATCAAATAATAATGGAAACCCTCAAAAGCAAACACCCTAACCTCATCCGCGTTACATCAATGACCTCTCTCTCCACATACTCACACCTTTCACACTTCCCCATGCAGCCATCCCCTACATGTTATCTCTTACAAGAGTGTACTCACATGTGCGTGCTCACCCAAACTCCTCCATCACAGGGTTCCAACACCAGCCTGCACTCTCCTTGGAGCCGCGCGCTGCTTCAAAGAGCAGAGAGGACTTTTCTTTAAATGGCTCCTGCTAAACCACTCGAAACATGTTTTGTACCGCTGGTCGCTGTTTGTTGGTGCGGCACCTTCTGGAGAAGCGGCCTGGAAGCCTCCGCCGGTACGGGGGGTGCTGGGATCAAGCCCCTGTATGGTCACACCAGTGAGAATTCAACCCACTAGGGAAGAAAGGTCCAAGTCGATCTTGTAAGGATAACAAGTTTAATCTCATGTGCAGATGAAAGCAGCAGCAAAGAACTCTGCTGCCAAGAACATTTTACCAAAGAGAGGTACAAGCAGAAACGTATAAAGCAAAACATCATCATAAGTGACGCAGTACATACAGTGACAACCCGCGTGGCTGATTGGATGAACCCTATACAAGTGCTGCCGTTATCCATATGGGCTGACAGTTTATTGGTCCCAGCCCAGTCCATCTGTCTTCCATCACATGGGTACTGCAGGGTTGATCTTCTTCTCACATTTCACACACTCACTCCGCGCCATCCGGCTCCAAGGTCTCCGCCTTCGTTTATCCCTCCCAGCACCTCGCACTACAAATTACATTATTATAGCTTCAACAACACACCCTGTTCATCCCCATTGAACATTTCGGGACTTGTTAATTTGGGGTTGGTGGTCAAAGGGCACCCGGTGTCATAGAATTCGGGGATCTTGGGGTTCAGTTAGTTAAATGGGCTATAACTCGTGGTCACTCCGGAATGGGCCCGGTCATACTTTGGCCAAAGTGAGATAACATGCACACCATGATCACGGCCTTGTAGGGTGTCACAGTCAGTTGCCCAGGAGCACACATGCACAGCTACCCCTTTGCAGTAGTGGAGTCATTACACAAAAGGCATGCCCAGAGCGCCACCCAAACCAACACCCGTGGAATGCGGGGAAAGGCCACCTGGGCCCATGAGGGGATGTGAAGAACACTGAACTGAAGGACCAGCGACTTTCTGGTACTTCAAAATGGCGGTGCATCGAGCCACCACCCCTGTCTTCATGCAGGCCAGAGTATGGGTGGGGCTGGCCTATTGGGTGTGGTTGGCTATATAAACCACACCCCGGCCTTACATCGTCCTTTGCGTTGCTCTGCCTACCAGCAACGTAAGGTTCACAGCGTCGAGCAACCTGCCAGTGACGTGCAAAGAAAACAAAGACAAGAAGCATTAGGATCTACGATCGGCTTCAGCCGCTCACATCACAGTTGATTCTACTCACCTGACACACCTGCTCTGACCGTCCCGACTCGCAACCAGGAACTTCTGTCGGCTTCGGCATCATCCACAGAGTGGGTCAAGTGGCACCTGCGAAGAGAGGAAACAAAGTTTAGCGCTCGAGAGCAGCATTTGGAAAGGCACAGAAGCACTGACCTAAACGCAACACCAAATTGGGCTCACTCCTACTTACCACCGCAGCCCGGAGCGCCAGAACCCCTGCACTGTCACCCATGGCGGGTCCGACTCGGCATACGCAAATCCACCTGAGTTTTACCGGAACCTGCGAGAAATGCAAATACAAATACAAGGAAAAGAACAATAAGACAAGGAAAAAGACCATAATCAAAAGAGGGAAAGACTATAAGCAGAGAAGGAAAAGACCACCAAATGGAGCAAGGCAAGCGGGAGCAAGACGAGTCGTTGCCGGAGCTGGACTGGGCTCTGACTCTACAGATCTACGAACCAGTGAAGCAACTTGGTTCAGATGGAAACCGCACACCTCCTGAGAGCAAGCAGGATGGAGAGTTTGCCTACGAAAACCACAAGGTGAGGAGAGCCCCCGGGGGGAACCCAGAACTTAGGAACCGAGACACACAGGGGCAGTAGGGACTAAAGGGACACTGACAGTCTTCATTTATCATGATTTCCTCATTGTAGGAGATGACCCCCAGAGCAGACCAAGCAGACATCACTGCTGATCCCCCCCAGAACAGACCAAGCAGATGCCCACTCGTCCAGCAGCGCCTGACGCCCCCGCAGAGACAAGGAGAGCGTAACAGAATGCAAAGCCTCATCCGAACCTCTGCCCAGGTGTTATGGAGACTTTGGATACCGATCAGTTAGCCCAATTGCTGGTGGAGTTACAAGCTGAGGTGCACGCCGCCCAGCAAGAGACCAATGCGCTGAGGAGGGAGCTAATTGGGAACAGAGACAGCACTGACGAACTAGTGAGACAGCTGCTTCAGACGCAAGCCAGTCAAGCCCTGCTGCGTGGAAGCATTCCACCAGTTGCGGCCCCACAGTCCACTCCGGTACAGTTGGTCCTTCCCGGAGCAGTCCCTCTGACCCCGCCTGAAAGTTTCTCAGGCGATCCCAATAAATACACCATATTCATGAATTAGTGCCATTTGCACTTCCTTTGCAGACCTGGGGTGTTCCCCAATGACCAGTCGTGGGTCGCATTTGTGCTAGCATACCTTGGAGATGGTGCTGCGGATTGGTCAATTCCTTTAGTAAACTGGGATGACTCTTTGCTTCGTGATTTCAGGGGGTTCCAACGGGAACTCGAGAAGTTGTTCGCTCACCACACTCGAGGCCAGGCCCTGGATAATGAGCTTTTATCGCTCTGACAGGGCAGTCAGGACCTACTGACGTATATAGCCACCTTTAATAGGCTGGTAGCCGAAGCCAACTCGCCAGAGAAGAGGACCACGCTTTTCTATCGAGGCCTGCGAGGGGAGCTGAAGGATGTCTTAGCCCAGGTGGTGAACCCACCCGAAGGATGTGCGGAGTATATCGATTTGGCGTGCAGTTAGACCATAGGCTACAGGACCGAAAGACCGACCAAGCTCGGTCAGAGGGGCGAACGGTTTACGTACGTCCCAGAGAGACCCAGTCCCGACAGCCTGAGAACCACGCTGAGCCCATGCCAATCGAAGGTTTGCAGGGCCCACTTACAAAGCTGAGAGGGAAAAGAGAAGGCAGCAGCAGCTATGCTTGTACTGCAGCAAATCCGGTCACTTCCTCTGTGAGGGTCCGGTAAAGCCACCTAGAAAAATGGTAGGAGCCACAGACAAGGAGGACACCGAACCAGACCCGTAAAACTCCAATGCCTGGCAAGCATACGGGTCTGCTTGTCGAGCGGAGAGAAGGAACCACCACAGACCTTGCACCTAGTCGTACCAGTGATCTTGATCTACCACCAACAACCATCTAGGATGCATGCCTTGGAGGGGTACACCCACTGGGGGGACTGTCCCACAATTTTTGGTGGCCCTCTCCCCCCACCCCAAATGGAGGGGGGGTGAACTTCACGCAGCCGTTTGTAGGAGGCCCAGGGAGGCCTGTATGAGGTGCCCCTGCCACTCATTTGGGGTGAGGGGGAGAAGGCCACCAAAAATTGTGGGACAGTCCCCCCAGTGGGTGGGGCAGTAAGGTTTGGGCACCCTGGGGCCAGATTGGCACAACAATGTGCCCCTCTGCGCCAAGGGGAGTTGGGTGGACCGCATTTTAGGGGGGGGGTGCACCCCAAACCGACGGGGAATTTTCTAATGGGACGGAGTGGTGACCCCCTCTCCCCCCACCCATAATGGAGTGGGGGCCATGTCATGCAGCCCTCCCTGGGGACAGATATCTGCTCTTAGGAAGGAACACCTGAGCCCAGGGAGGAGTGCAGGACAACCCCCCCCTTATCTGCACCCAGGGAGGGCTACATGAGATGCGCCGCCCCTCCAATTGGGGTGGTGGTGGAGAGGTGAACCCCCCTTCACATTACAAAATTCCCTGCTGGTGTAGGGTGCCCCTCAGCACCCCCTAAAGTGCAGCCTGCCATTTTCAATTTTTTTTCTTTGTTTACCAAACTTGCCTTGGCGCAGAGGGGCACATTGGTGTGCCAATCTGGCCCCAGGGTGCCCAAACCCTACTTCCCCATCCATTGGGGAACCTGTCCAACATTTTGGGGTGGGCTTCTCCCCCCACCCCAAATGGATTGGGGGGGCACCAATTGCAGCCCTCCCTGGAGGCAGATATCTGCCCGTTGGAAGGGGCAAATGGGTTTTCACTGGGGGGGTGAGGTTAAGTAGACCACCAGGGATGGCTTGCAAGGCGTGGGCATGCTTGGAAAGTTTTGATTTGTTTTTGCTGGTGTGACCGTAGGGGACACATGTTTTTTGTTTTGTTTACAGCTTTTTCTACGCGAGCAGCTGCAACGTTATGAGAGTACTGTTTTTTATTATTCTATGGTTAGGGCCCACTGTCAGTGGGGTGGGTGAGACTGAGGCTGGATTGTTGGTGGTGTGAGTGGGAATGGGCCGTCTGGGCAGATATTTTGGTGGGCTGGGACACAATTGCAGGGACAGGCCACAAATTGCCCCCAATGCCAGCAGAACATTGGTGTTTCCGTGGGAGCAGATACCTCCCATGTGGGTTGTCCGTCTGCAAGCCCAGGCTGCAGTTCTGGCTGTGCTACGTTGCAGGTGTCACCTCTGGGGAGGAAAGGGGATCCTGCCGGGGATCCCTGGAGTTGCCGCTGTGCTTAGGGGACGGTACACCCACATGGTGCATGGATGTCCAAGGCCGGGGATATCACCTCCAACCGTCCTGGAGTTGCGGCTGGGCTGCATTACAGCTTTTCCCTTAGGGGAGGTATTGGCACACTGCCGGGTTCTCCCTGGTGGGGAAAAGCTGTAACGCAGGCCAGCCAGAGCTCCAGCAAAGTCGGCGGTAATATCCCTGGGCTTGGGCACCCTTGTGAGTCTTTGGCGGGGCTTGTGGGTAATACATTCTGGGCCGCTTCACGCAAATCAGACCTCTGTGCATTCCCACGGGTGTCCTCTTTTGGGAAATGCATGGGGTTCCCTGTTTTCCTTGCTGGCTTCGACACCCTAGGCCCAAATCGTTAGGTTGCCCACACAAACAAAATGTGCTGTGCCGGAAGGCATGAGGTTACCAGTGGGTTACCCTTTTCCTTTTGCGGCCGGTAGGTGCACCCACAAGTGTGAGGTACCATTTTCATCGGGACACCTGTGGAAACGTGGGAAGGTAGGCCATGTGTTGTTGGCGGTGTGTTTTGGTGGGTGAGCAGAGTGAAATGTGCAGAAAATTGGGGTTTTTTGCCACATTTTCGGACTTTGCCGGGGTTTCTGGGTAATAAATTCTGCACCGATTTGTGCAAGTCAGACCTCTGCGGATTCCCACGGGTGTCCTCTATTCGGTAATGCATGAGGTTCCCTGTTTTCCTTGGTGGCTTGGACACCCAAGGCCCATATCGATATGGGGTGCACGTCTGGAAAAATCGTGAAATTCAGCTGTTGGAAAAGACTTGGGGTTTGGGGTGTTTTAGGCTTTCCCCGTGGTGCCCAGGTAGGTGCACCCACACATGTGAGGTGCCGTTTTCATCAGGACAACTGTGCGAACGCAGGACGGTAGGCCATGTGTTGTTGGTGGTGTGTTTCGGTGGGTGAGCCGATTGAAATGTGCATAAATTGTGTTTTTTTTGCCACTTTTCGGATTTGCCGGAGTTTCTGGGTGATTCTGTGCCAATTTGTGAAAGTCAGTCCTCTGCGGATTTCCACGGATGTCCTCTTTTCGGAAATGCATGGGGTTCCCCATTTTCCTTGGTGGCTTGGACACCCGAGGCCCATATCTGTATGGTGTGCCCATCTGCAAAAATCGTGAAATTCAGCTGTCAGAAAAGACTTGGGGTTAGGGGTGTTTTAGGCTTTCCCCTTGGCACCCAGGTAGGTGCACCCACACATGTGAGGTACCGTTTTCATCGGGACACGTGTGGAAATGCGGGAAGGTATGACATTGTTGTGTTTGTGTGGTTTTCATAATGTTTCCACCCATTAGCTGGTGCCCTTTGTCACACAACCCTTTCATTTCCCAAATGTGACCTACATTTAGTCGCTGCTTTAGGCACCATACACTTTTGTAACCTGCACAAGTCACCTACCCTTGAAAAGGTCTGCCTGTGCTCTTTCAAAAAATGTATGCTTGCCGTTCCTCACCTCATTGGTTTTCCTGATTTACACATGCTAAGTGCGTCTGGTCAGGCCGTGAGCGTAAAACTCCTGTGCACCATGGCTCAGTGTTTGGCTTGTGGTATTGCTTGTTTTGTGAAACACTACAAGAAATGTGTGCTTTCCTAACTGCAAGAGTCGGGGGAATGTAGCTGAGCATTGCTTTTCTCAAAATTCATAGAAGCCATTGCAGTACCAAGCCAACCATGTTTAACACATACCTTTTTTTCTGTCATTTCCGTTTTTTTCCCCTACCTAGTTGTTGCCCGAACTGCGCAAATCACCCCTTCCTAAACTTGGAATTTTGTCTACTTTTCAGAAATGTATGCCTTTCTGTCCTCCAATTCAGCTTTCCCACCCTTTTCTTCCATTCCGTCCACACATGTCCAATTGGCAAAAATGGCCAAAATCACCTACCTCTCACAAAACGGTTGATAACCACATCAAGATTTTTTTTTTTCGTTTCCACTCAACCTGTTCTTGAAAGCCAGGAAATTGGGGAATTCAGCACAGCAAACCATTTGTTCCTCACTGTTACAAGGAAAAAACCCACAGGCTTCTTTGTACAACATTTTATTGGCATTTTTTGAAAAAACACATTTTTGCCCTTTTTGGTTATTTTCTCTGACCCCCCTCCCCTTCCAGCAACCTAGGATTTTGAAAAAAAAGGGGCCAAATTTGGCTGAGATATCTCATGTAACAAAAAAGTTACAAGGCATTGAATGGCGACATACCGAAATCACCAAAAAAGGCCTTGGCATTGGGGGAAAAGCCCATGGCACTTAAAGGGTTAAGGGTGAAGTTACAGTTTGTGATAGGTCTCCAGTTGTTTCATGTGACGGGTTTGCTACTTTTCCTTGGTGCAACCTGCCTTGGGCCGTGAATATTGGTTTACTCCAGAGTCCGTAGGGTGACAGGCAGTGAAGGTCTTGTCAGTCAACATGAGATCTTCCAGTGGGCCAGTTTGGCTGCAGCTCCACAGTTGGCAGATCCTACACCCTCCAGGCCAGACATACTGAAGATGCTTCTGACCGTCGCCTCTTAGGGGCTCAGTTTAGGGGGCTCTATGGTCGGGGACTCCTCCCATGGCAGCTGTCTCCTTGTGGTGGCATGGCAGAAGGCTGCCGACCATGGCATGAAGGTATTTGCATGGCTTTGTGATGTCTTCCGTTCTTGAGGCACCTCTCTCCAGATGGTACACTAGCTCTTCTGTAGGAGCCATAACCTCCTCATGTATTACAGCGAGCTCGGCTTCATTCAACTTTGACTTTCAGAGTCTCATTTCTGTGACTTTTAATTTATTTCTGTACCCTGACACTTGTGCTTCTCCCTTTAATGGCAACAGAAAATGGGTGATTTCAAATGGATTTTATTTTTGAAGATGGCCACCAATTAGCTTCTCAATTTTTGGGAGGAATTACCGCTCAGTATTTCCACTAAAACTCGATAGTAGTAATGGTAAATCCTCCAGAAATTGACAGATTTAGCTCACAGTAAGGGTTTGGGCAGTAGTTCATCCAGACAGAATTACCATTGCTGCCAGGCTGATTATTGCATGGACATTTCTGCCAGGCTGATTATTGCATGGACGTGGGTTTGTAATATTGATGTAATTCCCCCAGACATATTGGCGGTAATGACCACCATATTTACCCCCAAACTCACAAAGAGGGTCTTTTCATTTTATAGATAAATGTCACACATATCCAAGGATCACAAGATGGCACTATCAGAACTGTTGTTAATGTAATCACAAAATGAATTACCCTAAGAATGTTTGCGCTATAGTTATAATTTCAGAACACATAGATATGCAGCTGAACCCAGGGCACTGTGAGGCTGAAGGCAAAGAAGGCGATTCTTGCTTTTGATAACACACCTTGTACAGATGGTAGCTCTAATGAAACAAGCTTTTTAAGTTATCTTAGAGTCTGGTGATGCCCTCAGCTATTAACATGCTCCCTTCCAAGACTCTACTTCCTGGGCTTTGAATGGAACATGTGTTCAGGTCTTTGCTGCCGAATCGCCCCGGCAATGATGCCATGTGACACTAGATGTTATGGGGGCATAAAGGGACGATACTCCATGAGCTCAACAAAGATGCCTGTTCTTTCCTAGGAAAGAGGTGGACTTGGAAGTGTGCTTGTGGGAGGGTGGACAAGAGCACAATGCAAAGCTAGGTCAGCTTGAGCAGGCTAACAGCAATCGCTATACAGTAAACTAAAGTGGAGGCCAGTCCAGGTGGCCTGTGTCTCATGTCTGATCCGAGCCCGGTGACCAGAGGCTGAATGATAGACCTGCTCTAGGGCAAGATAGTGCACTCCAAATGGACAGTTGCAGGCAACCTAGTAGCGTGGGTGACGTCTCTCAGAAGAGACTCTGGAAGACCAGCTGATCTGCAGTCATGGCAACACTCTGGCCGTTTATTGGATGGACTTATCACCATGTGCAGTGTTCATTTCAAGCACATGGAGCCGCCCATTGAAAGAGGTTGGCCCCATCTGCTGGATCCTCCGAGGGCTGCTGGTCCCCATCAGTCCACATATGTCGTGGCACTCCCTTGAACCATGATGCGTTCCTGGTGATCTGTCGCTGTCCTTGTGTGGCCGTTATCATGGTTCCTCGCCGTTGAGTTATGGTCCAGGGGGCCACGTCATATTGGGTGTCCAGTTTCGTTTTCGAGGGGTTCCTCTTCACTAACACTTGATCACCGACTTGGTGTCTGGATTCCTTTGCATGTCTCTTGGTGCTCATGCGCTCATTCGCCGTGATCCTTCTTTGGTGAGTGCGCTCACTATCGTAGGTATCTGTGCCCCGACTTGGGTGGTGTGGAATGGATGAATTTATCACTGTCCCATACATGACATCTGCCAGTGGTAACCTCGTGCTGCTGTGGGGTGTCACTCTGTAGTTCCTTAGGAATCGATACAGGTCCACCCTCCAGGGACTAGAGTGCGCCCGAGATAGGTGTAGCACCTTGTTGAGGGTACGCATGAACCTCTCCACATCTCTGTTGGCTTGGGGCCATCTCGGCGTGATGTGGTGATATTGAATGTTTATATCATCCAGGTATTTCTTGATTTCCGCCCCTTGGAAGGGTGACCCGTTGTCGCTCCGGATGCAGTGAGGTAGGCCATGGTTGGCAAACATCTTCTCCAGAGCACGCATCACCATGTCTGCAGAGGTGGATGACATGATTTCCACCTCGGGATATCTTGAGTGGTCGTCGATTGCTACCAACAGGTACGTGACTTCCAGTACCGTGCAGAAGTCAACGCTGATCGCGTCACATCTTGATGACCCCCGTTCTGCTGCTTGTATGGGTTCAGGATTCGGTGGTGCGCTTGTGATCTGACACGGTAGGCATGCTGTTATGAGTTGTTCTTCCTTGGTGTCGATGTGCGGGAACCATACTCAGTGTCTGATCCTGGCTTTGGTCCTGACCATGCCTTGGTTACCTTTGTGGTCCAGCGCAATGACTCTGTCTGGGAGCTCTGCGGGTATGATGATTCAAGCTCCTCTTAGTATGAGGCCTTCCTTGCTGACGGAAAGGTCTTGTCGTACCAGGAATATGCCCGTGAGGAAGTCTCTGGCTTTGGGCGTGCGATTGTGTACGTTCCACAGAAACGATTTCCATTCACCAGAGATGATGGAGTCTTTGACGAGGTCGCAGCAGGGGTCAGCTTGGGTAGCTTGTATGATGTCCTCGATGCTGATCGCTCTGGGTTTCATCATGTGGACGACCTGGCAGATGTGTTCCTCGGTTTCTTCTGCCACATTCACTTCCCTTGGTGTGGCTGCTCTCGGGTGTCTGGATAGGACATCTTGATCTGCTCGAAAGCCTCCTGACAGTTGGGGCCCCAGGCCCATTTAATGTTTGATTTCATGAGTTCCCTGAGTGGCTCGGACATCGTTACCAGGTTGGGGATGAATCTCCCGCAGTATGTCGCCATCCCCAAGAAGCTGCATACTTCAGTCGGTGTTGTTGGAGGTGAGGCTTCCTTGATGTCCGCGACTTTTTGTGCGTCAGCTGAGACTCCTGCACCGTTAAACACATATCCGAAGAAGATGATTTCATCCTTCATGAACTCACACTTTTCCCGGTGAATGGTTAACCCTGCGGCCTCCAGCCTGCTAAGTACCATCTCGAGGTGACGCATGTGTTCTTGTTTGTCACTGGCGTGGATGAGAATGTCATCACTGACATTCAGTACTCCCGGGATGCCCTGTATCACTTCCTGGATGGCTTGCTGAAAGACTTCGGCCGCTGATGATATGCCGAAGCTCAGTCTTTTGTATCCGCGCAGACCAGGTAAGTGGAGAGCATGCGCCAAAATGTCCTCACCTCAAGGGGATGGATTGTGGCTGGCGGTGCTGTGTTGCCTGGACTGCCTGGAGGTCTGTTGGCTGGCTCCACCCATGGGCTCCTAATATGCAATGCCCTCAGGCATGTGTCAATGGTGTTGTTCTTGGAAAGAAAGAAAGTTGTCTTCCTTTTAATTTTTGAAGACCCCCCACCGTGTTTCCCAGAATTTCGCTGTGTCGAGGGCTTATTGCAGAGGCACACGCACGTGGTGTGTCATGGTTCGTATCCTTGTCGCCAGTGTATTGGCTTCTCCCGCCGGTGCGCCGGTGAGGGAGAATGCACGTGGGGCTCCGCGGGCTGTGGCCTGGTCACGGAGCACAAATGAGAGAGACACACTCTGGCTTGTGGCTTGCCCGGAACTGCCCCCCTCCTCTGGGGGCGGGGCTTCTATTGAACGTGCCTCACGTCCTGCAACGCGGTAACGTGAGGCGTACACAACAGTGACCAGGCAGGGGGAGTGTCCAGGCAGGGTGAGTGACCAGGCAGGGGGAGTAAAGTGCTGGGTTGGACAGATCAAACTAAATTACCATGGACCATGTGGTGCGAATATTCAGACCCAAAGTACAAGAGTAACCTTTTGATTGACTGGAACATGACCACAAGGCAAGCTGAAAAGTAAGTGGCAGAACATGTTCACAGAGTTATAGGAACTACAGTCTCCCATTGCATGTTCTCAGAATCATATGGATTAAAGCCCCACACAGAACATGTTCACAGAGCTATAGCTGTTACAGCCTCCCACTGCAGGGCCACAGAATCATATGGGTTAAAACCCCACACAGAACATGTTCACAGAGCTATAGGAGCTATAGCCTCGCACTGCAGGGCCACAGAATCATATGGGGTAAAGCCCCACACAGAACATGTTCACAGAGCTATAGGAGCTATAGCCTCGCACTGCAGGGCCACGGAATCATATGGGGTAAAGCCCCACACAGAACATGTTCAGAGAGGTATAGGAGCTATAGCCTCCCACTGCATGTCAACAGAATCATATGGATTATAGTCCCAACAGAACATGTTCACAGAGCTGTAGCTGTTACAGCCTCCCACTGCAGGGCCATATAATCATATGGATTAAAGCCCCACACAGAACATGTTTACAGAGGTATAGCTGTTACAGCCTCCCACTGCAGGGCCATAGAATCATACGAGTTATAGTCCCACACAGAACATGCTCACGGAGCTATAGCCCCCCACCGCATGTTGTCATGAGTCAGTAGTGATCCCCCCAAAATCTCGACCTGGGACCTTCCTCACGTCACCAAGGGATGTCAGACGCTTCCTGATGCCGACCCTGGGGATGGTGTTCTGTGGGAGGATCACATGGGGGAGGAAACAGGTCAGGAGGAAGAGGAAACTCCCCTAGTCTTTTAATGGCTTATTGTAAAGACAGAAAGAGTTAGAAAAACTAACTTTGTTACCAGGGACTTCAAGTCCCATAATTCCCTCAGTACTGGGACGAGGAAGAGGGATGCAGAGGAACACTACTGTGGGAGAGGCCAACTAATTAGTGCAGATGACCTACACCTGAAGGGGACGGAGAGGCTTACAAAAAACCTCAGGTGCAGGCATCAGAAGGAGTAAAGGATCAGAAGGAGTAGAGCAGTGGAAGAGGAAGAAGCAACGTGGGCTATGCTTCCAGCTGAGACGGAAGTCAGAGGCGAGCGAAGACACCGGGACCATTGAAATGCCTGAAGCGGTGGCAGGTCCTGAGAGAGTCTTTGCCTTGAACTCTCCCTGTTGCAGAGCTCATGCAGCGGGAATCAGCAGTAGTGGAGGAAGTGTGCCCTCTTTAGAGGTTCCAGGTCATTGGGTTGCACCTGACCCTCTTCGGAGCAGAAGAAGCTCCATTTCCCGGTGGGGTGAGCATAGGCCCACCAGAGGAGGCTGCCGTCCGACCGCAAGGAGCCACAAGCACAGAAGACGTGCAAACACCAAGCAGAACGTGATCGAGCGACTTAACCAGTGAGTTCACAGCTTGGAAGTGACTCTGGAGTGCTCCAATGTTGTCCGCGTATTCAGGGAAGGCAGTTTCACTCGCATATGAGTGAAAGCAGCAGTAACTGTATTTATTGGCAGAGTTATCAAGTTACCTTTTGTTTGTCCTGCCGCCTTCGTCGTTTGCCCTGATTTACTTGCCTCCCCTGGGTCGCTTCCTTGCTTCCCTTCCCCACCCTCCACCCAGCCCCCCTTAAACACACTGTAGAGGCTGTGTGGGACTATAACCCATATTATTCTGTGGCCCTGTAGTGGGAACCTGTAACTCCAATACCTCTGTGAGTATGTTCTGTGTGGGACTGTAACCCATATGATTCTGTGGACATTGTGAGAGGTCAGAAATGTGAGGCGGACAACTTTGCAAAGAGTTTTCAACTTTAGCTGTTTAATCAACTGAAAAGGTTGGATGAACGCCTCACTAACCCAACCCTGACAAGGATTTCCCTGCCTAAAATAAACTAAAGGAAACACTCCAACAAAAGGTTATCTGCTCCTCACACTCGTACAGCCAATAAAGCAATGTGAGCGGAACACGGAGGATGCATTTCCACAACATTTACCTGGAGTACTGGGGTGAGCTATATCACAAGGGACTACACCTTCGTAGAACGGGGTATATTTCGTAGTAGACCGATTGCCACTTCATGAATCAAGGGTGAGTGAATATGCATTTCAGGAGGTATGCCTTAAAGGAATACATTGGAGACCGGAAAGTGTAATCAAGATGGGAGCAGTTTGCATAAACAATGAGGATAACAGGATAATATTGCATGAACGAAATCCTTCAAATATGACAGAACTATGAAATGCACAGCAATGTAATCACATGCTGTCAAGCGCCCGTGTGACTGGAGCTTGTGGAACCAATGGAGACTTTGCTGCCATTGAATTGCACACCACGTTCTCCCAGCTATGTTACGTAGCGGTCTAGTTGTTTCCCATCATGGCCGCCGCCAGGCTGCCTTTTAGCCAGACGGCACCCGGCGGTCAGAGCATTGCAACCCTGTGAGTTTCTCTGCTTTGGGTCTATACGCTAGTTTTTCTACCTCCTTGGTGCTCGCCTTGAGCCCCGCACCTCTGTTGTTTCCCCCTGTGCTCTCACGGCCTCTCGCCTTGTGCCGTTCTCGCACAGCGCTTGGTGTTCTCTCTTGGTCTCCCTTCGGCTCTGGCCATGTTCTCTCTTACTGGCTCCCTTTCCTCGCAGTTCGCTGTGTTATTTTCCTGTACTTTTCGTGCAGTGCTTCCTTACCTGGATTCTCTCCCCTTGCGCTCTGGTTTCCAGCGCTGCTTCTTCTCTCAAGCTCCCTGAGTCCTTGGCTTCTGCACTTGCCTTTCGGAATCCCTAGTTGCTGTCTGATGTGTCACCTGGGTCCCTGCTTGGGCTCTTATACCTCTGATGGGAAGAACACGCTGGCCACCATTAACAGAAGGAACCCTTACAAAGACCCTGCACTCTTGGATACAGAGCTTTCAGGAAATACAACACCCACTATCCGGATCAGCATCTCGAAGAGGTTTTTTCCACTGTTCCCGGCATTTTCCTCTTAGTGGCTTCCTCTCGGAAGGGGCCTCTAGCGCACCCATAGCAAAAGGCAGGTATAGTGGCTTCCCCCCGAGGGAGACCCTATCTTTTCCACAAAAAACGGAGCACCATACAAAGAGGAAGAGACAAGAACCTACGGGCCAGCTCCAGCAAGTCAGGTGAGGACGAGGGGGAGTTGATGGACTTGAGCGACAAACCTTGCGAATCTGATAGATTGCAACGCCCACAAGAAATCACGATGGCCACAGCAGAACAAGTGCAAGAATTGATTGCAGCTATGCAAGGACTCTCTCAGGAAGTACAAACCCTCAGGACTGAGAATACAGCAGAATATACAAATGCTCCTTGGCTTAATTTACATGAATTCTCCTCACAAATAAGAACTTGAATTGAACGTATTGGATGGAAATCCTCTGGTTTTGACATTTATGGTTAAAATTGAATCGAGAGTTACGTGTACGCGAGCAACAAGAAAAGAGATATACAGAAAGAATACACCATTGTATCTGGGAACAGTGCATAGAAAATTTACAAAACACTGTTATAAAAATTGGTTTAAATCATAGAAGGCATGTTTATTTACTGATAATTGACAAGAGATGTTAAAGGAAGTGAAGAACATAGTACATTTTGGTAAAGGCAGAAGATAAGATGGTTGGATGAAGCATTATAATGGACTATATAGCCCAACGAAGTCAGATGTAGAGAGGACAGATGTTAGGAGGCTAGAGAAGTGGAAGGAATATTTCTCTAAATGAGAAATGAATACAACAATTAACTCGGTAAATGCTCATAGAGCACAGGACCAAATGGTTGTCAAATGCAGGGTCAAAAGTCAACCCACACAGAAATCGTCTATGTACTCTCTGGGGTAAATAGTAACTCAGTTATTCCCCACTCATGGCAAACAGCGCATACTAGTCCAATAAAAAAAAAGGTGGAGCAGGAAAATCCCAATAATTATCGCCCCAATAAAATGAAAATATGTGACCAGTAAGGTATTTGCAAAAATCATATTCAATTGTGTGAATTCACGGGCAGTGATGAATGGGTGATTCTCAAAGTCTCGAACCGGCTTCAGGAAAGGCCTGGGCACACCATTTAATCGCCTGGTCTTGAACAAGCCTTCGGCAGCCACACTCTATATGTGGCATAGGAGGGTTTTTCATCCACATTTGATCAGCTAGATATGGGATATAGTGCTTCTATGAGATGTAATTGAATTTATTTCACAGAGGAAGAATTGAGCCAATTCCTTTTTCTTTTAGGACATTTTACCGCAAATGTATGCAGGGGAGACTCTCACAGCCCCCCCCCCGAATAACACCCTACTTGGATTATTAGCCTAACCTTCCCCCACATAAATTGGCAGTTAAATGCGGCAGACAAAATTCGACCAATTCTCCTTCGATGAAATCTACTGCAGCCAAACCTCCGGTTACCGGTTATAGTCCCATTGGCACTTATTTTTTTTTTAATTTTATTTACATTTATATAGCGCACAAGCAGCCCAGGGGCATTGAGGCGCTGTGCAATGACTTAGTTACATGGTACAGGTAAGATAGCGGTTGTTGACACATTGTAAATGTTGCAGGATGACGTACTGTTGTTACAGATATTGCTTTTGATCATATGATACAGTATACATGGGGTAATCGTGCTAGTATGTCTAGCCTTATGTGAACAGGGTAGTCTTAAAAGAAGGGTGTCTTGGAAGAACAGCCCTTATTTGCATAAGTCTCTACCTATTCTGGTGAACTAGAGTGAGAAGAAGGACGTGGAGGTGACATTTTGGCTATAAACCTTCATTGAAATTAAGCAACCAAAACCTATCTTTACGTACTTTAACCGGGAAAGTCAAAGCTATAGAAAGGATAACTGTGTGCTCATCATCAGGATGAATATCTAACACAAAATGACTGTCCTCTGTCCCAGACTTCTCCTCGACCTTGGCCCTACCACTAATGGATAATAAACTAACTTTCACCAAGAGATCTCCTCCTGGTCTCTTAGACAAATCACCTGAAGTTTTATATCCAGGATTCAAGTCAGTTTACGTAAGGAGAATGACTCCCTTCTCCCGATGTCTTCTCTATCTTCTATATCAATCTTGTAGCAAAGTTCCACCAAGGTCTTAACACAGTTCCAACAATATCTTGTTCCCAAGGTCCACCCTTTTGTCTGTTGGTCAAGAGTCTCTATTAACAACCAGGAGAATGACTCCCTTCTTCTGGTGTATTTTCCATGACTTTTCTCCTGTGTTCTAGTAACTCTTTATGGGCTCTTCTCCAGCTATTTGAGCTGTTTATTTTGAAGAGGTTTGTAAAAGAGAAATTGTTCCGACAGTCTTTCAGCCTTGTAGAACTTCCTTCTGATTCAGTCTTGCTTTTCTGGCAACTACCGAGACAATGGAGACAAGGGAGACCATACCCGGTGCATTCTTTCTTAAGTACAATATCACTTTTGCTATTTCTCCACCAACCACTGTGACGAGGGAGATTACTCCTGATGCACTCTTCAATGGTAATGTCACTTTCGGTATCCCTACACCAACCACTGTGACGAAGGAGGTTACTCCCGATGCACTTCTCAATGATAATGTCACTTTCAGTATTTCTGCACCAACCACTGTGACAAGGGAGATTACTCCTGATGCACTCTTCAATGGTAATGTCACTTTCGGTATCCCTACACCAACCACTGTGATGAAGGAGGTTACTCCCGATGCACTTCTCAATGATAATGTCACTTTCTGTATTTCTGCACCAACCACTGTGACGAGGGAGATTACTCCTGATGCACTCTTCAATGGGAGATATCGGACTAACACGGCCCTACTACCATGGGACCAAGTGGCAGTGACGGTAATTCTGCCAGATATCTGACTAACACCACTCTACCACCACGGGTCCAAGTGGCAGTAACGGTAATTCTGACAGAAATCCGACTAACACCGCCCTACCACCACGGGACCAAGTGGCAGTAATGGTAATTCTGCCAGAAAATTTGATTAACACCGCCCTACCACCACTGGACCAAGTGGCAGTAACAGTAATTCTGCCAGAAATCCGACTAACACCGCACTACCACCACAGGACCAAGTGGCAGTAACAGTAATTCTGCCAGAAAATCCAACTAACCCCGCCCTACCACCACTGGACCAAGTGTCAGTAACAGTAATTCTGCCCGAAATCTGACTAACACTGCCCTACCATCACGGGACCAAGTGGCAGTAACAGTAATTCTGCATGAAAATTTGAATAACACCGTCCTACCACCACGGGACCAAGTGGCTGTAACAGTAATTCTGCCAGAAGTCCGACTAACACCGCTCTACCACCATGAGACCAAGTGGCAGCAATGGTAATTCTGCTTGGTGGTATTCCGGCAGATTTACCACCAAACCCGTAATGAGGCCCAAATGTGTCCATTATTTATAGAATGCTGCCTTTCCAAACAAGAAATCCCCAAAATTGGACATCAGGCATTGGGGTAAGAATTGTCATGGACTTAGAAGGATTAAAATGTATTTGATATTTACAAAATAAAAGTATGTGATAAATTAGAGTTTCTGTGTGTGCCCCTCCACAGGCTCAATATTCAGTCTATTAAGGCAATCTTCAACTAAAAGAAAGGAACACTGTACACTTGTCCTGATTAATGAAAGAATGAATCTTGTATAACAGGCTTACTACCGGGAACCTGCGTTGCTTGTCTATCCTCTCTTCCTTATGCACACCCATAAGAGGAATGATGACGAGGGGTCAACCATTCTATAAAGAAGGGCTCATCGGACAGAAAGGGACAGTCAACTTGCCACGCTCCGTTCACCCTTCTAACACCCTTCTCATACACAATGCCAGCTTTTGGTGTCTAGGGTCGAAAGACTGTTTCCTATTATCGAGCATTAGGTGCACGGAGGCAGCAGTGAACACTGCCCTATTACCCATGGGTCATTTATCAGAATTGCTGCAGGATTTGTGATGATTTGTGATGCTAAACTGGATTATCTACTGGTGGCCTCTTAGCCTTCGTAAATTAAGGACGCACACCAGCAGTATTGGATAACGTCTTCTTCATTCAACTAAATCTATTAACTGACTTCTCATCCCTCCTCCATCCTTTTCGTCATGCGGTCATGTGAACTCTTTTCCCGGGCTCTGTCTTAAAGGGGACAGAGACTGGTAACAACACCCCCGGACAAATGTCCTTGCGTGTACTCAACATTCTTCAACTAATCTCGGTGGCTTCTTGATGGTCCTCTGTGGACACCCCTGTGGCTCTTGGATCGAGCCACCATTGGGATAGTTAGGCAGTTCTACCCAATGTAGAGCTCGGGGCAATGGGGGCATCCACAACTCATCTCGAGTGTCATGATAATCAGGGTCTGGCCCATGAGGTGAAGGTCTCTCTTCTTCTCCTCTGTTGGCATGCTTGAATCGTGAGCTGTTCCTGGTTATCTCCTTTTCGTCGTCTGCTGCTGTTACCATCGTTCCTTTAATAGCGATCACTTGGAGAGGCTTGGGGGCAAACAGCAAGTCTGTTTTCTTGTTCACGTTCTGTTGGACCCACACTTTGGGCCTCATCACGGGTCTGGCGGTAACCCTTAAATGCGGTGGTAGCGCTATTACTGCCGCATTTAAGGGTCCGCCAGATCATGTGCTTGGCGGATTTGCCCCCAGCTCTTGGCTGGGGGCAAATCCGCAGCAAATTTTCTGATTTTCGGTGCTATTTCCGCTGGCGGGAAATCTGCCGGCGGTAATAGTGCGAAAATTCCCCATTGGGCCCAATGGGAAATGAGGAATTCCTGAATGGGTCCAATGGGGAATGGGAACCAAACGTTCCGCCAAACCCGTGATCCGGCGCTAATAGAGCCGGGGGGATGGCAGTAGCGCTAATACCCCCAGCGGTAATAGCACCGAGGTTACCGCGCAACTCATGATGAGGCCGTTTGTCTCCTAAGTGAAATTCCTTTGGTCGAGCCCCTCTTTTTTCGGCCGTTTCGATTCTTGTCTTTTCCTTATGCTCGGCATCTCTCCTTATAGCCTCTTGATCTGCTTTGGGCTGGTTTGCTGGGTTCCTGACAATTCTAGTGCAGACCTGATATTTCATCATTTGTGCTGCTGGGGTCCGGTTCGTGATCTCATGGGGTGTGTTGCGGTAATCTCCTAACATGCGGCAGAGTGCTTGGTGTAGATCTGCGCCTTCGATGCGGGCCCTTTGTAATGTCTTCTTAATTGAGGCCATGAACCTCTCTGCCATCCCATTGGCTTGGGGCCAGCGTGGTTGATCTTATGATGGCTGAATCTCATGTGTCTTGCGAATATGCCAAACTCATGACCACTGAAGGGTAGACCATTGTCTGATTTGATGGTACCTGGGATCCTTCATTCACTTATGATCTCATCAAAAATGGCAGCTACATGGGCGAACGCTGTGGATTTCACCTTCTTCACAGTCGGAAATCTGCAGTGTTCATCAATGAAAAGCAGTAGATATTTGCTGGTCTCGAGAGGCCCATAGAAGTCTACAGCAACTCGCTCCCAGGGGTGTTCTGGGATATGAGTTGTTCGAAGTGGGATTGGAGGCTCAGCTTTGGCTGTACACTGACAGGCTACACAGTTTTTCACCCACGGGTCCACCATAGCGTCCAGGAACGGGAACCAGACGTGGCATCTGAGTTGCCTTTTGGTGTTGTCCGCTCCGCGATGTCCTTCATGGGCAGTCTTGATGACTTCCGATTGGAGGGTCGTTGGGATGAATAGTCGACATCCTCTCAGGAGTATTTTCTTGTCCTGCACGGTGAGCTCGGTGTGTACTTTTGCGAGTCTCTCAAGTTCATTCTTGGAGGCGCCCGGATACCGGAGTACTGCACGGCGGAAGTCCTTCCATCTGTTGCTTTCTGTGAGGCTTATTGCCAAGGCCATGGAGGGGTCTGCTGCCGAGGCTGATGCTATGGCATCGAGTGAGACCGCTAGTGGCAGTGCACGCTGCTCCATGCGCGCTGCCCGTCTTCAAAGGACTGCTTTGCGGAGGAACACAGGGCCCGCAATCGAGTCTGCAGTAGGATCGCAGGATAATTCGCACTGGAGGAATGCGGGGCCCGGATTCGGGTGCGCCACAGGACCACAGGGTGGTCTGTGTCGGCACAGCACAGCAGGATCGCTCACGCTCAGAAAGAAGGAGGACGCTGGTGTATGCGGAGTGAGCGTCGTCACCAGTTGTTGGCCTCTTAGCCTTCGTAAATTAAGGACACACGCCAGCATTATTGGATAACGTCTTCTTTATTCAACTACATCTATTAACTGACTTCTCATCCCTCCTCCATCCTTTTCGTCACACGGTCACGTGACCTCTTTTCCCGGGCTCTGTCTGTGCTACTGAAACTCATAGTACAGCGCTGTTATAATGTGGTGCTAAAGGGGCAGCAATGGAACACCACAGTCCTGGTAATGAGGCCCGGTGACAGGGAAAGTGACATTATGTGGGACGAGGCATGATGAACCCGGTCCCTGGGGATCTGCTCACGCACGGCTGAAGCACTCAGGAAAGGAATACACATCCTTATGCTTTCATGACAGGAGCACTAGGAAGGAGTGAGGAGTGGAGGAGGCTATGGGTGTATACTTTGAACCCAGTTATATGCCTTAGCTACTATAATATAACTATAATAAATCTACAATCCTGACAGGGAACTGGAGGTGTGGTGAGTGCAATGGCCAGAAGCAGGCAGTCTCTTTACAGGTGTCCTTATGTGAGACTGCCAGATACTTGCACCAGAGACATCAACTCCCCCACCCTCAAAAGAGGAATAGAGCTTTCCAGTGCCCTTGTCTTCACTGGGAAGGGCATGGATTGAACCCTGTGGTCTGAAAGGAGTCCCACGGGTAGCCAGCTTTGGGGCAAATGGGGTTTAATAATCAACAAATAGATCCCTGGTGGTCTTAACAGGTGCAAGGTGTGGAATGGGTAAAAAGGAGTAGTGTTTTATGAGGGTAGGCAAGGTCATGACTCTGAGGGTCATTTATGCATTTTCAGATTAAACGAGTAGACAAGGGAAGTAGTACTTGTAGAGCCTCTCACTCCTCATGATTTATAAAAACCAAGGAATTGGTCCAGTACATACACTGTACATATGTTACCAGCATGTATTTTTCTTAATCGCCCACACTGTGCCGTTTGTGTTGAGAAAAATACAGAGCAGCGAGCACACCTTCAATTGCTGCCATTTGGTTGGTGTGCTTTACTTTACTGGTGGAAGCTTCTCATGGTAAGAGGTGTTTGGGCACTACTGCCTATAGTTCAATAGGTGGGCACCCCACAGATCACCATCAGGCCGAGCGGGATTCCTGGAATCTCCTGCATGTCCGCTCGGGCCATGGGTACTAGAGTACACCCTGGTACGGGTTTCACATGGGGTCAACCCCTTCAAGGGCGAGGGGGGATGCATATGAATGCCGGTAATCCATTATCAAGCATGAGGTGCACTGAGATGACATTAGATAATGGACCTTTTAAACATTGCGCACATTATAGGCAAGCCAGTAAGCATATTGGTTCATTACATAACCATGACACAGCAGAGGGGAAGCAAAAACACACTTACCTCAGACTAATGCCCAATTCATGGAATAATCTGCACTGGAAAAACCGGACTTGCGTGCAAAATCACAGGCAAGTCCCCGTTCCTCGATTCATGGAACACAATGCACAGGGCTTACCCGGGACTTGCAAGGAATCCGCGCCGGTCCAACACGTCACTGTGAGCCAACTAACGCCTTGCACGAGACTCCAAGGGAAGGGCCAGCCGGGCCTGTGCAGCCACATAAAAAGGGGACGGAGCACGTCAAATGAGGAAGAACAAGTGATCATGTGGCCGTTACGAGGGACGGTACACAGTCAAACAATCGCACCGCCCATACACGCTCAAAACAATCATATTCAAGGAATTGTACAGGGAATGCCAGCTCACGAAAGACCCAGCGCAAATCCAGAAACACCTACACCACGCGATAGCAGACATAAACGGCAATAGACACTCAATCAAATGCATACAAATTAAGTGCGATCAACAAATGCATTGATACAGCCATGATGAATACACCATTTGTTGCAGCAGTCATCCTGAGACACCGCAGGAGGACGATGGCCAGGGCCCGGATCTTCCACCCAAGGACCAACCTTTTTGGGATGCCTGATGACCAGGTCTATGCCAGGTATAGGTTAACCCCCCCTCCATATCATCCTAGACCTGGTCACGGAGTGGGAAGATGACCACACATCACCCACCCTGTGCTCCCAAGCACTGAGCCCCTTGCAAAAGGTGCTCACTGTACTGCATTATTTGGCCACTGCCTTAGTCAGTGGCATCTCATGGAGCACGCAGCTCTCGCTGCCTATACCAGGTGTTGGCAATAATAACTACATGTCCTTCTGTCCTATATGCCCAGAACACCTGCAGAAAGGCAATTAGTGGTGCAGTATTTTTATGGGGTTGCTCACTTCCCACAAGTGCAAGGTGCCATTGATTGCACACATGTTGCTCTACGTCCACCTCGAGCAACAGAGCACATCTACCGCAACCGTAACAATTGGCCTCCATCAATGTCCAGGATATGTGTGATGCCAAGGGCATCATTACTGAAGTATATGCCAACTATCTTAGCAGCACACATGATAGTTACATCTTCAGGATGTCGCCGCTACAACGGGCCCTGGAAGCTGGGAAGCATGGCAACACATGGGTCATTGGTGAGTATGAATGGCCATGCCCATGCATGCATGTTGCACACAAACCAATAGACACTGTCAACAAAAAACAATGACAACCATTCTCACCTCTACAGGGGACAGTGCCCACCCTCTGAGCACATACATGTTGAGGCCCATTGTTAGGGAGAATTCTCATTTTATGGCTAATTTCCCTTACCTATAGAGTCCCCCAGCAGCTTTACTGGATTTGAACGGTTTATTTCTTTTTACCTGCTAAGAGTGAGACTCTTTTTCCCACCCTTAGGCATTTTTTGCTATGTGTGTTCTAGGCTATTTTTGTGTTTAATGCCTATGGGACTTTCTCTCCCCCATAGGAACCATCTTTATTCACATGTGTTACAAAGCACCCTCAGTGCAGTGACACAGGGGTGTCGTAGCGACCCTCAAACATAGACTGCATACCCTGGGAATGACTACTGTCTCCCAGGGCATGTAAAGTCCCCATTGACTTTACTAGTCAATTTCTACGAACTTAACCAGTACAACCCATCTTACTATGGAGGTACTGGAAGGGGTTAATAGTTTTTGCCCTAGGTTCATTTTCAAGAGTGTACTCTACAGTACCCCTCTAAAAAGTTTCTGGCTGGTGGCAGTGGTTACTACCAAAAATATTCGACCGCAAATATTTCTCTATGGGATTTTCCCATTGTTCGAGGCTATCACTTTTTCTGACAGCCTATAACATACCGCCAGTGCATTTGTATATTAACTTTGCTCCAGTAAGTTTTATTTGCCAGAACTTTGATATAACTTCTTTTTTGTGTCTTTCTCTACAATCCTAACCCAGGTCGGGGATCCTTTGTTCGTCCTTTTGGCGGGCTTCTGCCAAGAAGCCCTCCTTTCGGCGCCACTGAGTCTGGGGTGGGTCCATTGTGTGGGAGGGGGGAGTAGGACCCCTGGATAGGGTTGCCTCGGCAACCCATGTCGCACTCTATCCTGATTGGCTGGAGGGTCTCCCGACAAGATGACCACTCCACTGTGTGAGTGACAGCTAGGCTGTATGAATGGGTCTCTTTCTGCATAAAAGCAGGGTCCTGAGGACTGGAAGAGCAAGACGCCGCCACTGGAACTACAGAACCGAAGGGGAGAGACGCCACAGACATCTTCAGCATCAACACCACCAGTGAAGCCCTGCCGGATCATCTCACCACTTTTCTTCCACACGACGAGAGGAGATCTTCTTCGAAAGAGCCTCCTTTCCTTGAGCTGGTGGGAACAACCAGTTCGCCCATCGCTTCTCCGGACCTGCCTTGGTCGAATCGACAGTGCCCAGCACTTGGAGACCAGATAGCCAGGCAGCTATCGACCCAGACCACGATTAAAAGGAGTGTACCTTTTAAAATGTGTTTGGCAGCACTGCGGTTGGTTTCATCCCTGGGTAGTGCAGTGTCTTGAATCTTCCTCCACAATGAGATCCTCTCTTCCTCTGCTGGGCCCCTCGACCTGTAAGGACTACCAGGAACAACCGCCACCGCAGGAGCCACTTCTCCACTTTTAAGGTACATTGTTCCGCCAGGCCGCCCTTTCTTGCGGTAGTGCTAAAGGTGTTTTAAATCATTTTCCTACCTGTTGGGTTGGCCGCCCCTCTCTCTTAACATTGTCTTTCACTTTCTGCATACACCTTTTCAACATCGTTAACCAAAGACTTGACTGCAGCTACAAGAACATTTTTGCTCCTGGGCCCTTGCCCTGTACCACTAACACTGACACAGGCCTACTGACTCTGGTCACATTTGTTAGACCTGCTTTCTCGAGATTGATTGTCCATTCGAACTGTGTGGTGCAACCATTTCTTATTACTACCCTTTCCTTCACACTGCATAATCATTGTGAAATGTCATTTTGCTCAGTTTTCATTCTAAGTATTGCTTATATTGATGCACTGTCTTGCTGAACTGGTCCACAACTGATGGGAAGTGTTGCTAGGGTGTATAAGAACCTATTTCTAGATAACTTGTGTTTTCCCTCCCTTGTGAGAAATTGTTAGAGGATCCCTTGTGTGTAGTTGTCACTGTGCCGGTTTGCTCAGTTTTCACTTTGGCTCACTTGGTCTACAATTTATATAGGGAGTGTGTATATTTTTCTATTGACTTAATTTAACTTGCTTGATACTTGTGATACACGTGTTTACTTAGAAGTGTATAAAATCAATATATATATACTTTTTAACTGCAAAGCTTTGGTCATTGTTTCCTTGTGCCATAGTACAGTAGGCCTATTGTGTAAACCCTGAATACTGCTCATCTCCCTCTTGAGATAAGTCTGACTGCTCAGCCACAGCTACCAACTAAATCTTTGTGGTATAGACTGATACCAAAGGGGATTTATTGCTCTCATCTGTAATCCAAATCTGGTGTAGTGCTCCCTAAGGGAACTGCACTGGATTCTGCCTAACACTGGTGTACAGCAGTGGGATAAAAGTATTGGATTTACATTTTAGAGTTCTGCTAGTGCTTTGGTTCAAATAACCACAAGGCTAACTATCACAACAAGTTTATTTTAAACAAAAGTCAAAATTATGGAAAGTTACAGCCAGGACACCCTCCTTACTAATACTGCGGATTATTTAAGGGATCTGTGTAGACAGAAAGGTCTTCCTGTCAAAGGCAAGAAGCAAGAAATGATTGATAGACTGTTAGAGAAACAAAGTCTGGAAAGTGGTGCTGTAGTGCCTACTACTCCAGCAAATGTAGTAAACAGTAATGAGGATAATGTTGAAGATGTTATTGTTGAAATAGATGAGGTAGAGGAGGATAACTGTGTCACCCCCTCTGGCCCTCTACCTGCTCAAAGGCCTCAACCTGTAGCTACTGGACCTATAACAGGTCCCACATTAAGTCCTGAATGTATCGCTCTAGAAAAAATGAGACTTGAACTTGAATTCAAAAGAATTAGTGCCCAAACTGAACACAGACACCAAGAACTAAGGCTCAAAGAAATGGAGCTCAACCATGAGCTAGAGATGAAGAAATTGTCTTTGGAAAATGCTTCTCTCCTCGAATCCTCTAGATCTTCCAGTCCAAAAAGACCCCGGATGCCTAAAGAGATTGTGGGTATGTATCAACCTAAGTTGGATGTATTAGAGCGGCTTGCTATGTTTGAATATAATCATGGGTCCAGGATATCTCAGGGAATCGGTTGATCCCCTGGTTATTCTCTAGGCTCCCCCATGTTGCATCGGATGTGCTAATGGAGTTGGGGGAGGTGGATAGGATGGATTATGAATTTGTAAAGCTAGCTTTAATAGCTAGATTTGGGAGGACTCATTCCCAGTACCTTAAGAGGTTTAGGACCCTCAAAAAGCATGATAGTACCCCTTGGGCTACTTGGGTGAATGAGTGTTTGAAGAACTTAGAGGGATGGATTAAGGGTTATAGAGTTAACACTTATGAAGGAATGAGAAATCTTGTTATGATGGAGTCTATCTATGATGCCTGCTCTATTGACCTCAGACAGCACTTGGCTGATTCAGAGGAATTAGATCCTAAGAAACTAGCTAAGGCTGCTGACTTGTGGGTTGCCAACAGGGCCACTCACAAGGATTCTGGGGTAACTCAGAAGAAGGATGGGGAGAAACAGCCTAAAAAGGACTCCAAAGAGAATTCTAATACTACCAATTCCAAAGAGGGCCCCAAACAAAATTATAAGGGTAAGCCACAGGGGAAACCTAATCAGGCTAGTGTACCTTCTGGTCCCAGACCAGAAGGGGGTCAGAACAAGCCACCATTCATAAAGACATTTGGAAAATGTTATGTTTGTGGCTCAACTGATCATGTGAAAGGGGATCCCAGATGTAAGGGTAAACCTTCTGGGGTCCACACTGTCTCCTTAGCCTTCGCTCCAGAGGAGGAAGTACATATGGTCAGTGGAAACTTTCAACTACTGGCTGATGATCCCATTGGAGTCTCAGCTAGTGTATCTTTAGTATCTCTGGGGTTGTGGGAACAACAGAATTTAGATGTGTATAATTCTATCCCTCCTAATACTAAAGAGTATTATAAAGACAGTGTCCTAGTCAATGGTCAGGAGATTCCTATACAATGGCAGGGGATGTCCCGGGAAGTTCCAGAAGGTTTGGGGAAAATGGGAGGAGATTGTGTAATGTCTCCAGAGGTAGACCCAGGAAGCTGGACTGCTCCCTATTGCCTCTCGCGATCCATGTCTAGATACACCACTCCCCCTGGAGCTGAACTGGAACACTTGTGTGTTTGCAAACACAGCCTTACCTAATGTAATGAACTAATCATGCAATGTGACCTTTTGTTGACTGGTTGATTTGATGACATGTAAATATTTTAATGAAAATAACAAAAACAAGTTATTAATAAAAAAATACTGTAGTGCCCAGTCGCATACCTGGCAGGTCCATGATTTATTCATACCCTGTTTATTCCCTATTTGTACCATTCCATCATGTCTGAAGAATAAGGATGGGCGTATAAGTCTTTATATGTGCATGGGTTCTGATTTCACATCCATCCATGTGAGCATGTTTGCATACTTCTTCCAGTCAGCTCGGCACATATCATTAAGAAATGCAACTGTTTATTTGGCCAATCCAACCATCACCTCTGCTCTACATCCCATTATCCCTTCTACCCACCCACTTTTTGTGGACACTTGTCCTATTATGTGCAACTGTGGCCTTGTCCAGCACCACAGTATTACTGCTCCTGTGGCATTCGTGCATTTTGGAATATTTTGTGTTCTATATGTCACTTCACCTCTACGTGGTGCTAGTGTCCTAGTCAATGGTCAGGAGACTCCTGCCATTAGAGACACTGGGGCCAGCATAACTGTGGTGGACAAATCTTTTTTCAAGGTGGAGGATGTTGCTAAGGCACCCAAACGCCTCACCAAGTTAGCTGGAGGGCCTGTGCAGATGCTTCCCCAATTACCAGCTCTCATCCAGTGCAATGAAATGACTGTCAGGATACCTGTCAGTGTACAATCTGAAGTACCAGGAAGGGTGCTGTTGGGCAATGATCTGAAAGACCTGGGTGTAGTTTCAAGTACTCCCAGACCTCCTAGTAAGAGATTACAGGAGCTTACCAGACCTGCAAGGGAGAGGACCTTGAGGGGCTCTCCTGAGGAGATGATGGAAATAGAAATCACTCCTACCCCACTGGAGTTACCAACTGCTATTTCAAAGCAACCAGAAGCAAAGGGGAAACCTAAGACTTCCAAGAAGAAACCAGCAGAAAGCACTCCAGTGCTGCCAACCAGGAAATCTCCTAGGTTAGCAAAAATCACACCTGTGATTCCTCCTCCAGCTGAGGCTGAGAGTGGGGTACAACCCTGTGTGGTTGAACTAGAACCTGAAGATTCAGATCTAGTAGGAGGCCAGGAACTCATTGGAGATCTTGACTCTGTGGACCATCCTGAGCTGCAGTCTTTACTGGCACAAGGTGGGCCCCAGAGGGCAGACTTCAGTACGGGACAAAGAGAATGTCCAACTCTGGAAGGCCTTTGCCACCAGGCAGCTTCTCAGCTTGAAGGGCAAGAGCCTGGGAAGTATAGGTTACACTGGGAAGATGGCCTCTTCCATAGTGAACCAACAGAGTCACTCCCTGGGGACTACAAAAGACTTGTAGTGCCCCAAGCAAACCGACTCCAATTCTTGCACCTAGCCCATGTCGCCGCTACAACGGGCCCTGGAAGCTGGGAGCTTCAAGAAGACCAAGGAAAGGCTCTCTCTCTACTTTTATTGGCCATAAAGGGGGGCTGAAGTAGATAAATATTGCAAGAGTTTCCACACTTGCCAAACCTCTGGTAAAAGTGGCTCCAAGAACGTGGCACCTCTAGTGCCTCTCCCTGTGGCGGGAGTACCATTTGAGAGGGTAGGAATCGAAATTGTTGGTCCCCTTGATCCTCCAACTACTTCAGGCAACAGGTTTATACTTGTTGTAGTAGACCATGCTACTAGGTTCCCTGAAGCAATTCCTATGAGGACTGTTACAGCTCCGGCTGTGGCTAAGGTCCTCCTTGGTATTTTTACCAGGGTTGGGTTTCCTAAGGAGGTAATATCCGACAGGGGGTCAAATTGTATGTCCCACTACATGAAGGCCATGTGGAAAAACTGTGGAGTTACCTACAAGTTCTCAACAGCATACCACCCTCAGACAAATGGATTGGTAGAAAGGTTTAACAGAACCATGAAGAGCATGATAGGAGCTTTAGAAGACCCTCTTAAGAAAAAGTGGGATCTTTTACTGCCATGCCCTCTCTTTGCATATAGAGATGTCCCTCAGGAGGGAATGGGTTACAGTCCCTTTGAACTTCTCTATGGCCATCCGGTCAGAGGTCCATTGGCCCTGATCAAGGAGGGGTTGGAGAGTGCTCCTTCCCCCACGCCAGTCAGAGTCACTGACTATGTGATAGGACTCCAGAGGAGAATGTCACACATGATGGCTGAGGAAAAATGATAAGTTGAAAGCAGGTCAGGCTCTGGTCTAACATTGGCATGACCAGAAGGCCAACATGGTGGAGTTCTCTCAAGATCAGCTAGTTCTTGTTATGGTCCCAACAAGGCAGAGGGCCTTGCAGGACAAATGGATGGGACCCTTCAAGGTTGTGGGAAAACTTGGAGAGGTGAACTATCTGGTGGAGTTAGGCAATCCTAAGGAGGCTCCTAGAATCTTTCACATCAACCGTCTAAAAGCTTATGTCTCGAGACCAGAACTGGGAGCTTTGCTTCTAGCTTCAGCTCAAGAGGAGGAGGAGAGTGAACCTCTACCTGACCTCCTCAGAGGCAAACCTTTAGACGAAAATATAGAAGGAGTCAATCTCTCTTCTAATCTGACACCTGAGCAACAAGAGGAGGAGTGCAATGTTTTGTTGAATCAATTTGCCTCCCTGTTTTCTCTAGCACCAGGCTTGACCCCTTGGGGCCAGCATAATATTCATACTGGTGACTGTTTACCTGTCAAAAGCAGGGACTACAGGATGTCAGAAAATGCAAGAACCCACATCAAAGGAGAGGTAAACAAGATGCTTGATCTCAGGGTAATAGAGCCCTCTACTAGTCCATGGTCTAGCACAGTTGTGTTAGTACCAAAGGCAGGATCCAAGGAGTTGAGATTCTGTGTGGACTATAGAGCTCCAAATGCAGTCACTAAGACTGACGCCCATCCATTGCCAAGGACAGATGAGCTGGTGGATAGACTTGGTTCAGCCAAGTTCCTCAGCACATCTGATCTCACGTCAGGCTATTGGCAAATAGCCCTGACTGACCATGCCAAGGAGAAAACTGCATTCTCCACCCCTGTTGGCTTATACCAATTTAAGGTTATGCCTTTTGGATTAAAGAATGCACCTGCTACATTCCAAAGGATGGTTAATCAGGTTCTGAATGGGATGGAGGACTTCTGCATGGCATACTTGGATGACATTGCAGTGTTCAGCCCTACTTGGAAAGAACATGTTGACCACCTAGGGTATGTTTTGCGGGCTCTGCAACAGGCCCATCCGACCATAAAGGCAAGCAAATGCCAAATTGGTCAGAGTAAAGTGGTCTACCTTGGGCATGAGGTAGGAGGTGGTGAAATAAGGCCTTTGCTCAGCAAGATTGATGCTGTGCAAAATTGGACAACCCCTTCTACTAAAACCCAAGTGAGAGCCTTCCTAGGCCTCACTGGGTATTACAGGAATTTCATTGAGGACAATGGGTCCATAGCTTCTCCACTGAATGTAATCTCTTCTCCTAAATTCTCTAAAAAGGTCAAATGGAATGAGGAGTGCAATCAGGCATTTGAAAGCCTGAAGAAAGCCCTTTATCAAGCTCCAGTTCTCAGAGCTACTGACTACCACCAACCCTTCATTGTACAGACAGATGCTTCCAATATAGGTATAGGTGCAGTGCTCAATCAACTTGATGCGAAAGGTTGGGAGCACCCCATTTGCTTCATCAGTAGGAAACTGAAGTAACCTGAAACAAGGTGGGCAACTATTGAGAGAGAATGTTTTGCCATTGTGTGGGCTTTGAAGAAGTTTAGACCATACTTGTATGGATCTACTTTCATCATTCAAACCGACCACCAACCCTTGAGATGGTTAATGCAAATGAAAGGGAAAAACCCCAAACTGCAAAAATGGTCAATCTACCTCCAAGAGTTTGATTTTACCATTGAGCACAGGTCAAGATGTCACCACCAAAATGCTGATGGTCTCTCTAGGATGTTTATAACCGACTAGAAGTCTGAGACTCATCCAGGAGTGGATTAGATCCTCCTGTCCCTTAGTCTGCGGGGGGGGGGGCGAGTGTTAGGGAGAATTCTCATTTTATGGCTAATTTCCCTTACCTATAAAGTCCCCCAGCAGCTTTGCTCGATTTGAAGGGTTTGTTTCTTTTTACCTGCTAAGAGTGAGACTCTTTTTCCCACTCTTAGGCATTTTTGCTATGTGTGTTCTTGGCTATTTTTGTGTTTAATGCCTATGGGACTTTCTCTCCCCCATAGGAACCATCTTTATGCACATGTGTTACACAGCACCCTCCGTGCAGTACCACAGGGGTGTCGTAGAGGCCCCCAACCATAGACTCCATACCCTGGGACTGACTACTGTCTCCCAGATCATGTAATGTCCCCATTGACTTTACTAGTCAAATCTTAAGAACTTAACCAGTACAACCCATCTTACTATGGAGGTGCTGGAAGGGATTAATAGTTTTTCCCCTAGGTTCATTTTCGAGACTGTACTCTACAGTAACCCTCTAAAAAGTTTCTGGCTGGTGGCAGTGGTTACTACCAAAAATATTTGACCGCAAATATTTCTCTATGGGATTTTCCCATTGTTGGAGGCTACCACTTTTTCTAACAGCCTCTAACATACCGCCGGTGCATTTTTATATTAACTTTGCTCCGGTAAGTTTTATTTGCCAGAACTTTGATATAACTTCTTCTTCGTGTCTTTCTCTACAATCCTAACCGAGGTCGGGGATCCTTTGTTCGTCCTTTTGGCGGGCTTCTGCCAAGAAGCCCTCCTTTCGGTGCCACTGAGTCTGGGGTGGGTCCATTGTGTGGGAGGGGGAGTAGGACCCCTGTACAGGGTTGCCTTGGCAACCCATGTCGCACTCTATCCTGATAGGCTGGAGGTTCTCCCGCCAAAATGACCACTCCACTGTGTGAGTGATAGCTAGGCTGTATGAATGGGTCTCTTTCTGCATAAAAGCAGGGTCCTGAGGACTGGAAGAGCAAGACATCGCCACTGGAACTACAGAACCGAAGGGGAGAGAAGCCACAGACATCTTCAGCATCTACACCACCGGTGAAGCCCTGCCGGATCGTCTCACCACTTTTCTTCCACACGACGAGAGGAGATCTTCTTCGAAAGAGCCTCCTTCCCTTGATCTGGTGGGAACAACCAGTTCGCCCATCGCTTCTCTGGACCTGCCTTGGTCGAATCGACAGTGTCCAGCACTTGGAGACCGGATAGCCAGGCAGCTATTGACCCGGACCGCGATTAAAAGGAGCGTACCTTTTAAACATCATTTGGCAGCACCGTGGTTGGTTTCATCCCTGGGTAGTGCAGTGTCTTGAATCTTCCTCCACGACAAGAGCCTCTCTTCCTCTGCTGGACCCCTCGACCTGTAAGGACTACCAGCAACAACTGCCACCGCAGGAGCCACTTCTCCACTTTTAAGGTACATTGTTCCGCCAGGCCGCCCTTTCTTGCGGTAGTGCTAAAGGTGTTTTAAATCCTTTTCCTACCTGTTGGGTTGGCCGCCCCTCTCTCTTAACATTGTCTTTCGCTTCCAGCATCCACGTTTTCAACATCGTTAACCAAAGACTTGACTGCAGCTACAAGAACATTTTGCCCCTGGGCCCTTGCCCTGTACCACTAACTCTGGCACAGGCCTACTGACTCTGGTCACATTTGTTAGACCTGCTTTCTCGAGATTGATTCTCCATTCGAACTGTGTGGTGCAACCCTTTCTTATAACTACCCTTTCCTTCCCACTGCATAATCATTGTGAAATGCCATTTTGCTCAGTTTTCATTCTAGGTATTGCTTATATTGATGAACTGTCTTGCAGAACTGGTTCACAACTGATGGGAAGCGTTGCTAGGGTGTGTAAGAACCTATTTCTAGATAACTTGTGTTTTCCCTCCCTTGTGAGAAATTGTTAGAGGATCCCTTGTGTGTAGTTGTCACTGTGCCGGTTTGCTCAGTTTTCACTTTGGCTCACTTGGTCAACAATTTATATAGGGAGTGTGTATATTTTTCTATTGACTTAATTTAACTTGCTTGATACTTGTGATACATGTGTTTACTTAGAAGTGTATAAAATAAATATATATATACTTTTTAACTACAAAGCTTTGGTAAGTGTTTCCTTGTGCCATAGTACAGTAGGCCTATTGTGTAAACCATGAATACTGCTCATCTCCCTCTTGAGATAAGTCTGACTGCTCAGCCACAGCTACCAACTAAATCTTTGTGGTCCAGACTGATACCAAAAGGGATTTATTGCTCTCACCTGTAGTCCTAATCTGGTGTAGTGCTCCCTAAGGGAACTGCACTGGATTCTCCCTAACACCCATGTGCAACCTCAACACACCTGCCGAGGTAAGGTACAACACTGTCCATATTGCAACTCGGGGCATAGTGGAGCGCACATTCAGAGTGCTTAAGCCACATTTCCGCTCCCTTGACCACTCTGGTGGTGCGTTGCTATATGCACCTCCAGTAGTCTGCAGGATCCTTGTGGCAGCATGTGTCCTGCACAATGTTGCAACACGGCGTGGCCTCCCGGTGGACATGGTCTTGGCACCCCATCCATACCCACAGGCCCACTGCTTGCGTATGGCTGGGCAAAGGGCACGTGGAGAGGCTGCACATACCCAGCTTGTGCAATCGTATTTCACCTAAAATCCCTACCCATGTGGAGGGCACACGATCCCACTATAAATCCCAGGTGCCATTTAATTATGACAATGGGCCAATCCACTGTGCCCACAAAACCACCCTGAGCAAGTGCCCTTGCAAGCGCTAAATTGTGTGCATCTCTTAGAACTAAATGTCACAATGCTAATCCTCCTTATTTCAGTTGATCGAGCTCACATTGACACACATTGTTTAAATCCACAATTCCCTGCTCAGTAACTTTGTTGATCTCAGGGAAGATGACGATTAACATTTTTACCAACGCAATTAATAATGACAGCTGAGAGGTCGTCATTAACCTGTGCCATAGATCATTGGTTAAAATTGTAGTTGTTGAGTGAACAAATCGTTCAAAGTAGTATGTTCTCTGGTTGTTGAATTTGGGACATGGCATCACCAGGTGGAACAGAGACTCAGTCATACTCCGATCGCACATACTGCATCATCCGCTCACGCGGTACCCCCAGCTTGGGACCTGCCACCTCCAGAGTTGGAAGGCAGTTTAAGCGAAATTTTAAATACCAATCACAGTATTTTGAGCTCGGAAATTTTGCCAAGTAGGATCTTAGCTTGATAGAAGGTACATACAATAAGTATTTTCCCTCATAAAGATTTAGGCACTCAGATCCGATAGATCACTATGTTTGTCCCATTGTTTAACTTTAATCTTAAATTTTGTTACGGACTCAGAGCCATCTAGACCCAGCATGTTTGTGAACTTATCCCCTCTCATGTTTAGTTTTTTCATAAATGGAAATGGATTCATAAATGGATTTGTATTTTTCCAAAACAGAATATTTAGGTGGTACCCCAATAAGTTTGCTCCTGATCTGTCCAAAGAATAAATCAGAGACAGAGTCTTACTAACATACTGTGACCAACAGGATGTTAGGCCCAGCTCATGTCTGATGACACTTATGGGCACCGAGATGGGGGTCCCCAACACTTGTTTCAGAATTTCCTATCAGTAATGTGCATCAGTTTGCATCCGTAAAGAATAATTGTCGAAACTATAGAATTCTATTATCGGAAGCAGAGAGTATGCACACAATTTACTTTTTATCCTTTTCATCAAGGAAAGACAAGATGAGATTTTTTTCATCTATTTTGGCTAGTTCATTCTCCCTTTGTTTCTTCACCCCAATCTCGTAGCCTAGGTATCCAATTGAATCGACACGGTGTATGGTGGCATTGTTCAATTTCCACACATGTTCCCTGCAATGTTTCTTGGTGGTACTGACCATTGCATACAATTTAGTAGTGTTTATTTCTAGGGAATTCTCAGTCAAATACTGATTGACCCTGTCAAGTTGACGCTCAAGGCCGGCAGGTGTGTAGTCCATTAACAAGATATCGTCCGCATACGCAATACAGTTTAATTTGAACCCTGACCACGTCGGTACAAATCCTCCCCACTCTTTACTTGTGTCCCAAAAGTCTGCTATATAATAGTTGATATGAAGTGGGGGCAACTACACACCCCTGCCAGACTCCTTTGGACAGCACAACTTTTCGTGATAGATCTACCGAGTATTATGTCTAACCTTAGTCGAATTTCTGGAGCAGAGTAATTAAATCATTGCCAATAATGCTGGATCAATTCTGTTTTTCAATATTTTAGACCAAAGTCTATTGATGTCTACATTATCAAATGCGTAGGTTATATCGATTGCTGCTACATATAATGTTCACTGTGAATAAGTTCCTACATTGGAAAGGCAGGCTTTAAGGGCTAAACCACTCATAATGGTTCCAACCCCCTTCTTATATCCTGTCTTAAGTGGACTGAATAGATGATTTTTTTCCGCCCACTGTTGTGATTCCTTTAATACCAGATCAGCAAAAACGTTTGAAGAAGAATCGAGGAGTGAGATAGGCTGGTAGCAGGAGGGATCAGCACGATTCCCTTTTATAAAGATTGGTACTAAAATTGAACCCGATGGGAGAGGTGTGGTCACTCATGGTGTGCGTAAACAAGTGGAACAGGATGTCTGCCCAAAGTGCGGGATTGTTCTTAAAGATCCCGTTAGTTATTCCATCGTGTCCTCTTGCATATGAGTTCTTAAGTTTACTGATGATTATCACAATATCGAGGTGATCAAAGGTGAGCGGCTGATCGTTAGAAGCACGTTGCTGAACTTCTGATAATCTATTTGTGTTCATTCCTGCTCCACATTTATTTGAAAAAACATCAACCCAATCTCCCTCACTTACACTCGTTGATTGGACAACGTCCTGCACGCTCTCTTTATTGTTCAGTGTCCACCGCATTGCCCAAGTGTCTTTTTTAATTATGTTGTTCAAGAACACTTGGTTGATCCCAACAAATTTTTGAATTCTATGTAGTTTACACCAAAGCCTGTATTGTTGTTACATTTTTTCCCTCTGTTTCTCTTTCTCCATAGGTACAAGGTCAGTACGTTTTTGCAAATGTCTTATTTCTTTGCGCACTGCACATTTTCGCTTCTGGTTTTCAATATCATGTTTATCGCTACTAAAAAGAAAGAGCGCATTGATTGATTTGTGCAGCATTTTCTGCTTTGGTTTCTCAAGTCGCGCTAATATATTCGGGACATTTCCTGGCACAGTTTGTGCAATTTTCTCATTGACACTTAGTCCAAGCCACCACTTATTCAACCCTGAGTTTATTGGACTAGAATTTATGCTGTATTGGGCAACATTGTTAACTGAGTTGGATGCAACTAATGATTTTGCTAACATTTGTTTGCTTACTTTCTTGAAACCTTCAATAGTCAATGTAATCTTTATGAAAGAATGATCACTTTTTTCAGTTTTGACATGATCTAAGGGACCAATCGAATTATCATCAAAATTCTTAACAAAAATATTATCTAGGATGGAAGTTGCAAAAGAATTTGGGCAGGTGGGGCATCATTAAGGGCCCCATCATTTAAGAGATTGCTTTGAATGAAGGCCCATCTTGCAAGAAAGTTTGACCACATCTTCTCGTTGTTATATTTTCCTTATCATGTGTGACGTGGAGGCTACACCTGTCTTGGTGTCAAGATCTCCTGAGTCAAAATCCTTAACCAAGCACTGACAATTAAAATCGACCGCAATTAATACGCCAGCATGCGGATAGTCAGTTGACCAGGTTACCAGTACGTCCTCAATTTCATCAAGCGTCCCCGCAAGGGAGACACCCCTGGGACCGCCATTGATTACTAAGGCGAGGGGCAAACCAGGTGTTTTTCTTGTATCAATTAGTTTAGTTATCAGAATGGCACCGGAGCAAGTTGGAATTTCAATATGACTTATCCCTTGAGACACCCTGAATGTGGTCAACAGCCCTCCTGCTGGGCGGCCCCTTACACCTTTCTTTGAAATCTTGTTGTTAATAGTGAAACCATCCCATACAGGGGTCTGTCTAAGCCATGTTTTATGCAAAAGTATGAGATCAGGTTGCCCCCATAGCGCACTCGCCTCCCCATTTAAAAATGAATTATAACTGCAAGAATTCCAATTTAGAATATGCCATGTACTAATTGAACCCTGGACGACCTCGAACTGAGGTTGGGAGACCTGAGGAGAGCCAACCGAAGGTTGACGCCTCAAGGTTTGAAGAGAGGTCCTGCCGCCTGCCTGAATCGAAATGACAGAATGGCATCCTAGGTCTGACAGGTGCGTGCTCGCTGTAATTAGCCTGGTGGGCATAGTAACATTCAAAGCCCAATAAAAGAATGACTTCCTGTTGTTCTAAGACTAATTTTTCCACCATTTATTAATGGAAAAAAACTCTGCATTTCCCCAATCGTTCATGATCAAACAAATGAACAAACTTTAGGTCATCAGATGTAATTGAAAAGAGTTGCTCAATAGAGGTCAAGAGTGATACAAGTCTAAATCGATTCAGGGCTATCATGATCTGTTGCCCTAATTGATTCAAAGATCAAAAAGTGGTCAGGATCCCTTTTGAATAGACTGACTGATGGCTGATCCGCAAGAGCCTTATCACAAAATGAGTCAACATTAGAAATGCAGGACGCTGCATCCTGAGTACAAGGATTCAGACCACGGCACCTGTTTATCAGTATATGTTTATTTTTCGTGAAGTCTATTTGTGGGGTTCAACATCTAAGTTACTTAGTCTTTGGTTTGGCCGTCTGCTGTATTAATGCATTTGTAGTCTCTCTATGGAGTGACCAATTCCTTTTGGCCGACCTGCCCTCAAGTTTTGGCGGACCTTCTTTTACATTACTCGCTGATCCCACAGAGGTGAAGTACATAGTAGAAAATTAGGTTTGAAGGTACGATTGACATTCCGATTGCTGTCTGTTTCAGGTTTTTACCTGTCTTGTTCTCAGCGCACTGACTTTCATTGCCAATGTGGATGATGGATCTGGCCCGTGAATCCTGGTTGTCACTTGGATCTCCATTGATTCGTGGAAGCCTGATCTTACGTAGGAATTGCTGGGATCCTTTATTGGAGATCTTAGATCATCTTTTCATAGTTGTAGATTTTTTAGTTGTGGAGCGTCTTTTAATGCCGCTTTCTGACATTGAATTGCATGCCATTTCAATTTACCGGAGGGTCGTGTTGACACACAGGTTATGAAAGACGTCCTTGCCATAGATGTATTTACTGTAAGTTCCTTTGCGGGATGCTGTGTGATTTTTGGCTCGTCTTTAAAGGGCTTCTCCAGGTCAATCATTGATTTATGAGACGTTGTTTGGCCTATACATGGTAATTTAGCCAGGAGAGTCTTGATGGCGTCTATGGATGCCATATTCTGGCAAACCTCATAGACAACTGTGTTGTACGAATGAATAAACAATTGTAGCACCATATTTAATGCAGCCAGCGAGGTTGAGACTCCTTCCATCGAGTTGTTCAGGTTTAATCATTTCCTTCAAAAGGAAGTGAAGTGCGGTCAAAGGATGACGCCGACTCCCTTAGCCCGCTTCTTCAGGATATAAAGGTGTCAGGGTGTTAGGCAGAATCATATGCAGTACCCTTTGGGAACACCATACACAATTAAGACTACAAGTGACAGTACAAATTCACCTTTGGTACAAGCCTGTACTACACAGTAAAGTGGTAGTGATGGCTGAGCAGTCAGGCATATCTCAAGAGTAAAGTGAGCAGTACAATAGTTACACAAAGGACAGCAATTACTATGGTTCAAACAAACACTGACTCAAGGTTTCTGAGTAAAAGAATACACATTTATTTACACATCAGTTATTAAACATTTCACTATTATCAAGCAGTTGAAAAATCACAATCTTAATACACTACTCCACACCCAATAGATTCTGGACAAGTTAAGCTCAAAAAGAAGTGTGAGCAAAATGGCACTCCAGCAATTTAAAAGGGAGGGAAAGACACATTAAGATAGAAAATGAGTAGCACCAACAAATAAGTAAGCAGGGCAATCTAGAAAGAGTAACTACAGCGAGGAAATCAAATCAAGAGGCCAGGACCAAAGTCAATGGACCAAAGTCTTTGCAGAGTATCACACAGTTCAGAGTAGTTTGCGGTTAAGTCTTTGCCAAGAGTTCAGAACGAAGTTGGTCAGACGAAAAGTTACTTTAAAGAATAGAGAAGGACAAGCCCTCAGATTGGCAAAATATTTCAAACACTTTTACCACGGTCGGACTGAACGAGCGACCGGATGTGAACAGTACCTTAAATGGAGAAGAAGGCTGTAGCTGAGGCAGACTTTCCTGGCAGGTCCTGCAGGCTCACGGTTCCTAAAGCGACTGTTGGACTGACATGACGTAGGAAGTATGGAGGGTCCTGCACTGCCCAGGGAAGAAACCAGCAGCAGAGCAAAGCAACAAATAAAAGGTTCACTCTTTAAAACCCAAGCAGGGTCCGATCCTCCTGGCTATCCGGTTCACTGTAGCTGTGCACAGCAAATTCGACTAGAGGAGCGAGGCCTGGCTTGCAGTTTGGTGAACTGATTGCTCCCACAAGCTCAAGGGGAGAAGATTCCTTGCAGATCTTCCCTGTCGTCGAAGTTTGAAGATTCAGACCTGCAGCAGGGCTTCACCAGGAGGTTCAGTCGTGGTAGAGGTCCTCTTCTGTCAGCTTCTCTACGGTTCTCTCAATCCAGTGGCGACTCTGCCTTGTCAGTCCCAGAGACCTGCTTTTTATGCAGTTTTCCCCCATTCACAGAGCCTGGCTGTCAATCACACAGCAGGGTGGCTGTACATATTTAGCAGAAACTATTCACTGTGTCACCTCAAACAGACCTAATCGAGCCCAACACTGCAACCAACTTGCAGTGCCAACGTTTAGAAGATCCAAACCAGGAGGCTCTGGCTTTGCTGTCCTAGCCCCAAAGAATTGGAATGCGCTACCACCCGCCCTCAGGAAAGAGACATCCCTCACAGTGTTCCGGAAGGCTCTAAAAACACAACTCTTCCGCTAAACCACTGATCTTTTCAGTATGTTCCACCTGTAACTGCCTGAAATGCATCTGTAACCATGTTATTGTGATGCCCTATGCCATGACTCAGCTATCTCACCACTGTATAATGCATTGTATGAGTGCCACACCACTGTAGCACACTATGTTAACTGCTGTACGCCTAAGCAAGTATACTGGAACAGCGCCACGATGCCCCAGGGCCGTTGTGCGCTTTATAAATGCAAATAAATAAATAAAAATAAATACACATACTTATGTATCCCCGATTCTGGCATGCTCAACGCAAGCGCACAGTAAATGTCACGTAAGTTAAGCACTGAGAGCCTTTCCTCGGATTTCACATGTCCACGCTCATTTTTTACACGCAAAGTCCAGTCACTCTGTTTCCACATGCAATACGAATAATACATGGAAGACCCACGCTGCTTGCTCCATGCCTTTTTACCTGTCTCCTACTGCCCTGTGCTGCCTCCTACTTAGCCATCTGCTGCTGCCTGTCCAGTGTATGTTCCTGCTGCCCACCTGTGCTGCGTTTGGAGTTCCTGCTGTCCAGCCATTGCCAGTGCTCCTGTCCATGGCCCTGTGTCCACCTCAGCTGCTTCATTGGACTCCCACCATGCCATACCACCACCATCATTTCTTTCTTGCTACGAGCGAGGTAAGTGCAGCGCCAGCAAGCATTTTGAATTTTTAGATCTTGACCCCTCCTGGGCCTCAGTGCTTTGAAAGTGTTTGGGGGAATATTGTGTATTCGTTTTTTTCTTTTTTTGCCGTCCCTTGTCTCCTCTCTCCCGGCTTCCCTCCTCCCTCATCTGGCTCTCCTTCCCGCCCGCCTCCCAACCCGCCCAACCCCCTGATTGGCCTCCCCTTCCTTATCTCTGAACCACCTAGGGCAGCCTCTGCCCGGCAGCCCTATGGCTAAGGGCCCCTAGGCAAAGGGCGGCTCGTACTGGCGGCTCCCTGTAAGTGTCTGCAGGTGTCCGCAGGGGATGCCAGGCGCCGGTTCCGCCATTCATTCTGGCTAGCTCCACCTGCTGCCCAGCCCAAGATCTTATACCTTCCTTTCCTTTTCACTCACATGGTTTCTACACTTCAGTGTGCACCGCTAATTGTGGTAAACTAGGGCTTTTTCTCCCCTCGTAGGACTCTCAAACTTAGGTGGCCTCTATACTGGGTACCTAATTCGTATTTACTGTGCTACTGTTGCTCTGTAATTCTGGTAAACTAGGGCTTTTTTCTCCCCTCGCAGGACTCTCAAACTTAGGTGGCCTCTATACTGGGTACCTAATTCATATTTACTGTGCTACTGTTGCTCTGTAAATGTGGTAAACTAGGGCTTGCCGCTTTCACTCCTGTCTGCTTGCTCTCGTCTGTCTTCCCCCAATCCCTCCTTATTCCATGGTGCTCTCTATCTCTCCTATCTTCTCTAACTGCTTCTCCATTGACTATCCTGCTCTCCTCACTAAATCTGGTAGGAAAAAGTTTAAAAAGGATATCCTGGTCTCCAACCCAGGCCTCCCTATCGCTGACACCTATACCAGTGCCTCCTCCAAGGAAACTCTTACTGACATCCTCTTTTTTGTGCCTTCTCCTGACCTATGGACTCTTCATATGGTCTCTGTGCTCTCTCCCTTCTCCTCTTCTCCCATTAATGGTGGCACCCATTGGGATGTCCTCCTGGCCCCCTTCCGCTCCTCTAAGGCCATCATTAATGTCTACGCTAATGGGACCATCTTGGTCCAAGGCCCTCAGGCCAACCTCCACCTCTTTGATAGATGCTTCCCACGCCTCATCAACTTCCTTTCCTCTCCTGCTGTCCCCTCTTCCCTGTCCTTGGCTACCTTGCCTCCACCCTCTCACCCTGCCCTCTCTCTGTCTCCTTCTTCTTCAACTCCGCAGGGCGTACCTCTGATCTGTACCCCTCCCCGGAAGTCCTTCAAAGATGGCAACCTTCTCCACATTGCCACTCTCAACTCTCGCTCTGCAGTCAAACCTTCCTCTGATATCTGTCGCCTTCTTGAGTAACTGGACCTTGACATCCTCGGTCTCACTGAGACATGGTTCACGGCCAGCTCTGTCACGAGCTTTGACACACTCCTACCTGACGGTTACAAGAACCTCTCCTTGCCCAGGCCCAACCGTGCTGGGGGGGGTGTGGCCCTTATCTTCCCTGAGTGGATTCCTGCCACTGTCACTCCTATGCAGACCTACTCCTCCTTTGAATGCCTTGTCTGCCGACTCTCTCTCTCTCCTAGCCATTCCCTTACCGTGGCTACTATCTATCGGCCACCTGGTCAAATTTCCTCCTTCCTCTCGGAGTGGGCTGACCTCTCCTCCTCACTCCTGTCCTCAACCACTCAACTCCTCTTTCTTGGAGACTTCAATATCCACCTGGATGCCTTGTGTCCTCCCTCTGGACTCTTTCGTGACCTCTGCGACTCTCTCTCACTCTCCATTCTCCCGTCTGGGCCGACCCATTCTGCAGGGCACACTCTTGATGCTCTGATCTCTTCTGACCTTCCCCTCTCTGTCCCTCTCTCCACTCCTCTCTCCTGGAGTGATCACTTTCTCCTATCCTCCCACCTCACCTTCCCTACCCCACAGGCAAAGCCACCCTCATCACTGCCACCCACCTTCTCAGTCATCCGACCCATGAAGTGCGTGTCAGTTGAGGCTTTCGCTACCACCTTCTCGCCCCCCCTACCCTTTCGGCTGACTCCCACCCTGACACATCCCTCTCCACTCTCCACTCTGCTATATCTGATACCCTTGATATCCTTGCCCCCGTCATGAGTATCCGCCTGAAGCCCAAAGCCAAATGTAACTCCTGGTATGACTCAAATCTCGTCACCCTTAAACGCAAGTGCAGGGTGGCAGAGAGGAAATGGCGTGCTTCATGTTCATCCTCGGACAAACTGGCCTGCTGCCTGCTCCAAAGGCAATACCGGCTCTCCGTTCTCACTAAGAAGAGAGCCCTTATCCAAGCCCGCATCTCTTCGGCATCTAACAATTCGGCCGAACTCTTTAAAATCTGCAAGGAGCTGGCCAACCCTGCTGCAGTCTTCACCTCTCCTGTCCCCTCCCAGGCCTTCTGCATGGCACTGGCCTCTCACTTCATTTCAAAAACTCAGGACATCCTGTCCTCACTCTCCTCCTATCACCTCCCCCGCTCTATTCCCTGCTCTCCCTCTGGCCTTCTGCAGCCACCCCTCCTCCCTCCTTCTCTGCCTTTCCCCTTTTTTCTGCTGACAAGGTTTCGAGACAAGTCCGATCTATGAAAGTCTCGTCAAAACAGGTCCACCCCTGTTCCTCCAAAACTGTCAAGGACCACATCGTCGCCCTAGCTCCTGCCCTGGCTGACTTCTGAAATCGCTCCTTCGCCTCTGGAATCTTCCCATCCCCCCCTCAAGCACTCCCTTGTGCACCCCCTTCTTAAGAAACCCTCTTCCGACCCCTCCTGCCCGGCTAACTATCACCCAATCTCTATCACTCCCTTCCTGGGCAAGCTCCTGGAGAAACTGGCCATCTCCCAGCTTAATCTCCATGCTGAATGTGTTGGTAGTCTTCATGACCATCAATCTGGCTTCAGAGCTGCCAGAAGCACGGTAACTGCTCTCCTGAACATCCGTGAGGACCTGCTCTCAAACCTTGACTCTAACACCCCTTGTGTTCTCATTTTGCTTGATCTCTCTTCTGCCTTTGATACTGTCAACCACACCATCCTGCTCAACCGTCTCCGTGATAACCTGGGTATCACTGGTCAGGCTCTGGCGTTGGCTGACCTCCTTCCTCTCCAATCGACCCTCCCAGGTCCAATTGGGTTCCTTCCTCTCCGACATCTTTTTCTCTACCTGTGGTGTCCCCCAGGGATCTAACCTCTCTCCTTGGCTGTTTAACCAGTATCTGGCACTCCTCGCCCACCGCATCGCCACTCTCTGCCCCAACCTCCAGTGCCACGCGGATGATACCCAGCTCATTTTCAGGCTACCCTCGGCCTCCTCCTCTCCTTCCCTCATCTCTGATTGTCTTTCTGCTATCCAGGAATGGTGCGCCGCCAACAACCTCTGCCTTAATGCCAGTAAGACTGAGATTCTACTTATCGGCACACCCACTTCCTCCTTCCCTGCAGCTCTCTCGCCGGCCTCCCTTGGCCCTCTTCCTGCTCCTACCTGCAAGGCAAAAAACCGCGGGGTCATCTTCGACTCCACACTCTCTTTCTCTCCTCACATATCTGACATCTCTAAGAAGTCACACTACCAGCTACACCTCCTCAGAGGTATCCTTCCTTTCCTCTCCTTCCCCCAGAAGCTCATTGTCTCCAGAGCCCCGGTTCTCTCGAAGCTGGACTACTGTAACAGCCTCCATCTAAATCTTCCTGCCTCTACTCTCCGCCCTTTGCAACTCGTCCAGAACAGGACTGAAGACTTGTCCTTGGCCTCAAGCCCAGGGACCGTATCTCTCCAGGACTGAAATCACTACACTGGCTCCGAGTGGCTGCGAGGATCAAGTTCAAAACCCTCTGCATTGTCCACAAGGCCTTCTGGGGCCTTAGGCCAAAATACCTTCAACTGTCTCTTCCTAAATATCTTCCTTCTCGAGCTCTTCGCTCATCCACCTCCAACTACCTCAGGGTCAGCCGCTTCTCCAAGCAACGAGCTGGGGGAAGATCTCTCTCTGCAGCAGGGGCCTCCCTCTGGAACAGCCTTCCTGCCTCCCTGAAACTTGAGGAAAACCATCTCTGGTTCCGGAAGCACCTCAAAACCTTCCTCTTTGACTATGCTTTCTCTCCCTCTCTCCCCTGCTAAAATCACTGAACCTGCACTGAATCTGCAACTGGGCCACTCACCGATCTCGGTCCTTGGCCCAGCCACACTTCCCTGCACTGCCTACCTGCACTACAGGACTGTCTCTGTATCCTACAGCCCCTTCTCCCGGCACTTGCCTGCACTTGCCACCAGCTGGCCCTATTATTAATCTTGTATTCTACTAACCATGTACTGCACTTCCTTGCACTTGCCACTAGCTGGCCCTATTATTTATCTGTTTTTCTACTAACCATGTACTGCACTTTCCCCTCTCCCCTTCCACTTGCACTTTTCCCAGTCCCCCCTACCCTTGCACTTGCGCAATCTGAATGACACTTGGCCTAGTAGGATCGATGTCTGTCTCCCCTTGTCTCCCCGCCTCGTCGCGCCTTGAAACACTTTTGTAAAGGCGCGTTACAAATGCCATATCATATCATATCATATCACCACTGCTCCACAGCCCAGCTCCAGGACCACCTTGCCCACCCAACCTGCCTCAGGGGTTGTCATGTCTGCACCGTCATCTTCAGACCAGAGCGGCAACCCCATGGCAGCGAGGCAGAGGGCTGTCAACTTCACCACCAGGGAAGTTGACATCCTGGTGGAGAAGGTCTTGGAGCATCATGATGCCCTCTTCAACCCAGTGATGTAACGCGGCAAGGAAGGAAGTCAGCAGATCTGGGATGGGATAATGGATGCCATCAACGCGGATGGGTGGCATCCCACACCTTCAAGGCTGTGCACGATCACTGGGAGTACCTGAAATCCAGGACCCACAGCAAGGCCCTGTGCTACACCTAGGCCAGTGCCACTGCAGAGGTGCACTGTGCGTGCAGGTGCCGGATGTCAAATACCAACCTGCGGGTCCTAGGGAAGTTTTACCCGGCGCTGCACACCCAGGTATGCGAGTTACATGAACATCTGGAGTCGACTGGTGAGTATCCATGTGGTGCCATGCCCTAAGGCACATGTGCATGTGGCTGCATGATGTCAGTGAGCCCCTTAGGCTTGCAGCAAGTATGCCTCTGAGACGGATGTCTGCGTGTATGCCCCAGACGTTGCTGTCACGGTCTGCATTCAGATGATATGTATTTTGAATAAGTTATCACTTGCATTGTGTCTTGTAGTGCTGCCTTTCAGACTGTGCACATGTTTTGTTACTTGTGTCTGAGACATGCCAGTGTGACAAGTGTGACAGTTGAGGTAGTGTTGCCCATGTCATGTGCATGCATGATGTAAATGTGTATGTGCCAAAGATGGGAATGTGTGACTGGCCATCACTCATACCTGGATGCAACATGTGCATTTGGATGTCTGACAGTTAACGGGACTCTGATGTGATTGCTCATCACACTGCTTGGGGATGTGCTTGTTGCTGTGGCATGCTGACATGTGCATGTACAAATGATGCATGTGTGTGGAGCATACGCAATTGATTGGTTGTGTCCGTGGCAAGTAGCCTGATGTGAATGTCTGGAGTGATGGCCAGGCATGTTTCTGCATGGATGTGGATTGCATATCCATGTGTGTGGGTGTGAAGGTTGATGATTGTTCCCTTGACTAGTCATGTTCATGTGAGTGCTGGTATTGCCATGCACAAATTTGTGCAGCACACTGGTGTTTCTGTTCTGTACCTGCTTTCCCACAGTTGCATCTGATGAAGAGGTCAGAACCAGTGCTGTGGAGCATGGCAGCAGGGATGCTGCCACCAGAGAGAGGTGCAGGCCCCAGCCATGCCCCCATGAAAGCACATCTTCTGGGAGTGATGTGGCTGTGGCAGCACTGGTGACATCAGACATGGCTGCTGGGTGTAAATTCAAGAAGGTGAAGGTGGGAGTGGACTCCTCAGCAGCAATGGGGACAGGTGATGCCACACAGGGGCCCTCCATGGTGGAAGACGCCCCGGAGTCATCCAGGTTGGCGCGGGGAGGAGGAGGAGGTAGCCGTTGCAGAACAGCCCATGGGGTCAGGTGAGGGTGTTGATGTGGATGTGCCTACTGCAGTCCTGTCCCAGGGGCATGAGGCTGTGCAGTCCACCGCTGAGGTGCCTGCACTAAATCTAGAAATCTAGTCGCTGGGCAATCGGATGCAGCAGTATGCGCTTGCCGGGATGCCTCTACCCAGACCGACCACCCGGTGTCAGCTGTTGTGTCCAGGAAAAAACAACAGGGAAAATTGGGGCCTCTTAAGGCAGAAAAAATATATTGTTGTCATCCCTAACCATAGGGGTATAGTGGTACACAAAAGACAGTTATATGGGGAAACAAGTATCGAATGGGCGGGGTTGCCCTCAATAAATGATCAAGTTTCAGAAGTCCAAAAAGGACGCTAGATCGGAAAATGTTCTGCCAAATGGCAACCAACCTTCAGGTCATAGATTGCTTGGAGAGGGGAAAAATACTCTCTCATTTGTGATGACTCAAGCGCCTTATAGCTGACATGAATGGCGTGGGGGCATTGGGATTTTCATATGCTTCCTGTATTAACCCAAATGACTCGAAATCCTTTACATGTAGGTGGTTGTCTCGGTTAAAAACGTTCACTAAAAACAGGGTGATCAGAATAATCACAAAAATAGTTTGTTCAGAAAAAAACAAAGTCTCTTTGTCCGCACTGGATGTGCTAGAAACCGATTGGATACTGGGTTGTGGTCTTTAGACAAGTCAGGTCGACCGGTTTCGATGGTTATAGGCAATTGAGAACCATCTTCTTCAGGATGCTGGATTTCTTCATATGATGGCGTAGTCACTGGCTGTCCTCGTTGGTAGGGCAGAGTGCACAGCCTGAGCAGACTACACAGAATCCTGGTGTTGTGAAAACCGCACGCTGCAGAAGCCGTGGAAGGACTTCTGAAGCACGGAGGGATACCGCGGTGCTCGTACGGGTGTACTGGTCAGAACGGCGTAAACTGTGGAGTGATGCGACTCTCCACAGCTTATGCCGTTCTGAACAGTACACCCTTACGAGCACCGCGCTATCCCTCCATGCTTCAGAAGTCCTTCCACGGCTTCCTGAAGAAGATGGTTCTCAATTGCAAATAACCACAACCCAGTATCCAATGGGTTTCTAGCACATCCAGTATGGACAAAGTGACTTAGTTTCAGTAATGGAGGGACAGCAGGCACCCAGCAGGTCACGGGCCATATGCCCCCGGGTGGCGTCATCAGCTCGGAGGGCGTACACACATAGCAGGCACCGGGCACTGTAACAGCAGGTGGCAACAAGGAGGAGGCTACATTTTTCAAAGTAGAACATCTAAAGGGGGCAGGCATGCAGTGTAAGGCGGGAGGAACACGTGGACCTGAGGGACAGGATGTCTTCCGTGTTCTGAGAATATGGGCAGCAGATCGGAGAAAAGAGGCAGTGGGCTCGGGAAGTGAGGATTGTATTGGCCAGGGCTGAGATTGCGCTGCGTTGGGTGAGGAGGCAGGCTGCCATCCTTAGGGCACTTGCAGGGCGGCCGAGGTGATAGAGACAGTGATGCTGGAGACCTTGCAAGCCGTCCGGGCAAGAACAGAAGCCCATATAAAGAGTGAAGAAGTGGCTCTCTACTCAGCCCTGGTGGAAAGCATGAGTGAGATTGGCGAGGAGGAGTTGGACTAGCCCACTGCCTGTGTACATAGTTCTTTAGGTGTATGTTTCCTTTCTTTATTTTATTTTACCCAAGTCTTTCAAGACATTCCTTCCCCGTTTTTATTGTATATAGTGGTTTAGGCATAAGATCATTATTATTGTACATATTTAGCACGGACTACTTTTAGCTTCATTCGAAGTTTATTTCTGTACATATTTCTCTAATATTCATCGTTTGGCTTGTTATATTCCATGCTTCGTGCTGTTCATTTGTGTGTCGGCCTATTTGCTAGTTTTATTTTCAGCCAGTGCATCTCTAAATTTCATGTCATGTGTCTTGTTGCATGTATGCTTGTGCATTGTCGTTTCTGGGATGGTTGCAGATGGCAGGATGCACATATGCCTGATATGTGGTGGTGGGTCCATCAGACGACTGGGTCTGCACTGTATTTCTAGATTAGCATTTACCGGTGCTGCATCACTGTGTGTTTTGCATCGGTGTGGTTGGGGGTGGGAACACTATGGGAGTGTTCCATGGTCACGTTCATAGCACATTACTTTGTCATTACTGGGTAAAGCACATGTCGTGCAGACACCTTCACCAGCATGTGTAGTCACACAATGCCTTCTCTTATGTGTTGCTCAACCTCTACCACTGGAATGCAGTAGTGGGCCATATTTTCTCATCCAGAGTGGCAGCACAATTCTCCAGTCTCTGTGAGTCATGCTCTCTCTGACTGCCCTACCATCACTCATGCATGGCCCTGTCATGTGATTTTTCCCTGACAGGTATTTTGCCACCCAGCTCACTCATGCGCAGGCTGTTACATGCCTGCCCATTGTTTGTGGATCTTGCAACAACTTTTGGTAGTTTTGCTTCTGTCGTGGGCACACATTCTGTCACTGTGCTTTGATGCCTTGGCAAGGTGCCATGGGCAACATACTTATGTTTTTGCATTCACTTGTCACATGTGTATGGTGGGGGTGATTAAGGCCTGGAAGGGGATGTGAGAAGATGCTCCACTCATGGATGGACCTGTTGGGGAGGAGCTAGTGCCTTCCTGCACCCCCCCAAGCGCTTTATAATTAGATAAGACTTCTCTAAGCACAATAGCACTGAGAAAACCTTTTTTATGCAAATATAATCACACACACATCATCAAGGCGGTACGCAACCTAGGTGTTCAAATGAAGAAAGAAGGTGGCGTTCAGAACACAGATTGGCCATTGCTTGCCTTTGATTGGGTCCTGTCATGGCTGGAAGTAGCAGTAAAAATACAGGTTCCGGTCATTGTATTCTTTTTGGTCCTCTTCACGTGCCAACTGGGTCTCCGATGTTGTGTTCATATAGCCCTAATAGTGCAAAGATGATGGTATCAATTGGGGGCTCTAAAACACCTTGCCATACAATGAACAGCGAAAATCAGACTAATATTTCTGGGGTTGTAGATATGTCGGGTGGGATGAGTTTGTTAATGTAGAAGTAATCAAAGGGAGGAATGTTGGGAGGAGCTAGCACCTTCCTGCACCCCTGAATCGCTTTACAATTAGGCAAGACTTTTCTAAGCACTATAGCATTGAGAAAACCTTTTTTATGCAACTATAATCACACACAGACATGGGTGGCCACTAAATGAAGATGGTTAGTATTTAAATATAAGGTGTAAATAACCATTAGCTGAATACATTTTGTAAAATGTAAAATTTAGTTTTTCTCAACGCACGACAGAAGTAGGCTCTGTGCCAAAAGGAATGCAGCCTGTGCTAAAAATAGACTACAGGCATTGCCGTGGTGTTCGCTAAGGCTGGCAGAGAGCACGAGGTAACTCAGCAGCTGTTTCCTGTTCATCAAAAGCCCATGCAGGCTAAGACTCAAAGTACGACATACAGAGTACTATGAAAAACAAAGTTTTAAGGGGAATTACTGGACCAGATAAAATATGAGTATATTGAGTGAAGTATGGACAGTATGACGGGAAAATGTGTTTATATATAAAAGCTTATAATATAGCAAAATGATGATAAACAGGAGCCACAATGTATTTTGCAAAGGCTAGCAGTAGTAGTTTGCCCTAAACGGAAACCCGCTATGCAAGAAGGAAGACTGCAGCATCCCTTGTAAGGGAGAAGGATCATTTTGGATGAGCCAAGCCAGTATCCAGTAACCAAGTTAAACAGTATACACGGCTCCTGTCTTGCTCCAGGCTGCAGGATCTGGGAATGTTTAGAGACAGAATACACCATTCAGGAGCAGAGTTTTTTGCCCCTTTCTCATTTCCGTAAAGATTAAACTTGTTATCCCTGCAAGATAAAGACTCTTGGCCTTAATTCCCTAGAGGTGTGAACTTTTATCTGGTGTGAGCGTGATTAGGGGTACTTAATAATTAAGGGGTACCCCTGTAAGTTGGGCTACCTTTCAGACCTCCGGTGATTGCAGTTGGACGGATTTGCATACTACATGTGGTGTTGCAATTCATGGTGCTGTCAGACCACATAAATTCAGGTGAGCAGCAGACATGCATTGCACTGGTATTGTGGCAGACTGTCAGGGTGCTGCCTGGGGTGGTCACATGTGAGGGTGACTGGGGGGTGATATCCAGTCTTGATGGGGCTGCCTGTGGGGGTGTCCAGTCTGGAGGGGGCTGCCTGTGGGTGGTGTCCAGTCTGGAGGGGGCTGCCTGTGGGGGGTGTCGAGTCTGGAGGGGGCTGCCTGTGGGGTGTGTCCAGTCTGGGGGGGGCTGCCTATGAGGGGTATCACAGGTGGGTGGTGCTGTCAAGTCTGGAGGGGTCTGGCTGTGGGTGATGTCCAGTCTGAAAAGGACTGCCTGTGGAGGTGTCCCATCTGGAGGGGGTTGCCTGTGGGGGGTGTCCAGTCTGGAGGGGGTTGCCTGTGGCGGGTTCACAGGTGTGGGGGCCAGGGGTGGTGTCTCGTCTGGAGGGGACTGCCTGTGGGGGGTGCCCAGCAAAGGCTGGCATCTTATCATGCATGTGTCCCAATAGACAGAATAAAGGACACACCCCACTAGGGAATGAGACCAGGAGAGTAATTGCAAGGAAACCAAAATGTATATAAGTAAATAAATGCAAGCAACGAACTCTGCTGCCCGAGAGCGCTCTGCTGACAGATACATGGGCAGCACATTAAAAGGGCACCAAGCGTTATAGATGACATCATACATAAGAGATAATCTACTAAACATGATTGGCTAGGTACATATACTACTCCCATCTCCATAGTGGAGGCCAGATGATGTAGTGCAGTCGGACTAAACTAAACAACAAACTTGGCATGCAAGAAATAACAACTGTCCTCAACCATTATATCAAAAAGGGTCCATTGGTATGAAATAGGTGCATTCTAACGTGTTTTTATGGGGGCATGGGTTAGGGGTCATTCCATGGGTTAGGGGTCATTCCTTCAAGTGCCTTATCAGAAGGGGCAATCTCTGATTTGTGGTCACTGGAGCCTCACGATTTCAAACACATCTGAGATAGATGTTTGTGTTACCAGGATATATGACCACTCTAGAATATGTATATGGTGGGACATTTGAAGGTGGTTTGGGGGAAGGATCTGGCGACCAGATACATTCAAAGGGAATAAGGGGTAAGGGTTCAGTGGACCATGGCTTGGCAGGGAGGGGGTGGAGAGGGCATGAGTCGGTCAGCAGAGATGGATGGGGCGCTGCGGCTGGAGCAGGCCTTGGTCTCACATTCTAGGATGAGCACATTTTGTCAGGGTTTGATACTTGTCTATTGCAACAATGAATGGCTATGTTTCTGTGAGAACAGAAGTCGTGTGAGAGGGAAAGTGGACATTTCGACAGAGGGGCAGAGGGCCTAGAAAAAGATGGCATTTGGAACTACACAAAATGGAGTTCATACTACAGGCATTAACCTAGTGTTTATGCACTTATACAGAAGATGGGAGATGCAAATCTGTACAGGAGGGGCAGAGATGGCTCCCCCCTTAGTTCACATAACATTTACCTGGTGCGAGAATGGTGCAGGGGGGTGGGATATACCATCTCTCCCGCAACATTCCCCCCTTTCGTGACTTCTAATCTAACAAATACTTAGTTCCATCCCTTCTACGCTCCTCTGCCACTCTTACTGCTTTTTCCCACGCGGGGGTGCCCTTAATTAGTATCCACGCTCTGCAGACATTTCTTAAACTTTCCCCATGATGGGCATACTCTTCAGGAGTACAGGACATATATATACAATCCCGATCGCCACCTAAATCCAGCCACACCTCCCTGTGATTTCCCAAATCTTGTGGCTCTTTGGTGGTTGTGTGATACAGGTTGTCAATTATATCCCCAGTATTATATGTAGCCACCATGTGAAATTTGGGCTCATCGCTCTCCTCACTTTGTACTTGCGCATCCTGAGTGTTCTGAGGACCTCTGTCAGTACCCTTCTGGCTGCCAATTGTCACCACCATCATCGCACTGTTAGGAATTGTTTTGGCACAACACCGGATCCCTAGCTGGCACACAAAAAAGATCAACAAGAAGAAAACAATGATGGGAATTGGCACCTTCATCACAGTCCAAAGCCAAGATGGAACCCACTCGAATGCCGAGGTAAACCACCTTCCTTTTTCATCCTTACACCCAGCTCATGTACTGCTTTTATGACATGTGAAAGTGTTCCATTTTCAGTGTCAGACGAAGGTACAAATGTGCAACATGCACTCACAATTTTTCAGCGAACACTGCCTTCCATTGCTGTAAGTAGGTCCAGAACATACCTGTTCTGCATTGTCATTAGTCTTAGTGCTCTTAGCTCCACCATGATGATATTGAACCCCTCCTCAGTGTCGTTTGCCAGTTGTATGAGTTCCCAGTGCACGATTTGAAGCACTTTGGCATTTGCGCGGGCCTGGATACTGGGGATCAGTGATGCAAAGAATGTCTCTGCTGAGTTGAATAGCTTGTACTCAGCGGGGATCTGCGCCAGGAGATCAGAAGAGACTTTAGAGATGTAATTGGATGCTCGTTTTTTTGTGACACTTGTTCTTGTAGTTTATTTTCTGTCAGCACGTTCACAAGAGGTGATATTTCTTCTCCCTCTTGGGGTACTTGTGATAGTTTGTGTTGTACCATGTCTCGCACTATATGTTTTTTCGGGACTACCAGCAGTGTGGAGTGTAGCATTGCCAGAGCACAGTCACAATTCCATGAAGGGGGAGATGCATGTATGCCTGTTTGCCACATACCCAGTACTGGCCCATGAGAGCCGCTGTTTCTTTTTTCAGATCAGCAATGATGAGAGTTCCTATGCAATGTGTGTTGGAGCCCGTGGGTACATCTCCTTTTGCATGAAGCAAAGTTCATATTTCTGCTCATGGTGGATCTGTATTGGCTTCTCCAGGGCGGTGACCCACGTTAGTTTAGAGACATGTTTAGTCCATATTTGCGCACACGTATCATTCATCCACTGCAGTCTATTGTCTGACAGGCCGCGCAGCCCTTCTGCCTTGCCCATGAATCTTGACTGCTGCCATTTGTTTTCTGCAAATCCTGTACCTTCTATTGCCAGAAAAGGTTCTTTGAAGCATTTTGCAGATGAAGTCCCCTTTTTACATATTCTGAAGTCAGGTGGAAGGAGTTTCATGCGTATTGTGTGTGCCTGATAAGTGCCCTTTATCCTACATATTGCAAGATGAATGAGGCATTGTGCTTTCACAATGGGAGTTTCTTGAGGTATTAAAACCTTAGGCGTCCCTGACGCATGGGGTATCAGGGAGCAAACATAAGAGTTCCCATTTGTTGTTTGTCAGCCACTGGCACTCATGTCTGAGTACCACTTATTAGATTGTCCCTAGATGGTGTATGTCTTCCATTTTATCCAGCCCCAACCCATTGTATGCGTCATATTTATATTGCTTTGTTTACCTTTCGTTTCTACTTGCTTCCGGGTACTTTTCCATCCCTAAAGATCGTTTACACATTTTGTTTGAAGTACACAATGGGCCTCATTACGAGCCAGCGGTAACCAAGATGGAAAGACCGCCAGACTCGTATTACCATTCCGCCTCCATGATCCCCAAAATTACCGGGGCATTACGACCCCGGTAACCCGGGAATTTCCGGAGGCGGAATTCTGTAAGTCCCCATTCCCAGGACTCCATGGGGATGGGGACCATGGAAACACTGGCTCTGTCTATGACAGAGAGAGTGTTTCCATGTCCGCCTGCAGGCGGATGGTGTTAAACACGCCAGGTCAGACCTGGCACGAGTGGCACCTCCCGCCTGCAGGACTCTTAATCAACCGGTCCGGAAAGAACGGTGGTGGCGGTTTTACCACCACTGTTCTTTCCAGACCGGCTGACTTGTAATGAGGCCCAATGTCTTTCATGCATTGGGCAACAAGGGACGATCAATGGGAATCATTTTGACTTTATCATTCCACTATGGTCAGTCCTTTGTTGCCAATAAGGAGTATTAGACAGGTCATGAGGAGTAATTGTAGGGAACATATTATAAATGTGGGCCAGCCATGAGGTAGTTGCACCGTTTGGTTGTGAGGTAGGTTGTGATAACGTGACATCGGTTTCATAGAATACATTAATACTATTGTTAAACACATTGCTGTCTGTGTATGAGGTTTATTGGTTATGTTTTTAGCAGCATGGGGGAGCATTGTGTTATTCCACATTAATTCCATATCATAATAGGTGTCCTCCTTCTTAAATAAGTTTCCCCCCTGTCGCCCCTTGGATTTTATCTCCCATAATAAAAGACACTCCCCAAAATATCATTAATCTTAGCATCAAAATACTGAAAACAATTGCTACAAAATAGATCCCACTCTCATAACTGTAGGCCCTAGTTGAACTTATTCTACTCCAACTACTATCTATCTGAGGTATTCCATTAGTTAGCAGCTTTGTTTCCACCATTGTAGCACCTGCAGAAACGAAAAAAAAAACAAACGGGTCAGGGATTAATGAACCGACAAAAAATTTTAAAAACATGGAAAGAGGCACATCGAAAAGAAAGAACCATTTCACATTAAATTGTTGTTTTTTATTTGCACCTGCTATTCTTCTTTTATATACATATTTTAAATATTACTTCTTACACTGTTATCTGGTAACTTTATAGTTTTGCTATTTTACTGTACTGCCACATCTCTTTCATTTTCCTGTACTGCTTCTGCTGCTATGCTGTCGTGGGCTTTCCTGACGTCTGACAGGTGCACCCAATATTTGAGCCCTTTCACTTTTACTGCTAATGGAGTACAGTAGATCACTTCGTAAGGTCCATGGAACCTTGGTGAGTTCCTTCACCTTACTAAGCTGCGAACATACACTAGTTCACCGGGCAAGAGTGGTTTTGTGGAGCTATCGGGGGCCACAGTTGTTGTATCTGTTTTGTTTTCTCTTGTGAAAGGCAGTGCTATTTGTTTGGCAATGCATCGCACTGCCCTTGTTAATTGGGTGAGGTATTCTTTAAACTCCTCCCCAGAACAGTTTCCATTTGGTGGGCATCTGACATCCTTCTCACGGTTGACAGTGGAGTTTGCATTCTCCTACCAGTCACTATTTCATGGGGGGGGGACACATGGTGGTCCTTACTGGGCTGTGTGTGCAGCTGGAAGAGGGCCAAATGCAAGCAATAAACCCAGTTCTTTTTCAATGTGTGACATAGTTTTGACAATCTGCTTTTATGGAGGTTGTTGATTTGTTCCACACCCCGTTAGCTTGCAGGTGAGAAATCAAGCACATTTTGTGCTTTATTCCTAATAATACTGTCACTTCTTTAAAAAGATTGTTTACAAAATGTGTTCCATTGTTGGATCTTATGCCGTCACATATTCCCCAAATTCGGGAACACTTCCCTCACCAAGAACTTTGCTGTGCATTTCGCATCTGGGTGGGCACACGGTCCTGCTTCCACCCAGCGTGAAAAGGGATAGACCACCACAATCAAGTACCTCGCTCCATTACATCTTTCTCCCATGTTTGCATAATCAAAATGCAGTTCTCGGAACGGACCTACTGGGCGTGGCAATGTTCCACGTATTGTCCTGACTGTCATCCCTGAATTGAAAGTTTGGCATGTTGTACATTCAATGGACATTTTAGTAAGATATTCCTGGAGGTTTGGTACAAACCAATCTTTCTGGATATCTGCAGCCATGTGCTGTTTGGAGGTGTGGGCAGGGAAACGCAATTGTTGAAATGCTATCATTAATAATTCTACAGGCATTACTACTTTTCCTGTGCTATCTTGTCTCCATAGGAGATCAGTAGGTGATTGGGTGCACCCTCTTTTTGCCCATAATTATTGTTCTTGTGGCAGTGCTCTTTTTTGGAACTCAATTATTTGTGCTATTGGTAAGGCATTGTATCCTTCCTCTGTCGGTTCTTGTGCCTTTTCTTTTAGTACACACTCAATCGACTGTGGCTTTTGGAAATATGTTGCTTGTTTGGCAGCGGCATCCGTAGCTGCGTTCCCAAGTGATATTTTGTCATTGTCATTTGTGTGTGCTTGGCATTTTACCAATGCTCTTACGGAGGGCTCTGCTAGTGCTGTAATCAGTTCATTGAGTAATGCTGCATGTTGTACTGGGGACCCATCTGCTCTCCTGAACCCCCTTCTTCTCCAACGCGATACACCAGCATGTACCATAGTGGTTACATATGCTGAGTGGGAATATATCATTACTGTGCATCCTTTTGCTGTGTGTAGTGCTTATATTAGGGCAATTAGTTCTGCTGCTTGAGTGGAGTAGTGCATTGGTACACGTTTTCGTACCAGTATTTCATATTCTCCTTCCTCCAATCGTACCACTGCAGCCATCCACAAAATACACTTCTCCGTTCTCTAGTGCATTTTCTCTCACCTTATGGATGTCATCTCCTTTATATGTGGTACAATCATGTTCTTGCATATCTTGCACTATGCATAGCTCTGTGATAAATGTTGCTGGGTTTACTGTTTTGGAATGGACCACATGGACATTTGGGCTTGAGATAATGATCTCATACGCTGATGCTCTATTGGTGATCAGTGTAGATTTTGATCCCTCAAGAATGGCAAACAGTGAGTGCTCAACGTACAATGTGATGGAGCATAACAATTGTTGCACTTTGCTGCTGCGAGAGATTCTTTGCACGCAAAATGTCCCTGCATTACTGAATTGAGTGTACTGCTGTAGTATGCTAAGGGTTTGTGTACTAGCAATGTTTTTTGTGTCAGGACTGTGGTCATGAGTGTCCCATTGGAATGTGAAAATAAGTAAAATTCACGGTCATAGTCGGGAGTGGCCAGGACGGGGGCGGTACATATCAGTTCTTTCAATGTGGTGAAGGCTGTGCAGCCTTGTGTACACCGCATAGTCCAAAATCCACGCGCAGCAATAATTACAGATGCCACAGAATCTTTGCATGTCTTTTACAGTATGCGGCATACCCGTGGCGCACACTGCTGCTAATCTCTCTGGTATTATCCTTTTACCATCTTTTGAAATGAGCTGACCCAAGTAGAGCACTTCTGCTAGACAGTACGGCAATTTACTTTTATCTACTTTGTACCCCTTGTGGGCCAATAATGTCAGTACGGTGATGGAATATTTTCTACATCTTTCTTCTTTTTCACTGCAAACTAGGAGATCACCCACGTACTGTATTATGGTACTCTGTACTTCAATGTTGCCAAGGTGCTCATGGAGTATTCTGTTGAATATGCCTGGGCTCTCACAGTACCCTTGGGGCAATCTGCGGTGTTCGTATCTCCTACCCCCTATGGTAAAGGCGGTGAGGTATTGTGACTCTGGATCAAGGGGTACTGGGAAGAAGGCATTTTTCAAGTCCACTTCTGTAAAGTCGGTTGCCTCTTTTGGGATGCTGCACAGAATTGATGCAGGATTGGGGACAAGGGGGAACTCCTTTTGGACAATGTCATTAAGGGGGCAGAGATCCTGGATCATACACCACACCCCTCCCGTTGCTTTTTTAATCGGATAAATTGCAGTATTACATGGGGAGTTAGAGGGGACAATGATACCCTGCTGTAGTAATGTGTGTATTGTACTTCGTATTCCTTCCTCCGCTTCTCTGGACAAGGGATATTGTTTTAATCTCAGGCGGACGGCACCTGGTTTCAGTTTGATATTCACTGGGGTCACTTCTCTCAATAACCCCAGGTCATGTGAGTTTGTGGTCCACAAGTATGGCGGCACGTGTTGTAAGTCTGCGTCACAAAAAGATGGCGGTGCACTGACAGCAGCCATGAGGGGGTTTGCCACTTCTCTTTTCTGAATCCTTATATCACAAGGCATACACATTTCTAGTATCATCTCCCCATCAGTGTCGTTGTCGGTGAACAAATATGATATGATATGATATGATATAGCATTTGTAAGTGTTTCAAGACGCGACGAGGCAGGGAGGGGGGAACAAGGGGAAGACAGACAATGATCCTACTAGGCCAGGTGTCATTCATATCACGCAAGTGCAGGGGTAGGAGGAAGGGGTAGGGGGAAGGGAAGAAGTGCAGGGGGAAGGGGAGGGGGGAAGTGCAGTACAAAGTAAGTAGAATAAAAATAAATAAATAGGGCCAGCTGGTGGCAAGTGCAAGGTAAGTGCTGGCAAGTGCTGGGAAGGGGGGGCTGTAGGGATACAGAGACAGTCCCGCAGTGCAGGGGTTTTCAGGGAGGCAGTGCAAGTGGAGAGTGGCTGGGCCCAGGATCGAGGTCGCTGAGAGTGGCCCAGTTGCAGATTCAGTGCAGTTTTAGTGAATAATTTAGCAGGGGAGAGGGAGAGAGAAAGCAGAAGCAAAGAGGAAGGTTTTGAGGTGCTTCCGGAACCGGAGATGGTTCTCCTCAAGTTTCAGGGAGGCAGGAAGGCTGTTCCAGAGGGAGGCCCCTGCCGCGGAGAGAGATCTACCCCCAGCTTGTTGCTTCGAGAAGCGGCTGACCCTGAGGGAGTTGGAGACGGATGAGCGAAGGTCTCGGGAAGGAAGATATTTAGGAAGAGGGAGTTGAAGGTATTAAGGCCCCAAACCCCAGAAGGCCTTGTGGACAATGCAGAGGGTTTTGAACTTAATCCTCGCAACCACTGGGAGCCAGTGTAGAGATTTCAGTCCTGGAGAGATACGGTCCCTGGGCTTGAGGCCAAGGACAAGTCTCGCAGTTCTGTTCTGGATGAGTTGCAGAGGGCGGAGAGTGGAGGCAGGCAGATTAAGATAGAGGCTGTTACAGTAGTCCAGCTTCGAGAGAACCTTCATCTGTCAATGTTCTTAGTGGGATACTTGGATCAATACACTATACTGTCCTCCACTTGCACCCAGGTGTGTCTAGACCAATTGCCACAATTTGTTTTGCTGACACTTGGACTCTCTGTAAATCGAGTGAAATCACTGTCTCTGGCATTATCTCAGGTGTGGCCACAGGGCAAAAAACAAAATCAGAAGGTACCTTCCATTCCTTTTGTGTTATCTTAGGTACTGCCCGGGCCAACACTTGTATCCCATAAATGAACATGTCAGCATTTGTGGTTATTCCTTGCACTGTTGTCTCATTTGCTAGTGTCTGTATCAATTACATTGCTCGAAATGTACACATCCCCGGGGTTGAACACACTATACCTCTCTCAGTAAAAGCGATAGTCATATTCAACTTATTTAACAGATCTCGCCCTAGGATGTTTATGGGATAATCTTCATGATACAATAGGGGTGCCCGCACTGTTTTACTCCCTATTCTGACATCCAAATCTTCTATATATGGACCCATGCCCACTGCCCCAGAGAAATCTTGACTCTCAAGATTTTTGCCAGATAGCAGAAAATTGTCTTCACGTAAACATGATTTTTCTGTCCCTGAGTCCACCATAAAGATTAACTGTTTATTCCCCATCTCTGCCCCCCACCAGCGGTTCCTCTTCTGGTTGTAAGGTAGTTGATAGTACGGGACAAGCATGCGCTCTCTGTGGGCTGTCCTAGTTGGGGTTGGCGTTTGTCCCGGGGCATGTGAAGTGGTTATCACTGAGCATGCACGTTCCCTGGAATGGAGAATGTGTGACCATTGGCACAAGTGGCGAATCTGGTTGCATGGATATGTGCTGTCTGGTTTTGCAGTGAGGGGCGGCTTTGCATACAATGCGGGGGATGTCTGAACATGCTATACCCTGGTGGGGGCCTACTTTCTTGTTGCATGTCACTCTCGTTATTTCCCATGGGTAGGCCATAAGGGCATCCCAGGTGTGGGTCTCCATACTGTTGTTCATTCCCATATCTCGTATTAATCAGATAATTCCCCATGGGCCTACTCCCCCATTACCTTGTAAAATGTCCCCACCTCCCATATGACCAGCACTGTCCCGGAACTCCCCCTGTGGTCCTTGTCTGCCATATCCTCCTCCTCTTCCCCGCTGTCCACTGTAACCACCTCTTCATCTGCCGGGCCTTCCTTGCCACTGGGGTCCCGTGTAACGCTCCTTTCCGCCTCACTGTTCCTGTCCATTGTCTGCCCATGACGCAGCCATCCTAGCTTGTATTGCTACAGACACCTCCCTTTCTTCTCCTGTCTGCTCTGGGGGCGGCATTGCTGTAACTGCTGCGACCTTCACTAACTTGCTCTGCACCAGCTTTGCCTCCTCTGCTTATCTCCGCTGTGCTGTTCCTTTCTCTCTTTCTTTGATCCTCCTGCAGTGGTGTACTCTGATGCTTTGTATTTCTGGGCAGTTCTTGGCTTCTATCTCAGCTATTTTATCAAGTGCCTTCTGTAAAACAGAGCCCGTCTCTGGCCGCCACATCTCCTGCACCCGAAGAATGTACTGCGCAGCATCTTCCCAATCCCCCATAGTGCATTGCATTATGGAGTGTAAATCGGGGGTATCATGGAAGGTTCTCCGCAGGGCATCCCACACTTGTGCTTGTACATTATTGTAGGACGCACCATCATTCATATCATTCCCCTGGGACACTCCCGGGAACCCCGCCTTCACACACACTGAGTTTGCCTGATCTCCCACTGCTGTAACTAAGAGGCTCTTAACATCCCCAATTGCTAGCGGGACCCCCGCTGTATTCTTTTCAAATGCATAAATCCATTTCCCCGCGCCCCCAGAAAGTGGTGGGAGAGCCTTGAGGAGATTGTTTTTGTCCATTAGTGTCCAGGGCACATAATGGGGTCTTCCCACTCCCTTATGAATGAGTGGCATCTGTATTTTCAATTTACTTTTTCTTTACTTACTTTCACTGCTTTCTTTTTAGACAATGCCATCCTCCCGAGCCTATTCCTTAGCCTCCCTTCCCATGCTGATTCTTCTGCTACCCGTGGGGTAGCCCAGTATACTTGCGGTAGTGGCATCCCTCCCGCGGCCCCTCATTCATCCTCATCCAAATCGTTCCAACATTCTTCATCCCTCTCTGAAGCCACAGTATCGTAACTCACACTGTCTGCCTCTCGCTCTCTTTCTACTTGCACCGTTTTTATTTGTGCACTGTCTATCCTAAAGAGAAAATCCCCGGATTTCCACTTGTCTTCTGTTAATAGAGGTGGGCTTTCTCCCAATGGTGGTTCCGGCAGCTGTGCTTCCCCTGGCCCAGATAAAGGTGTTTCACATAATGCTCGCAAGCGGGCTAATTCAGCTTTAGTGGATGTTGGCACCCTCTGTAGATCTCTATTTGTTGGGCCCGTGGGGGCAGAGGGTATAGTTAGATGGCCATAAGGAGGGGGTTGGGTCGCAGATGGAGTCGTGGGCGTGCTACCCCCCGGCACAGATACCTGATCCGCATACCCCTCTGCGGGTCGCGTAAGTAGAGGGTATAATTTTGTAGGCTCTTTATTCTCTTTTTCCCCTTCTCTCTTACCGTCCCCCTCCCCGGTCGTACTCCCGTCTTTGCCTTTACTTTGTACGACGGATGTTTCTTCAAACATTTTCCAGAGGTCTAAAACCTCTCTTCTATTTTGGAGTTTCTCCCCTTTATATTTGGTCATTAAATGGGTAGCAACATGATCTATTATCCCCTTATCGAATTACCCCTCTTCTGGCCAGGGACATGTCTCTCCCCCCCCTTCAACTCCGCCAACCACTCCTCATGATACTTTTTAATCTTCTCTTGATATAAGGATAGGTTTTTACAAATATGGGACAATGGGGTGTCTATTCCCATGTTTAAAGAGGAGACAGAGCTATAGTGTAGATGACACACATATAAAGAGCTCCCATTGGGAGAGCCACAAAAGGACCAGTCGTGGTTAAAATGATAAACATCAGATTTAATAGAATTATGACCTAAAGAGTGATTAAATAGTGTGGTCCACAGTACATACAATTCATAAACATTTTAACATATATCAAACAGTCGTTACGTGATAAGCTAGAATTAGCTAATTGACAGTGTATCAAAAACAGGGATACACTCAACATCAAGAGGTACGCTTTACAGAAAGTGCAACATACTCTAAAAACTTAATAACTCTGGTGCCAGTACAGAGTATTGAGCTAATACTCTGTACTGGCACCAGAGTTATTAAGTTTTTTGACATACTGATTCTAATTACTGTAGAGTACATTGCACTTTCTGTAAAGCGTTCCTCTTGATGTTGAGTGTATCCCTGTTTTTGATACACTGTCAATTAGCTAATTCTAGCTTATCACGTAACGACTGTTTGATATATGTTAAAATGTTTATGAATTGTATGTACTGTGGACCACACTATTTAATCACTTTTTAGGTCATAATTCTATTAAATCTGATGTTTATCATTTTAACCACGACTGGTCCTTTTGTGACTCTCCCAATGGGAGCTCTTTATATGTGTGTCATCTACACTATAGCTCTGTCTCCTCTTTAAACACGGATCTTTGTCCTCCCTGACTTAGACAGAGTATACGTTGCTAACCTATCTTAGTTAAACGTATACCGGGTTTCCTCCCCATTTAAGTTGTGTCTATTCCCATGTCTGGTCTAAATACTTTCTTTTATCTTCCCCATGTTAACCTTTTCCACTCCGGGGGTAATATAGGAGTATGTACTTTGCTACTTCACCCCTATATAGTACGAATTATCTGGTTTGCACATACACATGAACCATAAGATGTTCTAACAAAAACACAACAAACAAATATTTAGACAATACGAAACACTTAAACACAAAATTACCCTTTTTGACCCTTGCCCAACTCTCCCTTGACCCCCCTTTCACACGTTCTCCATGCACACCACCTGTAGCCCTCCCGGGCCATCCTCCACGATACCAAACACTAAGAAAAAGATAAGATCTAAAACAACGTCTATTGTTTGCTCTCAATCCTACTCGTTATATGAGGCCCCTACTTTGTTCTCTTATTCTCTTTTAATCTCCATACTGGTTGGGACAGTGTAACCCCGCACCGGGTTCTATCTCTTTTCAGAGCTAGGTTCCTGTATCTCCTCTCTTCTTCAACTTATTTTTTCATATATAAAAAAGAAATGGCCACACAAAGGAAAATACAAATTCTCATCTCACTCACAAATTTGTGTTCCTTTTCCCTTACAATTCAACCTCTCAACTATATGCAATTATTTGTTCTTCCCCTGAAATTAGTACTCACGTGCAAGTGTTCTTCAAAGAGCCCCCATTCGCGGTGTATCCCGAGGGGGCCTCCCTGTAGCGGGCCCTGCCCAGCTCCGGCGAGCAGTTGGGCATTTGCAAAACAGGGACCCACAGGCTCTGCTCAGGAGCGTACGCTTTTGTAGAACATCTACCAACCGTAGGTAGTAATGGGCTTCCACGGGTAGCCCCGGATCTCGCCGCAGGTACAGAAGTATCTCATGGACTATCACGCATAAGGGGTCACCAAATGAAGGCTGGCACCTTATCATGCACGTGTCCCAATAGACAGAATAAAGGACACACCCCACTAGGGAATAAGACCAGGAGAGTAATTGCAAGGAAACCAAACTTTATATAAGTAAATAAATGCAAGCAACGAACTCTGCTGCCCGAGAGCGCTCTGCTGACAGATACATGGGCAGCACATTAATAGGGCACCAAGCGCCATAGATGACGTCATACATAGGAGATAATCTACCAAATATGATTGGCTAGGTACATATACTACTCCAAGCTCCATCGGGGAGGCCAGGGGTTCATTTGTTGTTGTGTCTCCATCAGTCCCTGTACACGTGGTCAGCCGGGGTCCTCCTTGCAGGGTGAAGGGCAGGCGAGGTTCACAGAGATGATGTAGTGCAGTCGGACTAAACTAAACAACAAACTTGGCATGCAAGAAATAACGACTGGCCTAAACCATTATATCAAAAAGGGGCCATTGGCATCAAATAGGTGCATTCTAACCCATGTTTTTATGGTGGCATGGGTCAGGGGTCATTCCATCAGGTGCCTTATCAGGAGGGCAATCTCTGATTTGTGGTCACTGGAGCCTCACAAATTCAAACACATCAGGGATAGATGTTTGTGTTACCAGGATATATGACCACTCTAGATTATGCATATGATGGGTGATTTGGAGGTGTCCGGGGGTAGGGTCTGGCGACCAGATGCATTCAAAGTGACTAGGGGGAAAGGGTTTAGTGGACCATGACTTGGCAGGGAGGGGGTAGAGAGGGCATGAGTCGGTCAGCAGAGATGGGTGGGGCGCTGCGGCTGGCGCAGGCCTTGTCCTCACATTCTAGGATGAGCACATTTTGTCAGGGTTTGATACTTGTCTATTGCAACAATGAATGGCTACATTCCTGTGAGAACAGGAGTCGCGCTGCGCTGACACAGGGTGGATGTGGCAGGGGCTGGCTATGCGTGGCCCTGGGAGTGGGAGAGTGGACATTTCCACCGAGGGGCAGAGGGCCTAGTAAAAGATGGTGTTTGGAAAGACAAGAAATGGAGTTCATACTACAGGCATTAACCTGGTGTTTATACACTTATACAGAAGATGGGAGATGCAAATCTGTACAGGAGGGGCGGAGATGGATCCCCCCTTAGTTCACATAACATTTACATAGTGCGGGAATGGTGCAGGGGGGCGAGATATACCACCTCTCCCCCAACACCAGTATGGAGGGGGCTGCCTGTGGGGGTGTCCAGTCTGGAGGGGGCTGCCTGTGGGGGTTTCCAGCCTGGAGGGGCTGCCTGTGGGGGTTTCCAGTCTGGAGGGGCTGCCTGTGGGGGGTTTCACAGGTGAGGGGGTTGGGGCGTGGTGTCTAGTCTGGAGGGGATGCCTGTGGGTGGCATCACAGGTGAGGGGGTCCAGGGGCTGGTGTGTGGGCTACAGTGGTTGATGTGCAGTAGGGGGGTATGTGGACAGGATGGGAGCCGTGGGTGTAGAGGGGACTCACGTTTTTGTAAGGGGTGTAGCCTACACTTGTGGGGGGGGCCTGCCTTACTGCTGGGGTGTGGCCTGGGCTTGCAAGGGAGGGCACACGTTGTCTCTGGGGTGCGGCCTGGGATTGCAAGGTGAGGTGTGCGATTTTGCTGTGGTGCAGCCTGGGATTGCGAGTGAGGGAATGCGTTTTCTCTGGGGTGCGGCCTGGGACTGTGAGGTGCATGATTTTGCTGGGGAATGGACTGGGATTGTGAGCTGATGTGTGCGATTTTGCTAGGGCACTGGATGCTGGGCCCGGGGTGGCGCAGAGGTTTGCACTGTGTTAATTCTTTAGCTTGATTTTTGGTGTGATTGGGTGTTCCTCACGCATCTTGTTAGGTGCACAACGGCTAGTAATATATCTTGGAATCCATGAATACGCGTGGTGTGCAATTTTTTTCTGCGCCACGGTTCGCGCAGGTTCCATCTCGCTGCGCAGCCCTTGCTCCATTTCTGCACCAGATGCCATGAATCGGGCAAATGCCCCATTCTTATGCTTAACTGGGCAATGTAATTGGTGCCAGTAATTAGATGGGTGTGGCCCCAGGAAGATGGTGTATTTAGAAAAACTGAAGGCTGGTTAAAACAATAGAATTTAAGCATATATAAAGAAATTCATCTGATTAAGGTAGATGCAAAAGAAAAAAAACATCATACTTTCAAATTGCGTATTTTTAAACATATTTGAAGTTTGCTCTCCACTATCTTAAATATGTTTTCGTACTTACTGGGTCTAGCTTTTAAGACAGCTCGCGCTTCTGTTTGTTGACCCATTCCCTCTCTTGTGTGAATAACTAGTCTGTGCTGAAATTAGAATTCCCAGCATAGCTTAACATTGAGACACATTTTCCAATGGGTACCTTGTGTGGTTTTTCTGGTCCTAAATGCACTGCATTGCAGATAAGGGGACACCAGAGGACTGGATCTAACCCATACTCTCCCTGCAGGCGGTGGAGTCTCTCCGTGCGGACGCAATGCCCACCACGGTGCTGCTTTCATTGCTCGTTTCATTGAGTGACCACCATCTGATGAAGAAGTCCAAGCGACGTCTGCTTCATATTGTCAGTTAGACAAATAAAAGATTAAAACACTTGGATTAGGTGTGATTTTAAAACTGGACTAGCAAGGCACTACACCTTGCTTTGTTTAATACATGCCCATTTTTAAGAAACGCCTGCAAGTGCCACAAAGGTTTCCACGCCTACCGACTACTCGTGCCCCGTTGCATTCTGGGACTATCTAGACCATTTCTTTCTGCTACACCAGGTGATGCTAACACAACATTTAGTCCAAACCTGAAAGTAAAAAAGGAATCAAGGCTCAGACAATAGGAGACCTCCACAAGGCGTGAGGCCGCAGCCAGGTATACGAGGCCCTTTCAGAGCTGCAGACTGGTTTCAGAGCGGCAGACTGGGATACGAGGCCCTTTCAGAGGGGCAGACTGGGATACGAGGCCCTTTCCGAAGGGCAGACTGGGATACGAGGCCCTTTCAGAGGGGCAGACTGGTATACGAGGCCCTTCTTTCAGAAGGCAGACTGGTATACGAGGCCTTTTCAGAGGGGCAGGCTGGGATAAGAGGCCCTTTCAAAGGAGCAGACTGAGATACGAGGACCTTTCAGAGGGCCAGACTGGGATACAAGGCCCTTTCAGAGGGGCAGACTGGGATACGAGGCCCTTTCAGAGGGGCAGACTAGTACTGATCTTGCCTAAAGGAAGTTCCAGGCAGAGATCATCACAAATAATGAAATACACCTGAAGGATTTCATCATCCCGTGTTTTTACATTTCCATGACAGGGTCATCTTTAAGGACTGACACTTCTATATCATCAACCAGCTGTGTAATGTGCTTGCCGATTTCTAGGGCTAATTCCTGGTGGTGTTAGGTTGGCTCTTCTTCTCTTGTTACTGCAATATTTGTGTTTACTATAATTCTGTCTGGGCCATTCAGGTTTTTTCAGACCTAGTTCCTGACCGAGACTTGTTTGTCAGGATAGGTTTTTCTCCAGTGTGTCTTCTCTTATGTCGAACCAGGCTGAGTTTGTTACTAAAACGTGTTCTACATTTGGGAAACTGATAAGGTTTTTCTACAGTGTGTTTTCTCTCGTGTACAGTCAGATGGCCTTTCTGCTTAAAGCTTCTTTGATATTCAGAGCACTGATAAGGTTTTTCTCCAGTGTGCTCTCAAACATGAGCTGTTAGATGAAATTTCTGATTGAAGCTTTTTGGAAATTCTGAGCACAGTTACGGTTTTTCTCCAGTGTGTGTTCTTCCATATGTTTTCAGACTGCCTTTTTGACTAAAGTTTTTTTTACATTCCGAGCACTGATAACGTTTTTCTCCAGTGTGTGTCCACTCGTGTTGTGTTAGACTGGGTTTCCATCTGAATGCTTATTGACATTTTAGGCACTGATAAGGTTTTCTCCACTATGTTTTCTTTTATGTTTAGTTAGATGACTTTCATTATTGAACCACTTTTGACATTCTGAGCAATGATGTTTTTCACCAGTGTGTTTTTGCTCATGCTCAGTCAGGCTGTTTTTACGACAGAATCGTTTCTGACATTCATCACACTGATAAGGTTTTCTCCAGTGTTCGTCCTCTCATGTGCCAGCAGACTGTCTTTCCATCTGAATGAGGCACTCATACAGTTTTTCTCCAGTGTTCTCTCTCCCATGAGCTGTTAGATGAAATTTCCAACTGACGCTTTTTGGACATTCTGGGCACAGATAAGGTTTTTCTACAGTGTGTGTTTTCTCATGTTGCGTTAGAGTGGATTTGGTACAGAGTGTTTTGGGACATTGAAGGCACTGATAATATTTTTCTCCAGTGTGTGTTCTTTCATGTGTTGTCAGATTGTTTTTTTGAATAAAGCTTTTTTGACATTCCGAGCACTGATAAGGTTTTCTCCAGTGTGTTTTCTCTCATGTAGACTCAAGTTGCCTTTCTGATGAAAACTTTTTGGACATTGAGAGCACTGATAACGTTTCTCTCCAGTGTGTGTCCACTCGTGTTGTGTTAGATTGTGTTTCCGACTGAATGTTTTCTGACATTTACGACAATGATAAGGTTTTTCTCCAGTATGTTTTCTCTCATGTAGAGTTAGACTGTTTTTTCTGCTGAAGCTTTTCTGACATTCTGAACACTGATAAGGTTTTTCTCCAGTGTGTTTTCTCTCATGTAGAGTTAGACTGGTTTTTCGGCTGAAGCTTTTCTGACATTCTGAACACTGATAAGGTTTTTCTCCAGTGTGGTTTCTCTCATGTATAGTAAGATCCCTTTTCCAAATGAATTTTTTCGGACATTCTGAGCACTGATAAGGTTTTTCCCCAGTATGTCCCCCATTATGTTTTCTCTCATGTAAAGTGAGATGGTGTTTTTGGCTGAAGCTTTCATGACACTCACCACACTGATAAGGTTTTTCTCCAGTGTGTGTTCTTTCATGTGTTGTCAGATTGCTTTTTTGAACAAAGCTTTTTTGACATTCCGAGCACTGAAAAGGTTTACCTCCAGTGTGTTTTCTCTCATGTACAGTCAGATCCCTTTTCCAAATGAATCTTTTTGGACATTCCGAGCACTGAAAAGGTTTTTCTCCAGTGTGTTTACTCTCATGTAAAGTGAGATGGTGTTTTTGGCTGAAGCTTTTCTGACACTCTTTACACCGATAAGGTTTTTCTCCAGTATGTGTCCTTTCATGTTGAGCCAGAGTGGGTCTGTGGCTGAAGCTTTTGTGACATTCAGAGCACGGATACGGTTTTTCTCCAGTGTGTCTTCTTTTATGTAGAACCAGACTGCTTTTTTGACTGAATCCTTCCTGACATTCTGAGCACTGATATGGTTTTTCTCCGGTGTGTTTTCTCTCATGTACAGTCAGATGACTTTTCCAAATGAATCTTTTTGGACATTCAGAGCACTGATAATGTTTCCCCCCAGTGTGTTTTCTCTCATGTAGAGTCAGATTGCTTTTCCGATTAAACCTTTTTGGACATTGAGAGCACTGATAAGGTTTCTCTCCAGTGTGCTTTCTCTCGTGTACAGTCAGATTGCCTTTCTGCTTAAAACTTTTTTGACATTCCGAGCACTGAAAAGGTTTTTCTCCAGTATGTTTTCTCTCATGTACAGTCAGATCCCTTTTCCAAATGAATCTTTTCGGACATTCAGAGCACTGATAATGTTTCTCCCCAGTGTGATTTCTCTCATGTAGTGTCAGATTGATTTTCCGATGAAACCTTTTTATACATTCAGAGCACTGATAAGGTTTCTCTCCAGTGTGTTTTCTCTCGTGTACAGTCAGATTGCCTTTCTGCTTAAAGCTTTTTTGACATTCAGTGCACTGATAACGTTTCATGGTGTTAACTGTTCAGTCCCGTGCTTGATTCTCGGCTCATGCTCTGGTCACCTGCAGGAGTAAAGGAATAGGTTATCTTTCTCTATGTAAACAGCGGCCACTTCAGGGTTAAATGCTGACACTTTAAAACCTGATGCAGGGAATCAAACTAGCCTCTCTCTGTCAGGGTTCAGATGATTGTGGAGCACTGTGTGGACTGGGGTCTTTGAGAGAAGTAATAATTATGCAAAAATATGAAAAGCACATACGGGCGCCTTCCAGCTTCTAAGCACTGTAACCGTAGGTGTTACGATGTCTCACCTTATTGGTAATCAGGCTATCGACCTTGGAAGGATGAAGGATTAGTTGATCCTGTAAGGGTTGAATCTGTGACGACAGGTCGCGCAGAGATGTCAGAGGAAAGTCCTTAAGTTACTGAGCAATCTTACAAGTGCTAACCACAAAATACAAGAAAAACATGATGATTTCTAAAGAGTGGGAGATCTAAAGGAAGCGACTGAGACATACTTCATGAGACTGTAAATGAGTGTCTTGAAAGAAGTCCACCATTCAGTATCATTCATGCAATATTCCAGTGCTAAGGGCACAAGTAACATGTGTGCTTTTTATTTGTAGCTTAATTTTATAGACAAGTTTCCATTTAAGTAATTCATATGAAATACACGGTTAACTCCCAAGTCTGTGATTCTAAAATATGCAGCACCTTTAACTGGTGAAGGAGAGAAAGGGGTTTGATTACATTCTGCTCAGGAACCTTTCACTGGTGAAGGAAGGAAAGGGGTTTGATTAATTCTGCTCTGGCACCTTTCACTGGGGAACGAGGGAAAGGGGCTTCATTACATTCTGATCAGGCACCTTTCACTGGTAAACGAGGGAAAGGGGTTTGATTACATTCTGCTCGGGCACCTTTCACTGGCTAAGGAGGGAAAGGTGCTTGATTACATTCTGCTTGGGCACCTTTCCCTAGTGAAGGAGGGAAATGGGCTTCATTACATTCTGTTCAGGCACCTTTCACTGGTGAAGGAGGGAAAGGGGCTTGATTACATTCTGCTTGGGCACCTTTCACTGGTGAAGAAGGGAAAGGGGTTTGATTACATTCTGCTCAGGCACCTTTCACTGGTGAAGGAGGGAAAGGGGTTTGATTACATTCTGCTCGGGTACTTTTCACTGGTGAAGGAGGGAAAGGTGCTTGATTACATTCTGATCGGGCACCTTTCACTGGTGAAGGTGAGAAAGGGGGTTGATTACATTCTGCTTGGGCACCTTTCACTGGTGAAGGAGGGAAAGGTGTTTCATTACATTCTTCTCGGACGTCTTAATGGATTCACCATAGTTGCCTGTACTCAGAAAATGCTAAAGTACACAAATGTTTCACGCCTTGAAACACTTGTGTATAGGTGCGTGATAAATGCCATATCATATCATATATCATATATATATATGTATATATATATATATTCAGTAAAAAAAAACTTTGTTAAATGGACGTTATGGTTCCAAGTAAAACCGAAAAACCCCTGGAATTCGCCAGTTATGGTAAGCTACGCAACCATAACTCGCACCACCACCGTGCACTGCTTAGACTAACACCCAGGACATCAAAGATGACATCACAAATGTCATTGATGACATCACTGATGACATCACATGTCTGGCTCCCCCTTTTTTCCTTTACTGACATATCTAGGCCACATGGTTTTGTTCAGTAACAGTCAGGAACTAAACATTGAAAAGGTACTATATGTGTAGACTTATCCTTTAAGTATGTTCTTATAGTAATTCCCTTAGGGTCCAGTAGACTTATCCTTTAAGTATGTTCTTATAGTAATTCCCCTAGGGTCCAGTCACATCATATGAAACATATACATAGGAGAAGACACAAGCTTGAAAGACAGCAATCCTTTATGTGCATTAAAATAATCAGTAGAGTTATCAGCACTTTCTGATAGTTCTGTTGTTTTTTATTGCTGTACTTTCTCTGGATGTGCTCCTATTTGTATACATTGTACTCACACTACTTTCCTTAGGGTGCAGTCACATCATGTGATACATATACATAGGGTAAGTAGCAGCTTTGAAACAGAGCAATCATTTCTCTGCATAAAGATAATCAGTTAGGTTATGAACACTTTCTGTTACTACTGCTGCTTTTTTGCTTACTTCACTGTCCCTGTATATACCCATATTTGTATGTGTTGTTGTCTCTTTGTGTTTTGTCTGTAATAATGCAATTATGCAGTAAGTGGGTTTTATTAGCTACTTATTACATGTTTCACAGTACGCAAAACTCTAATAAGAAAGCAGTTATCATTTCACTATTCAACATGGCAAGATTATGAATATTGCACCTTCATCATGTATGCTGCACACACTGCCTATGTTTCTGCATGAGTAGGTTAGTATACTGGATCAAACTTCATAATAGAATGCTATTTATATCAATGCATTGCTTAATGCACTAAGGAGCTCATTATATTTATTCCAATGATCCTTGACACTTTTTTGTCAACATTATAATAAGAATCCTTTGTACAGACTTTTCATGAAAAGTAAATGCACATGTGATGTCATCAGTGATGTCATCAATGACATTTGTGATGTCATCTTTGATGTCCTGGGTGTTTGTCTTAGCAGTGCACGGTGGTGGCGCGAGTTATGGTTGCTTAGCTGACGATAACTGGCGAATTTGAGGGGTTTTTCGGTTTTACTTGGAACCATAACATCCCTTTAACAATGTTTTTTCACTGAATTTCATAGGTTTTTAGTAGCACAATTTAACCATAACCTCCCTTTATCAAAGTTATTTTTACTGAACATACATTTGCATAGTGTGTACTTGATAGATGTTTACTAGGTTTCCCTTACTTTATATACATGTAACATAGAACATACTGAACCCCCGCTAATGATTTTCATGTCCGCGGACTGTGCGCATGTCCACAGGCGTATGCAGACGACATCAACCATACCCAAACACTCAGGGGGTATCTTAAATTGTTCTATCATACCATATAAACACTGCACAAGTTCAAAAAGCAGCACATACACACATTATATGGAATAATAATTAACAAGTGGAACCTATATATCTAACACATCAACCATCCATTTAAATACCATGTGTAGAAAATTGGAATATTCCAAAACAAAAAAGATATGCCTCCAACATAATTACCTCACAGAAACTGCACAACTAGGAGCAACAGCAGACCTACAGAACAGTAAGAACACAATTTACCAGAAACTAGTAAGTAAACTTCATTTTTCTTATATATTTCTAAACGTTTTGTATTAGGTACACTAAAATGTATATATTTTTGTTTTTACACAAAAATGTGCAGTACTTTGGAATGGCTTGAGGAACATTGTCCACGTGAGGAAATGTCTGAAGACAGTGATACTAATGGTAGACACTTCTCTATATAAGCACATTAATAATCAAAACTGTATGGGCCTCATTACAACCCTGGCGTTGGTCCATGCCGGATTCCGCCATGGTGGATGGCGGATTTACCGCCCCATTCCAAGGTTGGCGGGGCGGTAAATCCCCATTCACCATGGCCCCTTCCCCATTCCCATTTTTGGCCCATAGGGCTCTATGGGAATGGGGAAGGCGCTAATTACGGCACCGTAAATTACGGTGCCGTAATTAGCACCAAGGTCCCTTAGTGGGTTGGACTTTAACGCCTGCAAAAAGCAGACAATAAAGTGTGAATCGGGCGTTAAGGGTTTAACGGCGCCGCAGCCTTTTACGGCGCCGTTAACCCCTTAACGCCAGGGTTGTAATGAGGCCCTATGTGTCCTTAACATATATATATATATTAATTTTTAACAGACCAAACAAACATTGAAAATAATCCACCAAAAGACACATTGGAAAAGACTCTGCAACGCATGGAACAGAAAATGGACCTGCTCAAGGAAAATATCAATGTTTTGAAACAGTTTGTGGAGGAGCACATAAAAGAAAAAATAAATACCATTGTCCCACATGTACCTGTTCCCCCTCTCCAGGTCCCAGTCAACTATCCCCAAACCCTCAACACACCAAGAAAAACTTTTTGATGAGACTTCCATCCATTCATCCCTTCCCATCCATTCTCTCCAAACCCGTAATTCCCCTATAATAATATAATATAATATAATTAAAAAAATATTATGTGTATTTTAATGAAATCCTTTGTGTCTTATTTTTTTTAAAAAGCAGTCAAACTGTCCGCGGACAGCGCGCCTGTCTGGAATGTCCGGAATTAACAAAATGGGTATGTCCTAAGGACACTACTCCTGTCCGTACCATTCGCAAGCAAAGATGGAACTGTTCTTAGAACACACCGGGTGTCCGGGATGTCCGTAAATAAACAACATGGGGGTGCATAAGGACACTATACCTGTCCGTACCGTTCGCAACCAAGATGGAACTGTTCTTAGAACACACCCGGTGTCCGGGATGTCCCTAAATAAACAAAATGGGGGTGCATAAGGACACTATACCTGTCCGTACCATTCTCAACCAAGATGGAACTGTTGTTAGAACACACCCGCTGTCTGGGATGTCCGTAAGTGAACAGAATGGAGGTATCCTAAGGACACTATACCTGTCCGTACCGTCCACAGCCAACTTCAAACTGTCCTAAGAACACGCACAGTGTCCGGGATGTCCATAGTCAAACAAAATGGTGGTGTTTTAAGGACACTATACCTGTCTGTACAGTCTGCAGAACATCTACGCACATGCGCACCACACCCATGTGTCCTGCGAACATCGTGCCTGTCCGTAACTGTCCGTCTCATTTGTGTCACACTTTTAATTTGTTTGAGGACCCGAAAACTGTCCATAGAACACCTGCGCGTATGCGCACAACCTTTCCCATGCATTTGGTGTCCTGCATACACCCGTTCCCTTCGCGGACATGTTCCCAACGTCATCATGTGACCACATCCATGCTGAGCGTGTTTCCTAATTTGCGGACACTGTCCGGTTCCCCACATTTTGAAAGAACTTTTTCAGACAATCCAAATTATTTTACAGTAAGAATTCACCATTGCACATGTGCCAGACAATGACTCTGCCTTTCCACATACTTTTTGGAACTTTTTGAACCTTTTTGGGTGTTTGATCTGTCCGCGAAGCACACCCCTCCACCCCTATAAAAGGCCACACCCCAGAGCTGATCTTCATTGTACTTCTGGCTATTGCAGATTGACTTTTGCTGCCTTTGATGATCTTGTTGAGATTATCTCATCAACCCTGATGGCATCCATGGCTGCTGCTGCTCCAGCTGGTGCTACATCTGCCTCAGCACCACCCCCAAACCCTCCACCACCACCACCTCACCAAGGGCCTGCAAAGGGGAACAAGCGTGAGGATGTAGAGAACAAGGATGAAGAGGATGAAGAGGATGAGCAAAAGGAACTCCCTACTACCAGCACTCGCCGGGAGTCTTGGGTGTGGTGGTTGTTTACAATTCATGATAACGTACCAAAAGCATGTGCGAACAAGGTCACATGCAAACAGTGCAAAATAGTACTGAGTCATGGGAGACGTGGTTCGTACAGCTTTGGTACGACATCCATGAAGCGACACCTAACGTCGTTCCACAGTGCGGACATTCACCTGGTTGTACCTTGTGATCAACGTAGTAGGTTGGGTACCTCTACCACACCCTCCGTTTCTGCTCCTCTCACCCCAAGAGATACTCCTGTGGGAGAGCGCATCCCTCCAGCTGCCTCACAGGCCATTCACGATGCTGTTGACCCTTAACTTTCTTAGGGTCACAATATTGTGTATGTACTGTGACGCATTACTCTGCAGGGGGGAGAGTCTTTGAAGTGCTTTCGAGACTACGGTCACGGAGCACCAGAAGACCTGCTACCTACCTAAGTAAGGCCCACCCTACATCTTCCTCTCTCCACCTGCCCTTTCTTAACCCTGTAGTTGGATCCCTTCCTTACCCTCCTTTCCCCTCCTTTCCTAGTGTGTTATGTGTAAAAAACCAAAGAAAATATAAAACAATAAAAATCCAAAAAAAGGCTCTTTTCAGAGCCGCCTTTCACAGTTTAAAAATGGAAGTGCAAATAAACAGTGCAGGGCCCTGTGCATTTTCTGGAAGTCCGCGGACAGTCCTAGGACATATAACGTTTTAGGGTGCTGCCCTAACAAAATCAATGCACTTTTCTCTGGGAAGTGGCGGCTCTGAAAAGAGCCTTTTGGTGGTGTTTTTGTGTGTGAAAAACTTGAAATCGTCAACATCTAATGCAAAATAGATGACTGTAATTCCAAAAAAGGTTGCAATGCATTTTGTACATTTCTCAGAAAAATCTGATTGCCAGCATATGTAAGATGGACTCCATCTCTGCGAAAAATGTATGTGCTACGAAAGATAATATTTTCATTGTGAAACAAGGACATGCAAACAACTCTTAGAAAGGCACAAACAGCCGTATTGACATTGCGCCTCACTTTCTCCATTTGTGGACCAAATGAAGAAGAACGCAGCCACATTTGTCTTTGCGCAATACGAGAAAAATTACTTGGGACTTTGGAAACATGTCCATGACCTTCCCAAGTCCTTCTTTCATTGCAAATTGCAAAGAAATTCCAGGCACATGTCCTAAACTGTTCTCTCCAGAATGAATTATAATTATGGCTGGATGATGCTCTGTCTCTAATGTAGCACAGAGAGGAACCAAGTCCAGCCACTTCATTCCATGCACTCCATGCCAGTGCACGTCCACCTGAGGGAATCCAAAATCTGCAGCTACTCCAAAACGTTCTGCATGCACCTCCAACCAATGTATCCATGAGTCTCCCAAAATCCAGATAATCTGTTTTCGGAAACACACAGCCATAGCTATCTGTTCTTCTCCCAGGAAAAGGACGTTCTGACAAAATCTCTCCTTACACAACACACCCAGTAAACTTCACTGGCCACCAGTAAACTTTACTGGCCAATCCCTAGCTCTGCTCATTCTCATTTGCATGCCTCTCCACCCCAGAATCCCTGTATGTAATACGTGCTCTCCGCGGACTACCGCCATGTCCGCGGAAATATCAAAAATCTGAGCGTGGTGAATGGAAATTTAAATAGTGTGCCCGATTTCCCCTTTGAGGTTGGCTCTGAAAAGAGCTGGTTATTTTGTTTTTTTTACAGATGCCTGACAGACACCTGTTATTTTGTATTTTTTTGGGCGGTTTCTTCTTACTTTACTACTGAAATCCTCACATAACCTTCTCCAAAGCAACCCTTACATTCCAAAACAGAATGGCATTTCCCAGAAAATATAAGGAAATGCCATCTTCTTCAAAATAAACAGCATTACTCGAATCATTATTCTCATTATTACAGAAAAACATACCAGCTCTAAGCATGAAAGCACACATGCCGCGGTTGATTGCACACCTAGCAATGTTTTGCTGTGGACAAAAAACAGAACTATTGTCCCATATTGCCCTAGGTAGTAATCCAGAAAAAATTACTTTCGCATTTGGAAGGATGTTCATTACTGCTTGAACCAACTGTTCCAAATCTGCCAACAAAGTAGGGGCACTGACGTGGCCCAAATGGAAAGCACCATAGTGCGAAACTACCAGATGGGGACTGTTCATGCTGCCCATATCTTCACAAACTTGTAGAATTAGCTGTACATTGCAATCAGGCACAACGCTCCACACCACCTCCACTCCTTTAACATCAACATGGTTTGCCACATGCCTGCATTGAGCATACTGCTGTAAAGCATGCACAAACATATCTCTGAGCACCAACACCCTGACTTTCTCCACCTCTGCCATCTTCACTACACACAGTCTCTTTCTACACAAATTTACAACGTCAACATCCGATTGGCTGATCCCTACAGTCCCCTTTCCATGCTGGGTTTGCCGGAAAACCCCGGATGTGGTGTCGCGCGGTGTGTAACTCTTAGCCAGCCCTTCTACCCTTTCCAGATCACTCTCTGTGCCATTCCCTCATTTGATACAGCTAAGCAGTCACACAACCATCCACCAATCACATCCATGACCTCTACATCTAACTCCATCATGAGAGTTCTGCACTTCAAATGTACTGTTGATCACTCTGAGTACAAGTCTCATATCATTGGAAAGCACCTACTACAAAAACTACTCTACAAGTCTCCAAGATTTCTACTTACAGCTGCATGCATACCCACATGCATGAATACAAACTACAGGTATGCATATTTTATTCACAGTACACGTATAACTCTTATGAATCCATATAAACATAGTAATGCCACTAAACCTGCATAACCTATACATACATGCCAACTCTCCCGATTTAGGCACGAGACTCCCGATTTTTCATTGAAAAATCGCACTATTTTTTACTGTCTCCCGCCTAAATTAATGCTAATCCCAATGCAATCCTATGGGAAAAATAAATGTTCCCGATTACTTTGGTGAAATCTCCCTCTCAGGGGCACCCGATTGTTGGCATGTCTGCCTATAAAATGAACTTATTGACATTTTCCCCATCTACTATAATCAACTGTCACTTCCAAACCTGTCTCCTATCTACAACAGAGCTTTAAAAAACCAAGTGAATTTCATACACTTAAAATTCTACTAATTTGCAAAGCATGTTAAACTAACATATTGTAAATAAAATATAAAGGCTGCTCATAGTCAAACGAAATGCATGCATGCACTATATTCAGATATCAAACAAGAATACTACCTCGAAAACATAAAAATCAACGTGTACATTAACATCAGTGCTATAAACACACAAAATTCTTTCTTTTACAATTGCAGTGAAGACCACTCTCCTGAAAATCAGCAGCATCTGAACTACAAACAACATATCCGAAAAAACATTCTCATTCCACAAAACAATAGTAAGTGCAATGCTACCTTATTATTCTTACTGTTCCTCAAACACACTGTGTGGTTCATTCATGTAATTTGTGCACCAAAAAAACAGAGATTTCTGAACCATTCTGCCCACAAATCCCCATTTATTAAACAGGGATTAGCAGGCAGAATGGCACACAAATCCCTGTTTTTTTGGAACGCAAATAACATACTCAACCCTCAGAATGTTAGGACTACAAAACAAAGAACTGTTTTAATTTTATACCATTAGGTTTACTATTAATGCTTCTCCTCACCACTAGCTCACTTTCTACTCTCATCTGAACCGCAGTTTAGTAACACACAAATAGAAGAATAGCCTTCCCAACTAATTGTAGCTGCCCAATGCACAATCACACACCACCACATACATCTTTCCCATCATACTCAGACACTCATGCACACTGCACACATACATTGCAGAACGGCCCAACCCATACCTTCTTTTTTTTTTCAACAGACCCCAAAGAATGCCTACCAAAAAGCAAGTCTGTAGAAAGCAACGCAGAAATAGAGCAAATGAAAATAAAAGTGTCCAAAATAAGCATCCATCTCTACCAGAGTTTGCACAAAAAGTTCAAACAAAACAGCTAAAACAGTCATTAAGCAAAACAAAACAAGCTTCCAGTACAGAAACTTTAAAATGAAACAGAAAATGATTAACAAGAATTCGGCTACCACTACTGCTAAAACTGCTCCTATAAATCTTGATATACTAGCAAGTAACCATACCAAAAAATGTATTTTAGCAAAAATGTTCCACCACAGAGTCCTTCAGAATCTTATAAAAACAGGAGACAAATCATGCACAACCCTTCAAACCTACCGTAGAAAATTAGTCTTACAAGCGTTGATAGACAGTGCAATCCTTCTCAAAAGAAAGTTATTCATTTTAGTGTTAAACAGAATGAAAGCACTAACAAAACTAACTACTAAATTACAAAAAAAACTTCTCAATAAATAGAATGTCAACAGAAATAACATCTTAAATATCTGTGGAGGTGAATGGAGTCACACCACGAGCACAGAACCATATTTTAATGAAGAAGCATACAAACAAAACCAAACAAACACAATTGCCATACATAGCAGTGAATGAGGTTATGAAAAAATTAATAATACCATAATGGAACAAGAAATACTGCTTACAAAAATATCCCCAGAAAACTCAGAATTACCTCTACATTCGACTCAACCAGAATGTCCAGTATACAAATAGCCATGCACGTCAATGTGTAACATTCCCAAAAAATCTTTCAAATCTTTACGCCAGTTCCTCAATCAGTATGTGAAAGGTAAAGACAAAATCAAAATGAAAGTGCTGCAAAATATGAATACCTGTCCAGTGCGCAAATACACAGGACCACAAGGACATTCATTAGCCTGCATTTCAGGACCTATTTGCAAAAGCAGCTTCCATCATATCAAAATGATATCAACACATCATTCAACTATAAGAAATCTAGTCTATAAATTTGTTTTGCTAAAAGTCCTGCTTTAGCACTAGCCAATTTAAATAACAATCTTCTACATGGTACACCCAAAGACCTACTCGAAGAAATAGAGCATTTCCAGAGAAAACTTTTGGGAAGTGAAAGCCACTTACAAAATGCAATAGCTTTACAACAGACTAGCAACAATTCTACACATGGCAACCTTCTACTACACACATACAAAAAAGAAATACGCCCATTTAAAAGTACTTCTGGTGAAGTACCAAACCATGTGTGTGTGTTGCCGCAGAACTTTTTATAAAAGTAACACAAAACCTGTAGACATATCATACAAAACAGAAAACAATGAAGATTCCAAATGGTTTGAATTAGCTCTCTACCTTATAGCAGAAAACAAATACGAAATAACTGACCCCTTAATACTTTGCAGTTACTGCACTACAAAACTTGACAGCAACCAAACTCCTTCACATGCCATCACAAATAACTTGGAAGTATTCCCACTACCAAAACCCCTGCAACAACTGAATATATATGAGACCATCATAATTCAAACACTGCACCCATTTCAAGCAATAATACGCCTTCAACCAAAAACAGCGAAATTACCTCCTTCCGAACGGCATTCGTGGCAAAGTAGTTTATTTACCATTAGATCTGAAAGAAAATGTGCACACTCTGGGAGTGCAAATAACGTCCAATAGAGCAATCTTTAATTGTCTTAGTAAATGGTGTACCTACAAAAGACAAATAAATTTGGCAACAACTCGTAGACTTACATAAAGTTAGACAAGCCTTGCAATATCTAAAAGACAATAATGATTACTACAAAGAAATACATATTGAAGAAAAAGTATGGGAAACAACTGAAATAATTCAAGAGTCACCAGAAACTGCTCAATTTGAACTTCTAGATCCTGCTACAGTATCCAATATTTTAGACCATTATACAATTCCTCCATTACACTCTAATGACAGCATAGATGATGCACTAGAAACGTACCAAATGTGACAAACCAAAGGATCACCAATCAGCTTTGGTTTCCCTAGACCAGTTACAGAAACAGGTGAAGTGAACAACTTCATGTCTTCAGTTAGACATAGGGGGTCATTACGACCCAGGCGGTAACCTGATTGGCGCCGGTATTTAACCGATTTCGCCATGGTGAATGGCAGAATTACCGCCCCATTCTAAGGTTGGCGGGGTGGTAATTTCCCATTCACCATTGGCCCTTCCCCATTCCCATTTTTGCCCCCATAGGGCTCAATGGAAATGGGGAAGGCGGTAGTTACAGTACCACAAATTGCGGTACCGTAAATACCTCCAAGGTCCCTTTGCGGGTCCAATCCTTAATGGCTGGTAAAAAACAGCCGTTACGGTAGGAACCTGCAAAGGGACCTCATAATTAGGCGGTAAGGGGTTAACGGTGCCGCCACCTTTTACGGCGCTGTTAACCCCTTACCGCCTGGGTCATAATGAGGCCCATAGTGTTAAAGGTAAATCACCTAAGAACACGTATTAGATAAAAAGAACAGAAGAAGCAAAATATATCAATGATTACAATGCAATCATTACTCTTTTATGGAAAGCAAACGTAGATGTGTAGTACATTGCAGACAATGCCACTGCAGTTGCACGATATGTTACAGCCTACTTAACATAAGCAGAAAAAACAGAGCTTCAAGACCTCTGGAATGACCTATCATCGGACAAAACACTATCTCTGAAATTGTACAGCTTAGGCATAAAAATGCTCTCTCATAGAGAATGTGGCTCCTATGAAGCTGCAGATCGTTTAACCAGTACTGCTTTGTATGGAAAATCTGAAAATATAATATGGCTAAGTCTTGGTCCTGCTAAATCTAGTAAAAGAGTTCTCAAATCATACGATGACATAGAAACAATAGCCAAAAATGATCCCAACAGCCAAGACATTTTGAAAAACAATTTACTAGACACATACTACCCAAACAGGAGTACCACTTTGAAAACCATGTGTCTATACCACATAGCCCAAAACTTCACATACAAAAATAATATAAAACCCGATGAAAAAAAAGGTAGAAATAGAGTGACAGATTGTGAAGACTTTAGTGAAACTTACCAAACGCAGCTTAATTAATCATATCAAATTGTCATTAAAAACTCCTCAACATAAAGAACTATATCACATGTCCCTACTACAACTTTTCAAACCATGGAGAAAAAAAGAAGAGATACTAGAAAACTATGACTCCTATGAAGATGCTTTCAAAGCAAATGAAAGCACTATCACCGATATAAACTTTACGCAGTACAAAACAATGTTGCACAATGAACAAGAAGAAGAACTCCAGGCCCAACTAGATAAGGACACGTCCGACAGTAGTCAACCTTCTGTAACAGGAAGTCAAGAACCACTGGGACAGCCACTAATAGCAAATGAGGCAGAATTAGCTATGAAAGAAGTAGAGAACACCATGTGTCACTATGAAGAAGATACAAAGACTTAACTATACTACAATCAAAACTGAACACAGAGCAGCGTACCATTTTTCAAGAAGTAACAAAAGAAATTGCACATGGTGTACAACATGAAAATAAAGAATGTACCTGTCAAAATTACAAACCTACACTACTATACGTCAGTGGTGAGGCTGGATCAGGCAACACATTCTTAATCAAAATCATCAGCAAGTTCCTTCAACAATTGACAAACAACAAACTGTCAGCTGTTGTAACTGCCCCCACAGGTTTAACTGCCTACAACACAGGTGCTGTCACGTTACACTGATTACTACTCCTTCCAGTAGAACACCAAAACAAATTAGAATATTACAAACTTTCTACAGAAGCTGCAATGGAACTACGCAGAGTCTTAAAACAAATGAAAATGCTACTAATAGATGAAGTGAGCATGGTCTCCAACCTAATGTTGGCTTTGATTCACCTCAGATTGCAAGAAGTACTTAAAACAAACTACGAAGAGCTCTTTGGAGAAAAACACATAATTGTTTTCGCAGATCTTCTTCAATTGGCACCAGTGAAAGGTGAACCTATTTTTAAAACCTTAGGACACAAACTCTGCCGTAAAACTGTTGGCAGCATAGGAAATATCAACCTTTGGCAACATTCCCAATACAGAGAATTAACAGAAAACATGCACGATTCTGCAGACCTCACATATGCCAATATTTTAAAAAGTATTAGAGCTGGTGTACTATCTCAAGAAGCGCAAGCAATATTAAAAACCCGGCACATCCATGCACTTTATGGCCATAACGCATGTGCTACTGATGTTATGGAACAATTAGCACACAAAAATGTCAATTGTATGTCCTTAATGCCAACTCTTGCAAGCTGTTCCAAATTCAATGAAACAATGTTGAAAAAAGAAATGCAACCAATAATTGAAATTTGCTCCACAGACAAACTGGACCTACATGGTATGACACTACCCATGTGTCAACAAGCCACAACAAGACTAAATACCTTAGAAAATTCTATCTCCAACACAGCTGGTTTGGAGAAAATATTAAAATTATCCTTAAACTGTAGAGTAATGCTTAAACGTAACCTTGACTTGGAGCAAGGACTAGTTAATGGAGCACTGGGTACAGTTGTTGGCTTTCAAACATACCCACGTGACAACAACATTCAGTTTGTCAATATTAAAAGGATAGGGCGCTCAACAACTCGATTCCTTCTCTTCAAAGACATGTATGGACGCAGAGAACAATTTTCTCTAACTCTAGCATATGCAGTCACCATTCACAAATCACAATGTCTTACCCTAGACAAAGCATTGATAGATATTGGGAACACAGTCTTGAGGCATGAGCTACATAGCACTACACTTATGTACACTTGACGGTCTATTTCTAATCAACTTTGATGCAAGTAAAGTAAACGCTGATATTCCCTGCATTTTAGAATACAATAGACTACGTTCACTATACACCCCCCATCGACAAACATATCCTGTTTCACAAAAAGCAAAACGTTCTAAAAGAAAACTAATTCAAACAGAAATGCAACAGGATCTCACTGCAAATCCTCCAAAGAGAGTAATAGAAGCTAATACTTCATCAATTACCTACAACCAAAGAAGAACCTATTACTCAAAGTAACTCAGGTACTTCTTCAAAGAAGCAACACACACTCCGAAAAAATGACTTGGGCACAGAACTATCTGGTCCATTCAAATTTTCAAATATAACTGGTGTAAGTTGCTACGCAAATGTAGCAATGAATATTCTATTTCAATTGCCACCAATTGTTGACAACATTTACTTACACAGTACAGACCAATTGTGTTTGTAAATGTTAGTCCTTCATAGAAACGCAACAAACAATCCTGACAACATGTATAGTGTTCATGGAATAAAACTTGGACTGCTGTGCTGGAATGGTGAAATTCACTATAAACTCAGAAGAAGATCCAAAATAATTTCTAATGTACTTAGTACAAGTCCTAGAAAACAAAAACATACCTGTAAATGAAATCTTCCAGATTTCATAAATGTGGAAACATACATGCACTCTCTGCAACAATGTGGAACAAATCCCTAATGAGCGCTTTGTGTATGTATCCATAGCTAATTGTGAATCCGTTCCGTTTCAGCAACTTGTACCAAATGCAAACCATGGTAGATTATGTACAACCTGCAATTCAGATAATCGCTCCACCTTACTAATACAAACACATAGTAAATACATAATAGTAATGCTTCTATGTTACAATGCAGATGGTACCAAAAACAACTGCGAGATGACTGGATTCACACATGGTCAAGGTCAAGTATCACTTGGTAAGAAAACCTTCACAACAATAGGTATAATCTACCACGCAGGAGCCACAACCAATGCAGGTCACTACACTGCATACATAAAAAAGAAATGTGGATAGTTCAAATGTAATGATAGTACCATTACTCTGAAGCAGTTATTACCAGCAAATCTTACAAACGCTTATTTAATCTTCTTAGAAACCAAAATGTAATATCTAATCTGTACTTAAACATTAACAAAACGTCAATAAAAAAACTGTAAACTGTTAGAATACGCCAACAGGTATCTAACTTCCCCAAGATTCTATAACAACCAAACAGATAAATCAATACCACTAAATTATAACAAACAATAGACAGTTGGGATACGCCAACAGGTATCTAACTGCTCCAAAAATCTGCAACGTGCCAACAGATAGAACATTAGCCAGAAACAACAAGTGAACACTGAAATCAAACAAATAGACTGTAGCATAACAAAAAAAGTTTTTTTTTTTATACCAAAATGGATATTTTTTCCCACAGACCCAATGATTTGAAAAACAACCACAGAAACTGAGCAAATTGCACAGTACACTGGTTTGTAAACTACTAAATATGAGGGTTGAAAAAAAGCTGAAATGTCAATTACGCAATTTAATAAGTCTTTATAAAATACATACACTAACATGCTCTTTTTTTATCACAAAAATTGAAAAAGAATATGTGCTCCAGTTACCCAATCATGAAAAAAATATATCCAGTCTCAAAAAATCAAACAGTATATTCTAATAGAACGCATAAATACTGCTGCATAACAGAACCATTGAAGCAAACATCTAACCATACACCACAATACAAAATGTTTACTTCCATGGATATGTTATACTGCAGTGCTTGTTACCAAACTCTACAATCTTAATGACATGACGTAGACAAAACTTCACATACAAACTATACAAATCAAACACTACACAAACTGTAGATTTGCACATATTTGATAGATATTCAATTCTACGGGTGTGATCTATGGTTGTGATATGCTGCGATGGTTGTGGCTAGAGCCTAGAGCCTTGGGTGCATGGCCTACGGCCTGCGGCCATGCACCCAAGACTCTAGGCCCTGGCCAACACCAGCACAGCATATCACACCCATAGATCACACCCATAGAATCAAACATTTTAAATGTCTATATGAGCCCACCCATATCACACTTTTTGCAATGTTTGGTGAGGATTCGTCAAGGGAGATAGAAGTTATAAGCCACCCAAAAAGTGCTCTTCCTATGTGATTAGCAACTTAACCATAAGTACACAGCCACTACCGTGGCTGTGTAATGCAAATATTTGGGAGCTGCAAGAAAGTGATATTAAATGGGTAGACCCCAGGGGATATACCCGAGCAATTTAATAGAAAATATGCACAAGTGGTATCCACATTGGATCACATCTTGTCAGAGTTGTCATGTAAGGAGAGTTGTGAGTTTCTGCTGGTGCTTTTGTGGAACTTAAATGCTGTTATAAAACAGACAGAGAAAAGGGGAGGCACACGTGATGTCAATCTGGCTAGAAGCCATGTCAGAGCAATTCATGGCAATGGTAAACTGGCGTACAGGACATGGGCAAGTGAGAGATGGAATTGGGTTCTTACACTAACATAGTTAGTGATATAGTGTTAGGGATTAAAATTCAACAAGAAGACCACATCACGTCTTATTGTAATGCTTTAAAAAAACTATATGACCAATTAATTGCCGCTGCAAAAAAGAATTCATACCTAATATTAGGCAAATAGGAAAGACCCCGCATTTGGACTCCTTTGGGGTCCATTACAAGATGTAAATGTAATTTGAAACAATTCTACAAAAATTAAGACTATGTAAAAAATCTGCTCTAATTTCATGCCAGCAAGAGATGTTTCACATTATGAAGTATATATGTTTCAAAAGATGTCAGTCATGAATTAATAACGGGAACATAGAAGCATACCAAATGAATCCCATACGTGGCCAATTTTGGTAAACCTTTGTTAGGGTCCTCCTTAGGGCTTAGGATCTCTTTGTGCTGTACTGTGAGATGACTCAGCATAAGCATTGCAGCGTGCCTGTCTCACTGATGTCCCATGCCTGGTACAGCGCAATCACTCACCACAAGCAGAATCTTGGCACTGGGCTGTGGGTTTGGCATTAAAGTGAAACCTGAGGACCAGGTGCATTGATTTATAATGACATGATAGTGTACCATGAGCCAGTTTAGTAAAGCCAAGGTAAGAGTTACGTCATAAATCCTATGAAGGCAAAGCAATATCCTGGCGCCCATATTTTGGGAACGCTGCTGACGTGATATACAGTTGGCTGCTAGGCCCAGGTAACTACTGCTTCCAAAGCCCAGTATGGGAGATATAAATGCATTGATTAACAGGACTTTGAGAAAGAATGAGAGCACTGGTAGTGGATGACTGAGGTGTCTAAGATGGTAGCAGCAAGAACGTAGCACCACAGTTACTTGTGTTGGGAGTTTCCACTGACCGTTCGTTATTATACCCAGGTAGCACACAGAGGAACTGGTGCCCGGTATATGGAACTCTAGGGGTTTAATGCTGCATTTCAGCTAGTAGTTCTGTTTCGCCAGGACCAAGCATCAGGGAGATATTAGGCATCCATGCTTAATTGAAGTAAATCAGTCTTTTAATTTAGTTCATGTGTGGTCACAACCCACAGTTAGCGTAACAACGATCTGCATACTTTAGAAAGCAGAGGTCACATTCTCTGATTAGTTTAGCCAGAGGCTGAGGGCACTGTGAGATCTGTCATCGAGGTGGCCAGGACACGTCCATCACTATTGGATCCAGTTACTGGGGGTGTACCAGTGGGGGAGGATCACCTTGGCAAGGGGTCTTCAGGGAACGGAAGTGGGACACTGAGGGTTGAGACGCATTATCCCCTTCTCTATAATTACTTTTCCCCTTCCAACCCTGTAGGATATTTAGGAGCTTTACCCCCCACACTCCCACAAGAACACTTGTATACACGCTAACAGACAACGGACTAACACCAGAACCGTTTACATGACATGTTCCAACACTCGGGTCAGGCAGAGTCAGGCAATTGACAATAACCACCCACACCTGACAGCTCTTTACTTCACCCACAGGGATAAAAGTAGGAGCATGAGAGCACACTTCGAGTGACGCAGAACGCATGAGGAGACAGCTACACCGAACTGGCAGTACAAAGGAAGAAGAAAAGCGGTGAGACCAGGAATGACGACGAAGTGGGAAATGCCTTTGCTCTTTTCAACACAGACCCACAAAGCTTCCAGAAGGGAAAACGTAAGACCGGGAGTTACAGCTGGCAGCGGAGCAACAGAGGTCAATGTTACACAACGGCCTCCTACTTTGATAACGCAGGTGGAGAGGCAAACTGGCTACAGCGGTACCATCCTTGACTCCAGAGTACAAAGAAGCCAACAGGTTCGACACAGCCAGTGAGTCGGAGGAAGCTGATATCAAACCGAACTGCGTTAAAGCCAAGGTTGGGAGTAGCAACATTTTGAATGCAAGAAGAAAGAACTTGTGTGTATAGTTGAACGTTAAAGAAAGCCCGGATGAGGTCCAGGTGCAGAGGGGTCCGGCACCAAATGGGCACTCATTCCAGAGGCTCTGACCAAGACCTGTTTTGTTTGAAAACTACAGCAACCAGAAGGCTCTAGCAAAGGGTGGCGTGAGGCGTCACAGTGTTCCCATGAGGGTTGCACCAAATCCTTTATACAATCAAAAGCCTCTGACCCTTTGCCAGAGGAAAGCTAGGGGACGGGCACCCGGCTTTCCACAACGATTGTGAACTGTGATGATTGACAAGTGGGAACCCGACAGAGTTGCCGACAGAAAGCTACAGAGAAAGAAACCCTGCTTTCTGATGAAACTGTGCAATGCATTAACTATATTAGGAATACATGAACTGTGTTGAAGAAAGGCCGTAGTGAACCTGACGGAGGGGGGGGGGGCTTTTTTGTAAGGAGGTTCTTAGCCCGGCAGATGGCGATCCAAGGGGCAATGAACAATCACCAAAAGTTCAAGAGTACTGAAGAAACCTTTTGTTTGTTTGTTTATTTGTTTATTGATTTGTATTGTGCACCAAACCCGAAGGGATACAAGTATACTTTCAGCATGAGTTACAATAGATACAATTCAATGAGTCACAATAGTTACCATTCATTTATACATAATAAAAACAGAGCGTATATACATGATAATACACAGGATAATGCAATGCAGGTGCAGAAGAAAATACATTAACCGTCAGTGGCAGTGGTCACAGTGCCAGAGAGTCATATAACGACAGTTGAACAGGATTAGACTATCCAGGTGTGTCAGAGGTCCTTAGCTATGAGCCAATGTATGGTAATTCTCCTAAAGTTAGGGATGGGTTGGTCTGCTCTCAAGGAGGGAGGGAGGGCATTCCGGAGCTGCGCCGCCATAATAGGGAAGCTACCTCCCCCTGCCTTTTTTAGTTTGAATCTGGGGATGATCAGACAGTAAGAGTTAGCTGCCCTAGTAGGGTGTGAGGTAGGTTTTTGACAATTCTATCCGAGAGGTAAAGTGGGGCAGCTTCATTGAGACATTTGTGGGTTAGGGAGACAGTTTCAAGCATAGTTTTGTCATTAATGGAGAGCCATTTGTTCTGTCTCCTCAGCTCCGATATGTGCTCTCTTCTAGGTATGCCAAGTGCTGTTCTGAGCGCATTGTTTTGGAGGATTTGGATTTCATTAACAATGTACTTGCTTGCACCCAGGTACAGTGCATTGCAATAATCCAATTTAGAGAGGATGAGGGCTCTGGCTAGGATAGAACTCTTTCTTTGGAAAGAAAGGGTTTGCAGGCCTTGATCAGCTTACAAGTATATGTTGTAGAGGAGGCCATGGCACTCACTTGTTGGCTTGGTGTGAGGGTTGCATCGAGGTGAAAGTGTAGGCTTTTTACCTCTTTTACCACTTTAATATTGTTCCCATTGATATTGAAAGAAGTGTATTTTGTACTAAATTTGCTCAGGTTTGCTACAGTTCCGAGTATCAGGAGCTCAGTTTTATCGTCATTCAGGCATAGGCTGTGGGCAGCCATCCATGCCTGAATGATTAGGTACGTTTTATTCACTAGGGCCATGTCCTTGTCGTAATTCCCAGTAAGGGGTATGAGGATCTGGGTGTCATCTGCATAATTAGTGTAGGTGACACCCAGATGATCCAGGTCGTCGAACAATATATTTGTTAATTTATTATACTTTGTGAATATATTATACATTGTTGGGGAGACACAGGACCCTTGTGGCACACCACAGGTTACTGGAATCGGGTCAGCAGCATCTGAAGGAGAGAAAACTCTCATGGTCCTACTGTTCAAGAAGGATTTCATCCAAGCAATGGTATCCTGAGAAAAGTGAGCAGTTGAGGCGAAGTGTTTACACAGTACTTTGTGATCCACCAAGTTGAAGGCGGCGGATAGACCGAGGAGAAGTAGCAAGGCCATTTTCCCTTCATCTTTGAGTTAATTGATCTGGGTCTTTAGATCTATCAGAGCTGTGTTGTGGCCTAAAGCCAGATTGGAAGACTCCTAGGAGATGGCTAGTCTCTAGATACTCCTGTATCTGGATGTGGGCTACTTTGTCTAATATCTTAAGTAGGAACGGTACAGTAGTAATCGGCCTGTAATTAGTAGGAATGGTGGGGTCCAAGGATTGTTTTTTCAGGAGGGCTAAGACCCAATATTCCTTTAAATTGCTAGGGACAGTACCAGATGAGAATGATGCATTAATTAATTTAGAGATAAAAGGTGCCATGTTTCTAGCAGCATCTTTAATTATCTGAGCTGGGCCACTATCTCCCTGACACCTTGAGGGTTTGAGGGAGGCAATTATTTTTTTCTACCTCGTGGATAGAGACTTGTGAGAATCTGAAACGTTGAGACCGTTTAGTGGATAGAGCCGACATAGTGATGTGATTGACTACATTGGGTAGGTTGGCTCTTTTGTCCACAATCTTATTCTGGAGAAGGGAGATTTTATTAGTTAGGGCATTCTGGATGTCAGTACACCAGAGTTTGCCCTTCAGGCAGTCGTCTGCCTGAGGTGTGGGAGCTCCTTAGTGCTTGAGCTGGCTTTGTGAATCCTATCGTTGTCGGTTTCCTGTTTTGTACATATTATTATTTCTTTTTAGAAGGCAGCAATATTGATCAGGTTTGTTTTATTTTCCTCAGTGGGTAGATGTCTCCAGAAGACTTCCAGTTTAATTTTTTGGGCTCTCAAGGATTTTAGTTGAGGAGTGAACCAAGAGTTCAGGTGAGCTATAGGTTTACTTTTCCGCATTTTAAGTGGGGCAATTGCGTCTAGCGCTTTAGTCTTAGTGGTCTTGTAAGCATCTACTAGGGTGTCTGTATCAGATGAATCTGGCAGTACGTTGAGGATGGGGATTACGTATGGTAATATCCTGTCCACCATGGTATTCCTTTTATTCCTAGTGAGGAGTGGGGGTGCTATTAGATTGGCCTTGGTAGTGGGGGTGTTAGCTGAGAAGGTGAAGGACAGAAGGAAGTGATCTGTACATGTTAGGGGAGTAATAGAGGGGATAGATGCTTCACAATTGAGGTCCGCCACCCAATCTAAGGCTCTGCCTTTGTCATGGGTAGCCTGGTTCACTCTTTGGATGAATCCAAATTCGGTTAGCATATTGGAAACTGCTAAAGCATGTTGGTCGTTACGATCATTGAAACCCAGGTTGAGATCTCCAAGCAGTAGTATTGGGACAATGCTTTAGTGTTAACAGATAGTATTAGGGAGATGTCTTCTTCGAATGAGCCGATCGGTCCTGGAGGTCTGCAGATTAGGTGAGCTGTTAGGGTGCCAGAGTTGGAGATAGGTAGTTTAACTGTGAGTAGGTTACAGGATTTGACTGCTGGTGATGGGGCTATTCTCATAGCTAAATTGGACTTGGAAATTATTGTAGTGCCTCTGCATCTGGGGTCAACTCGGTCTGCTCTTAAGATGTTGTAATTGTCTGGAACTGCAAATAGGAGGGCAGGGCCTGCAGCTGCATGTAGCCATGTCTCGGTTATTGCTAGGAAGTCAAGGTTATCAGCCACGATCAGGTCCGCTATCTCAGTGGCATGCGCGACCAATGATCTAGCATTAATTAATGCGCCCTTGATGTTAGGGGTCTTGGCGTTAGTCAGAAGGGCAGTAGGTTTGTCCTGACTTACTTCAATGTTAGAACTTTGATTGGTGGCTGTGGCATTATTTTTCTTTCTGGCATAAGTATTAGTGTTATGGTTATTCCCCATATTGGGAAGACTTGTTTTAGCTACTGTGTTGGTCGGTAGTTCATGAAGTCTAGTGATTCTAGCGCGCGCAGTCTGTTGTTTCTGACTATAGTGGGACAAGGTATATCTGTTTTGGTAGGAGCACAGTTGGTCTTTAGATTGGTGGGTGGTAGGTGGTGGGGCCCATGACATTGGTATGTTCTGATTGGGTAAGTTTGGTGTCTAAGTTGAGTTTAGGGAAGAAGCTAGTAGGTTTGATAGTTGAGAGCTGACTGTCTAACTTAAGCCGTGGGAGGAATGTAGTAGGCTTGATTCCCAATAATGGACAGGTTTTATTTGCCATAGTCAGGTACTGATGGTCAGGGTAGTTACATCCTGCTACTGTAGCCTGTAGGCCTGCAACCAATAGGGCCCGCAGTCGTTTTAACAGCAGGTGGGCGGTAACATACACAGTGCTACTGGAAAGCCGCAAAAATAGGCGGTGGCACAGTGATTTTGAAATAATAACCTTCAGAGGAGCGTTGCTTCACGATGTCAAGCAGATATTGGCACTAGACAATGAGCAGTGGCCTGAACAAAAACGTTGTATACAAAAGGGCAGAAGTAGGCCAAAATTGGTAGTGCGAAATGTGTTTGTTTGTTTGTCATTGTGAAGCAGACTTTTGCAGGAAAGAGACTTTGCCTAAGAAAGTTTGTGATCCTTGTGCTTACGAGGCCAAAGAGTGTGCTGTGCTCGAGAGTTCCGCTTTGTCCCGTGCTTTAAACATGGGGATGGGAGACCCAGCCATACCATCCTGACTTATCATTTTGTGAACACTTCTTTTTTCTGGTGAACACTACCCCACACTATTTTTGTAATTTAGCGGTAAGGATTGGCAATAGATTTTTTTTTATTATAGACCCTTTTTATTTAATAAGGTGCCACTAGGAATGTATTATTATTATTTGATGGCCGTAGCTTGCTCCCATCTTAGATTTAGATTAGGCGTTTATCTCACCCATTACAGGTTCAATAAACAGCCTTGAACTGTGATCACTTATGTCTGTCTTTACTGTTGTCACCATGAGATCCTTACAGCACACAATAAAGAAGAGTGAGCACAGTGCCGTCCTTGAGGCATACCACATTACTCAAGATGCATAAGGTGGGTTTCCAACCACCTGTGATTAACCATCCAAGAAGAAGCTAATCCAAGCTAGGAAAGGTCCTCTAGTACCGAACAGATGCAGGTGTTTCACATCAGTCTGTTAACCTACCAAGAAGGAGCTAATGCAAGCTAGGATAGGTCCTCCAGTATCTAATGGATGCAGGTGTTTCACATCAGTCTGTTAACCTTCCAAGAAGGAGCTAATCCAAGCTAGGCCAGGTCCTCTAGTACCTAACAGATGCAGGTGTTTCCATCAGTCCGTTAACCTACCAAGAAGGAGCTAATGCAAGCTAGGATAGGTCCTCCAGTACCTAACAGATGCAGGTGTTTCACATCAGTCCGTTAACCTACCAAGAAGGAGCTAATGCAAGCTAGGATAGGTCCTCCAGTACCTAACAGATGCAGGTGTTTCACATCAGTCCGTTAACCTACCAAGAAGAAGCAAATCCAAGCTAGGATAGGTCTTCCAGTACCTAACAGATGCAGGTGTTTCACATCAGTCCGTTAACCTACCAAGAAGGAGCTAATCCAAGCTAGGATATGTCCTCCAGTACTTAACAGATGCAGGTGTTTCACATCAGTCCGTTAACCTACCAAGAAGGAGCTAATGCAAGCTAGGATAGGTCCTCCAGTACCTAACAGATGCAGGTGTTTCACATCAGTCCGTTAACCTACCAAGAAGGAGCTAATCCAAGCTAGGATAGGTCCTCCAGTACCTAACAGATGCAGGTGTTTCACATCAGTCCGTTAACGTACCAAGAAGAAACTAATGCAAGCTAGGATAGGTCCTCCAGTACCTAACAGATGCAGGTGTTTCACATCAGTCTGTTAACCTACCAAGAAGGAGCTAATCCAAGCTAGGATAGGTCCTCCAGTACCTAACAGATGCAGGTGTTTCACATCAGTCTGTTAATCTACAAAGAAGGAGCTAATGCAAGCTAGGATAGGTCCTCCAGTACCTAACAGATGCAGGTGTTTCACATCAGTCTGTTAACCTACCAAGAAGGAGCTATTGCAAGCTACGATAGGTCCTCCAGTACCCAACAGATGCAGGTGTTTCACATCAGTCTGTTAACCTACCAAGAAGGAGCTAATGCAAGCTAGGATAGGTCCTCCAGTACCCAACAGATGCAGATGTTTCACATCAGTCAGTGGCTGGAGGCTACGGAGAGATACAGTAGTAGAGAGTGGCGGATCCACTGCCATCCAGCTCCTTAACAGAGTCGTGGTCACAAGTTCAGCACTACATCAGGGATGCAAATTGTGAAGGGTCATTGGTCTCACCCTATCAAAAGGGGATTAGGACCCCTCTCACCCAGGGGTAGGAGACCTAAAAAGGTGGAAGCCCACCTGAGAACTACTAAGCGAATCACTGGTCTTGATAAAACCCTGAAGAAGGGTTAGAGCCTCTCGCTCCAGCTGATTGGCTGGAAAGATGAGTTGTGAAATTGCTGGCGTCTTGATGGTCCAAGCCTACTTTTTTCCATAACTGTTTAACAACAACCTTTTTCCATAGGGCACAAAATATTCCAGTCTCTAGGAATCCAAAGACCAGGCAAGTAAGTAGTGAAAGTGAAACACTTTATCTGTGTCGGGTTCTGGGCTGTCGAACACTGATGGGTCCTGAGACAATCACACTAGAAACCTTAGGTGTCCCTCTGGTGACAGGCATGAGAGTGACAAAATAACTACTGCTTAGCAGGACTACAGGGATGAGTAGGGGCTAAACCGCCTACTCTGTCCAATACTACTACTGAGCCAATCGTAAGGTTGAAACAGACAACACATGATTGGTCGATCTTCTTCACCACTTTAAGGTAGCAAGGCCGAGTGCCGGCTATACCCATCAAGACCGTGTGGGGCAGTAAGGAAGCACCCAAAACAACGATAGCCCTGAAGGTACCAAAATAGAACAAACGCACAATCAATGTTCCATACAAAATATGAGCTATAATCAAACTAAGAGGACAAACTAACACAAAACTGTACAAGCACACCCTTGTAAAGAAATACACAACATATGCAGACCTTTGTCTGAAAGGTACTCTGGGTATGTAGAGGGTCTGCGGGCAGATTTCTTTGCAGCCCTGTTCAATTTGAAGTAAATGTCTTTAGTAAAAGTACAGAGCAGTGTCTTAATTGTCAATAGGGACCTGATCACCAGGCCGGGGGGACAGAACCATGGTGGTAGAGCTTTAATTCTTCATTTGAGGACTCAACTGCACTGATAATGGCTTCTGGGTGATTTCTCCTGGGTCCAGTCAGTGTTAAGCATGTACAGCTGGTTTGATGGGAACAGCGGTGCACCTCAACAAGCAGCGATCAGATTGGGGCTCGAGCAAGCTTGGGTCGTGCCACAATATGCAGATCCTCATGGTTCAACTGCACGAATGGGTGTAACAATGCAGTGTGATTCTGAAGCAGTGATCGGTTCACAAGCTTCGGAGAACAGAAAGGAGATATTGAGGTGGCGGCTAAAAGCTGTTAAAAAATGGAAAATGTCAAAGGCAGCTCCACTGGGTCTCAAGGAGCCTCAAAACTACCAGCGTGAAGTCCATTCGCCCAATAGCAGTACACAGTGCCAAAGACTGCTCCTTTAAATGCTGCGAGACAGAGGAAAGGCAGGTCCTTCTTCCCAGTTAGGAAGGTTGGCAGCAAACATGTGCAGGTATGCCACTTCCACAGGCAGGGTCCTGTGCACACTGGTCAAGCAGCAGGTGTCTCCAAATGTTTCCCTGGAATGGTTGGGAGTGGGGTGGTCCTGGTAGTTCCTTAGAGGTAGGTGACTGTGGGCAGACTACTACCCCAATATGTTTCCAGCAAAATCTTTCTTCCTGATGAGTCCAGATACATTTAATTGTGTTATTGATTACAGCTCACACACACCTAGTTCGAGAGCAGATGAGTGCTGTACGGGACGTGATTAACATTTTCAGTCAATATAAAGTGAAGGAGAAGAGTCCAAGTGGTGTCTATCTAAAGCCCGTACCCTGATCATTTGTTGATGTATGTTGTGTGTAGGAACCTGGGCGATCAGGGGTGAACGAGGGGCCCTTTTTGTATTTATGATTTTAACAGGGCCAGCCATGAGGGTGTTTCCCCTATCGATGTGGCAGACCACATGGGCCTGCACTATGGTCTTGAAGTCCCTGGGAGGGATGAAGGGTTTGATTATGTGAAGAGCCAAGATTTGGAGCCAGGCAGTTTGTGTCTTCTTGGCTTTGTGATTCTGGAAAGACAGCTGCTGTTGATGGTGGAGCCTAAGTAATTGCTGAATCCGACGGTTGTGGCGAACCCTTCTAGGCGCATATCACTGAGCCATTGTGAGACAAGTTGTTGTTTAGCCACGGGAGTCGATGAGTATGAATTTGGTTGGAGGGGTTACGTTGAAGCTAGGCAATCGACATCCGGGATTGGATGATGGCTAGGTAATCACGGAGACAAATGACAAGTGGGATTTTTACTCTTATGTATAACTAAGTATCGTCCATGTGTTCGGATGCTTGAGGGTGCCCAAAGGCTCCATGTAAAGGAGAAAGAGGATGGAGAATTGGGGGACTGCGCAGGAGACTGGGAGTCAGTTAGAACAACTGATTCCATTAAGGTAGGGAACCCCCTTTAGAGTCAATTTGCCACAGTGCATTGGTCTATTCACAGCCTTCTGTAAGGGGCCAATCCTTGTGGCTTCTAATATGAACGCCTACAGTGCTTGGTCTACAGGATATCGGGGTCTGTAGGATATCGGGGTCTACAGGAAATCAGGGGAGGGGGCGTGAATTACATGAATGAAGGGTAACTCAGGCATTTTCAACATGGGAGGACTATTCTTCCAGGCTCAGATCCTCACATGTGTTACTCTAAACTCCCCCTTCTCCGGTCTACTTCAGTCATTATCCCCCTAGTGTGACTTACCCGTTGCATAGACAGAGCATCCCTTGAAGCACTTCCACCCGGCGGTATAGCTGCCATCTTGAGAAGGTGCCGGGCTTTCCCAGAAGAGAACAGAGGCGACAGCCAATATACTAAGCAAGATATCATGTTATCATTGTATATGTATTGTTACCCAATACACAATTAAAACGTTTATGTGTTTTTATTCCAAAAAGTCAAATAACCAAGTTAGAATAACTTTGGTTCTAGAAATGCTGGAAAGTAATCCTCTGGGTGCCCCCTTTCTGAAATGATCAGTAGTGTACCCCCCAATGTGTAATCTGCCATCACATGTGTAGCAGGTTTGCCAAACAAATAACGTGTTTACACTTTGTAAGTGAACAAATCGGCTGAGGCACTTTCTAAAAATGTAGCCCGATTGCTGCTAACATGAATTTAGTTCCAGCAGACGAAGTGCCAGAGCCTGTAATACAGGATTCATAAGGGGGCGCCTGTAGGATATGACAGGGTTCCCGCGACACAGGAACTGATCCCCAGCTTCTACATGTGCACCTCTCCTTCTGTGCATGCGGGTATGTGAGGTAGTGTGTGTCCTAAGAGCTGGCGGAATACCTGTTACTGATGCCCAGAAAGGGGTACACATGGGGTCACGGGGTGTGCTGTGTATGGATGCGGTGAAGCAAATCATACACCAATGGCCAGCGGGCACATCCGAGTACAAACCCACCAGATAGGTCCACTCTCTAGCAAAGTCCAGGTGATGGTGGCTAGATAGATACATGCTCAAGAAATAACCCACTCACAAAATAAATAATTAAATAGCAGGTAGACAATGGGCCTCATTCCGAGTATGGGGGTAAGGGATAGCGGCCACCGGTAACGAGACCGGTGGCGGTGATCCCTTACCGCCATACTCCGAGTTCCCTTTGCGCCCTCGCCCTTAACGCCTGCTTTGAGCAGGTGTTAAAGTCGAGGGTGCAAAGGGGCCTCCAAGCCAATAACGGTGACCGTAATGAACGGTCACCGTTATTTGCATCTTCCCCATTCCCATTGAGCCCTATGGGGGCTCATTTGGGTTTGGGAAGAGCCTTGGTGAATGGGGAATTACCGCCCCGCCAACCTTGGAATGGGGCGGTAATTCCGCCATCCACCAAGGCGCTGCCGGTCCGGGTACAGCGTCAACCAAGGCGTTAATAGCGCCATTGGTTAGCGCCGTACTCGGAATGAGGCCCAATGAATGGTTATTTTATGGACTAAACATTCTGCGTTTTATTGCGATGAATCAGATCACTTTTACTCTTTCAGAACTAAAGATTCTTCACTGAATAAATTAGGATCATGTTTCCCCTAAAAAAGGTCAGAAAAGGATAGAAATGAATTGGAAAAAATACTTTACTAAAAGGAAGTTACGTTTGCAATGTAAAAAAATGAAAGTAGAAAAATGTGCCGGTTCTGGTTTGTGAAATAACATAACCGAGCCACTTCCACTGTACAAAAATCGTAACCCAAATCTTCTCCTCTTTCCTGAACTCTCCTCTGATCTCTCTATCAACATTTCCTACTGTCTCTCTGCCATTAAATATTGGATGTCTTCTCACTCTCTGATGTTAAACTCTACCAAAAACAGAGGTGCTCTCCTTCTGTGCCAAAAGCTCTCTCTCATCTCTTCCTCTGCCTATCCAGGTCCCATCTGACACTCTCCCCTACTCTTCTCCAGCTAGACACCTCTGCGTCATCTATGTCCCTTCTCACACCTTCTCTACTTTCACCTCCAAAAGGGGAACAGCAGCTCCTAAATATTAGAAATATCAGGCACTGCCAAGCATCTCTTAACCCCTCTTCCCTTCCCTAAAGTGGATTACTGAGCCAGCATCCTCTTTGGTCTCCCCAACTATGCTTTCTGTCCTCTTGACAAGATCATTAACTTGGCTACCAGGACTCCCTTTGAACTCCCTCACTTCACACCTACTTCCTCGCACCGTCACCAGGATGGATGGCTGATGATGTAAAACAGGGCCAGATTTAAATTTCTTCTCCTGGTTCACAAATCTATCCGCGGTAAGGCCCCACTGTGTCTATCCAACTCTACAAGCCTTCTCGTCATCTCCGCTCTGTCTCCTCGACTACCCTTGTGGCTCCTTGTCCTCCCCGTACTTCCGCTTGCTTCGGTTCCTGCTCTGTTCTAGTTTCACTTGTATGAAATTCTGTTCCCATGGGCATCCGAGAAACAGTCCACACATATCTGTTAAAAATCCAAACTAAAACCCACCTCCTCGCCTCCGAGTTACCTCTCATTTGACTGCTAGCTAACATTTTCCCCTTGCCTCTAACTAGCCTCTGTCCCTCACTTCCTCTGCCTCCACTCTAGCACTTCACCCATCATGGTCACATCCCGAGCACAGATGGCCGTACCGCCTGCCGGCACTTAAACATGTCCAATGTGCATTGTCCTTTATCTATGTATGTGCACGTATGTATTGTCCCCGGTGACTGTTCCATTTGCTCCCCTCCACAACCTGCTCAGACTGTCCCTCTAACTCATCCCATTTTAAGAAGCTCACTGCTTCCCGTCAAATCTGATTTCTTATCTATTATATTTATTGATTTGTATTTATTTATTTCATTTGATTATACGCCCAACCCCACGGGCATCACGGCGTAGGTTACACAGGTAGAATATAGCTTTCTGGTTAAAAAGGAATTGAATTCAGGTCAAGATGATACGTTGATACAGTTACAAGGCAAGTATTGAAATGGGGGAACGTATGGGCTTACACTGGTTGCCAGTGGGGTGGTAGACAGGGACTAGTGAAGCATTAGGGAGTAAAACAGTTTAGTATTTGTTGAATAACCAGGTTTTTTAGCAGTTTCTTGAAGTGGGTGTGGGAGGGCTCTTTACTTATGTTCAATGGGAGTGAGTTCCAAATTCTAGGAGCTGCTGCAGGAAAGGTGGAACCTCCTACGCTTGAGCTCTTGAAGCCGGGGGTGAATAGGTGAGTGCTGGAGTTGGATATTAGGCATTTGGTTGAGGTAGGTGGAGGTGTTTTGGCTGATGCATTTATGTTTGATGGTGTAGCATTCTGGCTTCTATGGGTAGCCAGGGTACCTCTCTCCTAGTCTGTGAAATGTGGTCTCTTTTTTGGATTGCGAGCTCTGCCCTTGGTGCTTTATTTTGCAGTAATTGCAATTTGGCTAAGTTCTTCTTAGTGGTGCCTAGCAGGAGTATGTTACAGTAGTCTAACTTAGACAGAATAAGGGCTCTTGCTAGAGTAATGCAGTTCTGTGGCGTGAGTGAGAAATTGTCGACTGAGGGCAATGATTTTAGCTGCATAGGCAGTGGATGAGGCAAGCGAGTTGACATGTTTGCTCATGGTGAGGTTTGTATCAAGGTACACACCTATAGCCTCATCACAAGTCTGGCAGTAACCCTTAAATGCTGCAGTAACGATATTACTGCCACATTTAAGGGTCCGCCAGATCATAGCTCTGAGCTGGGGGTAAATGCACCAGGAATTTGCTAATTTTCAGCACAATTACCACACGGTAATACCGCTGACGGTAGTTGCGCCGAAAATTCCCCATTGGGCCCAATGGAGAATGGGAAATTCCCGAATGGGTCCAATGGGGAATGGGGAATTACTGTTCCGCCAAACCTGTGTGTGGGGTTTTGGCGGTAACGCTAATAGCCCTGGCAGTATCCCAGCGTTAATATTCATATTTCTTTGTCTTGGGTGCCTGACAGCACAGAGCCATGCTTCTATGTGCTTTACAGCAGTCGGTGATGGGGTGAGCATTGAGACAGGGCTCTGGGTGGATCGAGATGGTGTTTGAGACAATGGGCCTCATTACACGGAAGGCGGTAAACCATGGTGCTATTAGCACCATGGTTGCCGCTGGTACCATACCGGTTCCACCATGGAGGAAAGGGGAATTACCACCCCATTCCAAGGTTGCTGGGGCGGTAATTCCCCCTTCCCCCATTGCCCTTCCCCATTCCCATTTTTGCCTCACAGGGCATAATGGGAATGGGGAAGGAGCTAATTACGGTACCGCAAATTGCAGTACTGTAATTAGCACCAAGGTCCCTTTGCGGGTCCCACTTTAACGGCTGGTCTACACCAGCCGTTAAGGTCGGGTCCCGCAAAGAGACCTCATAGTAAGGCGGTAAGGGTTTACCGGTGCCCTTACTGGTACCGGTAAACCCTTACTGCCTACCGTGTAATGAGGCCCAATGTTCGAGTTGGGGGTTCAGCTGGGTCGAAACAAATCTTCCACTGGTTTGAGTCGGTGAGTGACACAAGTCAACTGTGAAGTTGGGTTGAGACAAAGTTCTGTTGGGTTGAAGTGCTGTTCGGGACAAGGCAAGCCAGATGCTTCCACAGCAGTGTGCCGGCCCTAGAACCGAGATGGCTCAAAGGTTCAGGTATGCAGCTTGAAGATTGTGGGGTGCCAAAAGCAGCACAGCGGGTCCTGCGTCAGCAAGAAGATGAGCCGGGGTAGTGAAACAGATGTCAGGTCGCTGGGGTTCCCGATCCGGGGGATCAAGTACAAGCTGAGTCTGTTTTATGCACTCCCACTCCAGGGAGCTTTGCTGGCATCTAAAGGGGTTCTTTCACCTGCAGCGACAGGATCTAGGTTCCAGTTCAGCCAAAGTGAGGTCCAGCAGAAGTGCACCCCAGTTCCTTGGGCATCGTCTGCCTTCACCTCCCTGGCAGAGGACTTTGGAATGGACTCCAATCTGTAATCTTCTTGTTCTTCTGGAAGGCCGGGAACGGATCCAAGAATGGTGGGCCTCCTTTTTATATTTGTAAAGACAAAATGCCATAGGGATTGGCCCAAAGCCTTATGACATCCCACCAGATTGCTCTGTTTTCAGGAAATGAAGGGGACAGGAAAAGGAAAACAACCCTAATAAAAAGCAAGATAGGGAACCCCTAGCCAGGCCTACCTTTCTGTAGTGTCCTGTAGGTGGACCTCCTCACATTCCTAACCGCTCTCTCTCTTCAAGCAGAGACTGACACGGGAGCTGGGGTGCAACACGTCTTATCTTTATTTAACCTCGACACTAACTGCCGCTCCACGCGGTAACCCCTCCCCTTCCTGTCACGTGGGACGCAGCCCACTCAACAACCGATAACAGAGAGAGAGGACTGTTCCTCTCTTCGATACTTTGGTGACGACACCACACCCTCCCGTCACTAAACAGTCAGTTGCGTTCTCAACCCATTTCTTCGATGAGACGAGTAGGCCTCCTTCTGGTTCTGTGTGGTCGGTGGTCCACACTTGCAGATGGTGCCACCCATTCTCCTGGTGTCACATCATCTCCAGAGTCTTCCCTGTCTCCCTCATAGGGGGCGTCCCATTGGGAGAAAGTGTCACACATACTTGAATTTCTTGAACGCTGAAAACCAGGCATCTTTCTAAAGTGAGAAGAGTTTCGCGTTATGGACCGGTGATCTCCTTCTGCGGTGATGAGCGATCCTTTCTTCCCAGTGATGATGAGGGGTTCTTCATTGAAAGGAGTTGCGTTTTTGCGCTGTGGCTGTTGTCGGACCACGACCATGTCCCCAGGCGCCAGGTCGCTCTCTCTGGCTCTGCGCTTGCGGTCGGCTGTCTCTTTCATGTGTTCCTTCATGAGGGAGTCGCGTGTTCTCATCTCCGCGTCCTCTGCGTACTGTCCTTCAATGTCGGGCGCGTGCGGTAGTCGCGTTCTGATCATTCGTCCGAACATTACTTCTGATGGTGACTTCCCCGTGGTGCTGTGTGGAGTGTTCCTATAGTCTCGCATGAATTGGTACAGCATTTTCTCGACGGGTTCTCCCGTGAGGCGTGCGATCTGAGTCGTGCGCTTGATGTTGCTCATGAATCTTTCCACAGTGCCATTTGCTTGAGGCCACAGCGGTGTTACTTTACGATGACAGAAACCCATGTATTCTGCGAATCTCTGAAAGTCTTGTCCCGTGAAGGGTGGTCCGTTGTCAGACTTTACAACCTTCGGTATGCCATAGATCGCGAACATCCGATCCAGTGCTGGGATGGTGTGATGTGCAGCGGTGGATGGGATGACCTGTAGGTCTGGATATCTAGAGTATTCATCTACCGCTACCAAAATGTATTCACCCCCTTCCATGGGCCCAAAGTGGTCGATGGCTATCTCTTCCCATGCTCCTTCTGGTAGTGCAGTCATTCTTAGTGGTTCCGGGACTGTGTGCGGCTTCACGATGGCACAGGTGGGACAGTTTTGTAATAACTCCTCCACAGAGGTGTCCAGTTGGGGAAACCATAGCTTTTGCCTCAGCATCCTTTTGGTGGATACAATTCCCCGGTGTCCTTCATGAGCTAGCTCTAGCACCTTCTGGCGTAGGCTTCGCGGTATTACTAGTTTAGTCCCTTTTAGTAGTAGTCCTTCCTCAGACTTCGCAAGTTCTTCCTTTACAGCCAGAAGGCACGTGATGTCTCGTTTGATGTCCTCGTTCATTGTTTCACGTATCTGTTTTGCATGTTTCCAACGTCCAGTTTCTAGGCACCTCAAGATGGTCTGTATTCCTTGATCTGCGCTGGACTCCCTCGTTATCTGTTCCATGTCGAGCCCTTGTGGTGTGCTGCTGTGAATGACATATCTGATGTATTGATCAGCAATGGATTGTTCTGGTCCGCTCTTTTCCTTGGGGTGCCGGGATAGGAAATCCGCTGGATTTTGTTCCTTCCCTGGCCAGTGTATGATGGTGAATCGATAGTCCTGCAGCCTAAGTGCCCATCTGGCTATCCTTGGTGGCATTTTGGCTTGTGGGTTGCCGTAGATGAAAGTGAGTGCCTGGTGATCCGTCACAACTATAAAAGGTTTCCCATATAGGAAGAGGTGAAAATGCTCGCAGGCCCAGACGACCGCCAGTCCTTCCTTTTCGGCTTGAGAATAGGCTTGTTCGGTTTTTGATAGGCTTCGACTGGCGTACGATACTATGTGTTTCTCGCCTCCCTCTTTGTCGTCTAGTTGTGTGAGAATGGCGCCTAACCCAACGGGACTGGCGTCTACAACGAGTTCTGTTGTCTTCTTGGGGTCAAAGTATGCCAGATTTCGGGCGTCTGAGATGCGGTCTTTGATGATCTGGAATGCCTCTTGGCATTTGGGTGACCACACAAATTCGGTGTTTAGTTTGGTTAGAGCTCTCAGGGGTTCACTGATGGACGCAAAATCACGTATGTACCTTGTGCAGTAGCTTGCGAGCCCCAGGAACGATCTGAGGTCTGATGTTGTTGCGGGTGGTTCAGCTTCTCGGAGTGCACTAACCTTTTCGGGGTCAGGCGTCATGCCCTTCTCTGAAAATATGTGTCCGAAGAATCTGAGCGTCTTCTTGCGGAATTCACACTTTTCTTTGTTGAGTGTTAGCTGGGCTTCCTCCAAGGCCATGCAGACTCTCATCAGAGTGTCATCATGTTGTTCCTGAGTCTGGCCGAAAACCAGAATGTCATCGCTGTAATTTAAGCAGTTGGGCACATGCTTGATGACATTGTGGATTTCTGCTTGAAAGATTTCGGCCGCTGAGGATACTCCAAAACTAAGTCGCTTGTAGCGGAACAAACCTAGATGGGTGGCAAACGTTGTTATGTATCGTGATTTCTTGCTGAGCTCCAGCTGATGATAGCCTTTGTTTAGGTCTAACTTCGAGAATGTTGTCGCCCCATTTAAGAGGTGCACCATGTCCGTTATCCGGGGGGCTTGATGTCGTTCTCTTAGGATGGCTTCATTTGGTCTTCTCATGTCTACACATATCCTAATGTCCGGAGATTCTCTTTTGGGTACCGGCACTATAGGCGAGACCCATGGTGTGGGGCCTTCCACGGGCTCAATGATGTCGGCCTCTAATAGCTTAGTTAGTTCGCTTTCAACTTGCTGTTGAATGTTGATAGGGATGCCCCTGTAGTGTTGGGCTACTGGAGTGATTTGGGGGTCAATGTGAAGTTCAATCTGTTTTCCCTTCAGTTTTCCTAAGCCTTTGAACAGGGCCGGGAATATTTGATCGATGCTTGCCGTTGGGTCTAGGTACTTGTGCACCATGAGACGGTACAATATGTGAGTGAGTCCCATCTCTGCGGCTGACCGATAGCTCAAGATGCATCCGCTCTCCGCGGCGGCTTCTACCACGTGCATGGGGATGTTTTTCTTGTGTTCCTTGTACTGGCATGATGCCATGAAAAACCCTTTGCATGCTAGGGGTGTTTTTGAGCCATAGGGATAGATGAGGGCTCGTGCTGGCTGTAGGCGAGGGGCGTTCGGTATGCTTTGGTATACTTCTTCACTTATTACGTTCACAGTTGCTCCAGTATCTATCAGGAATTCTGCAGCTGTTTGGTTTATTCGTATTCTTAGTATTGGGCTGTGTTCTTTGGCCATGTTGTTTCCAAGGGCGTATAGATATCCCTTTTTCCGTGGTGCTTCTTGTTGCATTCCCGTTCTGCGGGACCTCTCCTCTGAGGATGCGCTTGACACGCTGTCTGGCTGTGATTGTTCTATGAGGCATCTCACATACCTTCTGGGTCGCCTTCTTGTTTTTGGCTGGGTGGTTTTGTTCTCCCTCCATTCTCCCCTCTCTTGTCTTCTTTCCGGTTGCTTGTCGTGGTGACGGTGCCGTCCTTGTTCCGGGAAGTGATGTGCCGCCCTGCTGTGGTGGGAGCGTTGATTCTGTTCTAGTTCCATCGAGGATTTTCCACTTCTACCTGCTCCCTTCATTTTACTGCGAAATATCAGGCATACGGACTTGTAGTGGTTGTCGCCACCACATGCGGAGCAAGTCTGTCCCATGGCCGGACACGTTCCTTCGTGTGGGTATTCATGGCCACATCTGTAGCAGAAGGGATCTGTGTTGGTTCTCGTTGTACCCTCCAGCTTGTTGATGCTTTCCTGCTTGCCGTGTGTGATCTTTATATCGTCCAGGCCCTCCACTTGTGCTGCAAGGGCAGCGTCGGATCTCGCTAGGCGCAGGATTTCTTCTAGACTTCTCGGCTGTTGTAGTAGTCGCCTCCGGAAGTCCGCGCTTTCGCACCCCACTATGATCTGTGATCTGAGGGCCTCCTCATTCGAGTAATTGTTGAAGTCACAGTGCTTCATTTTTGATCTTAGCCTCATGACGAACGCGTCTATGGATTCTCCTTTGTTTTGCTTGGTAGTATGGAATACATGCCGCTCGTAGTCCACGTTTGTGTGAGGTGTGAAATATTCTGTGAGCGATGTCTTTAGCTTGATGTAAGTATCTATGTTGCCTTCCGGCATTTCCTCGAGGATATCACGCACGTTGGAACCTACCGCATGGTTTAGGAGGTTTAGTTTTTGTTCATCCTCCAGTGGTCCAGCTGCCTTTAGGCATACTTCAAAGTCTCTCAGCCATCTTCTCCACCTTGACCCCAGGGTGCTTGTCTCTGTGAGGTCAAAATTAGCTGGTAATTGGGCTAGGAGGCTGTCCGTCATTTTCCTGTGCGGGGACGCTGGGGCGTAGGAACCCTCTTTTTGTGCTGGTGTCACTGGGACTGTGAGTGACAACCTTCGGGCTGGAGTCGCTGTAGCAGTGGGTGACTCCTCTCCTGAGCCACTCTTGTGCTGCGGTGGCGTCTGGCCGTCACTAGGGGGCGCTGTGTTGGGGAGTTCGCTCTCCCTGCGCCGAACGGGTGTGGATGGCTGCGTGGGGATCTATGAGGCCTTCGATGTGCGTCTCTTGACTCGCTGCTTGCGTAGGGGTTCGTGTGTTTACCCTTTTCATGCAGGCGCTGAGCGGGCACAATGTGCCTTTGTGGCCATTGCCCGGAGTTCTGCTGGAGTTATTCGCTCCAGCCGTTGCCGTTGGCGGGAGGCCAGTGCGCCTCGACCGCCCGGTGGTGTGATGCGGGGAGTCGCCGCTCCACCCGTGGCGTTGGAGATCACGCCTACCGGCGTCGATGCCGTTGGCGGGAGCGAAGTCTTCTCTTTTTCCCGCCCGGAAGGTAGTAGCGCGGGGAGCTGCTGCTCCTGCTCCACGGGGCCTCTTCCGGTGGCGGGGAGCCCTCACGCTCCGACCCGCTATCCTCGGGGCATCGGAGGGACGGAAGACTCACGGGCGTCACGAGCGCTGTGACTTGAGGTGGCGGGCACGGCGGGGCGCGTGTCCGTCTCGTCGCCAGATGTAGTGTCCTGTAGGTGGACCTCCTCACACTCCTAACCGCTCTCTCTCTTCAAGCAGAGACTGACACGGGAGCTGGGGTGCAACAAGTCTTATCTTTATTTAACCTCGACACTAACTGCCGCTCCACGCGGTAACCCCTCCCCTTCCTGTCACGTGGGACGCAGCCCACTCAACAGCCGATAACAGAGAGAGAGGACTGTTCCTCTCTTCGATACTTTGGTGACGACACCACACTTTCCTCTCTGGCTACTCTACCTCTGCCCCTCCCCATGCATTCGATTGGTCAGCGCCCTGGTGTGCAGCTGCTGCCTCTGTAGCACTGTTCCCAGGAGACCTCCTGCGGGGAGGGCTTCCCCTTCCTGGTACTTGATTTATTGGTCGCAGGAGGAGGAAAGGCCTGAGGTGCGCGCGCTGCAACTAAGCCATGGACCCCCAATTGTATCCTGCACGCTTTGGAGGGTCACAGAAGAAGCAGTTGTTGGGCTGCACCGATGCATGACACTTCCATGGGGTCTCCTATGCGAGGCTGGGCCTGAGCCACTGGGCGCCTTGCCTGGGGGGAGTCAGGGAGGTGGGGGGGGGGGGGGGTGACAGGGCTTGGATTTCACGTCAGATGTTATCTCCACTAAAGGCAGACGGACGATCTCCCCCCCGCCCCCGACTTCCAGAAGATCTAAGATCCCCCCTAGATCAGTTGGGAGCTATTAGAGATATCACAGGATGATCTGGTCACACAGCACACTCCTGCACAGCCAGCACACTCCTGCACAGCCCAATCACACAGCACACCCTGCACAGTACAGCACACCTTGCACAGCCCAATCACTCACCTGATCAGAAGCTGCTGGGCCTTTCCGCTCTCGGCTGGGATTTCCTGCAGCTGAAGGGTGGGTTTCCGGAGTTGTAACTGAGCAGGAGGAGGGGTTCAGACCCCAGACACACACTGCTGCTGCACCCAGGAACGATCGGCGATATGGCGACGGACACAGGCTCAAATAGGCAATGTACTGCACAAGTCCAGAGCCTGAGACACTGCTCCCCAGAGCCTGAGACACTGCCCCCTAGAGCCTGAGACACTGCCCCCCAGAGCCTGAGACACTGCCCCCCAGAGCACGAGACACTGCCCCCTAGAGCCTGAAACACTGCCCCCCAGAGCCTGAGACACTGCCCCCCAGAGCACGAGACACTGCCCCCCAGAGCCTGAGACACTGCCCCCCAGAGCACGAGACACTGCCCCCAAGACACGCTCAGACGCAGCACCACATCCCCAGAACCCCATTATTTAGAACACACGCACCGAGACTGAGACACTGCTCCCCAGAGACTGAGACACTGCCCCCCAGAGCACGAGACACTGCCCCCAAGACACGCTCAGAGGCAGCACCACATCCCCAGAACCCCATTATTTAGAACACACGCACCGAGCCTGAGACACTGCTCCCCAGGATAACTCCGAGGTAGTGCTAGAAATATGGTGAGTCCCATTGTATACTCGCTTGGGAAGCCTAGAGCAGAGCACAGGTCCACACAGGACATGCTGAAATGCAACATATGCACACACCATGGGTGAGTTCATGCAGGGGAGGGACTACCATAGTGATGTGTGGTGCAGGGAAGATGCACACAGCGTGGGTGAGTTCATGCAGGGGAGGGACTGCCATAGTGATGTGTGGTGCAGGGAATATGCACACAGCGTGGGTGAGTTCATGCAGGGGAGGGACTGCCATAGTGATGTGTGGTGCAGGGAATATGCACACAGCGTGGGTGAGTTCATGCAGGGGAGGGACTATCATAGGGATTTGTGGTGCAGGGAATATGCACACACCATGGGTGAGTTCACACAGAGGAGGGAATATTATAGGGATCTGTGGTGCAGGGAATATGCACACACCATGGGTGAGTTCACCAGGCAGAGGAGGGACTATCATACTGATGTGTGGTGTAGGGAATATGCACACAGCATGGGTGAGTTCTCACAAAGGACGGACTATCATAGTGATGTGTGGTGCAGGTAATACGCACACAGCGTGGGTGAGTTCATGCAGGGGAGGGACTGCCATAGTGATGTGTGGTGCAGGGAATACGCACACAGCGTGGGTGAGTTCATGCAGGGGAGGGACTGCCATAGTGATGTGTGGTGCAGGGAATATGCACACAGCGTGGGTGAGTTCATGCAGGGGAGGGACTGCCATAGTGATGTGTGGTGCAGGGAATATGCACACAGCGTGGGTGAGTTCATGCAGGGGAGGGACTGCCATAGGGATGTGTGGTGCAGGGAATATGCACACAGCGTGGGTGAGTTCATGCAGGGGAGGGACTGCCATAGTGATGTGTGGTGCAGGGAATATGCACACAGCGTGGGTGAGTTCATGCAGGGGAGGGACTGCCATAGTGATGTGTGGTGCAGGGAATACGCACACAGCGTGGGTGAGTTCATGCAGGGGAGGGACTGCCATAGTGATGTGTGGTGCAGGGAATACGCACACAGCGTGGGTGAGTTCATGCAGGGGAGGGACTGCCATAGTGATGTGTGGTGCAGGGAATACGCACACAGCGTGGGTGAGTTCATGCAGGGGAGGGACTGCCATAGGGATGTGTGGTGCAGGGAATACGCACACAGCGTGGGTGAGTTCATGCAGGGGAGGGACTGCCATAGGGATGTGTGGTGCAGGGAATACGCACACAGCGTGGGTGAGTTCATGCAGGGGAGGGACTGCCATAGTGATGTGTGGTGCAGGGAATATGCACACAGCGTGGGTGAGTTCATGCAGGGGAGGGACTGCCATAGTGATGTGTGGTGCAGGGAATATGCACACAGCGTGGGTGAGTTCATGCAGGGGAGGGACTGCCATAGTGATGTGTGGTGCAGGGAATATGCACACAGCGTGGGTGAGTTCATGCAGTGGAGGGACTGCCATAGTGATGTGTGGTGCAGGGAATATGCGCACAGCGTGGGTGAGTTCATGCAGGGGAGGGACTGCCATAGTGATGTGTGGTGCAGGGAATAGGCGCACAGCGTGGGTGAGTTCATGCAGGGGAGGGACTGCCATAGTGATGTGTGGTGCAGGGAATATGCGCACAGCGTGGGTGAGTTCATGCAGGGGAGGGACTGCCATAGTGATGTGTGGTGCAGGGAATATGCACACAGCATGGGTGAGTTCATGCAGAGGAGGGACTATCATAGTGATGTGTGGTGCAGGGAATATGCACACACCATGGGTGAGTTCACACAGAGGAGGGAATATTATAGGGATGTGTGGTGCAGGGCATATGCACACAGCATGGGTGAGTTCACGCAGAGGAGGAACTACAATAGTGATGTGTGGTGCAGGGAATACGCACACACCATGGGTGAGTTCACGCAGAGGAGGAACTATCATAGGGATGTGTGGTGCAGGGAATACGCACACAGCATGGGTGAGTTCATGCAGATCACAGGTGCAATTCACCAGCTCTAGGCTGAGGGAGACGCTGTTTAATTAGAGGACCTACAGACTCTGTGGATTATTGACTGCCTGACTGTACCCGCCTGTTGTAACTTGAGACCGTCCACCAAGGGTTCGTGCTCTGTCACGTATCTGTGTTACATGTGTTGTGGGGGCCAGTGAGGCCACTCGAGCTGGCCCCGTTGGTAATGGGACAGCTGCAACTCGGTGGAGGCAAATCGCCTCGGATAGTTGCCTGGGATTACCCTGTCTTGTTGAGTGGCAGGGCGACATCTGCCAAGCCTGTGCTGACCCTGGCCACCATGCTGGCTACAGGGCCCTTTGGCACCACGGCTTGCAGGCCTGTGCTCACACAGTGTGAGCCTGCCGGCCTGAAATGACACACAGACCCAAGTCATTCCATCTTGGAGTCTGCAGCTGGTCTGCCCATGTGTGTGCAGGGGCCTCCCTTTATTAATACAGTCACATGGTCACAGACATGTGACATCAGCACGAGCCTTGGGAGGGACTTGCATTACTTAAAGGGGTGGCACACCACACTCCTCCTTTTTTATAACAAACAAACAGATGACAAACATCCATGGACATCAAATGAATTAACAGTTGCAAACAGTAATGCTGGGAATCACAGGTGCAAGCAATAAGCTACATAGCAACTTAGGTTGGGACAGTCCTTGCCGACAGAGCACGCTCTGGCAGTTACCAACATAAAACATATACTGATCCTTGTTACACATCTGAGCCGGACAGTCAGGATTGGCGGACTGCTGGTGGCATGGTGGTAATCCCTCCACATTTTCAAAAGGGCCCTTTATGCAACTGGGCATATGCGCATAGACAATAACGTGCCCAGACCTGGGACTACTTTAAGTCTGCCACTAGTTGCAGGATCACAGCTTCAGACAAACACAATTGCTGGGGGCACTTTGAGCTTTTTTCATATCATGCTGGCACCCACCATACAATGTACATTGTCACTGATTCCACTTGAAACAATTAGGGCAGTGCAGGATACCAGTTTCCTCTCGCATACATCACTGTCTGCAGGGGCTGATCACACACCGAACAGCCTCATTGCCAGCTACTGCATCGTTTAAAGCATGCCGAAGAAAGGGAGTCAACTATGCGCGTTTTCGCAAATTAGTGAAGACTCACATCTTCAACTGACTTCCCCCACTGATGACCCCTTTCAGTAAGCGTACTATCTGTTCTGTCTTGTGATACCTGTTTTGTCCCTTGTGTCCATGTTTCTGCGCCCGAGACCCGCGAGTTACTGGCGCAATACAAATAAACAAATAAAATTAAAATTAAATTAAAAAATCTACGGGAGCTCAGCTTTTTATACTTCTTACTGGAGTTTGCAAGCTCACCAGCATTTAGACGGATGGCTACTGAGTCCATTTTAAGCATGTTTGGAGTCTGCAGGCTCACCAGCATTTAGACGGATGGCTACTGAGTCCATTTTAAGCATGTCTGGGTTAGGGTTAATCAGATGAAATAAAGTTTCTTGCATAGTTGGTTCTTTACAGAAACAGCAAACCGAGGATGGGGTATGTGTTTTTATCTATCAAAGATAAATAGTCTTGTGTGGGTAGAATATTGAATTGGAAACGCAGAAAAAGGTCACAAATGTTACAATCCGGAAATTGATTCAAATAGTTTGGTAATTCATTGAGGGCTCTTACTTCAATTTCACATTTGAGATGACGTTTATATCTTGTTTGTTCGTCTATAATTCTTATCCAATCGTTCGTTTGAATTTTTCGTTTCGCATATTGTGGTCTGTTTATCAACATTTGTTCTGTGATTTCTTCTGTTTTAATTTTTTGTTTAATCTCGGTAGTCCACTTCGAAAAAGCTGCATTCTGGAAAGCTTGACTTTTTTTCTTTGAGGATTTCCAATGATGGAATTTTTTCTTCCGAGATTATTTTTGTATGGAGATTCATTTGTTTCCAGAGTACTATGGATTGTATAGAATAGAGGGCTAGTTGAATCGAATTCTAGACATCGGGAATGATTTCGGAAGTGCTAAGGTTTTCCTCCAGAATATTGCTTTGTAACAGGACCATTTCATAAATTGTTGATTAATAAATGATTCACTAGCGTAGCTCAAAATCGGGATTACTTTTTGTTTGTATAGCAAAGTTGTAGCTTTTATTGAATACGTTCCATATTTCAAATGAAAGAAGCGACCTTGTCTGGCCAATGATCTTGCTTTCCCCTCAATATGATCTTTCCATTCTTTTTCGTTCGCAGAGGGGGTAATCAGTGCACCAAGGTATTTTATAGACTTGGTTATCATGATCTCTTTGTTTTCTAAATGTATCTTTAGATTACATTGGTTCTTGTTTTTTTGCGTAATGAGTTTCATTACCTTGGTTTTGTTGGTATTAATTTGCAAGTCGTTAGGCTTCATGAAGATTTGTGCTTTATCCAATGTTTTTTGAAGATCCATCACAGTTTCATCTAGGATAATGATGTCGTCAGCATAGATTAATTAATGTTTGGATGGGTTCGCTGTTAATCTTAGGTGGATTCGCCATTTTATTTTGAATTTTTTCTCCAAAATCATGGGTGAACAGATTATATAGGCAAGCGGCTAAGGGGCATCCTTGTTTCACCCCATTCAAGGTGGGAATTGATTCCGTCACCCTGCCATCATTCGTAAGTCAAACGCGTATGGAAGTATTCGAATAAAGCTTTTTTTATTGGCTTCAAGGTGGAGGATGGACAGCCCCAAGATGTTAGTTTGGTCCATATCTTTTTTGCCTATTAACTGAGTCGAACGCCATCTTTAGATCTATAAAGATTGCGTAAACTTGTTGAGTTTTGTCTGTCGTTTCATATTTTAGCATATTCAACAAAAGAGGGTTCACATTGGCGCTTATTTTGGTGACAAAACCTGTTTGTCTTTTTGCTTGTTTGTTGTTATCTTCTGCCCAGGTGTTAAGTTTTTTTGGAGATACCCAGCAAATAGTTTTCCCAGAGGATTTAATAGAGCTATGGACCTATAATTAGCAAGATTTTTTCGATCTCCTGCCTTGAAGATTGGAATCAAGACTGCTACTGTCCAGGTACGAGGAATCTCTTTTGTCTTTTCTATGAGGTGGAGAAGGTAGCTAAAGAAATTGGTCCATTCCTCTGGAGCTGCTTTAAGATTGGTGTTTGCCAATCCATCAGGACCTGGCGCTCGAGATGAATTGAGGGCCTTAATGGTGTTACTGAGATCTTCTATGTCCCAATGAAGATTCCAAGAAGAAGCTTCTATTTCTATAGCATTTGTCGAAGGCTGAGTGTTTCTCTTGTAAAGATTTGAAAAGTGATTGAGCCACATATGTGGTTCGACTTCTTGAAACATATTCTGACTTTTAGATGCGTCGTTTAACAGAGACCATAGCTGCCGCGTATTTTTCAGGTTCAATGCATTCAAGATTGCTTCTGCATCCTTTTGCTTTATTGTGGCTTTGATTGTTTTTATTGAATTGGAATATTTTTTTTTTTTTATTTCAATTTCAAAATCTGTTTCTTTCTTTTAGTCACAGTCGTTTGTAATGTTGCTTTTTCTTCTGTTGGATTTCCATGTTAAAATGATGGCTATGGGTATGTTTTTATGTATTCATCCATCTTGGGGCATCATTACATGGTAGGCGCTAAGGGATTACCGGTACCGGAAAGGTCACCGGTGCCGGTAATCCCTTAGCGCCCTACTACGAGGTCCCTCAGCGGGTCCCGTCCTTAACGCCTGGTCTGACCAGGTGTTAAGGACGGGACCCGCTAAGGGACATCAGAGCAAATAACGGTACCACAAATTGCAGTACCGTTATTAGCTCCTTCCCCATTCCCATTGAGCCCTTTGGGGGCTCGAATGGGAATGGGGAATGGTATTTGACATGGGGATTTACCAGGTCCTCCAGGGTTGGAATGACCCGGTAAGTCCCCATACCGCCTACCCGGACCCGGTATGCGGTAAGGGAGTAGCCATGCCGCTAATAGCGGCATGGTTACCTCCTACCGTGTAATGAGGCCCTTGGTCCAGATTGTTGATATTTTTCCAAGATCCATCCATAGTTCAGTTTTAATTGGTCTTGAAGTGGTGCATCTTCAAATGTGGAGACTAATTCGGGTAACTGATGTTGCTTTATTCGAAGTCTATTCAACCCGTTGGTAGGTTCAAGGTCAGGTAAAATTAAACGTTGGTTGCTTGGTGTTTGCGTTGACCATGAAATTGATATTTGGTGGTGGTCACTAGACGGGTGTGTCAAATTCGCAGTAATGATTGATGAATGTTTTTCACAGAGATGTTTGTGGCCTCTTGTATTCCAGGAGCATAGAGATGTTTTACTCAAATGGATATCTTTGCACTTTAGTTGTTATAGATAAGTTTTCCTGCTACTTTGGGGTAAGTTAGGTTCTGTTTTACATTGAGGAGGCCCTAGTTGTTCTCGCCATATTATTTGACTTTTTAGAACCTCTTGTGCCCGATGATTTGAAATAATATCTTTAGCAGATTTCTGAGTCGGTTGTGGCTTGCTTTGTTCCATTTGTTTGTTACGTGCATATTTATCAATCAACGTAAGTTTCTTAGATTTTTCTTTCGCCCATTGATCTGGAAACAAAGATTTCTTCTATTTTGAAGCCCAATGTTAACAAATGATGTTTTGTAGCCAAGAAACAGAGAATGGTATCTTGGTTGTAGAAGTCAATATGTGCTTCTTCCAATGTATCGTTTGTTTGGAAAAAGAATTACTTCAAGGTCGTGAGATCCGATTTGGGCAAGTTGAGGAATTGCAATGAGTAATCACAGTATGTTAGACCTATTCATTGTTATCGGCTCTTCTGTACTGGTCCTAGTTGGGAATAGTGCTAATCTATATGCACAAGAAGCTTTCAGAGGATTTAGAAAAGTTGGTCTAACAAGTGGTGGGTTCGGTTGGGCCATAGGGCTAACATTGTGTTTGGAGCAATTTTGCATTTCTGCTAATGACCAGGATTCCTCGTTAGATACTGTTGAATATGCAAGGGCGATGTTATTTGATGGCTCCCCTCTCCCTGGATTGATTTGAGAAAGGTCTATAAACGTGTCTTGGCATTCATCTATGACGATTAGTGTATCATCTTGTGAGTTTATTGAGATGGAATCACGATCAATTGAAACATCAGACATTGATATATCGATGGGTAGCAGTGAATTTGCTGGTTTATTAGTCGAATCCTGGTTGTTTACTTCTGATAGCACGTCCAGTGTTTCAGACGATGTGCGGTTATCCTGTTGAATTGAGTTTGTCGATGGATTCGTCTTTATTAGGTTTGAAATGCTTTGTTGTTGAGCTGTCTGCTTACTAGTAGATTGTTTATTGTTCTTCTGTGTGTTTTCCACTAACGATTTCTGTACTGATTGTTGTTTTCTAATAAACATGCGCCAACCATTTTGAGGATTTTTGGTGGCTTTTTTATTCTTTGTTTTGCTCGATGTTTCCTGGCCCACAAGTCCTTGTTTGGAAAGGTCAAATATGTCAAATGGAGTGCAAGAGGTGGTTCACTATTATCTTGCATCGTCGGCACTGTGAGGTTCGGTGCTTCAATGGGGCAAGTTTGAATTTTGTATTGTGTTGTTTGGTCTGTTTTCGTAACGTCTAAGTGAGTTGGATTCTCATATTGCATTTGTTTTGTTGTCTGTTGTAATTCTGGAGTCATTTGCAAGTGTTTTATTGCTTTTTTGTCTATCATTTTTTTTGTAATTATTGAAACTGTTTCCAATAGGTTCTGTTTGTCTGCTCGATCTACTCTTGCCAGTTCAGCTAGGCGGTTTTGCCATATTCTAGAGGTTTCAGCTTCGTATTTCAAATGCTCCTGGATGGTACTTATAAAGGTTTCCAAATGGGTTTGTTTGGTCATGATCATTGCTAACAACGTCGCCTGGTCTTTTGTTGAATCGACCATAGATTCTTGGATCTTAAAAAATGGAATCATTGCAGTTGATAATACTGCTACTAGTGTGTTCTGTAGGTCGAGCATTGTCGTTGGCAGTCTTTGTGGGCTTTCAGGAGAATTACTCTGGTGTTCAAATTTCATACTTGAAGAAAAAGATTCAATATCCTCCATTTTATGCTTAGTTGAAAAATTATTAGAAGGTTGTATAGATTCTTTCAAAGGAGAGTACATTATTTTAGGTGCAATGGGCATAGATGTATCGATTTTTTAGATTTGCTTAGGAGTAAAGACTCCACTACAGACTTCGGTTCTTTTTTCCTGAGAGTCCATAATGGCGTCTATCTCTATGATGTCAAGAGAGAGGCGGGCAATACGAACAGACAGAGGTTTGGAATGCTCATTGTTGGTAGGGTCAACAGGGAAGTATGTTGACTGCCAGTGCTGCTTGGCTGCTCTTGCTCTTTCTTGAAGAGATGGTGTAAAGCATGTGTCTTCGCAATTTGTTTTTTGAGTTATAGGTTTTTGAGATATTTTACTCAGGGTTGCAATGGCACTGTTACTGAAGAAGATGGAATGGGGTGATCAATTGACAGTCTATCAAGAATGTCGTTTGCCGTGGTCGATAGCTGAAGTATAGAGATACCGGTGTTCTGATTCACGGAAATGACCTTTGGGAGAATTGTCTGCATGGAAGTCTTTGCATTATTGAGGTGGCTTATGTTTTTTGTTACTAGCTAATTTTTTGAATTTGGTAAATGATCTGGTATGGGAGGATCTTGATCAGAGGAATGGAATTTTGGAGTCGATGGCACCATGAGTACAGATACTAGAGGTTTGACTTCTATATTTAGTTTCTGGATAGCACATTCAGTGCTTGGTAAGTCTTTATTCTTTTCCTCTGTATGAGGATCTCCCGTACAACTCTTGCTGAATTGGGTTTTTTTTCCTTAAGGCTAGAGATTCCTCTAGCTTCCCCTGGAGCCTCGTGCAGGTTTGTGTGTGTTCCATTGATAGACTTTGGTGCGAGGACAATAGACAAGTGCTATGTTATGTTGTATAAAATATAAGATTGAGTGCTAATTTGACGAGCACTTACCGCAGTTCTGCCGGGACCAGGCAGAAACAGCAGAAACTGCCGCGCCCTTAACTCCTCTGCGGGCTTCACGCCGCAGGTCACGCTGTCCTGCTTTTATTGAGCGCTTCCTGGAGGTGTGTCACAAGGTGTCACATGACGGATGTCACGTGAATGATCGAAGGAAAGACCCACTCGCTTCAACTGCAGTCAGCTCCAGCTGGCAGTCTTACGCGATTTGGAGCGGGTCTTTTGAGCAAAAGATGGTAAATTCTATAGAGGAAAGTCACAGCGATGCACAGTGATCCCAGCCGAACAGCAGAAACAGCCGCGCCCTTAACTCCTCCGCGAGCTTCACTCACCAGCATTTAGACGGATGGCTACTGAGTCCATTTTAAGCATGTCCAGAGTCTACAAGCTCACCGGCATTGAGACACATGGCTACTGAGTCCATTTTAAGCATGTACAGAGTCTTATGGCTCACCAGTATTTAGACGGATGGCAACTGAGTCCATTTTAAGCATGTGCAGAGTCTGCAGGCTCACCAGCATTTAGACGGATGGCTACTGAGTCCATTTTAAGCATGTCCAGAGTCTACAAGCTCACCGGCATTGAGACACATGGCTACTGAGTCCATTTTAAGCATGTACAGAGTCTTATGGCTCACCAGTATTTAGACGGATGGCAACTGAGTCCATTTTAAGCATGTGCAGAGTCTGCAGGCTCACCAGCATTTAGACGGATGGCTACTGAGTCCATTTTAAGCATGTCCAGAGTCTACAAGCTCACCGGCATTGAGACACATGGCTACTGAGTCCATTTTAAGCATGTACAGAGTCTTATGGCTCACCAGTATTTAGACGGATGGCAACTGAGTCCATTTTAAGCATGTGCAGAGTCTGCAGGCTCACCAGCATTTAGACGGATGGCTACTGAGTCCATTTTAAGCATGTGCAGAGTCTGCAGGCTCACCAGCATTTAGACGGATGGCTACTGAGTCCATTTTAAGCATGTCCAGAGTCTACAAGCTCACCGGCATTGAGACACATGGCTACTGAGTCCATTTTAAGCATGTACAGAGTCTTATGGCTCACCAGTATTTAGACGGATGGCAACTGAGTCCATTTTAAGCATGTGCAGAGTCTGCAGGCTCACCAGCATTTAGACGGATGGCTACTGAGTCCATTTTAAGCATTTTGCAGGGCTGCTGGAGACCAGTTAAACTTGCATTGCTGTGTTCAGAACAGCCCTAGGCCACAGTTCAGGGGCCAGTACAGCTGCACCCGGATCACCGGGGCCACTTTGCCCTGGTCCATGGTGGTCAGGGAGAAACACAGTATAGGTGGCAGGGTGTCAAGTCACGTACACTTCCTGGAGCGGCACCAGATACTCACCCCCCTTTTTTCCCCGTGGTTGTTGGCATGACGCTGCCAGCCTTATTGAGCGTGCAAACACTCATGTGAGCTGCAACCCTCTTTGCTTTTCCCTTTTCTTTTTCCCCTTTTTCTTGGCAGTCATTGTCCATGGCTCGGGGTGCAGGGGTGGCAACAGTTTGGTAGGTGCAGCATGTTGGGGGATGATCTGCAGGCTGCATTCACTACAGCCCCCTCCCTGTCAGGAGTGTTGCCCCAGGCAGGGGTGTTCCCTTAATGGAGCGGCACCATCGGGTCTTCTCTCGCCAGGCACGAGGTGGTGGCACGATTGAGAGGATCCACAGGGACTGAAGGGACATCCCTCGCCATGCCGTTAGGGACACTGTCGGTCCATGGAATACAGACAGTGGGTGCAGGAACTGCAGGTGTTCCCCTGTCAGGCACAAGCATCTATGAATGGATGATTGCAGGTGCTGGAAACGGGAACCACAACGGTCCCCTTAGCCTTTTTCCAGCTTCTCTTCGGGATCTTCCCTTCCAGAGACATGGAGATAGTCACAGTTTGCCCCACGTAATGTCCTCTAAAGCGGTTTTCAGAAGGAGATTTCCTTTTCATCTTAACAGCTCCCAGTCTTTGGTCGCCCCCATGCAGAGGACACTGGAAAGTTCCTGGGTGCCCAATTCACTGGTTTTGTTTTTTAGAGGCAACTTCTCATCCCTTCCTGCTTTTATTTCCATTTTTTTCCAGGGAATGTGGCAGTGCAGTTACTGTTCTTATGAGCTCTACTCCCGAGTACACAGCAGGCATCTTTCACTACTTGCAGGAGATGAACGCTGAATACACTGTCGGGCCAGAGAGTTACGCTGACCTTGCAAGTAACTGCCTACTTATGTGAGCAGGCGCTGCTACATATGCCTTCTTTCCGTGAAACACGCAGTATCTCCGTCCCTCTTCACATGTCATGGAGCACCATGTGACACAGTGAATAAAGGTCATGCCACTGACTCACAGACTCCCATGCCTCATTGAAGCCAAGTGCGGGACGGTGCCCGGCCTTACCCTTCTGTAGTGGGATCCATGTGTTAATAACCCTGCAAAAATATCGCGATACAAAAATATCACCATATTTTTGCGACGATATTGAGCCATGGACCCTGCGGGGGACACCCCGTAACCCCTGTATTATTTTTAAATGTGCGGGGGACACCCCTGCAACCCCGCTCCCACAAATTATCCCCCCAGAAATATCGCCTATGGCGAGACAAACGACCATATGCACGCGATATTTTTGGTGGCGATAATATGTAGGGATACCCTGTAGTGCACATCACATCCGCTGGCCATTGCAGGGTTGGCGGCATGACGTTAAACAATCCTCGATCTTAAATAAATAAATCAAACAAAAATCCATAGACGTAAAAAGGTTCAGTAATATATTAACTACACACATTAAGTCCTAGACTGTACCTTTCTTTGTGTGTGGTGTATCCATGCATAGCTAGGCATGTTTGCTGTTTAATTGCGTACTTTGGTCCGAGATCCCCTGTCCGCCATTCGGGTTCTTTTCAGCTTTTGGACCCTCCCCTTCGATGTCAGGGTCCTTGTGTTCCGCAATGTCATGTGTTGCCAATTTTCTGAACCAGCTGCCATTCCGAGTCCCAGTAATCATGGATAATCATGGATCCCTTTCTGCTTCTATCTCATGAGGAAGGCCTAATTCATCTGTTAGCCAATGATTCTACAACAGTGCTGGATCCCTGTGCTGGGCCCCTGTGCTGGGCCCCTGTGCTGGGCCCCTGTGCTGGATCCCTGTACTGGATCCCTGTACTGGACCCCTGTGCTGGATCCCTGTGCTGGATCCTTGTGCTGGACCCCTGTACTGGGCCCCTGTGCTGGGTCCCTGTGCTGGGTCCCTCTGCTGGGCCCCTGTGCTGGACCCCTGTGCTGGATCCCTGTGCTGGATCCCTGTGCTGGGCCCCTGTGCTGGATCCCTGTGCTGGGCCCCTGTGCTGGGTCCCTGTGCTGGATCCCTGTGCTGGGTCCCTGTGCTGGGCCCCTGTGCTGGATCCCTGTGCTGGATCCCTGTGCTGGGTCCCTGTGCTGGATCTGTGTGCTAGATCCCTGTGCTGGATCCCTGTGATGGGCTCCTGTGCTGGATCCCTGTGCCGGATCCACGCGCTGGATGCCTGTGCTGGGCTCTTGTGCTGGGTCCCTGTGCTGGGTCCCTGTGCTGGATCCCTGTGCTGGATCCGATTGCTGGATCCATGTGCTGGATCCCTGTGATGGGCCCCTGTGCTGGGCCCCTGTGCGGGGTCCCTGTGCTGGATCCCAGTGCTGGGCCCCTGTGCTGGATTTGCATGCTGGATCTGCATGCTGGATCCCTGTGCTGGATCTCTGTGCTGGATCCCTGTGCTGGGCCCCTGTGCTGGATCCCTGTGCTGGATCCCTGTGCTCGGTCCCTGTGCTGGATCCCTGTGCTGGATCCCTGAGCTGGGCCCCTGTGCTGGATCCCTATGCTGGATCCCTGTGCTGACCCCTGTGCTGGATCCCTGTGCTGGACCCCTGTACTGGACCCCTGTGCTGGATCCCTGTGCTGGGTCCCTGTGCTGGGCCCCTGTGCTGGATCCTTGTGCTTGGCCCCTGTGCTGGATCCCTGTGTTGGGTCCCTGTGCTGGATCCGTGTGCTGGAGCCCTGTGCTGGGTCCCTGTGCTGGGCCCCTGTGCTGGATCTGCGTGCTGGACCCCTGTGCTGGATCCCTGTGCTGGATCCCTGTGCTGGGTCCCTGTGCTGGGCCCCTGTGCTGGATCCTTGTGCTTGGCCCCTGTGCTGGATCCCTGTGTTGGGTCCCTGTGCTGGATCCGTGTGCTGGATCCCTGTGCTGGGCCCCTGTGCTGGATCCCTGTGCTGGGCCCCTGTGCTGGATCTGCGTGCTGGATCCGTGTGCTGGATCCCTGTGATGGGCCCCAGTGCTAGGCCCCTGTGCTGGGCCCCTGTGCTGGATCCGTGTGCTAGATCCCTGTGCTGGGCCCCTGTGCTGGATCCGTGTGCTGGATCCCTGAGCTGGGCCCCTGTGCTGGATCTGTGTGCTAGATCCCTGTGCTAGATCGCTGTGCTGGATCCCTGTGCTGGATCTGCGTGCTGGATCCGTGTGCTGGATCCCTGTGATGGGCCCCAGTGCTGGATCCCTGTGCTGGATCCCTGTGCTGGATCCCTGTGCTGGGCCCCTGTGTTGGATCCCTGTGCTGGTCCCCTGTGCTGGATCCCTGTGCTGGATCCGTGAGCTAGATCCCTGTGCTGGATCCCTGTGCTGGATCCGTGTGCTGGGCCCCTGTGCTGGATCCCTGTGCTGGATCCCTGAGCTGGGCCCCTGTGCTGGATCCCTGTGCTGGACCCCTGTGCTGGATCCATGTGCTGGATCCCTGTGCTAGATCCCTGTGCTGGATCCCTGTGCTGGGCCCCTGTGCTGGATCCCTGTGCTGGTCCCCTGTGCTCGGTCCCTGTGCTCGGCCCCTGTGCTGGGCCCCTGTGCTGGGTCCCTGTGCTGGGTCCCTGTGCTGGGCCCCTGTGCTGGATCCTGGTGCTGGATCTGCATGCTGGATCCCCATGCTGGATCCCCGTGCTGGGTCCCTGTGCTGGATCCGTGTGATGGGCCCCAGTGCTGGATCCCTGTGCTGGATCCCTGTGCTGGTCCCCTGTGCTGGATCCCTGTTCTGGATCCCTGTGCTGGACCCCTGTGCTGGGTCCCTGTGCTGGGTCCCTGCGATGGGCCACAGTGCTGGATCCCTGTTCTGGATCCCTGTGCTGGGCCCCTGTGCTGGATCCTTGTGCTGGATCCCTGTGCTGGATCCCTGTGCTGGATCCCTGTGCTGGGCCCCTGTGCTGGATCCTTGTGCTTGGCCCCTGTGCTGGATCCCTGTGTTGGGTCCCTGTGCTGGGTCCCTGTGCTGGATCCCTGTGCTGGGTCCCTGTGCTGGGCCCCTGTGCTGGATCCATGTGATGGGCCCCAGTGCTGGATCCCTGTGTTGGGTCCCTGTGCTGGGTCCCTGTGCTGGATCCCTGTGCTGGATCCCTGTGCTGGGCCCCTGTGCTGGATCCTTGTGCTTGGCCCCTGTGCTGGATCCCTGTGTTGGGTCCCTGTGCTGGGTCCCTGTGCTGGATCCCTGTGCTGGGTCCCTGTGCTGGGCCCCTGTGCTGGGTCCCTGTGCTGGGCCCCTGTGCTGGATCCCTGTGTTGGGTCCCTGTGCTGGGTCCCTGTGCTGGATCCCTAGTGCTGGATCCGTGTGCTGGGCCCCTGTGCTGGATCCCTGTGATGGGTCCCAGTGCTGGGTCCGCGTGCTGGATCCCTGAGCTGGATCCCTGTGCTGGGTCCCTGTGCTGGGCCCCTGTGCTGGATCTGCGTGCTGGATCCCTGTGCTGGATCCGTGTGCTGGATCTGTGTGCCGGATCCACGCGCTGGATGCCTGTGCTGGGCCCTTGTGCTTGATCCCTTGTGCTTGATCCCTGTGCTGGATTTGCATGCTGGATCCGTGTGCTGGATCCCTGTGCTGGGCCCCTGTGCTGGGCCCCTGTGCTGGGCCCCTGTGCTAGATCCCTGTGCTGGACCCCTGTGCTGGATCCCTGTACTGGACCCCTGTGCTGGATCCCTGTGCTGGATCCTTGTGCTGGATCCCTGTGCTGGGCCCCTGTGCTGGATCCCTGTACTGGACCCCTGTGCTGGATCCCTGTACTGGACCCCTGTGCTGGATCCCTGTGCTGGATCCTTGTGCTGGATCCGTGTGCTGGATCCCTGTGCTGGATCCCTGTGCTGGGCCCCTGTGCTGGGCCCCTGTGCTGGGCCCCTGTGCTGGATCCCTGTACTGGACCCCTGTGCTGGATCCCTGTGCTGGATCCTTGTGCTGGACCCCTGTACTGGACCCCTGTGCTGGATCCCTGTGCTGGGTCCCTGTGCTGGGCCCCTGTGCTGGATCCCTGTGTTGGGTCCCTGTGCTGGATCCGTGTGCTGGAGCCCTGTGCTGGATCCCTGTGCTGGGTCCCTGTGCTGAGCCCCTGTGCTGGATCTGCGTGCTGGATCCCTGTGCTGGATCCGTGTGCTGGATCTGTGTGCCGGATCCACGCGCTGGATACCTGTGCTGGGCCCTTGTGCTTGATCCCTTGTGCTTGATCCCTGTGCTGGATTTGCATGCTGGATCCGTGTGCTGGATCCCTGTGCTGGATCCCTGTGCTGGGCCCCTGTGCTGGGCCCCTGTGCTGGGCCCCTGTGCTAGATCCCTGTGCTGGGCCCCTGTGCTGGATCCCTGTACTGGACCCCTGTGCTGGATCCCTGTGCTGGATCCTTGTGCTGGATCCCTGTGCTGGGCCCCTGTCTTATCACCTGCCTCCTTGTGGACCCTTTTGCATTCTTGGTTACTTGTTCTGCTCCAGAGGCCTGAGCATCGATTGCTGGTGCTCCTCTTGATTCATGGTGAGGAGTTTGGTGGAGCTACGATAGGCTTTCAGGAGGCGCTCAGCCCACCTTCCATCTGGGTGCCTTGATCACAGGGGATGCAGAAAGCCTTGTGTAGGGGTCACTTAAATCGCTCAGTCTAACAGTTCACCCTCGGCAGTGATGATAAAACTGGACGAATTCTCATTCCTGAAATGAATGACCGTTGTCAAAGTGAATGTCATAGGCAGCAAACATGACATGACATGACATGACATGACATGACATGATAGGTTATTTATAACGCGCCTAATACCCATAGGTTTCTAAGCCCGGACCTGGGGATCGAACCTGTGTTGCTCCGTGTCGTCTTGCTTCCAAGGCGAGCACGTTGCTTCTGATCTATCCTCCCGAACATGTCTTCCAGGATGAGGGGCACTTCTTGCGCTGCTGGACTGGTACTAAGTGCACCTCTGAATATCTGGACTATTTGCCCAAAAGGACCATGAAGTGCTTGTTTTCTTGCATGTTCCAAAGTCTGTGCTAATGGACAGCCACAGTGCAGTGTCCCTTGTCGGAGATGTAACCCAGGGAAGTCAGTGCTGGATGTGCAGATGCTTGGCGCCACCTGCAGCTTTGAGCACTTTAAGCGCTACAGTCATAACTGGCATCAGGCATAGACCGCAAGGATACCTGTGCTACCTGCACTAATCAAACATTTCTTCCTAGGCCTCTAGAGCTACAGCTACACTGGCCTAATATGAACGGGTAGGATGAATAAGTCAGTGGCTGTCCTACACCTGTTCACCCCGCAGGGCAGGATGGGTAAAATGCCACGATAAGATGTTTCTCTCCCCAGATAATCCCAAGATTTGCAAGGCCGCGAGAAGAGAAACACCTGTGGTGTAATAAACTGTTTCCTGATCGTTAGTCAACTTCAAATGAACTAAAAGGTACAAAAGGGGACTCTTGATCAGGTGGGTGGTCTCTTAGACAGAAAGGGACACTCTGTTGAATTGTGTCCTCGTGTTGCAATGAAAATGAAGTGACTTTGTACCTGCTGCAAAGTGGAGTTTGTTCGCTTCACGAGTGGGTCCCCCAAGGCCTCACACAGGAATAAAGAGTGGGTAGCAGACATGTTCCATAATTCTAAAGGGAAGCCTTAGGAGCTGGGGTCCCTTCCATCCCTTTGCCGGCAAAGATGTCAAGCACCTTGAAGCACAAGAGTGTCTACGAAGACAAGAGAAGAGGCGAAGGCCGCACCCACCTCAGAACTCCTGGCCTCTGTTATAGGACCATGGCCCGCATTTAGGATGGGAAGGCTGATATTCAGAACACAAGCATCCCTAAACAGTGCCACCCACACCTCTGACCAAGCTCTAAAAGCTGAAGAAGAGCACAGCACATGGGGTCTATGCCACCAATCTCTTCCAGAATACAGAGAGTGAAGTGGCTTCAGAAGACATCAAAGATGACGCCTGAGCCATTGCATCACAGAGTCTCAGAAAGTCCAGTGACCCTTAGCATGTGGCCGTCATCAAGCCCGGGAATCCCAAGACGGAAACAGGGATTCCCGGAGATCTGTTATCCTGGCCGCGCCTTGCAGAAGAAAGCCAACTCCAAGACCAATCAGCACAGATCTGAAAGAGAACCCAGTCCTGGAAACTCCTAGTACTTATCTAGGGGTCCATCCAGCCAGTGAAGCCTGTCTGCAAAGCCCATCTTCTGCTGCACTCCCCTGAAGGGATGTCGCCACACAGATGTGGGAAGAGAAGGCAGGCTCAGGGATGTGCACCACATACTAGTTTAATGTTGTCCCGCACGGCTACCTAATGTCCCTTCACTTAGGAGTGGACACATAGATGGGTATTCACCAACTGTATTCTATCTCCTTCCAACTTCAACTAACTCTTCACTTCCTGTTCCTACATTTTCACCCACCTGAACCCTCCGCCTGCAGCCTCCCTCCCGAAACCTGTGAATGCCCTCAAGGCTTCACTAGGACATCACAACTTCCCCCTTTTTTAAACAAACTGTCAGTTCGGAGTCCATTTCCTCAGTGAGTCTCTGTGGTCTATTCCTCACCCTCTTAGGCCTACCAGAGCCCCTCACCTGGCCTCGGTCAGGAGCAGACCATCGGGGAAGGCAGGCAATTCTTCACTTGATTCTTCTCCATCTCCTTCATATGGGGCATTGCGTCCCTCTGGGTCTGAGTCCTCTCGGGATCGTCTCATGATGGTCCCTGGCATCCTTTTGAAATGCAAAGAGTTTCGAGTCACACTCTTTCTTTCTCCTTCTGCAGTGATGCGGGACCCCTTTACTTTGATAACAGCCATCGAAGTGCTGTAAAAGGCGGCTGTATGTTTATGGGTCCGGGATTGCCGCACTATCACAAACGTCTCAGGGTAGCAGGCTACTTTCACAGACTTTACGTGTGATATCCACAAGCCTCTTCATGTCCTCTTTGGCTCGTGTGTCTTGTTCACGGATTTCTCTGTCACACGCATAGGCTTCTTCCGGGCCCGTGACATGGGGTAGCCTTGTCCGGATATTGTGACCAAACATGACCTCCGATGGTGCTTTTCCTGTGGTGCTGTGAGGGGTGTTCCGATGATCCCTCAGTAGTTGATAAGAGTATCTTCTCGACTGGCTCTCCTGTCAGATGGGCAATCTGAACGTTTTGCTTGATGTTGCTCATGAAACGTTCCACTGGTAAAGGGCAAGGGAGATTGTAGAGGTAGTGTCAGCAGAACAAGAAACCATGTAGAGGGCTCTCCTGCTGACACTGCAGCACATTACATGGGTGTTGGGGACTTGAGGGATGTGGGAGAGCATGAGTCTTCTGGTCTTGAAGGATGTGGAGGGCATGGGTGTTGGGGACTTGAGGGATGTGGGATGGCAGGGGGTGTTGGGGACTTGAGGGATGTGGGAGAGCATGAGTCTTCTGGTCTTGAGGATGTGGAGGGCATGGGTGTTGGGGACTTGAGGGATGTGGGAGAGCATGAGTCTTCTGGTCTTGAATGATGTGGAGGGCATTGGTGTTGGGGACTTGAGGGATGTGGGAGAGCATGAGTCTTCTGGTCTTGAAGGATGTGGAGGGCATGGGTGTTGGGGACTTGAGGGATGTGGGAAGACAGGGGGTGTCGGGGACTTGAGGGATGTGGGAGAGCATGAGTCTTCTGGCCTTGAGGATGTGCAAGGCATGGGTGTTGGAGACTTGAGGCATGTGGGAGAGCACGAGTCTTCTGGTCTTGAAGGATGTGGAGGGCATGTGTGTTGGGGACTTGAGGGATGTGGGAGAGCATGAGTCTTCTGGTCTTGAAGGATGTGGAGGGCATGGGTGTTTGGGATATGAGGGATGTGGGAAGACAGGGGGTGTCGGGGACTTGAGGGATGTGGGAGAGCATGAGTCTTCTGGCCTTGAGGATGTGCAGGGCATGGGTGTTGGGGACTTGAGGGATGTGGGAGAGCATGAGTCTTCTGGTCTTGAGGATGTGCAGGGCATGGGTGTTGGGGACTTGAGGTATGTGGGAGAGCATGAGTCTTCTGGTCTTGAAGGATGTGGAGGGCATGTGTGTTGGGGACTTGAGGGATGTGGGAAGACAGGGGGTGTCGGGGACTTGAGGGATGTGGGAGAGCATGAGTCTTCTGGCATTGAGGATGTGCAGGGCATGGGTGTTGGGGACTTGAGGGATGTGGGAGAGCATGAGTCTTCTGGCCTTGAGGATGTGCAGGGCATGGGTGTTGGGGACTTGAGGGATGTGGGAGAACATGAGTCTTCTGGTCTTGAAGGATGTGGAGGGCATGGGTGTTGGGGACTTGAGGGATGTGGGAAGACAGGGGGTGTCGGGGACTTGAGGGATGTGGGAGAGCATGAGTCTTCTGGCCTTGAGGATGTGCAGGGCATGGGTGTTGGGGACTTGAGGGATGTGGGAGAGCATGAGTCTTCTGGCCTTGAGGATGTGCAGGGCATGGGTGTTGGGGACTTGAGGGATGTGGGAGAGCATGAGTCTTCTGGTCTTGAAGGATGTGGAGGGCATGTGTGTTGGGGACTTGAGGGATGTGGGAGAGCATGAGTCTTCTGGTCTTGAAGGATGTGGAGGGCATGGGTGTTGGGGACTTGAGGGATGTGGGAAGACGGGTGTCAGGAACTTGAGGGATGTGTCAGAGCATGCGTGTCAGGACCTTGATGTATGTTGGTGGCATGGCATGGGTTTTGCTCAAATAATGAATGCATATTACCTATGCATTCATAGGTAAGGGCACAGGTGATGAGTGCCTCCCACAGCACTCAGCCTCTGGGGTCCTGCTGCAACGAATCCAGTACAGGCCACCCCCTGCCTTTAAAAACTACTTGTCGTACAGATGAGGTGAAGCTTGTGTTAAGGGCGCGGGTGTTGAGTGCATGCAGGGTGTTCAGCACCAGAAGGGAGCGCTGGCTGTCTGTGCTCTAACCTCGAAGGCCTCCCTGGAACGATGCACTGCCTGACTCTGCATCTATCCAGCTTTGCGAAGTCTGGAAGTCTGGAAGCCTGGAAATCTGAGAGTCTGGAAGCCTGGAAGTCTGGAAGTCTGGAAGCCTGGAAGCCTGGAAGCCTGGAAATCTGAGAGTCTGGAAGCCTGGAAGTCAGGAAGTCAGGAAGTCTGGAAGTCTGGGAGTCTAGAAGTCTGGGAGTCTGGACGCCTGGAAGTCAGGAAGTCTGGAAGTCTGGAAACCTGGGAGTGTGGCAGCCTGGACGTCTGGAAGTCTGGACGCCTGGCAGCCTGAAAGCCTGGAAGCCTGGAAGTCAGGAAGTCAGGAAGTCTGGGAGTCTGGAAGTCTGGGAGTCTGGAAGCCTGGAAGCCTGGAAGTCAGGAAGTCTGGAAGTCTGGGAGTCTAGAAGTCTGGGAGTCTGGAAGCCTGGAAGTCAGGAAGTCAGGAAGTCTGGGAGTCTGGAAGTCTGGAAACCTGGGAGTGTGGAAGCCTGGACATCTGGAAGTCTGGAAGCCTGGAAGCCTGAAAACCTGAAAGCCTGGAAGCCTGGAAGTCAGGAAGTCAGGAAGTCTGGGAGTCTGGAAGTCTGGAAGCCAGGAAGCCTGGAAGTCAGGAAGTCAGGAAGTCTGGAAGTCTAAGAGTCTGGCAGTTTGGTAGTCTGGAAGTCTGGGAGTCTGGATACCAGGTCATCAAGGCACTGCTCGCTGCTCTTGAAGACTTAGCCATGCCTCTGGTGTCTAGTGGACTGATTTCAACCCGAGAAGGAGCCAAATCCAATGCAGACACAATAATTGTTGGTGTGGGTGTAAAACAGAACCACTCATTGAATAAACTCACTATCCCACTGATCACAAGCTGGGACTGATTAATCATTGATGATGTTCTGTTTCGATCGAAGCCAAGTGCCCCAGTGCACCTGCTGTTGTCCCTCATTTGTCTGTGGGCAGAGGTGAGGCAGCACATCTGGAGCCCAACACTGGGCAGTCGCCCTTGAATGGTGCCCTGCGGGAAAGAGCGCACAGCGTTGCATTCCAGCAAGGATCACCTGGGAGTCTGCGCAGCTGAAGTGTCTGCTGCCATGCAGAGGGAGCTATGCTGGGGGTCTGCGCAGCTGAAGAGTCTGCTGTCATGCAGAGGGATCTATGCTGGGAGTCTGCGAAGCTGAAGAGTCTGCTGCCATGCAGAGGGAGCTGTGCTGGGGGTCTGCGCAGCTGAAGAGTCTGCTGCCATGCAGAGGGAGCTATGCTGGGAGTCTGCGCCGCTGAAGTGTCTGCTGTCATGCAGAGGGAGCTATGCTGGGAGAGGGAGCTATGCTGGGAGTCTGCGCCGCTGAAGTGTCTGCTGTCATGCAGAGGGAGCTATGCTGGGAGTCTGCGCAGCTGAAGAGTCTGCTGCCATGCAGAGGGAGCTATGCTGGGGGTCTGCGCAGCTGAAGAGTCTGCTGCCATGCAGAGGGAGCTATGCCGGGAGTCTGCGCAGCTGAAGTGTCTGCTGTCATGCAGAGGGAGCTATGCCGGGAGTCTGCGCAGCTGAAGAGTCTGCTGCCATGCAGAGGGAGCTATGCTGGGAGAGGGAGCTATGCTGGGAGTCTGCGCGGCTGAAGTGTCTGCTGCCATGCAGAGGGAGCTATGCTGGGAGAGGGAGCTATGCTGGGAGTCTGCGCGGCTGAAGTGTCTGCTGCCATGCAGAGGGAGCTATGCTGGGAGTCTGCGCGGCTGAAGAGTCTGCTGCCATGCAGAGGGAGCTATGCTGGGAGAGGGAGCTATGCTAGGAGTCTGCGCGGCTGAAGTGTCTGCTGCCATGCAGAGGGAGCTATGCTGGGAGTCTGCGCGGCTGAAGAGTCTGCTGTCATGCAGAGGGAGCTATGCTGGGAGTCTGCGCGGCTGAAGAGTCTGCTGCCATGCAGAGGGAGTTTTTTGAGTATGAAGTCTCCACCTCCAATAGATTGAGCCCACTTTCGAAAGATGAAGGGGGTGTTTGCAATGATGGTGCAGGAGTTGACTCTCACATTGTGCCTCTGGCCAGTAAATGCCCGGACCCTATAGTATGCACCACCCCCCACCCCCAGTGTGTCTCTTTTATCCAACGCACGAGCCCCTTAAATTTGGGTCTCTGATGGGATGGGGACAAATGCGGCCAGTGGCTGTAAATGCCACAGACGCACTGAAGAAGCTATTCACCGCCCCCCTTGAAGTCTATGGGAGTAGGATCTCATTGGCGGAACCGCCATCCAGTGTGGAGGAGGAGACAGGGGTCGCTAAACCACAGCAATCAGTACTAACACAGATGGCCCATGGCCCAATCCTGGTAACACACACGCTGCAGGGGCTGCCAACGTCAATCCGCAACACCTACCTTGAGCAGGGCTGCAGGCTCCAAGCCCTCTAGCCTCCTCCTAATTTACACCACACAATCCCCCCACTCTTGTCGATCCTGCCTCGGCGGGTGGATTATTCCGAGCGCCAACACGAGCACAGGGATGGCAGACCAACGCCTAACACCACCTCCAAAGGCCCTTCCCTGGAGGCCCTAGACCACAGAACAGGTGCAAGGCTCTTGGTGGGCTTGGTGATAAGATTGGGCCGAAGACAGCAGGTGGTACAAGCTGGGCACTAACCAAATGGAAGCAAGGGACGGCTTAATGAGCAAATGTACCCACTGGTTTTGGGCAGTTCACGGATGAATGGCCCTCCTCAGCTGCACCAGGCTCCATTCCAAAGGGGAAAGGGCATTTGGTTATATAAGGGTGGAGCTTAAGGAGTGGAAAGTGGCCCACAACCTTCTCGGCCTTGATCTCAGGTCTTATTCACCACCTAACTACCCGCTAGAAATAAGAGCCCCCCCCAACCTCCTCCCCCCCACCCCGTAGCCCTGTCTATCCCTCGGAAGCCAGACCTGAACCTCCTGCGCTATCTGATGCTAGTGTGGTCCTATTGGGGATGTTTAAATAAATATGGATCTCATCCTGTTAGGACAGAGTCATGCTTGATATGTTTGGTGTCACTGGGAAAGGGTGGAGCTCTCCTGGCGTGTTCCTCATTCGGCCCAAGAGGAGTAAACGGACCATTTATTCTGACCCTTTTCTGAATTACATGATTTTGTTGTTTGATCAGTTGCCATGTATCGAGGTTTCTGCCATTTACTCAAATGCGCTGTTGCCCAAGATGCTTATGTTTATACTTGCTTTGTATGTGCCACGAGGTATCAGTCAAGTTGCTGATCATGGCGCTATTCATTCTGGTTGCATAATTGTGTGAGGAAATGACTACAGCTCTGCAGGAGTACAGGGCTGAGTGGGGTCTAAGCCCCAGACTACTACTAAAGCAGCAGGGATCCCAATCATGAAAGAGAAACAGGTGACGGCCGACAGGTGGACCTCCTTTGCCTCCTTTTGTAGGGTGAACTTAGGGCAGCCTATACTTTTCAGGTTGGGGGCGGGGGGTTGAGTTGATAAAGGTGCAACACAAACTATAAAAGAATGGTGGTAAAAAAGTAAAAGACTGTCCAACTAATGGTCTCCACAAATATGAACTTTAATTAAAAACGAAATGCGCACAACTAACTAAAACACTAAAGCCCCCCCCTGTAAAGGAAACACAGAAATGCAGACTGTGAGAATAATGGGCACTCTGGGCTGAAAGGCAGGTGCGCTCTGATGGGCTCTCTGGGCTGATAGGCAGGTACGCTCTAAAAGGCACTCTGGACTGATAGGCAGGTGCGATAGGCAGTTACGCTCTAAAGGTCACTGGGGGCTGATAGGCAGGAGCGCTCTAAAGGGCACTCTGGGCTTATAGGCAGGTGCGCTCTAAAGGGCACTCTGGGCTTATATATTACAATCTGATCCGGAAAATCAACTACGTAACCCAAAAAGCGGGTGAATGTATAAACAAGTTTCCACCAACCTGGTCAGAACGTCGGAACCGGGACAGCAACGGCGGAAATGAAGAGCCTCCCTGAGAATCCTGAGCCCTCTACCCCTTCAGGAGGAAAGAAAACCTCAACAGGGAGAGGCAGGACCCCCAGGGAAACCCCCAAAGGAGGAAAAAACCCTGGACGCGTTGTCGGAGATCCTTGCAGAAAGATGGCTATCCAAGGCACAGAACTCCTGGCTCGATGGCAGTATCACAGGTTCTATCGGGAGAAAATAACAGGTAAATATAGGAGGAAACCGGAATAGAAGAATAGAATAATTACAGGTGAGTATGTTCTTACGGATGGTGTTGGTAGATTCTAGCGGTTGATGAGAGGTGGAGGTCTCTCGGAGAGAAGGGGAGGTAATGACTGGAGTTCTAGTTCCTTCAGAAACTTCTGTAGTAATGAGAGGAAAGATTACTAAACAGGAGCGGGAAAGAACGGGTAATTAACTAACCAGGAACGGAGAAGAAACGGAGGACCGGGGAAGGAACTCACCGAGTCAGGAAGACTTGGGATTCCGTTGTTTTCACTCTGTAATGAAGGCTCGGGATAGGATAGCGAACGGGTTCCCGGAAATGCAGGCTGAAAGGTAGTACAGGCTGGAAGGGAGCGCTGTAGGGGAACACTAAACGGTAGGAGAGAACAAGGAATAAATAGTCACAGTCAGGGTAGCTTGGATACACGAGAGTAAGGAGTAAGAAGTACCTAGAATTCGAACTTACGGAGCGTCATGTAAGACAGTAGCGACGCGAGAGGGCGAAAGCCTTCGGTTCTGAAATAGTGTCACATGACTTGTCGTAAGAGTCAGCTGGTTGCGTGGAAGAATCATGTGACCTATTCTTGACGTGCGCTGGCAACGCGGAACAACAGTACCGCTGAGACTGTTAGCATTGACAGGAATAGACAGCGCTGCCGTACAACAAAGCGCGGAACTGCACAGTCTCCACTTATGCAAATGTAAAAAGCAGCGATGACGGAAAGGTGTAACATTATAGGCAGGTGCGCTCTAAAGGGCACTCTGGGCTGATAGGCAGGTGCGCTCCAAAGGGCACTCTTGGCTGATAGGCAGGTGCCCTCTAAATGGCACTCTGGGCTGATAGGCAGGTGCGCTCCAAAGGACACTCTTGGCTGATAGGCAGGTGCGCTCGAAAAGGCACTCTGGACTGATAGGCAGGTGCGCCCTAAAGGGCACTCTGGGCTGATAGGCAGGTGCGCTCTGATGGGCACTCTGGGCTGATAGGTGCGCTCTAAAGGGCACTCTGGGCTCATAGGCAGTTGCACTCTAAAGGGCACTGTGGGCTGATAGGCAGTTACGCTCTAAAGGTCACTGGGGGCTGATAGGCAGGAGCGCTCTAAAGGGCACTCTGGGCTTATAGGCAGGTGAGCTCTAAAGGGCACTCTGGGCTGATAGGCAGGTGCGCTCCAAAGGGCACTCTTGGCTGATAGGCAGGTGCGCTCTAAAGGGCACTCTGGGCAGATAGGCAGGTGCGCTCCAAAGGGCACTCTTGGCTGATAGGCAGGTGCACTCTAAAAGGCACTCTGGACTGATAGGAAGGTGCGCTCTAAAGGGCTCTCTGGGCTCATAGGCAGATGCGCTCTAAAGGGCACTCTGGGCTGATAGGCAGGTGCGCTCTAAACGGCACTCTGGGCTGATAAGCAGGTGCGCTCCAAAGGGCACTCTTGGCTGATAGGCAGGTGCGCTCTAAAAGGCACTCTGGACTGATAGGCAGGTGCGCTCTAAAGGGCTCTCTGGGTTGATAGGCAGGTGCGCTCTAAACGGCACTCTGGGCTGATAAGCAGGTGCGCTCCAAAGGGCACTCTTGGCTGATAGGCAGGTGCGCTCTAAAAGGCACTCTGGACTGATAGGCAGGTGCGCTCTAAAAGGCACTCTGGACTGATAGGCAGGTGCGCTCTAAAGGGCACTCTTGGCTGATAGGCAGGTGCACTCTAAAAGGCACTCTGGACTGATAGGCAGGTGTGCTCTAAAGGGCACTCTGGGTTGATAGGCAGGTGCGCTCTTAAGGGCACTCTGGGCTCATAGGCAGGTGCACTCTAAAGGGCACTGTGCGCTGATAGGCAGTTACGCTCTAAAGGTCACTGGGGGCTGATAGGCCGGAGCGCTCTAAAGGGCACTCTGGGCTTATTGGCAGGTGCGCTCTAAAGGGCACTCTGGGCTTATAGGCAGGTGCGCTCTGGCAAAGGATTTCAGAAGCAATTTCAATAGTCAAGGACTTTAAAAGGCAAGGAAGGTGGCTAAAGGGTCTCTATTGCCCTTTAAGGTACACCTGGGGATGGGCCACTTCAAATACCTTATGTTCTTGTCTTTGGTGGCTCAACAGCAGCCAGGCTTCTAGGAGCTTCCGGAAGCAGTGATGCTGAATGGGGTTGGTGTGTTGGTGGACTGTTTCTAAGCAGAAATGGCGCATAGCACATAGAAGCTAGGGATAGGCAGGCAATGTTCCGGTCAGTGTCGCTCACAAGCGGTTCAAGACTGCAACCAGGTCCCAAGGATTTTCCTTGACTTCTGGATTGTTGAGGGACCCAGTCCAGGGACTCCAGGGGCAAGATGAGTCCTTTCTTCTGCCCATGCCAACCAGGGAGGTTTGTAGAGGGCACTTGCAAGGGACTCCAGGGGCAAGATGAGTCCTTTCTTCTGCCCACGCCAACCAGGGAGGTTTGTAGAGGGCACTTGCAAGGGACTCCAGGGGCAAGATGAGTCCTTTCTTCTGCCCATGCCAACCAGGGAGGTTTGTAGAGGGCACTTGCAAGGGACTCCAGGGGCAAGATGAGTCCTTTCTTCTTCCCACGCCAACCAGGGAGGTTTGTAGAGGGCACTTGCAAGGGTTATCTAATCTCCAGTTGCAGGGTGCTGGATAGCAGTGCCTCAGATTCGCTAGACCTGTCCACACAGCAGTATCACCCCAAATGTACCCAGCTGAATCCCTCTTGTCTTGAAGTCTAAAGATGAATCCAGTAAGGTCAGGGCACCCTGCCACGTATAAAAGGAAAACGATGTGGTGGATGGGTCCAAAGCAAGCCTGTGGCCAGGAATCAAGTCCAGGCTGCTGTACCAAGTGCCCGTTGTCTTCAGATGTCATACCCAGAGTTCTTTGTCTGCAGGAAGTGTGTGAGGCCTAGTGGAATCCTGAACCCACGCCCCAAGCCTATTTTCTGGGCTACTCTAAATCCGCCCCTTCCCATATATGCCGACTTCAGAAGCGCTCCGGCAATCAGCACCCTGGTAACAGAGTGACTTGCTTATTTATTTCTGAACTGTTTTTGAAGCACCAGTTCCCAGTGGACCTCCTGGGGATGGTTCCTGTGAACTGGAGGAAGGTGTCGGAGCAGCTTCTTGGGCCGTGTCCCACATGGTTGTTGCGGGTACACCCATGCCAGACAGCTAATCCGGGCCGCACTATCATGAATGAGTCACCTTTCCAAAGTGACATCATTATGATGTGGCAGTATAATTCTGAGAACCCAGTAGCCACCATGCAATAAACAGGCATGGATTATATTTACAGTTCGAAGTGACACCGTGCTGACTGGGTTGAGGATAAAATTATGATAGTTTGAACCAGATGTGCAACTGATTAAAAAGACAGCTCCACCTAGAACAGTATGTTCCAGAAGCTTTCGGGGATGCACATGTGACTTTTGAATCTGCCCTCCTGCATCTGTAGGGCAGGTGCTGGGGATGTCAGGAGACTGTCCCAGCAAAGTCACATGCCTGCACTAGGATTCTGGAGCCGAATGAAAGGGCGTTCTGATTAGTAGCACCCCTTCCAGACACAGAATTACCTACATTGTTTCTTTAATAAAATGTTTTTAAAATCTAAAGGTTTTAGACCCTCACAGATAGCATTCCATCACAAATTGTAGTTAATTTGATAGCATGTACGTACAGTGTAAACCATGCTAAAATGTGTCTAGGAGTAATTCTCCAGTAGTTCCCGGTGGATCAGCTGCCCCCCCTAACTACCCACACGTGCATGGCCAACCTCATTCTGAGAGTCTGGAGCACTGCTGTAGTCTGTGGTAAAGGGGGACATCTTGTGCAGCACTGCGCAAGCAAGAACTATTGCCCCCAGCTTAGCCTGCACATGAGCGCCTGCCCCGTCTGGTGGAGGCACCGGAAACACCCCTTCTGCAGACTGAAGATGCACAGCAGATCCTGGTCCTGGTGTGAGCCTCATTGTTAGCCGCCTCTTGTGGGTGCCTGATGGGTGTCATCAGCCAGGGTAGCTGCGGGTAACCTGAGTCTCCTGTACAAGAACACATTTCAGAAACTGTGCCTGTTATCTCTAGGGGTGATTGCCATGTATGTTTACTGTACAGTCTCTCATAACCTTTCATGACACCAGTACAACAATGTATGTGAATTTAGGGGGTGCGTTGTGTCCGTAACCCTGTGTTTTGGCATCTGTGTTCATGGCTGCCCTGGGCCGCGCAGTATCTGCGTCATGGTGTATTTGTCCATGAATGTATTACATGTATTCTCTCTTCTGCACTCTTCCACAGACCCAGTGCTTTGCTACCGACAGGGTCTATTAATCCCTGTGGTCATGACCAGGTGCCTGTGGCATGCACACAGGTGGCGTGGGCTACGCGTAGTCCTGTCAGGCACGCTGTGGGAATGGGCCCAATGGTGACGGTTGGGATGGCGGGATGTGGTGCAGCACAGCATGACACAGAGGGAGCATGCAGGATCATGCGCAGGATGCATGCATGATAGTAATGAGGCGCAGCTGCCCCCAGATTCCCTTTCCTATATGTAGTTGCCATAGACAATTCTGTGTGTCTGGAAGGCAAGTCCCTCTATACGCACACGCCAGAGTAAATACAACCCGCTAGGGAAAGAAGCCAAGAGATAGCTTTGCAAGGATAACAAGGTTTACTCATACAAAATACCAGTGCCAGCAAAGGACTCTGCTGCTCGAGAGCGCTCTGCCCTAACATCATCATCAAACATGGAGTTATAAACAAGAAAAGCGCCATTCACATACAGGACGCGTTGGTGCTCCTGATTGGAGGCACCCTACACATGGGCCTGCTCCATAGGGGATGCCAGGTGATAATTGGCCTGCTCTTCCCCATTGATCTCGAGGCACGTGGGTCAGCTGCGCTCATCCTCGCAGCGAAGGTCAGGGCATAAAATACATTGTGTCTGGCGACGCTAAACAAATGAGATGGACTATTCATTCAAGTAGGGCAGACACCTGGGAGGCACAGAAAAGGGGTGCCAGGGAGAGGGGAGAGTAAAATACAGTCTTGCTGATCCTCCCATTCAGGGCTTCATTAATGCCGACGTTCCCGCACCAAACATCTGCCCTTTAGGGATTGATCTTTGATTTACCCCTTCCCGGTATCTCATGTTACCAGAGACGTGTGAGGCTGCTGGGGAGAAATAGTCCTGTGGGCTCTAGATCTGTAGCGGGCACTTTATGGAGTTTAGGACCTAGCGGTCGGGTGCTTATCAGGGAGCAGAGGGGGTCAGGTTGGTGGTGTGCGACCAGCACTGGTCTGGCTGGGTGGGGGTTAAGGGCTCAATGGTAATTTAGTGGAGATTAATGGACACAGCGCGGGGCCTGGTACTGTCTCACGCTCTTTGTTGGGCACATTCCTAGAAGCGATACTTAATATTTGCAACACTGAAGGGACGAGAGGAAAATTGACTTCTGTGGGAACAAGGCTCTAGCAGAGCCAGCATATTGTGTAGAAATTAGGCTCTGTGAACTGGGAATGCGAGCAGCGTGGTCTGCGGTCTGTCTCGTTTGGGGCCTAATACAAAATAGCATTGCGGAGTGTGGACATTTCTAGTGCCAAGCATCTACTTCTATGCACTGCAAGGCCTTTTTATGGTAGCTGGTGATGTGGACTGCTCCCCCCTCATAGGTTATATTGCCTCATATGGGGTACGCCTAATTTGTAAGCGCCTAGTGGGTGGGATAGACTCATTTCCATGCCAACGGTCTTTACCCACATGACTACTATCCAGGTATGCTTCCCTCTGAGTGTTTCCATGTATCCAGCCAGGGTGTAGTTTCTCAGCATGATGACTATAGAACGTGGGCAACGCAGAGGGTCACAGGGATGTCTGCATCGCATGTCACCTACATGTTCATTGAATGGTATTGCTTTCTCTTGTGGTACACTAATCTGATGACTGGGGTGCCACTAATGACCCATGAGTACAGTCCAACCCCACAAGTATGTTTGGGAAGCGTGCCATAGCGTAGAACCCGGCCTTTGTGGTGTACATTTCTAAAGAAATTGTGGGCAGGGAGATAAGTTGCTGCCCATAGTTCAGGAGAAAGTTACGCCCCTTCTTTGGCATTTTCCAGAACGTCAACATGCTGGTGGTGTGCTGGAAGGATGCCTGGACAAAAATGTGAAGTACAGATGCCAGCAGGGCCAACAGAATCTAGTCACCCGCTGGCATAGTGGAGGCGATGTGATGAAAACCCCCTACCATTTGCATGGTACTTAAACTTGCTGCTGAGTGCAATGAAATTCTGAGATGTTTGATACTTTTGAGAAGCTGCAGTAAATGTCAAAAAAAGTTTCCATGAGTGTGGCAGGCCTCTGGATGGCAGCAGTGCACCAAACATGAAATGTGAGCGAATGGCGACTTCCACCATTTTACAGAAAGCACTGGCCACATTTCTGTCAGGCATCATCATGCGTCGAGTGCATTTCTTGTAGGTCTAGTAGATTAACTAAGTAACTTGACCTGCACTTATTGCAGGGTTTTAAAGCATTTGCGATGCCTGGCCAACTTGAGCAGTGGTGGTATTGCTGTTCTGATATTTATCCCACTCAGGGGGTCTGTGGGGGTCTCCCGGCTCATGCAATACAGTGTCAGCAGTTACTCATCTGTCAGTGCCAAGGGAGCAGGTCCCACTAGCGGAATGGACGCCCTCCTCACCTCAAGTCTCCTCTGCCTTTGGCCAGGTGCTTATCTTTGGTGCCCCTGCTGTGACTTTCACTGCAGGTCAAAAGAGAGCAGGATGTCACTGGCAAGTACTGGGGGCTGCAACATGCTGCAGAGGGGCACACCTTTTTCAAAATTAGCCTTTTTTAGTCAACGGAGTCCACGTGGGGCCTCATTGTAATCACGTGCCAGTGTTGGGCAGCATTTCCATGGTATTCCTCCATTTGATACGGTGGCTTTACCATCCACACGTTTATTTATTTATTGTTCATTTGTAAAGCGCTTATACATCAGGTACAAGTGCCCTGTGGGGTAGATGTCTTGGATCTTACTATATATCATGAAAAAGGCTGCCTTTTGGTCAAACCTTTCCACAAGACTCATTGTTGCATTACCAGAGCCACCACCACATTAAGCATCTTGAAGACCCAGCAGCCTAAAAGCCTCCTATGAAGAAGAGGCGAACAACCTCATGATAAAACTGATAATAAGTTGCTTGCTTTGACGCTTTTCCAGTTTCTTTTTGTAGTGGTTGTGAGTTTGGGACTTGGATGCAGACTTGAGTTAGCAGAGTGATCACAAATGGAATGATGAGATGGTTGCTCCACAGTATTTGTATCGGCGGTGCCGTGGTGATTAATTTTTCCTTGGCACAGATTGCATCAAACCTGATGTTGAAGTCCCCCAGGATGATTAGATGTTTGTGGTTGATGGCTATGTTGGTGATGACTTCTATGAAGTTATCCACAAAGGTTGTATCGTATGTCGGTGGTCTGTACACTAGGATGAATGTGATGTTGGTTTTTGGGTTCGCTGAGGTGTATGACCATGGTTTCACAGTTGATGATGTTGAGAGGTCCGTCTGTTTTTATTTTCAGGTGTCTTTTGAATGCTATTGCGATGCCTCCTCTTTTTTTGTTTTCTTTTTCCTGTTTATTTGAAGGCATTTGAAGTTGGCTGTGAGGCAGCTTTGGAGTGTGATTTTGTAGTTGTCGTTCAACCATGTTTCTGTGATGAATAGGATACCAATGCCATTGTCATCGAGTAGGTCGAAGATCTCTGTGGAGTGTTTTGACATGGATCTTGCGTTTATTAGATTGCAGTGGAGTTTGGAGGTGTAGTTCGGTTTGGGCTTTCTTGTTGGTGTCATCTTCTGATCGGTGTTGAGGTTTCCTTTCCGGTCGATCTCTAGTTGAGGTCTTGGTACAGAGGCGTCTGTGTCGTCGAAAAGTTCTTCTAGGTTCTGTATTGGGTTTTTGTTTTCATCAGGTTCTTCTTCCAGGAGTTGTGGGTGTCGCATGGAAGTTCCTCTTGTTTTGGTGATGTAAGGTGTTATTGGGTCGATTATGTTTTTGTTGTTTCTAGTGTTGTTCATCCTTCTTCTGCGTGGTTATGATTGGTTGTTTGATGTTGCTGCTTCTAGCATTGTGTTGGTTTGTTCTGGTGACTGGTTGTTTGTGAGCTATGGAGTTAAGTAAAGGGATTTGTCTCTTCTCTCAGCGTTGGTTCGGTTTTCGTTTCTGTCTGCGGGAGTGTGTTCTGTAGTTGTGGGTCTTTGTTGCTGTTCCGGTGTGTTTGTTCTTTCTTTTCTTTTTCTTTCCCTCGGTATAGGTCGTTAGCACACCAAGGATATGATAATTCCCAAACAAGTTAATCAACTAATGCTAAAAGCACAATTGAATCAGAGTGTTAGGCAGAAACCTGTGCAGTTCCCTTAGGGACCACTGCAAAAGATTTAAGACTACAGGTGTTGGCAGTAAACCCACTTGGTAGCAGTCTGTACCACCCAGATTTACCTGGTAGCTGTGGCTGAGCAGTCAGACTTCCCTCAAGAAGAGTTAGGCAGTATGCAAAGTATACACAATAGGCACTCAGACACAATAGCACAAGCAAACACTGACCAGAGCTTTGGTATCAAAGTATATCATTATTTATTTAAACACACACTGTTTGAAACACTCCAACACTCTTATTGTAAAAACACTCTAAACACAGTTACTATTATAATATACGCAAACCCTTATTCCTTATCAGACAAGTTTAGTTAACACCACTTATTTCCAGACAGAGGTGAGCGCTTAACTATAGATGGCACTCCAATGAGTTCATGAAAAAGGGAGGGAAAAAGGCAGAATATGTGAAGATACACCACTCTAAGTTTTAGGAACACTTTTAGCAAGGCAGAAGAGCAAAAGTTACTTGTGAGCCAAAGTCCATAGGCTGGGCCCACTCTTAGAGAGAGCAGAGCACAAATGCGCCCAAGATCACACAGTTACACTAGGCTTTGAAAGTCTTGCAGAGAGTTTGAAAAGAGTTTAGAGAGGCTTAGAAAAGTTTAGCTAGGGTGTCCAGGCTAACCCAGGTTCGAAAGCCGGGGGCTAAATCTACCCCGTACAGTCGGTGGCAAGGGAAGCCAGGCGGAACACGGTACCTTAAGTGGGAAGGATCCTCCAGCGGTGGCAGTTGTTCCTGGCAGTGGGTGCAAGTCTTGGCGTCGTCCAGGGGAAGAGAAGATCTCGACTTGGAGGAAAGATGAAGGTTGTTGCACTGCCAGGGAAGAAACCAGCCGTGGAGTTTTCCGGTTAAAGGTATTGCCCTTTATTTCGCGGTCGTGGTAAAACGTGGTCTTCCAGTTGCCGGGGTGCTTGGCACAGGCAAAGCAGCCACGAGATGCGTCGGGAAGGCGAAAAGACGGTGAAACTGGTTATCCCCACCAGTCAAAGGAAGAAGACTCTCCGGCAGGGAGATCTCCTCTGTCATTGGGAAAAAGTGGTGAGACGGTCCAGCAGGGCTCCACCGGTGGTGGTGTCGTGGCAGGTTGGCTCAGCTTCTCCCTCGTCGGATTCTTAGTTCCTGTGGCGACTTCTGAAGTTCCAGTCCCTAAAGCCCTGCTTTTATGCAGAAAATCCCCATTCATTCAGCCTAGCTGTCAATCAAACATGCTAAGTGGTGAGCGGGGCGGCTCACCACTTGGGCCAATCACACCAGAGTGCGACTTGAGTTGGCAAGGCAACTCAGCCCAGGTTGCCTAAACCCCCTCCCACACCCCCTGTGGTACCCAGGCAGAATGGCACCACTCTGGAGGGCTTCTGTGCAGAAGCCTGCCAAAAGTGGAACAAAGGGCTCAACTTTTGGTTTGGAATTACAGAGGCGAACACATACGCCATTTTAAAAACCGAGTTCTGGCAGAAAATACCAACCGGTGAATTTATTTAAGAGAAATAAACCAGCGGTATGTTAGAGACTAATGTGAAAAAGTATTAGCCCCTAACAATGGGAAGAATCCCATAGGAATATATTTGCGGTCGAATATAAAAAGTAGTATCCACTGCCACCAGCCAAAACTCGACGAGGGGGGACAGGACAGTGCCCCCTCGAACAACAGACTCAGGGGTAATCGAATTACCCCTACCAGTACGTCCACAATAGGATGGTTTGTACTGGTTCTGTTAGTAAATTTAGGTCTAGTAAAACCAATGGTGACTTTACATGCCCTGGGAGACAGTAGTCAGTCCCAGGGTATGGAGTCTATGGCGGGGGTCACCTAGGACACCCCAGTGTTACGGCACGGAGGGTGCAGTGTAACACACATAACAAAACACATGAGACCCTATGGAGTAAAAGACCCCATAGCCCATAGAACACATTAACAGTCAAAGAAATACCACAAATCATGTCCAAGAGTGAGAGGAAAAGAGTCTCACTCTTGGCAGGAGAAAAAAACAAACTCCAGAAATCCATCAAAGCTGCTGGGGGACTCACTAGGTTAGGAAATTCAGCCTAAACAGAGAATTCTCCCTAACACCCCCTGCCTCCATGTCATCTTCCATCCGTAACTCAAGTTTGTTGGCCCCCCCTACCTCCATATCCTCAGATTCACATGGGATGGCAATTCTAATCATGAATTCCCAAATCAGGGTTGTGGTGAATCGCTGTGCTTTCCACTTCTGTTGCTATGGAAACTTCTCCCTTTCATTGCACACTATAATCATGCAGCCACTGCAGGTTTGCTAATTTCTCAGACCGAAGAGCCTTGTACAACAGCCTTGCCACACACCAAGTTAAAAAGTTTCAACTGGTTCAAAACACACAAGGCCACCTCACTTCTGGCACTAAATAACATTCAACAATTCCCGAGATCCCTGGCTCCCAGAAAAACATGGCATTTCTGTCGCTTCTATGAGATTAAGGGCCTGATTCATGGAACGTTTTGCTATGGGATTGCACCATTATAAAACACTTGCCTGAATCATGCCCTAAATGGATTTAAGTTTGAAGATGGCCAGTTTGTCAAGCCTTCCTTTCAGTCTTCCCCCCTGCAGACTCCCACCCCATTGCCACAACCCTTATCCCCCTATATGCACATAAAAAGAGGGGTACACATTTCAAGTCGCAATCTACTTGCCAGGCATAAAAAGAATTGCCCTCTCCATTCTGCGACTGCGCAGAGTACACCATTCTTAGTCGCCAAGACTCGGTTATCACTAGCCAATGGCTGGTGGCAAGTCGAAATGTTGAGGCATGTGCACATATATGGACAGGTACATGGATGTGTATTGGATGCACTTGAGCAAAGTGTGTAGACCAAACCCGCCACCTCCGAGTTTAAAGCTATCGAATCGCCATTCCTGTCAAACACCTTGACGGGCCGCTCCTTCACATGCTGAAAACAGGAGCCAACATTACTCCCCTACCAGAGATTCCAGCTGCTACCCAAAGGCAGAGGTAACAGAATATTGCAGTTAGTGGCACAAACTCTGGAACACACAACCATTCGCACTCCAGTACACTTCCCTGTTACAATGTAGGAGTCTCTAAACAACTTGGCTATTCATTCCGGCCTACAGTGTCCCACCTTACTTCCTCATTTTGTGGTAGGCACTTTATAAACTCTTCAATAAATACATATACACCATTCCACCCTCCGCTGCCTCTTCCACTCTTTTGCTCAGCTAACAGGTTATAGAGCTCTGACTTAAGGGCCAGTTGCATCCTACAAGGTGTGGTCCAAGCAACGTACGGACACAGCAGTCTGCCACATCCCTCCCTTGGCAACTGCAGTGTCACTTGCAGGATATTGTTCTAGAAGCTTGCATTAACAATCATTAGTACGCGGCGCAGATAAAAAAAAACAATAGTACTTACCTCTGATTGGCTACATTCCGAGCCTTACCATATGGGAAATCCCAAGCATGCAATGGCGTGCAGCTCGCTCAGGTCCCGACAGCATTTTCGTTCCAAAATGGCCACCATGGAAAGGGAGAAGGGACTACATATAGCCCCTTCTCCCTTTCCATGGTGGCCATTTTCTTTGTTTACTATGGCCGCCACAGAAAGAGAAAACGGACTATATTTTCTGTCCACGTCTGCCATTCTTTTTACTTTTTTGTTCCGGCCACGAAACGCAACGCGTCTCGCAGCCGGGAAAAAAAAACATTACTTCCCCGGTCTAATGGGCCTGTCACTATGGGCCCTGGGGGCATTACCTTTTGCGGTAATGGCCCGCAGTCTCGGGGCATATTGCCTAAATACAAGAACAAAACTGGCATTGGCAAAGCCGACAGTTTGGGTTGTGTGTAGGCATGGGATGGGCATTTGATGGGAATGTTGATGGTAAATGTAAGTGGAAGAAGTATAGCGACGTAAGAAAGAGTTAGCCTCTATATTCACGACTAGGCTTAATGTAGCTTAGAGAGATACTCTATTTTGAATTATATACTTTCAGTCACAAAGGAGAGATGAAACTTTAAAATGAATGCTGTGTTTGCTCACGTGTTTGCAATCTTCTCACTTAGGAAAGACAGAAATATACTAACACTGCCAAAAGTATCTATGTCTTGCAAGCATAGGTTACTTTAAACAAATGTTGATAGAGGTGTGGGAGTACTAATTGTATTAGGGGTAAACATCTGTGTTGCTTATCTCTTGAGACTGGAGAAGTGACCGTGAGTGTCTAGGTTTGCTTAGCTTCTCAGGAGACCACTGACTATCTGGAGGCGGAGACCCTCCTTGGTGAGGTTATAGAATCTTCTGTTCATTGGACTGAAGTCAATGTACGGAGCATATTATAGATTCTGCTGAGAAGGGGCTGGGGTGTCGCAGTTTCCGGCGGAGCAGTGAATAATGTGAGCATGATGGGTTCTAACTCCGCAGTGCACTAAATAAATGAGGATGACAGGTTCCAACTCAGTGGTGCACTAAATAAATGAGGATGATGGGTTCTAACTCAGCAGTGCACTAAATAACGTGAGAATGATGGGATCAAACTCAGCGGTGCACTAAATAATGTGTGCTCCCAACAATCGCTACTCTGTATTCGAGTTATGTCCGCCTTGCAAAGAAATTGAAGATCGCTTAAAGAGAAATTATAAAGGCAAATATATTTTTTATCACAGTGCTCTCTCCGATTGTGGAGACCTCTGCGCTGCATTTTGCAACCTTTCCATCACTTTGCGGTGCGGCGTGCAGATAATCAAAGAGGAGCCCCCAAAAGTGCCCATTTGCCCTGTGTGACTCGTGGAAACTCCATATTGGCCAACGCCATACGTGCAAGCTAGTAGGAGGCTGCTGGTCCTCCTCTCCCACCTTACCTGCCTTCCGATTGGCCGTGGAGACATATACATTGGCCTATTGGGAACCGGCAGGCTTTAGCCAGCCCCCTCTCTAAAGGACCACATCTCAAGGCCCTGTCTGCTCCCTGTCCGCTGCCTGGTTGGTCCGGCGGGTCTGGCCCACACCCCACATGATCGCATGGTGGCGATATAACCCTGCGCCCTCCCTGAGCCCACTGAGAACATTGTGACACTGCACTTCCTTGTGGGTTAGTCGCCAATACACAACATCACTTCCTCCTCTATGACTTTCCCACCATCATTCCTTCTCACCTGGACTTCCACTCTCTCTCATCACCTCTAGCTTTTCTCAGTGGCTTTACTGTGTTTTCACCTGCCCTGCTAATTTTGCATTTAGCTGCGCCCAGTGGCTATACTGTGTTTTCATCTGCCCTGCTAATTTTGCATTTAGCTGTGCCCAGTGGCTGCATTGTGCTTCATCTGTCCTGCTGATCCTGTATTGCTCCAACGCTTCCTCTTGAACCACACCCCTGTGTTCTTGCCTAGTGTCCCCACGCCCCCTTCCGTTCTTCCTTCATTCCCCACCCACCCTCTCCCCTCTTCCACATCTCCTATGGTGCTCCTCGTTCCTCCTATCTTCTCCAACTGTTTCTCTATCAACTATCCTACCCTTCTCACTAAGTCTGGTAGGAAGAAGTTCAAAAAGGATTTCCTGGTCTACAACCCAGGCCTCCCTATAGCTGATACCTACACCAGCGCCTCCTCCAGACAGACCCTCACCAACATCCTCTTTTTCATTCCTTCACCAGACCTATGGACTCCTCATATGGTCTCTGTGCTCGCTCCTTATTCTTCCTCTCCCATTAATGGTGGCACCCATTATGAGGCCCTGCTGGCTTCCTTCCTCTCCTCTTAGGTAATCATCAATGTTTACAAACCCCGGAACATCTAATAATGAACTGTGAAGCCCTGACTAAGATTCGAGTGCTATATCTAGAGGAGTCCTCTTGGATGGAAACAACTCTCTCAAAAGGGGAATGGTGGAAGTGGATGCTAATTGGTGACAAGCCTAGGATGGTTATAGCTGTAATGGAAATGTTGGAGGTTGTGTTAACCAACTAGGGGGAAACAGGGAGGGAGGAGGGGGATTAAGAGAGTTTGGGATTGATGCACATCCCTATTGTCTCAATGTCAATCTGATAGAGTATCATCTCATGAGGTGGTGGAGGGGATGCTGTTGTATCTATGGATGGTATTTAGAATGGAGCTGTACAGGGAAAAGGCTTTATTTCTAGTGGAATGGCTGTTGTTGTTGCAAGCTATGGATGGCCTTTTCTTTTTTTTTCTTTCTCTGGGAAACAAAGAATGTTAAAGGTTTTTTTTTTTTTTAAGTTAATGACTGTTTTTATACATGTTTGACTTTTTAACCAATAAAACATTATCATAAAAAAACAATGTTTACCTGAAAGGCACTGTCTTGGTCCAAGGCCCTCAGGCCAACATCCTCCTCTTTGATTGATGCTTCCTGTGCCTTATCAATTTCCTTTCCTCTCCTGCGGTCCCTTCTCTAGCTTCTTCAGCGCCCTTGCCTCGTCCCTCTACCACTACTTTGGCGCCCTCTTCCTCCTCCTCAGCTACCTTGTCCTCTCCCCCTAACTCCTCTGCCCTTCCTCAGGCTCCTTCTACCCCTCCACAGGGAGTACCTCTGATTTGTACCCCTGCCCGGAAGTCTTTCAAGGATGGCAACCTTCTCCACCTCGCCTCTCTTAACTCTCGCTCAGCTGTCAAACACTCCTCTGACATCTGCTGTCTCCTGGAAGAACTCAACCTTGATGTCCTTGGTCTCACCGAGACATGGTTCACAGCTAGCTCCATCACAAGCTTTGGCACTCTCCTTCCTGATGGCTACAGGATTCTCTCCGGGCTCAGACCCAACCGTTCACACACTGGTGGGGGTGTAGCCTTGATCTTCCCAGAGTGGATTCCTGCCTCTATCATTCCTATGCAGGCCTACTCCTCCTTTGAATGCCTGGTCTGTAGGCTCTCTCTCTCTCCTCGCCACTCTCTCACAGTGGCTGCTATCTACTGGCCACCTGGTCTGATCATCTCCTTCCTCTCCCAGTTGGCGGACCTCTCCCTCCTGGCCTCAACCATTCAACTCCTCCTCCTTGGAGACTTCAACATCCACCTGGATGCTTCCTGTCCCGCCACGGTACTCTTCCGCGACCTTTGGGACTCTCTCTCTCTCTATTCTTCCCTCTGGACCAACTCTGCAGGGCACACTCTTGATGTTCTGATATCCTCAGACCCCGCCCTCTCTAACTCTCTCACCACTCATCTCTCCTGGAGTGACCACTTTCTCCTCTCATGTCTCAATCTTTACCTCTCAGGCCAAGCCTACCCCCACACTGCCACCCACCTTCTCAGTCATTCGACCCTGTTAGGGAGAATTCTCATTCTACAGCTAATTTCCCTTACCTACAGAGTCCCCCAGCAGCTTTGCTGGATTTGAAGGGTTTGTTTTTTTTACCTGCTAAGAGTGAAACTCTTTTTCCCACTCTTAAGCTTTTTTGCTATGTGTGTTCTAGGGTATTTTTGTGTTTAATGCCTATGGGATTTTCTCTCACCCATAGGAACCATCTTTATTCACATGTGTTACACAGCGCCCTCAGTGCAGTGACACAGGGGTGTTGTAGCGACCCCCAAACATAGACTCCATACCCTGGGACTGACTACTGTCTCCCAGGGCATGTAAAGTCTCCATTGACTTTACTAGTCAATTCTTATGAACTTAACCAGTACAACCCATCTTACTATGGAGGTACTGGGAAGGGTTAATAGTTTTTTCCTTGGGTTCATTGTCGAGGGGGTACCTTAAAGTCCCTCTTTCTAAAGTTTCTGGCTGGTGGCAGTGGTTACTACCATAAATATTCGACCGCAAATATTTTCCTATGTGATTTTCCCATTGTTCGAGGCTACAACTTTTACACACAGCCTCTAACATACCGCCGGGTTATATTATTATTAACTTTACTCCGGTAGGTTTTATTCGCCAGAACTTTAATATAAATTCTTTCTCGCATCTTACTCTAAACTCCTAACTCAGGTCGGGGATCCTTTGTTAGCTCTTTCGGCGGGGTTCTACCAAGAAGCCCTCCTTTCGGTGCCTCTGAGTCTGGGTCTGTTGTTTGGGAGGGGGAGTAGAACCCCTGGATAGAGTTGCCGCAGCAACTCAGGTCGCGCTCTAACCTGATAGGCTGGAGGGTCTCCCGCAAAGAAGACCACTCCGCTGCGTGAGTGACAGCTAGGCTGTATGAATGGGTCTCTTTCTGCATAAAAGCAGGGTCCTGAGGACTGGAAGAGCAAGACGTCGCCACTGGAACTACGGAACCGAAGGGGAGAGAAGCCACAGACATCTTCAGCATCTACACTACCGGTGAAGCCCTGCCGGATCGTCTCACCACTTTTCTTCCACACGACGAGAGGAGATCTTCATCGAAAGAACCTTCTTCCCTTGAGCTGGTGGGACCAACCAGTTCACCCATCGCTTCCTCGGACCTGCCTTGGTCGAATCGACAGTGCTCAGCACTTGGAGACCTGAAAGCCAGGCAGCTATCGACCCGGACCGCGATTAAAAGGAGCATACCTTTTAAACTTTGTTTGGCAGCACCGCGGCTGGTTTCATCCCTGGGTAGTGCAGCGACTCGAACCTTCCTCCATGACGAGAGCCTCTCTTCATCTGCTGGACCCCTTGAACTGCAGGAACGACCGGGAACAACCGCCACCGCAGGAGCCACTTCTTCACGTTTAAGGTACATTGTTTCGCCAGGCCTCCCTTTCCCCGTAGTAGCCCTAAAGGTGTTTTAAATCCTTTATCTACTCGTTGGGATGGCCATCCTCTCTCTTAACATTGTCTTTCGCCTCGCATCTACCTTTTCGATATTCGTTTACCAAAGACTTGACTGCAGCTACAAGAACATTTTTGCTCCTAAGCTCTTGGTCCTGTACCACTGACTCTGGCTCAGGCCTGTTGACTCTGGCTGATTTGTTAGATCTGCTCTCACTAGATTGATTCTCAATGAGAAATGTGTTGATGCACCTGAATCTTCTAAACCCCTCTTCCTTCCTACTGTCTTAACTTGTGGAGTGCCATTTCGCTCAGTTTTCATTCACTTATCTTTCTGCTAAAGTGTTACTGTGCATTACTTGTTCACAAAACTTCAGGGAGTGTTGCTAGGGGGTGTTTGAAGATATTTCGGTTTAACTTGTGCGTTCCCTCCCTTTTGTTAAATTGATAGAGTGCCATTTGTAGTTGGTTTTCACTGTGCTGTTTTGCTCAGTTTTCACTCTACCGCAAACTTGTCTACAATTGAATAGGGAGTTGTATATACTTTTCCTTGACTGAAATTAACTTACTTTATTAACTGTGATTCACGTGTTGAACTAGATGTGTATAAAATAAATATATATTCTCTTTTTGATACAAAGCTTTGGTCAGTGTTTCCTTGTCCCATAAGTACTGTGATACCTATTGTGTAAACCCTGAATACTGCTCATCTCCCTCTTGAGATAAGTCTGACTGCTCAGCCACAGCTACCAACTAAATCTTTGTGGTACAGACTGATACCAAAGGGGATTTTTATTGCTCTCACCTGTAGTCCTAATCCTGGGTAGTGGTCCCTGAGGGAACTGCAAGGGAATCTGCCTAACACTGGTGTACAGCGGTGAGGATAAAAGTATTGGATTTACATTTTAGTGTGCTACTAGTACCTTGGTTCAATTAACCACAAGGTTAACAATCACAAAAAGTTTATTTTAACAAAGTCAAGAATGGAAAGTTATAGTCAGGAGACCCTCCTTGCAAAAACTGCTGAGTATCTTAAAGATTTGTGCAGACAGAAAGGTCTTCCTGTCAAAGGCAAGAAAACAGAAATGATTGATAGACTGTTAGAGAATCAAAGTCTGGATAATGGTGCTGTAGTGCCCACTACTCCAGCAAATGTAGCAAACAGTAATGAGGATAATGTTGAAGATGTTATTGTTGAGTCGGAAGAGGAAGAGGAGGATAACAATGTCACCCCCTTCTGGTCCTCTGCCTGCTCAAGGACCTCAACCTGTAGCTACTGGACCCTTACCAGGTCCCACATTAAGTCCTGAATTTATCTCCCTAGAAAAGATGAGACTTGAACTTGAATTCAAACAAATTAGTGCCCAAACTGAACAGAGACATAAAGAACTAAGGCTCAAAGAAATGGAGCTCAATCATGAGCTTGAGATGAAGAAATTGTCTTTGGAAAATGCTTCTCTCCCCGAATCCTCTAGATCTTCAGTCCAAAAAGACCCCGGATGCCTAAAGAGATTGTGGGTATGTATGAACCGAAGTTGGATGTATTAGATTGGCTTGCTATGTTTGAATATAATCATGGGCTCCAGGATATCACAGGGAATCAGTTGATACCCTGGTTATTCTGTAGGCTCCCCCCTGTTGCATCTGATGTGGTAATGGAGTTGGGGAGGTGGATAGGATGGATTATGAATGTGTAAAGCCAGCTTTGATAGCTAGACTTGGGAAGACACCTTCTCAGTACCTTAAGAGGTTTAGGACCCTCAAAAAGCATGATAGTACCCCTTGGGCTACTTTGGTGAATGAATGTTTGAAGAACTTAGAGGGGTGGAATAAGGGTTACAGAGTTAACACTTATGAAGGAATGAGAAATCTTGTTATGATGGAGTCTATCTATGAAGCCTGCTCTCCTGAGCTCAGACAGCACTTGGCTGATTCTAAAGAATTAGATTCTAAGAAACTGGCTAAGGCTGCTGACTTGTGGGTTGCCAACAGGACTACTCACAAGGATTCTGGGATACCTCAGAAAAAGGATGAGGGAAAGCAGCCTAAGAAAGACACCAAAGAGAATTCAAATAATTCCAATTCCAAAGAGGGCCCCAAACAACACTCTAAGGGTAAACCACCAGGGAAACCTAATCAGGCTAGTGTACCTTCTGGTCCCAGAACAGAAGGAGGTCAGAACAAGCCACCATTCATAAAGACATTTGGGAAATGTTATGTTTGTGGCTCTACTGATCATGTGAAAGAGGATCCCAGATGCAAGGGTAAACCTTCAGGGGTCCACACTGTCTCCTTAGCCTTCGCTCCAGAGGAGGAAGTACATATGGTCAGTGGAAACTTTCAACTACTGGCTGAAGATCCCATTGGAGTGTCAGCTAGTGTATCTTTAGTATCTCTTGGGTTGTGGGAACAACATAATTTAGATGTGTATAATTCTATCCCTCCTAATACTAAAGAGTATTATAAAGACAGTGTCCTAGTCAATGGTCAGGGGACCCCTGCCATTAGAGACACTGGGGCCAGCATAACTTTGGTGGACAAATCTTTTTTCAAGGCGGAGGATGTTGCTAAGGCACCCAAGCGCCTCACCAAGTTAGCTGGAGGGCCTGTGCAGATGCTTCCCCAATTACCAGCTCTCATCCAGTGCAATGAAATGACTGTCAGGATACCTGTGAGTGTACAATCTGAAGTAGCATGAAGGGTGCTGTTGGGCAATTATCTGAAAGACCTGGGAGTGGTGTCAAGTACTTACTCCCAGACCTCCTAGTAAAAGATTACAGGAGCTTACCAGACCTGCAAGGGAGAGGACCTTGAGAGGCTCTCCTGAGGAGATGATAGAAAAAGAAATCACTCCTACCCCACTGGAGTTACTAACTGCTATTTCCAAGCAACCAGAAGCAAAGGGGTAACCCAAGACTTCAAAGAAGAAACCAGCAGAAAGCACTCCAGTGATGCCAAACAGGAAATCTCCTAGGTTAGCAAAAATCACACCTGTGATTCCTCCTCCAGCTGGGGCTGAGAGTGAGGTACAACCATGTGTGATTGAAATAGAGCCTGAGGACTCAGATTTAGTAGCAGGCCAGGAACTCATTGGAGATCTTGACCCTGTGGACCATCCTGAGCTGCAGTCTTTACTGGCATAAGGGGGACCCCAAAGGGCAGACTTCAGTAAGGGACAAAGAGAATGTCCAACTCTGGAAGGTCTTCGCCACCAGGCAGCTTCTCAGCTTGAAGGGCAACAGCCTGGGAAGTATAGGTTACACTGGAAGATGGCCTCTTCTATAGTGAACGACAGAGTCTACTCCTGGAGACTACAAAAGACTTGTAGTGCCCCAAGCAAACAGACTCCAATTCTTGCAACTAGCCCATGAGATACCTTTGGCTGGTCACTTGAGCTTCAAGAAGACCAAGGAAAGGCTATCTCTCTACTTTTATTGGCCTAAAATGGGGGCTGAGGTAGATAAGTATTGCAAGAGTTGCCACACTTGCCAAACCTCTGGTAAAAGTGGTTCCAAGAAAGTGGCACCCTTAGTGCCTCTCCCTATGGTGGGAGTACCATTTGAGAGGGTATGAATAGACATTGTTGGTCCCCTTGATCCTCCAACTTCTTCAGGCAACAGGTTTATACTTTTTGTAGTAGACCATGCTACTAGATTCCCTGAAGCAATTCCTATGAGGACTGTTACAGCTCCGGCTGTGGCTAAGGCCCTCCTTGGTATTTTTACCAGGGTTGGGTTTCCTAAGGAGGTAATATCCGACAGAGGGTCAAATTTTATGTCCCACTACATGAAGGCCATGTGGAAAAACTGTGGAGTTACCTACAAGTTCTCAACAGCATACCACCCTCAGACAAATGGATTGGTAGAAAGGTTCAACAGAACCATGAAGAGCATAATAGGTGCCTTAGAAGACCCCCTTAAGAAAAAGTGGGATCTTCTACTGACATGCCTTCTCTTTGCATATAGAGAAGTCCCTCAGGAGGGAGTGGGTTACAGTCCCTTTGAACTTCTCTATGACCATCCGGTTAGAGGTCCATTGGCCCTGATCAAGGAGGGGTTGGAGAGTGCTCCTTCCCCCACACCAGTCAGAGTCACTGACTATGTGATAGAACTCCGGAGGAGAATGTCACACATGATGGCTGAGGCAAGTGATAACTTGAAAGCAGGTCAGGCTCTGGTCAAACATTGGCATGACCAGAAGGCCAACATGGTTGAGTTTGCTCAAGACCAGCTAGTTCTTGTTATGGTCCCCACAAGGCAGAGGGCCTTGCAGGACAAATGGATGGGACCCTTCAAAGTTGTGGGAAAACTTGGAGAGGTGAACTATCTGGTGGACTTAGGCAATCCTAAGGAGGCTCCTAGAGTCTTTCACATCAACCGTCTAAAAGCTTATGTCTCGAGACCAGAACTGGGAGCTTTGCTTCTAGATTCAGCTCAAGAGGAGGAGGAGAGTGAACCTCTACCTGACCTCCTCAGAGGCAAACCTTTAGATGAGAAAATAGAAGGAGTCAATCTCTCTTCTAATCTAACACCTGGGCAACAGGAGGAGTGCAAAGTTTTGTTAAATCAATTTGCCCCTCTGTTCTCTCTGACACCAGGTTTGACCCCTTGGGGCCAACATGATATCCAAACTGGTGACAGTTTACCTGTCAAAAGCAGGGGCTACAGGATGTCAGAAAATGTAAGATCCCACATCAAAGCAGAGGCCAACAAGATGCTTGATCTCGGGGTAATAGAGCCCTCTACTAGTCCATGGTCTAGCCCAGTTGTGTTAGTATCAAAGGCAGGATCCAAAGAGTTGAGATTCTGTGTGGACTATAGAGCTCTAAATGCAGTCACTAAGACTGATGCCCATCCTTTGCCAAGGACAGATGAGCTGGTGGATAGACTTTGGGCAGCCAAGTTCCTCAGCACATTTGATCTCACGTCAGGCTATTGGAAAATAGCCCTGACTGGCCATGCCAAGGAGAAAACTGCATTCCCCACCCCAGTTGGCTTATACCAATTTAAGGTGATGCCTTTTGGACTAAAGAATGCACCTGCTACATTCCAAAGGATGGTTAATCAGGTTCTAAATGGGATGGAGGACTTCTGCATGGCATACTTGGATGACATTGCAGTGTTCAGCCCTACTTGGAAAGAACATGTTGACCACCTAGGATATGTATTGCAGGCTCTTGAACAGGCCCATCTGACCATAAAGGCAAGCAAATATCAAATTGGTCAGAGTAAAGTGGTCTACCTTGGGCATGAGGTAGGAGGTGGTAAAATAAGGCCTTTGCTCAGCAAGATTGAAGCTGTGCAAAATTGGACAACCCCTTCTACTCAAACCCAAGTGAGAGCCTTCATAGGCCTAACTGGGTATCACAGGAATTCATTGAGAACTATGGATCCATAGCTTCTCCACTGAATTTAATCTCCTCTCCTAAATTCCCTTAAAAGATCAAATGGAATGAGGAGTGCAATCAGGCCTTTGAAAGCTTGAAGAAAGCCCTTTGTCAAGCTCCAGTTCTCAGAGCTCCTGACTACCATCAACCCTTCATTGTACAAACAGATGCTTCCAATATAGATACAGGTGCAGTACTCCGTCAACTGGATGAGAAAGGTAGGGGACACCCCATTTGCTTCATCAGTAGGAAACTGAAGGAACCTGAGTCAAGGTGGGCAACTATTGAGAGAGAATGTTTTGCCATTGCGTGGGCTTTGAAGAAGTTTAGACCATACTTGTATGGATCTACTTTCATCATTCAAACAGACCACCAACCCTTGAGATGGTTGATGCAAATGAAAGGGGAAAATCCAAAACTGCTAAAATGGTCAATCTGCCTCCAAGGGTTTCATTTTACCATTGAGCACAGGTCAGGATGTCACCACCAAAATGCTGATGGTCTCTCTAGGATGTTTATAACCGACTAGAGGTATGAGACTCATCCAGGAGTGGATTAGAGCCTCATGTCCCTTAGTCTGGGGGGCGAGTGTTAGGGAGATTTCTCATTCTATGGCTAATTTTCCTTACCTCCAGAGCCCCCCAGCAGCTTTGCTGGATTTGAAGGGTTTGTTTCTTTTTACCTGCTAAGAGTGAGACTCTTTTTCCCACTCTTAGGCATTTTTGCTATGTGTGTTTTAGGCTGTTTTTGTGTTTAATGCCTATGGGATTTTCTCTCACCCATAGGAACCATCTTTATTCACATGTGTTACACAGCACCCTCAGTGCAGTGACACAGGGGTGTCGTAGCGACCCCCAAACATAGACTCCATACCCTGGGACTGACTACTGTCTCCCCGGGCATGTAAAGTCCCCATTGACTTTACTAGTCAAATCTTATGAACTTAACCAGTACAACCCAGCTAACTATGGAGGTACTGGGAAGGGTTAATAGTTTTTCCCTTGGGTTCACTGTCGAGGG